>NC_138921.1:12574530-13774530 GCF_965231255.1 Vanellus vanellus
AGGCAAATTAAAATTCTCAGTTGCGTATCACAGTTGCACGCTCAAGGCCACCTCCTCAGCCCCCGGCACGGCTCAGAAGTCACTCCAGTTTAAACTCGGCTCACCTTTTACACCAAGTTAGTTAAACTAGCACAAATGCCCATCATTTTCTTTATGCAGTTTATTTCAATTTAGCTTCAACCTCTTTGCAGCTAATAGAAGCTGAAGAGAAATACATCAGGTTTAAAGGGAAATAAATGTGCTGCCAGAGAAGCTGATCACAATCGAGTTCTTTGGGTGTAGCCACCCGCTTGCTAAACTGCCCCAGTCCCTTCACCCAGGTACCCGTAGGATCAGCTGCACCAGGTAAATCCCACTGCAAAGGAAGGAAACAACTCCTCATGTTGGTGAGCTCTTAAAAAAACCACCTTTTCCTGGGCAACGAAGGATGCCCCAGGTCCAGGCAGAGTTGGCAGGAGGTGTAGCAGCGCTATAAGCAGAGAGGGAATCTCCTCCTCTGGCTGCTCTAGGAAGAGCCTGAGAGAAACTCTGCTCTCCAGAGAGGGAAAACGCCCATCAGGCTGAGCTGGGGCTTCATGAAAATTGGGCTTCTTGAACATGACCCAAGAGCTCTTGTCCCCATCGAGGTCAAGAGAAATTTATCAGTGTCCTGGTTTGAGGTAAAACAGAACCAATTTTCTGTTCAGTAAGTTTATTTTTTAGCTGGGACTCTTCTAACTACCAAAATTAACAGCATATTGTGCAGGCACTGTTCGCCCTCAGAGTGATAAGACCTATGTTTATAGCTGATGCCCGGGCACAGTATGCGGAGAGGCTCTTGCTTACTTATTGCTGTAACACCCAAGGGCAGCTCACTTTGTTATCTGGAAGTGGAAGAGCGCAGTGTGGTCCCACCTGTGGGGAGCAGTAGACAGGACAGGTGACCCAAAACTGACCAACAGGGTATTCCATCCCATCTGCCTTATGCTCAGTATAAAAGCTGAGGGATCAAAGGATCAGCCCTCTCTTCCTTCAATGGCCAACATCTGAGGAGGACTGTCTGTTCATCTGCCTGTGATCCCCATTCTGAATCCAGATCCAGAATCCAGAGTCCGTCCATCACTGAGTCCAGTCTGGGACTCCCCAGAGCCAGCTGGTGAGGTGATTGTCATCTCAGGAGCTTGATATGGTTTTCTATATATTTCATTTTTTAATTTTTATTTTATTATTAATATATCATTAAAGTAGTTTAGTTCCTTCTAAACTCATAAGTCTCTCTCTTGCCTGCCTCTCTTTGAAGAGCAGTTGGGGAGAGCATTTGTTGTTGTGCCCAGTGGGTGGTTTGGCCCCACCCGTGACAATCCTGAAGGTCTTTTCCAGCCATAACGATTCTATGAATCAGTTCAGTGGCATTAGGTTTTGCATACAGCTTCCAAAAAATGTGCATTTCAAAGTACTGAAGCCCAACTGAACACGCATCTCCTGGGAATGCGTAATCAGCTGCAGGCTCTCGAGCATGACAGCATCCAAGGATCACAGTGAGGAGCACTGCTGTGCCTTCCTCCTCCGGCCTTGCTTTCTCCTGCCCCAGACACACACATCCCCATCCATCCACTGTCAAACCTTCACATTGCTACCGATTTCAGCTCTCCTCTCAGCCAGCTCTTACTGCTTAGCTTAGCACTTACTCTTCCAACATAGACCCTTCAAAGGGTGGAGCTTGAGCCATTTTCCATAATACCGCATCCAGGGCTTTGGGGAACAAGGTCATATAACCAAGGTGTGCTTCTAACAGCATGCAAACCATACAGCGAGATGAAACTCTCCTATTCCTTGGCAAAACACAGGCTGTAGATCAATAGACTAGAAAAGTTAGAAACAATCTCTTTGTGCAACTGAGCCAGAAAACACACAGAAAACCCATCAGTGGGACTGTCACCCTGCAACAACCAATTGTTCCTTTAAATCCCTAAAGAAGAAGGAACAAAACTGAAAAAGGGACTTTTTTTGGAACAGAGTCCTCATTAGTGATGTGAACCTCTACACGTATACTCTAGTAAGCTATTGTAAACTAATTAACAATCCTGGAGATGATGTTTTTTCCAAGGGACATTATCCTTTCAGCTGGACTCGGGCTGAATGCTGATAAGCCTCTTGAACTTTGCAAAACCACTTGTCAAAAGTAGTGAGGTAGCGAGATGAGAATTCGTTGAGGTCCTCTAATTAAGAAGTACAAGGTCCAATTAAGCTTTCACTAATGTGCTACGTAACCCGGTTAAACAATGGCGTGCCAAGGATTTTCCCAGCCCCACCAACGCTGTTTTATCACTTAAGTTCATCTCCGACTGGTGGTTTGGAAGAATTTCTCTGGCCATCAGAAGCATTGATGAGAAATTGTGTGGACAGCTGCAGCCTGCTACATTAATACTTTGGGACGTCTTATTGTTCTGCAACTGAAATTGTTCTGAGACGCTCTTTGACTCACTAATAGCATTTCAGAGACTGCTTCCCTCTCCTTTGCATAACAGATTCACTCCCACTTTGCACACAGATCATGTAGAGCAAGATGCTCAAACTGATGTTGATTATCTCATTATTTGAATCTAAAAAGGCCCCTAATTCCCAGCAAGGAAAATGTGTGTTCTCATCAGCTGTAAGGCTGCCGTACTGGACTGTGGCCACGCTTCACAGCGATTCCTACCCTGATTTTATTTCTGGAAGAATACATTGTATGACATGTAGCGTCCTCTTTCTACAATAGATGGAGAAGAAAATCAAGCTGCATCTGGTTGCTGTCTAAGACCTGATTATTTAAGAGCTAAAAATATCCTCCTCATGAAGGAGAAAGATGAACCAAGCATTTTTGGATTCGTCATCTCAGCTCTGCAGGACACAACATCCAGCCAGCAGACAGACACCTCAGGAAACCAGTAACAAGCTAAGAGATTTAAGTGCTGAACTTGCTCAATGCAGAACTCCAAAGATCACCTGTAGGAAGACCAAAGCTTTCATATGTACTGAAAAGTCTGATCAGTCTCAGTGGTGGACAGAGGTTAAGTGCTGAACAAAGCACTAGAAGGAAGTGCAGAAAGAGAAATGAAGCATTATTGAAAACAACACTCCTTCCAAATCAATGTCTTTTCCATGCTCTGACCCAAGCATGAGCACATCAGGCAATTTCAAATACATTAGCTGACAAACATGTCTCTCCCACCTCACCCAAGCTCTTGTACCTCTGAGCACCAAGGAGACACATCACAGAATTTAAGGGCCTGATCTCATGCTGCTCCCGCACTGCGCTCCTCCACCACCAGCCTTCTCCAGCAAAGCTCTTGCACATTCACAGAAGTACTCACTGTCCACGAACCTTCTCTCTCAACAGCCCACTGAGCGCCCAAGATCCACACACTGCCTAGGAAGGAATTTATAACTCAGTCTTGCTGTGCAGCCACACCAGAGCCCTGGTGTGTGCCAGCCTAAGCTGCGCTTACCAACGTGAGGGCTACGGCAGCAGCGGCATCCAGGCATGTTGCATGGGGAAGATCGTTCCCAAACATCCACAGAGTCACCATCCATCATCCGGACACCATCTCCCTGTCACAGCATTCCCTATAGATACCAGTTTTCCCAAAACCCTCCAGTTTTGTCTCAAGAACAAACCAGTACACTGGTAGTCCTTACTAATGTATTTAAAATATTATTTTAACACCCATTTACCTGTGTGACTGACTGCTCTGCCTTGTAAATGATATCCTTTTCAATATGTATGCATTAAAACCGAAAGACAATAATGGCCCCAGGGAAGTTGCATTCCATCAGGCAATTACCTGTGTTTAAAATCACTGAATAAGTAATTCACACGATCAATTTCTCTTGCACATAACAATAAACAATTTTATCAGCTATGCCCTGCTTGGGCTGTTGTGTACCAGCTCATTTTATTTCTTTGAGAACCACCACTAACCAGGGAAATTAATTGAAATCATAAGGTAGTGGGAGGGGGAAGTACCTGCTCTAACAGGAGCTGACAAAAGCACATTTCTAAAAGGGGAGTGATAAAAACACATCTCTCAGTGAGTCAAGGGCAAATGGGCTGATTCCATCACATAATTCAACAGTCACTCTCAAATTTGCAGAAGACTGAGTGAGAGAAGCACCCAGCCTGCATTACCTTGCTGTTGAACATTTATGCCAGAACTTAAAGCAATTTCCAGAACTAGCTCTATTTGCATGCCACACATGCCACTAAAATCTGCATATGTAACTTCCCAAAACACTGTGAACCCTGAATTATAAATAGGCAACAAAAAATGAAGGGGTCTACACACTCAAGGTACAACTAGTTACACACTGACAGCCATAAGGCATCAAGTCTTTCCAGACACAAACACCTGGAGGTTGGTGAGCACTCCATCAGCTCCGACACTCTGCGAGGGTTACCCAGCTCACGCCTGAGGAGCATCACAGAGCCATGGCACTCACAGGAGTGTTTGCTGACAGCACTGTGGTATCAGGAGCTGCACTACCATGCCCAACCCTATCCTTGTAGCCAAGCATCTGGGTGCCACCAGTTTGCAAGGACCCCCTTGAAACCACCTTTGACCGGAATTACCCTATGCCCGAGCCCTGGAAAGAACACAGCTAGTTTATAACCCGGGATGGGAGGCAGAAGGAGTTATGTTCTCTGCTTTTCCTTTGCAAACTGTGATAACTTCAGGTCCCTGCTTCCATGCCAATGATATTTTGAACTGGATGGATGTTTGGAGGACAGGATTTGGAATGGGAGGAGCTGCACTCAGGAAGCCTGGATGGCTTTCCCAGCTCTGCCACAGCCTCCTTTCACATGCAAGTCACTTCACAGCCTAATGCAAGCACACACAGCCCTCTCCTCCCCGGGTTTCCACAGCTGTCAGCATCCAGCACTTCCAAAACTCAGACCCCTGAAACCAGGTGAGGCACAAAAAGGTTGTTCATCTGCATAGTACAGTTCGCATCACCCATCAAGGCTTTATGGCTATAAAGTCATTTTCAATATATAGATCAATATATAACTGTCTGTGTTTGTAACTATAGTCTGGGAAAAGCTTTGCAACATCTGACATTTGCAAGAGATCAAATTATATCCATCAACAAAACTTTCTACAGTGTTTCCAGCAGGATTTAAGTATTTAAAATGCAGCCTCTGGGCATTGTATATGTTCTTAATGTATCTGTGCTTCTAAACTATCTTTAATTAATGAAATACCCCAAAATTACTTATTAATAAGCATCTGTGGGCTTTGTAAACTCCAGACATTTTGCATGAATTAAAGAACAATATAATGAAGTTTTAATGAATACAAAGTCACAGTTAATGTAAAATTTATATATAGCATGCCAGAGGGGAAAGGAATTTAAAAGTACTTTTAATCATAGATTATTGGCAGCTGGTTAGCTCATTTTCATACTTTTCTAATGGGTGCTTGGTATTTATATTATCACATTTATCATGCCAGGATGGTATATTGTCTGACTTGGTACAGTTCAGAAAGTCAAATGGAGACCAGCTCATTTAAAGTCTCATTTGCTAATGAGGCATTTCTGCATCCTGCAGTGAATGTGGAGCCAGTGTCCACAGTGACTGCGTTCTTTTGATTCAGTCATAGACCACCTGAGAGGGGCTACTCCTCTGCTGCATTTATAGGGACTTTCACTCTTACTGAATTATTAGCAGCTGTATGTGACATTCTGCAACAGCCTTCAGCTTACTGGCACAAGCAAGCTGAAGTCTATCACAAGGTGGAACAAATATACAATTAACTTTTACTAGCTGCAGCTAAACATGAGTATGAGCATCTAGATTTTGTCCTAAATAGCAGAGTATCCCTTCTGGCAACATTAATATATCACAATCTACAACTTCTTACTGTACTGACACAAGGCATATTTTCAGCAAGCTGTCTTCCACTCCTGTTCACCTGTGACCTTCTCAATGAGCCAACCATGCATACAGCACTAGCAGCAATGTTTTACTTGTCCTGGGCTCTGCATAAGAAAAGAGGATGAAACTTTCAGAGAACAATAATTTTGTAGTGGGGTGGACTTGGATTAATACCATTAAACTGTAACAAATTGAGCTAAAAACAATTCCATGACACCCAGAAGGAAAATAAAAATAAGACAGTAACTGAGTGAAAGTTGAAACAGATGTAATATATAATAAATATATATAAAGAATCAATTCCTTTCAATTAACTCTAGCAGTGCTGAATGCATTCAACACAACTGTAAGTACATCCACGATTTTAATGCATTAAATACTTAACCCACAAAATTTAAATAGTGCAGGAGATATCGAATGCCAGAGGTTCGGTACAACTACTGCAACTGTATTTTATCAGAAACAAAACAATGGTTTAGTGCTTCCATTTTACTGTTTTAGTATGCTCATTACAGTATTTTTCCCTTTATAAACTGGAAGGATACAGAGCTAGAAAACATTTTAGTCTTTCACTTTCAACATGACATTTCGTTAAAAAAAGTTACAAAACCCATCAGCTTTTAATAAACAAACACACCAGAATTCTTCAACTAACATAACACAGGATTGTTGCCTTACAGACAATAAAGAACTTCAAAACAAGGAAGCAAAATGCTGTCTTCAACTGCAATGATGTTAATCCACAGTAATGACAGTAAATTCCATGGAAATAACCCGGAGTCACACCAGGAATAAGGATGAGGAGACTGCTCCCTCACCTTCTGAACCCCCAGAAGTCTAGCAACTAAAAGCTTAAAACAATAAGAAGGTTACACCACAAAAATGAAGCAGCAATTATCTTCAAGGGTACCGTGAGATATTTCAAGACTGAAATTATTCTGAGTCAAGTCAAATGGGTTTAGTGCATTATGATTTGGCTTTATAAAAAACATTTGAATGCACACTAAATATAGAACACTCACGTGTCACAATCAAGTAGTTAAAATCACTGTATATTCCTTACAGGTGACAAACACAGATTGAAAAAATGTTGCTAAAAACCCAGTTTAAAAAAAGAAAGTGAACATTTTATGAGAGAAATATTCTACTTGCAACTGTAACTTATGCTATCGGTGCTCATGTTGATGGGCTGCTGATGCAAGTCTAACCAGAAAAGATGCACTCCTATATATATATATAGAAATCAAAACAGGCAGATTCCTCCTTCCAGGCTGGAAAAAACTCCAAGATATATGGCATATTTAACCAATAAAAGGGAGCTAAGCTTTACCCAAGCCTTTCATAATGCACTTAATGAAATATTTTTTCTTTTAAAAGAACCACTGGTATTAAATAGAGCTTTTTCTTTACATACAGTATTGGTATATACAAAAATAAACACAGAACAAAGAC
This sequence comes from Vanellus vanellus, assembly GCF_965231255.1. Taxonomy (NCBI): domain Eukaryota; kingdom Metazoa; phylum Chordata; class Aves; order Charadriiformes; family Charadriidae; genus Vanellus; species Vanellus vanellus. Next base: position 12,581,882 of record NC_138921.1, read on the forward strand.
AGAAGCAAAAAAAAAAAAAAAAAACACAAACAAAACGAAACGAGTGACTTCAGAAGTTCTGTAATTCAGGAATATTTTGGTACAGGTCCAAAGTCTCTGGGTTTGAGAAAGCTCCTCGCTGCTCAACTTCTTTCCCCGCAATTATTTGCTTCACAGCTACTTCCACTTTTTTCCCATTTATCGTATACTGAAAAACAAAACCAGCAATGATAAAATTACACTTTTCATGTAATAGCTTTACGGAAATATTCATGAACCCCCCACCAATCCCAGAATGCAATCAAAATTTAGCACAGTGTCCTCCCTTCTGTTACACTTGAGGCACCAGAATCTTTCTTCTGCAAATCACTTTAAGAGTAAGTTGAATTCAAAGAAGAGTTTACATGTGATATTAGTTTATTACTCCTATGTGGTAATACTGTGAGAACCTGATCAGTCTCCAACTTAAACCAATGAAACCAGACCAGAATCATGGTATAAACACTAATAATCTTCAATGTTTTATGTTCTGACACATGCAATTTTCAAACAATTTTTGATTTTCTAAGGATGGGCTCAAAAACAAAGCGCAACTCCATTGAGCTTTGGGAGAAGAAAACCATGAAACTCATGTCTTAAATGGAAAGTCTTTTTCTAATAGGCCAAAGTGAAACACTGATCTTAAATGGTCCTCTTCATTTAAATTTTTCAAAACAAAACATAACAGATGCTTCACCTCCACCTATGAATCACACATTGTTACGTTGTGTGACCCTAAAAGAAAGGGCATTGCAGAAAGAAAAAAACCAAACCACAACCCAAACCTAATTCTTCTATTCTTGGGATCAGGCCACTAATTTCTGACCAGTAAAGTACAGTAAGGAAGAACTACTCCAACGTTAACAGGAACTGTTATGGCCCATTTTAGATGATGATCTCTGCTTTTACAGGCTTTAATACCACCTTCCTTGGGCTCGTACCACTGAGAAGTTTTGGGGGACAGCAACTTTGAAAAGCTGACTTCCAAATATCTCCTTAGTCTTGTCTGTCTGGTCTAGAACAGAAGTCACACTTGCTTTACTACTGAATCCGCTGATGAAGGAACTCAGGCTGCTCTTGGCCTCCAAAGCCACCGAAACCCCTGAAAATGGCACCACCATTTTTCACTAGAGATCTTTCAGAGCCAGGCTAAATAATCCTCAACTCAATACACTCTTGCAATATTGATCTTGACAGTAAGTTAGACTTTTCCTTATTAAAGCTACTGAAGTCATGTGTAATCCTAGCCTCCTGAACCACCTTTATCAACCACTCTTCCTCCTCAACAATTAGCAACCTCATTTTCTCAAGTGCTCTGACCAGAACACCTCAGTGGCCTACAAGGGAACTGTCCCCTTTAAAAAATAAAAATCAGACTGACTGTTCAGCAAAGCAAATTTGTTTACTTTTATCACTAAACATCTTGTAGATGGTGACCAGAATGCTTATCTGGTCACAACAGGTCTAGAAAAGCTTCCACTAAGAATCTGCAGTATTTTTTTTACCACCTGGATCTCTCATTAAAAACCTTGTATTACTAAAGTCTTAATTACTTCAACTCAGCTATACTATTCCTACCAGTACACAATGTCAGTATACAGTCAGGATTAGATTGTATTTTCAGATGAAGATTCAAATACATTTTTAAAACTAGCAGAAAATAGACAGAGGTTTCCCTTCCAAGCAAAACTTTCTTTGAAAGATGGCAGACAGCTTTGATCACTTTACCACTGGCGTATTTACCTGAAAGGTAATTAAAATTCACTCAATTGTAAATTCAAAGTGTGAACTAATTAATGATCTAAGCCGGTTTTCCTGAGGGGCAGCCCATCACAAACGCCTCACTGCCATCAACTTCGTGCTACACATTCAGGTGGTTTACAAGGTTTACAAGTCCAACACTTCATGCAGAAGCTAAGTTGCAGCCCAGGAAAATCTAGACTTCACTGTTTAACAGGTGCAGGGGATTTTACGCTCAAAGATGACTTTTAGAGCCAAGTATTATTTGCCTACAGTGGCCTGTAACAGAAGTAACTCAACAGATCAGAACTAGATCGCCGTGTGCACTGTAGAGGCTGGCAGTCCTGAACCCTAGACCACTTTCACATGGAAACCTACACTGGCAGTAAATGGGTATCAGAATATCAAACGAGCGGTCTGAAGTCTCAAATCTTTTCTCTAGGTGCACTCAAGTCTATGAAATATGAGTCTACGAAAGAGTCTATGAAAGAGTGGTCGGGCATTGGAATAAACTGCCCAGGGAGGTGGTTGAGTCACCACCCCTGGATGTGTTTAAGAGGCATTTAGATGTGGTGTTGGGGGATATGGTGTAGGGGAGAACTTTGTAGAGTGGGGTAGATGGTTTGACTCGATCCCAAGGGTCTCTTCCAACCTAGACAATTCTATGATTCTATGTGCAAATAGGACTTGAGACAACTACACTCTGCACCCCCATTCTGCTGCTCCTAGAGCTGTTGAGGAGACTCCAGCATCACAGAGGACTATAAAACAGGCATTCCCACTAAGGAGTTCGTACAGCAAGAAAGAGCACTGTAGAGTAACGCAGCTCTGGAAGACTGGGCATGCAGAACCTTTAGCTATACAAATTTCTCTCCCCCTGCTTGTAAGTACAAAGATTTTATTTTAGTTACTGCTACAGTTAAGACAGTGACAGAGCTACGTTTAAGGGGCTAAACAGATAATAAAAGTGAAATGGTTTACAAAATGATTTCATAAATTTGCTCAGTGTTCTCAGCTTTAATAAGAATGTCACTTGTAACGGGAAAACCAAACCAAAATAAGCTTATGGGCAGCCAGAAAAGCTAAAGTTAAATTACCTTTTCAATATTTTACTTTAAAAGGCTTAAGTATATATTACTGAGAAAACACAGCACATTTATAAACTGAAAATGGGCATTTTTAGGTATTGTTAAAAAACAAAAACATGCTTAGCTGAAAAGGAGATGAAACGGTGTTGCTAGGCAACATAGACAAACTATTTATAAAGCTCGAATACACTTTTGAGATGCTAAAATTTCCACGCATGTGGGTTTGAAGAGCAATGACAACTGCTCCTTAATTACTATTCAAGGTGACAAAGAAAAAAAAGTAGGCAGCATTTTTCATGACATACCGGAATGCCTTTGGTTTCTAGAATGAGGCTTGGAACATGCCTGGCAGAAAGCGCTATACGTATTGCATCTCGAATTCTTTTCACCAGATCCTCGCTGAACGTATGGTTTAATGCCATCTTCAGGAAGAGTATCACCCTCTCTTCTCCATCTTTGTTGTACTGAGGGACACAGAGGCTATCAGAAACCTCCTCAAAGGCTTCAACTGAAAATAAGGAAGAGTCCTTATTAGCACCTGCATTTGTGTATTATTCTGGATACACATTTTTGTGGTTGCACCAAAAGAAATATCACCTCTAGAGCTGCAAATGCAAAACAAACATCCTGGCTAGGTTATTCTACAATATTCTACAGCTTCCCCGCTGAGCGCCCTGAAATTTTAACTCCTGCTCAGGTGAAAAATCCAGGTTTAAGGACTATATATATTTAAGTCCAGGACAAAAAAAAAAAAAATTGCTGTAACTTTTGGGACAGATAACAAGCTTTTACACTAAGCCTTTTTCTTTGGCTTTCCTCACAATCCCCATTGCAGCATAGACATAAAACATGCCTGATCACACAAGAACAAGGAGAGGCAACAGGTCCTTACATCTCATATTAGCACCTTTCACATGATAGGCCTCCTGTGAAATATAAAGCACAATCTCAAGGACTTCTTCTAATCATTAGGAAAGACACAATAAAACTAGTGTCAAGAGCTTCTCTTGGGGGAAAAAAAAAAAAAAAAAAAAGCCTCAGAAATTAGGTATTCTTCTATAAGTCTGCATGATATAATTAGTCTGTAAGGCCTTATTATATGAAAGCAACATCTTATGAAGAACACATCTCAACTACTTATCTCCAGTCCTACAGATACTTCAGGAAAGCAAACAATTTAAAGTCTAAAAACCAGAATTTTACTGTTAATGCTAATATGCTCTGTACTGACTTTCATTTTAAAAACAAAAAATTGAGAAGTGGCCTTTTATTACTTATTCCTTCCAAACACCTTTATTGTGCTTGCAATTCAGATTTAAGGCAATGTCATAGTTGAAAGAGATGAAAAGTTAACTTCATACCTATGTTATAGATTTCAGAACTTCCAAATCTTACTCCATTTGGATTTAAAGTGCCATCACTGAAAAATCACACATAAAACAAAGCATTAGAATGTGATTAGTTTGAAAAGAGAAAAATTGATGCAATTAACAAAGCCTCTCTGCATTTCATGCAGTGAATATGCAGCCACATTAGAAACAGAATTTTAGAAGAATTTGATTCAAAAAGGCATTTTGCTCATTAGAATGAAGTTGCACAGAGAACCTCAACATTATATATTCACCTTTCTTAGTCCTTTTCCAGTAGCCTACAAATACACCCACCCCCCCACTGATAACAAAACAGACCAAGAATCTTTGTAGTACTCCACCATATTGCAATTGTGTATTGTTACTTTCCAGTCTTATAGCTGGAACTGGTTTCACATATAGCATCCTCACACTGTATGTCTGTTGAGTAGGTCTGCTTGTGGCTATGCCAGACACAGCTTCAAGGCATTCACTCAACTTTGTTTCAAACAGCAACTTTTAAATGCAAGCAGAAAAAAATCACCTCAATTGTGATCTTGAATGTCTGTGATCACTAACACAAGTGCAACTTAATATCTGACCTTCTATAATTAAGCTTTGCTGTCAGGCAAGTCAATGGCAAAGCCAAAACCAGAAGAAGTTTCCTGATTCACTGCCTTGAATGTGCTGCACTCAATTCAAACTCTTATAGATGATCATTATAAACTATGCAACACAAACCCAAGTCCAATACTGTCTTGTGTTCACATATACAAAAGCAGGGTAGAACTTTGAAATGGGCTCCCTTCCCTATAATCCAGCAGCTCTGGTTAATTTAAGGGTTGAAATCCACAATACTAGATTTAACAAAACAAATATAAAGCTAATAGACATGACTGAGAACCACGTACATTGTGCTCTAATGTGAAGTTTGCAAATTTTTTTACTCAGAACACTTTCACCAAAATACTATACCTGCGACCCAGCATGACAATTCCTCCTGTCTTGGGATTAATTTTGCAGTAATCACCATGGGCCCAAACACCTATTAGAGAATGACAAAGGTTAAGCAGCTGATTTCTTATTCATCCAGTCACAGCAGACATTTGTGTAAGTCAACTCACATAACTTCATAAAATACATACAAAAATATAACATCTCAGATATACTTTGAGAACTGCCCACAGCAAATGCAACAGTACTTAACTATGCAAACAATCCACATCACATTTACTACAAAGAGCCAGCACACAAGAAAAAGTAGGTCACATATTAGGATCAAACCTTAGGTTATCTTCTGAATTGCTTGTTTGCATGACTATAGAGCAGCCTTTAAAAAACAGAGGAATTGCTGCTCTGAACACTAGACTGCAAGACTCTTCCACAACGGTAACAATATTCCCACCAGTCTTTCTGGATCCACTTTTATGATGTACAATTCTGCGCAAGCAGCTTTCCAGGCTTGCACAACAGGTCTCAATTCCCTAGGGAGCTTATGTGCTTAATGTCCTTGATTTGTGCTAATGTAATATTAGATTTGACTTCTCAGAGCCAGAATAACTTTAATATTATCTTTAAGATTGATACCACTACAGCAGCCTACCACAAACAGAAATACATGCCAATTCTACTCAATTTTTTCTAAGGAAAACACAAACCTCAATTATTTGCACATAAGACCATTTTCTAATGTAACTGTTACCATCTTAAGTCCATTTACAAGGAAAGACAAAAGAGGGGTTTCAGACAGAACCTCTGGACCACAGTGATTTCAGTCTAACCATCTTCACACTTTTTCATTTATTGTTGTCAGGCTTACATACAGACTGCAGCTTCCATGTTCCCTCAATTTTCCAACATGATTATATCCTACTGCACATCCTGACTTCTCTTGTGAATCCACTTTGTATTGCTGCTATTTGTGAAAGAGCTTCCATCTCCAAAAGAAGCAGCTTGAAGTCCTGCTCCTATAAAAGCCCCTGCCCAGTAGGCAGCAGGGAGTTCAGCATCGCTGTGCCACATAAGCAAAAGCTCTGGATGAGCAGAGTCCTCCACAATTACCAGGAAGAAAGCCTCCATCCCACAGTATCTGCTCCATTACTCTTACCACCGCTGGAAGACTGTATGTGCAGAATATGCATGTCTGAGGCAGCATATACTTAAACCTCATGCTAATGAGGTAGCAGGTCAGCACTTATCCCTTAGGATTCACTCCTCCAGCTAGGCAGGAGCAATCTGGCAGAGGTGCAGTAGCACTCATTAATGGAGGATTGCTCCCTGACCTATTCAGCACTTTCATTTCACACTCCTACCAAGCAGTCTATGTCTGCACCACAGATTATCAGGCTGTTACCGTTGTATCTGCCTAATGGGAGCAGGAGCAAAATGGGATTGGAGCTTTCCAGAGATTCTTATTAAATTGATTTGGATCCATATTCAAAACAAAGCACTAGAAAACAGATTATGAAACATGCTGTGGAGTTCTCACCCTGAAAATCTAGATTCAAAGCCGCACCTGCCTATCACCGGGCAAGAATAAACCTGTACCTTCCAAAGAACAGCCATACAACCTATATCCTTGGTCAGTTTGAGCAATATCCCAAGCCCTTCATTACATACCTGGGTATTTTGAAAAATAAGCCTTCCTGTACTTGTTGCCATTCTCATCATTCCAGAAGTGCGTAGGCTGACAGGGAATAGGCTTGGTACAAACCAGCTCTCCACTTTCACCCCAAACCGGTTTTCCTGTTCATAAAGAAAGAGGCATTTTCTGCATTTCCCCTCTGTAAACAATAGAGTATCAAAGCAAAGAGCATCTACAGTTATTACTCACATGCCAGATGTTGATGTAGATATGAGCTGTGACTGGTGGTCTTAACAGCTTGTGTTCAATTCCTATACTCATCCCTAACTTAACCTCAGTAATTCAGGAGAGTTACACCACAGGGCAGAAGCCAACCTGGCATCCACAGCAACACAGCTAATTAGCACGCACACCAGAGGCTAGAATTTGGCCTTGATATGCTTTAGCAGAGTAATGGGAAAGGGCCTTTTTACACACTGATTATCTTCAGAGTCCTATACGATCCAGATCGGATGTATCCAGATCCAGGTTTTATGGAATGTTTCCAAAGTGAAATCGCCCATGTAACAGCTGACTGTCTACCAATCTGATGAAGGAAACTTCAGGTCACAAGTATTGCATTTCATAAGTGTGCATGGTATTTTGGATAATAGTTACCTTCATCATTCCATGCTTCCACAGCCATTCCAAGATTTCTGGCCTGAATTTCTCCTTTGTAAACTGGAATTGTTACATTCTGACCCATGAAACATGAAATTATATCTGTCCCACCTACAATAAAAGAAGTCCATTTAGAATACACAATACTTTTTGGAAATAGCAAAACCAGAAACTACATAAGAACTCTAGAACAGCAAACTGCCTCCTTTGCCAAATGCTTCTGACCCACATTAAACAAAACAGTATTATCTAGAATGTTATGTGACTTTTATTAAAAGAAGGTTTCTTTTATTTCATGTCTTAATACATGTATGCCCTCCATGCAGAAATATTCCTTAGGGCATAACTTTTCTTCTTCCAGCAGTTTCTTTAATCTCATTTAAGGAAATTTCCATTTATATGAGTAAGAAAATAAACAGGCCCTAGTTCACAGACCTAGATATTTAAGATCACTTAGAAGTGTTTTCTAGTTTATTTCCTGTAAAGTAACCAGACAAGCCATTCCACTCAATATTTACTTAGCCTTTATATATTGTTGTCATTAGCACAGGGGGGGCAGGGAAGGTGAGGGAGGTGAGCCATGCCTATAGGATGAACAGTTATCTTAATAAAACCAGATACTATCAAAGTGCTTACTTAACCGGAATATTTATAGTGCTTATAGGACTTCAAACCAGTAGAATTGTAAGACACAAATTAATCACGTTAGCTTTACTGACAAAAAGTCTTCTGCATTTGGGACTATTAGTATCTATATAGCAGCAAGTTCAAGATTCAGCACTACTCTTCCTAAGACTAGAGTCAGAGGTGATTTCAGTAGCAGAATAGTCAGACTTTAAAAAAAGTCAAACTGAACTGAGTTAAAGCACCCTTTTTTGAAGTCAGTCCTCATTACAAAGCAGAATGAGTTCTATGGTGGACCTTATGTGAATAGCAGTTGCCTCAGCTAGCACTCCTCACAACAAACTGCACAGTATGTGGGCTTGATATTTCTCTAATTATGTAATTTACAAAAAATCTGTCTGCAGTGCCAATTACTTGGCACAAAAGAATTGAAATGGGAACATGGAAAAACCTCTCCAAGAGGTATTTTCTGCTAAAGTCAGCTATTTGCAGAACAGTATGTTCTGTAGGTTAATACTCTTTCTTGATCTTACCCTGCTACCCCTAAGGACAGCCAGTCAAAATAAATGATCCTGCTTAAAAAAAGCTAAAACCCAAAACATTCACCATGTCAGAAACATTCCACCTAAAAGCCTTTGAGTGTACAAGCTTCATTATGGCACACTGAATTATGCAGAAAATCTCTGCACCAAAAAGACAATTAATTCCAGTTTAACTATAACCAAGCACTATGCAAGGCTTAAGCCTCCCAAACATACAGCAGCAAACGGGAAGAATGACATGCACAGGCAACGAACAGAATTAGTAAGGTGCACACAGCACAAAAGCATCACCTGAAATGGATCCCAGGAGGACACTGCTTTTTATGTGTTTGTACACATACTCATAGCTTTGAGATTTGAGCGGTGATCCTGTAGACAGTATAGTGTGGAGTGTTTGAAGATTGTGTGTTTCACCTTAAAAAGTAGGGAACCAACAAAATAGGTTAAGGTAGACTTTTTACAGGAGTTTGTAACTATTTGTCACTACAATACAGAATAATTACATAAAGGACTTCGTGAAAAGACACAGAGCCAGAAACTGGAGAGGAAAGACAAGAGGGAGGATAGAAGGGATTCAGTAGGTTTTTAAAGCTTACATGGTTTTAAATTTTTCTCTTCTAGCACAGCCAGCCACTTTGCCCCCGTTCCAAGGATGGTGATCCTAGAGGGAAAAAGTTACGTTTTGCATATTTAAATACACTAAGATTCTAAAGACCTGCAGTCCCCGCTGCAGTAGGCAGAGGCATTGAGACACTCTATACATTGATTAGTCAAGCAATGCAGTCCTTTACATAAAGACTTTGCCATTTCAGGGTACAGTTTAACTAAGAACTCCGAAGACAGCGGCCCATGATTTTCTCTTCAATACCTGTTTAGTTTCCACTGTTGAAAGTCAGAGTTGCAGGTGCCTCACTGAACATGAAATTTGGCCTAGCTAACTGAATTGAATTCTGCCCTTGCAAAACATGTATTCGGAGCTCTCCATAATTAAAACTTTAAACAATGGCTGTACCCTTTGCCTCCTCTGTCGATGGAAGTGCTAGTTTAATGTTCCTGCTGACTGTCAGGAAATCCTCTTCATTGCATTCTGCTAAATTATTTTAGATTACGGCAATAAACTCACTCAAGAAAATGCAGAGACAGATACAGATAAGGGATACAGCCTGAGTGCAGGGAACACGGGCAGTACATACATCAGTAGAACTTAAAGTAAGATCCTGCTACCTTTGCTCTTACTCCAAAGGCAAGATGGAAGGTAGAACAGCTCTTGAGATAATACAGTTCCAGAGATGAAGAGGGGGTTATTTCAACACTGTCAAAAGAGGATGTCTTCTTTGCCTTCTAGATGGATGACAGTTACTGAGAGGCTGCCACCTCTTTGGTAGGTACAGGAACAGGCTACTTGCACAAACACACCGGTGCACAGAGCTATTTATGAGGTACATGGGACCAGCACCATAAAAGCCCACAGAAGTACATTGTGGTACATAACTGGAGAAGCAATCATGAGAACTATTTTTACTCTTGTGTAACTTTTTTACTTTCCTTCCATGCTTCAAATTATTGCTTCTTTTACAGTTAGAATACATAATGCTTCTCTGTTTATTTTTAAGCTGTTTGACACTTCCTCTACAGCACATGTAGAGCCTGGTCTCCTATTATTTCCTTCCAAATGCTACATAATTGGGGGATGGTGACAAAACACAGTTCACTTGAACAGATCTTTAATTGATGTCCACTTAATTCTTGTCATGCAGTATGAGATATCTTGATGGTACTATAAGAATATGCTATCTGAAAGAAAGTATGGTACATCTTCAGAGAAGTAACGTAGTCTTAACATGTTGAAGCCTTTTTTAATATGTAACATATGACTGAGTTGGGAACAGACTGCATTATCAAGTACCACACAGATGGCCACCACTTTTAGCACCAGATTACAGAAGTGAGACATGCAGACACATTTCAGTTATCTTCACTTACTTTTGGCATGTAGAAACAATGCTTAAAAATAAGCCGTGTTATTTGTCAATTCTAAATTTTTGCCTGTTATTCTACTGGGGCTATTTTCAGGGGGTAGGGGGTGTTTTAAGTTTGTGGTTTTCTTTTGTGGTGTTGGGTTGGTTTTTTTCTTACTGGAAGCATTCTGACTAGGCATTAACCTTCAATTAGAATAGCAAAATTTCAGTCTTTAAATATTACATGTCACAAAAGACAGTGAAGTTTAAATTATTAATTACCAAGAGTCAGAAAGTGGATCTTTTGGCATCCACTTTCCACCACAAATGAATTAATTTTAATTATCAATTAAAAATGACACTCATTTTACTAGTAATATAATTTAGATCTACTCCTTACATCCAGTTGGCAAAACAGGGAAGTGTACAAAGCTAAATACCACCACAGGATTTTATAGCTGTTTATCCAATACCTGTCATTTCCCTATGCTTCCAGAGAGGGCACTGTGAGCATTTTTAGGGACAAAGAACTGCATAAAACAACGAACAGCTTGACAGAATTAAGCATTATAGATTAAAAAGCAAAATATGAAAATATAAGCAACCCTGCTGAGCCTTTCCAGTCAATTTATGTCTTTAAGTCAAAGTACTATATTGAGTCTTAAGTTGAGCTGCTTGAAATAAAGGATTCTTATTTTCTAAGTTCTGAGTGTGCTGAGAAATTACTCTTCAGATTGCTCCCAATTACAGCCTTTTGAAAAGGCTGCTCTTGAAAACTGACTATTGAACCCAAATTCTTTGTTTGCCTGGAATCCAAATACTTGACTCAAATGTGAAACAATCAGCTCTTTGTCTCTTCTGGTCTCTCTCAAAGACTGTTTTAGCACAAAATTTTAAGAAGTAGTTCCACTCAAGGCTAACCCAAAAGCAACTACATCGTGCTACATGCTAGTTTCTGACCAAGGGAATAACACCTTTAATGAGGTTGCTTGTATGCAGTCATTGTAACAGGAGCAAAGACCATTATCCTTCCATTTCATGTTCCTTACATACCCTAGTCTGTCAGTTAAGTCCCAGAGCACATTTGGTGATGGAATTAGAGGAGATCCATCATAGAGGACCACTGAAGCTCCTGTGGCAAGTGCAGTCACTAACCAATTCCACATCATCCAGCCAGTCTGGAGAAAAAAAAAAGAAGGTACCTACATTAGTTTCTATCTTTGTCAGCTAGCTGTCCGCTTTCCCGGCAGCTCTATCACAGGATCAGGCGTGTTGCTTGCTCTGAGATGCCATTAGACATGATACAGGCAACTAGAAAGTGAGGGACAGGTGTAGCTTTTGGCAAAGTCATCTGGACCAAAAGCTCCTTGCTGTTATGCAAGAGGTGCCATCTTCCTCCCCACTTTCCTTGCCCAAAGTTTTCCTGCTTTAAGAAACTGTTAAACCAACAACTCAGTTTAGGGCCATCTCTGCTGATTATACTTAATTGTACTATTTAGGAATCAGAAAGTAAGGCTGGCGCACTGTTTATCCTCTCACCTGTCCCAAGACTGGATCAGTTACATGTTCATCTAACTTATCCTTACAAATACCTTACCATATGTCCCCGTACACAAACCTTTAGAGCATGAGTCAAGAAACAGGACAACTTTGGGACAAGGTAGTTATAATGACTCTTCCATGGAGATATTACAAACTGACTAGTAGTGTTAGAGTTCAGAAAGGAACTCATGAGGAAAGACATTAGCCTTCTCAAACCATTACAGTAATAGATGACTTTGGAATATTTTTCTTTACCACAGCATTAGAAAAAAGCCACGACATAACTGAACTCCTACATAGATCAGTTTTATTCCCTTTTCTTTAGTAAACTTAAAGTTGTGCAGCTTCTTTCCTCCCCACCAAAACAGAAAGACAAATTCTGTGGTCCATCCTTGCATGATACAGGAAGGTGAAGCCTGTTTTGCAGGTCATATCGATGAGGCAGTTAGATCATTAAACCTAAGAGACTGTAAAAAATCAATCCATTTTCCTCATTAATTAGATCAGAAACATTTAACATAGGTTTGACCTTTCATCAGAAAGGTCCCTGTTGCATTTTATTATTCCACCTGATTTTTTTAAACTCAGTTAAATAGGACAATCCCTTGCAGAACTTCAAAGTACATAAAAGTATACTTGTAGGAAAAGCTCTCCCATCTTTATAAGAAAAAGATATTAAAGTATTTTTTTAAATGCCTTAATAAGCCACACTTGCCGTTGTATAGTACATAATAATGTCATTGCTGGTCATGTTGCCATGAAGAATGTGTTCCTTCAGATGCTGTATTAGCGTACCCTGAAAAAAACATAGTGAAAGAAAAAAAAAAGTAAGTTCACATAAATGAAAAGCAAAACTCTGACAGCACATTAAGACTTCAAAAAAGCGTAATGTTGTCAATCCTTCACCGGATATACTCCAGGACTACAGGCAAGTGTTTCTTTTTAACCACAGCTGAAGTAAATCCCAGGGCCTATCTACAGCAGCAGCAATTGCATTCTCGATTCTCTCACATAACTTTTCAGCCTCTCTCATTAGACCTCAGCAATTCCCCCTGCACACCACTTGTAATCCATGGAATAAATAACTTTGTTCACTTCCAACTCTGCCCAGCCATCAGAGTTGCAGAGTACTCCAGACAGGTTATAATTTTAACAGCATGGTTTTACCAGTCAGATTTTCCAAGATAAGGCCTTTGACAGAGATTCATTTTCAGTATATCCAGGCAATGAGGAATGAAGGACCTAGAGCTGCCATAAACTGCAGCAGCTGTTATACGTAACACTGTTTATCCAAACTATCTTATCTATTAACATCTAGGAGACAAAAGACCTAACTATACACACCTCTTGTAAACACTGAATGACTAGCAATGGGGAAAATCTCACTGCTCAAAGTATCAACATTAACAATAACGTAGTTAAATATATTACTTCCTTTTTTCTTTTGTTGGAAATGCCACTGAAGTACCTTTCTGATCATCATTAAAGCATAAATTGTTAAGATAAATAAGTTCACAAACTACTTCACTAAGTCACTGCAGTGAAGTGACAAATTAATGTGGTTGATTTTAAAATAAAGATGTTTTTGCATTTATGCAAGGAGTTACAAGGGAACTATTAAGAGCCTCATAAGCATGAAACAAGATTTATGCTGAAAGAAAATAGATTACAGATAAACACTTGAAATGAAAAAGGAGAGTCATAAAACTGGCACATGCTTTGGGAGAAGAGGCAGAAAACATTAAATAAAAATAAAGGAGTAAATCTTATTTTCTCTTTGCAGCTCTAAGGATGTGGGTCTGAGTTCACCTGCTAGTGTTTGAATACACTAAGCTGTCACAATGCTGCCACCTAGCAATAGCTACCATTATCTACATTTAAAAATTAAAAAACCATCAGGATTTAGAAATAATGTATAATTTAACTGTTAAGGTTGCCAAAAGAGTTGGAGGTGTTAACATAACTATTCCATTTATAAAAGCACATTGCCTCTGCAGAAGAATCTGAGAGAGCCACACAAAGTAGTGAAATTAAAAGTCAAATTCAATTAAAATAAATATTGGCTTTCTTTTTCCTCCATTCAGTTGTTGCTATTACAGTTTTGGAATGGAAAGGAAGTTTAACAATGACTTTAGGTAGAAGCTATGAACTATTCCCCTGCAAAGACCTGGTAACTCTCAGTCTGGAAATAAAGGTATTGTGGTAGAAGGCATAGCTATTCTGAAGAGCTAATGGCCCAAGATGCTCTCTCAAGTTTATTTATAGGACTTGTTTATTTATAGGGCTTGTATGACCCTCAAAATAAATCCTAAGCATTTAGCATTTCATGACAGATCTGGCAGCTGATAAAAACTTACTGGTCTGCTTGTCTTCATTGGGCTTAACATACGGTTGATAAAGTGCTGAGCATCTGGAGTGTCAAAAAAAAAAAAATCCGTAGGCACTGCTGCTCCTGAGCCACACTATTGGCACATAAGAGACCAGTGCTAAGTGGCTACATAGCTGAGATTGAGCAGCTACTCACGGCTGCTGGCTCTGGTCTCAAACCAGCAGTGTTCTCCATAGACCATTCACAGAAAGAGTCTGAGCATAAAAATCCTCAGAGCAATCTGCCTACAGTTAACACAAGGAGTCTGTAGCAGCACAGCTACTTAAGCCCAGGTCTTGTTGAGTCCTTCTGATGGATAGAAATTAAGTGATTAGGATTTTATTTAAAAAAAAAATCTTCTTAGATAGTTGGGAATACGTAATAACTGAAAAGGGGCCGGTATGAATAGGGTAAGAGGCAGAACCAGCATTTTTAGGACTTCAGAATAACAATTACTCACTAATGTTTTTCAATAACCCTCCAAATGTCTTTCTGTAGTACACCAAATTGTTGAATACAACACAGCTCTGCTTCCAAGACCAGAAAAAAAAAAAAAGTCTTACTCCCTCTGAGGTGCTACTTTTTAAATCCTCTCCTATGACCTGACTTCACTATTATTTACATGTTATTTCACTGTGTGTCAAGAAAACAGACTGTGTGCAGAGAAAACAGACCAGAAACATACTGCAGAATTAGATAAACCGAGTTGTGAATTTCAAGTAAGCTGCCTATTAGCATCTATAAGCCACATATCCTACTCAAACCATCATATTCTCTCCCCAGCAACGATAAGTAGTCTGTACTTAAACTCTAAGGTAGGTCCGTATGAACTGAAAAGATGACTCAGAGCAGAGGCATGAGATTAAGGGCAAGCTAAGCAGCCATACAGGTAACATGGGAAGAAAGACTTCACAACAGAGAAAAGTCCTGTTGCGTGATTTACATGTGTTTTTCATCTCCCTACTGTTTATCATACATTACTGAACAAAATACCTGCCACAATTTTGCTAATCCATCTTTGCAAGTACTTAACCAGTCTAAAGCCAGCACAGCTTCAAAACAGCTGCCAAACTTCAAAATACAGCTTCTTTCTTCTTCACAAACATAGGACTTGTGTCCCAGAGGGACCATTTTATATCACGTGCTGCCTGGTATTAATCTCCTGTTGACAATATATAAGCAGAGTGTTTACAGGCAGCATGGGATTTGTCTATGGGCAAATCCTCCAGTCCTTGCCATCAGAGAGACAAGAACTACACACTGTGGGCCTAACAAAGTGATCCTGCCCTCAGGCTACCTAGACAACTCTACAGCCAGTCTCGCAAGATGCCCATACTGACTTTCAGAGCAAACAAACAATAGACTGTGGCTAATAGTTGTGCAGTTTCATTTATACAAGCTGGTACAAGTGTGCTAGACAACATATTCTGCCTGCCTAAAGAAAAAGCCCTTCCTTTTATTAAGGACTATACTAATGGCAGAGTTAATCATTACTTCTGACTTCTGGAGTCTCTTCCTGACCTTTAATAAGTTGCCTAGAACAACTCTGAGAACATGAATAGTAAGTGGAAAGCAGGGGAGCACAGATGATTTTGGCAGTAACATCATATATCTTTAGTCACAACAAGGCACTGCCTAAAGCAAAGCTTCCATTTACAAAGCAAAACCTACACCCAGAGATGCTAACCTTCTGGCTTCCCTCCTTAAACTAGGATCGATGAGGATCATGTGCCCTGAACTGACAGACATAAGGAGTAAAGTTTAAGGTCAAAAAAATTCTAGATAATAAAAACTGTAAGCTCCCTATGGGCCTCAACTGACAGAGGCCAAAAATCAATTCCAAGCACCCAATTCAAGTACTTTGGCCTTTTTTCTACAAGAATCAGTTGGGCCAGTTCTAGTGCTTTTGTGACAGACACCTGTTCCCAGGAAATAGCCGAAATCTCCAAAAGCTCTCCACACCAACCTCTCAACCAAATTATTTGATACCCTTATTAATCCATATTTGCTTTCCAACAGTCACTTACAAATAGAAAGTTTAATTGCAAGTTACTGAAAAACTGTCAACAATCAATTCTTCCTTAAAGTGCATTATGAGATGATACTGTTAAAGGAAAAATGTAACCCAGGTAGTTAAATATAGATAGCGCAGCTCCAGGAAGTAAGACATACCCCTGCTGAATGAACCATGCATTTCGGTGCCCCTGTTGTGCCTGATGAATACATGATAAAGAGAGGATGACTGAAAGGCAGCTGTTCAAACTCCAGCTGGGGGGCCTGGTCTCCTTTCCCAGTAGCAAGGAAGTCTTCTAAAAAGACACTGCATAAGATGAGAATAAAGGAACATTAAGTGAAAGCATTACCCCAGCCCATATATAAGATTACCTCTGTATCTAATAGTTCTTTTACAATAAAATATATACTCAAACTATACATATTTTTATTCCTAGTCGTTCTACTACTTGTCTGAATTGCTACCTGTTTTGTTTCCTTTTTCTGTTTTACAATAAAGCATTAGTATAATATTGAGATGTAACACAACAAAGTCAAACCATTAAATCTGCACCAATGATCAGCTGCCAGCCTTAACAGCTCAAAGCACGCTGGAACAATCTGACCTTCAACACAAAGTCTGGAACTCAACCATTTCCAAAAGGTAATCCAGACCAGTAAATAAGCAAAACAAATTTTCTCTAAAAATGTTCCTTAAATTATTAATTGTTCATTTCTGGAAGCCACTTTCTTCTCTGCTATATCCTATTGAATTTTGCCTTCATTTGAGAACCATTTATACCAACAGTGGTTTTGTACATTGCTGCACGTGTTTTGCACCTACTACTTCTGTTTTCAGTATGAAGCCAAACCCATATTAAGAAATCTGGCTAAATCTAGCTTTTGCATGTTCAAGAGGTCAGGCAGTTTCAATAGCTATCAGAATCCATCCCATCCCTAGTTAGGACAGTCACAGCTCAGAAGCTCCCATTACCTGTTTGGAATATTAGAAATATCTATGGTTTCTCTTGATGAGACGTATGGAATCACCACCACTTTTTTTATATCCGGAAGCCCTAGAAGAAGAAAGAAAAAATTATTCCTACATTCAGGTAGATAAACCGAAGGTCTTTTCTGTCTGATTGCATCATACAGTGTAAAGCATAAAGTAACAGAAATTATTCTGATGCACCAAGTATTGGATATAGTTTTAAGTGTTAAAACCCCCAGAAGACTAAATTGTTACCTAAGGCAACATTTCCTCAATACTGCCAGCCTTTTAAAAAGGCATGTGTAAATCTGCAAGCTTTAGTGCTGCAATACCTCTTAATTGGTCTTCAGCAGCACTTCACTTGGGCTTAAAAAAAAGAAACAAAACAGTCTCAGAGTACCTGTTCCCCCAATTATACTGCTGACTAATTTATGACAATATACCTAAGCTAAAAAAAGACTTAAAATTACACAAACAACTGGTTTTTACTCAAATCAGTTCTGCAATTCTACGTGGCCACAGAGATACTGCAAAGGAGGAATGACAGTGACAAGGAGTCAGAAGGACACTTTTAGTGGCAGCGCAGGCTTTGAGCACTCACAGAACTACAGCATAACTAGACAAGATGGTACGCAGTGAAATACCTTTTACCACACTAAGCAGCTTTTCCAAGTGGTTGTGTTCTTTGCCATTGTATATAACAGCTTCAACAGAGAAGATGAGCTTAGGCTGAATTTGGGAAAATCTGTCCAGCACACCCTAGGGACAATGAGAAAAACAATTTAAAATTAATTGCTATAGTAGGAAGACCCACTGGATGCTAAATGCAAAACTCAATTCAAGCAAGGAATAAGGACAGGAATTCAGAGTTGTTAAAAGACTGCCTGCCTGTCTTTCACTCACCCAGGTACAACACGTTTGTAACAATCTATTCCATGACCCCCAAATATATCAAACAATAACAAAGATAAGATCACTACAGATCACAGAACATCATTCTCTGAAGGATCAAGTTCCCAAAGCTATCGAAGCAGTTAAAAATTCCCCTTGAGAATCAGACTTACAAACTCATCTAAAGAGGATAAGCACCTAACCAGTGGGAGCAGGAGTTAGGCACCAAATTTACTTGAAGGCCCACAAGACTCCCGCCTGCATCTGCCAGCGAGTGCTCTCTGTGCCCTTGTAAACTTGCCCTAATGCTGCTTTGACAATGTACCAGCAGTCTGGTACTCTGCATGGGGGAAAAATTGAAAAATACTGGTGTTCTGGAAGACGCATATATCATATGGCAAGGTGGCACTTCACATGAAGTCACAGCTTCGTTCCGCTATGATTAACAAAGGAAACTGTACCACTGATTTTTAACAGAACAGCTAGATACCAAAAACACACACATACATACCACCAACAAAAAACTACCACAGCTCCTTTAGAACCTCTGGGGCAGGATACATTCAAATGCTAAATTTTCAGGTGTCTCCTCCAGCTCACACTGTTTTCAGGAATTTACCAGCTATTATCACACGAGAGAAAAACCCTTCTGGCATTTTTTTTTTTTTTTCCAGGCACACTGCATGCAGCAGCTTACCAAAAATGGATCTTTTTGTATTCAACAGCAAGAAGCAAATCCTTTTACTAAGAGCTCTCAGCACAGTTATGTTCATCCCTCTCTAGCTACATTACTTGAAACATTAATAACTACAAGATTACTCAATACTATTAAATTGTCAGCTAACTGTTCAAGAACCACGTCCTAAATCTTGTTGCAAAAAAAAAAAAAAAACCAAACACACACAGACTTCAGGCATGTGCTCATTCTTCCCAGAATTCTTTATTCTCCTGCTTTGTTCTCTACTTTGCAGACAAAATAAGAGAAATTATTATCAAATCAAAAGATGAATGCAAAAGTATCACAATCAACTGAGCTCTATCAAATTCCTCCTTTCTGAGCTGGGCTGGTCAGGGTTGCAAGAAAGCCGACTGCAAAAGTACAGAGGTCCTGTCCTGACAACTTCTCCATGTTATCTTTTTAGGAAAGCTCACAAACAGCACAGGTAAGGTACACAAATATGACTAAATATAAATGTGCAACTGTCTCTGCTGAATACATCACTTAACCGCTTTCCCTCCTATCACCCAAAGTTGCATTTCCTTTTCCTTGTTCACATCATAAGAAGATACAGTGACAGTGCACTGACACCCAATTTTATCAATTAGGTTTTTTTTAAACAAAAATCACCAGAATCTGTTTCTGTGGCAGATGTTTTCAGGAAGCCCCTAATGCATTAGCTAACAAACTCAGAAATGTAGATTTAATTAATACATTGAAGTTACTCTCTAGGAGAGTATGAAATAAAATTTCCTGCTCTTAGGTACGTTATCATACTTACTTCTTTGTACCATTTTCAAAGAATGGACCAAGCAGCCAAATTACACACAGCATGTGCATATCTATGCGTGTGTGCATGCACATACACATTCATGCTGAGCACAGCGCATACATACCCCATATCCATGCGGCCTGATGTTTAAAAATGAAGACCAATGAGAGAACTAAGGGTACTCTAACAGAAAAATCAAATCTGAAGAGAAGTGTGAATCAGAAACAGAGGTGGCTACAATTCTCAGGGTCTTACTAATCCTGCTAACACACCCAGTTGGATTCATTAGCACTGGCAGGATCAAATCCCACAGGGCAGCCTGGTGTGATACAAAGGGAATACAAACAGATGGAACATGTAATTGCTATACTGGAACTTTAATCCAACCAGATGGCTCAGCAAGGAATTGCTTTCATGAAAAGCTCAGGTATACCAGATACGGCTCGTTCTATTTGATGAATTGTGCAGGACCCCATGAATGGAGCTGCACTAACTTTGTTAGGGCTCACAGAAGGTTTCTCACAGTTCTAAGAGCAGAGCCTCTTTTTAAACTTAAATATCCAACAATTCCTTATGCACAGGCTGCAAAGAACCACTTCCTATTAATGTAAGTAAATGGACAACAGGGACTAGCGAAATTAAGCAAAAGCTGCCAAGAGTGGCATTCTGCGTGGGAGGGAGCTCACTGGTTCTCTGACAGCAGACTTCCCAAACACTTGTGAAGTCTTTGCATGTATGGCATTCAGAGCCTGCAACGTGTAGGCTGTTCTGAGAAGTGACATTTCTAAGCTTCACAAAACATATATACACAATTGGATTTGAAATGTTGAAAACACCACACTATTTCCCAAAACACAAACAAAAATCTTCATTTATGTTAACAGGACTAATGCAACTGCACAGAAGGAGGAATATCTTTCCCTTAGGGTGAAGCCAATACCCCTGGGGACCTCTGCTGATCTCCCTCAAGATTTTAAGGTTTGAATTCATGCCAACACATGCTGCCAAGCCAAAGAAGAATAAGTGATATCGATGGCACTGCTGCTCCAAGGCTAAATTTCATTAAAAAACTATCACAAACTAAATAAAGCAGGGCACTGAAAATAACAGCACATCAACATGGACAGAAAACATACCAGTACTCTGTAATGCAAGCAAAATGAACAATCTTCCCCCTCATGAGAGATCAAATCACATTGCAAAGAAAATACTCCATACTGTCATTTTCTGAGCAAGCAGAAAATATTTGTAGAACAGATTGATCATTACATGCTGTGATGATTTTTTTTTTAATCATTTTTTCCAATGATACACCCTCAGGTGTAAGAAAGTGGAATGCTGCTGCCCTCTAGTGCTAATCGAGAGATAACAGTTCCATATATTTAACCAGCTCCTGGGATTAAACACTGAGATTGAGGGTACGTATCTAAGTTTTTTGGTATTTTGGGTTCTGCAATGCACAAACAGCACATTCTCCAAATACTTTCATGCAAAATTTTAGATAAAAGAAAGGTTCAACGCTCCATTTTAGAAGTGATTTGTATCTGTTGCTGCTTATAATGCATGCTAAAGACTTTCCAAAGCAAGCAGAAAGTATTCCCAAAGCTTCCAGGACACACTGTAACATCTGTTTGGATATCATGGTATTTTTTACCATATTTTACACACAGCATTTATTCCTACACTAAAAAGTTAAACAGGTTAGCAATATTAGCCTGAAATTCCTTACCTTGTTGGCAAATGTAAAGCCTTCTGGTAAAGACCAACTGGGGTGCTGCTCAGTTTACCCACACAGGGGACAGAGGAAGGGACTTCGACAAGGAAACTGGATTGTGGCTAACCAGCATGGGGAAAGTTATGGGACGGAAGGGCCAAGCCCCAGACAACTCTGTTGCATTGCTGCTCATTTGCACGTTTACTATAATAAAAGCTCACCAAGACTATGGATTCCGCCTGAAAATATCCCAGCAGTGAGTTAGCTTAAGGTACTCAAATTACTATGCTGAAAGTCATTACTGACAACTGAAAATATGGGTTTTCATTCAGTTTGTGGTAGCTAGAAAAAATCTGGAGTACTTGGCCATACCAGGAGGTGGCAGTAAGACTAAAGTGAACTGACTATCTGCCACTTTATCACCTCCACATTTGTCTGAAACACAGTGACAGCTTTTCTGGAACACGCAATAAGGCTACTCACATTAATGCCAAAGTCTGGTGATGTTGAACTCCAGATAGCACCAATACTTGCAGCAGCCAGCATTGCTTCCACCGCATGAATGCTGTTTGGTAAGTAACCTATGGCAGAATTTGAGCAGTTAGAGATGGAAGAAAAGCAAAAAAATATCAAATCTTACAGTAAATACAGTGTACACAATACCCAGTTTAAACAGATAAAAACTGAAAAATCCTAGGCTGAAGCATCCTTTAAAGTCTTCCACACAATCACAATGTCCTCCTTCAAGGTCAGATCAGTTACACAAAAAATTAAAATAACTCCATTTATAAAAATAGTTGTATCAGTTTTTATATCTACAAGGTTACTCCCAATTTACAAGTGTTCCTCCTTAATTAATGAGACTCTCAGGATAAGAGGGCAACACACTGAAAAGAACTGTGAGAGTGTAAATTTGTGGACTGAAGAGGGTACATAGAGACTAACGCAGCACCATGTAAGGGAATAGAACAGGTCTATAGAAACAGCCATTACAGAAGGAACAAGTATCTGCAAGGAAAGATCATAAATACTCAGTTCAAAAGCAGAAATTCAGCTTTACAAAACTAAACATTCTCTGGTAGAGACTGCCAGAATCTTAAACACAAACAAGCAAAACCAGTGTCTCGGTTGATAAGGGAATAATACAGTGGGACAAGCCCTGGAACACTCCCACACAGATGTAGCTCTTCAGGTTCATCTCATTAGCTTGCAGCAAGACTTCAAGATATAATTCAGTTTATCAAGGCATACAAAAGGAAATTAATGTCAGGAAAGTTAAATTTTCAGTAGGCTTAACTTGAGCAACTCTCCAGAAGGTGCTGGGTACCCGAGATTGACTCTCAACTGATCAGAATCCAACCCACAAATGAAAACATGCAACTGAACTTCACAAGCTACCCTAAAGTAGATCAAAGATCTGGAGTTTCAGATCATCGTTAAGCAACCAAAAAGATGTCCAAGTACTTTAAAAAAGGCACATGACAGGCCTAACTGCAGTACTTTGACATCTAATTAGAATTCAGTGTTTGAAAGCAAACTTAAATGACATTAAAAATGCCTTCCAACCCCTTTAGTAAGAGTGGTGAGCACTGACAGATCTTGGACTGCAGTGCAAGTTGCAGGTGCTCCAAAAGCACCTACCAGACAGCAAAAACTCACTAGGGCTAGGCCCCTTTCAGAGAAAGATATTTACAGCTGTACTTTTCAGGACAGGAACTAAGATCACAGATCTTAGTAGCAATTTCTGTTAGATTAACCTTATCAAGTAGGAGGGTACAGAGCTTGATTTTTGCCAGTTTGTCTACACAGCTTAAAAAAAAAAAAAACACACACACACACTACCTTTTTCCAACTTCTTACAAAGTAGGCTTTACAAAGTAATTTGAACTGAGATTTTTCTTCACAATTCAAAAAATTAGTGAAATCAGTTTCTTAAACTAGCTTGACCACTTCAGTTAATCTGTAAACTGCTGTGCTTTAGGGAGTAGCAACTTTGAATGATGACTTAAGCCCAACAATTTCTGGAAAAAAACACAACTGTGAATAAAAGCCTCATACCATGTTAAGATATAAATTACTCCCTAGAACTGCCTACAGGTTTTTGTGGTGGTTTTTTTTAGTGAAGTTCTTAAGTACATAAAGCACAGCAAAACCTTAAGCCCATAAAGGCATTGTTTGCTTTGCTATTTTTCCCTTAGGGTCGAGGTTTATGATACAAGGTACAGCACCCCAAAATTTTAGTGATTTTTTTCTTTAACAGAAGTCTTCCTCCCTGAATAATAATTTGAAATGTATGAACCAGAACAGACTAAAGTGTCATTTTGTGTGATGGAAACAGTTGTTTTTTTAATTGATGCCTAATATTTCCACCAAGCACTTCTTGGATGAAATTATCAGGGGGCCAGAGTGCAATGAAAACTGAAAGCTGTCTCTTCATGCTTTGGAACAGTTATTACCTTGCCATAGCTTACAAGCACCAGTTCCATTATAAGCAAGTTCTCCTGTTCAAAGCTCCTACAAAAGCCCTCAAGGCAAGAACACAAGTCTCTGCTTATTGTGAGCCAGACAATTAAATCATTATTTTCACTTCTCAGTTGGCTTTGAGTTGATGTTTGAGTTTCAGAGGATATCAGCCAAAACTGCCAAGAGGTATGAAACACACAAGGCAACTTACTCTGCATTTCTGTGTCATTACCTGATCATTGCAGGCAGCCAGCCTGCTCACTGGGAATTTCACGTATTTGTCATAATCCCCAACACCAGGTATTATGAATAAAATGTGGTTCTGTTCTGGAAAGAGATCCTCCAAACATAGCAATGTAAGAACTCACATTGCTTCTCTCAACAGCTCCTAACTCTAAATGACGCAAACTACTTCACCTGTCAGTCTTTGAGATTAAAACTTGATTCTCAGAAATAAAAATCATTTCTCTTTCTCACATCAGAGATTCTGCAAACCAATTACAGCAACTGCCATGTATGTAAATCTCCCTGCATTTTTACTGTGCCCCTTGAGATATCAACCGATTCCTCAAAGCATGCAGTAGGCTGACACAGGTCATCAGTGTCTAAAACTCAGTGAACAGAAATGCTGACAAAGAGGATGAAAAATCCAACTTCTTTAGCTGGATTCACATCAAGGCTCACAGAACAGTGACCTATGTACAGAAGCTCTGTACTAGAGAAGAATAATGGTACAGCTAATTTAAATATTCATCATGTTTGTTCATATATTTGAATAGAGCCTCCACATTCCTTGACAAAACTAGCATTTGTCAACACGGCTAAAGTCTACAGAAGGTACTTCTCTGTGTCTTAACTTACCCCTTTCTTGAAGCTGGTAAGAAAGGTGGCAACTACCTCCTGTTACTAGAAAGAGGAGGACCTTCATATCCTCTTTGGGTGAACTAGAAAGCAATTGAACAGAGGGCTCAAAACCACAGAAGCTGGGAACCCAGCAATTAGGAACTCAGAGTATGACATACCAAGGGTCTTAGCAGCACTCCTCCTGACTCATATGTACAAAATCTCCATAAAAGCAAAGAAATAAAAACTTTGACGTCAAACTTGTGAACTTGTGACAAATCTCTAAGCAGGAAAAATGGTATCTTAAAAAACACTATTTTTTGTTGTTTTTTTATTGTGTGGTTGGTTTGTTTTTTTTGTTTTTTTTTTTTGTTTGTTTTGTTTTTTTTTTTTTTTAAAAAAAAGAGGCACTTACAGCCTGATCTGCTCGGGACAGCATTTCATCTCAGGTGCTATTTACTTAATCTAGCATACACTGAGATTAAATTTGGATTTGCTCATTTACACTGCAGTACCTTATCAACAGAATAGGTGAGAACTGTAGTCCAAAAATTTCTGGTATAATCACGCTAGAAACTATGCCAAAAGTCTCATTTCTTAGAGTGCCGAGAACACATTCCCTGAAAGCATCTAATGCCTTCATAAAGTAGAATAAATGTGTACTCAGAAACAGAGGCATCCAAACGTTTGTAGTCATCTGAATGAAAAAACACCCTACAAACTTGTACCCTGCACCAAAGATGTAGTTCAAGACTTGAAAGAATGCATCAGAAGGAAGGAAAGCAGGGAGCTGCAACTGAAATATCCTCTCAATGGCTTATACCATTGATCTATACCGGCTCTAAAACAGAAGAGAATTCATAGACCAGACTTCCAGTTTTTCTTTTTGCTGTTAATATACCATTTTATACTGCTGTAGGACTTTAAAGTGGTCATCCTACCTAACATTACGGTGGCCTGAGACTATTAGTAACACGCTAATCTTCTTACAAAGCTAGCTTTAAAACCCACGTAAGCAACTAGGGCTAATACAGTTACTATAGATAAAATACCAGCTTTAAACAATGTAATTCATTGATGTTTTGTTGAAGATTTTTTTGTGTGAACACATGGGGAAGATTAGTTTGTTTTTAACTGCTGACTTGTACTAGAACAAAGCTGGCTACAGGGATATAATAGAAGCAACCTATCCGGAGATGGAAAAACACGGATAGTCCCTGCTTTATTTTATTCCTGCTGCAGTCATTGTTATCTGCCAAACAGATGGCCAGTGGGAGACCATGAGTACTTCACATGTGGATTTGTATAGCTTATATTAGGTATCATATCTGTTTCTTCCAACTGTTCAAGCATCACTGACAGTATTGCAAGACATGTTTAGAAGAGTTAAGTTTCACCACACATCTGCTTCAGTTACATTTACTATTAAGTACTATCGCCTTAGTGATGGAAAGGGAAGACTGGGATGAAATCAACCTGAAAAAGTGCTGACATCACTGCTTGTCCACCCACACTCACCCAACTCCAATTTTAACATACTATTACTGTCATGATGCAACCATAAAATGTACTGAACAACCCAGGGGATATGTTAAGTATAATGAAAAGTTAAAGCAGTCTTCTCTTAGAGGTAGTAAAGCATGGAGATGAAATCCACAAGAAGAAAACAATGTTAATGGTCTTGTGTATAATTTTAACAGCTCGAGATGTTCCGTTCAAATACATGGAAAAACTTCTTTACGGTGAGGGTGACAGAGCACTGGCACAGGCTGCCCAGGGAGGTTGTGGAGTCCCCTTCTCTGGAGATTTTCAAGACCCGCCTGGATGCAGTCCTGAGTAATGTGCTCTGGGCAATCCTGCTTTGGCAGGGGAGTTGGACTAGATGATCTCTAGAGGTCCCTTCCAACTCTGAAAACTCTGTATGCTCCGTAAGATTTTAAGCTATTTTAAGAGAAGAGACAACAAAGGGTATCCCAGCCTGACAGGCTGACTAGGTGCTAGGCAACTGTAATAAAATTCATAAAATCTCTCTTCTATTTAAAAGCTGATTTTTCAGAAGCAGTAAAAGCATGCTCTGCATTACTGCTATAAACCACATAAAAAAGCACCCTTCCTTCTGCCATCTGCTATAGCTTTTGGAACAAATTAGGTCCCAGTAGATTTTTGTGAAGCTTTGGAGACCCTGATCTTTGGTACCACAAGTGGGTGTATGAGTCAAGCTTTCCCACCCAACACTTAACATCTCTCCCCCCATTTCAATTCGGGATTTGGAGAACAGCCTGCAGCCTCAACCTCCGACTGCGATGTTACATTTCAGCTCTTCCAAGAACTGCCAATATCCTCTGGCATAGGAGAGAAACATATGAAAGAAGTTGAGACTCAATTGAACATATCTATCTAAATAGCTGGATTGTTAAAAAAAATACCATCAGATGTCTTTCACAGGGAAGCTCTCCCTAGATATGGGCTGCTGCCCAAGGCAAAGCAATCTGTCGGAGTCAGAAGTCCCGGACTGGGGGCACCAGGGGAAGGGAAGGAGGGGGAAATGCACAATAGCTCAACTGATGGGAGCTGATACAGCTTCATCTGACTGAAAATTATAAGGAAGAGAATCTCCCACCAGCCAGGTTAAGAGGGCAGAGTGGAAAAAAAGTAGAATGTGATAAGTTACCTAGGAAAAAAAAAAAAAAGCACATGAAGACTCTATAATTTAAAAAGCTCTACTTGGGCCCAAAAACATACCATGATTTTAGGGAAACAAAGAGGTTGGTTGGATTCATTAATTTTCTCAACTGAAATGCTCAAGGGGCCCAGCACAGATACTCGGTACCGACAGCAACTGGGCAGAAATGTCTCTGCTCTGGAACTGCCAGACAAAAAAACACTTTGCTCAGGAAATGCACAAAAAGGCCAAGGGGGGGGTAAAAAAAAAAAAAAAAAAAAAAAAAAAAAAAAAAAAAAAGAGCTGCAGTTTAGCCAAACAACAGGAGCTCAACTCCAGAGATAGTGTTTTTCCACTGTATTTTAAATTTGTTTCCTTTTTCATTTGTTTGTTTTGTTTGCTTTTAAAACAGTAACACCACCCAATAACCAGAGACTGCAATTTGTGCCTCCTCTCAGAGATCATAAAAATCCTTCCAGGCTTCCCATTGGAGTCAACATGCACATTTTCTCTCCCAAGAACAGGGTAAAGTGCACGATTAAAATCCTACCCTTTCTGTGGAAGGAAGCCCTGACATTAACAATGAATTTTCAAGAGAAACTTGGAAATGCTGCCTTGCACAAGCATATAAAAAAACTGTATAAATAAAAATAAGCTGTACCTAAACCACATTTTTATTCATACAATCTTATTTTTTAGAAGTATCAACTATGCTTTTTAATTAAAAAAAAAAAAGAGGTGAGCTAGCTGCCAAAACAACAGACAAGACTCAGTCAGCCAGCCTCCAGTTGTACTAAGCAAAATACTGCCATTAACTAAAAGGGACCGTTACTAAAATTATAAAAGCATTATTAACTTAACTATTAGCACCACTGACTACAACTATATTTCAATAGCATGTTTTCTACAGCTACAAGGCACATTTCCCCTGCATAGTATACCTTAAGAACTGCTCACAAGACAAGCACAAAACAGCATTGTATTTAGTCTTCTTTTCCCAAATGTAGTATTTCTAATTGGGTTTGATTCCAGGAGTTAAACAGTGTTTATCAGGCTGCAAACAGGACTTTAATTCACACCTTAGAACACAAAACAATCTCCTAGATAAAATTATTTAATCTTACTTTATTAGTAAAAAAATCAGTGTTCCCACGAAATGTGACTGTACCTGATCATACCTTAGCATCTATATGACATCTGTTACTCTAGGCAAACTATTTTCTTCCCAGAGATTAAAATCCTCTCATTTAGCATCAGACATCAATATGCAAAGTCTAAAAAATTGACTTTAACCTGAGAATTAGGGTGGCAAAGAGCAGGTTTCTACTCACAGGAACACACCAAAGCTACAACTGGTGCTACTCACAAGTTTATAGCTACAGTCCTCCCCAATATAGTATGTTTACACACAGCTTTCTTTCACACAAAATAGGAAAACATATCCAGTAATTACTCTTCTGCATTGTCTATCACTTTCCCACGTCTAAAAGTGGTACAAAGCTTCCCTTTTGCCACTTATGCATGAAATTTAATCCTTCAATTTAGCATAACCAGCAATACACACAGAACTGGTTTGAACCCTGTTAGAACTTTTTTCCCACTTACTTATAAAACAATAAGGAATAGTGTATTCTAGTCTGCACAAGAAGTCTACAAAACAGAACATTTGAATTTGTTTTGTACACATCAGGAGAAATTTCACTGCAGGAGTCAAAAAACAGTGCATTTGGTGTGTTTCACAAAAACAAACAACATTTACAGAAAGCATTAAAAGGGGTCAACAAAAACCTGACTAGGACTTTGATTGGCTCCATGATGTCTGAGTTTCCAGTTATATGCATAATTAGATGTTGTTTTGCCAATTTCTTTGGAGCAACTTTCTAAAATACACACAACCAACTAATGTTAAAAGTTGGTTTTATTTGATTCAGACAGAGGACATGTAGTAAGAAACACTACACTGAAGTTCTAAATACTCAAACTTTATAGAGTGTAAGCTTTCCTGTTCATTAGTTTGGTTTCAGACAGAGCCTGTTGCTGCTTAACGAGTTGTCAGATATGAATATGACAGTGATAAGATTGAAAATGGAAACAAAATTAAAGCATCTTAAGTTACTCTTTATTCAGACAAACCTTCCTGGCTTTTCTGGATGGTTCATACCCAATTAAGGATTTAGCTCTAACCAGCTGTGATAATTAAATGTTCAGTTACCAGTTCTGTAGAATACTCATAACATATGCACAAAATATGAGCTCTTGAGTATATTTTACATTCCAGATCATATTTGTGGATTTAATAAACAGTAATGCACACCCTTCTGTTTCTGAAGACATGGGTTTGATTTCTGGTTTGTAACGTGCAGAAAACAAACCAAATAGTTTCATCACTTTGGGTTTGCATCACTTGGCTTTGCATCATATAAGAATTTACACATACTTAGGATAATGGCCAAGTATTGCTCAAAGAACACATGATTCCAATAGTAAGATGGATATGCACATCAGCAGAACTACAGGTAGGAGTCAAGGAGCTCCAAGGATATTGCAGTTTTGACTTTATTTTTGTCATTATGATGCAAGAGTATATGTTACAGAGCACACAAAGTACAGAGATGAAGCGGCTCAGCTGGAAGATCAAACACAATTTAGAAATAAATGGACTGAGTCCAACAACTCCTTTCTATGCCTGGACTGTATACTGTGCAAGTCTTTCAGAAGACAAAAAGCTTTATATAGAAAAAAACGCATGACGGTCTTATGACAGGCAATATTACTCTAGAAATATTTGTGAGTTACTGAAAGGATCACAGGGTTCTAACTACTAAGCTCTGCATTGGTATGACTTGAAAAGTTACTGCTCACCAGCTGCTCGCTACCACCATTCCAGAAGACTCTACTCCGGAAAGCACTGGTGACAGAAGGTAGTACAAGTCCATTCCTCGAGAACTGCAATTCACGGGGCACCACATTACCTGGGTCTGTAGGGTCAGTAACTGCCAGCTGGCACCAGAAAGACCAACCTGGGACCATAATTTCCAAGGCTGCCCACACGTGAATCTGCCAGACTTTGCGAGTCAAGGCTCAGCTAGACACAAAGTCTCCATCACTTCCACAGAGTGCTTATGAAGCAGACCTTAGTGAAGCTATGAATGAGGTATTTTCCTTCCCCCTCCAGTGCTAGAGAACTTGCAAGCTAATCCAGGTTCCTTCCCTCTAGAAGCATATTTTGTACAAATGTAAATATAGCAGCATAAGAGCCTTTTCTTTAGAATGCTTCTGTGAAATAGTATTTCATATTCATGTTTCTATAACCTTGACTACTCACTTGCATATTTCAAGAAAATTTCACCTCTTGTCCTTTTAAAAAGAGTTACTCACCCACAACTCTGTCTCCAACCTTTACTCCCATCTTCCTCATGGCTGCAGCATACAAAGCTACAGCTTGTCTCAGTTCTTCAAAAGTAACTTTTAAGATTTCTTCTTTGCCTTCCTCTGAGGAAAGAAGATTAAAACAACCAATCAGAAATTATACATTGCAACATAAATACAGTCTAGTACAAACAACTAATTCTGGAAGAAAAAAAATACAAAGCAATCTTAGAAGTTTCCACTAATAATTATGCTTTTTAATGGAAATCAAGTATTAATCGGTAGGATTCATTCAGCAGGCACCAGGACATTTTTAAAGACAAGAACACACATCTGTAAAAGTGCAAATTATTCACTGGCAAAAGGTGTGTTCTCAGAGAGCATTCATGATAAATAGATTGCACTCAGTGAGGCTACTTTCTAACACAGAAAGAACCACCTTATTTTCCCTTTTTGCTCAGTTTTCTTATTAGGTCTAGGAATCAGCAGCAAGGTGCCAACTTTAGGTTTTATTATGGCAAGTGACTGTTGACTAGGAAATCATGCACGTAGTTAACTAAGGTCTGACTTTCAATATGTTTTTTAAACACCTGTATTTGCCAATATACCACAAAGCAAATAAACTGAACTGGACTCCATTCCTCTCAAGAGATCTGCAGGGTGTTTTCATTTTTGTACTGAATGTCAGATGTTACATAAGCTATTAATAAATCACTCGTGAAACAAAATGAACAGATCAAAATGTTATGAAAGGCAAAGTTTGTCATCTTAAAGGTCCCTTCCTGTACTTCCTCAATGTGAATCCTGCGAACCATTTGGCCTGTCCTGGTTCCAGTATCCAGCACTTCTTATGAAAAGACATATGCCAAGGGTGTTGCAACAAAAATGTACTGCATGCCCTGGTACAGGAGGTCCTTGCAGAACAGCTGCCATCAGATTGATTTCCTTAAGCGGGGAACAGTATTTTTACTCTTTTGGCTTCTTAAGGCTTATATCCCAGTGAATTTAGACCTAAATGGAGCAAAAGAGCAGGCTTGATGGGAAACACAGAAGTCAGTGTAACATGTAGTTCATAAACTGAGCAGGGAGTGCTGACAGATTCCGCATTCCCACAGAACAACAGAAAATGGGGATCTGATCTTGGTCCATGACTAAAGCCCCCAGGAGACGGGAGTCACATATAAAAAGATTCACAGTGGAAGCCAGTGAAAAGTAAAATTGTTTAGGAAAGTTAGATTTACATTCCTATGCTCTATTACATCCACATTGCTCCCACAGAATCACCCCCAGCAAACACACGAATCTGACAGGTTCCCTGCACACTGCTGACCTAGCAGTGAGGGGTTAACAAAAAATACTCTGACTTAAGAGATCGTAAGAAGATTAAATACAGCAGAAGGTCACGAAAAGAAATGCAGGTGGAAGCCTGTTCACCGCAGAGAAGTATGTTCACTCCAGGACTGATACAGTATTCAGCTGGAAAATAATTTTGCTCCTGGTGGTATCATCACCTGTGATAACGCAAGACAGCAGCGAGACTCTGGTACACCCCATGACTTCCTACCAAGAAGGAAGATCTACAGGGACAATGTAATCACATGTCAAACCAAGTAATTCACTAAGTCAATAATAATTCCTTCAATAATTTGAACTGAAAGTATTTAACTTCACTTTTTCTTCAAGTTGCATGTTTAGCTTTTAACATTAACGAATCAATCACATCAGTTCTACATAGAGTTGACTTACTAATCAGTATTTGGCTTTGAATTGTTGCACAAGATGTACTTAACTGCATTGATTTTTCTTCTCCATTAAATAATACATAAGAAGCTTTTCTAATGATCTCAAAATTTGAAAGTGATGAGTTCATCACTTTGAAGCCAGCATTCCGTTACAAGCCTCATTTCTATCAGACTTCACCAGATCGATTCTTACTACACCAGAACCGGGTCGCAGATTTTCCCATTTTCTCTGAACTGGTAGTTGATTTTATATATACATGATCAGAGAGGTTTCTTTCAATATCTCTAAGCAGTAAAATGCAAGTGGTAAGTATTTCTTCTTGAGCAATAAGCTTACAGAAGACAATCCTGTTGTCTCTGTTTTTAAACAGCTATCAGAACAACAGCAATACATACGTAATTCAAAAACTGATCTCCACACATCAGAAGTCAGAAACTAAGACTTTTAACACCTACATGATCAATCCATAGTTCTGCATAATTTTCTCTGTTAATGAACTGTAAGACTGCATTGTTTATTGTTAAGCTATTAAGAAGTATCACCGCTTGGTCAGGCTTATGATAAGGATTAGGTCCAGCAAAAGGGAAGCTCAGAACACAACTCCCTAAGGAAGCACTCACACACCTGCACAGAAGCTAATCCCTTTCAACAGAGATTAGAATAATTTTTTAAAGTTACCAAAGTCAGCAGATATAGGGATATTGTCTTAACATTACCATCCTCATTTTGAGTATACCCAGATTTTACTAACTTGTCTTCTCCAGTGTAAAAAAAAAAATTAAGACTGAGCTTTAGTGTTCCAGAAAAGTGAAATTCCAAGTCTTCCATGCATGTAACTGTCCTTCTTTTCTGTATTGTCAAAAGCAGAGTTATTCCTGCCTACACCCCATGTAACCCTTAGTATTCCTAAGATAAAAAGGGTAGGAAGAGGGTGGGAAGAACAGTATCAAGCAACAGCACCAAAATACTTACTGAAGGCAAGTATTAAGCAAGTGTTTGACAAATGTGAAGTAACAGCTCAAATATTGAGTGACGCTAAACACAGCACGATCTCCACTACCTTGACACAGTTAAGCACATTCTAAGAAAACTTCATTTAGTTTGCCAAAGACTTTTCAGAACTATCTATACTCCCAGAGCATGTTTTGCTGGTTCTTGCAGAGCTGTATCATAGAGGCTACAGAGTTACTGACTTTACGTTCCTCTCTTCTCCTCACCCAAACCAGTTTATTTCAAGGCTTCATAAAAAGCAGAGCTGTTTTAAGGCCTAGTCCTGTGAACTATAAATACAAGCCATTAATTCTTTCTTACTTGCTGCATACAGTGCAATCTTGTCATTGTCCTTGTGCTTCAGAAGATTTTCTGCATAGTTCAGACGGCTACCTTTAAACCATTCCGGGACATCTGCAATACTTTTGGATGTATCAACCACCTGAAAAAAAAAAAAAAAAAGAAAAAAAACATTCCTGGAAAACTGTAATACAATCTCTTTTTCAGAGTATTGTACAGAAATCAGCTAATTAATTCTGAGCTCTTTATACACTCTATTAGGCAAGAATCATTTCTCCCAGCTTACAGATGGCAAACAGACAGTAGATCCTGTAATTACAGGCCTGGAAAGATTAATTGCTTTTCAACTGTCACAGGCAAAAACATCATTTCAACAAAACTAAGAAAGAGTTCCTTGCCAACAGTTCTACCTTGGGACCAGCCTTAAACACAAAAGTGAAGGAAACCACTATGGCTACATCCAGACCACAAGATAGACACAAACCGCAGTTCGTGCTGGGGTTTTGCCTCTGGGAACATCCTGAGCAGGGACTGAGCTACAGCATATTGCAGCTCTCTACCAGGCCCTACGCTCCAGCGTCCCTCTTAAAAAAAAAATAAATTAAAGCATAGGAAGGTGTGAGTACCCATTCTTCCCCAGCACGAGTCACAACATACAGAGACCAACATCAGGAACTTCAACAACAGTAATTCAAATTAACTCTAGACTAAGTAAGTGAATGTATAGTTAAAATGTAACTATAGAGTTCAAGCTGTTTATTCCAATTCTCCACTTTTTAGGATTAAATTGCAGTAAACATTTAAGTACTCCACAGCTTCATTCAGAGTGCAGAAGTACCGCTACTAACCTCTACAACTAACAAATATTCTATTACAAACTCTGAGAGTACACATTCCTACCATCCTCAATCTGCTGTTTTCTAAAAAGAAGGTCCAAGAATATAATAAACCCATATTAAGTAATTCTTCAGTTAGGACCAAGACATACTAAGAATTGAAAAGTGCAGTGAAAAGAAGTCACAAAAATATGTTCAGCTGAAACAACTTCCCCCATTTTGAACTAATCAAGCCTCAAAATATTAAATCACTCCTTGATAAGTCACAGTCAAGGCTATACCTTTAATAACTGATAGGTAAAAAGCCCCTTAGCTTGAGCCACGAGGGTATGTAAATTCCTTCCAAAATGCCCCACTGCTTAAAGATTCAACTGCCCAGCAGCACATGTATTTTGTAATCTTTAAATTAAAACTTAAATTTATCAACTTAGACAGCAGAAATACTTTATATCAGCATATATTACTGAAGTAATTAGAAGCCACTCTTAAAACTGACTCATTACTGACTTCCTTAGCTTGAAGAAAAGCAAGAAGAGTGTTTTCAACATGTTCCAGGACAGGATCTAATATAACCCTATTTCTTCCTGAAGAGGAATACACCTTCAAAGAGCTGCACTAGCTAAGGTGCCAGACTCACATGCTTGATGCTCCATTATTTTCTACTCCAGTAACACCTGACTTCTAGTCAAGCCTAATCTCTTTGGTCGTAGTACTTTGTTACATGAATAACCTGATCCCACCCTTAGAGGCAAGTTCTCAGCAAGCAACAAAAACTCCAGGCCTACTAATTATTTAGTGGAAGATCCCAGCTAGATCCCAGTTCCAGCAAGCCTGTAAAAACGCAGAGCTCTGCAACAAGCCTTTCACTTCATACAGTCCCAACAAACGCTCAGCAAGTCTACAGGAAAGGGAAAGAAGTGCAGTCTACAGTACTGCTGATTGCAGTCGTCATTAAATGAGTGCAGCTTTACTCCTACTCACAGCAGCACTGAGGCATACAAGGCCAATTTGTGCCATTAGGTGAACATGCCAAGTATCTGTACTCCCATGCTACCAGCTCTGTTCTGCAATTGCTCTTCACAGCAGCTAATCAGTGACCACTTCCCAAGCTTCAGTAGCTATGAATAAGCATCACATTAGCAGTATCCTCTGTTCACACCTCTACTGTATTTCCACCTCCCTGAAACGGTTTGCTAGTTGTGCTATACATTGTTATCGTGCCTCAGAGATTCTGCCTACCCTAAGCAGAGACTATACCTTTGAGAATTAATCTCACTGTTACTGTAAGACACAGTCCTTGCCTTATTGTGCTACACAGGATGTTCTGTATGACCTGAAGAGCAAAAAAGCATGCCTCATGAAAAGCTGGCGAGCAGATACTATCAGAATGCTCAGTGCAGCCCATCCACAGGAACAGCTGTCAGGTGCTTCTTGTAGCAAAAGGAGCAAGAAGTTTAGACTACATTCCTCATTTAAAAATCAACAGCTACTTGTAACTTGACATAACAATGCCAGTGCTGCCATGCCAGGCTAGCTTCCTATACTGCAAGTACCTTTATTCTTCTCAGAAGTGACATGGATATCAATTGCTATAGAGTGACACGAGCATGTCTACATCAAATACTTAAGTAAAATATTTCCTGCCTGTAAACATAAGTTTTTTGTTTTTCTTAGAATGACCTGTGAAAGTAGACACTGGCTGGGAACAAAGGAGTCAACTCTGGTTCATGAAAAAATTTATTTTCCTCAAAGCATAATGGTTACTTCAAACAAGCAGCAGGGATCAAGTTGTAAGACACTTCAAACTTTTCAGCTGTTTAGCTACCACAGAACAGCTCAGTTACTGTGACCAGCCTTTCCTCCTGACATACAACAGAATTGCACCAATGATAAGGACTAACAGTAAGCCAGGTCTGGGGCTCAGCAAAGCTGGAGTCAAGCCTTGAAGCTGACACTACACTGAGGGAAAGTTAAGAGGCAAACAGCAGTGTCCAAAAAGAATGAGTCGAGTATCTTCTTCTGCAGTGCTTGTTGATCAGCTGGCTCTGCCTCTCACATTTTAAGATCTCGCATCACAGCAAGACCACTGTAGAACATGCAATGCAACAGGCTAGAAGCTCACAAGTAGTCTAGTTAAAGCCTTCCTAGACATCCCTGTCTTCTTGCTTCTTATCCTCAGAAAACATCCATTTTCAGGCCACCATTGCTTGCTTCAGTTCCCCAACAGCCATCGGTTGTGTCAGGCTTTCAGGAATCAGACTTTCAGGGACAGACTTTCAGGAGTACCAGTCCTGTAAGGCAAGAGAACAAGAAGCCTTACAGTCCAGCTTGCTCTGTACAGACACAAGGATAGAAAATAGCTCTTCTGAACTGCTTGCTCAGGACAATTTACTTTCATGTGGAAATTTAGAAAGACAGCCTTGCTAGCAACACAGAATACAGAGAAAATTAAATAGTATCCAAATACAACCTGGTCGGATTTTGAACTACCATCTCTAGAAAAAAAACACAGATTAAGTGTTTACAGTCTTCAGACTACATACTTCAAAAAGCAGGCCAGTTCTTAGATTCTTGCCGAATTCACTCTTTGAAATGGTTGGTTGCATTAAGACACCTGAGCGTGCAGTTTCATGGGAGGAGGAACCACTTCATCTATCACAGCATGCAATATCGAAATTTGTAAGACAGGAAAAGACAAAAGAAACTTACCAGTTCTCTCTGAAGAACTGCTGGTACTCCAGGTGTTCTTGGAACAGATGGCCTCCAGGGATTAAGATATGAGTCCAGTCCTCTCTGAGCTAAGTCCCAGGAAGGTTCCTCCACATAAAGCTTTTGAAGTAATTAGTCCATCATCTTCCTCAGATGTAAAAATGCAGACTGATGTTGGTATCCTACACCAGGACTGTACAAGGGCTCCAGCTTCGCCCTCCATTTGCAAGAGCTTCGAAGTCACCTTTATCTCAAAGCAATACTGTGGCATGGTCTGGTATTCCACCTGTGATTGTGTTCAGCCACTACCGTTCCCTCAGAGATACTTCAAGTCTACATCTGATTGCAGACACTTCCATAACTAGTTCTACAGAACTGGAATGGGACAGGTGCGCTTATCAGGTAAGCTGACTCAGGGAACATAAACATGAACTTGACCGCATGCCAGCATTTACAAAATCAATATTATATTCTAACAGCATAATCCTAAAGCTGAAGAGCAGAAGGCAGTATATTAGTAGACTCCTCACAGGCAGTCAGGACTCCTAACATGTGAAAGCACATGACCACAAGGACACTACAGAAGAACTGTTTAGGACAATAGAACTTGAGGATTTCACTGTCTTAAAGCGTGCCAGCAACATAACACCACCATCCACCACACAAGGAAGTTCAGGACTATACACTTGACAGAATCTTTGTATCACTTGCTTTAAAGGTTCCAGGAACAGGTCAAAAGATTGATTGTAAAACTGGTTTATATCCCCTTTGTGTTGCACTTGACTGTTTAAAATAATGACTTACCTCATCATACAGGCGAGAACATACAATGTTACTGTACTTCCAGAATTCTGCCCAGAAGTCTGAGTAGGATTCCACTGACCACTGGTATAAGTCATCGTAGTTGGCTAGAAGTAATAGATATCTGTTAGCGTTATGCAGAGAATTACAGGAATTTAGATGAACTACAATTAGGGATATCCCAGATGAAGAAAATTTTATGGCTAAAACACCCAGTAAGATAAAACTGATCGCACAGAGTAGATCACTCCTTTGCTCAAGGCAAGCGACTATGGCATCAACAGGAATAGTCTACTTAACACCTGAACAGACGGCATCATTTCACCTGACTGTGTTACAAGCCATTTGCCTCCACAGATAGGGACCTTTGCTAATAACTGTGCACCATCTTCTCCCCCCACCTCAAACCAGCAGTGAAACTGAAGATAGAGTCCTGCTTGCTGACACTTCCATTCCCTGTTATATCATCAACACAATGCTTTCACACAGCAAAAGATAAACAAGACTTCCTGACAGGAGACATTTGCTGTATGGTTCTAGTCTGGGACCAAAGACCTCCGATAGCACAGTAACATGGAGATTAAATGCACTTGTTATCTAGCTGTAATATCACCAGCACCATTATAAAGGAAGCATGCATTATTCCACAATAAATTAAGGGATCTAACAGATTATAGCTTACCTTTTCATGCTAAAACAACATGAAGTGAAACAAAATGTTTACTAGCTAGCTATTAAAATCATGACCTGGCATTAAAAACATGGAAATGAGCAGTTTAAATCTTACATGATTGTGAGACAGATGAAGTAACCCAAGGAACACAGACCAAAAAAACACAATTCAAACTAAATACTGAAATGCAATGTGTTAAAGTCTTAGGTATGACTAACTGAAGCTGATTTCTCATCACCAGCTTAAAAGTGACATTCCCAAGTCACATCCATGCTGTCTGAAGCTGTGCCAAAAGCCAAATTAAATATGAATATCTGCCACCAGTGACAGTAGTAAGTTTCCTGCTCTGCCAACTGTCCTTCCTATTCGATGCTTTCAGCTAAATACTTGAAGTAATTTCCTCCAGTTATCTTTGGTTTGTCATCCTGTTACCCATCTGATTGCTTCAGAAGTCATCTTTGCATCCTCTTCATACAAGGAAGACATCTTCCAGCTTTATAAGAGAAAAACATTCAAAACCATCTCTACACAGTTACTCACACTTCACCACTACAGCTGGTTCCCCACCCAGTCTGTCCCTTCCACATCTTCCTCTCAATCTTTTCCATCCGAGATTGCCCTCTAGGTATTACTGACATAGTAGAAGCAAAGGCAAAGACTCTTCTCTGTAACTCAACTTTTACCTACATATTGCCTCAATCTCAGCCTCCGACATACCCTTTTTAACACTCCACCCAAGTTACTCTTCACTATTCTGTACACTGCACATCAGCCAGTGTGGAGATACAACTTTACCAAAGGAAAGTTCAAGCTTCCATCTCCTCCTTCAAAAACCACTTGTACCACACACTCTGAATCATTTGAAAAATGCAAAAAGCTACAAGTCACCACTAATTTGGTATCTTACAATATGAAGAGTTCATTCTGTCCTATACTCACAGTTTGTCCCCAGATGAGCTTTAGTATACAAGTCCTTCAGGGCATAGGCAATTTAATTCAGCAATTAAACATTGCATCTCACCACTCTACTTTCGGGATTGGACAGAACCATGCTGTTTAAAGGATTACATTGCCCTTAGCTCTCCTCAGGCAGTCCACATCTTGACGTTACATAAAGAATCCATTCTTAGTTGTTGAAGAGCACACAGACCAGTGAACATCAGGTCAAATCTAATGGAAACTGACAAAGGTTTCTATATATGCACAGGAATCTACTTTTAATGGGAGATAGCCACTTCAAAATAGGGTGAAAAGAGTTCTAGTTGTTACAGCCATAACCGTGGGCAGCCTACCTGAAACTGTATTCAATCTTGATCATATGAATACCAGTTACATGACATTTCTCCTTAGGACTTAGCTAAAATCCTATAGTAACTTGCTTCCTATGTAGCAGGAGAGTTGGGCACTACAAATTTGTGTTCAAATGGGAAACCCACCCCAGCAGTCAAACTAGTGGCCTGGCTTGCCCACATATTAAGATCCCAATCAAGATGCACAATTGTTTTCCAGACATGAACTGCCAGAAGCACTAGATACATTGCTACGACTCCAAAATGTCCCTGCTTATACCAAAGACATTTATACTGGACTGAAATTTGTCTGGCCACTTGCGAAAACTAGTCCCTCCACCCCCCAGACAAATGATTACAGGAAAGCTACACAAGCAACCTGGTCACCAAATACTTAGGGAGAACAAACAGCATAGAACAAGCTAGTCAGAACTGAAGGGTCTGACCCACCATGTGCACTGAAGTCCACCTGGTTCGTGATGTGTACAAGCCCACAGAGCCAGCACCACTGACTCCCGATATCCCACAGACACCACATACAGCTAGCAGTCAAAACCAGAACAGTCTCGGTTGAAAGACCTCAGGAGGTCCAACCCCCTACCCAAAGCTGGGCTAAACTCAGACTTGACAGGTTGTTTCTAAAGTCAAAGGACTGCACATCTCTTCACAGCCATACAGGTATTTCTGAATGAGCATGAAGCCAAGCTTGAAGTTTAAGAGTTTAGGCCACTGCAGAGCAAAAAACCTTAGCTTCCACCAGCAAACTAACTTATGCATCACCTTTTACTTCCCAGCATACTTAAAAGTTCCAAAGACATACTCTCCAAAATCAAAGATGAGATTGCAAGCATAGCCTTAACTCAAATCTCACACACAAACGCTGTTAAAGCACCGTATTGAGGCTTAACTTAACCTCACAGCCATGATGGCAGCGATTCCTCCTTCCTACACCCCCTTAAAACACTAAGTCACCTCGGTACCACTACCCTCCCCTGGAGCCCCCCCCGCCAGCCGGACCTCGGCCGTGCCCAGGAGCAGGCAGGAGCGCACAGCAGGTACCAGTGCCGAGGCTGCCTGGGCTGACATCCAGCAGCAGCACCACCAGTAACAGACAAGGCTGTTTGCATTTCCCAGCAGAGTGTACCTTCACGCTACGCGAGATGCTGCGCCGGAGGCCTCTGCGTGAGGCACAGGCAGAGCATCGCGCTCAGCGCCCGCACCGCTCGGTCCCCTCAGGCCCCGGAGGGTGTCAGAGTACCCCGGGGGAACCTCTCTGAGGTGGGGGCAAACGGACGGACGCGGTAAGGCCAGCCCCGGGGAAGCAGAGCCCCGCCGGCCCCCCACAACCAGAGCACGACCCCGAGCCCGAGGGCCCGCCCGCCCCCGCCCGGCGCTCACCCAGGCGGAGCCCGCAGCTGCTAGCCACGGCGGCGCGGAACCGGTCCATGTGGGTGTTGCGCTTCGTGTCGGGCTCCCACATCACCTGTGACTCCATGATCTCGGGCTCCTGGGACATGATGATGGCGGCAGCGGCGAGAAACGAGCGAGCGAGGCGAGCACCCGTCCCTGCCGCGAGGCGCCGAACCGACACTCAACTGCCGCGGCCCCTCAGCCCCGACTGCGGGGCCCCTCCTCCGCGCGCAGCCCTTTAAGGGCCGCCGAGTCCGACCGGACGCACCGCTCCGTAACCTTCCGCTGCAGAGAAAAGAGTGCGGCGGCGGGTACGGCGGGACGCCCGGGGAGGGAGGGGCGGCCCCGCCCCCGCGGTCCCCGTCCCGCAGAGCCCGGGGGACGGTGTCACCCCCCTCCGCCCCCCTCGGGAGGAGCGGGGCAAAGCGCCATCGCCGCGGAATGAATGGGAGGCACGGCCCACCCCTCCCGCCAAGCGACCCCCGGGGTCTCCGCCCTGACAGCAGCCCCGCGGCGGGCTGGGGCCGCCTCCATAGCCCGGCTGCCCCCGGGTACGCCTCGGTGAGGCCCTCCGCCCGCGGCTCTGGCACCTTGGGGTAAAACGGGTGGCTTCTCTTAATTTCAAAACGGGAGGGCTTTCTCCGGTTGGCCATCGCCCTGTCGCGACAGCCGATTTTAGCCGAGGAGTGGCGGCGATGGGAGTACTTCACAGCAACCCTGTGTGTGCACGCTGCTTATGCAACTGTGGTTCTCAAGGTCATGATTTCCCTTCTAAGCCTTGAAAAATACGAATTCGGCGGTAAATTGTACAGGCACGCAGCGTAAATGTGGAAGTAAAATACACGGTAAGAGGGCTGGAGCCCCTCTGCTATGAGGACAGGCTGAGCGGGTGTTCAGCCCGGAGAAGAGAAGGCTCCAGGGAGACTTTAGAGCCCCTTCCAGTGCCTAAAGGGGCTCCAGGGGGACTTTAGAGCCCCTTCCAGTGCCTAAAGGGGCTCCAGGAGAGCTGGGGAGGGACTCTTGATCAGGGAGGGGAGCCATAGGACGAGGGGAGACGAATTTAAACTGAACGAGTGGAGATTTAGATTAGATATTAGGAAGAAATTCTTTATTGTGAGGGTGGTGAGCCCCTGACCCGGGTTGCCCCGAGAAGCTGTGGCTGCCCCATCCCCGGAGGTGTTCAAGGCCAGGCTGGATGGGGCTTGGAGCAACCTGGGCTGGTGGGAGGTGTCCCGGCCCAGGGCAGGGGCTGGAACTAGCTGTTCTTCAAGGTCCCTTCCAGCCAAAACCATTCTGTGATTCTGTATGTAGTAGATAGTATACCTCCTACAAATTTCATTTAGATTCTTGTGCTACTGGAACAAAACTGCTCTATGAAATTTGCAGGCAACGTGATTCGAGCGATTTTTATTTGCCTCAAGAAAGACCTTACACAGCGCACGGTTTTAAATAACTCTCCCCAGCGCCCGGAGGGCCTGCAGAGGCTGGGGGTGGAATCAGGACGCGGCAGCTGCTTTTCCGCGTCTGCCTTTGCCTTGGCAGCGGCGCTCGGCGGGGTCAGCCGAGGCGTGAAACCCGCGGCCCGGCCGCCAAAGCCCCGAGATAAGGGAGCTCCGGTGCCCGGGCCCCGGCTGTGTCAGCGGTACAGCTGCCCGCGATGGGGAAAACAAACCACCACAGCGAACAAACCCGTAATTTCCCATTTTTACCTCACTCCCGCTGAGGCCGTGCCCTGGGGGGGGATAGGTGGGGGGAGGGGGGTGTCACCGCCCCTCAGGCGCGGCGGGAGCGGGCGGCTCCGCGCTGCGGACGGATCCC
The DNA here is from genome assembly GCF_965231255.1 of Vanellus vanellus. Lineage (NCBI taxonomy): Eukaryota > Metazoa > Chordata > Aves > Charadriiformes > Charadriidae > Vanellus > Vanellus vanellus. Next base: position 12,625,339 of record NC_138921.1, read on the forward strand.
GCGCGGCGCGCGGCGAAGGCGAAGCCGGCGCCCCTGATTGGCTGCCGCGCGCCTGGCCCCACATCAGCCCAGCGCCCGCTCTCCTCACGGCTCGGCTGACGGCGGAAGACCTGACACCAGGAATAACCAATTGGAACAGAGATTTCTCAAGGCCTCTTCTCTTCTCGACCAATGAGAGAACGGATCACAAGGAGGTGTGCCCAATCGGGGGGGAGCTCTCATCCGGCTCGGCGAAGGGGGTGAGGTCCCGCCGTGATTCCCCTCAGCGCTGAGGCGAGGCCGGCCTGGCCCCTCGGCTGTGTCGATATTACCCGTTTTAAGTTAAAAGAGCAGCAGCAAAACAGCGGCTTTCCTCAACCCAAGGCAACCTGTGTGTCTGAAAATGCGCACCCAAATCACCTGAGAAGGGACCCCCCCAAAAAAAATCCCCTCACTGAGCTGAAATAGGTGTAGTTTAAAATGCACTGACCCACTTACTGTTTGAGGAGGAAGGGGCACACTGGGAGTTTGGTGATAAAACTTGGGCTTTTAGGAAAGCCTGGCAGACCTTCTCATTTATTAACAGCAGTTTTACTATTGCACCCTTATTTAGGATTGGTTACGCCTCCCACGTTCCTCACCCTTGTTCCAGTTTTTCCTTATCCGAGCTGTTTTTTTCTTCTTTCATAAGTGACTTTGGAAAAACAGGAAGAAAAAAGAAGGAAAATTAAACAAGCCTTTAATGAGAAAATGGGCATTAAGAGGACTGCAGTGACTACTGAAAATAGTTTGGAGACTAGATTAGGATAGCGGGAGGAAAATAGCCTGAATGAGATTAACTGGAATTCACCATTTTCAAATCTTTTTAAGCCTTCCTTTATACATACTAATAGTAATAATAGGTTAAAAATTAAATCATATTTTCTGCTTTAGATTAGATTAGGGGCCCTTCAAAAGATGCTTCAGAACCAATTAACAGTAATAATGATAATGATGCCATTACCTCGTTTGTGGTCTATGAGGTAACTAATCCGCAGTCAGTAAAATTAAAAGGAGTGATGAAATGCATGGACCTGTGAGATAAAAGTTTCGTAATAACACCTCACGGCAATCTGTGCAGTGTGCTGAGGCCTGACCATGATCCATCGATCCAACACCTAGTTTAGGAAATCTAAAGATTTTGGAAAGTTTTAAAAAAAAACCTATATTTGGAGTGGCCACCAGCTGGTTAATGAGTCTGTACGAGAATGAGAAACTTCTGGCTCATTTGGCATCCATGATCTCTGCAACCTCTACATGGTGTCAGGAGCACAAGTAACCAGAATCAAAATGAAAAGCATTTGCAGCAGAAGAAGAAAAGGAGAAGAGAAAAAGAAGAAGAAAAGAAGCAGTGACACATTGCAAGAAAAGCCTCACAGATCTAGCAGCAAAACGTTAAGAGAAAAGGCCTAAAATGACAAGAGGTCATAAAGCGACCGGCTATGACAAATTGAGGCTGTGAGCTGAAGACAGAAAAATAAGGGTCAGTGAGGTTAAGGACAACAGTAACACCAGTTGGCTTTCTTCAAGGCTATGCCATTTTTTCAGCATAAAAATTATTTTAAAAGAGAGAACCCCATGATCTGCTAAAACTTTGATGTCTAGAAGTCCCCAATTTATTTGAAATACTGTTCAGATTGTTGTTAAATCCCTATATTTGAGTAAGACTTCTTATGCAGTTTCTAGTTCATATCGGGAAAGAGAGAAGTCCTCTCATGCTTCTTCTGTACAGTGAGACGCTCATCAGAGGATCTTTCTAGAAACCTCACAGTTGTCCTAATTAAAAGGTTCACTGTAGTTGAGATCAATATTTCATGCCATGATGCAATGTATTCTTTGGGCAGATGCGATTTCATTTATTTAAACGAGAAGGGTGAAATACTGTGTAATTTCATAAGAGCTGTGGATTTGGAGAGATGAACGTATCTGAAATAGGCTCATTGAGACAGATCAGGAAATCAATTAAATACCAGGGAAGATTCCCAGATTGTCCTGACCTGAAGGACAACCCTGAGCGCAGGCTTCCAAAGGCAGCTTCCAAAAATAGGCCTCTGAGCCTTTGTAAAGAACGGCTGGAAAGAAAAAACAGGCGCTTTGCAGGAGTGATTTTGAGGGGATCCCACGGTGGAAACTCACATAGAGAAATAGGAACATCCCCTAGTTGTCAGGAACAACAACCATTGGACCAGAAACAGCACAAGGGGACCCAGAGAAGGCCATGCCAACTGGAAGCAAATAGAAAAATTGTAACTGGCACAGAGAACAATACTCCTGACTGTTAATTACATTATCATCGTGTTTTTGTACCGTAGGGTTCTTTACATGCAAGAAATGCCGCAGAAGCAGACGATATGCTGTGTGCTGGGAGTCTGGGCACAGCATGACACTGAGGGCAGATAACCAGAAACCTCGTAAGAACGTCGAAAATACCCATTGTTGGTTGCCAACCCATTTTGGGAGAGGATGAGGTAGACTTCAGAATGTACACAGGCACTAACATATCAGCAATTTCAGAATCCCCTTAAATGAGAATGAAAGCACCATTTATAAATATGTAAAGAATCTATATCCTGCTGAAATCAAGTAAGATCCTAAGTACCTTCCTGGATCTGAGCCCAACCCTTTCAGGGCCAAATATAAATAAATGCTAAAAGTTCTAGGCCACTCTGCTAAATGTGAAAATAAGTGTTTTGGCCAGACTAAAACTGGGGAAAAGGCCATAATAAAGATGTCTATATTGAAGATGTCTACTCAACTACTCAGCAACTGGGCCTAGGCTCAGCCATGAAGTTTAAATGTTAAGGACACGGGGTATAAAATCGGAAAGAGATACCTCAAGTTATTCCAGTGACTGGTAGAGCTACCAGCTGCATCCCAAACTGTGGGAACTCCCCAGGAAGGGCCAGGAAAAGCAGAGCTCTGCCCTGTAATTTTCAGAGCAGAGATCCTGAGCAGTGCGCAGACGTGGTCATGGGCCGCCTACACCTTCCCAAGCACAATGAGGAGCTCAGGGGAGGGTGTCCAGATTTCCCGTGCCTTGAAGTTACTGTTGGGCACTTTAGCAAACATTTTCTGCCCCAGCTCACATCATCACTTGGTGCGGAATCTACACTGCAAACCTATGGATCCATGTCTATGTTGCCATCGTTGTGTTCCTGTCTTGTCTAACTGAGGCTCCTGTCAATGGTGAATCAGAACATGCTCTGAAGGCAGTAAAGCACTCTTGTATCTCCTGGGGATTCTTACTTCACTCTGCTAACATCCTGGTTGGGTTTCACTACCCAGAAGGAGCTGATAACATTGACTGATTTATACTTCGCAACTGGTCTTTTGTTAGCCTAGTTAGTCAGAAAAATCAACATAAAACCTGTCAGACGAGGGTGTCGCACCATTAAGCGTTCTGAATTTCATACATATACATATACATATACATATACATATACATATACATATACATATACATATACATGTATGAAATACACAGCTGAGCCAGTTTCGCAAGGGTAAAGACATGAGAGTCCTTCAGAATCCCTCGACCTCAAGTTGGTAGTGTACAGAAAAGATAGATGTCATGTTTTGACATTAGACTTCTATATTCCCTTTGTCATTTGGGGATTGCACCCAGGAATCTCCTCAGAGAGCGATACCCATGCAGCAAAGGCAGCTCGCTCGCGCTCTGTAAAGATCGTGACGGGTGTCAAGAGCCCAAATAGCCAGCTGAATGATTTCAAAGCTCCACAGGAGAGGATCTGGGGGCCAAGAAGTTGATCACAAGTCGGCAACGCGCCCTTGCAGCAAAGAAGGCCAACAGCATCCTGGGCTGCTTTAGCAAGAGCGTAGCCAGCAGGTGGAGGGACGTGATCCTTCCCCTCGGATGGGCCCTTCCGAGACCACACCTGGAGTAGGGTGCCCAGGTTTGGGCTCCATGCTGCAAGAAGAGTATTGATACTGGAGCCAGTCCAACGGAGGCCACTGAGCAGGGCAGGGGCCAGAGCACAGGGTGCAGAGAGTGCTCAGAGAGGGCAAAGGCAAGACCTGATCTCTGCCGACACCTATCTGAGCAGAAGGTACAGGGACAACGGAGCCAGAACCTTCTCGAAGCTGCATGCTGACAGCAGGACAGTCAGCGACCCTCCATTGAGACATGGGAAATCCTAGTTAGGTACTAGGGGAAAAAAACATTTTCCAGGTGGACTATTAAATATAAAATTTAGCCTGGAACAGGCTAAATACTGTGAAAGGTGAAATACTGGAAAAGGTTAAATATTGGGACTGGTTAGTACAGGAAAGGCAAGGCCCTGTTGGAGCATGTTCAGAGGAGGCCACGAAGATGATCAGATTCCATAGACTGGGACGAGCTAAATCCGGGGGCAGGCTGCTTGGAGAGGCTGTGGGATCTCCATCCTTGGAGGTGTCCAGGACACAGCAATAGAATCATAGAATCCTCTAGGTTGGAAGGGACCTTTAAGATCATCAACCATCAACCTAACACTGCCAAACCCACCACTAAACCGTGTTCCTCAGCACCACGTCTACATATCTTTTAAATACCTCCAGGGATGGTGACTCCACCACTTCCCTGGGCAACCTGTTCCAATGTTTGACTACCCTTTAGATGAAGAAATTTTTCCCAATATCCATCCTAAACTTCCCCTGACATAACTTGAGTCCATTTCCTCTTGTCCTATTGCCTGTTCCTTGGGAGAAGAGACTGACCCCCCTGTCACTACACCCTCCTTTCAGGGAGCTGTAGAGAGCGGTAAGGTCTCCCCTCAGCCTCCTTTTCTCCAGGCTGAACACCCCCAGTTCCCTCAGCCGCTCCTCACAAGACTTGTTCTCCAGACCCCTCACCAGCTCTCACCCTTCTCTGGTGTCCTGGTTTGAGTGACACAGGACTAACTTCTAATGCCAGGGGAAAATACATTTTTAGAAGATTCTGGTGCCTGAATTTGTGAAAATGTGTACTTTACAGCCAGATATATTATGCGGGTTTCAAGATCTCGGTGTTTTAGAGCTTGCCAGGTGTGGGGAATGAGGAGAAGTGAGACCCGGGCACTTTGACCCACGCCGGCCAATAGGATTATTTCATACCATCAACATCACATTCACTATAAATTAGAAAGTTTGCTGAGGAGTTCTCTCTTCTATGGTGGCTGCCAGCCGGAGAACTCCTCGCCCCGGTGCCGGAGCCCTCAGCCCTTCCCTTCCTCCCGAAGCCGCAGCGCTCGCGGTGTCCCACGTTTGCTGTCCCGGGAGCGCACGGCTTCCTACGGATAGAACGGGCTGAGAATAATCCTCCTATATTTTATACTGGGATCGGGATCAATACCGGTCCTTTAGTATTATTAATGTTAATTATTTAGTTTTATTCTGTTAAATCCGTTTATATTTCAACCCCCGTGTTTCCTTGTTTTTTTTTTTTTTTTTTTTTTTCCCCTCGGATTCCCCTTCCCCCAGTGGGGGAAGTGAGAGAATTAATTGCCTAAACGACAATAAATTGTTGCGGGTTCCTCAAAACCACAACCACCTGGACGCGCTCCGGCACCCCAACGTCTTTCTTGTAGCGAGAACCCCCCAAAACCGAACGGGGGACTCCAGAAGGGGCCTCCCCGGTGCTGGGGGGGGGGGGGGGGGCGGTGCGCGGGGGGGGGGGGGGGGGGCGGTGCACTCGGAGAGTGCACCGCCCCCCCCCCCCCCCCCCGCGCACGGTGGCGGAGTTGGCGGCGCGGCCGCCAGGCGGCGCCATAATCGCGGGCGCTGCCTGCGCGCGCGGGCGGCCATGGCGGCGGGGCGGCTGCCGGCGCTGGTGCTGCTGCTCCTCGCCCTGCTGCTGGGCGGCACGGCGGGACCCGGCGTTTGGGCGGCGCGGAGCCGCGGAGCCGAGAAACAAAACAGCTTGCGCCGCGCTGCCAGCGGGCTCTACCAAGGCGTCAGCGGCCTCTTCGGCGAGGACAACGTGCGGGCCCTGCAGAAGGTGAGGCGCCCGCCGCTTCCCCCCTCCCCCCCCCCCCCCCCATCCTTCGCTTCCTCTCCCTCCGCGCCGGTGCTCCCGGGGGTGAGCGGGTGGTTCTGGGGGCAGAGCCCCGCGGGAGGTCGACCCCTTCCCCGTCCCCTCTTTTCTCCCCCGGCCCGGTGCGCGGCGCTGGACCCGCAGCGGCCTCTTTTCCTGTGCCGGCCCGGCTGCGGGTGAGGCGGCGGAACGGGCTGGAGCGTTGGTTTGGGGAAGAAAACAAGAGGCGAGGCTTGACGTGGAGCAAATGGCCAAAAAGAAAAAAAAAAAAAAAAAAAAGGTATTGAAAGAGGAAACCTCTAAATACAGGTTATTTCAGGTGGGGGGAGGCCCGCTGCCGGTGAGGAGCCCTCCAAATGAAACGTGGTCTCTGCACCAGCAGAGCATCCCGCGTCCGTATGGCCACAAATGATTTTGCAGGATATTGGGCATGTGGGCTGACGGACCTGTGCGTCCCTCTGTCCCTCCTTTCTTCGGCCAGTAGGAAGAAATAATGCTGTTAAATTGTCCTGTAAATGCATGTGAGGCATTTGGGGGTGATGCTGGGGACATCTCTCAGGTGCTCGATAAAACTAATGCTCTGATCTGCTTTACCAGTGTCCGTTGGTACTAATAGTGTCTTCTTTAAACGATGGTAAAGCTAAGTGCATTTTTCAGTCCTGTCAACATATACATTTACATGCCAAAATACCTAGCATAAGGTAAATTGTGATAAGTAAATTTATGATTCACAGAATTAAACATTTGGAGTGTTTTTGTTTTTTTTTTTTCCCTTGGAGGACTTCAAAATAGTCAGCAATTCTTGTTTCATGAATTGTAATTCTACTCATGATTAGTAAGTCTCAAAGTGTCTTTAAGGAATTGAGGATTTTTTTTTTTTAATTTTTAATTTTATTTCTCAGTTTTTCTCAAGGTTGACAGAAAGGTTTGTGAATGGGGTGGATATATTAATGGACACATTCTGGAGAATATGGACTGATTTGTTAGATGTTCTTGGAATTGATGGTAAGTGTGATGCCTGTTAACTCTTGAACTATATCAGCCTGTATCAGTGTTGACAAGCATAGGCCGAGTGGGAAAATAATTACATGTTATCACGCTGCATTAAACCTCCATCAGTGGTATCTCTTGTCTGCTTCACATGGCTTTGATTTTGTGATTAGTACCTTCAAAGAAGAGGACTAAACCCAGCCATTCTGGTCCTGTATATGTATCTACAGGATGTCTGTAGAACGCATTACAAGTCATGGTTGGTTTCTTGGTATCATCATTAAATGAATGCATGTGGCCAGAAACGGTGCAGGGAAATAAAGGAGAACTAGAAGAAGGAAGGGAGCAATTGAGAGCCTTTAGAATATAGCTTTTACAAACAAGGATCTTTAGCCTCGGTATGAACTTCAACCTTAGGCCTTACAGTAGTTTGTCTTTGAAGAACCTTTAGCACCTCTACTGTGAAGGAATTCTTTCGATTGCATCACTGGAGCTGAGCCAGTAACAGGAAAAAGGTCCATCTAGGAATGGGTGAACTAGCTTTGCCCCTCGTTTTAGAAAACACAGTCATGACCCCACTGCATGGCCCTTTGAAGCTGCGCTTGCATTTTTGCCTTTATCACTTTGGCATGCGCTCATTAATATTCTGTAAATTTTCCTTTGTTTTTCAGCCTCCAACTTGACTCATTATTTCAGCCCAGCAGCAATTGCCAACAACCCCACCCGTGCTCTTCTGCTGATCGGTGCCATTTTACTTGCCTATTGGTTTTTATCTCTCTTCCTCGGATTCTTCTTCTATCTCCTGCACATGCTGTTTGGTCGCTTTTTCTGGATCGCGAGGGTTGCCCTTTTCACTCTCTCCTGCGTGTACATCCTCCAGAAGTACGAAGGTGACCCAGAACACGCGGTCCTGCCTCTCTGCTTTGTTGTAGCAGTCTACTTCATGACGGGGCCAGTTGGATTTTACTGGAGAAGAAACAGCAACAGCAGCCTTGAGGAGAAGATGGACCACCTCGACAGTCAGATCAGACTTCTGAACATACGTCTTTCCAGGGTGATTGAGAACCTGGACAGAGGCGGTGACCAATGAACCAATCCCTATAGACCACTGTACACCAGCTCTAGAAAATCCCTAAGCACTGTTTCGTTCAAAGTTACAAAGCAACAAAACGTCACATGGTAAAAAGTGTGCAAAGTTATAACTTTTCATCATGTGTAAGACTAATTTATCTAGATTATACACAGCCATTATACTGGTAGGAAAAAAAAACCACAACATTTAAAAATTCAGCTGTATATTCAGAGAGTTTTATCCAGTACTAGAATTTTCTCGGTAGAGAAACGCTTACTTTTACAAGCATTGAAAAACATCTTTTGTAAAGTTTTTATAAAAGCAAATTGAGTAGTCTTTCAAATACGGAAATTGAGCTAAACATATGCAAATTTGACACTTAAAAAGTTAAAAAGAAAAAAAATAATCTCACTTCCATTAAGAAGTAACTGCTGTGGGTCCGCCTTTTTTTTTTTTAAGTTATGAATGTTTTTGTTTTATTGTTGGCTTTTTTCATTGCCTTGAAGTTGCCTTTCATAGAGTATCAGATGAGGAATTTTCTGGTATCTGGGCCAAAAAATTCACACCATAGCTTTTAATAGGAGGTGGGGAATAAGGGAGAAGGAAGATTTCATAAATTTGAAGTCCTTATATGCCAGTCCAGTATGAGGAAGTGAGAAGTGCACGTGTGGCATTATTTCATTGCATTTCATCTCGAAAACTTTAGTTTGGTGTCTGAAAGGAAATCTGTTTTAATAAATTGACACAAAAGGAAGAGATGTAGTGTGGCAAATTGTAATTCATATTTGCTCCTCACAGTTGAGCATTTTCTAAGCATAATTGCATAGAATGAAACATGATTTTTAATCTCAGGACCCACGTACTTTCTCGAAAGAGGCAGCAGTTAAAACACTTGCAAATGTATTGTTGCTTAAAGCTTTCTCAGGACCAATAAGCGGCAATAAATTATCTTCAGGAAGATCTGGATTTTTTTCTAAAATTGTAATAGTTTTATAGGAGCTTTTTGCTTGAAGTCTGTGTCCTCACTACATTGGGTTTGGGGGAAGGTGAGTCACCTTATGAGAAGGGTTTATCAAACAGTTGTATTTGGAAGTCACGTAGGAGCTTTGAAGCAATTTTGTTTTGAAGCATCCTATGTGTTTGTAACCTTAAAATTAACTAGCTTGGTAGGCTGTCCCTGGCTTTGTAAGGTTTGTTGAAATGCATTGAAACAAAGGTAACCTCAGGGAAGAAAGTTGGATAAGCGGTGCCACTCGGTCACCTGTAGCATCCAAGGATATGACAGGGGGGGTGGGGAGGGAAAGCCTACTACTAAACCATAGTGATGAGCACAGTATCAATACCGCCAGGGGTGATATGGACCGCAGCTGAAGAGCTGCTTATTCCATAATGTCTAAACGAACAAGTAGAGAACCAAAAAAAAAAAACAGAACAAAAAATTGTCTGTGATAGGGACTGGCGAAAAAGGAAAGGGGAACAAATCCGAGTAGGTGACGATGCGCATGCTGTTGCTTTGCTCGCGAGTGCCGGGTCCAGAGGACGGGCCGGGGCAGCCGGGCGCTCGGTCTTTCTGCTTTCGTTGGGTAGAGCTTTTGTTGGGTGTGACGCCTAACTGAATGTAACTGTGGGGTGAATTTATTTTTCTCTTTATGCTGAAGTTTAATACTCGTGTTAAATTGTGTGTTACTTGCCTAACCTCTTTTGGTCTGTATGTGACATTGACATGAAGGATTCTTTTAAACTCCATGTTAATGGCCTTTACTCCAGACTGTGATCACTTAAGTTCAACACGGTTGAAGTTCATATGCAGCTGGCACTGTTGTAATCCATTTTGAATTTTTTTATGTCACCTGTAAATCCCCCCCGCATCCAATTTTTCAAGAAATACATATTTGGAGTTGCAAAGCAACTGCTTTTCATAACTTAACATCTTTCCCACAAACAGATAAGTACTATGGCAACAAATAATCCGCTTTGCAAAGCTGAAAATGTAAATTGCTGTATATTCCTTTTTACAGCTCATTTTCCATAGTATTACCCAGTCTTCCCTGTGAGCTCAGTTTTCCCTACTGTTGTGCACAGAGGACTGGGCTAAAACACCAACTTGGGAATTAGGAATTGATTAGCGAAGCTTGTCAGGTCTTTACGCGTTTTGCTAAATTTGAGGCCTGAGGACCAAAGCCTGCAAACCTCGCTCGTGTAAGCGGCTCCATCGACTTCCGTAGGACTACGTGCATGAGTCAGTTTTGCATAGATTCTATTTTATGTAATCCATATTTAACGTTGAAGTTAAAAATACCGAATCATTTATATATTAAGAGTTGTCTATGATAAAGATTTCTTTTAAAATGCTATATATAAAAGTTAATTTGGGTTGTAGCTTCTCCCTGTCTTGCTCTAATCATTTACCTTAGTTTTGTAAAATCTGCCCTCCTGTATTAATACTCTTGATTTTGATCACCGTGCTGCTTGAAAAAAAGTATTTTTGTATTTACTTGCGTCCCATGTATAGCAAAATGTTATGTGAAAAGCGGTATATATAAAATTGGATATTTTTAATCAGTATTTTTCCCGGCGCTCAGTTTTCACGTTAGTCAAATTCAGAAGTAATGATTTTTTTTTTAAAGCACAATCTAATCTTATATATATATATATACACTTTAAAAATGCTCTGTATTTTTAAACATGCACTGTAGTGAAAGCGCTTTTGGGACATGAATGTGGTATTGTATTTAATCTCTTCCAACTTTTGTAAATACCTTTTACAAATATTTTCCATACCGAGCCATCTAGTTTCCCTATGGAGGTTTTTGCTGTTTTTTAGAACTGGTTCCGGTGATAGTGGCTGCACTGCTTTTCTATTGCCATTGCTAGGAGCATCTCCTGCGCGTTCCCAGCGACGTGCAGGCATCGCCTTGTCACCCGCCGATAAACCCAGACACGGGATGTGACAGACTCACTCGAGTCAGTGGCAGAAATGGGACTAAACCCCAGATCTCGCCGCTCCCGGCCTTTTGCTCGAACCACGTCGGCTCCCTCGGCGGTGGGTGGCAGTGTCGCTGTGCTCCTCTACCATCCGCCTCCCTCGGCCTCGCAGCCGGTGCGAGCTGCTTGCGATGCTGCAGGGGTGACCCGGGGTGCGGTGGGACAGTGTGACGGTCCCCACCTGTCCTCCCCTCCCGCGGCCTCTGGCTCAGGGAAGGTCACCCCATGTAACCGGCTGACGGAACCATTTAAGATGGGCTTCAGGCTGTCCGGTATCAGAAGTCCCAATAGGGTCTTAAGTGTTTTTAAACTTCATGCTTTAATACCTAATATTGGAAACTACTGTAGTATTTTCAATACATTCACATTTTTGCAAAACTAACATCGGTAGCAATTTCTTTGAAAGTCCGCGCCTCGCCTATAGCTAACCGAGCTGTCGTGTTCGGGCCGTAACGCTTTTAAAAGTGGTATTGGGTGTCAGAGTGCAACGTATAAAATCTGGTGTAATTCAGTGCTGTACTTAGTAGTGTGTCCTTCAAATTGTGATTTGCTTTTAAAGACTTGTTGCATCGTTAGTGTGGAAAATAGACCAGTGTCAATCTTAGCTCTTCGATGGCGTACAAGTTTTTCAGTGTGATTTGCCTCCCGTACTGATCCGTATTTGGCAGCTAATGACGTAAATGACCATAAGTTCTCTTTGTCTGGGTTGGAAAATAAAAGGTTTTATTGTATCCGCATGTATTTTGAACTTTCGAGTCATTCCATCGCGCTGTGGTGACAGCACGTTTAGAGATTGATCTTTTTCTTTTTGCGGAAACGGTATTTGCTCGTCGTCGGCACTGGTGGTAGTGATTCCACAGCCGTTCTGTACATCAGACTTCGAAAATTATAGTGTTTCGGTTTGTACAATGGTGTTCATGTAAAAAATAATTTGGTCTGAAGAGATGATGTGTGTATACTTTTGACATAGGGAAATAGTAGATCCTACTGATGTTAAGTAGTTACAAATATATCAGACTTATTTTTTACAGAGCTGCACCTGCCTTTATTTATTACTTACCTGACCACCGAATCAATGTACTGCGTAGGTAAATATTTGTAGACCAATTTCACAAATCAACTATGGTATTGTGACAAAGCTTCAAATAAACGTTTACTGAAACTTTGCACCGAGGCATGAATTGGCTTTGTCGGGCGCCTCCGGGGCGGCGGCGGGAGCGGCGGTTCCCGCGCTCAGGATGGCCCGGCCGCGCCCCGCCCCGCCCCGCCCCGCCCCTCGGGGCTCCACCCCCAGCACCCGCGTCCCGTACTGCGCCTGCGCACGCTGCGCCCCCGCCCTCTTCTCGCGAGATCGTGCGGCCCCCGGAAGTGGCGGTCTCAGGCAGCTCCACGTGAGGCTGTCTCGGTCTCCGTCCCGGTCCCCGTCACCTTCCCCGTCCCGCCGCCATGGGCCGGGCGCGCCGCCGGCACAACTGGAAGGCCCGCCTGCCGCAGGGCACCGCGCAGCCGGAGCTGCCGCCGGAGCTGCCGCTGGAGCTGGGAGGTGCGGCGGGACCCGGCCCGGAGGCCGTGGCGGGGCTGCCCGGCCCGGCTGTCCTCGTCCTCGTCCTCGGCGTCGTGTTCCTTACGGCAAGCCGGGGCTGTTAACGCTGCTCACGGGACCGTGGAGCTGCTGAGATTAGAGTCATTGTCGTGTCTTTGCCAGAGTTTTGTCGTGCTTTCATTGGAAGCGTTAAAGTTATTTTAAAGTATTCTATAGGCTTTGCATTAATAGTGCTGTTAAAGTAATTACTGCATTTAAGCAACTCTTTATTAAAGCAATTATTAAAAATTTTTATGCTTAATATTTTTGACGTTTAACATTTGCATTCTCAAATGTTACTTTTAAAAACCCCACGTATATTATGCTATTTTTATTATTCAAACTTAACTAATACGGATTTTTAGCATTACCACCGAGTTCTGTCCGGGAGAGGCAGGCGGCCGCGCGGTCACCCCACGGCACCGGGTGTCCTGGGCTGCTCCCCTGCCCCCTCACCCGCGGGAGGGCAATCAAAAGGCAAAAATTTCATAGTGCGTTACGTAAGTCAGGGCAAATCACCCCCAGGGCTGTAGGAAGCACCGGGTTATCCAGGCCCCGCTGTCATGGCCCTTTGCTGATGATGTGGGATTTTTTTTTTTTTTTTTTTTTTTTTTTTTGGCGGCTGGGGGTGAGGGTTGTGTTTGTTTAAAACAGCTAAATCTAGTATGGATTGGGATAAGCCTGTTAAGCAGCGCGCTGAAAATAATCCGCCTGGCACTGGGAAATAACCAAACAAATACTTTCAGATGAAGCAACGCTGAAGGGAATCGATGGAAGTAATGCCCTGGTCCTGCCAGCGAAAAAAACAAAGAAGAAAAAAGTAGCCTGTGTTGTGCAACCGCAGAAGAAACCGCTAAGCAAGAAACAGAAGAAAAACCTGCAGAAAGTTTTAGAGCAGAAGGAAAAGAAAAAACAGGTACGCTGCTGCTTGCTGCTAACTGCTAACTTTGTGACTTCAGTTACAACGATAAAGTCAACGTAATATCGGTGTATGGAAAAGGTGGATGTTAATAAGCAGCTGTAGAGGTTTCCCTCTCGCTGTGCCGTGGGCAGTCCCCGATCTGTGAGGCGATTGCGTTGCTGGTGTGAAAAAACAGCAGTGGGGTGGCTGCTCTGCAGAGTCAGCGAGCGGATTTTGGGGTGTGAACTCTCCAGGGCATCTCAAGGATGTGCAGATGCTGAAGTTTAGGTTACAACAGTGCGAACCGTCCCTTTGCTGGGCGTTTTGGCAAAAACGTGCTGTCACCCGTGGCCTCCCAAGTGTAACTCTAGCAGAGAAAAGCCTTCCCCTCCCTCTCCGTGGAGTGGGTGTTGCAGGAACGCGCCATTTCTGGGTGCTGGTTCCCATTCTGTCTTTGACCCTGTTATGGTTTGAGAGACCCATAACAATTTATTGTCATTTAGACAATCACTCTATCACCCAATGACCCCTCCTCACCCGGGAAAAGGAATTGGGAAAAACAAGGAAACCCGGGAGCTGAAGTATAAACAGACTTAATAGAGTAAGATTACATAATTAACATTAACAGCACTAAAGAACCAATATTGATCCTGACACCAATACAGAATATGCAAAGATTATACTCAGCCAGTTATATCCGTAGGAAGCCGTGTGCTCCCGGCAGTGCACAGCAAATGTGGGACACTGCGAGCGCTGCGGCTTCAGGAGGAAGGGAAGGGCTCAGGGCTCCGGCACCAGGGCACGAAGTTCTCAGGATGGCAGCCATCGAGGGATAGAGAGAACTTTGCAGCAAACTTTCTAACTTACAGTGAATGGGATGTTGATGGTATGAAATAACCCCGTTGGCCAGCGTGGGTCAAGTGCCCGGGTCTCACTTCTCCTCATCCCTGCATCTGGTGAGCTCTAAAACACTGAGACCTTGAAACCCACACACCATAGCTGGCTGTAAAGTAAATATTTTCACAAATTCAGACACTGGAGTCTTCTAAAAGTGCAGTTTTCCCAAGTATTAGAAGAGAAATTAGTCCTGTGTCGCTCAATCCAGGACATACCCTGACAGAATAGATAGGTGTTGTGAAGTACATCACTAGCAGAGTAAATGATGTGGTGTTTTTAAAGCGTGCTCACAGGTTGTACCAGAAGCTTTGTCCTGCTGCAAAATGCCAAGCTTGATGCACCCCTGACTCTGCTACTGCCGGTGCTTCTCCAATGTTTATTTCCAGCTTTTGTATATTTTCTGTAGGCATATGCAGCTTTTCCATCTTTGTAAAAGCTTTCCAGGCAAAATTCCGGTTCATTTTAGTGTCTCAATAACGGCTTTGACAAACGGACTCTATTTTTGGAGGTAGTTTGAAACTGCTGCTGTCCGACCTCCTGCCAGCGCTATGTCCCGTGTGAGGGAGTTGAAGGGCTTCCGTTGCTCCAGCCCTCGCTCCAGCATTTTAGTTCAAATCCATTTTTCTTTGCTGTTATTTGAAGGGTGCAGCTGAGCTTTTCACTGCAGCAATGAAGGGTCAAGGCCGTGTTTCTATTTTTGCTGTGGTGCAGGGCTGAAATCTTCATCGGGGAGGACTGACCGTGGAGTGGCAGGAACATCTTTACAGCTTCACAGCAAGATTTGCCAGAGTACTCCCTTGAAACCTCAAACACAAATCTTGAAATGGAATGATGTCCTAGTGAAAATAGCACTGATTTTGGTGTGTTTTTTTTTTTTTTTCCCAAATAGCGAGCTGAGTTGCTGAGCAAGCTGAATGAGGTCCAAGCTTCTGAGGCAGAAATGAAACTCCTGTATACTACTTCCAGACTGGGTATTGGGGAGCGCATGTATCAGACTAAAAGGTAAAGCGTTATTTGGGAAGAACCGTTCTGGTTTATCACTGTAGTTGGAAACTTGGCAGTCGTCTTGGCTTTTTTTTTTGTTTGATATATTTTACTTTTTCTTCTTACTGTGTACAGGTCCTTCAAAATGGATGGAGTTAAATAATTTTCTATTTTAGTCTGATAATATAGTAGTTATTTTCTTGTTTTCCTAACAAGAGGATGTTAGTTAAGATGAGTCGGTCTTCCCTTTCATAAGGGACGAGGTGGGTGACAATTACATACGCATACTCTTACAATTATGCTGAAGCGCATCACTGGTGGAATAAACGTTTACTTTCTTGTGTTGGAAACCCTCCGCTGGTTCGACTGATGCGGTCCTTAGTTACTGAATTTATCAAGAGCTGCATTTTGGCAGAAGTTGAAAAAAAATTAAACTACAAAGATGTCTTCTGAAGAAATGAATAAATATCAGTATAGAGCGTGCTTAGATCCAAATCCAGCAGTTGGGTCAGCTGAAGCTTTACCTAGCAAAGCCATGGAAACCTCCAAGAATGGAGATCCTTGGAGAACTGGGTAAAGCTCTCTGGGTAACCTCTTCTGGCGCTGCACTACACCCGAGGTGTACCAGTTTTCCCTTTTTGAGTAAAACCTGGGTTCGGGCTTGGGCAGTGACTTTTGGTGATGCAACTTTTCTGGATTGTGTGGAAGACGTGTCTGGCTTGAGGTCCTGGAGAACATTGACCCAAACGTAGTTCACATGTTGGTGTTTTATTGTAGAGTGATACAGGAGCCAGGGACTGCAGTCCCCGAAAAGATCAGGAGCATCAGTGGTGCAAATAAGAGAAGACACAGCTCAGATTCTGAATCGGAGCCGGAGGAAGAACCCAGTAGCTCTGAGGAGGAGAAGGAAGAGCAGAAACCAGAAAATGAGAAGTCCTCAGCCAGTGATTTGAACGCTGCTGAAAAGCCAGAGGAAGGTGTGAAGAAGGCAGTGGGTAACCAGCAGCCGGCTGCTCCTTGCGCGCCGGTTTGCCAGACGGCCTCCAACAAACCATCTAGCAAGCCTGCGGTCTTCATTCCCGTGGACAGGTCTCCTGAGATTCAGGTGAGGCTCTGTGAACAGTGAAGGGCTTTTCGAGAGCGTTGGAGACTATGGTATCTTCTGTCAGATCCGGTCCCTGCGGACACTGGTGTTATCTCCTGTCTCTGGCTAACGCTGCATGGCAGCAGCGTGCACTTGGGGGCCTTTGTTCTGGCAAGTTGTACTCAGATATTTCTGAGCTTGAAACCTGTTTTCCTCCTGCTACATCAGACAAGTTTTGGTTTAGGATATATGCATTTGTCTCTAGTTTTAAATACGGAATCTATTAGTAGTCTTTTATCGTTCTTCGCTGGAAAATCTTGTGAAGACACTTTTAGCTCTCCATTACGCTGCATTTTGGGCGGGATAGTTTTGCGCCATTTGCTGTAGGCAGGGCATTCTGTAGAAATGGGAAAAGCTGTGTCTGAACAGACGAGACAGAGTTGTGAAACGAGTTTTTGCTTGAAGTGCTATATTAATAAACTCAAGGGAGCCTGAAGTTTCACACACTAAAGTGCAGGGCTTGCCAGTGGCTTTCTGGGAAGCTCTTCTGATGACTCTAGTTGTTGGACATGCCAGTGTGATACTATTAGCTGGTTCAGAGCTTTTTGAGCCACAAAGCTTGCAGAATTCCTTTTTGTGGGCTTTATGAACTGAGGAAGGTAACAGTTTTCAGTCTTGGGGAAAACAAAAAGGGAGCGAGAGACAAAACAGTGCAACTAACATATGTGTTTTATATTATTTAGGAAGCAAGACTAAAGCTTCCAATCCTTGCCGAAGAGCAAGTAATCATGGAAGCCATTAATGAGAATCCCATTGTCATCATATGTGGAGAGACGGGAAGCGGTAAAACCACGCAAGTCCCGCAGTTTCTTTATGAAGCTGGCTACGCCAGGTATGAATCGTCTTTTATTTGCAACAAATGTAATTAGAAGAATTCACACTGAGCTCAATCACTTCTGGTTTTGTTTCTTTCCTTCTGATACGGCTGAACTGAACCTGGTCTTTCCCGTGCCCTGGTAGAGGCCATGTTGAATGGGCTTTTAAAAAATCTGAAGGGAGTAAGATTGTGACTTGCAAAAGTCTCTCCACATAGGCAATCTTTTGAAATGTCTAAGATTAAAGTTTTCTTCAAAGCCACTGGCCTGTTTTTTACAGAGGGGCTTTATTGCCTGCCTATCTCTGCCTACAGAGGTTTGGTTTTACCTTTGCAAGAAAATGTGTGTGTTTCTTAAGAATATCTTTGAAAATAGCTGTGGCTCATCTGGTGCTATTGGTAACGTTTGAGCTTCTCATAAGATCAAAGCATCATAAGATGCTTTTTGTGAGCTGCCTCGGGGTGCATCCAGCTGCTGTGCTGTGCTGCTGCCCCAGCCCGAGTTTCTTCTGAAACGTCCCTCTGGACATCCTCTGGCAACGGGGTCCCGGAGTTCAGTGAGCTGGAATTACACAGGCAACACTTGGGGAAAAAATTACTGTGATACGTGCATCTTCAGCTCAATACACATATAATAAAAGGGTAATCCCAAAGGTTCCTTTCTGTCTTCTAATTATAACTAAAAGTGATACTGTGTGAGTGATGGTGCGTAATTTAGAACCATTGTGCAGAAATCCTGTTGCCATCTCTCTAAGTGTTTCTGTCTTTAAAACAAGCAGCCAAACAACCTCTCCTTTTCTTTCCTTCGTCCCTTTAGTTCAGACGGTACTATTGGGATCACTGAGCCTCGGCGTGTGGCTGCAGTGTCCATGTCCCAGCGAGTCGCGAAGGAAATGAACTTATCACACAGGTGAGGCAAAAAAAGCTGAGTCCTTGCTAGGACGATAAGGCTGAGATGCTCCTTGTATGTGACAGAATGAGAGGGAGATTTACATATTGCCTGTTCCTTCTGTTTCTGGTGAAGAACTGCGGGAAGGTTACTAACGCCTCCGTGGGGTTGTCTATAAAAAAGAATAAGAGCACGTGCGGATTTGGTGCTACTAATCATTGTAAGTTACTTTTTAGAGAGCTTTGTGGAGATGGTGGGGGAGAAGTGGTCCTAGTTTGTCTCCATATGAGAAAGCGTCCCACAACAGTGAAGTAATTTGGGGTGACATTGCTGTATATCCCACCTTCTAGCGTTTTGTGTGTGCTATGCTCTGGGCAGCTGATAGTGTGCTTTCTGTCTTGTCTTGGCATCAAGTCTTAATGTAGTTAGGTTGGTCTGAACGTGAATTTTCTGTTCCTCCCCATGCTTTTTCTTGTGGCTACCCCGCTGTGTCCTCACAGAGTGGTTTCGTATCAAATCCGATATGAAGGCAACGTTACAGATGAAACACAAATCAAGTTCATGACGGATGGTGTGCTGCTGAAAGAAATTCAGAAGGTAAATTGTGTCCTCAGTGTTATAATCCTGCCCAAGTCCCTAAACATTAGGTTATCCTGTAGTGTAAAGTGAGAGCAAGGAAATGATTCTTGGGAACTAGGCTGCTTCGTGTAGGGTAAACACGTTAAACTCTGCCGGGATATGTGGGAGAGCCTACAGCCCTGAGGATGGGGCATCAGTGTTTGTGTGGCTGTAGGTTGTCTTGACTTAAAGATGGCCTTGGGTGAGGCTTCACGTGATGAAATCGATCTCTCTTCTCAGGACTTTCTGCTTTCAAAGTACAAAGTCATTATTATTGATGAAGCCCATGAAAGGAGTATGTACACAGATATCTTGATAGGCCTCTTGTCTCGCATCGTGCCTCTTCGTCAAAAGGTAAGAGACGCAGTATTTCAGTATTGGGGCAGGTGTGCTGGGGAGGGGGATGTTCGACATGAAGAGGCTCTGGGGGAGGAGGGACTCTGTGATGTGGAATTCAATGGAAATCTGGCGGAAACCATGAAATAACGCTCAGACAATATGTTTGTCTTTCCATATGATCAAAGAAGCACAGAGCTTACAAAAAGGGGAAAAACAGTACATATCAGCACCGATGGATAATTTTTCAGTCAATATCCAACTCATTTTAGACTTACAGTGCCACGAGGCGTGTAAATAATTAAAACTAGCAGGTGCTAAGAAAGCAAGATGCTTCCTGTCGCACTGGATTAAGGCACCGACAGCAGTGCTTAGGAGGAGATGTTTCAGGGCTGACGATGTGAGGGGTTTGGTCCTGACTGGTGCTGGGGGCTGGTGGACTGCGGGGCGGCGCTTGGCGTCTGGTTCTGTTTTACTTATGGATGGAGAGAGAACGCAGTGGTTTAGAGGCAGGTCGCCGTCAGCATCAGGATTGCCAGCGCGGGTTTTTGTCTATTTTAAGACACGTTGCGTCTGAAGCTGCGCGTATCCTCTCTCACTTGACATGGCGCTTTTTGTCGTCTTAAATTTTGAGTGCTTTGGTGCAGAGACTTGTATTGCTACTAGCTCGGGGTTTGTGTGCCGTGTAGCTTACCTGCCGCGTGCTTTCAGGCACAGAATAACACCTTTGTGTCCCCGCAGAAAGGGCTGCCGCTCAAGCTGATCGTCATGTCGGCTACCCTTCGCGTTGAAGACTTCACCGATAACAAAAGGCTGTTTTCTGTTACACCTCCTGTTCTTCAGGTACCGTTCTCCTCCCTGGGGTCTGCGTCAGGTGTAATGGCTGAAACGCAGTGAGGGTTTCCTTTATAAAATTGATTAAAAAATAGGGGCACTCTAATCTTTCCAGTTGGTGCTGAAAGCTTTCAGATATCAATTTAAAATTAGTTATTTTGTTTAGACTATTGTTTCTTTTGAGACTTGGGTGTTTTTCTTTCCACTTTTATCAGAAAACTGCCCCGACAGAATCTGATTAACTTGAAAAACTGTAAGTTACAGTTCAGGAGAACTAGAAAGTCGCAATCCAAGTTGACGATCTGAAAGAAAGAACTAAGTTTTGATTTCTAGCTTGGTTTTGTGGTGTTCAGACACAACTTCTGTGGGTCCGGTGTTTTGTAGGTTACCAAAACCAAGAGCTGAACAGAAATAGAGGGTGAGCTTTTCTAGTCCTCCTGTGAAAGATGCCACATGGTGCTGGAGTTAAAACAGCAAACAAACGCTGTTTTGTATTTCCTCTCTAGGTAGATGCAAGGCAATTCCCTGTAACCGTTCATTTTAACAAGAAAACCCCCCTAGATGACTACAGTGGGGAGTGCTTCAGAAAGGTGTGCAAAATCCATCGGATGTTGCCCTCAGGTAAGGTCACTGCCAAGAACCTCCCAAATTCTTTACACTTAACATCTCTAAAGTTTTGTGAGTTGTTTTTGGGGGAAGTGTTGTGTTTTGTTTTGTTTTGGGGTGAGGTTTTTTGTAAGTAGAACATGGGATTGCAATGATGTATTGACTTAGAAGGTTTTTCTTGTGAAAATTACCCTTCAATGAAATCATAGTTACATTATCATGCTTCTCGAGGGAGTAGAAGACAGATGCAGTCAAACACCCTGTTCTTCCATATATACTTCGCGGTATATTCGACCTGTCTTTTATCAGGAACGAGACCTGAAGCTTTCCAAGGTGAAATACCTATGATGAGGTTGAGAGTGATTTCTTCTCTTGCAGGTGGGATTTTGGTGTTTTTAACAGGCCAGGCAGAAGTTCACTCGCTCTGTAGAAGGCTAAGGAAAGCCTTTCCGTTCCAAAAAAACAACACTGCAGGTAATGCTATGGAATAAAGGGCTGTTAAACTCTGAATTTCTCTCACTGAGAAATGGGTTCGCTTTGCACCTTAAAAATAGGAGCTTTTATTTAAAAAACAAAAAACAAGGGTTGGGGAAGGACCTCAGTGTGGATGATTTTGATGACTGATTGTTAAGTTTGTGCTGGTTTGAGTTTGGGGAAGAGGTTTATGTATGTGATGCCTTCCAGTTCCTCGGCATTCATTGCGTTTCTTTCACTTACTCTGTTGGTCATGAATTAAAGTGGAAATGCTGCTGCTTGATGCTGCTATTTTTAGGATAGTGGAATTTCCCAAGATGACTTTAGAAAGTTAGACAGTCAAATTCTAATATAGCTCAGCTAATTGTCTCCTAAACCTCAAGGCATACAGTTACTGTGTGTGCTGCTGTCGATCCTCTGTGTGGTTCCCAAATGGAACAACAGTGTCAAACTTGTGTGTCATCCCTGTCCCTTCTGCCTTCAATGTCCCTATTTGCTCCTTTCATCCTGTAACACTTTTTCAATCCCCAAAAAGATGGGAGTGGGACCAGACTCTCCCCACTACCTTTTCTGAGAGGAAAGCATGCTCAGCTCACAGTAATTCCACTGGCTGTTTTTGTAGGAGATGATGACAAAGAAGAATCAATGGAAGAAATCAGAAAATTTAAGAAATCGAGGAAGCGGAAGAAAGTTATGGTAATGTGTGATGGCTAGAATTCCTCCAAGAGACAGGAAGGAGCAGGAACCTCCCTGCGAAGCAGTACTCCTGTGTAGCTGTGTTTCTCACCAGGCTGATTTAGACTTGCACGAAGCCTTGTAGCCTACACATGGCCCTTCAAGAAATCCAGTAATACTGCCTGCACTGGTAACTGCTGCGTTGTGGGCAGCAGAGTGCTAAAATGTGACCCTGGATATAATGGCCAGGAGATTGATTTTGGTTGAGTAATGGCCATTAAAACTTTAATGGAAGGAGTTCCAGACTCGCTGGCTCCAGGGCTGCTCCTCCTCTCGCTATTTGTTACCCAAAATTGGGACTGATGTATCCGTGGTGAAGGGTAGCGTTTGGCTTCTGCCCAAGTCCTATATGTGCTTGGCTAGCAGGAGATCTTGATGTTACAGATATACTGTCTGCTGACATAGAATCCTGGTAGCTGAAGGGGCCCGAATTAAAGAAATTTTACCCTTTACGACTATCCTCCAAGTGAAGAAGCTTGGCTCAGCACACAATGCTGTTTAAAATACTTGGGTTATTCCCCCCCAACTCTCAGAGTTACCAAATGCCGAACCTCAGCCTTGAAATAGAAATGAAATCTCTCAATCCTTCTGTCACCTTCAGGTCAACATGTTTGGAGTAAGTGCTCAGCTTTGCTTTCAGAGCAATAAAAGGTGCTGTTTGTGTCCCTGCTTAATGCTCTGTGGTCGTCTTTCCTGTCTTTCTCAGACACTCCCCAAAATTGATCTGGACAGTTACTCGGTTGTACCAGTGGACGAAGGAGATGAAGACAGAGATGCTGAAACTGATGATGATATTGCAGGGTCTGATACTGACCTTGATTTAGGAGATGGAGACTCAGAAGAAGGTTTGACACTTATGAAATAAAAATTCCATATCTGTTGTCACCTGTGAAATGTGCGACATAAGCTAGGTGTCCTTTGCTAAACTGGTGTGACAGCACAGCAGACCTGTGTCATGGAAAAGCAATTAAGATTTTCCAGCTTCAGCGTTGTACCAAATACTTCACTGGTTTTAAATGAAGTGGTGTTTGTGAACGTTGTTGGGACTAAACCTGGAAGTTGACTTGCCGTGTATTTAACAACATTGGTTTGTTCACAGATGATAAATCCGATTCCTCCCTTCCGCTCTATGTGCTCCCGCTCTATTCTTTGCTAGCGCCAGAGAAACAAGCAAAGGTAAAGGATTTATTGTCATGATGATTAAATGATCCTTATAGATATGTGTGATCACTGTCTAAAGTCACATGAGCTTTGTGAGTTAAAATTTCCATCTTGGACTCCCCCTCAGTTGGGGTGAGATCGGAGCAGCCTTGTGCCGGGATCTCCCTAATGGGCCAGTTCAGCAGGTTGGGAGAGATGAAAAGTGACGGTCCTGCAGCGTGTTAAAATGAGTCGTGGCCCCGGCACACATCAGGATCCTGCTGCCAACAGGCAGTTCATACAAATTCCTGTGTTCCCTCTTGGGCTTTGGAGGTGGCAGCAGTATGTCTAAATAGGACTCAACACGGGTGTCTGCTCCACTGGGAGACCCTGTGGGTGTTTCTGAGGGATTAACTGAGCTGGACACAGACTCCAGAGCTGGAGACACAAAGGGTTACGTCTTTGGTCTCACTCTTCGGTTTCACCTGCGGTGCCATATGCATTGTCATCCCTTTGCAGCCCATCCAAGTTGACTGCCTGTCTTTTTTTCTGTTGTTGGCAGTGTATTTCATATGCCCATCTCTTTCTTGTAGGTATTCAGGGCTCCTCCTCCTGGCACGAGACTCTGTGTTGTAGCCACCAATGTGGCTGAAACATCGCTTACCATCCCAGGCATCAAATACGTGGTTGACTGTGGAAAGGTCAAGAAACGTTTCTACGACAAAATTACTGGTGTCTCGTCTTTCAGAGTCACCTGGATCTCTCAAGCTTCAGCTAACCAGAGGGCAGGTCGGGCTGGCCGGACGGAACCAGGGCACTGTTACAGGTTAGCTACCTGCTGTGGGGAGCGTTAGGAGAAACCAAAAGCCCGAGTGTCAATGTGAATTTGACAGCTCCTCTCCTCCTGCTGCCCCTTCCACAAGGACCTGCTGCTGCTTGAAGTGTTTTGGTTTTGTCTACTCTTCATTCAAATAGCAGAGGTGAAGCCAAACATGAACTGTCACTGGTGATGTTGGTTTGACAGTTTGGCTTCTCAGGGGCCTTGCTCTTGCTGAAAACCCTTATTTTGGTGGCCAGATTAGCATGGATTCCACTCCAGGCCAAGTCAAGTTTTTGTGAATAAGGCAGTATGCCCCAACCATGTGAATAATTACATGGTTATGTAAATAGTACCCACAGCTGCCTTTTTCTAAATCCCTTCCCAGTTTTTCATGCATATCTTCTGAGTTAAGATTTCTTTTATGTCTCTAAGCAACATTTCTGGTCCACTAGGTTATACTCTTCAGCAGTCTTCATGGACTTTGAGAAATTTTCTGCTCCAGAAATAACAAAGCGACCGGTAGAAGACTTGATTCTGCAAATGAAGGCATTAAATATAGAAAAGGTGAGGTGTAAATTGGCTTTGTACTACAGAGCTCATTGAAGCGGTTGCCCCTAGGAGCCAGAAACCCACACAAATGTCTTTTGTGCCGTCATTGCTTGAGGCTGTGTCTTGTGTCAGAAATTGGGATCCTGGGACTTGATTTTGGCTCTGCAGATTACAGAAGCTGCTATGAATTCCACCAGGCCTTAACCAACGTGTTTGTTCGGGTAATAAGACCTTTCTTGTATTCTTAATAGTGAAGGAAAAAAAAACCAAACCTGTCCAAACAGGGGTAGTGTTTTGGAGATACTTCAGCACTTTCAGAAAGCGCAGTATGTAAAGTTAGCCCTTAAAGCAGCCTGCCCTAGGCGGTGCCTGGAGTCAGTGGCAGCTAAGGGTGACGCTGGTATTCCTGTTTCCTAATGTTTTTGTTCTAGGCGTTTCCTCCCATTATATGTCTTTTCCTCTCACTCCTGGCAAAGATCCTAAATGTTTTTCTTTGGTATATGTAACCAGAGGGGAAGGTTTTGCTCCCTTCAAGGACTTGTTACGGCATTCAGACTCTGCTTTTCAGTGGGAGCCATGTCGATGATGTACTGAGAGGCATTTTCTCTTGGTGTCCGTAGGTAATCAACTTCCCGTTCCCAACACCACCTCCAACAGAAGTGCTTGCAGCAGCTGAGGAGCTGCTGATCGCCCTGGGTGCCTTGAAGGAACCCCCTATGACGGGAAGGTAACATCTGTGGTCCCCCCCAAATTTCCTCTCGGCTCTGCTGCTCAGCCTCCACCATCGAGGCGGTGGGCACCGCTGTCCTCCCACCTGCTTTTCCATCTCAGCCCTCGCATTGGAGGGTGTGCTTTTTTACAGACTGGCAGCGTTTTAAGAGTCTTGGGTTCACCTGTGCTTGTTTTACTGGCCATGGGCGTGTTTGGGCAGGGAAAGACACTGCTGGGAGTGTGCCATGCAGGGCAGGTGGGAGCTGCATGAGGAAGAGGAGTCTTTCCCCCAGCTTTTGGGAGCAGTACATAACAAAATCTGAGAAAACACATCATTAACTGGGCTGCCAAAACCAGAAACACAGACTTGTTCTAATGCAGAAGTCCACTTCATTCCATGACTTTTTCTGTTCCTCCTCGAGGTTGAAGCAGCAGCTGGAAGCAAAGCTGAGCTGCCCTATTAGCCCCTTGGGCAGAATAATGGCCACTTTTCCTGTTGCGCCCCGCTATGCGAAGATGTTGGCATTAAGCAGGCAGCACGACTGCCTACCGTACACCATTACCATAGTGTCTGCAATGACTGTCCGAGAGCTTTTCGAAGAGTTTGACAGGTGAGTGAGTTTGCCTGACATCCTATTTACACGATGCATCACCTCGTCACAGCTGATGCCTCTCTTACCTTGAGGCCCCTCTGCACGTAAGCACAGTACTCATTTATGCGGTTTTGTGTTTCTTTTAGGCCAGCAGTAAGTGAGGAGGAGACGGTGAAACTGAAGGGGAAGAGAGCAAGGCTTTTACAGATGCAAAAGATCTGGGCTGGGCAGGGGCCGACGCAGAAGCTAGGAGACCTCATGGTGATGTTAGGTATTGCAGGCAGCCGGTGCCCTGTGCTGTCAACTTCCACTCTGTTCTCCTCCCCATCACCCTGAGCTCTCAGCTTTATACAACCAAAGGCATCCCCGTGCTGTAGGACGAAATCCAGCAGTATGTTTTCTAGGCTGTTCTCTGGGCAGCCTGCCAGTGTCCCAGGCTGATGAGGAGTGGGAACTGCGATACGCACGTGTTGACTATGGCAGTTACTGTCCCGCAGTTGGTTTAATTAGGAGAACCGATCGGCTAAGTCGTTTTCTCCACCTGACCGTTCACTTCTAGGAGCAGTGGGGGCCTGTGAATATGCTGGGTGTACCCGTAAATTCTGTGAAGAAAATGGGCTCCGGTACAAAGCCATGCTGGAAATCAGGCGTTTGAGGGGGCAGCTGACAACAGCAGGTAAGCGGGTTTTGAGAGGAATTGCTGTATTTATTCTCTTTCGGGGGTGACAAATCAACTGGGCTTCTTGTTGCAACCTTTTCTTTCTATTGAATCTTAATGCACCGTTTTTTCCGTGCAGTGAACTCGGTCTGCACTGATGCTGGCCTCTATGTTGATCCAAAGATGAAGCCCCCGACAGAAGCTCAAGCCACTTACTTGAGACAGATTGTGCTGGCAGGGCTGGGGGATCACGTTGCCCGAAGGGTTCAGGCAGAAGAGCTTCTGGATGACAAGTGGAAAAATGCCTACAAGGTAAACAGCTTGATTTGACCAAATTCCTCTTCCCTGTGTGGCAGATAGGCACAGATAGACACTCCTGTGCAAAGCTTCTGAGCTTTTGAGTGGATGCAGCATTGGCGCTGTGGGTGCTGGCTTTCTACAGCTTCTCTCCATAGTATTTAAGTTTCCAGTGTTGCAATTTCCCAGTTGTTGCATAGGAATTGTTATAAGAGAGCTAAGAAGTAGCATTAGTCCGTCTTGCAAAGTGCTTGATGTCTCCAGAGAAGGCGAAGCAGAAAATTATGAGGTTATCGAAAACTTCCATCACTTAAGGAAACAATATAAATGTACATCTGAGAGAGACAGAAATTAGATGCAATCAACAAATTGGATTGCCAGTAACTCATCTTACTGTGCTTCAATCTTCTGTGCTTTCTTAAAGACCGCTCTCCTGGACGACCCAGTGTTCATCCATCCAAGCTCAGTCCTCTTCAAACAACTCCCAGAGTTTGTGGTGTACCAAGAAATTGTTGAGACTACAAAAATGTATATGAAAGGTGAGACTGCTGCGGTCCCTGCTTGTTCTGCGGGTATGGTGAGGAATTCACAAATGCCTTAGCAGAATGTTTCCCTTGCTGCGGTGACCGAGTGCTCTCCTTACAGAGTGGTTGTGCCTCCTGGGATTTGGATCCTTACGCTTTCTGGATCTGGACCAGGGGAAAAATTGGCCTGGTTTATTCTTTGTCTAGCAGAATGGGCCGAAGCAAAGCTCAGCTTCTGAAATAGCTGCTCTGCACCAGCCCTGTTAGACCTATTGCTGGTCTCTGAACAAAAGAATGTAAATCTGTACAGCTGACTAGAAAAATGAGATGCGAGTAAATCTGTGGAGATGAGATCCCGACCCCTGGCTCACGGGACTGCTGGCGAGTGGCAGCCCTCGGGAGCAATCCCTCATTGAGGTGTGTGGTTTTTCCTTTCCTAAGGTGTGTCCGCAGTCGAACCCGAGTGGATTCCTGTCCTCTTGCCGCCGTACTGCCACTTTGGGAAGCCTCTGGAGAATCCTCCTCCGTCTTACTGCCCCGAAACGGGCCGAATTCGATGTCACAGACCAAGTGTCTTTTGTAAGTGTCTTGAAAAGCATCACTCAGTAGTTCTATCTGAGAGCTGCTCTATAGTTATTGTAATGCTGCTTTTAACAAGATTGTCATCAGACCAGAAAGGTCAAACTCAGTTTGGACTGTTCAAAGAGCTTAACAGTGGTAGCTCCATGGGATTCAGAGCATTTAAATATCAGCATCTTCCCATTGGCATGGACATTTTATGCCCATCTGCTCCCTCTGTTAAGGAGCAAGGCTGGCTGGGTGGTGGCAGTATCCTCCCCAGTGCTTTTTTTTAGCACCTGTGTTGTGACATCTCCCTTGGAAATTTGCCCTCCTCTTCGAGTGTTGAGGAGAGCTGGTGTGATCTTTCTTTCCAGATCGAGTTAGCTGGCAGCTCCCTGCTGTGGAAGTTGATTACCCAGAAGGTATTGATCGCTACAAATACTTTGCCAGGTTCCTGCTTGAAGGAAAGGTGAGTGTCTTCCAGCTATATTACTGACTTGATGTTATCCATAAGTTTTTAGCCCAATTTTTGGAGGAGATGAGCCTTGTGGCTTTTTTCTTTGTGTGCGTACCCGTTCCTCGTAACTTGCTGGTGGCTGGAGGAGTTTGCTGCAGTTGTTTGGGTAGGGAAGATATCTTTAAAACATGAAACAGCATGAAAATGAGCATTTGGGTGAAAGAGACCCCCAAATTTAAGTCCTGTTTTTGCAAAGGAGAAAACCTATAGTTCGTGTCTTTGTCCATTCTGAGACACAGGAGTCATCTAGCAAGCCAGTCGGGACAAGATTGGTATGGAGACATGGATGGGAGAGAGACGGTAATGGAGGATAAGGGATGGAAATCTACAGTAGTCCAAGTTCATTGATGATTGTCTCCACAGAACAATTAATTTACCTTTTTTGTTATGTACTTGTTATAACAAATTTTCCAGGTCATTGAAAAGTTGAGTTCTTATAGCCGGTGTCTGCTGTCCAGTCCGCTCATAATGCTGAAGACATGGTCCAAGTAAGTTGTTCAAAACAAACCTAAGTATGTTATCTGCACCGAACACTTTTAACTTCCTTTTAAATTAAAAAAACTCAATGCTGGGAAGGGTGTTCTAGATAGTGATCTTGGCTGTAGCTGCAGGGAGAGGAAAAAGAGTTTTCTTACCAAGAAAAATTGTGTCTCAAGAGAACTGGGCATTTGTAAGGGCAGTACGGAAGAACACAGGCAGCCTGCTGCTCACACTGACCTCTGCGGGCCGCTCCGTACAAGTAAATCGCTCACACGTGTGTGTAAGAAACTGTCAGATGAGCACTACTACTTTCCTTGTTTTTCTTTGCAGTTTGGCCAGCTAGACTGTCTGTATTTCTTTTCAGAAACTAGTTTCCAATACACCATGTTTTTCTGGTGGTTTTGATTATGTTTATGGAACTGTGACCCTCAAAAGGAGTGTCAGCTATCGCTTCCCTCGCTATCCCCCCGCTGTCCTCCCGTGTTTACCAGAATAAGCTTTCTCTGAGTCTTCCAGGAGTCTTCATGGAGTTGATAGATGCAGGGATTTTGAAAGACTTCGTTGAAAGTGACTGATGTTATTTGAGGGTCCTACAATTACAAAGTATTTTCCTATTTTCCTGAATTCCGAGTTCAGCACGGGACCTATGGATTCCTTTTTACTTTACTGTGTGCTAATGCGGCTGCGCAGCAGAAAACTTCATGCTGTCAGCAACGAAAGCAACCTCCTGCTACTTCTAACAACAAAAACTTGTGGTAGGGGGAAGAAACTATTTCTAGTGAGCTTTCTTGAGCCAATGACATGTCTCTGTATCCAGAGGTCGTGTGTTTCTACGTCTTATGTTTAGCCTTTTAAAAATGCTAAGAGTATGAATTCGGAAAGGTGAGCTGAATGCTGTAACACTTTGCTAAACTGTGCTATTGAACATTGTTTTATTGCGCTCTTTTATTTTGGACTGATTTAGACTTCAGCCCAGGACAGAATCCCTCCTGCAGGCTCTAGTTGCGGAAAATTGTGATAATCGGGATGCTTTACTGGCTGCATGGAAGAAAAATCCTAAATGTAAGTGTTCTGCTTGCTTAATTATTAGTCATATATAAAGTGAAGACTTTGTAGTACCTCGAGCACCATTGAATTATAATTTTTTAAATTGATGATTTCACTCGATAAGCTTTAAATATTTGCTGTTTTCTTACCAGAAACAGTAATGTTCTGTGTACAAATACTTATTTGTATTTTAAGATTTTTTTCTGTAGTTCTAACCACAGTTAAAATGTATGGTTGGGGCTTTTGAAAACTTAGTTTATGATGGTACTGTCAGTGGATACTGGGGAAAAAAATTTTTCCAGGTAAAATGGATTTTGTTCAATATTAGGGTACCGGATTATAAGAGTTCTTTATAAAAGCAGCAGCAAAGCAATGCAGTGATGGCTTTCACTGTACTTCTCCCATACTTGATACTTTCATATCTACATGCAGTGTCCAAGCTCCAACACTGCCCCGGTGATGGGAAGCTGGTTCTTGGTGAGCGGGGTGGTGCTGCGGGGCTTCTTCTTTCCAGCGAAACCGCTCAGTCCCTGACTCCCGTGGCTGACTAATCGCTCCTCTCTTTCATTCCAGATTTGCTCACGGCCTATTGTCAGTGGATCCCTGAAGCTATGCATGATGATGTAGCCAAGAAGTGGCCACCCATAGCGCTGTGAAGTGCCCAACGATGTTCTTGATGGACTCCTTTTCTCCAAGATGTTTCAAGAGCTTGTGTTTCCTTGGAAATCTGATAACCCAGATGGACTGGCTAACTGTTATCCATAGCTTTTTGTAAGCAAACTGGGTGTTGCTCTGATTTTCTGGGAAGCCCTCTGTTCTCAAAAGCCCTACCAGCTGTTTCGCTGGTATTTTGTAATATTAATGTTTGGATAATATTATCCATTGCGTTTTACAGATATTTTTTTTAACTGAAGTTTCTCTTTGGACTATATTAGTCATATGGACTATAATAAATATGTATAGTTCTTGGTTTGGATGGGAGAAATGTTTTCCATGTGGGATGCTGCAATAAGCGGAGTTTTAGACCCTTGTAGATGCTTCCTTGGGAGTAACTGCAGATCCAAATGCAGACCAAACCTTTGGTCATTGTGGTGAATTGACCCTGACCAGCAATTAAGGAGCACGCAGCCGCTCGCTCCCTCCCAGCTGGATGGGGCAGAGGACAGGAAGCGTAAAAGCGAGAAAACTCATGGGTTGAGATAAAGATATTTTAGTTGAAGGAAAGAGGGGAAAAAAAAAAAAAAAAACAAACAGAAAAACCCAAACAAATGATGCAAAGGCAATCGCTCACCAGCCTCCCCCAAGATGCCCAGCCAGGCTCCGAGCATGATGTTATGGGGCAGGGACTGTCGTTGGGCCAGCTCAGGTCAGGGGACCCTGGTTGTGTCCCCTCCCTGTCTCAGAAAAGTACGTATGGCTTGAGTTTACCTTCCCTTTCACCTAATCTTTTTCCTCCTTGGTAAACTCCAGTCCTCTTGCTGTGTTAATTTGCCGTTGTCATGATCTGAGGAGGTGTGGGCAGTGGCCATCCTCTCCCCACGGTCTGGAGGCAGCTGGTACGATGCAAGCCCAGAGGAGGGTGTATGCCTGCGCCCGCTGCTCCCGCACACCGCAGGGGCTGCAGGCCAGCATGCACGTAAGCGTTAAAAATATCTAATGCTCATGAAACTACAACTTTTGTTTTCATGCAGGAAGGAGAACAGCCTGTTGTAGCTGTGTGTTTATAACATAAATGCTGCAACGCTGTAGCGTTTAGCAGTAACCGTGGGCAGGAGCGTGCAGTGAGCTCTTGGCCCGGCGCCTTTCTCCAGCAAGAATTGCAGCAGAAGTTCGCAAGCTGCTCTGTGGTTACGGGAGGGAAGAAAACAAAGGAAAATATCGAGCCTATTTACAAATTACAAAAGAAATTATGGCTCCTTCGGGACGACAGAAAGCAGAAACAAGGGGCTTGGCAGGAAAGATCCCTGCCCTCCCCCCAGGTCAGGGGGAGGAAAAAAAACAAGTGGAGATGCCGGGGATTGAACCCGGGGCCTCATACATGCAAAGCATGCGCTCTACCACTGAGCTACATCCCCTGCTTGTCTCGCTGCTCCTGCGCGGCACATACAGACATACCAACCGCCGGCCACAGTGGTACGACGGCTCCGCGCCCCCCTCCGCACCGGCGGCAGCGGCGGGGGCAGCGCGGGGCGGTCCCGCTCGGGGCGGGACGCGCTGCGGGGCGGCCGCGGCCTCGTGCTGCAAAGCGGGAAGAGCACCTCCCGTGCCCGTCCTCGTTAGTATAGTGGTGAGTATCCCCGCCTGTCACGCGGGAGACCGGGGTTCGATTCCCCGACGGGGAGGTTGTGTACTTTTATCCCCGGCTGCCCGTTTTTCCCGCGTGGCCCCCGCGGGGAGGTTTGGCTGTGACGCAAGAGCGGAGCGGCGTGACGGCGGCGCTGCGTCACAACATCCCCCGGCGGCGGCAAAGCTGCTTTTTTATGCCAGTGGAGGGGGATCGGTGTCCGCCGCTCTTCCCAGGGCGCCTTCTGAGCCCCCCGCCGCGGGTGTTGGGGGCGTTCTGGGGTCCCATCCCCACCCTGCGGCGGTGGGAAAGCGAGGGCGGAGGCAGAGGAGCGGGGGAACCCCCGAGCGTCCCATGAACCGCGTGGGGTGAACCCCTCGTGGGGAGGGCAGGCGGCGGTGGGACCACCGGCACCCACGGGCGCGCTGGGCGGGGTCGTATCCGCGGCCAGTGAGGGGGCTCTCGGCCGCCGAAATAGCTCAGTTGGGAGAGCGTTAGACTGAAGATCTAAAGGTCCCTGGTTCGATCCCGGGTTTCGGCAGAATTACTTTTCTTTCACGCGGTCCTTTTGCCGCCGAGCGGAGCGGGGACCGGGTCCACGGTTCCCGCACCAGGCGAGGGGCGGCTGGGACGGGTGTCACGGGGCTGCGTACCCGGGGGAGGGTGCTCGGGCATGGGGCGGCCCGCCGGGAACGGCCGTCAGACCGTCCTCGTTAGTATAGTGGTGAGTATCCCCGCCTGTCACGCGGGAGACCGGGGTTCGATTCCCCGACGGGGAGGTGGCTTAATTTTTTTTTGTTTTAAGTTGTTTTTTTTCCTTCCCGCATGGATTTTTCCAATTTCCGAAGGAGGACTAAAACCACGGTTTTGCGTGTGCCAACTCAGAGTGATCCCTAAGACCTGTTTGAACACCGCCGTACAGCACTCGCAGCCCCATCCCAGGCCTGGGAGCCCCACGGCTGCCATGTCCCCTGACTGCGCGGGGCGCTGTCCCCGCCGGGGCACCCTTCTGACCCTCCCTCTCCGCCCACGGGCTGCTCCGTGCCCCCCTCACAGCCACGGAAGGAGGCGGAGGACGGCCGGGGCAGCGCGGACGCGGCCCGCCGCCCACCTGGGCGCCAGGCAGGGCCGGCAGCGCGGGGCAGGGGGATGTAGCTCAGCGGTAGAGCGCATGCTTTGCATGTATGAGGTCCCGGGTTCAATCCCCGGCATCTCCAGGATAAGCCCATCTTTTTTTTTCCCCACCCCTGCTACGGTGTATTTTATCTGCGGTTAAATATAAAACCACCGTGAACATCCTGCCCAGAAAGGCCCCCGGTGGCAGTTTACCAGTGGCACAAAATGGCTTTTT
This sequence comes from Vanellus vanellus, assembly GCF_965231255.1. Classification (NCBI taxonomy): domain Eukaryota; kingdom Metazoa; phylum Chordata; class Aves; order Charadriiformes; family Charadriidae; genus Vanellus; species Vanellus vanellus. The sequence goes on from NC_138921.1 coordinate 12,658,760, forward strand.
TTTTCTTTTTTTGTGTGTCACTTGGTTCTCCTCAGGACTCTGCAAACACACACGAGCCTCATGTCTCTGTGTATCTCATCACTGCACCACAGCCCTGCCAATGCTGAGCAGCCCCAAAAGAGGAATGACGTGCCAAACCCCGAAATGCAGGGGGATGCTGGCCGGCCAGCCCTGCCTGACACCTCTCCACCCCAGAACCCAGCAGAACCTATGCGCAAACCTGCAGTCAGCACAGAGGTGGCTCTGGGTCTCTGCACTGCAGGTGCCTGCACTCACCGGCTGCCATGGCGCAGGAGGTTTTTCCTGGCTCTGCAGTGTCCGCTCACCTCTGCTGTGTGGCTCCAGCTGGACACTCACAGGCAGCCCCTTGGCAGCACAACCAGGCTTCGCTGGGAGCAGGTCGGAGGAGCTCTCAGGAAAGAAGCTCCCTGCTTTGATCTCCTGGGGCTGGCTGGGCTCGCATGGTTGTGTCTCACCCGGGAAACTCTTCAGAGCCGGGAGGGCTGAAAGGTACAGCACAGAGAAACCAAAGCCCATGTAGAGCTTGAAACAGCCTTTATCCACGCAGTTCAGTTACCAGCAGTTTCATCTGCACTGTTCAGTTATCAACAGCATATCCAACCTTCCCTGGTGGGGAGAGCTGGCTGGCAACAGATGGAAAATGACATTTCCTGCCAGAGTGGTGAGAACGCTCCTTGTGCTATTTATTTACTGGTGCTAACCTCTAGTTGTTATTTCAAGCCAAATGTTTGGCTACAGCACTGTTAAGTGTGAAGATCCCTGTTGTACATAGCCGCCTGGACAGGACCTCTCCGAGCAGCTGTACTTCCGCAATACACCCTGCACACGAGTACAAGAAAGAGACAGTTCCTGCCCCAGAGAGTCTGTAGTAATAGGTATGAAGCGATGGACTTTTTGGCACAGGAAATCAGTATTTGTCAGTGTAATAGGTCATGGTCTGTTAGGACCAACATCCTACTATTCACCAAGCTTGTCTTGAAATCATGGCAAGGGGTACTCGTACAGACAGCGTAGGAGAAGCACGGAATGGCTTTGTTCACAGAAAGCCTCTCCCTGCTCAGGAAAGCACTGTTCTGCAACCAGACAGGTGTATTTAAGGACTCTGTCACATTAGGGCCTAACATCTGCCTTGCAATCTGAATATAACACAAATCTGAACCTTTAGGAGCGTGCTGCTCCACCATTTGATTCAGACATCGAGTACAAACTCACTCAGGATGCTCAGTGGTTGGCTGCTTACCCTAATGAGATGGAGAACAGCACTGCATCATCTTAATTCTTGCTGTTACAAAACTCTTGTCATGAAATACATTGCCATGTGCCTTTTTTACTGTTTTCAGACCAGGCCTGAGTGCTCACTCTGTAACTAAAAGACTAAGCTTAGCATTCTTACTCACTTTCGGATGAGGAAAGACTTAAATTTGAAAGGCTATTCCAATCTTTTATGTTTATACAACTCCAAATGCACACAGTGCAGGCCACCAAGCACAATTCTAACCTGAGAAGAAACCAAAAGACTTTTGTGGGTTGTTTTTTTCCCCAGCTAAACGACCCGGGTGTTTGAGATCACGATTACTATTGCAATGCTGGGTTTCAATACAAACTCAACGCACCAGCAGTTGAGAAGCTCCCCAGAGCATTCCCCTCCCGTAAAAGCTCCATGTGTCAGCAAACGCAGGCTGGTTTCCTTCAAACCAATCACAAAGCTGTTGCTGGGCCTCTGCTCCCTTCCTACTGGTGTGCAGCCCTGGGTGTTATCCATGTCCCTTTGGTAGGCAGCGGTTCTCCTTGGGTACAGGCAAACGAAGGATTGCGTAGGCGGATCGAACCGAATGGCATCTTGTGAATCGTGCAAACAAAGCCCCGTTCTGTTCTCCGCTATGGCCTTGCATTGCTGTGTAGTTTGGCTAGGGTGGCACAGGAACCAACTGAGCACAACAGAGATCTACCAGAAGGTGGTCTGTGAAAACAGAATAAGAAATAGGCATTATTATTAATGATTGATTTTACCCCAGTGGCAAGGCCTTAGTCCTGAGTTATAAACTCCATTATATCTCAGATGCATACTCCCCTTTATGTGTGCATATATATACGCTCACCGGTTGTAGCTCATGCAGACAGTCTGCCTGCAGGGCTCGGATCTCTGTCCATCACACCTCCTTTCACCTCTCTCCAGGCTGCCCGACCTCCGTCCCCCGGCCAGAGCGTCCCGCAGCCGCCCTGACCCAGTGCCATCTCTGCCCTCCGGGCTGCCCCAGCCTCGGGCCTCAGCAGCCGTCCCCATGTCCTTACGGCAGCTGGACACCAGCTTGTTTTCCTTGTCCCTTGCTCCCCATGGTGGCACTGAGGCCTGGCACAAACCCACTGTCAGCCTTCACCCCTGCCCGTCCCCACAGGTTGGTCCTGGTGCTGGGTGGGGGAGGCCACGCTCCCCCACCGCTTCTCTCCCTTCTCAAATAGAAATACACGTCCTCCTTCGGACTAAAACAACGGCCCCTCTCCCCACAGGCACCTCAGGACCTACCTCCCAGCGTGGCCTGTGGGCAAAGCTGCCCCTCACCCTGCCCCAGGGAAGAAAATAAAGGAGACGCTTTTGAAACAGGGGCGCAACGTGCAGGGGTTTAACGCCCCGAATATAACGTAAAGGCTCTGACAAGAAGCTGTAGCCACGGGGGCGCCTCCGAAGACGGAGAGGCCGCGGTTCGCTGAGGCACCGCAGGCCTCTGCCGGCCCTGGCCCCGCTCCGAGGTCTCCACGCCAGGTTTTACTCCGCGCTCCTTTGGGCCCTCACTGCCTCCCCGCCCCGGCCCGCCAGCCGAGTTGCAGCACCGCGCGAGGCGCTGACTCCTCCGCGCTGCCGGGCCTCGCTTCCCTCCACCCGCGCGGTAGAGCTGCTCCGCCCTCCTCAGAGAAAATAGTGCTTGGCGGAGTGATCTGAGCCGCGTGGGCGGGGCAGCAGAGGCTATATAAGGAGCGGGAGGGGAATGTGTGGCGCAGTTGCAGCTGTGTAAGTCGTTGCTGGTGTAGTGCTGTGTCGGCTTGGTCTGCGAGCCCCGTGGTGAGTGCGCTGTGCCTGCGCGGGGAAGGCGAGGGGTAGAGTCGGTTGTCATGGCGGCGGCGGGGCTTAGATGCGTGCTGGGCGGTCGGGCGCGGGAGGTGCGTGTGTCCAGAGGGGGAAGGGGATGCAGCTGAGGAGATGGCGGGCTGCGGCCGGGGGGGGTGGGCCGGGACGTTGCCCTCCCCCTTGGCGGTAACAGCGCGAACCGGCGGCGGTGATGGGCGGGAGAGGTGAGTGCGGGCGGCCGCCGCCAAAATGGCGGTCGCGCAGGCGCAGCGGTCCCTCAAGATGGTGGCGGGTGGGCGCGCGCGCGCCGTGGGCGGGAAGCGGAGCGGGGTGGGCGGCCCCGCCCGTCTTGGGGGGCGGGGGGGGCGGCGGTTCTTCCGCTGTGACGTCACAGGGTGTGGAGCGAGGCCAGGGCGCTCCCCGGGTGAGTTGGGCCTCTGCTGCTTGGCCTTGCTGTAGCTTCCCATGGGAAGGAATGGGAAATGTAACTAAAGTGCAGGGATTTTTCTCTTTCCAGAGAAAATGCAGATCTTTGTGAAGACCCTGACGGGCAAGACCATCACCTTAGAGGTTGAGCCCAGTGACACCATTGAGAACGTCAAGGCCAAGATCCAGGACAAAGAAGGCATTCCACCCGATCAGCAGAGGCTGATCTTTGCTGGCAAGCAGCTGGAAGATGGGCGCACCCTGTCTGACTACAACATTCAGAAGGAGTCTACTCTGCATCTTGTGCTGCGTCTGAGAGGTGGCATGCAGATCTTTGTGAAGACCCTGACAGGCAAGACCATCACCTTGGAGGTTGAGCCCAGTGACACCATTGAGAATGTCAAGGCCAAGATCCAAGACAAGGAGGGCATTCCTCCGGATCAGCAGAGGCTGATCTTTGCTGGCAAGCAGCTGGAAGATGGGCGCACCCTGTCTGACTACAACATCCAGAAGGAGTCTACTCTGCATCTTGTGCTGCGTCTGAGAGGTGGCATGCAGATCTTTGTGAAGACCCTGACAGGCAAGACCATCACCTTGGAGGTTGAGCCCAGTGACACCATTGAGAACGTCAAGGCCAAGATCCAAGACAAGGAGGGCATTCCTCCGGATCAGCAGAGGCTGATCTTTGCTGGCAAGCAGCTGGAAGATGGGCGCACCCTGTCTGACTACAACATCCAGAAGGAGTCTACTCTGCATCTTGTGCTGCGTCTGAGAGGTGGCATGCAGATCTTTGTGAAGACCCTGACAGGCAAGACCATCACCTTGGAGGTTGAGCCCAGTGACACCATTGAGAATGTCAAGGCCAAGATCCAAGACAAGGAGGGCATTCCTCCGGATCAGCAGAGGCTGATCTTTGCTGGCAAGCAGCTGGAAGATGGGCGCACCCTGTCCGACTACAACATCCAGAAGGAATCCACCCTGCACTTGGTGCTGCGTCTGAGAGGTGGTAACTGAACTGGCCAGTTGTTGCTTGCCTCCAAGTAAAAGTTTCTCTATGCTTGTTCATTCCAATAAAGCTGTTGCATCCACAAAATTGATGTCTTGAGTTGTGTGAACATGTATTTGTGTCACTCACTGGGTCTAGCTATCTATTAAACTATGATTACGCAGCTTCCACATACAAAGGTATTGCAAAACCACCTTACGTAAGGCTTACACGTGCCTGGTGGGTGCAGCTAATCCTCGCGCTGTGGTTTTCCTGAGGTTGTATAAGTGTTTTCATAACTCACTGAAGTGCTGGCTGAAGTTCAATGCCAGCCAGCAGATGTTGTGCAGCTGTTACGGTTGTGTAAGCAATCGTATGTAATGTGAAACCGCAATTGTTTTGGAGCTGGCAGGCTTTAATAATACTGCTGAGCCCCGTAATTGCCAGCTCCTGCCCCCAGTGTTTTGGTGTTAAGGGAGTAACAGCCAACAAAAGGGGAAGTCCTACACTTGGGTCGAAGGCTGGCAGCCTGCTCCGGGTGTCCCGCGGCTGCGTGGTGGGCAGGGGTGGGACATCACTGCTGGGCTGCAGCCCTCAGACTGGGGGCTTGGGAAGCGTTCTGGCTAGCGCGAATAATCATCCAGCTACAGGGTAGACTTCATTTTATGAAAAACTTAAACATATTAAGCAAAGTTCGTAATTTCAGATGTACTAGCTTCCTTCACGTTTTTTTTTGGAATGTGCTTTCATTCCGGCTTTGCTCTAGGTGAAAATACTAGGACTATTAATGAGGGAAAAACAATACCACGGAGCAGTTTGCATATGCTGTAAAAACAGTGGCAAGACAGAAGTCTCTGCTGACGTATTTTGTGGTGATACGGAGCTACTGGATGTGGGCACCCATGAACTACGTTGTGCTGGGGAGTGGGAAAACAGGAATGTCTCCGAGGGGAGGTGGTGGTGGGAAACCAGGAATCATAGAATCATAGAATAGAATCATAGAATCAGTGAGGTTGGAAGGGACCTTTAAGATCATCAAGTCCAACCATTAACCTACCCTGATAAAAACACCACCACTCCTAAACCATGTCCCTAAGCAGCTCATCTACCCTTTTCTTAAACACCTCCAGGGATGGTGAATCCACCACCTCTCTGGGCAGCTTATTCCAATGTTTAATAACCCTTTCAGTGAAAAAATGCTTCCTAACATCTAATCTAAACCTGCCCTGACATAACGAACCCATTTCCTCTTGTCCTATCACTTGTCGCCAGGGAGAAGAGGTCAGCTCCCATCTCTCTAAAACCTCCTTTCAGGTAGTTGTAGAGGGTGATAAGGTCTCCCCTCAGCCTCCTCTTCTCCAGGCTAAAATGTCCCTGAGGAGAACAGTGGTGGGATCTGCCTTTGCAAGGGGACATGGTGGGGGTTGGAATGGAGGCTTCAGCTGATATCTGGCCTTGGTGGGACCTGGTGTGGTCTTGGAAAGGTGGGATAGCAGGATCTGATTTGGGTAACCAATTGTTAATTACTCTTGATGAAGAGAGGGGTGGAAGATGCTTTTAGAAGGCCACAGCCTGTCACAGCCCACCCCAGCTAAGCGTTGGTGTCGTCCCGTCACTCATCTCCCACTGTGTCCCCGCGGGGGCTGGCCGGGCCCTGCCCACGCGTGTCCTCACTGCTGGGGCTGCAGACAAACAGTAGAGCTTCCGGTTGTGTGGGCTTTTTGGCCCCTTGAGTCGTCTGAATTCATGCAGCAATTAAAAGTTCAGCCCGTCAGCGGTTTTGGGTATGGAGTTCCTTGGCCGTGGGCGTCTGATCCAGTTCAGGGGTGGGTGTCTGTGGAATGAAGGCAGCTGCCCTTACGTAAGGTGGTGGTTTCACAGCTCCTTTCTCCACGTGCCCGGGAAAGCTCCTGGTGATCAAAAAGAGAAAGCTGGAAAAAATAACTGCGAGCAATTCCGATTTGAATGTGACCCAAATGCCGAGAGGAAGAGCTGTGGGAGGACATGGGGACACTCGGGGAACATTAAAAGCCTACACCAGTGACTGCAGTGCTGCGTTTTAACAAATTATTTCATTTTAAATGCCTCAGTGAAAAAGAAACAAACTACCATGACATACTTAAAAACTATAAAGGTGTACAAATACGTAACGGCAAAGCGGAGAGCTGCCGGGAGGAGAAACTCGCCCCGCGGGCTCGTGAGCTGAGCCGGTGCACCGGTCTCTGCCCGTGGCTTTGCTGGATTTGACGAATTTCGAGGGGTTGTTAACAATGGCAGCGCCAACGCTTCAGAGCGTGGCACCTGTGAGCGGAGACCGCAGCTCGGGTGGGATAAACCCCGGAACAGCCGTGTTTGATGAAAACGGCAGAGCATTTCGTAAGCGTTACGGGTGTGTTTTGTTCTAACCGTGGAAGCGCCCGCTGTCTCGCTCGGGCGACTCCCCACGGTTCCGTCTGTCCCGCCGTGCCTTGGGGTGTCTCCCGGGTTTATCGGGTTTTGAAGGAAAACTCCTTTCGCAGGATTTCTTTCTAGCAAAATGTTTTAAATGTGTTAATTGGGCTGGGAATTAAACAGAGGTTAAAGGTCTAGAATTGAAAAAGACATAATTAAGGGTAAAGATACAAATACAGGTGTCCCACCAAGGTGGGAGGTGGTGGTGGAGTCCTCTACTGTCCTGGCGGGGGGCTGCGGGTTTGTGTCTCCCCATGGCACCCACTCATTGCGTCACGGCGGCGGCATTCTGCGGGGGGGTGCGCTCCGGTTTGTGGACCCTTTGTCTGGGATCGATGGGCAGTGCGGACAGCGGGACGGGGCGGGTGGTTGTTTAAAAATAGGCTGTCCCAAACGGCGCTCTTCCCTTTGAATTTTTATTTTCTGCTGACCTCTAGACGCTTTTAGGGATGAGTCTTAACCGGGCTCTACTCAGGGCCACTTTTGATGCACAAGATACACAAAAAAAAACCCAATTCCTTGGAAAAACGCTGGTGGGTTAAGCGGTGATGGACGGTTTCTCCTCGGGGTTGCGCCGCAGCTCACGCCACTGCCCCAAACGCCAAATACCTGCTGTGACAACAGGCTCGCAGCCACCCTGCCTGCTGCCCCGGTGGCCACGGGGGGACCTGGTCCCCCCTAGGGGTGACAGGGGCCATATATGTGTGTGCATATATATATATATTGATATATACACACATTTATATGTGTTTATCTATTTATATGTGCTTATTTATATATTTTTATCTATTTATATTTTTTATCTATATATGTATTTTTACCTGTTTTTATCTATTTATGTGCTTTTAGCTATCTAAGTATGTTTATATATTGAACTATTTTTATATACTTACATATATTTATATATTAATGCCCGGTTTTGTGTTTATACACACACGCAGCGTTCTGTTTGCCATAGGTTCCCCCGCCCCGCCTGCGCGGAGCCAGTGGGCGTGGCCCGGCGCGCCTAGCCACGCCCTCCGCCACGCCCCCTGCCCTCTCGACGCCACGCCCCCCCCCCGCCGAGCCGCGCGGCGGGCCGGGCCGGGCCGGGCCGGGCGGCGGGGCCATAAAGCGGCGATCGCGGCAACCCCCGCTCTGCTGTGCCCCGCTATGGCCGCGACCCGGCGCAGGGTGGCGGTGGGCTTAGGGCTAGCCGGGGCGGTCTGCGCCCTCCTGGGGGTCTGCCTGCTGCTGGTGGGGCCCGTCATCATCAAGGAGCAGGTCGTCAAGGTCAGCGGGGGGGTGCGCGTTCGGTGCGTGGGGACCGGGGAGGCTGGAGGCGGTGCGGGGCTGGAGGGGGAGTGCGGGCAGGACGCGGTGCTGGTGGTGCAGGGTGGTGGGTGCTGGGGCCGGGGCCGGTGCGCAGGCAGGGCTGGTGGGTGGGTGTGTTTTGCCTGTCCGGAGTGATCCGGTGGGGGGTGGGGGTGCGGGAGAGCTGAGCCCCCCGGGGTCTCTGCCTCCGCGTCGCTCGGAGCGGCCTCAGGGTCTCGCCGCGGGCGAACCCGGGCTCGGGCTCTTCCTTCCACCCATGGCTGCAGCGAGCTGAAGGCTGAAAGGGCTCTCCCCGGTCAGCCGAGGCTTTCTGCGGAGCTGCAGCGGGCTGTGGGGACGGCGCCGGGCTGAGCGTGGTCCCCAGCAGCAGCTCGTCCTCCTGTCCCCCCGCCTTTACCGGCAGCGCTCCCCCTGTAAATAGGTGTGCGGATCGCCGGGCTCGGATGTGCTCTGGTGAGATGCTTTCCAAACTGGAAATGGGACAGGTGGTGTGCAGGAGTGTTCCGAAGGAGCTTCGTGCACGGAGCAGCCTCCACGTCGTCCTCTCCTGCCCACCTGGAGAACCCACAGAGCTGCCCCTCTGGAGGCCTCTCTTACCCTCTGGAGACCTCTCTTACCCACAAGAGATGTCCTGAGGCTGAAGGGGTGTTTGTCCCCCACGGTTAAGGTGTGGGGCTGCGGATGAAGTTCAGTAACTTCATCTGTAATGTGGGAACTAGTGCTCCTGTCCTGGGACACCAGTTATCCTGCTGTAACGAACCAGTTGGCTCATCCCCACATTTAGCCAAACCTTTTTCTCCTTGCCCAAAGGAGATGTTTCTCCAAGCTTGTACCTACCCAGGTCAGCACCTGGAAATGTGCTCCTGATGAAAGAGGTAAATAAACACCCCATGCAAAGTCTCTGCCGAAACCAAACTTCTACTTAAATGTATCCTCTGGAAGTGCTGCTGGCTGGGCAAAGCCAGGCAGTCCCGTGGCTTAAGCAGTAAAAGTCAATCTTTGTCCAGTTTCATGGACATCAGGAGCTGGTACCTGCAAAGAAAAGGCTGAGTGGCCCCTGCAGAATAGGAATGACATTTCTGCTGCGAAAACCTTTCTGCCCTCTTTTTAGCTAAAATCCTGATTCTTTCTACCTGATTAGCCAAATGCTAGTAACTTGCAATGAGAACAGAAGATGAGGAAAAGACTAAGCCTTGTTTCTCCTCAGGTCGCCCTTCATCTCAAGCCCTTGGTCTCCACATCTTCAGCATCACCCAAAATGGTCCTGAGCTCTTATGAGGCTTAATGTGAACTGGAAAAAAATAACTGAGTGATGGTGTCTAGTGTGGTGAGGAATAGCCAGGGCCTTTCTGAAACTCCTGGGTTGGTCTTCAGAGTGGTGTGGGTAAGGGGAGCTTGCCCTCGAAGGACTGAGCTTGGGCAGGAAAAGGCTGGTTTGCCCATCACGGCTTCCCGAGCTCTGCCGAGATGGTGTATCTTGATGGAAAAGCACTTAGTTGCAAAGAGATGGTAGTTTTGGGGATATTTCTGAGTAAAGTCTGTAGGGGAACAGGCAGTAGAAACAGGGAACTTGGAGCCCATCTTCTGCCCCATTTGCAGAAGCTGAATCTGTGCCAGCAGCTGTGCTGGCAGCTGGGCTGCCTGCGGCGTTGGCCCTGTAAAACCTGGGGACCTGGAAGCACCCGGAGTGCCGCAGACCTGTCTGAGATATGAGCTCTAACACAGTGGGACTGCTTTGACTCCCCCATCTGCTGCTTAACTCTTCTGCTCCGCCTGGGAACGCTCGTGCTGCCCCGCAGGAAAGTGGGGAGAAGACTGACAGCACTGTCCTTGCTGTTCTGTCAGGGTGATGATGAGGACGGTGGTTGAGGGGATGGGGAGGATGAGGTCTGACGCTGAGGTCGTGCTTGCGTGCAGCATGACTGCTCCTCTCAACCTGAAGAGGAAACCTCAACTCTTGGTTTTGCTGAGCAGTGTGGCTGAAGCCCCGCTCCTGGAGTAGCAGGATTTGGGTGCTGTTGATGGAGCTGCTGCTCCTCTGGTGCTGTCTGGAGGAGACGAGCAGTAGCTGGTTCCTTTCAGTTCCTCAGGAACAGAGATTGGCATGGTCAGGAGGGATCAAACATCTCAGTGACGCTTTGTAACCCATCTAAGTGAGAAATACTCTATTTTTATTTCAGACATATGACCACGTTTATTTTGACCTACAAGTAGCTCAATTCTAAGGCTTCCCTGTCGAGTAGACCTTACTGAGCAGCATCTGTGGAGTACCGAGAGCTGCTGTGCCCAGATGGGAGAGGGCTGAGAAAGGTAGCAGGGAGCCGGGATGCAGCTCCATCTGACTGGGTACATATGACACAAATAAATGCGTGTGCAATGAGGGATCCCGGGAGCGCAAGACGGGATAAGCGAGTAAAGGAAAGCGGATCCGGACTCTGTTGGGCTCTTGGGAGTAGGGATTATAAAGCGGGTGAAGTAAAATCCGAGTTGCTCTTGTCCTCTGCTGCTTTGCCCTGAAATCCTGGAGGATGGAGGCTCTCGGCCAGCAGCGGGCGGGGGTTGATGTGGGGGTGGGAAGGGTTTGCCGGGTGGGTTACACTGCCCGGTGGAGAAGTCCCCTCAGGGGTAGGGCTTGGAGGACCTGGGCCTGAGCGAGGGGTTTGCGGAGCCCCGCGGCTGGCGCAGCCTGGCCGGGAAATGCCTGAAGAACCATGGGGCTTGGCGGGGAAGCCTCCGGCAGCTTTCCTTCTCACCCTCCTGTGGCAGCAGATACGTGCACGGTCAGACCGAGCTGCTCCAGGGCAGGAGAGCTGTTGCGGGGCTGCCGGAGCTGCAGCGGAATAATACCCGCATGCCTCCAGCAATTAGTGGATCAAACCCGCTTCCATAAGCTGGCTGGGTTACCTAACCGCGGCGAGGGCTTGTCCTTGTAAAAGAAGCAAAGATTACGGCGGAACATGCTCCAAATAAATGGGAAACAAGAAGGAACAGGCTCCATAAAGCAGCCCCCGGGAGGCAGGGAGGGAGTGGAGCCAGATGTGCCCAGATGCCAGCTGCCGGGTTGGGAATCTGCTGAGGGCTTAAGTCACGTTTGGGTTCCTGCAGGCATTTCCCAGCAAACGGGACGGCGATAGGGAAGCCACGATTGCGCATCGCCTTTGACCTGCCTTATGACTGACTATGAGTCACCGCAGGATGGCAGCTGAGAGGAGGCAAAGGTGTCGGGGACGCAGCCGGGTCGCCGTCCCGCTTCTCTAGCTGCTTTTTGGGAATCTCGTGGGTCCTCCCTGCCGGTACCCGAAGTCGTGCGGCCGCGCGTGCCACCTCTGCCAACCCTTGCCTGCTTCTGGCGGCACGGAGCTGCCAAGCCTGGCAGACGGGTGGAGGCCTTCGGGACAGGGTTGTTTGTGCCAGGCACCTCAAACATGCCGAGCTGTGAATAATTCAGCGCTGTCTTGTCTGGCATGGAGCAAGCCTCCAGCACATCAAAACAGCTCCTAAATCCCGTGGGTAGGATCTGGAAAGTTGAGCCTGAATAAATAAGCCTACAGACATCCTGTGGCCTGAACTTTATGCTTCTGCATACATAAGAGTTCCCAGTTTAGATCTGGCTCGGTTTCAGTCTGCATAACACTCCTGGATCCTCTGGAGTGCCACTGCTGGAACTGCTGCCTTCAGCTGGCCCTGACGTGGAGCCAAGGGTGGATGTGCTTAGCTGTAGCCACCAAGCCCAAGAGTTGGGTCTCCTTACTCTCTCTTTATTTTTTATTTTATTTTTTTTTTTCTTCCCACATGCAGAATGTCAGGATTGACCCCAGCAGTGTGTCCTTCAGCATGTGGAAAGACATTCCCGTTCCTTTCTACATGTCTGTGTACTTCTTCGAAGTGCTGAACCCCAAGGAGGTCCTCCGTGGAGCGAAGCCGGTGCTGAACCAGCGTGGACCCTACGTTTACAGGTCAGGTACCACTTGTGGTCCAGCGAGGCATGAGCTCAGCCACCATGCTGCCTGCCAGGCTTCTGGCTGACTCCTCTGGCAGGAGGACACGGCATTAGCATACTTGGCATGAGTCCAGTGGCACAGGATTTTAAAGTGACCCAAATGTGCTGAAAATGCTCTGATCTTGCTAAAGCCACAAGTAGGACCTCTGGCCACCGGGGGTGGTCAGGCTGGTCTGTGCCACACTGAGTTGTGGAGCTCGGTCCCATGCTGGGACCCGTTGGGCAGCCAAACCTGGGCTGATATGGTCCAAACATAGGCATGAGGTGTGTTGGTGGGGTGGCGGGCAACCTTCATCTTCAGAGTGGACTTGTTTCATCTTCACTGTGCATTTAAGAGCCCAACTCCAGAGCTGGAGTCACCTTAACACCAAACTTCATGGAACGGCCTAAGACCTCTTATATATGGTGAGAACCAGAATCTGCCTAACATGAATGCTCTGGTCATGAGAACCAGTATGGAGCACTGAAACTTGCTCAGCCCACCTATGGCAGGGCTGGGTCTGTTTGCCATGGCTGAGGATGGTGGTTGAAGACCCAGATGCTTCTCTGGACCTGAAACGTGAAGTGATGGTTGATGTTGAGTTGAGCGTGTGAACTTACCCGTAATTAGCGATAATCAACACATTAGTGCCTACACATATAGGCAAAGTTAGGTCAGCGGCCTAAGCAAGCTCATGTGGGGAGATTACTGGTTTAATCCAAAGCTGTTTGAGTAGTGTTGCGGGGGGAAACCTGGCAGTATGTATACGTCCTTGTTTCCCCTGGGCTTGCCAGGTCACATCATAAGACCATGTGGATTCTGTATGTTGTGATCGCATCAGTCACTTGGCTTGGGGAAAAGGCTTCACGTACCGTAAGAATAAACAAAGGGGCAAAGCTTATTAGTGTCCTTGTGTTCCTGCTGAGCAAGATTAGTGCCCTTCCCTAATGTGGGCCATAAAACGGAGGCTTCACAATAAAGGACTTTGTTTTTGCTGGTGGGTTGAGCTTCAGCTTCCTCAGGAGCTGTAACAGGCTCACAATGTTGGGGACAGTCTCGTGCTACTGTGGAGCGTTGTAGCCCCCATGAGACTGGGCCGCCCCCACGCCATGGGGTGGAGTGGTGCTGGGCAGGGTGCAGGAGATAGCGTGGCCCAAAGCCCTGAGGAGCGGGAGAGCCATGATGCTGTGCGGAGGGTTGAACTGCCCTGAACCTAGGAGCCATCAGGGAACTCTGGGGTGAATCAGTGTGGGCTCATTGGTGGGGCTTGTGCCACCTTGTTTGGTCCTCTCCTGTTTTGCAGGTTGTTTTGGTGTGTGGGTTGGTGTAGGTCTGCTTATCTGGGCGTCTCTCTGATAGGGCTGGGCTCTTCAACAGCTGTAGGCGAAGAGGTGACTTACGCTTTTGTCTCAGACTTCTTGTCAGCTGGGAAGAAACACTTGGTGTCTCCAAGCTGCTGCAGAATCCCATCTGTCAGGGATGCCTCACTCCCGGGCTGTCATCTCCTCCTGCTAGACCCTAACCCTGGTCGGGGTGTGAGGTTGACACTGCCCATTCCCTGGCACGCTGCCTCCCCTGCTGTCCCATGGCTTCTTGCTGGGGTTCAATCTCCTTCCTCTGCTCTTCAGAAGCAAGCCCAGGCCCGTGCAGCCCATCCTTGCTCCACAGGGGTTGCAGGGGCACTCATGTGAGGGAAGGTTCCCATGATCTCTCCCATCTCTTTGCAGAGAGTTCAGGTATAAAACAAATATCACATTCCATGACAACGACACTGTCTCCTTCCTGGAGTACCGGAAACTCTTCTTCCAGCCGGACATGTCCAACGGCAGGGAAGAAGAGTACATCGTTGTGCCAAACGTTTTGATGATGGTAAGAACTTGCTCCCTGGATGGGTACCGACTTCTGAGCTTGTGGGGAGGGTCGTGATGCCCAGTGCTGACTCAAAGCTTACGTTCTTGTAGGACTTAAGGCTAATCAAGCCGTGAGGTGGTTAAGCTTATAAAATGCAGTTTTCTGCTTTCTGGGTGTTGGTTGTCATGTCGGGCTGTTACCCTTCCAAAAGCAGAGTGTTCAGAGGGGCGGCTGGCAAAGCAACTGGGTTCGCGTCTGCAACCTCGTCTGAGCATCCTCTGGGGAAACGAAGCCTGTGAGCCCTCAACCGCTTCCTTCCCCGACTGGGGATAGACGCTGAACCTCAGTTTGCCCAAGTGATTTCTCTAGGGCTGTGGAGCGGTGCAGCAGAGGGACCTCGCTGAGCGCTGAAGGTGCATTGCGTCCTCTTTGGTAAAGATGGGGCTCTCGACTAAGAGGTTTGCCTTCTTTCCCAGGGAGCGGCTGTAATGATGGAAAACCTGCCAAACTTTGTGAAGCTTTTATTAAGTGGAGCCTTGGCTGGCCTGAAACAGGAGGCGTTCATGAACCGGACGGTGGGGGAGATCCTGTGGGGGTATGAAGACCCACTTATAGACACAATAAATACACTTGTTCCTGGCCTGATCCCTTTCAAGGGAAAATTTGGCTTATTTGTAGAGGTGAGTAAGCTGTTGGTTAGGAATGCTAAAATCACGGCAATATTGGTCTCGGGACTGGGTCCGGGCTATCCCCCTCGCAAACTGCTTGGAGCAGCCATGTGTAACTGGTGGTGGTTGTGTAAGGCTGCCTTAATTCTTCCCTCGAGCAGGTGTTGGAAGCTGTCGCTAGCAATTGAAATAAGTGGAAGTTCAGCAGTTTACAGTATGAAGCATCCCTAGAGCTGACGAAGCATGCAAAGTCATTAACGTACTGCAGTCTTCCTGTATGTAATGGATTAAAAACTACTTACCTCTCTCTGCAGCTTAACAACTCCAATTCGGGACTGTTTACAGTGAACACGGGCATGAAGAACATCAGTAGAGTTCACATGGTGGATTCATGGAATGGTTTAAAGAAGGTGAGTGCTGGGCGGCAAACCTCTAATACGGGGCCGATGCCTGATCTAAAGCAAGATAAACTGAAAGCCGTTGGCGCTGTTGCATCTCTGGGTTGTGGGTTTGAAGGCAAGTTTCTATAGGACTTCAACTTCTGTTCTGTCAAAGTGCCAGAAGGCAGCCGTGTGACAGGAGGCTTGTCACGAGGCATTAAGTTCAGCTCGTCGTCAGTGTCACTTGGACTCCCTTGAAATCCTGCTGGAGCTACTTGCTTCTGATGGTTGAAGTCCTAGGCTCAGGTGGCCTTTGTTTAAGGCGTTATTTCAATATCCTTGTTAAAGGGGTGCTTGTTCTTCCCTTGTGGAATTCCACTCCGAACTAAACTCAACTGAATCTACAGATCAGCCACTGTGGGAGCACTTGGGATAGGGTGATCTTGTCCTGTTTTTCCATTGATTGGGCAGATGTTTGAATGGGAGAGATCTTGGAAGGTCTTCAGTGTTGCTATCCTAAGCTCCTATGGAAGCAGTGGAGAGCGGTGGATGTCCCATGCAGGGGGGTGGAAGCCAACTCTCCAGCAAGCTCGATGTTCTGAGCTCTTCTCTCTACATCTGTCCCGCAGGTAAACTACTGGCGGAGCAACGAGTGCAACATGATCAATGGGACCGCGGGGGAGATGTGGCCACCGTTCATGTCCCCAACATCATTGCAGTTCTACAGCCCTGATGCCTGCAGGTGAGGCCACAGCTGCCAGCTTGTCCCTGCGCCGGTGGCAGGAGATGCAACGCTTGTCCTGTGCACAGCGTACCTGCGCAGTGACGCAGAGGGCTCGGGCCTCGTTTCTGTAGTTAAAGTTCAGTTGTAGTTCAGTGCCGCAGCATCTGAGCTTTGCAAACAGCGTAGTTGTCTATTAAGTGGCATCTTGTGGTATTCGTGAACGCCTTCCAGATCGCTGAGGACGCCTAACTAGCCCGGGGTGAATCGGTAGAAAATAACCGGTCTAGATAAGATGTGGGAGGCGAGAGGGAGAAGTAAGAGTTGTCCTAAGGAAATGCAGCTATAACCATTTGCGGAACTTTTAGCTGACTAAATGCTTGCAGAAGTGATGTTGGGGGGGGGTGTGTGTGCCACCACTTCCAGACTGCTGCTTTTTTCTTTTTTCTTCTTTTTTTTGCTGCCTAGTTCATGCGCTGCTGTGCATGTCTGTCCCGTATAAACCAGCCTGACCTCCGCTGGTCCCACAGGGGTTAAAGTACCCTGCAGAGCCTGCCTGTGTGCCTGCGTGGAAACTCCCTGAGGCTGGAAGGAGGGGAGGCCGGGAGGGAGGCTGGCGGTGACCCAAAACCCTGTCCCCAGCTTGGGGAAGATAACGTTAATTCGGGCTTTGTAGATAGTGCCGCAAAACAAGCAAGTGCTCATGTTGAACAGCGAACAATGACCTCTTCAGCGGAACAAGCAAAGTCAGCTGAGCCAAGTATTAGTGCAGGAATTCCTCTGCACAGGGGACATCAGCAAATACCAAAATGACCCGGAGCCAAGGACTTGCAGGGAAGCTTACCGGTAATCAAAGTTTAAGTACACATACCTTTTTCTGTAAAACTACAGAAATCTTCTAGGGAACAGAGTGTGTCTCCAGGCAAGGCAAACCAAGGAAGGAGGAAAGCAAGCTCGGTTTCTTGCTAGCGCGGGAGGTTCCCGTAGGACAGTGCTGCGGAGAAAGTGGCTCTGCCCCTTCACCAGGCAGTGCTGCCTCTTCTCCCCAGGTCTTTACCTCGGCCTCTCTGCTAGCCCGGATGGCAAGGAAGGGCCGTGGTTTAAGTGGAAGCTGGGCAGTGCTCGGTTAATGGTTGGACTTGATGATCTTAAAGGCCTCTTCCAACCAAAACGATTCTATGAGGGAGTCGCAAACGTCAGTTGACAGACTAAGAGCATACCCGCCTTGCTGCAGGGCACGCAGGGCTCATCCCCTGTGCTGTTTGCACATCAAGTGCAGCTGATGCTGAGATGCAGCTACCTGGATGTCCCCGCGAGGTGGGCAAGGCTTTATCCTGCTGATGTGCTGCAGCAGCCTCTGCCTCCTTGCTGGAAGGTGAGCGCAGCCAAGAGGCATGCATGCAACTGCTGAACATGCCCCAAATCCCCCATCCTTGGTCCTGGTGTCAGAAGGCAGCTGTGGGAATAAGCATGCCCTTGGTCTGCCCAGGCTCTCTGCAAGCCTCGCTCGAAGGAGCACGTGTGAAAGATACAAACTTCCCTCCTGGAAACTTGCATCTATCCTGGCCAGTTGGTGGCATTAATGCAGCGTAACATCACTAGCCTGTTGTATCAAGAAGAAAATCTTGCTGCATAATGTAATTCATAAGGTAAAATTTTCCACTGCCCTGACAGCCTATATGCTGGAGTTGTGCTGCCAGAGATACTTAGCCGGTGTCCGTCCCCTGTGACAGAGCACTTCCACCTCGGAGCCAAGGCTTGCACAAAGAGGGTATTACCTCTTGGAGAGCAGCCCTGGGGATTACTGCGTGCCTTTGAACAAATCTCATCTGGATACCGCAAATGGACTTGCAAGCCTGTGGTTTCTCTCCCTAACTAGCCCTGACTAGCCCAGCCCTTTATCTGTGCTTAAAACATGGAAAGCAAATGGCTTAAATGCTCATTCCCCATCCAAAGCGCTGCTCTGAGTGTTTATCTTGATCTCAAAGTCTAAGTTACACTGCAACCGCATCTTATCCAGTGAAGATAAGAGCCCGGTTCTGGGTTGGGAACCTGTTGGCTAATCCTGATCCTTCTCCACTGAAACCTTTCCAGATCCATGACACTGGTGTACGAGCAGTCTGGGAAGTTCGAGGGTGTGCCCACCTATCGCTTCGTGGCACCAAAAACTCTCTTTGCCAACGGCACGGACTATCCACCCAATGAAGGCTTCTGCCCCTGCATGCAGTCCGGCATCCAGAACGTCAGTACCTGTCGGCTAAGTAAGTCCTGTCCTCCCTGGGCTCTCCCTGCCCTACCGATATTAAACTGTAGGGACGTGATACGAAGCTTGGATGTCCGGAAAATCGGCTCTGCTCTCTGCCAGAGTGCTAAAAGGTACCGCCGGGCTCTGCGTGCACGGCGGTCTCCCTTGCACTCCCGCAGGCATCTCGGCAAGGAGGGAAAGGGTGAAAATCCTTGTGCCCAAAGCCCCCTCGGTCCACGGCCCTACGACAGCCGGGTGTTTTGGGAATGCCCAGGGGTATGGCAGGAGCGTCATGTCCCTCAGGCTGGGGAGCGAGGGTGGGAAGAGGCAGGCCATGTAACTGCCAAATTAAATGTTAACTTTGGATGCTGAGCGCAGGTCACGCAGGAATGAGAATTTAGACTTAGTGTCCTAACCTGTGTCTGCGTACAGCGAGCTACCGTGGCGTTGCGTGGTGCACAGGGGGAGAAGGTGGCTTAAACCTGAGTCTTACCCCTCCCGGAGCAATGGAATAAGCTGCAGGGAAGCAAGGGAAGGAGCTTTCTGGTTGAGAGGGGAAGAGCATAAAAGCCTGTTCAGGAAAACAGCTGCAATGGCTTAAAAACCTCAGGAAAAATTCTCAGATGGGTTTGGGTGAGCTTAAGGTGTCTTTGTTCTCATCCAGAAGCCCCAATGTTCATTTCCCATCCTCACTTCTACAATGCTGACCCAACCCTGGTGAACGCGGTGGAAGGCCTGCACCCCAGCAAGGACCAGCACGCGCTCTTCCTGGACGTGCACCCGGTGAGTGAGCCCGGTGGGGTCCTCTCCTCGCCCCGGGGGTCCAGCCCGGGCTGGGTGGCTGGGTGGGGAGCCTGCCACTGGCTGCGTGGTGGCCTCGCTCTGCTCTCGTGGCACTGATTTGAGCAGGTTCCATAGTGCAAAGACTGGCAAGGGCATGTGCAGATAAAAATGTCAAAGCCATAAACTAATTGAATAGTTAGCCTGGCTTCTAGAGAATTGCAGGACTAATTATAAGCATAATTGTTTTGATAAGCACAATCAAGTTCTTTCCACTGACTCAGGTCCATAACACCAGGAGGTGTATCTCGCAGCAGCCCACTTATGCCCCAAATCTGCAAACATATACTGCCATGACTGGCAAAGTCTGAAGACTGCGCCGTAGCTGAAGCTATCGCCATGATTTTTGGCCTGGCTTCTCCTCTCTCAACTTGCCTATCTGGTTGCTTCTGCACTGGACTATCGCAGTGTTATACTTCACCCTCATGCTATAGTTAGGTGAGAAGCCACTGCTCCAGTGGTGATGAGTTGGGGTGTGCTGAGCCGCCATTGTCCCAGCTGGTGATGGAGAGGGGACTTTGAGATCTTCCACCCATGACCTGTCTTGCATGTTGTCAGGAATATAGCGGTGAGCAGGACTGGGGCAGTGATCACCCCCCTGTACTTGGCACTGGGGAGGCCCCACCTTGAGTGCCGTGTTCGGTTTTGGGCCCCTCATGACAAGAAAGACATTGAGGTGCTGGAGCATGTCCACAGAAGGGTGACGAAGCTGGTGAGGGGTCTGGAGAACAAGTCTTGTGAGGAGCGGCTGAGGGAACTGGGGGTGTTCAGCCTGGAGAAAAGGAGGCTGAGGGGAGACCTCGCTCTCTACAGCTCCCTGAAAGGAGGGTGTAGAGAGAGGGGGTTGGTCTCTGCTCCATGAAATGGCCTCAAGTTGCACCAGGGGAGGTTCAGGATGGATATTAGGAAAAATTTCTTCCCAGAAAGGGTTGTCAAGGGTTGGAACAGGCTGCCCAGGGAAGTGGTGGAGTCACCATCCCTGGAGGTCTTTAAAAGACGTGTAGATGTGGTGCTGAGGGACACGGTTTAGTGGTGGACTTGGCAGTGCTAGGTTAAGGGTTGGACTCAATGGTCTTAAAGGTCTTTTCCAACCTAAATGATTCTGTGATCTCCCAAATGCTCGGTGATGTTTGCTCAAGCAAGAAACCAATCCCCTCCTTGAGGTAAGGTAAGCTGTGCTTCTTATCTAGGCATTGTGTTCCCTCTGCTTTTCTTATCACAGTTATGGAAATCTAATTAAGTTTATTACAGTATCAAACATCTGCTGATAACGGTACGATTAACTATATTCTTATCTAGCTACGGCCTGCTGAGTACAAACAGGGGCAATCCAACTAAAACTCTCTGCCCTTAAAAATGTGATGCAGAACTGCAGTGTCATGAGAAACCAATGCCTTAATGGGTGTCAACAAGACCAGCTTTGAAGTGCGGTGTGTTTATGGTCTTAGGGTGTTGCTGGACAGTGGCTGTTGGTTCCTTCTTACGAGAAATGTTTTGTCCTTTGCTGTGTGCATGAATCTTTTTGCATTGCTGTGTTTCCATCCTGCTGCTGGTAGGATGAACAACAGAAGAGGTTCATCAGGCTTCAAAAAAGCAATGAAGTTGCTATTAAAACACACCACTTAGTGAGTCAACTATAGGTTGCATATGCTATTTGGTAATTTGAACTTGCTTAGCTTCAGTCCCACAAGCCCCGAGTCACACACCACCTCCCTGGTCCGTGCTGTCTGCCCGCTGAGTGTGTGCAGCCACATCTGGTCAGGTTTGCTTTGGGCCTTCAGGCCACCCCAAGGGAGGTGCTCCCTTCTGGATGCTGCTGTGTGCAACAGTCTCGCTGGCCGGTGAGCGTTCAAGTGAAGGGGACAGACTGCAGAGTGCCATGGGGACAGTGTCCCCCCCAAGCAGTCAGCCCTAGAGCCTGGGCACCAGTGCCTGTCTGAGCGTTGCTCATGCTTTGGTGGAAACCCCCACCACGGTCGTGGCCTCGTGTGTGGTGACTGTAGTGGATCTCTGCATGATCCAGTCCATCGCTCCGGAAAGTGGCACCCAGAGTAGCTGAGATGGAAAGCAAAGGGCTGCTCTTCTGCAGAGCTCTCCGGGCAAATGTTGGCTGTACTGATGAACTGGTGGGTCTCTCCCTATGCAGATGACGGGCATCCCCATGAATTGCTCCATCAAGCTCCAGCTGAACCTGTACATAAAGCAGGTGTCTGGTATAATGTAAGTAGTCACCTTCTAGAAACGGCCATCCCCCTTTCTCGGGCAGGGAGCGCTGCTGATGCGGGGGTTGCTGCAGAGTCTGCTCTGCCCAGAGATGAAGTAGCTTTAAAATTACCGCTTGTCACAGTTGCAGAAGCCAGCTGGCTCGTGTGGCGAAATGTCAGCTATTCCAGTGACCTCAAACGGCTGTCCTCTAGCGGTACGGTGCGTGGCTGCCCGTTTGCTGGGCTCCTGCAGCATTCCCGCACCTGACCGGGCAGACGGTGAATGGACCGCTCCTCCTGGTGGGGCACAGGAGCAGTTCCCCTGTGCTGTGCTGCTGCTCAGAAGGTGTTGCATCCAACGGGAAAAGGCGGAACACCCTGTCTATGAGGCTGACAGCTGAAGCCTATACGAAAGACATGTTCAGCTCTGTATGGAAGCAAACAGAAGGGCTCTGTAACAGCTGTGTGGTGCCAGATGTTAAATACCCACAAGGGTGGGAGGGTGCACTTGCTGCTTTGGCCCCGTTGCGTACAGCAGCAGACGGCCCCGATGCTCTGAACTTGGCCGCACCGCCCTGTGGTACCGCGCAGGTGACCGAGACGTCTCGGAGCTTAGCGTTCCAGCTCGCTGAGTTCATGTCCCTGGAGCCCAGATTTGGGGCGGCACTTACTGCTGTCGTCGGGGAGTTAAGGGCGAGGGGAAGCGTAAGCTCTGCTCTCACGCGAAAGGCCCGAGTTGGAGCTGGGCTCTCGAGGGGGGAGCAGCTTGGTGCAGCAGCAGGAATTGCTGCCTCCTTACGCCGGTTTCCTGGCCAATATCAGCCTGTCAGAGCTGTCCTTGTAGGAAGAGTTGTGACGCTGGTTGTGGCCTGATCAACCAGAAATATAAGTGCCTATCTCTTTTTTTTTTTTTTTTTTTTTTTTTTTTTTTCTTTTTTTTCCCTCCCCTTAGTCAAACAGGGAAGATTAAGCCAGTGGTCCTGCCGCTGCTGTGGTTTGCAGAGGTGAGCTGCTTTCCTCGACCTGATTCTGCAGAGCCTCTCCTGTGGGACGGGGGGTGGAACTGCTTCCCCGTCACCCAGGGCTGGGGAAACTCCACGTCTGATAAAGCTTTAAGCCATACAGACTAATTAAACACCAACAGAAGGCTTTGCAATACTTGGCTGTGTCGTTAATCCCTCTGAGCCGAACAAACCCCACACTATACTTGGTAAACCTCTGGCTCTGTCCTAGTTATGGGGTTAAATAGGGCCCAGAGGAGAGCTGCCAGCATCCCCATGCTGATATGGGCCAGGGGGTGCGTGTCCAGCTGACTCCAAATACTTAGTAAAGGCTTCTAGCCCGACCGAATCTTCCATAAATTCCCTAAGCTGTGCTGGGAGGTGGTGGGAGAGGAGTCAGTCTGTCTCGGCCCCGGATGAGAGGGAAATGCTGCTGACAACTTTGCTTTTTTTTGAGCAGAGCGGATCCATCGAAGGCTCGGTCCTAAAGCAGTTTTACACCAACCTGGTGCTGATCCCGACCCTGCTGGACTACCTGCAGTACATCTTCCTTGGGCTGAGCGTCCCCCTCGTTATCTCAGCAGCTGTACTCATGGCAAGGAGTCAGGTAAGAACTTGCAGATGTCTAATGGGAGATGCTGTTAGTCAAATCAGACTTAATCAGATGATGTAGATTGGGCTGACGATCTAACGCTCCTGAGGAAACATTGGCTGATGCCACAAATCATGTCCTAATGGTGCCAGGTGCCAGCGTGTAGCAGCAGCACTTCCTTGGCCGTCTACAGATCAGGCTGCAAATATGTAATGTAAAAGCATTTTGGGCCATCTCAGTGCATCACAGCCGTGAAAATGGGTTCCTGTAGGAGGAGGCAATACTCAGCGCATCCAGCTGACGAAAGAGCGAGCCTCGCTCCTCAACCCAGCCTCCGTGGAAGGCAGCAGGTCTCTGCCGTCGCACAAACCTGTGCGTCTCTGCAGGGTCCTGACAGCTTTCCAACCCGAACAGAGCCTTCTCCAGGGGATGTAGCTACTTGCGTGCAGCTCGTTCACAAAGGAAAGGCAGTCGCTGGCTTCTTGCAGAAGGGGCACAGACACCGTGGCTGCTTCGCAACCCAGACCGGACCCTGTCTTCCCCCTGAAACTCACTTCTTTCCCCGCAAACTACTCCAAATAACTCCGGAAGTTAAACCCTCCGGGCCGTTGTGGATCTGGGTTTACTGAGGAGGAGCCAAGACCTTTGAAGCCTGCAGGGCGCTGGCAGCTGGGTGGAAGCTGCCCCACCGCGGGGCGGGCGGTGGGGGTGCCTGGCCGGCACACCGGTCTGGCCTCAGCCGTAAGGACAGAATATCGACCAGCTAAAACACTTGATGGAGATCTGTGGCTCCAGCTCCAAAACACCCAGCTGATAACACTAAGCTCTCCGTAAGCTTTAGCTGTTGGCGTGGAGACCTGGCTCCCTACCCTATATCAATACCCTACCTATATTTAGGTTTGCGCTGCAGCCAAAGGGCTCGAGCTGGCTCTGAAGCTGCGGAAGCGGAGAGGCTGCTTGTGGGGCTGAAGAAGCAAGGCTTGGGCGGCGAGCGGGCCGAGGGGAGGGCCCGTGCCGGAGGCTGCTTTTGCTCAACCTCCTGTAGCTGCCCTGACTGAAACACTAACGCAAACCCGCTTCGAACAGCGCCGGGGTGGCGCTCAGAGCGTCCCCTAATTGGATTTTAACCAAGCCTACAACTGCTTAATTGACTTAAACACATGATCCCAAATCCCCTTGTTCCTCCACGCACTTCCCCGCGGGGCGGGAGCGATGCTGGGGCCGAGGGCTCGGCGCTTAAACCCTTTCTGTGCTCCCGAGACGGTCGGGCTTTGTGGGCCGAGCCGCTCTGCTTCAGCAAGTTGTTGCCGGCAAAGAGATTTCACTCTGCTGCAGGGCACCGGCATACCTAAAAAAAAATGTCTGTATTTGCCGGGCAGCTCTCTCTGAGACCTCGCGCAGGCCTGGGCTGGCGTTCCCTCGCCCTGCCTTGTGCTAGTCTTAACTCCTGGTATCCAAGAGCCTCAACCGTGCCAGAAAGGGTCAGGAAGAAAAGCTGGGTTTTAAATTCGCCCGAGTCAACTGAATATCTGCTTGTGAAAGACCCCCAGCCCAGGCATAAGCCAGCTGTACCTGGCCGCTCAGCCAAAAGCGTGGCGAAGCGCTAGAACTAAAAGCCGACTGCAGGAAGCCTCTGACTACCTGGAAAGTGATTAAAAAGCCTCAATGACCCCATAAATCTCTAAGGGAGCTATGCAGCAGCACATGAAAGTCTCTGCCTAATGAATAGATAAGAGCTCGTAAACTGGAAGACAGCAGTTTGCAGCCAAGGTGCGTTCCTCGTTTGATTGAAGCGTTGCTGATCTAGCGCTGATTGCTGAATCACGCGCAGTCCTCCCCCTTGAAGTCACAGGCGATGTCAGAGGGGACACTGAGCGGGGCATTGTCCGCACCTTCACGTGTCTGCCAGCGTGAAGGCGTCCCTGAACCCAGCTCCTCCTTGGAGTAGCGCGTGCGCCTCTGGCTTCCGGAGGGAGCGGCGTGCTCTGAACCCAGTCCAGACGAGGTACTGCGAAACACTTAAATCTTAGTCTAGTGTATAGTGGAGCCGGTTTGAAATGCATCTGTTGGACCTGCAGTTCTTTAAAAAAAAAAAAAAAAAAAGTTAATCCTTACAGGCATAAAACATGCCCAGACGCAGCATTGCAGCTCTCCTCTGCTAACGTGGCCCAAAATCTGTGTGGCGATGCATTTAAAAGGCAAACAGACCATTTTAAAACTGGCTTGACACTGACCGAAATCTTAACTAGGGCTTAGTTTAACCTAAATTTTGAAATCTTCATTAATAACTAGATTCTAGTTAAACAGTGATTTTTAAAAAAAAAAAAAAAAAATCTCCTCCTAAAATTGGAACCCTTGTGGGATTCGTGTCCAAGTGCACCGTAAACTAGCCTGATTGTCTTCTAGGAAAAATGCTCTTTATTTTGGAGTAGCAATAAACAGAATTCAGACAGTAATAAGGCCAACCAGGCCACCTCTGCCAAAAAGCTGCCTCCAGTTAAGGGGACGGTGTTGCGGGAAGCCAGACTGTAGGTGGGTACCCAGTCAAGGTAACGCACTTTTCTCTCATCCTGATTTGATTAAACTGTGCTTAAAACCAATCAAACGGAAATGTTTACCGTCCACATCTACCAGACATGCCCTCTTGGCACACTTTGATAGAACAATGTTGTCTCGTGGCTTTATTCAGGGCAATTTAGATGTCTTAATACTCACACTTAACCAGGCTGCGAGACCGTGCCCTTATTGTTCCTCCCCGTGTACCTGATCTGCAGTCCTGATAATATCAGCAGGGAGCAGGGTGAAAAGTAGCATTGGGGTGAGGAAGCACTTCTCTCCCCTTCTCTCCCCCTCCAAGTGTTTGAGATCCAAAGGTAAGTTTTTAAAGGGGTGAAAACTCATGGGGAGTAACAGAGGTAGTCAACTGGGGGGTGTCACTCCCCTCCTGCATGCAGGGAGCCTCGACGGAAAGGCTTTCAAGAGGGAATTTCTGATGTATAAAATATCTGGGTTTGTATTACAGGATCACAAAATCACTGAATCGTTGAGGTTGGAAGGGACCTCTGAAGGTCATCTAGTCCATCCCCCTGCTCAAGCAGGGTCACCTAGAACCGGTTACACAGGACCGTGTCCAGATGTCTCTTAATATCTCCAAGGATGGAGATTTCTCAACCTTTCTGGGCAACTGTTCCAGTTTTTACAGTTTCCACAGTATATACATATAAAAAAAAAAAAAAAAAGTATTTTCTAATGTTCAGATGGAACCTCCTGTGTTTAAGTTTGTGCCTGTTAGCTCTTGTCCTGTCCCTGGACACTACTGAGAAGGGCCTGGCTCTGTATTTACATACCTTCAGATACTTGTATATGTTGGTGAGATCCCCGTGAGCCTTCTCCAGGCTAAACAGCCCCAGCTCTCTCGGCCTTTGCTCATGTAAGAGATGCTCCACTCCCTTCATCATTTTAGTGGCCATTTGCTGGACTCTTTCTGTTAGCTCCATCTCTCTTGTCTTGGGAAGCCCAAAATTGAACACGGTACTCCATGTGTGGCCTCACCATTGATGACCTGCGGGCAACACTCCTAATGCAGCCCAGTATACAGTTAGCTGCCTTTGCTACACAGTCACGCTCCTCACTCATGTTCAACTTGGTGTCCACCGAGCCCCTTGGGTCCTTTTCTGCCAAGCTGCTTAAGAGTTGGGTGACCCTTAGCATGTACTGGTGCATAGGGTTGTTCTTCCCCACATGCAAGACTTTGCACATCCTCTTGTTGAGCCTCACAAAGTTCCTGCCAGCCCATTTCTCCAGCCTGTTGAGGCCTTTCTGGAGGGCAGCATCACTCTCCGGTGTATCAGCCACTCCTCCCAGTTTTGTGTCATCAGGAAGATTGCAGATCATTAATAAAGATGTTAAACAGGATTAGACCCAGTATTGACCCCTGGTGTACACTGCTAGTTACTGGCTTCCAACTACATGCCACAGCTCATGACCCTCTGGGCCTGTTCAGCCAGTTTTCAGTCCACCTCACTGCTCATCCAGCCCATGCTTCGTAGCTTGTCTACAAGGTTCTTATGGGAGACGGTGTCAAAAGCCTTACTGTAGTCCAGGGAGACACTATGCCCTGCTCTCCCCTCCTCTACCAAGCCATTCATTTCATCATGGAAGTTTATCAGGTTGATCGAGCATGATTTCCCTTGGTGAAGCCATGCTGACTATTCCTGATAGCTTTCTTGTCCTTTATGTGCCTGGAAATGCTTCCTAGGATTAGCTGCTCCATCACCTTCCCAAGGATTGAAGGGAGGCTGACTGGCCTGTAGTTCTCTGGGTCTTCCTTCTGGAACTTCTTCAAGATAGGAGTGACGCTTGCTTTCTTCCACTCTTTGGGTGCTTCTCAATTGCTCTGATTGCTCGAAGGTTACGGAGAGTGGCTTTGCAATGACATCAGCCAGCTCCCTCAGCACTCATGGGTGCATCCCATCAGGGTCCATGGATTTATGTACGTCTGGGTTGCTTACCTACTCTCTGACCTCATCCTCTTCCACCAAGGGTATGTCTTCCTTGCTCTAGACTTTCCCCTGGTTTCTGGGTCCCCTGCCTCATTCAGCAGCAGTCCCTTAGTCTTCCTTCTGTCACCTCTGTACTTACATAAGCCCTTCTTGTTGCCTCTGACATCCCTGTCCAGATTCAATTCCAGTTGGGCTTTGGCTTTCTGAAGTTCATCCCTGCTTGCTGGGAGAGTGCCTCTCTATTCCTGCCAGGTTACTTGTCCCTGCTTCCACCTGCTCTATGCTTCCTTTTTGCATTTGAGTTTGGCCGAGAGCTCCTTGGTCATCCACACAGGCCTGCTGGCATTTTTGCCTGACTTGGAATGCTTGTTGGGATGGACCACTCTTGCGCTTGGAGGAGGTGATCCTTGAATATCAACCAGCTTTTTTGCCCTGACTATCTCACCCCACCTGAGCTCTCTAGTCACTTTTGGTACTTTCTCGGTGGCCCTGGTGATATCATGGGTGCCCACGCAGAAGAAACGGTGGGTAATAGGTAAAGGGTTGGATAAGCCTTACAGATCTTCCCCAATACCTCAGATTCAGGTCCCCAGCAAGCAGCATATGTCTCTAGGTGACAGTTCAGGTGGGCAGATGGGTGCTTCTGTCCCCAGCAGCAGGGAGTGACCCACTACTGTCACTTGCTGCTTCTTCCTGGGGGTCTTGCATGATTTAGGGCCAGGGGGCCCACATGCTCTGCTTGAGAGCATATCTGGCTCCTCTTCAACTTTGAGGGCATTGAACCTATTTTGTAGTTGTAAGACTTTAGGTGGAGCAGGAGTCATTTTCTTGGTGCCAGAAGGCACCAGCTTCCATCCTTCCCCAGAGGTTGCATTGTAGTAGGGATGGATGCTGTCTGTGTCTCTACTGGAGCTGACATCTGGGGGTCTTCAAGCTGTTGTGTCCCTGAGAAGATCCTGTCCATCTCCCTTTCATCTTCTCTGACACTGTGCAGCATGCTGACTTTGTCCCATAACTCCTCCACTTGGTGAGACAGCTCTTCAGGCTGAGCGTTGGGGGTTGTTACAAGTATTGGTGGGCAGGAATGGAAATCGCTTCATTCGGCCCCACTGGGGGGGGATGCAAAAATCTTCATAGAGTCATAGAATGGTTTAGGTTGGAAGGGACCTTGAGGATCATCGAGTTCCAACCCCCCTGCCCTGGGCAGGGACACTTCCCAGCAGCCCGGGTTGCTCAAAGCCCCATCCAACCTGGCCTTGAACACCTCCAGGGATGGGGCAGCTACAGCTTCTCTGGGCAACCTGTGCCAGGGGCTCACCACCCTCAGAGTGAAAAATTTCTTCCTGATATCTAATCTAAATCTCCCCTCTTCCAGTTTGAAGCCGTTCCCCCTCGTCCTATCGCTACATGCCCTTGTAAAAAGTCCCTCCCCAGCTCTCCTGTAGGCCCCCTTTAGATACCCTAAGTCTTCAGAAAAGGGTTCTAGGCTGTGTGGAAGTCCAAGAGGTTTGGGGCACGTACGTCCCAGTTGGGAATGTGGTGACACCTGCGCACTGTAAGGTCTGACCATAGTGCCACCACTGAGTGCGCGGCTGTAACTGCTGTTCTCTCCTCTTCAGAGAACCGCTGCCGAGAAGAGCCCACGCCATCCCACCACGCAGAGCAAACCGCCCCCCTCCTCCGAGACAACGCCGCTCCTACACGACGCTGGCACGCTGAGCCAGGATGATGCCGAAGCCTGAGCCGCTGGCCCCAGCACGCTTCCCACTGGGACACATCCGTGCTGGGGACAAGGCCTGCTTTGGATCCCCAGAGGCCTCTGGAAGGTGAAGTCATCCTGGGCAACTCAGCAGAGGCCCTGCACACCACAGCAAAGCCACGGGACAGTACTGCTGCAGCAGCACGCTTGCGCCAGGGCACAGGAGACCTCATCCAGACACCCAAAACACAGTGTTCAAGAACCCTCGTCCCCAAGGGGCCGGCGTTGGCCACAGCCCCTCTCTCCCCCCGCGCCAGCAGGAATGAAGACGGTCGCTGGCTGATCTGAGAAGTTGTTTTGCAATTTAAAACTGCCTATTGCTAGGAATAAAAGGCACTTTAATAGGAGCCTTTAAAATAAATGAGGTTTGTATACGTAGCACTGATGGGATTTAGTGATCTTTTTAAAAGCCACCGTTCATCTCAGGCAAATGGGGCTTGCTGTCCTGAAGCCACTTACGGTTTTATTGCCACTTGATGTGACTGGACTACACCGCAAATCAATTCTGGATGCTGTCACTTCAGCGATGTCTCTCCTAAAGGCTTCCCAGGGTACCTGGAGCCCGCCCGGGGTTGCTTCAGCCTTTGCATGTGTTGGAGAGTACAGTAGTGACTTTTAAAGCCCCAGTTCTGTGCCATGACATTGTGCTCCAGCGATTC
Organism: Vanellus vanellus; assembly: GCF_965231255.1. Classification (NCBI taxonomy): domain Eukaryota; kingdom Metazoa; phylum Chordata; class Aves; order Charadriiformes; family Charadriidae; genus Vanellus; species Vanellus vanellus. The sequence continues at coordinate 12,688,423 of NC_138921.1, forward strand.
CAGTCCAGAGCCCTTGTACTTAGCCTGTTGGCTCTCTCCTTGCTCTGGGATGAACCTTGCCGAAGAACTTGGTGGTACATCTGACCTGTCACTCGGCTCCTGACAGGCAGTTGTCCCCGCTGCCTGCTCAGCCGTCCAGGGTCCGCTCTTCTGGCCACGCACCGTCAGTGCTGGAGGCCATCGAGTCGCTCTGCCCACGCCGCCTGAACGCGGGAAGGGAGCGGGCAGAAGCTTGACCCTCTCCTTGAGCGTTAACCAAGATACTTGTGCTTTTGAGATGGAGGAAGCTACGTGCAATCATGAAAGTAACGATGGCCTCAGTAAGATTTGATGAAACTATTACAGATTTCTGAAATGAGGTCTTGGGGGATGTTAATGGGGGGTGGGTGAGCTGGGGTCACTCTCTAGTGGGAAGGAGGCCCAAAGCCCAGGGATATTCTTGGCTAACTACAGGTCGCTAGTTGTCTACCACACCTGCCTTCCCTGCTTTCAACCGGGAACCAGGGTGGCCCTTAGGAAAGCCCAAAGGGCCAGTGCTGGTGGCTCTGGCAAGGACAAAACAGGGTGCAAATGGTCTCCGGTCTCTCTTGGACCAGAGGACCTGTTGCACTGTTGTATGGCATGGATACTGTTGTGAACTGGAAACCATTGCAATGGTCTAGGACAGCCCTGTGACCTTCTGGTGGGGTAAGCAATACTTGTCCTCTTGCACCTCCGTCCCTCGTAGGAGGCAGGGCGAGCTAAACCTGACACCAGCAGTTGCTGCGCTGGTGCGTTCCTGGCTGGCTGTGTCCCGCTCCCGCAGCTGTCCGTAGGCTGTCTTATCACCGAAACAGTTGTGGTAGAGCCCAGGTCACCAAGGGGGAGGGTACCTGCTACCCAGAACTTGGTCCGTAGGCTGAACTTGTCTAGATGCCCAAACCGTGTCTCGCAGGCAGGATGGTACCATCCAAGTCCCTTCTGGTGGCCAGTACTGCCGGGTTATTTCTGTGGCCCTCTGTGAGGGTGAAGCTTAAGCCACAGCCGTCCTTTCCCTCTGGCCTTGAATCCAGAATTGGCCACCTGCAAACGCCGGCTCACAACCGGCAGCCTCAGCAAGCGGCAACTGAGGCGGGAAGAGGGCAGAGGCACCGTCCCGGGCAAGGCACCATAGGCAAGGCGCTATAGGCAGCGGCGCTATAGGCAGCGGCACTATAGGATGCTCACCCCATCAACTCACGCGAACGAGCCCCAGCTGCATTCGGCAAAGCTAACGTGGATGGACGATAACTACCCTTGGGCTCACCTGCTTGAAGCTTTAATGATGTACTGGTGCTAATTGCTGTTGTGCAGGTGAAAACAAATAAAATACTGTAATTCTGCTCCTAGTGCAAGTGTTTGGGATTTTTTTGGTTTTTTTGTTTGTTTGTTTTCCAGAATCATATCTTGCAAGCTCTCTAAGAGCTCTTATTTTTAATACAGATCTGGATGCTGCAGTAAGTCGGTGTCTTGCGAGGGGCGGGGGGTGCCTGGCTGCCCGGGGGGGGGGGGTAGGTGGGATTGGGGGGGGTGTCTCGGCGGGGCGGTGCGGCCACCAGGGGGCGCTGTGGTCCCGCGGCGGCGGTCCCCGGGCGCGGGGACGGACGGGGGGTCGGCGCTGTCCCCGGGGGTCTCAGGAGCCCCGTGAGGCTGCTCAAAGTCCTCCCCCGGCCCCGGTTGGCTCTGCCTTCGCCAGTCCCCTCGGTGCGCCGTGCTCAGGGCGGTGACAGCCCCCCCCGGTGCAATGCATCCCCCCCCCCCCCAGCGGGGCCGGCATAGCATCTCCCCTCCCACCCCCCCGCCAAGCCGGGTTAAAGTCTTTTACATTCTCCCGAGGATTTTAATTGGCCTCCACAAGCTCGGTAATTATGACAACAATCTTTACCGCACAGAGGTTTGGGTGGTCATAGAATGGTTTGGGTTGGAAGGGACCTTGAAGACCATCTCGTTCCAACCCCCCCTGCCCTGGGCAGGGTCACCTCCCACCAGCCCAGGTTGCTCCAAGCCCCGTCCGACCTGTCCTTGAACACCTCCAGGGATGGAGCTTCCACAACTTCTCTGGCCAACAATGCAGACTGACGGGTCATCTCCATCCTGGAGGTGCTTCATCACTGAGAGTGTCCCCAGCTGTGAGCAGTTGCCTTTTGGTTTGGTTTGGGGTGGCGGGTATCAAAAGGGATGGGGGGGACTTTCAGAGCTTGGTGTCTACTTCATTTTCCTCCAGTGTGCGACAGAACCTCCACCGGCCCCTCTGGAAGACGGCCCAGCGACAGAGCCCCCCCGTTTGCACCGGGGGTACGGTGCTTTTATAAATGTGGTATAAATACTGCACAGGAGCTGTTGCTGTTCCCTTTCTCCAGCCCTATCCCACCTTCCCCCAAGCACAGACAGCCTGGCAGTTCCCCAGGGCTGCAGCGCCAGGGAGGGGGCTCAGACCCTGCTCCTGCGCCCCGGTGTTCCCAGTGCCCATCACTGGTTGTACTGGGTTAAAACCCCAGCAGGCACAGGAAGCTCTGGTTTGAGCCCCGGCAAGTCTTTGCTCTGCTACCTTTGTCACATTCAGATTTGTTCCTGAGCGCACACAAGATGTGGCTCCGGTCCCCCCCAAACCCCCCCACAGCCACGACAAAATCCTGCAGCGACGCAGGGTGGGGGGTGAGGCTGCTGGTGCGAGGCTGTGGGCGGGCACGTCTCCCGGGGCCTCTTATTGCTTGAAAAACTCCAAGGAAAGCACACCCCCAAAAAAAAAGCAACGTGTCACTGATGCTGTTGCCATTATAGAGGTGGCATCACGATATTTGATGGGGAAGTGTTTTTCCCCCCGGCAGCTATAGGGGACCAAGCTTTGTGTACACGCAGCCGCCTGCGCGAGGCCACAGCGTGGGACCGCAGAGGTCAAAGTCCAGCCAGGAGGTGCTGGGAGGAGATGAAGTGAACCGTGGCACCTGGTTTCTCTTGCATTTGGCCACAATGAACCTCTCTGTCTGGGTGGAACCAGTTGGAGGGAGGATACTGAGCTCACCGAATTTTGGAGGAGAGCCCGTATGGCCCGCCCGTGCCTTGGGCACTGCGGGGTTTGCCTGTGCTGGTTGGGTTTAATCCTGTCTCGGCTGGGGAACCTCTGCTGCGTGGCATTGTGGATCCTGGCTGGATGCATAAAGCTTAAACCAAGCATCCCTCCTGCGCGTGAGCTGGGGGTCCAGCCTGGACCTCCCCTCCCCCTCTAGGGTGTACGTGGGGCATCTGCCCTGTTTTAAGCCCTTTTATCAGTCTGACACCGAGCAGAAAGTGGTTTTTCTGCTCAGTGCCGCAGTGTTGGCAGGAGCGGTGCCCGGCAGCCCTGGCCCTCAGCTGCCCTCTGCGCTTGGCCGGCACAGCGCTCTGCGCAGCCGTCTGCCACCTTGGCCACCGACCAGCCTGCCCGAGAGGTGCCCCGTGCTGCAGAGCTCTCTGCCCGCACCCCTTCCCTCGCGGGGGGGCAGTGCTGGGTGACCCCGGCATCGCCCCCGGCGTGAGCCGTGCCGTGGGCGCCCCCTCCACGCGCGCAGATGTGCTGAGAGCCACGGCGAGTGCGTTATCGTCGCAGAAAGCGAGTAAGGGCTGCTGGGCTTTGGCAGCGAGGTCTCTGCTCCCGAGTGCGTGTTGGATGTCGGCGTTAAACTTTATGGCGTTCAACGCCTCATTTAAAAAGTGTGACTAAATGTCCTTCTACCTCCTGCTCCTGAGGACACAGGAGCTCAATTTTATCGCCTCGCCAGTCACCAGAGTCAGGGCTGGACCGTTTCTGGGAAAAAGCCTGTGCGTGCACGAGCTCCTCCACCCAGGGCTGTCCGAAATTCTCCTGCCCTTCAAAAAGGGATGGAAAAAACCATAATGTACTCCCCGCTTTGAGCAGTTCCTTTTACCGAGGTGCTGCGGTGTCCTGGCAGTGAGAGCCACAGCTACAGTCCGTCACGCAGAGTTTCGGGGATGATCTCTTTGGGATGCTCCATCCTTGCCGCTGTGGGCGTGGGGGTCCCCGAGTCACCCTGCCATCACCTTCCCACGGCAGTTCGCACGTCAAACCCCGGCTCTGTTGGCGCGAACCAGACCGCGGCCCCATACTGAGTCCCCGTTTCCCTTTCCCATCACGGTGCGCATCCTTGCGGGGCAGTGCCCGGCGGGGAGGTCCCACCACGGTCTGGGGCCGCGGGGCTCAGAGCGGTGACGCGCAGCCGGCGCGGAGCCAGGGCTCCCTGCGCTCGGTGGCTCCCTGGGAGCGTTGGTTTTCTGGAGCAAGAGAAACAATTCCTAAAAAGGAGCAGTCAGATGGAAAATTGATACCAAATGGTGATATCAGTCCCTTGAGGAATAAGGTTTGATCTCTCAACCCATGGTTCCTGGGGGTTAGGACACAGGCACACAATGCTATTTTAGAGGGATTTTTTTTTAAAAAAAGTTTATTATTTTCCTCTTTTGTAAGTTCACGATTTTCCCAGATGCGAGCTGGCGTCGGATTTGGTGCTGGTGGCACAGGCTGCCCCTTCAGACGCGTGCAGCGCCTGCAGGATGAGGAGGGTCTGCGGAGCTGTGCCTGGCCCCGCTCTGCTCCACGGGTCCCGCCGGGCCAGGGACCACCCCCAGCAGCTCATACCGGACCTGGGGGGGCTTTGCCAGCCCCGCACACTTGTTTTTGTCAGGCAGAAGCAACCCTCAGAGGGCAATAGCCACCCTGGGGGTGCCTACCTGGTTCCCACGCTGACCATCCTTCCCGTCTTCGCTGTCCGCGACTGCAGACGCTGCTGCTGAGCACCATTGCTGGGGGTATCCAGCTGAATTTCTGCGCTTTATAGCATTGCTTGTGGCTGTTAAAAACCCCCACCTCCCTACGCAGCCCAGCTGCTTCCTGCCCTCTCCATCTGAACTGGTCCCTAGACTGGTTCTTGTAGGAAACTGCCCGCTGAGCCGCCGGTGCCAGGGGCTGGAGGCTTCACCTTGTGCCCGCAAACCGTGGGGCCGTGGGACGTGGTGTCCCGCTGCACGAGGCCTGGCACGGGCCTGGCAGCCGCGGCGGGGAGGGAGCGGAGCTTTGCAGCTGAGCTTCCAGGGAAGGAATTTCCAGCAACTGCAGATCCCATCCCCGAAGACAGCGTTTCAAGGAATTACCCTCTCCCCTCCTCCCTCGCTGCAGACTTCCTCTGCTTTTCCAAGTAAATCTCTGGCTTGGGGCCATGTATGTAGAAACCGGAGCGGAGCAGATCCATGGGAACGTTGGGGGCTGGAGGTCGGAGCTGGCCGGGTCCACAGTGCATGGCCCTATCTGCATCAAGCGCCCCCAATTAAGACGCTGAGCCGCCCTCTCCCTTGTGAGCACCAGGATGCCACGAGGAGCAGTGAAACTGCCTTCAGTGCCAAGAAAAATAAATGGTGATTAGGATTTTTTTTTTTTGGGGGGGGGTGGAAGACTATTTTAGCAAATAGTAACTGGTAACTCAGTGGCCTCTCTTGTGGGACCCCCGCAGGGCTGCTCCGGGTCCAGATCTGCTCAGCATCCTGGAAGGGTGCAGGGAAGATCCCCTGTGGGGTCCGTCTCACCCGCACCCCTGATAAGCAACCAGCTGGTCTGACCCCACGGGGACGCAGAGACCACGGGGCAGTCCCTGCCTGCCCACAGAGAGCTGCCAAACAGCCCCGTGTTTGCTCTCCCCCCTTCTCCAGAAGATGCTCTGTGCACAGCAGGAATTTCCATGCCCCGGTGGGGATCGTTGGGGGTCCCTGGCCGGGCTCCCGAGGAGGTGACCCCTCTCCCCGGCAGCGAGGGCTGAAGGCAGGGATCGCATTCCCCCCCCCCCGCTTAAAGAGCGCTCGGTGCCCTGGCGGGGGCATCCCCAGAGACATACCTTGTGGATTTTCTTTGCCTCATAAATATTCCCCCTGCCCTCCCCAGTGCCCCTAGCAAATAAATTATCCGAAGGTACATTTCCCCATTTCAAAGCCTTGTGAAAGAAACCAGAGGGTTTAGCAGCCCTGCCTGGCTGGAGCGGTTCACATACCATCCACCCATTTCCATTTGATCTACTTCATCCTGTGTTAAGTAATCCCTGAAAGCCGCAGTGGGTTGCAGGCCCTCTGCGTGCCTGTAAATCACTGGGGCATGTCACAGGCTGTAAATGAGCGGGTACGCGAGCGTGTCCCACCCCTTAATCTGATCTGAAACGTCCCCCCGGCCCCAGAAAGAAACCAGCCTCGTTAAATCAGAAATGCAGCTTGCTGGGCTGGGATCGTTAAGGGCGGCGGGGTGGGAGCGCGTCTGGCCCGGGAGGTGGGTTTCCACGCGAGACTGGAGCAGAGGGCTCGCCTCGAGGGGCAGCTCCCCAGGGATGCAGTTTGGGGGTGGTTTTGGCATCCTCCAGGTGCCCTGCGCGTGCCTTGGTCCGGGCGCTCCCTGCCTGCGTCCCCCAGGACGGCCCTCGCTCGCCCGTGAACCGGGGATGCCCCGCGGCTAAGTGCGGTCACGGCCACGCGCATCTTCTGCACCGCCCGTCCCACTCCATTCACTTTCCGTCGCTGAAAGTCTTCTGGGATGGAGAAGGAGCGCTGCCCCGTGCGGCAGCCCTGCCTTGCTCCCCGAGCCCCGCCGTGCAATAGGGTTTTAAGTCATTGAGCTCGTGCCGCTCCACAAGTCCCACGTGCGGCCAGGCTACGCGCTCTCTCCCTCGTAATAAATCAAAGATTATTCCCCTCTTCCCCATCGCCTCCCCCCAAAGGTTGCTATCGCTCAGCTGCGGGCTGACTTTAATTACGAAATAAGAGCAGCCGGAGCGGGCGCTAGGTGCTGTTAATTGGCTTTCCAGGAAAGGTTTCCGCAGAGAAAGTTTAACGCCCCAGCGATCGATTCGCTTGGTGCCTCGCGCGCATTAGCTCAGCCTGACGCAAGCCCTTCGCCAGGTCCTAAATTCAGCGCACCGGGTGGCATCCGCCCAAGAGCTGCGGCCAGCCTCGAGGCTCCGAGGGACTTTTCCCCGGCTAATTGAAGCCTGGAGGGCTCAGAGCTCCCCTGCCTGCACTGGGATGGATTTTAGCCGCTGAGAACAAATTCCAAGAGGGGGATGCTGAAATAAAGCAGATGGGATGATTCTGGAGGTCAGAGCGAGGGAGAGGATGCCCTGCCAGGCATCATGCGATGAAAACATACTTACTGCTCCAGCGGCTGTCAAAAGCCCGAACAGATGAGGCAAGGTGCCCAAGGAGTGTGCAGGGACCTCATTTACCTTGTAATTAATGGAAATCGTGAAACAAATCAACACATGCTCCCTATGGAGAGCTTCGCGCTCTGGTTTCAAACCGCTGATGGAGAACCGGGTATGGCTCGCATACAAGAGCACTAAGTGCTGCCATGAAGCCGAGACAGGACTCGGTCCCCACCGCCCTGTCACTGATGGAGCTCCCAGTTGTTTGAGAGATGTTCTTACCTGCCCCTGTGCTCCCCCATAACATGAGGCCGTAGGACGCCTGACCCTGCCCGCGCGATTAGGGCACAGCTAATTGCTCTGCCCCCGCGGCACACGGGGGACTCGCAGTGCTGTCTGTCACCGGTGAAGATGCCTCGGCTTAAGGGCCGCAGAGTAGGAATGAAGACGTTACGCTGAGCCCCATCATCTCCCTCTGATCCCGCTCGGCTGAACATGTCACAGCTGATTTTCCCGGCACCTACGCCCCGCGGGCACCAGCCCCGCTGGGAGGGCGGCGGTGATGGGAGCCTGAGCTGGCGACCAGACGTGCCCTTTTGTTTCCTGCTGTAGAGAAAGCTCATCCCGCTACAAAACGCTATGCCCCCTTTTTTTTTTTTTTTTCTTGCGAGTTAATTAAGTTGGCTCAGTTTAAATATTAAAACCGCTGCTCTTGGACATTTTCCCCCTTCCAGAGCAGCGATGTGGCCGCTCTGCAGTGCTCTCGGATGGGAGCAGGCGCGCTTCCTCTGATTCAGGGATTTAAGGATGAGAGACCGCTTTGGTTCCCCGTCTTCTTGGTTATTCACCACCCGCAAAACGGTTTTGCAAAGCAAAATCTTGCAGACAATTAGTGCCAATTAGAGTTGCTGACAGCCCAACCCCGGCTGCTCGGAGCAGGGGCTGAGCTGTGCGTGGCGGTGTCGGAGCTCTGGCTGCTCCTGGGCGCTTCCAGGGAGGGGAACTAACCCCAAAATAGCACAGGCGAGCGCCTAACTCACCTCCTCGGTCTCCTCCCGCCAGTAGTTAGCGACTGGCATAATCCCCAAAGCATAAGGCTTATGATCCCTTCCAAAAACTTTATCTGAATGTTAACTGTATTCTGAGGTATGGTAAATGCCAAATCCCTTTCGAGTCTTGCTAAAAATCTCATTTTAAAATATGCGAACGACCTTTATGTCTTTCTAAAAAGCTCCCTGCTTCCCTGCTTCTGGAAATGAAAAAAAAAAAAACAACAACCAAAACCCAAAAAACCCAAACTTGCTCCTATATAAAAATATATAGCCCTTGAGCTGACGTGAAGTGCTGCGGCTGCCCTGGCTGTGACGGAGGGGGGTCGGATGAGGGTCCCGCGCATCCTCGACCGGCCCTTTACGGGATGGACCTGAGCGTTGAACGGCTGCAGTAAAATCTCTCCCGCATACCCTGACAGGAGAAACTGCAGAAACTCTGCCTGAGGAATTGGTGGGCTCTCGCTCTCTTTGATATCACTCACATTATAATTAAGAGATAATGTCAATAGAATAAAACATTGTCTCAGGGTAATGGTCTCCTGCTGCTACAGGAGTGTCAAGGCGAAGTCAAATCATTTATCAAAAATGAATGTTGAGGCGAGCCTGGGACGTTTGTTTTCACAGCAAGAGGCATTAATCCTGGGACAACAATATTCCAGCGCTTTTATTTCTCCTGCGCCGGGTGATTGATGCCGACGCATCGCCGTGCCTGCGAGCCGCGGGCGCAGCTGAGCGACGGGGCTCTCCTTCCAGTATTATTGACCAGGTGAATTTTGACTTGTTGAAATACGTAATAGTAAATCGAGGAGCGCTGGGGTGTGCCAGTAAGTGTGATTTTTATTTCTAAAGGAGAATAGTGCCGCGTACGCGCTGGCGCTGCCCGGCCAGGCTGCGTTTTGGGGCTGTGCCTGCCTTGCTGTCGTAGCTGCTGGAGGGTTGCTCGTTCATTAAACCACCGATGGCAAATCTCAGCGCCTGCTCCCAGCCCCATTTCATGCTGCTTCGGAGGTTTTTTGGGGCTCTCCTTGAACACTGGAGCCGGCCGTGCCCCTCTGAGCTGGGCTTGCGCAGGGTTTTGGTGCGGGTCCGAGCGGCTCGCTGGAAGTGCTGCTGAGTATAAACACCCACAGCCCGGCCGAGGTGGGTGTCCGTGGATCCAGGTCCTTCGGCAGAGGTCGGGGCGGCTTCAGCCCCGTCCCCGGCACGGCGAAGGGCGGTGGAGCTGGGGAAAACCGCTGCCGTCTGACCCACACTGCTGCCTCCGGGGCCGGGGAGAGGAGCAGCCTCTGCAGTGCGGCCTCAGTTTGCATTAGGAGAAGTCGCAAGGTCAACGCTTGAAATTAAAGACGTGTAAGTGGCAATTAGACTTGAAACAAAGCCCCAGGAGGATGTACAAAAGCTCTTCCCGACTGACCTTCCCCCCCCGCCCCCCCCGGATTTGTTAGTGGAGAGAATTACACATCCAGCAAACATTTGGGCTGCAGAGGAGCACAAGTGTTTTGTACCGTCTCCAAATGGCAAATCTGTTTTTCTGAAGCAGCCGCCGGTACCTCGTGCATGGCAGCTGCCCGTCGGCACAAGCGCGTTGGGTTCTCGCGAGCCCCCGGCCCCACCGGGGGACGGTCCCCTCCACCCATATGCTCTCCCCATCTCGGTGGCTTTTGCAGGAGGGGCAGGGGCATCAGGCTGGAGCATAACTAACTGTATTTTATATGCAGGGCGGTCCTGGAAGAATTAGTTTGTTACGTAGGGTTATCCTAAATTGTCCCCTAGCATTGCACTGGTTTGAAGGACCTGAACGGGATCGGAAGCCCGTGGTGGTGGGCAGCGTCCGGCCGAGCGATCTGCTCGGTTAACTTGTCCTCTCCTCTCCCCGGGCTGTTAATCTTCCGCTGCAGCACATTGCATGGAGATGCCGTCAGCAGCTTGGACGCAGGATAAGGATTGGGGTGCACGTGGACTTTCGGGCGCAGACTCTGCCTTTTGAAGCTCTGGGTGGTCCCGGTCTCCCTGCAGAGCGTGGAGAGCTGCTCCTTTCCCAATAACTCCCAGCTGTGCCTGTGATCACCTGAGCTGAGTTTGGGGGGGAGGCTGCCCGCTGGGGGTGGGGGGTGTGTGTGTGTGGGTGTCCGCAGAGCTGACTGGGCAGGAGGAGGAACGTCCTCGATGTTTGAGCAGCAGCAGCAGCAGCAGCAGCAGCAGCAGCGATCCGCGGAGGTGGCCGGGGTCAGGCAGCGGCTGTGCCGGCGCGGTGACGGTCAGTGCTGGAGTCTGAAACCACCTGCAAGTGGTTTTCACGTGCTCTGTGTCCCCCACGTAACGAGATGCAGATTCACTGGGGTTTGGTGCGTTCTCAGTTGTTTCTGTAACCGTCCCCTACAGCCCACTGCGCCCCCGGTGCTGCTTTGCCCGATGCTCGGGGTGGGTGGGCGCATCCCACGGGGTGCGTGGGGGGGGGCAGCTCAGCTGGGGAAGGGGGGGGTGTGCGTTTTGGGCTGTGTTTTTTCTCTTTTTCCCTTGCTCGCCGGCTCTAGGAAGGGGCGGGGGTGATGCAAAGCGCTCTCTGTTCAGAGGAGGCTGTGACTGTCCGCCGTGGCGTGGCTTGGGGCACACCGGGGTGCATCACCCCTGTGACCATCGCATGAACAGCCGCGGCAGAGTGAGACTGGCTCAGGGTACCGAGAGGCACAGAGTGACCTAAAAGGCACTTAAAACGCCCTGAAAGTGGCCGGGGAGAGCTCCCCCCCCCCCCAAAGCACAGCTGTTTTGGGGACAGGCTGGCCATGTAACGATGGTGTCCCGCAAAGCCCGGCATGCCAGGGTGGGCTGGAAGAGCAAAAGATGTGCGTGCCTGTGGCAGGGAGCTAAGTTTGGGAGCAGGGGGGGCGCTGCTGCCTCGCTCGCTTGCCCCGGGCTGGGTGCACCGCTCACATTGTGCTGTGGGAGCCCAAAAGGCAGCAGACAACTGGCCCAGAACCTGCTGGCTGCCAATACAGGTGCATTCTGTGCATGTCCGGGTTAAAAAAAAACAAACAAACAAAAAAAACAGTTAGATACCTCAAGTTAGATGCCCAAATCCAGGGGCTTGGCACCTTCCTAAGAGGATAGTGGAGACAGAAAACTGGTTCTCCAGGTGGGATTGAGGACACTGAATCAGGAGTTTGTGACTATAATTATGGTTCCGCGTAGCATCAGACGGGTTAACTAAAAAAGGGGAGGGAAGAAAGTATGCGTCTTCTGGGTCGGTGTTAAAGTCTGTTCTAGCTTGAAAAGAGATAATTTCCAGCGCTGATGACTCACCCTCAGAGAGCGGGCACTCAGACCAAGCTCAAATATGAGATGGGCAATCGAGAAAAAACCCAGAAGAAAGCCTCGGTCTATAGCTGCCAGCCCCGGCCTGAGGCATGGCGGGCTCCCGCACGCGTTGTTATCCTGGCAGCCGCAGCTGTACGGCAATTAAGCCAGGAAATGATTCACTCCAAACCAGGGATGCTCAAGGGCATCCCGAGAGCCCCGAGCACCCTGTGCCGGGCAGCGGAGAAACGCAATCGCATGTCAGGGTCTGTACGTGCAGTCCCTCTCCTGCACCGAGGTCTGTTCCTGCTGCGAACACCAATAAAGATGTCAGGCCGATGCTTGCGGGGAAATAAATCACGGCATTTTTTTTCCTGCCCACAGCATCAAGGTGTCTTCTGGTGCAGCGTAAGGAGGGAGCAGAGGAGAGGCGGGCGGTGATTGCAGGTGCACGGGGTGCTGTGCTGGGAATGAGGGCTCCTGCCTTCTCCCCGCGCCGGGCACAGTCGCTCGCGGCCCCTTCCCACCGGCACCGACTGCTGTGGTTGTGCGCAGCCACCAACTCTGGCGTTTGGGACGTGACCACCAGCTCAGTGCAGAGGGGGCCGCTTGCCCTGCTGGGCCGCCCGTCACCGTGGCCTCAGGGCAGATGTGAAGAGGAGCCCTCACCCGAGAGGCTCTGTGTCCGCTCACCTTCCCTGTGTGCCGCAGGAGGACCCGACTGTAAGATATTGCCATTGCCTGAGAGTGGTCAAAGGAAAATAAAAAAAATAATAAAAAAAAAAAAAAGTGGAAAAGTTAAAATGATGAAGTGCTTTGAGCCAGACCTTTGCTGTCAGTGTGAAACAGCAAGCCCTGATTTAAACAGCCTCTTTGGTAACTGACCTACACCGAACAAATCCATTTACAGTGTCTTGTTTCTCCTCACTGTTTAACTACCAGAGTTCAGAGACGATTCCTTAAATGTTAATGGTGCGGGAATTTGGAAACTTTCCCAGAGTTGCTAGGGGAGCCGTGCAGGAATATGTCTGCCGTGCTTGTGCAGTTCAATTTCCTGCGGAACATCAGGCGGGCTGTTCTCGCCTACTGCTTTGTAATTAAAGTGCTGAAAGACCATCACTCTTTGAGGCTGACGGTGCTCAGATTCACCCCCCGGCGAGGTCCGGCTTTCTGCCCGGCTGCACGGAGACCAGGTTGCAAAATATCTAAAGACACGGTCCCGGCCCACTCTTGTCCTGCTTCCGCCGTCCCGTGGCTTGGATGGGGAGCGAGAGGAGCCTTGTGAGGTTCAACAAGGGCAAGTGTAGGGTACTGCACCTGGGGAGGAATAACCCCGTGCACCAGTACAGGTTGGGGGCTGACCTCCTGGAGACCAGCTCTGTGGAATGGGACCTGGGGGTCCTGGTGGACAACAGGATGCCCATGAACCAGCAGTGTGCCCTGGTGGCCAAGAAGGCCAATGGCATCCTGGGGTGCATCAAGAAGAGTGTGGCCAGCAGGTTGAGGGAGGTCATCCTCCCCCTCTGCTCTGCCCTGGGGAGGCCGCATCAGGAGTGTTGTGTCCAGTTCTGGACTCCCCGGTTCAAGGAGGAGAGGGAACTGCTGGAGAGGGTCCAGCAGAGGGCTACAAAGATGATGAGGGAACTGGAGCATCTTTCTTATGAGGAAAGGCTGAGGGACTTGGGGCTTTTTTAGTATAGAGATGTCGTGGTTGGTTCTGTTTTACCTCAAACCAGGACAAGAGAAAAGATGACTGAGGGGGGATCTTATCAACGCTTGTAAATCCTTAAAGGGAGGGTGCCAGGGGGATGGGACCAGTGTTTTTTCAGTAGTGCCCAGTGACAGGACAAGAGGTAATGGGCACAGACTTGAACATAGGAAGTTCCATCTAAACATGAGGAGGAACTTCTTTCCTTCGAGGGCGGCAGAGCCCTGGCACAGGCTGCCCAGAGAGGGGGGGAGTCTCCCACTCTGGAGCCATTCCAAACCCACCTGGACGTGTCCTGTGCCACTGCTGGAGGTGCCCCTGCTCTGGCGGGGGGTGGGACTGCATGATCTCCAGGGGTCCCTTCCAACCCTCACCAGTCTGGGATTCTGTGAGGACCGGTCTCTGTACCCCGGACAGACTGTTGGATGGACCCCACAGGGCCTCGGTCCACATCTGATCTCTGCTTCGTCCCTTGTGCTACCATCCGCGGTGCCCGTCCCTCAGGGGCCGGGGTGAGGCTTTGCCCCCGTCCCTTGAACAGCTCATACACAGGGCTCGGCCTCAGGAATGGGCGGGTGAAGGTCTCCCACCATGGCTGCGTTGGCCTGAGCACTGGGATAAGTTTGGGCTATACCTGAGAGTGTCAGTACTTCTCAAGAGCCCTTTTCCAGAGGAGCGTAACTGACTTGGTGCATTCTGAAAAATATGGGGTTTCATCAAAGCTGAGCGCAGGGTCACCAGCGCCTCCCGTCTGTGGCGGGACAGGGACGGGTCCCGGTTCGGGAGCAGGGAGAGCCAGCCACTAGGGGAAATCGCTCGCCATGGGCATTGCTGGTGAAAACAAGGGCTTTAAAAGAAGCCGCAAGCAGCGAGCTGGCGTGTTCTCCTCCAGCTCTTTTGACTCTAAACTTGGATCCGACTTCTTCCACTGTCTCGTTAAGAACAAGTGCTTGGCCCAAGTTACATGGCAAATTTTGACATTTTAAAAATTGATGCCTTTTTCTGCTCATAACTTAAGCTGTCTAGTTTATCAGAGACATATGGAAAGTTTATTACATTCTTATTACGGATCCAGCCAAGTGAGCTGGCTAATGAATGTGATTTTTTTTAATTTTTTTTTTTTTTTAAGCTAGGACTTGGCATGGGAGACCTCCTCCGAAAGGGATAGCTTTGGGTCGAGAAATAAATCACCAGAGGTGTTTTTTTTTTTTTTTTCCCCTCTATCCTAAGAGTTCAGCTGGGCAAAAGCTGCAGCCTGTCCGATTTGGGGGTGGAAAGTGAGGCGGCCCAGGCGGAAATCCAGGGTTTGCAGGAGATTTATTGTGTGGCCCCGTGACGACCCCAGCGGCATGCAGCGTCATGGCACCCTTCGGCGCTGCCAGCTCCCTGCTGCCGTCCTGCCCACGTCGTGGGCAAGGAGCACGGACAGGCTGCCAGGACAAATTGTCCAAATTCATGGGAAATCATCATTTTGTTGCTTAGAGCAGCTTGGGGTTTATTAGGAAGGAATAGGGGCACAACTGTCCCGGGGACCGGCCGGGTCTCGGGTGTCCCGCAACGGCCGGGGCTGGGAGGGTGCAAACCTGCAGGCGGTTTTCGGTGTCCGAGGGAAGCGTTAAATGCTTTGCAGGCTGCTCTGGGCGAGCTCAGCCGGGTGCCAGGTATGAGAGAGTGGAAACACAGCCTCACGCTGGCCGCCCTCCAAACCCCGCTGCCGCGGGACGCTCCCGTGCTTTGCAGCGGGCGCAGAGCTCCCGTACGCGCCATCCCGAGCGGTCCCCTTCCCTAAGCCAGGCGCCCGCCCGTGCGCGGCCCTGCTAGTCGGTTTAGGCGGAAAACAGCGTGTTTGCGTTCTGTTGCTGCGTTTGGACTTGTGAGGCGGTGCTCGGTGAGGGTGGCCCGTGTGTGGTGGTGTGGCTGTCCCCTCCTCCTGTGCCTCCTCTGGCTGTGCCTGGTCCCCTCCTCCCGTCCATCCTCTGTCCCTTTCAGTCCCAGGCGTCGGGGGGGGGACGACACACGGACGGACGGACGTGCAGCCCTCACGTCCTTCAGAGCTGATGCCGCAGTTTCACACTTCACAGCACAAACTGTTTCTTGCGCTTGGGAGATGCTCCATCCCTTCCAGCGATGACCCGGAGTGCACATCTCCCCGGGTCTCAGAGGCTCTGGGCACGAATTTTGGTTTTTCCTTTGTAGGAACCACTCGCTTCAGCTTTGGGCTCATTCGGTTCATGAATTCAGTTGGTTATAACTGATGTTACTGTTGGTTTTCCACTACTCAAAATATCCGCCTGTATCTTTCCTCCGCTGTTCTGCAATTTATGGTGCCCACTGGGACGGTGACAGCAGCACTGCAGAATGCAAGTTTTTTTGGCTGGGCTGGTGTAGTTTTAATGTTCTGCCTTGCATAATGTGGAGATCTTCAGGCCAGCTCCCATGCCTCTCCCGCTTTTATAGGGGGCGTTCCGCGGCTCGTTGTGTCTCTTGGTGTGTCACCTCATCTGGTGGCCGTTTCCACCCCCCACCTGCCCCCTTTGTGTCTCACGCGCGCTGTGTTCCATCTCTACCATCTATAGGCAAAATCTCTTCCTCTGACTCACTACTTGGTGCTTCCCCCCCCCTCCAGCCTGCCAACTTGGGCATAATTTGCTGTAAGCGTTGCAGGGGGCAGCACGTACAGGGCACTTCTCCGGGGGAGGTTTTTTCTCTGTGGCAAACCAGGGACGAGCCTTTGCTAGTTTTTCTCCTTTGCTACTTACTTCTCCCATGTCTACGTTCTGCTTTTGTGTGGCATCAGAGGTGTGTTTCCCTGCGGAGCCCGGGAAATCGCCTCTCCTCTGGGCTCTGTTTCTTCCCCGGGTCTCTTTGTAGACCACGCTCACCGGCTTTGAGCGCCTTTGTAGGTCTTGGCAGAGCAGGAGCTTGCCCGCAGGGGTGCTCAGCGAGCCAGGGAGGAATGCCACACCAGGTTACCTCTGCAGCCCTTTCTCCTCGGGGCTCCGCACCCCGGGCACAGGCTGAGCCTGAGGTTGCTCTGCTGTTCCTCACCCCTGCTCCTCCTCTACAGCAGCTTAGCGCATCTCTTCGACTTGGATCCTCACAACGTCAGCCATCTGGTGCGTTTTAGAAATACAAAGAGCTATTGTTTGCTCCGGAATCCGTGTTCTGGCGAGGTAGCTCTGCTTCTGGAGCACTCTGCGGGTTTGCCAAGGGTCCTTCTGCTCTGCTGGCAAGCGCAGGTGCGTCTGGAGCAGCCTTTGTCCCTTGACAGAGGAACCGCTCAGATTTTCTTTTCTTGTTTTGCCTTGTCTCATCATAATCCCGAAGTTTCCCACAGCGATCCTACACGGAGAAAAGCCCCCGTCCTTTGGCGGGGAGGGGGCTCGGAGGTGACCCTGGCGGTGACCCTGGCTGGCTGTCTCTTCATGGGAGCGACGTTCTGAGCTTTGGGCTTGAAGCCTTGATGTCTTTTCTAGCGTTAAATCTCCTGATGTCCTTTAGCGTCAAACCCTTCCTCAAAGTCAGGGGCTCGGTCAAAATGTGCTGCCCAAAGCACACCCCTTGGGAAGCTACGGGGGGGGGGGGGGGGGGAAGCAAGGGGTTAAAAGCAGAGCCCTGTTGCCAGCTGGGGACACTGGTGCATGACAAATGTGGCTTTTGCATTTCCCTCTGCAGACGAGCCCCTGTAGTCAGCCTAATTTCGGAGAGAGCCGCCTCTGAACCAGAGTGACTCAGAGGAATTTGTTTTGCGAACCGGGCGGCTGTGTCTGGCGGGCTGCGGCAGCCGCTCGCAGGTTTAATTTGTAAATGCTGACACATGGCATTTCCTCACCGTCTCGTTGGGAAGGGCGGCGTGTCTGCCGGCACTTCCAATTTGTCACTGTCAGGACTGGCCCCATCTCCTGCTCGTCTCTGAAATGTCTTCTGATCAGTGCCGGGGAAGTTATTGGCACATAATTTATCATTTAATATTACCAGGAGGGTTTCTTTCTACAAACATCCCCGCAAATGATTATGCTGATTATGTTCGGTAGCTCTTCCCTTCACCTGCAAAAACCTCTCCTGGTGTCCGTTTGGGGCTCTGCTGTAGTGCTGGGGAGCAAAGCTGCCCTTGACGCCATGTCTCCTTCACCGAAAAGCCCTGATTAACAACCAGCCGAGGCTGACCCAACGCGGCACCTTCCTACAGCCGTGCTCTTGCAGAAGATGTTGCATTAGGGACTTTTTCAGGACCGCAAGTTCCCATTGGCATCTCTCGTCAGGCAGCTGGGGGAAGCGTTTCCCCAGACCTTATTCCTCTCTATGGAGGAAGGATTTGGGGGTGAAAAAAGGCCACCAAGGTGCCTGGACACCCCTGGATGGTGCAAGGGGTGCTGTGCCCCTGGGAACAGAGGTCTTCTGCATTGCTCATCGTGGTGGGGACAACTTGCTCTTGCAGATGAGCGCTGTGATGTTACATGGCACCCAGGGGGAAGCAAACCTGTCACGAAAGGTAGCCGCAGAGATGGGGCAGAGGGCACCTGGGCTCCTGCCCTGGTTCGGATCCCTCCAGTGCAAGAGGATGGAGCTGACCCTGATGCTCCCCAGTTCCTGCTGGTGTTCAGTGGGACTTGGATGCTGCAGGGGCACCGCGTGGGCTGCAGTGCAAGCACAGAAGGAGGCAGTTGACTTGCACGTGGCTTTCCCCAACTCACAGCCAAAGGTGGGACGTGGCAGCTGCCGTTGGGGCTAAAACATAGTATTTTTCAACAGGGTCATCACAAAAATGTCTTTGCGTGTGCTCCTGTAATGACCAAAGCAGATCTGCAGGGTGGGACCTGCAATGCAGTGAGTGGGGCGCCTGCTCCGACCGAGCAGCCCCGGTCCCAGCATGGTGGAGCTGGGTGCCACGCTGGGGTGCACCAGCCTGGCCAGGGGCACCCGCACGTGCGGGATGCTCTGAGGAATGGTGGTAACACCCAGAAGGACCATGCTGAGCGCTCTCCTCAAACCATGGCTTTCTGCCCTGACTTGCTAAATCACATCTTCCTGCGAGGTGTCCAGGACCTCCGCAGCTCCGTTGCGCCTCGGGGCAGCGTTAATGCTTCCCTCTGCCCACGGGCTTGGCCAACACTCAACGTCCAGCACAAATGACCTTGACCGCAGCGAGGCAGAGTCCCAGGGCTGCTCCGCATCCCTTGTGGGGATGGGACGTGCTCCCCCGGCACAGCCCCTCCGCTCGGCCGCTGCTTTCTTCAGCTCCTCCCGGTCTCCTCGGCCGCAGCCGTGCAGTCAGTTAAAACCCCGGCTGGCGCCCTGGCTCGCACAGGGCAGCCTTTCTTGGAAGCTGGCTCATGGTTTTATAGTTCTGCTTTATTTAGAGACATGAAAGTGAGTTTTTGTTGTTGCTGTTTTATGAGCCAGACTTCAAAGGACGCAATTATGCAGACTGGGCAAAGACCTGCTGGTATCTCATGGAAAACGGTGGAAAAACCCTTCCTTTCTGAGCCTGTTCCACAGCTGGGCTGTATGTCTGTTGCTTTGATTGAAATTTCTGATTTCTGGGGAAGAGTGCAGTCAGGCAAGGTCTTTGGTGGCTGTGGTCGTCATTGCCTTCCTCATCCCCCATGACATGGCAGGAGCGGCCGTGGAAATCACTGTGACATTGCCAATGATGGCTTCAGGGTCAAAGAGGATGAACGTACGGGAAGCAAATGAGCCCTTGCGGGAGAATAGTCTCAGGAGAGTGCAAAATGGCTGGAAAAGGGAATGTTTCTCCCATGAGAGCTGGGCAGTGCTCCCACTGTGGGCAGTGCTGGGCAGGGCTGCGCCTTGACCCTCTGCCTTGCCCCATGTCCTCTCCCCAGCTGGGTTTTGGCTCTCTAATGAGGTCCCTGGGGTGGGAGCTTGTTGTCCCTTAGGGACCTTGCGCACAGGCGCTGGTCCCAGCTCAGGGACGGGTGGATGCAGGGCAGGTACCTCCTAACTGGGCATCCCAGGAGTGGTCAGGCACCTCCTCCAGCAGACATCCCTGCTGGGCTGGTCCTTCACACGCCCTCCCAACTCTCAGGCTGTTTGGGAGACAGCGCTGTATCCGCAGCTGTCCCTCTCCTCCCGTGCCACCAGGGAAAGGCACCGGCTCCCTGTCCTGCCCCCTGCAGCTGAATGCAGCGAGGACCCGCCTGAAACGCAGGCGATGCTCTCGCTGGGTAAGGGGTTGGTGCCCATCACTCAGCGTGAAGAATTGATGACATTTTGCTTTTATCTTTTTGGTTGCAGAGGGACTGTGCCGACGAGAGTTGCGGCTCAAATGACAGTTTTCCCTGTGTCCCCCGAGCTTCCTAATGCAGATACTCCCCCCAAAACCCCCGCCAGCTTCCCGATTTCCAAAAGCAAACTGTGGGCACGGGGCAGTTTGCCAAGAGGCGACGGGGCTCTCCTCCCCGGCTCCGTTCCGCTGCTCTTCCCCGAGCCCGTAGGCGTGGGGAGCCGAGCCCTTTATCAGCTCCTGTACACCAGGAAATTTTGTAAGTGTCTGAGAAGACCCTGAGGCTATATAAAAGTTCAACTCGTGATTCATTTCCTTCCTATCCAGGGATAGGCTAATTTGAGAGTATGCACTGAACATTAATTACCTTCCTTGCCACGGTTTCCTATCCAGGCATCCTTTCCCAGATGACTTTCTGCTCGCTCAGGTCCAAGGCCATAAAAGCTCCCCTATTAGGAAAGGAAATATTTTACATCAGGTTTATACTGTATGCCTGAGGTCATCAGAAGTACAGATCGAGTGGCAGAAATACACACTGTGCTCTCTCCTTCCAGCATGAAAAATGAATCAATAACTCATCGATTTAAATTAAAATGTCTGCCTTGCAAAATGCCTCCGAGCGCTAATATTTGCAGCCCTCGTGTTTTGCGACGGCGATTGGAAATCCGCTGCCCCTGTAAAGCGTGCGGGGATCCATCTCTGCTAACGGCACGCAATTGCTGACGCCCAGAAAAAAAACCCGCTTTCCCTTCCCCTGGAAGGATCCAGCAAGGTGAACTTTTGGAAATTGCCTCTCCTGGCGCATGAATTATGTATCGAACAGGCGGCGGTCAATATATCTGACTTCTTCACGAGGTAATTAAGAATAAATGTGGGAATTCAGGCAGAACTGTTGCCTTGCGTGGGAGGTGAGCGTAACCGTATGGAGCCGGCTCTGAAGGGGATGGCTTTGCGGTGGGGATGCTGGGGGGATGCTGCAGGGATGCAGGGGGATGTACGGCTCAGGGAAACCCTGTCCGTCCCTTTGCCTCTGGCCGTGCCCTGCCGGTGCCCGGGCACCGCGCTGGACCGAGCCGCTGTTTGCATTCCCACCTCCCTCCTGACAGCGGGAAAATCCCACATTTTCCATAAGTCATTGGGTTATTGGCTGCTCCCGTGTACCTGTGTGTGCTGCCAGCCCTGGATGGTGAAACGAGCCCGGATCCGGCTGTCTGAGCCTGGACGGGGTTATTACCCCCAAACCGCTGGGCTTGGAGGGGGAAGGAGGCTGCGCACTTTAACCTGCGCCGTCTCGGATATCTTGGGATAATATTGACTTCCATTAAAAAAATCTGAGTGCTTCTCTCCACTCAGATCTCTTCTTGTGAGCTAATTAAAAAGTAGCTGTATTAGCGAACACATTTATGGTCATTAGCAAACAGTCAACTAACTAATTTTAAAGATTTATGGTGCTGGCAGCAGGTAAATTATAGTCTTCGGAGAGTTTTCTTGCAAATGATCTGAAAGTAAGGTTTGTTCTAGCCTTGGGGAAACATAAAGGAAATGCATTTAATGACCACAAATTGTATGTGCTGATAGTCTCAATAAGATATTTAATGCGTACTTGCAATTTTAGCGGTTGGAAAAGCACAACAGCCTTAACGGTGGCGTGATGGTTGAGTGTCCTCTCTACCCCGCGGCTGGTTTGCTCCGGGCTCTGCCGTCTCCAAGCAGCTCGCGGGGCCCCGGGGGAAGGATTTCCTCCTCTTACCTGGTTAGGGAAAAGCTGTGATGTATTAAAAATAAGTGTGTGACTGTTGTTTTCCAGATTTGGTTATAAAAACCTGCTAGTCTCCAACCGTGACATGTATTATGGGCTCGGTTTCGCCGTTAGAATAATGTTTAGGTTGGCAATGAAAGCCCCGAGCGCGCCTGCAGAGGAAAAGGCACTCGCTGCATTCGCCAGAAATTGCTTTCAGCCGCTCTGGTCTTTATTTCTCCTCCGGGCAACCCTCTCCGCCCGCACTGATGGGGCACCGCGGTGTTTCCCCGGCACGGCCAAGGTTTGGGGCTGCGTTGCAGGCTTGGATGAGATGGGTTCGATGGGCAGAAGGTGGGGGGATGGTGTCTCCTCCAGACCCCTTTTCTCCAGGCGTCGTGGTGGGGGGATGCCGAGAGCTGCACGGAGCCGTCGGGCTGATTGCGAGTCATGGGCGGGCTATTAAATCCCCTTATTAAATCTGGTTTTCTCCCCAAAAACCCATGCGTGAGTAAGAACACCGAGGCTCATAATGAACAGCTCTGGGTCCAGAGAAGCCGTAGATGGTCCTAAATGATTGAATAAGGCAATTTCCCTAACGGGGCTGCAGGCCACCGGCAGTGATTAGTGCCGGAGCAGAAATACATCACTTAGCTCGTATTATTTAAACATAAGATACTTGAGCAAGCGCAGAAAATTTTGTTTGCTCTATATTCTTTCCCCCGTTGGAAGGAGCCGTTATTTACACACACAAGTTCTTGCGGTGTGTGGGGGAGCTTCCTCGCCTGCTCCTGGACCCACACAGAATATAAACGACCACGTTTCTCCTCGGTAGCAACGACTCCGTCTGAGGGCTATCTCCCCTGCATGTTATCTGTTAATTATAGGATACATTTATGTCATTAAGGTTTATCTGCGGTCCTTTCCTTCCCCCTGCTAAATGGCTAATGCCTCTCGCACGGATTAATTCGCGAGACTTCCCCTCCTTTTCTGCGAAGGCGGTGGGCAGCGGCGCGGGAGGGATGCCCGTCGGCGGTGAGAGCGGGGCTGTGCCCGGCTGGGATCTCGGAGGGTGTCCCAGTGTAGCCGAGCAGCTGACGGGAACGCGGCTCTGACGTTCTTGGCTTATTGCCTGCAAGACCCGCCACGGCGAAGGGACGAGAAGCGGAGCCGCGGCGGTCCCCTGGACGAGGAACACGTGCCGCGTGGCGTGGGAGAGGGGCTTTGGGGTGAGCCCCGCTGCTGATCGGGAGGTGATAGAGCCGTTGCTCTCCCTTCCCTTAATGAAGAGGTGTTTCACGGGCCGGGGAACGTGCCTGACTCCGGTGGATTATTAAATAACCAAGGTGTTGGCTGGGGAGGATGCCTCCAGGGATGTGCAGCTTGGCTGCAAGCGGGAAGGGCTCCTCTCTCCCCCCCAGCTGCAATTAAGCTCCTGTCGGCCCGCAGCCCCTGGGGTGCGGGGGGAGCTGGACGGCAGTCCCGGCCGTCCCTCGGCACCGCCGGCTGCTGGTTAAGCAATTTGTATTTCAACTACCCATTAATTGGCATAAGCCCTGGGCAGGGGCTGCTTCCCTGTCCTCCTGAGATGAGGCCGGCCCGCAGGAGGCAGCCGTGGAGGCTCATCCCCACGGCTGGAGGCCGAATCCTGCTTTTCTATGGAAATCCAAGGGCTTTTCATGCCTTTATTTTGAGGCGCCCGCTTCCTGATGTATCCCGAGAGGGCTGTGTTTCTGCAGAGGTCTGAGGGCTAACGCGCTCCCCAGCATCGGCGTGGGTTTGGGATGTCGGGGGCTGGTCCCGAGCGTGCCCGCGCAGCAGGGCAGGTCCCAAGGCTGCGAGAAGCTTGGGATTTTTCACCCCACTTTATATTTATATGGTACCTGTTTATCTTGAATTACAAGCAAGGTTTTCCTGGGTTTAGAGGACTTGTCTGTGTCTCTCTGTCTCCTTCTCCTTTTCTTTCCATAACTGCTGACGGTGGATTTCTGCCATGCCTGAAAACCTGTTCACATAAAAACATTAAAGGGAGCAAATTATTTAAGAGCTGGGAGCATGGGTGGGAGAGGAGGCAGAAGGCCAGATCTGCGTTTTTTGGCCATTAAGCTGCACATCATGCTTAATATAGCAGGTGATATCTTCAACCTCCCCACAAGCTCAGGGCAAGAGCCAAGAAACAGAGAAACTGGTTCTCGTCAGGACCGCCTTACTTTTGCTAGATACTGCCTTTAAATGTATCCCTTTAAATAGGCGTTCCGAGCTCTGTGGGCGTTTGCTGGGGGAATCGCTCCTGCAGGAGATGTGTCCACTGGAGATGGCAGTCGCAGGCAGGTGCTGCTTCTCCTTCCCTCCCTTTCTGTGCCGTGGGAAGGCAGGACACGATGCCCGGTCCCATGCCTGGGCGGGCGAGAGGAGCTGTCGGGCACCCTGGATGCTCTTGCCCTGGCTCCTCCGTGGGCTGCAAGCACTGTCTGGTCTTGGAAACACCAAGTGTGGGTGTTTCCCCAGCCCCAGGGTCAGTATCACAGGGCCAAGCTTTGGGAAAGGTCTTGTTGATCACTGGGGGTTTAAAAAAACCCACCCTCCCCGCAGTCTGCTTCCTTAGGTATCCCCTTAACTCCCCTGGGCTTTGGGTCTGGATTGAGCCAGAGGGATCCAACAGGTCAATGCCTTGGACCAGGCTCCTCCCAAAAAGCCAAAGGCAAAAGTCCTTGGACTTTGGATGTTTGCAGGTTTTTGAGCGAGTTTCAGGCGCGTTTGAGAGAGCAGAGAGCCCACGGGGTGTCCTTGTGGGAAGGGAGCTGCGCCAGCCCTCCATGGCCCTTGGCATGGGTACGGGCGGTGTGAGGCATCGGTGGGGGTATGGGTGGCATGAAGCAGTGGACCACGCAGCCACGACGGTTAAACCCTGCGTATCGTCAGGCCCCATTTGCATTTTTGCTACTAAAGTAATCAACACAAAAATGTTTATATGTGTTAATAAATGGAGACGGGCTTGTTACGTGGCTGCTCTTCCAAACGCGGCCGGTGACCGGGAATGGGCTGGCCGGGGAGCGCTGCCTGGTGGCCATCCGTGAGTGCCGATCTGCCGGCTCCCTGCCTGTCCTTCAGAGGATAACTCTTACGCTACGGAAAGCCTGTTCCTACAGCCAGCTTATAACTCCTTTAAATGTTTTGGCATCGGGGTCTGCTGAGCGTTCCACGAATCGTCATTTCCACACATTTCCTCCATCCATAATTCCACGTATGAGTGCACCTGGGTGCCAAAGTTGCTTAAAATATTCGTGCTTGGCACACGTGCACCTTACAGCTTGAGAGATGTGAATGTTCCAGAGATGATGGCGATACGGCAGAAGGCACATGAAGCAGCGAGAGGAAACCTAACGCGTCAACCTCCAGACTTTCCATCCGGAGCCGCGCTTGGGGCTTTTCCAGGCTGCGTTAATTGGAGGGAGGTGATGTTTCCTTAACCGTTCCCAAGGCCTGAATTCGGCCCCTGCCTTCCTCCCTCATCCTCAGCTGATGGCTTCATTTGGGGAAAGCAAGAGGTCAGAGGTATCCTCTTAAATGGAGCGTGCCGGCTTTTCTCACCCCCCCCACCCCAGTTTGGGAAAGGCAGAGAGGGTGGCTGGAGGGCTCGTGCTGTGCTTTGTGTCTCACTGCGCCTTTGCTGTATCTGTACCTATAAACCTGTAGTTCTTTTCCCCATCGTAACCTTTTCCCTTATTTGGAGCAATCTTTTCACCCTGGGGGCTGTACCTCATGGTCCCCTGGGATGCTCCAGTGTAAATTTGGGGCTATTTACACCCCTGTCCAGTGAGGGATGCCAAGGCAGTTGTTTTTCTTAGGAATTCAGAGCAAAAACTCCCCCAAAGAGCAAATTATTTATTTAAACCACGCTGCTAAAAGCCGGGCTGAGACCCCTTCAACCCTCCCCCATCACTTTAACGTGCCGCGGTGGCTCTGCTTCGGCATCGCTGCGGGCTCCATCCCGGAGCAGCACCGGCCAGGCCAGGGCTGGGCGGGACGATGTGCACCTTGTCCCTGCTCCCGTCCTGCCCGCCGCCTCCCGCAGCCACGTCACGGAAATCCCACACTCGCTGAGTGCCGTGGTTGCAATTTTTGGCCAGCGTGCTTGAGGACCCGGGGGACTTTCCCTGGGGCAAGAGCTCTGCTGGCTATTCCTCTGCTCCTCTGCATCCCTCCATCCCATATTTGCAGCCTTTAAATAGATTTATTTTCAGCATTAATAGATTTTTGTTGTTGTTGTTTTGGTTTTTTTTTTTTTTTGTCTGCTCTTGGGGATTCATGAAATGTGGTGATTGGAGCAGCTGAACGAGGAGCTGGGGGAAGCGGGAGTTAAAAACGATTAAAAGGTGGTGGTGGGAGCAGCTCCGGTGCCGGGGAAGGGATGAGGCAAAGCCCCTGAGAGCCGGGCAGGAATTTCCTCTGTGCAGCTGAGCGCAGGAGCCGGCCCCTCTGCCTTCTAAATCATTTTATGGTGGAAGTGACCTAAAATTCACAATCCCACAAGGTACGGCGTGGGGGGAGGAAGAGAGGGAGGCAGCCCTGGCTCCGGAGGATGCGAGCCAGGAGGAAGGGGGGTGAGGAGCAGCACAGGCTCCCAGCCGGGGTGACCCCGCGCGGGGCAGGATCCGGCCCGGCACTGCTCAGTTCCAAGTGAACATCCCCCGTTTCCAGCCGTTCTCAGGTTGCTCTTTTCCCTTCCCCCAGAGCCTGCGCCTTCCCTTGCCATCGTCAATCATTTTGGCTGGGGACGGGAACTTTATCTTCATTTTTGTCCTTGAAGAAGATGTCATCGCTCCGGCGTTAAGGCGGGAACATTGCCTTCTGCTTGCCAGCACTTGCTGTTCCCGCAGAGCCTCCTCGGTGGCAGTCACTGCTGCCGTAGGCTGCTTTTTTAATTTTTTTTTTTCCTTAATTTCCTGCGATTTTTTGAGGCTGAGCTGGGAATAGAGGAGCTGCTTTGGAGCATAGGCAATCTTGTTCACCAAACGAAGCCTGTGTTTGGGGTAGTTTGTTTGGTAGCTGGGAGGTCTGGTCACCTCCACCTCTGGTGGGACCCAAAACCCACGTGGGTGTGTTGCTGAGGGTGTATTTTATGTCCCAGCTTCGTCTTACTGCTTAACCCCCATCTGAAAGAAATAACTGGCTTCTCCCCAAATTGATGCTCCTAAATTTAGCTTTATCTCCCCGCTGCGCTTTGCTCCACAGGCACTGCGGGACTTACTGCCTGGGCTCAGTGCTGGGCAGATGTCGAGCATCTCCGCAAGCCGTCCCACCACCCCGGTGTTGCCTCTGGTTTTCAATCATTTTAATTCTTTAGCAACGGCGTCCTCGTATATTAGCTTAACACGTCGCTCGTGTAATATCCGTGACGCTGATTAAATTAAAGAAAGGTTCCTGCTAAAACTGGGATTCGATTACGTGTGTTAATCCCCTTTTTCCCCCCGGAGGAGATGTGACGGGGAGCGCGGTAGGTGCTCTCCTGCTGTGCCAGGCTTTACCCAACGCGTGGCGTGAGCGACTGGGGAATTAAAGCGACGCGAGAAGATGCTGCGCAGTTTGGTTAGTCAAGAAAAAGGAACATTTCCTTCCCAGAGAGGAAAAATCTCAGTTTACACTTGTCTCTAGTCTTCAACTTAACAAGATTTTGCTCGTTTATCTCTTTGAAAGAAACGATCCTGCTGGAAATATTTGTTGTGTTGTCTCCCCGCCGGTACGGAGAGCACAGATGGAGCAAAACGGTAGTGGGTTTTAAAATGTATTTATGATTTTTTGGCTCCCAGGAAAAACTTGGGGATGTCTTTGTGTACAAGGAAACGCTGCTCCGGGATGCTGATTTTAGGGCACGGGCACAAGCTCCTGCCCCGCACCCGCGAGGCTTTCCTGGCACGGGGCTGGGTTTGGGCTGGATTGAGCAGGGGGAGAGCAAAACCCAAAAGCTTACATTGGCCCTCTCCCTGAAAGGGAATTTCCCTCCCTGCCCCGCGCCTGGGAAGCGACACCGAAGGTTTTTCAGGCACTTTGAGAGCTCCTGTTAAAAGGTGCTATCAAAATGAAAGATGTGATTTTCTCTGAGTGGCCCCACCTGTGACTCATCCATCTCTATTAGGGCAGAGAGTCAGAGTGAGTTATGGGAAGTCCTCATTAACCTCGGGAGAATTTTATTCCTAATTTTGGGGGTGTTTTGGCTGCCTGGGGAGAGCTAGCAGAGGATTGTCATGGAAAAAGCATAGTTTAATGCTGATATAGCGCAGCATTTATTAAAAGGAAATATTTTGCACTTCAAAGAATCTATCAAAGGCATGAATATAGAAACAACAAAAAAAAAGACCTTATCTGACCATAAAATCTTGTCAATGCATTATCTGTTTGCAGTGGGTAGCCAAATTTGAAACCGGGTTCCCACTAGGGTGGTTGTTTCCATCCCTGGTCAGGGAATGAGATAACTAACTTTAGAAAAAACCCACCCCAAACTAATAAAAAGTCAACATTTAGTTTGGCCTAAAAAATGGAAACCTCTCTCTTCCCCGAGACCGCTTGCTCCCCAAGACGCTGCTGACCTCGGGGAGATTATTTTTAGACGATCTCATTTTTTAGGCTTCTTCCCGCCAGAGTGGGACGGGGCCAGAAAGTGGGATCTGTCCCCAAAGCATCACGGAGCTGCTCGAGGAGCTCGTTGGTGTTGCTCAAACCCATCCTGACTCATCTTTACGGGGGCGGGAGGAGAAGCAGACGCTGTGACGGTCACGGCGGCGAGCTGAGAGGGACGGTGCGCGGGGCAGCATCTCTTTGGGACTTTCTGCTCTGGCCTATAAGTTACCTAGTTGATAGTTTTGGAAACTTTTTCTTTAATTTATGGAGTTTGTGTGAAAGGGTATTGAATTAAAGCAGGGGTTTGCCAAATCAGAGCACTTCCCTGAAAGCTCGAAATGAGTTCTTGCTTTTTTCTGCCTATTAGAAAGAAATATTATTATTTTCTTCAGAGGAGGGGAAAAAAAAATCTATAAAGTCCTGGCTTTAATCTGAAGCTAAGGTATTAAATACTTCTCCTCGCTGCTGGTTGTTGTGAAAAGTTTCTTCTGCGGACGTGGAAGCGTCGCTGCCCTGTGCTGCCGGCGTGGGTTACCCTGGGGTGAAGCTCACGCGGTTTTCCACATCGAGAGGATGGAAATCCTGGTGGAGAAACTCTCCCTGTGTCCCCCCGAGACCCTGGCACGCCGTAATACCCTATATTTAACTTCAGAGTCCGCTTAGGCTAAATAAGAGCCCTTTTATAGGGAATGGGAAAAGTTAAACATATTGCTTCGGTTTACAAGTAGTTATTAAATATTTGTTGCCGGGCTGTGATGGGTTCCCATTCTGTCTCTAGCTCGCTGTCAACTCTGTTTAAAGGGATATAAATAAGCCCAGAGGGTCTCTGCGGCCACGGTGACCCCGTCCTGCTGGGGACAAGCCCCCAGCTTTGAATTTTTGGAGGGATTTTGGCTCCCCAGGTTTCTGCTTCTCCCCCCGCCGTACGGAACCACCTGATAAAGCAATAACTCAGCTTTATTGATTATGTCAAAGGCAGTAATTCAAGAAAGCTATTTAAATTCACAAGAGGAAGCTATTGCAATTATAAGTGTCTGCAGCAGATTATTAATCATTTTTGTTATGGCTATCAAGCCACGAGACAGACATTTTCTGTACGGCTTACGTGAGCGCCTGCTTTTCAGTAATGACTTGGGTTTTGCTCGCTTATTGGTTCATAATGTGGAATAAAAAATAAGCAAACAGTTCTTTATCTAAATCAATATGCATAAAGCTTTATAGGATATTGCTATAGGAGCATATCAACTTCCAGTGCTTTAAATTCATATTCTGTTTAATCCAGCCAAATCCCGGCGCTAGCTCCGCGCTCCCCTTCCCTTTATTTCTCCAGCGTTATTTCTGCAATACCGCCGTGATTTTGGGGGCAAAGCAAGTTGATTTCTTGCGGTATTTGCCTGCACGTAAGCATTAGTGAAAGGCTAAATCCAGACCCTGCGCCGCGGCCGGCACTCTTGGCGGAGGCTTGCGGGGTTGCAGAGCTGGCTGAGCTCCCCGTGGTCTCACCAGCAGGTTGCACGTAGCCGTGGCCACATCGTGGTCCCTGGTGGGGTTTTTGGGTCTGAGCCTGCCTGTCTGGCACTTCACATCACCTGCTGCCGCCCAAATCCCTGTGCCGTCTTCTTCCCCATCTGCTTTACTGATGCCTCACCCCCTGCCCAGACTCCCATGATGTGCCGCGGCTCGTGGCGGTGGGGAAACCACCCGAGAGTTATTCCTTCATCTCAGGAATATCCAACAAATTAGAGGAAATTTAGACAAGGGGAATAAAACCCAGTGAAGTGATGGAGAGCGTGACTGATGGGGAAGGATTAACAAGTTATTGAGGACCCGTGTGGGAAAGGGGATGTCGTGTCACTGGAGAGCTGTGACGGTTTGCTGGACGGGACTGGGGCACCGGGGAAGGGAAGGGGCAGAGCTGGGTCTCCTGTCTCCGGGGTGCATTAGGTCCTTTGGGTGCTTGGGGAGCGGAGGATCTCGGTCCAGGTGATGCCCTGCTCCCCCTGGCCGGAGCCAGCCTGGGGACCTTCCTCCCCATCTCCTTGCTCAGGGGCTGCTGCAGACGGATGTGTTTGGGGCTGGTTATTGCTGTTCAGCTCTCCTGTGAATATCTGCCTCTTCCAGGCAGGGAAAATGGGCTTTTACACCTTTCCTTTAAATTACTGCTTACCTTTGGTTACCAGCGAGACCCCAGAGCCGATAACGCTGGCAGGTTAAAGCCGGGCAGCCTTGGCTGATGGCCAGTCCCCATTTATACTGTGGACAGGTTTTTTTCTTCAGAAAGGCAGTTAAGCAGAACATTTCTCTATAAAAAGCTGCAAAAGAGATCAGAGCAGCTCTCCCTCTCCTCTTCCATCTCCTTTGCTTAGTGACCTAGAACTAAATGTTTTATTATTAGAAAGAAGAAAAAATATATGTAATATATATATATATTTTCAAGGCAGGTCTTTGATATAGGGTTTTGGGAAAGCTTTTCTCTACAGCAGGATGAGGTGACGCTCGTATGGGTCATCTGCTGAAGGGGAAAAGAGGCCTGGAGCATCCTCTCCGGTGGATAAAGAGGTGTGGGGTCCCTGAAAGCACGGAGTCAGGTCCCGGCTTTTGTCTGCTCTCTGCTGAACTGGGGCTTTGAAGCAGCAGTTTTGGTTTGGGAAGGTGAGGGGCTGGTGGGGCTCAGCACTCCTGCGGAGCAGGGTCCTCTGTGGGACCAGCTCTGGGTCCCCCCATAAAGGACCAGCCCTGGTCCCCTATGGGCTTCGGAGAGCCGGGGCTTTGGTCGCTTGTCTCTTGTAAAGTCGGGATGGTGGGACGGGAGGTGCAGGGCAGACAGGGAGATGCTGTCCTGATGAACAAGTGAGCCTTGTCCTGGGTGGCCTGGGCCAGGGGATCTAATGTCTTCCAAAATGCAGCAACACGCCATCTTGGCACAATCCTCCCCCCCAAAGCTGCGCTGGTTTTGATTAAATTCCTCATCAAACATTTATTTTCCCTGAAAGGAAGCTTTTGTTCCTGTTCTGGAGCCTTTCGGTTATGAAAAACTGCAGCTGAAAACACCCAATTAAGAATGTGTTTTCCCTGCTCTGTCCGTCGGGAGGTTATTTCAAGGCGCATCAGTACCGTGGTGGGTAACGGGGTGTCTACGGGGGTAGCAAAGCCTGGACGGGCAAGCTGGGAGGGAGACAGGGCTTCGGGCAGCCACGGCTCCTCTGGACCCCAAAAATGGCTCCTGCAGCATAAACCCTCATAGAATCATGGAATATCTCGAGTTGGAAGGGACCCATGTGTCCAACTCAGGACGTGGGACAGGCCACGCAGCCTTCTCCAGGAAGGACGGCGTTATTTTCCTTTTGGGTCTAATTTACACTCAGAGGGAAAAAGTAATTCATAAAGTGGTCACGTCGGCTCAGGTTGCCAATGGATGCGTGACCATGAGTGAGCAGAAAACAGGGTTTCATTTAAATGAAAGGTCTCTTCCTAGAAGAAGATGCTCTCTGCCGCTAGTCACAGCCCGGGCACAGCCTCCCCCGCGGCCAGGTAGGGCTTTGGCTTTCTCTCCTCCATCAATATCAGTTACTCCGGGGCTGACAAGCCGGCCCTTCCCCGGGCTCTGCCTCTGAACGCCTCGTGTACGTTCCGATAGCTAAAAACGGCAATGTAGAGGCGAGATGTGCCTCGCCTTGCTGAGCGCGGGGTTTTTTATTTTCGCTTTATCATGTCAGCAATAAACGGCTAATGGAGATTCTCCTGCAAGAGTCACCGCACAAAATGCTTCGGTTTCTGTCCCAATTATAGAGCGGCAGAATAGGAAGAATTAATGCCGCAGTAGCAAACGTCAGGCAAAGAGGTTTTTCTAGGGGAATTGCCCTGAAAATGTATTTGACGGTTGCCTCGTACTTCTGGGTGCAGAGCCCACAGCCCCTGCGAGATGCTGGTGGGTTTTCACACTGAAGACGGCGACGTCCGTGTTCCGTACACCGCAGGGCAGGCGCGATTTCCGTGCTGGGTCGTCTCTCAGCTGGGCAGTGCAGTTCTTAGTTAAAGAACAATACACAATTAAAAACTTGTCCCTCCAGGCAGCTCCCAGGACGCGCGCCCTGTTGGGGATGGTCGATAGTGGGGTTTCCTCTCGGTGCTTCCCCGGTCCAGGGCATGGGGAGAGGTGTCCCG
This sequence comes from Vanellus vanellus, assembly GCF_965231255.1. NCBI lineage: Eukaryota > Metazoa > Chordata > Aves > Charadriiformes > Charadriidae > Vanellus > Vanellus vanellus. Next base: position 12,720,431 of record NC_138921.1, read on the forward strand.
AGGTCACGCTTTGGCCACCCCCCCCTTAACTTCCCAACACGGTGCCCTCTTGATACAGCATCTCCATGGCAGAGCCGGTGCTGGCACATCCCGGCAGGTTTCGCCGTGGTGAATTCGGAGCTGTGCTCCCAGCACTGCCGATCCCGCATGGGCACGGACGTAAGGCGCTGCCTTGCTGGATTTTCCACCTTTCCTATCTTAAATTTCCAAGAAAACCTTTTTTTTTTTTTTTTTTTTTTTTTTAAGGCAAGCACTGTACCATAGACCAACAGAGCTTAGCTGGAGGCTTCATGATCGGTGAAAAAGGGATGCAGTGTATTATTTAGGGACCTGCCGGTGCTGGGCTGCAATGGGGATGGAGAGAGAAGCAGCAGCTAAAAACTGCCATTCGTATGGGGATGGATTTAGTTTTCTTTCCTTAAATGTAAACGTCTCTTAAACAAATGGGCGTGACTTGCTTTCCCGTGGCCTATGATTTGGTTGCTCGGTTCATCTTTCATTGTCCTTTTACACCTTTTCACGCGGGGAAGGGCAGGTTGCGCAGCCCAGACGGGAGGAAAGCCAGGCTGAAAACGCGCAGTGATTTCCCCTTTCCCTTTTGTAATGGTCACGAAACTAATAGGCAGAGCCTCCGCTTTGTAAGCAAACATCTCAGAGCTGATGGATGCTGCCATTTCACTGTACATCACTTGGATCATATTTTTAGTTGCGCTATACAACCTCTCCCTTCCATTAGCACCGATGTTTTTAGGTCTCATTTTCACATAAAATTTGCCTTGCCGGCTCCCAAAGGCAGCGATGCTTTTGGCTTCTCATCACGGCTGCTGTTGGCACGTCTCGGAGGAGCGGGCAGCCTGCTGGGATGTACAGACGGACGGACGGATGGCACTGCCAGCCCTGGCACCGAGGACGAGATGGGAAGAGGCGAGATGAGGGTTTGCAGTGGGTTGGGGGAGGATCTGGAGGTCAGGCAGGAGGTGCTCTGGACAGACTGGACGCCAAATTCAGGAAAGACATGGACCTGTTGGAGTGGGGCCAGGGGAGAGCTACAAAGATGATGCGAGGGCTGGAGCCCCTCTGCTGGGAGGAGAGGCTGAGAGAGTTGGGGGTGTTCAGCCTGGAGAAGAGAAGGCTCTGGGGAGACCTTATAGCCCCTTCCAGTGCCTAAAGGGGCTACAGGAGAGCTGGGGAGGGACTTTTTACAAGGGCATGGAGTGATGGGATGAGGGGGAATAGCTTCAGACTGGAAGAGGGGAGATTTAGATTAGATATTAGTAAGAAAGTTTTCACTCTGAGGGCGGTGAGCCCCTGGCCCGGGTTGCCCAGAGAAGCTGTGGCTGCCCCATCCCCGGAGGTGTTCAAGGCCAGGTTGGAAGGGGCTTGGAGCAACCTGGGCTGGTGGGAGGTATCTCTGCGCAGGGCAGGGGGGTTGGAACTCATGGATCTTCAAGGTCCCTTCCATCCTAAACCATTCCATGATTCATTTTTCTTTCTTTCGTTTCGTGTGAGACAAGGACTAAACATCATGTACGGTCTCTGCTGCGCCGAATCTTGAGATGCAAAAAAAAAAACCAAAAAACAACAAACCCAAAAAATTACTGCAAACAACCCCCGAACAGTCTGTTCGAGCTGGAAATCTCACCGCTTACTTGATGTGACCTTTTTGGCTGCGGGGAAGGGAAAGCGGGTTTGCATTCCTCATAAATAGCAATCTCGTACGGCAGCAGGAGGCGCAGAGGGAAAGCGTCTCCCAGCGCAGCCCAAGGGTGACCCCGTTCTGCTGCCAGCCCTGCCGCTCGTTCCTGCCGGGCCACGCTCCCGCCTGGCGACGCTGGCAGACCCGCTGCAACACCTTCTCTTCCTGGGCGTGAAATTCCGCGAGCGACGGCTGGTGGGGGGTGGTCCGTGTGTCCCTCGAGAGGTGTCTGCTGGCAGAGAGCTTCAGCCAAAAAGGCTGGAGGGAAGAGTAAATGTTTGCGGGGATGCGGCAGCATCCCTTGGTGGTGGGAGACTTTTTGATGAATGTGTGTGGTGGGCAAATCGGGGCGACAAACCCCGTTTGGCAACAAACCGATCTCCCACTGGGACTTGTTAACTGGGAACCGAGAGTCACCAGAAGAGACCTGTGGGAGACCTGGTGCAAGGAGCTGCCCCTGCCCTGTTCCCTTCCCTTCTGCCTCTGAGAACGGATGGGAAAGGTGTAAAAAGAGGGGATGACACTTTAAACTGAAAACGGCTAGAAACGTCTTGTGTTTTGCGGGATTTAATGAAAAAACCACTTTTTTTCCTTCCCTGTCCTTTTTTGCTCTCAGCTTGTTCTTTAAGTCTGCCTTCCCCCTAAGCCCGGCTGTATGCTGCAGCCCGTCTTCAAGCCTACAGAAAGCAGGTTTCTCTGGTCTGTGGGCGAGCTAATGGCATCGGCACGGGGACCAAAACCCCAGGGATTGACCCCAAAATGAATGACTGGGCTCCATGGCCCAACTTGGTATTTTTATTGCTCTCCTGGAGCTCCAGCAGCGGCGTGGGGATGACGAGGGAGCGGGACAGACCTTCCCAGGCACAGCTACATGGCCAAAGAGGTTTCAAAAGAGACGCGTGTCCGAAAAACCCCTGGGCTGGCAGTGAGGGTTTGCCTCCGACTGGCAGCCAGGCACCAGCGGTGGCTCTGGGCACCTTCGGTGGCTCCGACCACCCCATGGCACGTCCCCAGGGCTGTCCCTCGGGTCTGCGTGCCTGCCGGGGCGCGCATCCGCAGCGGCACAAGATGCGTTCTCTTTGGCAATGCGACGAGGTAATTAATTTCAGGGCCATTGTGCGGTGGTGGCAGGCACTGATTTATGGCCCAGGGAACAGCTTCTGGTTCAAAGTGCACATCCGTTGTGTTAATGCTCCATGATCTTTACCCCCTTGAGGAAATGGCAGAGAATGAGGAGATTATTGCCACCAGACTGGGCTCCTGGCATTACCATGATAAAGCCGGCGCAGATGAGGGGTGGGCTGTGCATACAGAGCAGCTTCTCCGCCCGGCGGTAAAGAGCCCGGTGGTGTCTCCCCCAAGGACGGGGCCGATGAGGGGCTGTGGGTCACACCGTTCCTGTACCCAGCTGCTGCTGCTTGGGGCCTTTCTTTTTCTTTTTCTTTTTCTTTTTCTTTTTCTTTTTCTTTTTCTTTTTCTTTTTCTTTTTCTTTTTCTTTTTCTTTTTCTTTTTCTTTTTCTTTTTCTTTTTTCTTTTTCTTTTTCTTTTTCTTTTTCTTTTTCTTTTTCTTTTTCTTTTTCTTTTTCTTTTTCTTTTTCTTTTTCTTTTTCTTTTTCTTTTCCTTTTCCTTTTCCTTTTCCTTTTCCTTTTCCTTTTCCTTTTCCTTTTTCTTTTTCTTTTTCTTTTTCTTTTTCCTTTTCCTTTTCCTTTTCCTTTTCCTTTTCCTTTTCCTTTTCCTTTTCCTTTTCCTTTTCCTTTTCCTTTTCCTTTTCCTTTTCCTTTTCCTTTTCCTTTTCCTTTTCCTTTTCCTTTTCTTTTTTTTTTTTCCTTCCATCCCTTTTTGTCTATTAATAGTGCTGCGAATAGGCGCTCTGGGAACGGAGTGTGATGGGACAGGCTTGGGGCGGGGGCAAAACCCAGTGGCCACCCAGCTCCTCTGGGGCTGGAGTTTTCCGGATTCCTCCTTTTCCCGAAGAAAAAGGCTCGGAAGGGCAGGTGGATGGCGAGCTGGTGTGCGGGGCATTGCCCGTCCCCAAACGCCTCCTTCCAGCCCCCTCCCGCAGCAGCCACCCGGACCCTCAGCTTCTCAGCTCAGCAGCTGCTTTTCGATGCGCAGAGCCCGTGAGCCCCTGTGAGTCACTCACTCGGCAGAAAAACACCTCTTTTTACTGCATATTTTTACCGGACTAGTTTTCTGCTGGTTTCTGGGAGCGCTTTCATCCCTGAGGTCCCGAGACCCAGCGAGGCGAGCGGGCAGTGCCGGGCGATACCGGGGGCAGCTGTCAGTCCGGGATGAGCCTGAGCCTTTCCTGACACCCAAATACTGACTGATTTTGGCCCCACCGAAACTTTCGAGGGTTTGGCTTTTCATCCCTGCTGAGGACGCTTTCGCTTTTTTTCGCTTTTTTTTTTTTTTGAAAAGAAAGGGCTACGTTTCTGGTCCGCATCGTGTTCGAAGTAAGCCCGGCTGTCACCGAGGCTCGCCAAAAGGACTCGAGGCAAATCATGAGGTTATTGCAAGGAGCCGAGTGTCGCCTTTTTGGCTGAGCTGGGTACCCGAGAGAAACAAACCCTGGGTGGGAAACGCACCCCGGGGCACCCCAACCCGCCCGGGCTCAGCACCGCTCCCCACGGTCACAACGGTCCCTTGCACAATGGGGAGAAATGCTGCATCCGGCTCTCGGGGACGGGGACACGGACCTGTTGCAGCGATGTGTGTTGGGCAAAGGATGACGTCGAGTTTGTAGGCTTGCAGGGTAAATGCTGAGAGGCAATATATATATATATATTTTTTTTTTTTTTGGAAACACTCATCGACCCTTGCCCGAGATTTCATTTGGGAAAGGTTTGTGGCCGCCCTCGGGTGATTTGGGGTAGTTTCATCCTTATCTCTCTGTCCCTCGGAAAGCAGCTTCTTGTTGCGCCTGGTTCGGGGTTGCCCTCATGTGCAGCGGCAGCAGCGAGGGGTCCATGGGAAGCTCCCCAGCACCTTCACCGGATCCAGCCATCCCTTCCAGGGGCCTTATCCAGACCCCGGGGAGATCGGTGGGCTCGGATCCTGGGTCACTTCAGCAGGATTTGGATCAAAGCCGAAACGTTCAGTGCCTCGAACAGGAGAGCTCTGCACACTGCTAGGGTTTCTAGGTGTTATTCTAATGCTAATAATTAATACAGTGATGTGTATAATCCTGCGCACGGAGAGCTGAAGCGTTCCCCAAAGCTTCTTTGCATCATAAAACTCCTAATCAAATACAGAATAGATCCCTGCCCTCTCCATAGCTTTAATCCTACTTCTCTTCCAGAACTAAACAGCTTTAAATTCCTCAGCCCCTGGTGTATTCAGCTGCAGAGGCAAAAACTTTGCCATTTTTAAATCCTCCCCTAGTGCCAGACCAAAATCTCTGCAAACACAGACTCCATAATCCTCACTAATTTATCAAAGGTGCTCCTGAATGCTGATTTTCCCGTGCTGCGCTCCTGGATCAGAATTACAATTGATTGACTATAAAATGATAATTATACACTGGGAGCTTTGCATTGTGTAAACACCTTAAATTGATTCTCCTGCCCTGCCAATTGTGAAATTCTTTCCATCATGTGCTGGCTCTATCTGAGATCGAAATGATTATGCCTTTCTAAAACTTTTCTACCATGTATGGATTTTCTTGTTTAAAGCAGGCAGCGAGCGTGCCTTCTCCTCTGCGCGGGGCTGGCGCTGGAGCTGCAGAAACCCTCCCTCAAAACCCCAAGTGGAAATGGAGCTTTTCCAAGGGCTGTGGGTGCAAAATGAGGTCTCTGTGAGGTCTGCTGGCTCCAGGGGTGACAGATGAAACGGGGCAGCGGCTCGGGTGCTTCCTCGGGTGCTCGGTGGGAGCTGCTGGAGATGTTGGGGCTGGAGTGAGCCCATCCCATGCTTGCCCAGGCACAGCACGGGCATCTGGAGATGCTCCTGCTACGGCAGAGATGGTCACCAGCACAACCAGAACCAGAATAGAATAGCATAGGGTAGGGTAGGGTAGGGTAGGACACGATAGGATATGATAGGATACGATAGGATAGAATAGTTCAGTTGGAAGGGACCTACGACGATCATCTCATCCGTCTGCAATATCACACAGCCCTTCGGCGGCCGTGGTTCATCCAGGGATGCCCTCCCCAGGAATCCCCTGCTTTTCCTCCAGCCTCCCGTTTCTTGCGCACACGGGACTGTCCTGCATCGAAATAGCAATTTCCTCCGCAGAAGCACGCTCTTAACTTTAGACATTTTAGGAAAGGCTCGTTTTACATCAGTATTCGGGCTATAAAAAGAATCCCACAACCATAGCAGCGAAGGGGAAAAGCCTCCCTTCGATTTCTTGACACATCTGTATTTTTAGTCACCCGCTTTGAATAGAAGAAAATATTCCTGCAATCTGTCTTTGGACTTCAATGTTAGTTCCCATTTCCCATATTTCAGGGAGAGCTCGTTCTGTGAAAGGCATCAAGAGGCATCCCCAGACGGCCAAACCATCTGGAAACCCCAGAAACCTGGACTGAGCTGACTTGAAAACAAACTTCCCTTTCAATCCTCCCGAGTGCCGCGGTCGGCCCTGCCAAGGGGAGCAGCCACGACGGCTGCTGGGCTGCTCCGCACCTCCTCCGTGCTGGCCAGGGGGAAGGAGAGGGTTTTTTCCTCCCTCCGCTAATAGGACGCTAATGTAGCATTCAGAAGACCGTGCGGCTAAATCAATATTGCAGCAGCATCATTTATTTAAATGCGCGTGAACGACGCTTGCTGTTCGGGGGGCGCACGTGCGGCAGGAGGATGCTGTGGTGTGAGGGACTGGGGATGGCACCGGGATTGCAGAACCGGGACCGATGCGGAGTTAATGCACCGAATCCCCGGCGTGACCCTGCTGCTGGGCGAATAAAGGCGAGAGCAGGCTCCCCGCCCCTCGTCCCTCTCCTGTTTGCCCAGACCTTGCAGGCTGATGGCCATCCATCTCTGTCAGCCGGCGGGGAGCTGGGCGGACAGAGAATGAGCCTTGGGGGTGGGTGTCCATGTCTCAAAGCCCCCCACGTGCTCAGTAGACAGAGCATCCTATGTGCGGGGCCGTAGGGGAGGACGCCACCACATCCCACCACGGCAGAGGATGAGCAGTGGCTGTGGTCTAGAAACAGAAGACCAGAGGGAGAGAAAATTAAAAAAGGAAGAGAGATTAGTAATTAAGTCTGGCTTACCCACAGTCCCCGCGGGCTCGCACTCGCCGGGAGGCTGTGCCGCAGTCTGCCCCGCGGAAAGCCTGCGGGGTTTCATGGTGGTTTGCTCAGCCTGGAGGGCAGGATGGGGCGGTGAAGGACCTCGGGCATTCTCCAAGATGAAGAGTGCAAGAATTGGGGTTTTTTGTTGTGTGGTTGTTTTTTTGTTGGTGGTGTTTTTTTGTTTGTTTGTTTGTTTTTTGCAAGCTGCAGTGTGTGTCTTGAGGTTGTTTCTGTGGTTTCTGCCCGTGGGTAACCACTGGGCATACTCAGAAATAGAGCCAACTTTACTGGGCACTGGATGCCGTTGGGGCAGGCGGGGGTCTCCCAGCACAGGGCTGAAGCAGCGGCTCCCGGGAACACTCAAACAGGCTTTCCCCTAAGAGCAGCCACTTACGCGCCTGAATTTTTGGAAATCTCTTCTTCAGTTATTCCCTTAAGTATTTGTTGGATGTCTTCCTTTTTTTAAAAAAAAAACACAAAAGAAACAAACACTTTTTCATCCAAAGTATTCGCTCTGTTATTCCTCTAAGGATCGTGTTTGCGTTTGGCAGGGAGGGAGCTGGCTTGGTAAACGCAGACCTTGGTGAAGTGAAGCCAGAGGGATTGCAGAGAGCTCTGTACCTCTGTCCGCAGCTCGAAATCATCTTCCTTTCCGTCTTACCCACGTAAGAGACACGGTACGCACAAATCCTGGCACGCCGCTGGCTGGCCCTGGCTCTCCTCCCCGGAGCTCTCCTTGCAGGAGGCGAGCGAGGGCTGGAGGACGACGCTTATTCTCTGCCCTGAAGAGTGTGCAAACACAGCGTTGCATCGCGCGCCGGCCCCGGCTGTGTGGTCCGGGAGGAGCAGATTGCTCCGATTTAGCAATCTTGTTAGCCGGAGAAAGGATGTTCTTTTTTAGCAAGGGCATGTTTGCCCATGCCAGTTTGGAGCCCCAAATCGGTCTCCATCCCATCCTCTGTGTTCTCTGGGACTGGTTCCAACGCTCCCCCAGCAGTGCTGGGGAGGGCAGGGGAGAAGACAGCCCCCAGCTCTTCCGAGGCGCTGAGAGGAGCAGCGTGGGTAGCCTGGGGATCGGGGGAGGAATGTGAACAATTTGGGACGAGCCGTTGGTAGCGCGGTGCTGGCGGCACGGTGGGCTCTCCTCCGCCGGCTGTGATCCCCCGTGCCGGCAACGCACCGAGCGGGGCACGGTGCACCCAGGGGCTCTTCCCCTCTCCTCTTCTCCGGGACTGCAGGGGAGCCCTGGGGTGCAAATGTGCGCGGTATTCCAAAAAATCCCATAAAATCCCCCGGCCCCATCATGGGGCAGGACTACCGAGGGCAGCTGTGCTTTTTCTTCGTTAAACGCATGGCCCGGCGCTTTTTCAGCATCTCCCTTTCTCCTCCCGCCCTCCCCTCCAGGGTGACGTTGAGCCCATCTAATCGCTCCATAACCGGGCGGTAACCTAAATCCGTGTCATGAAGTAAATTGACTTTAATCCCACGACGGCAGCTCCCGCCTTCTCTCCGGAGGGCAGATTCGGCCGGAGCAGCAGCTACCCTCAGGGCTGGTGGGCTGTTTTGGTTGGATGGGTGTTCGGTGGGTGTCCCCAATTCCGGGGACCCGCTTTGACAGCAGCACCCGGGCTCCCGCGCACCGCACAGACGGGACCTGGGTACCCCAACGCTGCACCGTGGGCCCCGTCCCTTCCCAGAGCTGCGTTTAAATTCAGCTTTGTTAAGGCGCGGGCATTGCCCGTGTGCCTGCGTTGCATTAACACGTGCCAAACGCATGGGGAGACGCTCCGTATCCATTTTAAAACAGCGGCGGAGTCCGTCCCGGCAGCACCACGCTGTGCCAGGGTGCCCACTCCAAGGCCGCGTGGGGTCCATGTCCCCCCTCAGCCCCATATTAAGCAAAGCCACTGGGTTTGGTGGCCTTCGGGGCACGGCCCTTGGCTGGGGAGCAGGATCGTGTCTGGGGCTCAGCGTTTTCTCCACGAGTCGGTGTGGTCTCGGAAAAGCGTTATCACCGTAGTCAAAATAAACTGATTTACGTACGCGGTCCTTTTACTGTCACGGCGAGTTTTAACGTGTGGCTGGTCTGGTTTCCCTTTCACCTCCTTCAAGTGACTCATCTTTGCACGCATCTGGTGTCCTTATTTCAGACCAATGATTCAGAACGACGGTAACGCAGAGAGAGCGGAGGGAGAGGTGCAGGATTGGTGCCTCCGCGGGGAGACTCGCTGGGTGAGTCACGGCAAGCCGCCGGGCAGGACGCGGCACGCCGGGCGCTCCGGCTTCCCAGGGAAAAAACGGTGACGAAGGCGAAGGCGGCGGGAGGCTCAGTCTGCCCCGGTGGCGCTGGCATCGCCCGGGGGCCGGGGAGCTGCGGCTCCAGCCTTCGCCCCTTCCCCGTAACTGTTCATTGGTGTAACAGCTGAAAACAAATCTCGGGTGGCATCAAAAGGCATTTCAATCACCTTTTATGAAATAACTTGGGTTTCAATCCCTACATCCCTAATCGGTTGCTTAATCCCACGGCGCTCAGCGCAAAAAGCCTGGTGCCCCCCACGGCCGCGGCAGCCCCTCTGCCCCTTGTGGGTTTGGGCACCCCGGGGTGTTCGGGGACGCGGTTTTGGTGCCCTGGCCGTGCCGGGGCTGCCCGGATCCCACCGCAGCCCCGTGCCACCGGTGGGCAAGTGCCGGCCGGTTGTGGCGCGGGCGTCGGGAGGGTTTGCAGGGGCTGCTCGGGGATTATTCACCGCCTGAGCTAAGCGGCAAATTAAGCACAAAAATTGATTTTTCTGTTAATTTATTCTGGTTAAAAGTTCGAAGAAAAGCCGCAAGCTGCAGGGGGCGGTGTCCAGCGGGGCGCTGAAGGTGCAGAGCTGGAGGGGCAGCTGCCGAGGAGGTGGGTGCACGGATGTGGTCAGCTTCAAACCCGAGACCGGCACCCCGAGAAGGAGGGAGAGCTTTTAGTGCGGCTGTGAAATGCTTTGGTGCAGTATGGCATTTCTGAACCCACATTACCCCACTCCCAGCCCAGCAGTGGGACAGCTGCGGGGGGGGTCTCCATCTGCTCCTACACCTCGGGGAGGAGGGACAGACCCACAGGAGAGCGAGAGGAACAACTGGAGAAACAAGATTCGCAGCTACCCGTCGTAAAATGACTTCCACGAGCAGATAACTCGCATGTTGCAGGAGTCAAATGTGAGGAGCTAAGCGAAACCGTGGCGTAAGCCCTTCAGGCTCGGTGTGGTTGCGGTGGGGATGAATTTGGCCCGGAGATTTTTGTTCAGCTGCATTGAGTTACCGGCCATCTGGCTCCGCACGCTGTAATCGGCGGCTTCTCCAAGCCCATATGGGGAAGCAATATTTTTTTCGCTGTGTATGTTATGTTTTCCAGAACGTATGGCCCATACATTTAAAATATTTGAGAACTGCCTCCTGTACAAGCAGATAATCTGGAGCCGTGGCACCAGAGATTTCTTTGGAGGAGAACGTATTTCCCTGTGTTTTAGTTTTAGCTGGCTTTAAAACGCGATCCCGGGAAACGCAGAGCCGGGAAGGGAGCGGTTGGCTTCGGGCAGGCGGAGGCGCTGGGCAGCGCAGGGGCCGGCGGCACGGCCCCCGCCTACGCCCGCTCCCCGATGCCGATGCTCTAATAATAATTCTCCTTTTTTATCGTCTCCTTTCTCCATGTGCAACGATTTGGCGACCGAAATCCCTGCCCGTTTGCGACCCGCCTGCCCCCGGGTGAGATGGGGGAGGTAGCACCGGGCGCGGGAAAGCACGTCTGAGCCCAGGGTCAGCCCAGCCTGCAGCGGGGTCCGGGAGGACCCTGGGCAAAGGGTGCTCCTTCTCCATCCAGCAAAAGACCCCCACGGCTTCGCTGTCCTCTGCAGCCCCAAATCTGCACAGCCTGGAGCCCCCTCTGTCAGGGACGGGGGCTGCCTGGGCTCGCTGCCTGCCCCTGACGCTGGCGGGGAGCTTCGGGGTGTTTTAGCCGGCGGCGGATGTGGCAGAGCATCGTGAGCATCATTCTCTGAAAGGTAATAGCTCCAGACAGGGCTCCTATAAAGACCGAGCGTTTGCAAATATGTTCGTGGCGTAATTTTATACCCAAAATACACGGCGGTGCACTATACAGCTTAAGTGTAAGTGAATGATTTCATATTACTTTGAATATATGGACAGCTTAGCTTATGAAATGTATAACTCATCCGCTGTATGGAAAACCAATACATCTTCCATATGGGCAACAAATCAGAGATGATTATCCTCGGGGAAAGAAAAAAAAATGGCCACGCTGTATTGAGTATTTTGACTTGGAGTGGATGCAAGTTTTCATTCCTGCTTCATGACTAAATTTCCTAAGCTGAACAGTCAAATAAAATGATCTCACTCCTCCTCTGTGCCGCGGCGCAGGTCTGCCGAGAGCTTCTCGCTCCGCGCAAGAGCTGGAGCGGGCTGGTTTCTAGCCGGGGAGGGCAGCGGGAGCGTTGCCATCAGCCCCCGCCTGGTGTTTGTTCAAAGGCAAAGGGTTGGTGGTGACTCAGCGCTGGGTTTGTGGCTCCGGCGCGGCGCGGCGTGCCGCTGCCTGCCGCGGTGAGCCAGCCCTGAGCGCCGCAGTTCGGTGCCGGTGATGGGGAGAGGGTGCGAGGTGGGAGCCAGATTCCCGCAAAACAGCCGAGCCCTTGGCCGAAGATGCCCGTCCCTGAACCGCGGGAAAAGCCGGCAGGGCACAGGCAGCGCCCCGCTCGCCTCCTCCGGTTTCGGCATCCGAGGGCCGCAGCCGCTCGGACACGGTTCCTCCTCCTGGTACCGGCTTGTAAATATGTCAGGCTCAGAAGATGATCTTGTTATGGGAAGATTATGCTAATGAAATGTTTCCTGAGATCAAACTCATTTTGTGTTCAAAAGCATTAAAATAAATGGCTTCTAATTGAATCTTATAAACGGTCCCCTCCTGATAATGAGCCGCTATTAATTATAATTGAAGGAAGGCAGAACGTAAACACAGCGGCGGTGTGGGGGGAGGCGTTGGCACACCGGGGCGGCCGCGGCTCCGTGCTGCCCGTCCTTGAGGGGTCCCAACCTTCCTCCCCCCGTCCCCCCTGTGCCGCCAGCACCGTGGTCCCTGGGGTGATGCACGGGGGCTTTGCCAGGGATGTCCCCAACTGCCTGGAGACATCCCAGGGGACCCTCCCTGGGTCCTGGGAGAAGAGGGGAAGCAGACGTGTGCGCTGAGCTCCTGCATGCGTTGTCCTGTAGCCATTAAAATCTCAGTCCGTTATTATTACTATTATTGTTATTATCTTTTTTTTATTCTTTCCGTAGGCCCAAGTGCCTGCCAGGCACAGCGTGTGCTGTCCAGCCAGGGTGACCTCATCTGCTTCAGAGCAGAAAATGGGCATCTGAGCTCAACCAAAGAAAATTTACAGGAATTCATCTGTCAACAGGGACGTTTCCATTTAATAAGTGCTCGGTTTGAGATCGCATTAGCCCTTCAATTATTTATAAGCTGAAATTGTACAACTTCTCTGTTCAGGTCTAAAAAAAGAAGCAAATGTCTTTTGTTTTGCCTCCGCCTTAGCCCGTCAGATGAAACTAAGTGGGGGTACAGCAGGCGTCCTGAGGGGTGATGGAGGTGACAGCCTCCTGGGGCTGTCCCCAGTGCAGAACTGGAGGGGTTTCGGGTGCCGTGAATATGGCCTCAGCAGAAAAACCCACCAAGGATGCTCAGTCCTCGGCTGTGTTTTGCGACGGGTGCCCGTGGGCTGGGGTGCCCTCGGGGGGGGTGGAAACGGGTGATGGGACACCCTTGGCACCTTCCTCCTTGTTTCCCCCCCTTTGACACCTCTATTTAAAGCGCTGCTCCCTCCGGCATGCCTCTTCCCACGCGGTTGTCCAGCGCCGAGGTGGTAGGTGGGCGGCACGATCCGGGCTGGGATTTGCTCTGCCCGCCGGGCTCATGCCCTTGCACATCGCGCCGGAGTCGCTAATGGCCTTTGCTTTCATGTCGCGTCTGCTTGAAGGGATTAAAAGGGAATAATTAAATAGCCGGCGATACGGCCATCGATAAAATTGCACTGCTAATGATGGGGAAAAAAAAGTACCACCGGAAGAATCTAAAGCTCTACCGCCTTGCGCCCAGCCGGGGAGCGCCCCACAGCCGCGGCGTGTTGGCAGAAATCGTTAAGCCGGGGCAGGCTTTGCCCGAGGAGCTGCGTGTCCCCCGGGCACGCCTGGTATCCGTGCGTTTAGCTGCTGTGAAATCAATGAGAGCGACTCAGGTTTCCGAGCCGGAGCGAGCCAGCTATTAGACAGCACTAAAGCTATATTTAAAAATGTGCTCATCTTGTGCAGTCAAGGGGAGAGAGAGGAAAATTCCCCGGGAAGAGGGACCGCTGCCTCCCCCGCCTCGGCGTGCAAGATGCTGGCAGCACCGTGTCCCCTGGGTCCCGCACCTCGGCTGCCGGGGGGGAGGGGGGGTCTTGCAGCCCGTACACGGCCTGAACGTGATTCCGTGATTCCCCGATTTCAGCCGCAAGGGCTGCGGAGAGTAAATCCACCGGCGCCGCAGAGGGAAGGATGCTAATTCAGCGCAGGGGTTGCCTACCCGCCTGTAGCGTGGGGCGAGGAGGGCCTGATGGAGGTCTCAGGGGAACATGGAGCGGTGGACGCGGTTTCGGAGGTTGGCTCAATATTTGCAATACCCAGAGGAGGCCCTTTGGGCTGCCCAATGGTTTGATGGTTTTGTGGCTTTTTGTGGGGATTAGGGGCTGGGAAAGAGAGGGCCCAGGGCAGCTACATGGGGGCAAGCACCACTCCTCCATCGGGATGCTCACAAGCCTCTTTGAGCAAAGATCCTTGTGATTAGAAGTTAAAATTTTGCATCCCCTCGGGTTGAATTTTGCTCTGTCCCAGCAATGATTCAAACGCACCGCGAGGTCTGTGCCCGAAATAAAACGAGCTCCGCTTACCCCACGGTGCTTTCAGGGTACTTTCCCATTCGACACAACAGCCCATGTTTATTTTCCCGGCAGCGGGAGGTCGAGGCACCGGCGCCTTTGTCTGCCTGTGCTCCGGTCTGGGGCGAAACCCGACTTTCCGGGGCGCAGGGATGGGGTGAAGCCGACGGAGCGACGCACGCCTTTCTCTCCGGCAGTTTGTGGGGATTCCCCCCGCTGTTTTATGGCTGGGAAAGCCAGCACTAATGTGCTAATTAGATTTAACACCCGAGCTAGGAAAGTGGCAAATTAGCCAAAGCGTGGCAACGTGAACCCTGGGATGGGGCTGGGTTTCTGCATCCCTCCCCGGAGCGAGCCGGCGGGCGTCAGCTCGGCGTGGATCACCGGCACCCGGAAAATCTCGAGGCGCTGTGATGCACGTTAAGCCTATTCCTCCGCTTCTGATGCCTCCTAGTGCAAATCCATCGGTCAGGATGAAACTCTCCGTCCTGCATCCCTTTCCATCTCTCCCGGTGAATGGACGCGTGTGGGTAGCAGGGTGGGGAGAGGAGGGCAGGAGCTAGCGCTGCTCCCACCGATCCCCATCACGGATGTCCCATGGGGGATAATCAACCGCTGAGGTTCCTGCCAAGCTCCTGGGTGGAAAGCGCAGAGACCCCCCGGCCCCCCAGCAGCACCCCCCCACCCCGGCAGCACAAACACGAGACATGGGGGTTTCCTTAAGCAGCACATAAAATCCCATCGTGCACCGAATCAGCTGCTCGTTTCAACAAGATGTGGCAGGGACGGTAATTGTATGTTGAGTGCTCTCCGGTTGATTAAGAACATATTTATTGAAGTTTATCTACTGTAATATGTATGAGTCTCTTATTAGATAATTGCTAAACCTCAAACACCTGTTTAACAGATCATATATATAACCCATTACATAGTTGTTAAACCACACTGGTTTTAATTCATCAAACGCGAATGTGAAATCCATTCTAAATTAAATTCATTTTGAGGCACTTTAAAGGAAGCGTTCCCTCCCCTTCCCTGGAGCGAAGGGGGTATAAGCACCGGATTTCCCAATGGTGGCGATGTCTCGGGACAGCTCTACCCTCCCAGTGCAAATATCGTCCTTTTGCGTTGCGCACCCAACTTGGCGGAGATGTGCAAAAAGAGCACTCAAGGGTTTTCATAAAAAAAACCCCAAAACCAAAAACCAAACAGAACTAAAAAAGCTCGGTGTTAAACCCAGGGATGCCGCTGCCGCCGCCACCTGATCCCGCCCGGGGGAGAGCAGGGGCAGGCGGAGGGGCTGCGGGTGGGCTGTGCAGGGATGAGGGCCGCTGAGCCCCGCACCAAACGGGACGGTTTGCACGGCTCCCGTTGCTTTTTGATCTAAATCAGCAAATTCCCATTTCATCCCTGAAGCGCCACCGATTTACACCCCCTGCGAGCGCAGCGGTGCCGGGCAGCCCCGTGATGCTGCTGGAGCGCCCTCCTCCCCCCTCCCCGCCTCATCCATCCCGCCTGGAGGATCAGCCCCGAGCATTTTTTCATGGGTTTAAAGGCTTTAATCCGCCCCGGCCGGCTCTGCCGCCCTCGTAGCCGGGCAGGGGCCGCCCTCGCCTCGCATGCCCCGTGCAGACGGGGTCCATCGCGCTCCCCCCGGCCCCGCGGTGCCGCACGCGATGAGAGGTCTTTGCTCGTGCAGAGTTGATCCTTTGTTTTCTCCTCTCTTTATTTAATTGTCCCATGGGGGAATCGCTGAGTGCCCTTCATTTTGTGATGCAGAACTGGTGTTGACACGCTTTTTTATTAAATGAGTAAGGGTAAGGCCCTTGGAGACGCTATTTAAATAAGGGAGAAATCTTGCTGCTGGGATAGGAATGAATAAATACACGTTGGGCTCTGGTAACCCATTTATTTCCATCCTGGTCCTGGGAAAAAATTTGCCAACACAGTTATCTGTGCGATTGCGCAGCAAACTGGGCTGTGAAATTACAAAGCCTCCCTCCCGCCATAGACACGTCCCCGCGGAGACGCATCCCTCCATCCCGCCGTAGGCACGTGGTCTCCGTCTCCATCTTTGGGGGATTTCATAGCAAGACGTTGAACAGCCGAGTGATATTTATCATCAACATCGGGCTACAGCCTCACGTCCCGGGTGCGTGGTACTTTATCCGCTTTTCCTCTTTTCGGAGCGGGCAGTTTGCTGTGCCCTTCCCAAGGGCAGGGGTGGGTTGGTTGGCTCAGGGGCTGGAGCAGAGGCGGGTGTGGGTGCATGAAGGCACCCCAAGACTGGGAGAGCCCAACCCAACATGACCGTTGCTGTGTTTGGGGCCGGTGTCTGCACAAACCCGACACAGCCGCCGTGTTTCTGCCCCCATTCCCTTCCTCCCCCGCCGGCTCTGCAGGCAGCGACAGGGCAGACCGGTACCCGGCTTTGCTGCAGCCCCTGCTCGTAGTCATCCAAGGCTTTGGATGCTTTATCAAGGGTTTCGCCTCTAAAGTCAACATAAATCACACAGTTGGCAGGCTCTCCCATTCTGTCTCTCTCCCGTTATTTTCTGTTCATGACAAAACAATGTGGAAAGGAAGCACGCAAGCCAAGGGGAGGGTGAGAAGAAACAAGATCCCTTATCTAAAGCATGCCTGAGCTGCTCAAATGTTTCTCTATCAGCAATTATTTTGCCTGGCTTTGAGTTTTCACAAAGCTCTGGAGTCTTGCAAATGCGGTCTGAGATCACGCTGGCAGAGCGCGGACCCAAATTCTTCCCTCCTCTCTGAATCTTTCAGTAGCCTTCGGATGAGACCCGTGAAGCATCTCACGTGCGCACCAACACTGGGGAAACGAACTGGAAGAAAGAATTTGCGGGGCTCTGGGGAGACGCTGAGCATCTCCGGGTTCATTGCTGGGTTCATTAAAAGCTGGGCATGATCAGGCGGCTTGAGGTTCCCGACTGCTGCGAGCGAGGACGAATATATTTCATGCAAACGACTGCGAACGCACTATATGTTAAGGCATTGCGCGCTGTGTAGGCTTGCGGGGTGAATATGCGTTATAGGGATGATTTCTGTACACATATCCATGTCTGATGGCCCAATCATTTAGAGCGCGAGCTTATAAACTTCTTGCTAAGTAGAAAGAAAAGAGGAAAAAACACCTTGCTATTAATAGGGAAGGAATAATATCTCTTCATCTATGTCTGAAACCACCTTTAAAGTCACGCATATATGCTACATTTCAACTAAAGCGATATACAGTGCTCAGAAAAGCAATATCCCTAAGCTCTGCTCCAGCTCTCGTGTTGATTTTGATATTTTTAATATCGCATCCAGACAACGGAGCCTGTCAACCGCTATGTGAAGCGTTCATTTAACTAAGCCAATTTAAAATGTGTAACAATTATAAAGAGATGGGCTCAGATGAGTCAATTTGTCTCGAGTGTTTTCTAGCTGAACTTAATAATATTGGAGATGTGAGAGAAATTGGAAAAAAATTCACCCTCTGCGTTCAATTCTTTTGAGAAGTCGAGATACCTAATTCACTCTGGCAAATGATAAATGTTCCTCCCCTCTTCTAATTACATCTTGCCTTAGTCACAGCGGTGTCTAGTAAATCTCCTTTTGAGACTATACACATCACATACCGTCCTTGTTTAAAAAAAAAAAAAAAAGGAAGAAAGGAAAAGTTCTCGATTAGATTTTTTTTTTTTAAGAGCAATTCATTCTGCTCACAGGGTCTGGAATTGGCTTTTCATGTTGCTAACCCCCTTCATTGTCGCTACTCTTTCATGTGTCACATCCTAAGAAAACCCTGAAGTTTTACCAAAAAAAAGAGAAGTGGTGGGCTATGGAGGTCATTGGCTGGGTGTCCCTACGGGGAGCGTTAGAGGCACGGATGGGAGGGAGCACGCATCGATTTTAGGGTTGATGGTGATTTAATTGCTGGGACAAATGAGGGGTTCGCATTTCCACCCTGAGAAGACGCACTTTGCTCGTGGGCAGTGCCTGTGGTTCAGCGCGGGTGCAGTCGTTCCCCCGTATTTGAAATGGCTGCTGTTTCGAGGCACGTGAAATTTTAACAAAATTTGCCCAATTAACAGGAAATTCAAATTCTTCAACCAGTAAGGATTCCAGTGTAAGAGTCATTTTTGGCTCACTGGTTGGGCTGCCGGGGGTGAAACCATCCAAACCCTTCCAGCACCCCGGGGGCGATGGCCAATGTCCCCCACGACACCCTGATGGCCAAGCTCTGCCCGAGGGCAGCCCCGTCACCTGCAGATCTGCCCCCCCAAAAAAATCTCACATTTGCATTTATGTAAAATTGCTCTGGGCTAAAATGACCTTTGTAGATGTCATTGATCTTCCTACTCTCTTACCTGCCTGGAGATAGTTGCCATTATATTGTGACTACAAATTTCACCAGCTAACGCACTGTTTTTAAAAGGTTTGAGTGGTTTCATTGAGTGGGTGGGTGGGAGGTGGGTTCGCCACAAGGGCTGGCTTCCCCAACCCCGCGCGGAGACGAACCGGCAGGAAAAAAGAGATGGATTTATGTAGTTTTCCCACAGAAAGAGAGATTTGAGGCTTGCTGGTGGGTTTTGACAGCAGCTGTGGGCTGAAAGCGCCCGAGGAGAGCGCGGGGAGGAGGGGTGGGATCCCCTCCTCGGGGTTTCCAGCCACAGGCTTTGGGTCTGACCTTTTTTGCTGAGCGCGGCCACAACTATGAGCAACAGTTCATCTCGAGGGTGTCGTCTGGAGCGGCAGAAATGAACTGGAAGCTGGGATCGACAGCTGGATTTAACAGCAGGTTATAGGGGAAAGGCTCTGGCTGGTGCCCATAGAGCCCGTCGGAGATGGAGGTGGAGGGGAGGGAGAGGAAAGCCCCCCTGGTCCGGCCATGGGGGAGGTCAGCCGGGATGCCAAAGGGGGGGTTCTGGCCTGGGAAGCGGCTCCAGCACCTCGCGTGCACCCTGCCCTCACGGCAGGCTGGGAGCTGCAGGGGGGCTTCTGCTTGTACCTGAGGGTGGTGTTTCGGGCACATCAGAGGGGATGCCAGCTCCGAGCCGGCTCGTTTTGTTTTCAGGGGAGTCTGGCAAAATAACGGCTTTGGGGAAACGGGGACACGATGAGTCCAAAGACTTGTCTTGGCCAGAGGCTGTGAATGGCTTTAAACTCCTGAGGGGTCTGGGAAGGAGGTGCTGGTGCTCCTCCTGGGCCTGTTGGGTCGGAGGCAGGTGGTGGGTCCCAGCGGCTCCTCGGGAAGGGCTGGGACAACCCACGCTGGCCGTCATCCCCCTCCTCGCTTTCCTTGGGGCTGACCCACACCACGCACTGTGCGGAGGTCCCCGGGGTCCCCCTGCCCCACGCACTGAGTTCACTGGTGCCCTGGTGCGGGGTGATGCTCATGATACGCTGCACCTCCTCAGCATCACAGCTGGTCATCTTCATCCCTGCTGAATACATATGACCTTGCTAAATATACATGGCCCCGCTAAATGCCGATGGCCTTATGGGTTATGTACTGAGGGGACCCGTTGCATCGCAGCTGTTCACGGCTTGGCCATGGAACCACATGCCCGCCGTCTTCCCACCCTCTTCTTTAAGATCCCAGCACTGGGAATAACTGGCGTTCCTCCAGGAGGGAGGAAAGAAAAAGGGATAACAGCCCTTTGCTGCTGCAGCAGAGGCTCGGCGCGCCTGTCCCCGTGCACCGCCACCCCGAGCCGCAGCCGCACGTGAAAGGGGCCCTGTGCCGCTCCGACGTCGCGACCTCGGCGCTGCGGTCGGAGACAGAAAAGAGGTTTAGAAATCTGCTTAGAAGGCTGCCTCATTAATACCCTGCCCAAAGCTTTTATCAAATAATTAGCTTTGGTATTGCACTTCCCAGTCAGCAATAAATAAATAAAGAGGCGGATAAAATGAGCGTTAGGCGTATGCCGTGCTTTTGGAAAGGGCTCCTCCGGCCACTTCCCCGGGCCCTGGGGCTCGGCTGCTGGCACGGGAACCTGAGCGCCTCCTCCTGAATTCGGCAGACAGGGTGAGCCCTGCCTGCCTTGGTGTGATGAGAGCTTTGGGCTGGGTTTGCATGCTGGGGTGTGCTGTCCCTGCGGACGTGTGGCGGATCGGCAGGAGGGATGCGCAGCGTGGTGGTGGCGGCGGCTGCATCCTCCCTGCATCCCCGCCGGCAGCTTGGGTTTGGTACTCGCGGTGGTTGGGGAAATGCCGGACCATGGGGTAGCTCTGCTTGATGTGAGAGGTGGGAACACGCCTGCTGCCACGCAACGCTTCCACGCCGGGCTCAGCGCAACCTCAGATGGACACCATGGGGTCAGTCGGCGATGCTCCATCATCCCCCTGCCCTCAGGATGTCCCATCTCCCTCTGCTTCCCACCACCATCCAGCAGCCACACGGTGGATGGAGCTGGGACTGTAAATGTGCCGAAGCCGCAGTTGCTATTTGGACTGTTTATCTTGTTTGGTCTAATTACGCCAAGAAAGTCATTATAATTTTATGCTCTTTGGATTAACGTTCTTGCCCAGGGCACCATAATTAGTGTATGGTTTGTAGCTTAATGATTCTGAGCACAGTCAATGCAAACTTTCTAACTGTAAATCAGGGGACTCAGGACGTGGGGAATGACACGATAGTGGCTCTCCTGGAGAAATAAGCATTTATCTCCCTGTTCCTAAGCTGGGCGTTCGCCTCCACAGCACCCTTGAGCTCTCGCTCCATCCCAACACAACCAAGACGCTGCTGAGGTACTGCAATGAGCCACGACCCTCTTTTGAGTCCAGAAAGCCTCTCCCAGGGTGTCTCCTGCTCTACGGGGGTCCCACGGGGTGTTACACTATGGGGGTCCTCAGCCCTTCACCCCCTCACCCTGGTGCTGCTGCGGAGCTGTCCTGCTCAGGGGAGCGCATACCACCCCGGGAAATGGGATCCAGCGTCTCCCTGGAGGTTTGCCCAGCTCTCTCCGAGGAGCAGGAGAATTGGATAATGATAATCTCTCCTTCAGCCCCAGCTATTAGTCGCTTTAAGCACCTTTCCTTTCTCACTGTTACTGGTGGTGGTGGCCAGGGATGTCCATGCTGAAACGGAGCAATGGCTCATAGCGTGGGACTGGGTTTGGGGGTGCTGCAGTCCCGGTTTTGAAGGACTGTGGCTCTCCACTCTTAGCATGGGCTTTCTTGGTATTTTAAAGACCCTTGATTTTGATATTCCTGATATTTTAAAGAAACCCATCATCCGACACGCTGAGCTCCTGCAAACCTGCATCTCTACCCCCTTCTGGGTTTTCTCGTTGAGAGGTATTGATGGAGCCAGACCCCCAACTCATCCCGGGCATCCGCCGTCATCCTCCTGGTTTCTTATTTATTGCTCGTGAGGCTGGCGATGAGCTCAGAGCCCGCGCGAGACGCCGAGCGGCCAGACTGCAGTCGGCTTGACGTGACAGATTGTTTGGGTCGAATCAGAAGCTCCCGGGAGAGTTTCACAATTTCTTTTCCACTGGAAAGTGTCATTAATTCATTACCAAATTGTTAACAGAATCAGGGCCTGTGGTTTTAACCGAAGGATATTCTCGTGACAAATGTCACGGCTTTCCTTGAGCACAAGTCCAAGGGAAGGTTATAGAGCCGAAGCTCATCGCCTGCAGCACTGGGTGTCTCACTGCGCACGTTGGGTTTCCACGGAGTCTTTCCTTGACCCGATGGCAGGCTGGGAGTGATCGGGGGGCCTTGCAGGGACTCCTGCCCGGGAAATGCCACCGTCCCACCCCCGAAGATGGTACGCACTCTCCCAGCCCCGCACTGCGCTCGCAGCAATATCCACAGAGCCGTAAAAAGCTCTTTGCACCTAAAGCCCCTCCACCCCGCGTGGCTCTTGAGCTGCTCCGTCACCTTTTCTCTGCAGCGCCGAGGACCAGTGCATCCCAGTGCCACAGTGGGAACGGCCGGGGAGGCGCGGGTGCTGCTTTTCCTTGGGGACAGCTGAGCTGCCCTAAGCGGGTGGTGAGTTTGAAGCAGAAGAATAAATTGTGATGAAGTGCATGTGAAGAGCAGCTATTAGACTTTGTGGCGGGGCGATTAAATTTTCATGCCGTTTTTGCAAGGCTGTCTTAAAAACAAAGCATTACCATAACCCAGGGAAGGGATGCAGGGACGGGCGAGGTGCATCACTTGGCTGCCATGTCTTAACCTCAGGGTTTTCCCTTTCATCTGCCGGGGAAGGTGGACTTCCCCATGCCCGGACCCGGGCACTGGGCTGGGGTTAACTTGTGTTGGTGGCACCGCAGCCCTTCGAGCTCCCGGCGCTGGGGCCACGGCACAGGGGTTTGGAAGCGGGGTGGAGAATGAGCTCACCCGATGGAAAGGAGCCAGCCTGCACAAGTGGCGGGGGAGCATTTTACACCATTAAGCAAGCCATGCCTTTTTGTATTGCCCACCCCCGGTGCTGGTCTGCAGCCTGGGAGCCGGCAGGGCACTGGGGACGCCGTGTCCGGCACACCAGCGACTCCCGACTTCTTCTGACACTCGCAGCCCCGTGGCACGGCATCTCTGTAAGGATTCCCGATTTCTCCCTCTCTGGAGTTCGCGGTGGCTGGAGCATTTTTCTCCTCTGCGTTTCACTGAGGGTTAGCGCTGTGCTGAGCTCTGCAGTCGCTGCTGTCGCTCTTTCCAGCGGTGGCTGTGTTTCAGGAAACTAATGAAGTGCTGATTTTCCTTAATTGGCCTCTCAAATTTGCTGATCACTCTTCAGGATCTCAGGTTAAAAAGAAAGCCTGTGCCCATTATTATTGGCGCTGTGTTTCGTGGCCAGTGCAGGCACGGAGGAAGGTTTCGGTGCACGAGCTGGGTTTTCTGAGCTCGCTCGTGATTTACTGTCCCCGGGTACTCACCCGGGTTGAAGGTGTCCCGGCTCATTGCAGGGGAGTTGGACTAGATGACCTTTAAAGGTCCCTTCCAACCCAAACTATTCTATGGAGTCCTTCAGCCGCCGAGACAGACATGCAGGGGTCAGACTGAGTTTTGGAGGTGCCTTGGTTGTTAAGTGGGTTTTCTGCGGCGCTACCTCCGTTGGGCAGTGCCGGCATGGAGCCGGGTGTCACTGTGGTCCCCGGCCCCGGTAAACCCACAGGAGCATCTGGGAGGTGGAAACCCAACCCCGGGACATGGGGCCGGTGCCGGGCTGCTGGAGAGGGAAGCCGCGGCTGCGTCCATCCACATGTGAGCCGGAGCCGGGATGTCAGGGCATGGATGCACTGGGAAGCTCAGAGGGATAAATACACTTCACGTCAGTGATGTGCTGCCTCTGTTTGCACTCGCCTTCCCGATGCATCCGGAGAGATGTCCTGACGCGGAGCCCCAGGGGAGACTGCCACTTGTGTGTTAAGGATGACATTGGGTGTACGGACCCGGCGAGCTCCTGACCGACCGACTGAGCCGTATGAACAGTCACCTCAAGTTAATGAGAGGTGACGGGGAAAGGACGCTGCGGCACGCTCCCTGACACGCGCCGGCTGCCCGGCGGCTCCTGACATGGGACGTGCTCAGTGGTGGCACCGTGGCTGGAGACGTGTGCTGCCACCAGCCCGCCCGGGAGCCCGGCAGCAGGAGAAGGGCATTAATAACCTTCCCTAAGCCGAAGAGCTGGTGAGTGCGCATCGTTCCGGGAAGCCGTGGCAGGGCGGCAGCCCTTCACCGCCGAGCTGAGTAATTTGATGAGAAGGGCAGTTAGCGTTTCGGGGACGGCGGCAATGGCACGGCAGAGCTCCCGGCTGCATCGGCACTGCGGCGTTAGAGGGAGGAGAGAGTGCCTCGTCTCGGGGGGGTGACCTGCCCTGCACCCCCCAAGCACTGTCCCTCATCTGTCACCCTGCCCCAGGCTGTGTCATTGTCAGGGCACGTGGAGCCTTCTAATGGGGCGGGGGGCGGTGATTTTGGGTAGGACGCCCGTGTGTTATTGCAAGAAGAATAATTATTTCACGGGAGGGGTGAGGTTGAATCCATCGCCAACGTCTCGGCAAAGCGTCTCTCTGCCTGGCAGTGCGGGGCTGGGCGGGGAAAAACACGCTCAACCGGCGCGGAGCAGGGGGAATCTGTTCCTCTGCAGAGTTTGCATCTAATTTGGCCGGTTTGGGTAACAGCATCTGCGGGGAAGGGCAGCGGCCGGGAGTGTGGCCTTCCAGTTGTGAGCTCAATAAAAAAAAACATGTTCATGCCACCGCCGCGGGGCGGCCCAACTGGCCGAGGAAAGAAATCCAAGTCCCAGATTTCACCCGCAGTAAGTGCCCGTCCTGGGAAGGGAGTTTCGGGAGGAATCCGGAGGAGCCCCGCCGGTGGCCAAGCAGCTGGAGCCCAGCCCGAGGCACAGCTGCCGGGAGTTAAGTTACCCGCCTTCCAAAATGACATTTTTCTGCGGTTCCCTCATTTGAATGTGGGATAATGTAGACATTGTGAGCAGAGCCTGCCTGGGAGGCGCTTGTAAAACCGAAGCTACGGCGGGCGTGCTTTGCTGGGTGGTGGTGGCATGGTGGGGACGGCGGGCAGGAGGGTGTCCTGGCCACCCGCGAGGCTCCGGGTGGAAGCGGGAATTCAGCGGGTCGCTTTGCAGGGAACGGACTCTGGGATGAGAAAGTTGGATGCCACCTTTACACGCAAGGCCAAAATCAGAGCTCTTCCCCTCCCCCAGAATATCCTCTGTGGGTGTCTGAGATAGTTTGGGGAGAAGAGAAACATGGGAACGTGCTTTGCCAGGGATGGTGCAACTGCTGAAGTGCCACAAGCTGCTGCTGCAAACAGCCCCCACGCAGCAAAGGGACACAAGCCATGATGTCCCTTGCCCGGCACAGGCAGAATGTGAGCAACAACATCTCCTCCAGCCCCCTGCTCTCTCTGCTTGCTGAATGAGAGCCCCGGTCACTGTGGCAGTAAAGGTTTCGGTGGGTGACACCAAAGGGTGCAAAGTAAGGTCCTTGGGTGTGTGTTTTATAGAATCATAGAATAGTTTGGGTTGGAAGGAACCTTTAAAAGCCATCTAGTCCAACCCCCCTGCAACGAGCAGGGACGTCTTCAACGAGATCAGGTTGCTCAGAGCCCCGTCCAACCTGACCTTGAATGTTTCCAGGGATGGGGCATCCACCACCTCTCTGGGCAACCTGTTCCAGCATTTCACCGCCCTCAGCGTAGAAAATGTCTTCCTTATATCTAGTCTGAATTTACACTATTTTAGTTCAAGCTCATGCACCAACAGGGATGTGCACTTACTGTCCCCACACCCCAGTGCATCCCTCTGGCCATCCCACCCGAGATCTTTGCTGGAGGAGCAGCTCGGTGACAGAGCGGCCTCTGCGCATGTATGGTCCCCACGCGTGAAGGGGAGATGCTTTCCCAGTGCCCGGGAGGGGACCGGCGACGGCAGGCGTGTTGGCTCGGAACGGAATGATTTCGAAGGCGGATTTATACAGCCGAATCTCCGAACTCTCGTGTTATGCATGCAATAGCCCCGCTTTACAGCTGTCAGGCTGCCAACCCACCCCGGGGCCAGATCCCGGACAGGTTCCTCCGCACAAACAAGTCGGGCTGTGCTGACGGATGCAAACCCTCCTCCCCCCCCCCAGTTAACAGGACGTTCAGCATTTCTGTCATTCCAGAGATGCCTGCAAGGTTTCAGCGCAGACCAAAAGGCAGCCATGTCATGGAAACCAGCACACACAAATACTTCTCATTCCAGGCTATAACCCGGGCTCATTTTAACCACTCCGTGCCCATTTTTGCCTTCCTGCCAGCACAGAGCCCACGGGAGGGGCCTAGGTTGCACCCGGTGGCATTGAGCTGGTGGGATGTTCCCATCCCCTTGCTGCTGGTCACCTTCATGGATTGCTTCTGCCTTTTGAACGGGGAGGAGACCCGCACGGGGACACGAGTGGGTGCCTTCCCCACTGCTCTGGGGAGCGCCTGGTGGCCGCAGGAGCCAGGGAGGTGCCCACACCCCATCACACTGCCTTCACAGCTCAGGGCGTCGGGGTGAAAGCTCTCCACCCAGCGCTGGCCATCATCTGGAGCTGGATGCGGGTCGAGGCTGGGTTTCCAAATACAGCAATTCCTTCTGCCACCTCCTGCGTCCCCAACCACTTCTTGTTTCACGACACGTTGGCTGTGGGTGTACCACGTTCTGTACCACGTCTGTCTGTATCACATTCCCAAAATCTTGACCCTACTGAGTGCTTTATCCTGTGCTGCAGCCAATAAAGGTCCTCAGCGATGAGGGATCACAAGACGATGGATGGAGATGAGCTCAGCCTTGCCTGGACTGACCCTCTGGCTGTGCCCAGGCTGGCGTCGAGAGGACAAGGCAGGGGCACCAAGGCTGTGCAGGAGGGTGAAGCCGCTCCACAGGACCACGGCTTTTGAAAACGAGCCCAGCAT
Organism: Vanellus vanellus; assembly: GCF_965231255.1. Taxonomy (NCBI): domain Eukaryota; kingdom Metazoa; phylum Chordata; class Aves; order Charadriiformes; family Charadriidae; genus Vanellus; species Vanellus vanellus. The sequence goes on from NC_138921.1 coordinate 12,746,748, forward strand.
CTTGAATGGCCTCCACGGGCACAGAGCTGTGAGGTGGGGAGGAGGCTCCGGTCCCCATGCAGAGCGAGTGCTACCACTTCAAAAATTAAATGCAGTTGCCATAGAAATATTAATTGGGAACAAAATCTGAAGATGACACTTAAGCAGAAGATGGAGCGGTGCGGAGAGATGAGGACAGTGATGAAAATAGAACAGTTAAAAGGAAAATTCTTCAAAGGAAGTATCATGTAGGTGAATATTTAATGCACAATCAGCAGGTCGCCACGTCAGCGACGCTTTTAATATTGTAGGGTAAAGGATGGGAAGTGCCTGCTGGAGGATGGAGCACCTTCCTCTCCAGTCAAGGTCACCGGGCGCTGGAGGGTGAGTCTGAGGGTGGATCCCGCAATGGCAGCAAGTTTCTGCTCTCACTTGCAGCGGGACCAGGGCGCAGGAGCCGGCCGGGTGCCATCTCCTCTAACGGGCACCAGACTCTGAAGTGCACCTTGTGCTCGCTTGCTGGTTTGCAACCAACCCGCCACCCAAAAGTCAGACGAGGCACATGATGGACATCCTCCTCCCAGTCTGAAGTCTCTGCCTCCGGGCAGAGACTGGCAGGAGGTTCCCAGCGCACGGCTGGGTCTGGGCCTCCTCCTCCCAGGAACATTTGCATGGAGGGTAGGGAAAAGCTCCCAGCCCTGCCAGACAATGCGGGGGAACCGGCTCTTTAAGGTCCCTCTTGCCCCCAAACCCTTGCTTGGCCTGGGTTTTTTGGGAATGCGGCTGAAACGCCCATAAGCAGAAAGGGTTTTTTAGGTGAAGCAGCGCTGATGGAAGGCAAAGCGGTGTCAAAGTGTCCCGCTGAGCAAAAGTCCTGCTGGGATGCTGCTACAAGGGGTACCCAGAGCCCACCAGGGAAGGATGTGCTGCTGGGCCACCTCTTCTCATGGTGGTACTGTCATCAGTGGGGAAGAGGAAAAGGATGTTCCTGTAGAAAAATCGTGATTTTTTTTTTCTGCAAAAAATAAGTAGATGATAATAACAACCAGCCCTGTTTTAGGCAGGGCTCAGCTCAGCGAGAGGAAGGGCAGCTCCATCCTGCCACCCCACCATGCTCTCTCTGCCAGCTCCAACATGATAAGCACCAGCTCCTACTTTTCCCAGAGAAGGCAGTTGCTTTTCCAGGCTGTTATCAGCTTCTCATCCCTTTCCTCCCTCCGCTTTGAGAAGGTGTGTGCTGGGGACTGTGCTGTGGGAGCTGTGTTTGGATGGAGATGGGGATGGGGATGGAGATGGGGATGGGGATGGGGATGAGGACAGGGATGGAGCATCTCATGCAGGACCACAATGGTGCTGGTGGTGACCACAGGCCGTCAGAGGAAGCCCAAACACTGTCCTAGCACCCTGCCAGGGCAGCAACGTGGGGACGCAGCGTGGGGCCGGCAGCTCTTGCTGCCCTCACCTCTCCTCGGTGGCGGGCAGCCCGGAGGGAGTGGGGCGGCTGCGACCTGGCGGGGAGCAGCAGCTGCCCGGGCACATCTATCTCCACCGATCTTCCCACTTAAAAGGAGGGAGGATTACAATGAAGTCGTACTTTTCCCATGAACCACCTCCCACTGTGTTATGCTCTGAAGTTAATTGCAAATGAGGAGATGGAAATAGCTTATTTTGACTTTCCTTAAACAGTGCTTCATTGATTTTTTTTTTTTTGCCTGTTTTTTTTTTCTGTCTCGTGAGGCAGGCCTGTATCTATTGGAAAATAGCAATTATTTCCGTAATTCCCTAGAATTAGTGGAATTAGTTGAATGGGTAAAATTTGAAGCGAAATGCTGATTAGAAATATGCTTGAGTTGGAAGCACCATGTACGTCATGGTGGAGCATCAGGCGCTCCTCCTCCATCCCTGGGCATGACAAAACTCAACACGGTTTTCTTGAAGAATGGTCAAAGATATCTCAGTTATGGTCATAAAAATGATGCGAGGGCTGGAGCACCTCTCCTATGAGGAAAAGCTGAGAGTGTTGGGGTTGTTCAGCCTGGAGAAGAGAAGGCTCCAGGGAGACCTTATAGCCCCTTCCAGTACTTAAAGAGGGCTAATAAGAAAGGTTGGAATAGAGGGGAGATTTAGACTGGATATAAGGAAGAAATGTTTTACACTGAGGGTGCTGAAACGCTGGAGCAGGTTGCTTAGAGAAGCTGTGGATCCCCCATCCCTGGAAACGTTCAAGGTCACGTTGGATCTTGTCTAGTGGGAGGTGTCCCTGCCCATGGCAGGGGTGTTGGAACTAGATGGACTTTAAGGTCCCCTTCCAACCCAACCCATTCTACGATTCTGCGATTCAGTGATTCTGTTCTGTGGTGAGTGCCTGTACAGCCAGACCTGCTTGTTCCGAGGTGGAGCGGAGATGCACCGTTGCCTTCAGCAAGCCATGGTTGGGCTGCAGACGTGTCTGTGGATGGGCTGAGCAGCTCTGCAGCTCCGCTGGAGGCTGCAGTAACGCGGCTGGGGTTAGGCCCGTCTTCCTGCTTCAGCAAAAGGAGGAGCAAAAACTACCCCAGCCACTTTTCTTAAATGAAACGAGGTTGGAGTGGTCCATCCTGGGCACCTCCTGCAGCGTCCGGGGCACGATCAAGGTCTTGGGATCCTTGGTTCTGCCAAAGATTTGGGGCTCGTGGTACTTCATTAAAAAAAAATAAAAATGATCCTGTGGTATTTTTAATAACCTGCTGGTTTAACTCAATTATGAGAGCATAATTAACTTGCTGAGATGAAACAGGAGATAAACCTTTGATTATTTTTTTTTCTTGAAGGATGCTGCAGATAGATTTTGAACTTTGTATTCAATTACTTAAAAGAGAAAAAAATTAACAGGTTTCTGATGAGAAAAGCATACTACCTCCTTCATAAAGAGAGATTTATTAAGGATAGCGAACGAGTGTACCTCAGGGCTCAATCATCTACTGTTTTTTTTTCAAGGGGTGATTCAATTACTTTAAGATGTGTTGCCTAAAAGAACAAACCGGGCTCTGTTACTTGGCAAATTAATCAAGTTCCTTTAGTGGTTTCTCGGGGTTAATAATTTCATTTAGGCGGCCTTCTGTTTCATGGTTTCATCCCTACCAAGAAAACTCTCAAACGAGAGGGAGGAAAAAAGAAGTGCTATTCATTTTCTGTACGAGGCCGCCGACGCAACTGCGATGGGAGAAGTTTTTCCGAAATCGGCGCGCTCAGAGGTGCCTGTGAAAGCAGCAACGGGTTGGAAGATTAAAAAAAAAAATAATAAAAAAAGGTGTTAAGGCTAATATTTTCACTGTGTAAAAAGACCATTTGGATTTGTTGTCATCTGCGAAGGGCTGTGGATTTTATTCGTAATTACTGTGAATGACGTTCTCTGGCTAGTGAGAGCCAATCCTGAAAATGTCACCAATTTTTAACACGTTTTTCTCTTGAATATTCATAGCTCTGCTATTCGATACAGATGGAGAAAGTGCAATAAGAGAAAAAGGAGTTTGCAAAACTGGGCTGTCCGTGCCCTCGTAATCTCGGCGTGTTCCCAAAGCCGTGCCCTGGGCACGGGGGAGGCTGCGGCTGGCACCCGCGCTGCCGCGTGGGCAGAGCATCCTTGCGCCGGAAGCCTCCGGTCCTGCCAACAACCACTGTGAGCCGGTATTTTGGGAGTTATCCCCAACACCGTTTCTTGGTAGCAAAGTTTTCTCAGTGGAAAACTAACTGCTCCCACCGCCTTCGCCCGGAGGGCAGAGGATGGGGATGCTCAGCAGATACGGGTTCCCCAGCACAGCTGGACCGGCCCTGGCTGGCTCTTCCCAAACCCATCAGGGAAACTTTTGGGAAAAGCTTTAGGGATATTTTCATACATCGTAAAACACCTCTAAAAAGGGCGTGTGCTTTCTTGTCACGTCGGTTGGTTATAAATGCAAAAGAACTTGAACCGTGGCCCGGGCTGCATCCACGCCACATGAAATATGAGTGTTGAAATGCCAAATTCCACAGCCGGGAACGTTTCGGTTGAGGGAAGAGATGCTCGGTGTGACCTTTCTGCATAAAAACATGACTCCTGCTGGCACCCGGGACTGCACCAAGGGCTTAAACGTCAGCCCGCACCGGCAGAGAGCAAATATCGACCCTGCAAAAAACACCCTGGGGAAAGCAGGCAGCCCGGGCGGGCGGAGACGTGAGCCCCGGCCCCGTTAGCCCTAACGAGGTGCTTCGTTAGGGGCTGGGTGGGAAGCGCCTGCCTCCCTCCCTCCCGCCCGCAGCTGGGACGCGGATGCTCGTGTCATGGCTTATTGCTTTTCATTTGGGCAGGGTTCAGGCGGTGATCAAGTCAAAGGGAGGGACTGTAGCTGTTCCCAGAACAAGAGGTCATCTGTTTTCTTTCAGGGGATTTGGCTCCAATTTCATCATTTTGAAGAACAGTGAGGCCCTTTTATCTGCTGGGGAAGGGCTTTCTGGGAGCCGGGCAGGGTAAGCTTGCCTCCGCCTCGTGTGATAACTCATTTTAGACCCTCGCGTAAAACCTGAGCTCTGCTTTAGGGCTCGGGAAAGTGCCCTTAACCAGGCGCAGCGGTGGCCGGGGATGCTGCGGAGCCGTTGCGACCCCGATGCCCAGGACCAGGCGGGTGTGCGAGCACCGGCCACGCTCCCCACCGAGCACCCCACCGCTTGCACAATGCCGTGGAGGTGGCCGAACCGTCCTTTTTACCATTTATTTTCCCTGCAGCGCCTGTAATAGCTCTTTTCAAGGCCACAGCACCCAGCACTGGTCTTAGCCTCCGCCTCCCAAATACATTTTTGGATAAAAATGGGAGTGCCGGTGTGCTGGGGTGGGATGGATATTTTTAAATCAGCTGCCAGACTCCGCAGAGTAATTACGCTCCAGGTTCCCAAATAGCCCAGAGCTCAGTCACCAGCCGAAAATGCGGCGTGGTCCGTTCGTCCGGGGCCAGCGCGGGTCGGGGAGTTTCGCAGGCAACCCTAAATGTTGGGATTAGGCACAGCCGGAGCTCAAGCGAGGCCGGAGGGCCCCTTGCCCGGCTGCCCGAGCCCACATGAAAGGGAATGGCTCCCAGATGTTGCACAAAGCCCACCTTTGGGGGGGGAAAATGTATCTCTGATCTTCTCCTTGGGACTCCAGGCATCAACTTCCCACCCTCCACGCCGACAGCAAGGTCTCGGTGCTGCTAGTGGAGCATCTTCGGATGGGAAACTTCTGCCATTCCTGGGTAACGGTGGCTTCTCGTGCAAACAATTCCCCGTTTTTTTTTTTTTTAATGCTTTCCCACTTCAATTGAATGCGGCGCTCACCCCTTTGCACCAGCAGCTGCTTTCATGCCGAGAAAAATCCGTCAGTTTTGAAGGTGGTGGATGCTCCTGTGCTGGGGATGCTCTGAGGTGCTGGAACACACGCTCGCGGGTGCCGGAGCAACCGCTGGTTTTTAGGGCGGTAATTCCTCCTCGCTGTCCCTGGGACCGAGGTCCAGGAGAGCCACCATGCCTGGGGAGTGGGTCTTTCCAAGGAAGTTGTTGTCGGCCCTTTTCGGCAGCTCGTTGTGACTTGGGACCTGTGATGCCCGGCAGACAGCGCCGATCCTGGCAGTGCCCAGGAGAGTTTTTCATCCTGCGTAGGAGGCTATTTTGGGAAGAAGGTGTTTGCAGGGGGCCGAGGGCAGGCAGGGACACGGTGAATCCCTCAGCATTCATTGCTGGCTCCATCTTACCTCCCTCCGGTTTGCTGCAAGAGTTGCTTTTCCCACGTGAGCGAGTGAAGCGGTGATCTTGCCTTAATTATCACTGTCCTCCTCCGAGCAGAAGATTATTGAATTCGAGATGGCACCGCGTGGAGGCTCAGCTCCACCTATCCCCCTCTTTAATCCCTTTTTGCACCACTGGTTGCTCCTGACCTCAGTTTTCTCCAGCTGCCCATCACCGCTCGGCCGCCGCAGGCAGGGACGTAACGCGGCACAGCCCTTAGGGCTCTTTTGCTCTGAGGCTTTTAAGAGATCCAGGAGGGCTGGGTGTCCTGCCACCACCCTGTCCCCCCCTCGGCTCCGCTCTGCCCGCCGGGCTCTGGCTCCTGCAGTCTGCAGGAGGATTTATGGCTGGGGAAATGCGGGGCTCCGACTTATGAAAGTAGGGCAGTCGCTTGGCAGCTCGAGAAATAATGGGAGATCGGGTTAATTATTCCACAGAAATGCTCAGATTGTGCAGATGCCTAGCTTAGGTTTAATATAATTAAGATAACTTATGTCTATAAACATGTCTGGGACCGAACCTGATGCTCGAGCTGTGGATCCACGCCTGCCTTTCTCCCTCCCCGATTTCAGTCGGGGCTTCGAGCGTCCAACGCCGGCAGGATGCGCCCGGGCTCGGCCCCGTGCCTGACCCCACCGGGCACCGCTGGGCCCTTCGCTTCGGGTCTGTGAGGCTGAGGAAGACGGTTTTTTCCCAGGTTCCCAGCTGGTTTTCCAGGCGGGTGCTGGGGGGCAGCGGGGCGGCCGCATCCCACGCGGGGGCACGCTGGCGGCCTCGGCGCTGGCATCCCTCCTGCTTAATGGAACGGGATAGAAAAGAAAAAAAACCCCACACCCTATTGCTGGCAATATCGATACTCTGGGGTTAAATTGAGCCTCTTCTCTTCCACTTTTATAGAAAATCGCCCTTCCCCCCCCCTCCTGCCCCCGGCATGCATTTGGGACCAGCCGGGCTGCTCTGCCCGGGGTAGTTTTGGAGCCCGGCTGAGCCCAAACGCTTCTCCCAGGGCGGATGCTCAGGATCTGCTCTGCAAGGTGAGCATCTCCTTGGCACGGCAAATTCAGGAACTTGTTAGGCACTAAATAGCTGAAATATTGCCTTGTTTTTCTCCACTTCCACCTCCTTCTGGGCTCCTTCCTCCCCCAGCCTGGCTCGTTCCTCCCTCCCCTGGTGTGCGCCGCTCTTCACACCTCGAAATGCCTCCTAAGATTCCCATAATGGTTTATCAGCCCGAAATATCGAAGCCGGGATGTTACTCGCTAACAGGCATCCTTGGCCGGGGTGTCGGGGGAGCCGGCGCTGAGGAACCCCGGGCAAAACCCAGCCCCTCGCCTTGCCGGGGATGCAGCATCCCTCCGGCACCAGCCGGTCCCAATCCCCATCGATCCAGGCTGCGATTAATCTTCTCATTTTTAACTCTGCCTTTAAAATCCCATGCAGCACGGAGGTAAATGTGCAAATGACACACATCACTGCGGAGTAATTAGACCGAACACACACACACACACACACACACACACACACACAGAGACGCAGCAGTACTGATTTCTGCATTAGCATGATAATGAATGTTCTCACTAGAAGCTTGTAATTATGTTTCCTCTTTTTTTCCCCTCCCCCTGAAAGTATAATTAATTATGAATAGAGCCAGAGTTTGACGCTAACGCTTTTTTTTTTTTTTTTTAAATCCCTTTTGGTTCTATTTCTGCCCTATTAAAAATTTATGAAGGAACCAGAGGTAAAGTCATTTTCCCAGACAGTTCCTCCTATAAATTCAATGGGAATAATATTAAAAATAATAATAACAGAAGAAGGCAGGAGGGGACTTTGCAGAGGGTTTTCTCCCCTCTTCTTCAGGCCGTCGCCCAAGTAAGATGCTGCGTTTGCCAGTTGAAAGCCGCGGTCCCCCCGTGTCGTGGCAGCTCAGGGGGGCACTGCCAGTGGACGTGGACTTACCTGTGGGTATCACGAGGTGACAGGCAGCCCCCGAAGGTGCCATCCCCGCAGGTCCCCTCTACAAAGCCACTGCAGCCGTGCAGGGTGGAGGTCAGAACGGTGTGGTGATGTGCTCTGGGAGGAAAAAAGACTTTATTTGTTTAAAATGAAAAAAAAAAAAAAGCACAAACACTTTCAATACCTTGGGAAAGTTATTTAGGAAAACGAGATGCAAAATCAAAAACTTCTGAGGAAGTGCTTTTCTCGTTCAGTCAGCTCACAAAGAGGAAGATAAAGGATGTGTTTCTTGCTGATAAAGCGTTGGTGTCTGTGCGGTTGCAGCGTGTCAGGACCCCCCCGGGATGCCCATCCCCGTGGTGCCCCGGCTGCACAGATGCAGGACAAACCTCAGGGTTTGGTCCCAAAGGCCGTGATGGTGTGACTGCTCCCAGCAGGGGAAGGCGCTTCCTCCCCACCTCCAGCGTGCCTCGTCCTTTCCCTAGAAACCCTGTGTTTAATCGCACCATCCTTTGGGGACAGAAAGTGGGAAAATGATTGAAACTGGCTCAGCAGTTTGGGGTGATTGGTGTAACGATGTAACGCGTGGGGACAGGGACGAAGGATGAACTGCACACAGGATCTCCATCTTTCCAGCCAGCCCAGGAGAGCCCCTTCCAGTGCCGCAGGCTTTGCCCCCCTGCCGACGAAGCCCCTTTTGTTTCGCCCTCCTCCTCCGCCGGTTGCCATTCATACCACCAGCCTTCCCTTGCCGTAGGTGTGAACTGTTTTTTCTTTTTAAATTGCATTTATTCTAACAAATGTCTCATGCAAACACAATTGCAGGTTTGCTAGAGGGAGATGCTATTTGCGGGCAGCCTTGCACAAAGGCAGATTTATTCTCCTTCCATTCATTTGAAGCTAAAGTAATAGCTCTAACTACATCTGACTTATAATAAGCGCGTTACCGGGAACAAACCTGTATTCTGCATGTATTTCCCTCTTTGTCAGCTCCATCTAGGCACTTTTTCTCCCTTTCCCTTTTTTTTTTTCTTTTTTTCTTTTTTTTTTTTTTTACAATAACAAAATCAGAGCCTTGTCAGTTGAAAGTTTATATGCCCTATTTATAGCACTCCGCTGTCTCCCGGCTTTTATGTTCCAGCGTAAGTAGCTCTTTACCCTCCGCTCGCGAGGAGCCTAGCGTGAGCCTGAACACAGCCTGCACCTCCGTAATGGCTTTTTTATCCCTCCCCGCAGAGGGAAGCACGGCCCCGCTTTCCCCGGGCTCGCCGGCTTTGGCTCCAGCCTTGTCGGAGGAGAACACCCGTCCCCGGAGGACTCTATCCTGGGTGTTTTGGGACCTCTTCTGGTCAACGAGTCCTTGAACGTTGGGGAGGAGGGGGTCGCTGTAGGGACCGGGGGTGTTTTTCTGGGCGGAGCACCAGCGTGGTTCGCCGCTTGCGGCTGTCGAGCACCTTGCTGGTAACCGTCGGTCCCATCTTCTGGCGTGTGACGGCTGGGAAGGCATCGCCAGAGTTTGACACACAAATTTGCCATCCGCTCGATGGCTTTCATTAACGAGAAGAGTATGAGTGTTCCTCCAGGGAGCTTCAGCGGTTACTTCAGCGATTTTTGTGGTTAAGCTGGTACTTCAACGCAGTTTGCGTATTTAAGAGGTCTTCACAGACAGGCGAGTCCGGACTCGGCGTCGCCCGTGGCTCCTCTGCGGGCTGCGGCTGGTTCCTGAACTTCTCCGTTCCTTGTCCCCGGATGTTATTTGGGACGAGGATGCGGGAGAGGGTCTTCCAGAGATACTGAGGGGGGGCTCCCTCCCTGTGGGCGGCAGCTCCCAGCAGGGCGCTGGCTGAGATGGAAAGCGGAGACGGTGGGTTGAGGACAAGTCGGAGTCGCCGTAACCCGCAGCAGCCTCGCAACCCCCCTGCGCCATCTCTCCCGGGTGCTTCCCAAACCTCCCGGGTCACTGGTGTTAATCCTGGCGGAGCTGGTGGGAGCCGGGTGCCCGCGCTCCCATCCCACCGGGTGCTCCCGCGCCGGTGCGCGCGCGCACACACACGCACGCACACACACACACACTCACACACACGCTCTTTTCCCCTCTCTCTGCAGAAGGCACAGTGTCTCCTCCGTTGCCGTGTCCTCCGTGGCGCGTCACCGGGGCTCTGGCAGGACTCTCCCATCTGTTCCAGGCGGAAAGATTGGGATAAAAGGGGTCATTGTGCCTTTCTCCTTCCAACTAACTTTAATCCCAGTGAAGACTCTAAATGTGTAAAAAAACTGGGATGAGAGTGTCAGATGAAATGTTTACAAGATAAACAACCATTACAAAATAAAATTGCAAAAGAAAAAAAAAAAAATTGCAAAATACACAGCGTTTCAGGCAGTAACACAACCGGTTCTTGCCTGGTCCGGTGCCGGAGAGCCGGGGCTGAAGGGAGCACGGCTCTGCCGCAGCCCGGCTCCTCTGCAGGGTTGCGCTTGCCGAGGAATCGGCCCGTCTGTTAAATATAGCTGATGAGCTGTTCTTGAATTGCACCTAATTACGTCTCCTCTCCAGCGCACTGGCGCTTCCCGGCTCTTTGTAGCTACAAGGAGCTGAGTGATTGCGGCTTGAACTCCTCAGGTGGAGCGAGACGCTCGTTTGTTATCCCCCTCTTTGGCCGTCTCCTACTTGGGAGGAGGGAGATGGAAAGTTGGATTCTCTGAGAAGGGAGGGAGGGAAAAAAAAAAAAAAGAGAGGGAAAAAAAAATAAAAATCCTGGTGAGATTCTTTTTGAACTCTTTGCTCTTTAAGATGTCAAAAGGTTGGGTGCCCCGGCAACTGCTTCTCCTCTCTAAGCAGGGCTTGAAATTGCTGCAGTCGTGGTGCAGGGAATTTGCAGGCGCTTCCCAGCTCCGTGTCCATGGGAAGATGCCCAACGGCTACAGGATCCCTCCTGAGAACCTTCTCTAATTTAAGCAAGCGCAGCTCTCCTAGCTGGGAGCAGCCACCCCTCGGGGACCGGGCTGCCACGTTCCCGTCCTGCACCACCTCGGCCACCCCTCCTTGTGCCTCTTCTGCGCCTTTCCAGCCACAGCGAAAATAGCAATTCAGGGCCCTGTGGGTCATTCCCGTGGACTTCACCCAGAAAAAAAGTCGTTGCCTGAAAGATATTTGGTTTTTTTTTTTAGACACTGACTCCCACGCATCGATCTGGGTTTGCTGAGGGTTGGTTGTTTTTTTTTTTCAAGATTGTGCCAAATTTCAGCCAGCCGCTCCCCCGCCGCTCCGTCCGTCTCCCTTTGCAGGGCTCGCAAAACTTCTGCCCCATTTGTGCTGGCTCCTCCTTGGGCTGCGCATCTTCTGTCTTTTGTTAAAAGATGCTTCTCCATCCCGAAGCAGGGCTCTCGCTGCAGTTTAAGTGGGTACAGAAGAGGGAGATACGTTTTTCCCAGTCTCAAAAAAATACCAAATGTCTTAAAATGAAAAACTTCCACAAACAAAATTTCCCACTCGGTGCCCAGAGCAGCCCACCCAAAGTGGGGAAGGCTTTGTTTTGGGAAGACGGCATTGGAATGGTGAGAAGGAGCTCTGGATCTGCTCCGACTTCAGCTCAGCTTGCGGGGAAGAAAACCAAATCCTGCTATCCCTGCGGGGCCGGAGGCTGGGAGCACCCGGAGGCTTCGGGATCACGTGCCAGCGAGTGACCCCTTCTGTGGGAGTTATTGCCCCGGGGACACGTCAGGTCCCCAAAGGCCACCGTGGGGAAGGGGGGAAAATGGTGTAGAGTGAGGCCATGGGCTGAAACGCTGGTGAAGGGGTACGTGCCCCCCCCGGAAAGGGGCCACCCCATGCAGATGAGTGACGGAGCACGGCCCCCGAAGTGCCACGGGCCGGGTGAGGCCGCGTCCCCTCCTCGCTGCCGTCGGGGAAGGTTCCCGCGCCGCCGGCTGAGCGCAGCCGGGAAAGAGGCAGAGCTGTCGTTACAAATGCACTTCAGATCTCGTCCACGGAGGAGGAAAAACGCCAACACGACCAAAAATATGCAAAAGATCAACTCTCCGGTTAGAAGTGGCCCGGCTACCAGTTTCAGTCTCAGGCATTTGGCTTTGCTGTGGGAAGCCCTCATCATTTTCTACTGTTTTACTCATAGCCAAAAATATGATGAAACCAGAGCTGAATGTGTTTTTTTTTCTGTCTTGTTACAGTAAGCATCATAAATTACTCACCCAGGAGACTCAACCACAGTTCTTACTCAAAAGGAGCTTCCTTTTGTCTTCGGGGGCTTGGACCTCGCAGCCTCCCTGGGCTGGCAGCAGCGCCGGGGTGGCCCAGAGGTGACCAGCACGTCCAGCTGCCCAAGGTCACCTCCACGGGAACCCCAGGGCTTTCCCACCCACCACAGTCTGAACGCATAGGGGTATCACCACCAGCTTTCACCCGACGTCGCCACGGTGTCCTGGACCCAGCTGTCCCCATGGTGGGACCAAACCTCATTAGGTGGTTTGGGTGCAGAGATGGGGCAGCAGCGGGTTTTGGGGCAGTTCCCAGCAGGCGCCCCGAGCCCTACCGCCAGGTCCTTCTAGAAACGCACGTCCTAGGACAATGTCAGCCTAATCAGCGCCCTCTTCGTTAGCAGAGACCTATAATTAGAAGCAGCAGCCAGCCATCTGCTTTTATCTCGTCACATCCCACGGTGCCTCTCCGCTGTCCTTTATTACCGGCCATCGTTTTAGATCAACGTTTCCCTCCACCCCCAACCGTGTCTTATCTCACTTTCATTATTGCTAATGACCGGCGCTGGCACTGCTCCGTGCGGCGGAGCGAGAGCGGGCGCTGCTGGGACTGCTGCAGCAACTGAGCCCGTATCTGCTGCCTGCCCACCCGTTATCACCTCCCCTGTGATATTTTTGGGGTCCACAGCCAGTGGGCCCTCCTGAAATACCCTCTGCCTCGCAATGGGCACTGGGGCTGAGAATAAGAAAGCGTTGGGGAAAATAATACCCGCTCTTAAATATTCCAAGGTTTTTTTCAGCTTGTAAAATGCCTTGCCAAGTTTCCTGTTGCTTCCCGCTCCCGGCGAGGATGGCATCTGCCGGGACATCGAGAGGACACCCGTGTCATCCACACCAAGCAGCCAAGGGCTGCCGGGTAGCGAAACCTTGGAGGAAGGGAAGGAGAGAACCTCTTTTTATGTATCTTTAAATTTGGTGCCTAGACGAAAGCATAAGACACATAAATGGATTAACAGCCATGGTTTATTAGCGCTCCTTAATTCACTTCACAGGGCTGAGGGAAAAGTTATTAGCAGATGTATGGCCAGTAATAAGCTAATTATAACCCTGTCAGATCAGAGATTTGAAGAGGTGGGTAGTTTTGTGTGTGAGATAACTATAATTGTCTGCTAAAGATTATGAATTAATATTGATTTAATAAAGCTGTGGCTATTTATTTCAGCAGCGGAGACCCGTTAGTTATTCTGTGAGCTGCCCCAGCAGCATGGGGGGCACCAACCTGTCTGCCGGAGGTGCGTATTTGGGAGGCCAAAACGCACGTGGGACTGGTCACCGAGCCCGTGTCCTGCCCGTCGGCGTCCCCACTGCTGGCTTTGATGGGGACGGCTTCGGTGCTCCGAATTCATGCCCCGTGTCCTGCTGCACCGTGAGGGCTTAGCCCCGGGGTCGGGATGCCCCCTGAGGGTGGGGAGAGCATCCCCCCATGCACCTCGACGGCACCGGAGGGGTCGGGCCGGCGTGCCAGGCGGAGGCACGGTGAGCCGGTGTGTGCGAGGAGCCGTGGGGTTGTTGTGGGTAGGAAGCAGAGTGCACCCAACGCTTCGACCAAAGCGCGTTAATCACCGCTCCGATCTGCTCATTTTAGCTGTTTCTCTGTCTGATGCCCGTAAAAGGCGTCTTTATTTGGCACCAAAGGAAAGCACGCCGCTGCCTGGTGAGGGACGTTTGCTTTTTCTGTCTCCCTGGGGGACAAACTTTGCCGTCACCGTGTGCCCTCACACTCACGCCCGCCGTAGGACGCCGTGCCGGACCAGGGTACCTGCGCGCGGCCGGCCGCCCTCTGCGGTGGTGCGGGACGTGCTGCTCTGCCCGATGCCCTCATCGCATGGGATGGAGCACAAGCACTTCTGCTTCAAGGCTCTTCCCCAGAGCGCGATTGGGTGGCTTGGAGTATTTTATTTTATTTTATTAGCGATTTGCTTCTCCAAACCGATCCGGAGTTGAATGCATTCACTCCATCCGCTCCATTATTATTTCCATGCCGTTTATTGAAATAACATGGTAGCCGTCTCTAGCTGCTCTCTCCGCACCCGGCACTCGCAGCCGGCAGAGCCGAGGAGCCGCAGGTCCTTCGGGAAGAGGCACCGGTGCCCGGGAGCGGGAGGCAGCCGCTCGCCCCTGCCCGCCCGGTTTGCAAACAGCCCCTCCGCCCGTCCCCATCACCGGGCAGGAAATAACACCACCATGAATCCATTTGCTGCATTTAGCTGGATTTAAAAGCAATCTGTATTTACCCGAATGTAAAAGACGATCCCTCCAGGAGAGATGTGACCCTTTTGGGGTCCTGTCTGCCCCCCGGCCGGTTAGAACCTGCAGGCAGCCTCAGCACGACTTGCCAGCAGCCGATGTGAGCTCACGGGTCTTTTGGGGATGGGTGTTTTGGGGTGGCCAGATGGAACGTTACCCACTGCCGGGCCCTGGCAGGGGGCTCACAAACCCAACTCTGCCGCAGCGGGGCACGGGGCAGCTGCTCAGGACGGCTTGGCCCAGCCATTTGGGAGAGGGAGCCAAGAAAACCGCCGGAGAAAGAGGAGAAGGCCAAACCCTGGGGACGCGGTCAGGTCTGGCTGGGAGAGCGCAACCCCTTTGCGACCGCAGCGTGCTGGGACGCCGATGGGGGTCCCTTCCCCACGGCGGGGCTGATGCGCACAGGTGGCATCGCCCTCGCGCCTCGGGCAGCAAGGCAGCCCCGGCGCTGCTTAGGTCATTTCCCAATTTACAGCCGCCGTCCAGCATCACTTCAGTTTTTCCCCTCTCCGCACGTAGCTGAGTGCCACCTACTTCGGGCACACTCATGCCTCGTCATTTGTTTCCGTAAAGCACTGCCAGCTTGAAGGCAGGCACGGAAAAAGGCAGGCACGGAAAAAGGCTCCTGCAGACGGAGCGCGGCCGTGGGGAGCGGTGCAAGCCCCCGCGCTCCCAGCCAGCTCCCCGGCCTCTTCCTTCCCTCCTCCTCCAGGCTGGCAGGCAGAGACCTTCAGTTTGGGGTGGGTTTTTTGTGTTTTTTTTTTTTTTTCTTTTTTTTTTTTTCTGAGATGGATCCACTTCCCCAAGGCGAGCTCCAGCCCTCCGTAGCACCCGAGTCCCATCAAATTCCTCTCACGCCCGGAGCGAGTAAGGGCAGGTCACCGGGGCGGTGGGAAGGTGCTTTGGAGGGAGCCACATCGCACGGTGCAGGACAGGGCTGCGAACCTCCTCGCCGTACATCCCCCGGTCCCTCCGAGGTGTCGGCACCACGGGTCACCCACCACCTCCCTGCCAGCACCACGGGGCACACATGGTCATGGGGGGTAAACTCCTGCCGTGGTCTTCACACACACTGGTCCTAGTGGGCTGATGCGCCCATAAAGTCAATCGCAGGATGACTTAGTTTAAGGCTGCAGCTTGCTTTAATTGTAATGACTTTCCCCTGAAGCTTTCCGGGGGGGTGGTTTCAAAGTGAGGGTGGCTCCTGTTTTGCCTCTCGCTGCTTTTCCCGGAGGAGTTTGGATGAACCCGAGTGAGAAAATACCCCACTTCCTTGCCTTTGCGCTGGGCGCGGGGCAAGTTTGACGTAAACCAGCTGAAGACTGAAATGGGTTCAAGTTATGTCAGGGCAGGTTTAGATTAGACGTTAGGAAGCATTTTTTCACTGAAAGGGTTATTAAACATTGGAATAAGCTGCCCAGAGAGGTGGTGGATTCACCATCCCTGGAGGTGTTTAAGAAAAGGGTAGATGAGCTGCTTAGGGACATGGTTTAGGAGTGGTGGTGTTTTTATCAGGGTAGGTTAATGGTTGGACTTGATGATCTTAAAGGTCCCTTCCAACCTCACTGATTCTATGATTCTATGATTCTATAAGACTCTGAGGCAGGACTCCGGTTCTCCCCGGGGATCTGAAATCCCCGTCTTTGCTGCCGCGATGTTTCCGAGGCGCGTCGCGTTACCGTGTTATCTGATGGAATAGCTATCAACGGCAGCTTCGAAGCGAAACGCTACGGAAAATCTGTGTAAGCTATCTGCAGCCTGGCAGCGCGGACACACTGTGATTACAGCGACAGCCCGGCTCGGTCTCCCGTGTTTAATGCCTGTGTACGTGTCTGGCTGCGGCACGGTGACCCGCGCCAGCTCTCCCTCTGCTCCGTGATGCTCAAGGCAAGCTCGCCGTAGTCTCCGCTTTCGTGAAGCCGCGGCTCCCAGAGCCTCGGGATGCTGCCGTGATCTCACCTGTGGTTTAACCAGAACAAGAAGCTTCCAGCTTCCACGATCACAGGGAAAAAGCTTGAAAACACAGAGCCTCGAGGCTCTGGAAGCCGGCACCCCATTGCACGGAGCACACTGTTGCTGCCTGGTGTTCGCAATGCCGTTATTTTAAAGCCAAGCTCGTTATTTTTGCTTTGAGACAGGGAAGGGGTTTGCTTTCCCCGGGCTCAGCGATACCCCCTGAGCACATCCAGGCTCCTGCGTTAAGGAGAGGCACATGCTCCTCGTTAGGAGGTTGTTAAGATGAGGACGATGAGGACAAGATCTGGGCCGGAGGGGTTTACCACCTGGTCTTGAACCACACTGGAAGTCACTTAGCCCCATAACATTGGGGCAACCATTGTTTTGGGGTATTATTGGGTAATTTGGGTGTTATTTTGGGTATTTGGGGATTACTGGGTGCAGTGGTTTTGCATAATGGTTTTATAAACACCATTGGGATGTGGTAGCTGCTAGTTACAGGCAGCCGGGCTGCCAGAAGACGTAGAAATGCGAGAGGAAATCATCCCTTCTATTAGAAGAGCCAATGCCACTGTGGAAAGCCCATATTCACACCGCGAAACCAGCCCAGCGACTCCCTGCGGGACTGTGGCCTTCTGGACCGTAGGAACACGGGAAAAAACTCCATCTGTGCTCTGGCAGGATACTCAGCGTTGCTGGAAAGTACATTCAACTCTAAAGGTTTTGTTTGGTTTGTTTTTTTTTTTTTTTAAAAGACATTTGATTATAATGTTGTTTTAAGGTCACTGGAATCAAAAAGCCTGGCTCCTGGCTCCTGTAAAATTAATGTCTTGAGTCTCTTTGCCGTGGTACGGGACTTGCCTTCCATTCATTAAGTGAAACGGCACAGATATTAAAAAAAAAAAAAAAGCAGCTCCAGCTCAAGAAATGCTAAATGGCTGGAGCAGAGACACCCCGCAATGCAACACGGGTAAATTCGGTCCTTTATCTTCCAAGATAATCGCATCTTCGAGAGGAGGATTTGATCTGCTGCTTTGCTTCACGAGATGCTCAGCCTGCGAGACGAGCACCGACAAACAAGGACTTGAACCAGCGTGGAAGGCGCTGCCCGAAATTGCCGGACACTCAGCGGCTGGGGGCACGGGGAGGGCGACTTTTCCCGCTTTTCCCACCACATCAGGCTCCTTCGAGGCAATTTGACTCGCGTTCCCGATGTTTATGCTTGCGCTTACGCTCGCGCCGGGGCGTGCGCCTGTGCTTATGTTTTGAGTCGGGTGACTTAAGGAGACTGGGACCGGGACCGGGAAAGTCCCTCTGCCCCGCAGCGGCGCAGCCGTATTGGGGCAAGGAATGCCGTGAGCCACCTGCCCCGCTATCCCGCTCCCCCCCGGGAAATGCCGCTCGTGGAGATGCAGGAAAAGAGAAACACACCGCGCGCGGGGAGGTAGAGCGGCGGGGAACGCGTGCGTGCCCGCCTCTGCCCGCCGCCTGCCGGAGCGGGGAGGGAGAAGCGGAGGTCTGCAAGATGCTTTTCCAGCTTTTGGGGGTCACGCGTCACCCTTATGCTCGAAAGCAATCCGATAGCGCGGCAATTTATCAATATCTCGTTGTCACAGGTAGAAAGCCCGGGCTATCTAACACTGCTGAATCTGAAGGTATTTTAAGGATATACTTCGGTGGGGAAGGTGAATAAACAGCGTTCCCGGGCACCAACTTTCCGGGGCTGAGACGTTGCCGGGTGGTGGCTGCCAAGGAGCCCAGCGGTGATCGGCCCCCTCCAACATCCTCCTCCGAAGCACCAGTGACTGAAAAAGGACTCGGGGGGGGGGGCTTTTGCTAGGCCATCTCATGGTATGGGCGAGAAAATCCCCAATTTTCACCAAAATAATTATTAATGACACCCAGTGGTACTAATACACCCAGTGGCACCAGTAAAGAACACTGGCATAGCTAATGGCACCATTGCACCCAGTGGCACTGTTATCACTGGTGACAAAGATACAGCTGGGTGGCACCTCTGCGGGGGGTGTTATGGTTTGAGGAACCCACAATTTATTGTCATTTAGGCAATTATTCTCTGACCCGATGATTCTATTCCCCACCCTGAAAGGGGAATCAGGACAAACAAGGAAACCTGGGGGCTGAAATATAAACAGATTTAATAGAATAAGACTAAATAATTAACATTAACAATACGAAAGGACCAATATTGATCCCGATCCCAATATAAAATATAGGGGGATTATTCTCAGCCTGTCCTATCCGTAGGAAGCCGTGCGCTCCCGGCAGGGGACAGCAAATGTGGGACACTGGGAGCGCTGCGGCTTCGGGAGGAAGGGCTCAGGGGTCCAGCACCGGAGCGAGGAGTTCTCAGGATGGCAGCCATCAAGAGACCAAACTTTGCAGCAAACTTTCTAATTTATATTGACTGCGACGTTCACGGTATGCAAAACCCTGTTGGCCAGCTCGGGTCAAGTGCCCAGGTCTCGCGTCGCCTCATCCCCGCTCCTGGTGAGCTCGAACACTCCGAGACCTTGAAACCCGCGTAACATATCTGGCTAGAAAGTACGTATTTTCACAAATTCAGACACCAGAGTCTTCTAAAAATGCCATTTTCCCCGGCATTAGAAGTGAACTTACTGAGAATTAAGATTACTGAAAGAGCCTTTAGTCCTGTGCCGCCCAAACCGGGGCGGGGGGACAGCGGAGACCCGCCGGGATGTCGTGTCCGCCGCCCGCTCCCCCGCCGGGTGCTCGGCGCTGCAGGCGGCGGTCGGGCGGGGCGCGGCCCCTTTAAGGCGCGCGGGCGGCGCGGCCCCGCCCCGCCCGGCCGCCGGGGCGGCTGTGGGGCGGCCTGAGGGACCGCCGCCGCCTCCCGCCGCGCCGCGCCGAGGCAGGGCAGGGCGCTGCTGGGCCAGCGCTGCGGCGGTAGGGGCGGCCCGGCCCGGCCCCGCGGGCCGGCGGACAGGCGGACGGACCGACCGACCGACCGACCGGCCAACAGACCGACCGACCGACAGTTGCGGGGGAGCAGCCCCATGGCTCTGGATTTATAAACACGGCGCAGATGGCGGGGCCGGGCCCCCGCGCCCAGCGCTGCCCCGCCGGCCGCTGAGGCGGGAGGGGAGGAGAGGCGAGGAGGGAGCGGCGGCGATGGGGGGCGGCAGCTGCCGGCGGGATTAGGTAAGGCGGGGAGGGGATGGGGGGCTGCCCGGGGACCCCCCCTCAGCTGTGAGGCGGGGCCGGGCCGGGGGGGGCCGCTACCGGCAGGTAGGGGTGCGGGCGGGCGCGTTACGTAAAAACCAAAATGTGCGGCGGGAGCTGCCGCGCTGGGGGAGAAACTTTTTTTTTTTATTATTTTTTTAATTCTTCCCCCCCCCAAGGGAAAGCGCTGCGGGGTTTGGGGGCGGGGGGAACCCCTCGCTTTGCAAAGTAGCAGGGACACCGCGGGGTGGGGGCAGCCCCCCGGCCCTTTTTTTACACCCCCCCCCCCCTTTTTATTTTTCCTCCTTCTTCTCATTCTGATTTATTTTCCGCCTCCTGCTCCACATCCATGTTTGAAGCCGGTGGTTTCCCGCTGACACGGCAGCCCGGAGCGGTTCATCTGCCCCCACGGTGCCGCCGGGTGGGGGGGATCCAGCCCCGGGCGGGGGGGGGAGAGGGGTGTCCCACCACCACCCCAGAAACCTGTCGTCCCCCCCCCCGAAACCTGTCACCCCCCGGCTGGGGACAGGGCCGGGGGGGTCCCGGGCACGGCCAGCGGCGCCGGGAACGACAGAGCTGGCTCAGCTGGCGAAGGACGTGGAGTTTTGGTGGCTGGTGTGTAAATGTTGACGGTGGGTAAACAGGGCCGGTGTCTGCAGGCAACAAGTGTACGTTTCTCCAAACCCCAGCTGCAGCCTCCGGAGTGATTGCTTTTCTTTTTTTTTTTTTTTTTTTTTTTTTTCTGTCGATTCTTTATAATTTCCTGTTCCCTCTTCTCCCTCGGCCCTTCCTCCTGCTCCCTTGCCCTGACAATGCACAAAGAGCAGGCTGCAGTGGGTGCAGGCAGCTGCCTGCCATGTGGGCTGCTGCCAAAGCCACTGAAGCAGCCAAACCCGCAGGGCCCTGGTCCTCCTGGGGCTCGCGCTGCCCGCGGCGAGGGGCTGCGTTGACCCCATCAACCCATCCCCTCCTTCCACCGCTTTGAACCCTGTGGACGTCCCTGCCTGTGCAGCTCGGGTCTGCTCCGTGAACTTTGTGTTTTGGGTCAGCTCAAGAATTTGCCCGAGAGGACAGTGCTGCTGGAGGTGATCTGTGCAGTGGGTATTTCCTAACGCCGCCCTTCTGGTTCACAGGCGTTTTCATGGTTTGAACTCTTTCTGTGACCTCTCCCTCAGTATTCTCACGAAGCAAAGGTTGGCGCTTTGAATGCCTGAAAACGGCAGGGTTTTGCTGAATCGAGTGTTTTTAATCTGACTTTGGTGGATGTGATGTTGTTCTGCTGGTTTTCCTTGGCTGCGTAGGGTGCGAGTTTTTTCCATTTAGCGTAGGGTTTTTATCAGCAGGTTTAAGTTTGAGTTTGCCATGTGCTTTAGAGATAAAGGTTTGATACTATTAGTAATTCATAAAGGGAGAGAACGGGAGTTGAGACAACTGGGTGAGTATTTCCATGTCTTTTGAGAGTGGCGACAAAGCTCCTGGGGGGCTTTAGTGAAGCTGCACTGGCCTGGATGGCTTTAGTGAAGTCCTACTTAATTCTGTGAATTTCACTGCTGACTTGTAGGGTGATTTTGGGACCTAGCTCAGCCGGCCGTGTGCGCGGGTCTGCCCAACTCTGCACAGGAGCTGTGCCTTGGGTGTGGAATATGGTAAGCAAGGCTCGCAAAGTGTTTTGAGACTTGAGTCCCAAGATGCCATTGGAGGGAAGGGAAGTTCTGTGTGTGACAGTATTTTATAACTTCAATTGAGTAAGTTTCAGTATGAGAGAGAGAGACGCTTGCAAAATGCGTTTAGTTTATTGAAAGCAAATGCACTCAAAGCCCAGTTTGTTGTTGCCAAAAGGGAAAAAGTAGAAGCTATTTTTGGTGCGAGAGAGGAGATGGGGCACGCACATGTCTGGGGCAGGAAAACACTGGTACTTTGTTCTTCTGGCTTCATGTGGGTGGTGGTTTCTGTTATTTAGCTGTCTGTTTCTGCCAAGTTGCAAAACATACCTGGTTCTTAAAATCTTGCGGAGGTCAGAGCCGGCTCTGCAGAGCTGGTACCGGGCCCGCATGAGAACGCCTCCCACGCCGGCATCTCCAGCGCTGGAGAAGTGGGTGGATGCTTCTGGCTTCACACCTTTGAGTGCCAGGGAGGTGACTGGCATTTTTTCGCGACGGGATCTGGACTGAAACCATAAACTTGTTTCACGCAAGCCACCGAACAGCTGCTGCTTGGCAATACCTTGCACTCGCTAATGGCTGTGGTTGGATTTGAACCAAGTTGCCTCGAGTGGAGGTTGTACCAGTCCCTGGAGCCATCCTGCGTTAAATCCAAAGAGGGTTTGGTGCAGGCTGTGTTCACATCTTGTAATTAGGAGATCCAGTCTGGTAAAGGCAGTTTTGTTATGATTGGCGGTGAAGGCGTGCATGCAGCTGTGTTGATAGCTACATGTGTTAAGAGAGCTACCCGTCTCATCTCCACGGCAGCTCTGGACTGCGCCGGCTGGAATTGGGTCATGGGAGATGTCTTTATCTTTCCTGACGTGGTTGTAAATTATTTGTCCCCTTGATGGCTCCTGGTGTTCCTCCCCACTGCTGGTTCTGGTTGTTAGTGGCCTCTGCTGAAATACAGTCCTGTTTGCGGTCGGGTCATCCTGGGAGAAACCTGCTTGAAGTCAACTGTAATTTACATGTTTGAGATAATGTCACCTTCAAAGCTCTTTGCGGAGGCAGAAAGTTACGGTCTCCCCAGTTTCTAGATGAGTAGGTAGGAAAGGAGGATTAAATTGGTAAATTTTCAGAAGTGGGTTTTGGGTGGCTGATTTGAGCAGTTGCAATGGGGCGTGAGTTTGAGAGGGCCTGTGTTTGGGGTGCAGCGTTACCCATCCCTAACCCCCTGTCTCATTCTGACCAGATCACTAGACATGTCTGAAAATTGAGGCCGGGGAGGTTACATGAAGTTCAATGTGTCAGAGCAAGTCTGCTGGAGAGCTGGTGAAGAGGAGTCTCTTTCCCCATGAGTGCTTTGCCAGTTCAGCCTGAGGGCTTGTTACCCCCAATGGCAAAGTACTGGTTCCCTCCTGGCTGTTGTGCCTGCAAGCAGTGATCCCCCAAATGCAGACCATGGGCTGGATGCAGGGTTACTTCAGGATGGAAATCCAGGGCAATGTGTTCTTAACAGGACTGTTATCTTTGTGCTGCTGCATTTGTGTGAACTGTAGCTTGCTTTTGTTTTCACTGGGAGATTTCAATGGAGAGCAGGGTCAGCTCTGATGGGGCTAGAAATGAGGTGTAGCAACACACTGTTGCCTCTGTGATTAGTGGCTGAGGCTTTTGCAGCTGCTTAAGGATTTGGTCACTGTGAGGTCATGGATTCTTATCTAGGATGCTGTGGTGTAGGATCTTGCATGGCTTTGAAAGGGCCTTGCTGTGTATTGGCGTAGGAAAGTGGTGGTGAATTGCTGTTTATGGCTGGATGTGCGCTGGAACACAGGTGTCAGAGTCTCTGATTTGCCCTGTAATGTCAAAGGGATAGAACCTTTCATAGCAGTGGAAAACAGAGACGCTTCCTAAGAAAGGATTGAAGAGGGGAGCTGGAGAGCGAAGGGCGTGAAAATGCCTGCAAGAGCCTGGTCAGAGTGAGGGAGGGATCTGGTAGGAAGGGGAGGAGGAGAGCAGAAGGAAATGAGTTATTTGGCAGTTTTGGGAAGTGAACCCTGACCTGCGTGTGAGGCAGCAGTGGGACCGTACTGGGAATTGAGAAATCTTGGTTGCACCCCCAGTCCTGCTGCCCACCCTACTTGTCACTTCCCTTCTTGAGGCCACCAGTTCTCCCTTCCTGGCAGCCTGCCTCCGGCAACTGGAGGCTCTCAGGGGACTTGGCTGTCCCTTATAAAAGGAGAGGAGAGTGCCTGAGGAGGGGGTGTTTCTGGTGAGCAGGCAGTGCTCTGCCCCTGCCATCTACGCTTTGGGAAGTTCAGAGATGGGACATGGTTGTGGTTGGGCAGGCAAGAAGAGGCTCTGATTACTGCGGACCTTGCTGCTGGACCAAATTTGGCTTGGAGATGTCCAGAGAGGAGCCCTGCCTGCAGGGGAGTAGTAAAGACTGAGATAGATGTCTGTGGCCGTGATTGCTACCACGGTGCTAGGGCTGGAGGAGAGCGGGGGGACGGGGGGAGCAAAGCGATCGGCAGTTTTGTGCTGGGTGGCATGGAGGATGCTGATAATGGTTAGTGCTCTCAAGCGCTTTATAGCTGCGGAGCACTGAGCAAACATTAACGAATGTAAAGGATAGCAGCTTTGTCTGGTTACAGAGAGGGGAAGTTAACTCCAAATTAACTTTATGATCCGTGAAACTGAGGGTTATTTAAAAAAATAATAACGTAAATGGAAATGCTGAAGTTTTCCAGAGTCGCTGAGTACGCTGCTTGTTGTTTAATGCCTTCCATTTTTTCACTCCCAGTCTGTGTTTTTGGCTCAGGAACAAATTACAAGCAATATCAGCTTACGCTTGGATTTGAACCCACATTACTCTTAGTCAGCTGAAATATTTCCCCTTATCGCCGCTCCCATAATGTTTATTTTAGACCGGATAGCATCATGGCTTTTCTGCTAGCTGTAGGGAAGAAGCCAGTCTTTGAAACAGCCCAGCACCTTGGAAAGCAGTGATCTCAAAGCCAGTCTGGTTTCTGAATATGAGGTACAGGTTCATTTTCCACCGAGAGCTTTATGCGAGGCAGTATCCCAGAACGGTTCGTGGCATTAAAAACCCAGGAGGCAGCAGATGGATGAATTGCTGACAGATTTAAAATCGTGTGACAAACATAAAGCATTCAGACGTGAGGGCCAAGGCGGGAGGAAGGCTGCAGGGGGAGGTTGGAGGCAGAAAGGTCGAGTAAGTTATTCTGGGCAGGAGGAGATGTGCAGGCGAAGGCAGACTCCAGTGGGTTCAGCCTACAGGGGGAAGGGAAGGCCTCCAAGAGGAGGGATGTGGTGAGGAGTGTGTTCCCATCAAAGGGCAGGGAGCCCTCCGTGTCCTGGACCAGTGGTGGAAGGAGAAGGAGGATGATGATGAGGAGGCGAAGTCCGGCCCTGGCAGCGGTGGTGAGGCCAGGAGGAGCAGGGCTGCCCTGGGAGGAGACGATGTGGCGGGGCCCAAATGGTTTCCTCCTGTGGGAAGTGGTCCGAGGGAGAGTGCCAGCACCCGGAGAGGCAGGGGACGGTGCAGATGTTGTCTCTGGTAGCTGCAGCCCCGGCTGCAGCTCTCCTGGTGGTGTGTGTGTCGAGGGAGGGAGAGACGGCAGGATTTCCTCTCTGCGGCACTGGCTCCCGGGTTAATAACTAACCAAGCAGTCTAGGTTTATCCTTTCATTGTGGAAGAGAATTATTTACATAATACCACTCCGCGTAATCTTTATTTAGCATTGTTTCCCTGGCGTAACACTGGACAGAGTGGCGGTGCCCAGAAATGAAGTTTCGGCCCAAATACGTGGGAAGTTAACCCTTACCGTCCGGGTGTGCTTCACCCTGCCTGTGCAGGGAACTGCCTCTAAACTGAAGAAATACTCCAGTGGCGTGGCCATCTGTCATGTAGTTTTTGGGACGTTTTTATGTCTTCCAAAGCCTGTTTACTGCAGGCTCCGGGCTGGTGCTCTGTGCTGGTACCTGAACGCTTCTCACCAGCTTCCTAAGCAACACACTTAAGGTTTGTCCTGTGCGTGTTAGGGCAAGAGAGTGGTTTGTATTGCGTTCTTCTGTGTCTCTATGTTAAAGAAGGCAGAAGCAAAGAAATGTGTCAGCCCGTGGGTGGAGGATGACAGGATTTGGGAAGGTTCCTGGTGCGGATCATCCCATCGTCTGTCATCAGTCCCTGAGGACTTGCTGTCTCCCAGGCGGGCAGGTTTTGTCCTCCTTGGGGAGTGTGTAATCGAAAGGTCTGGAGGCTTTGGTGGTCGTGTAAAAATCTTGGGGCCTGATTATTGCGGCACACTACGGTGAAGGACCGAACCCTGGGCTTGGGTTTCAGCGGGGTGCTGTGGGAGAGTGAATGGGTGAGTAGGATGGCAGGCAGAGCCGAGCTTTCTGCAAATCTGCCTGTACCTCTAGCTGTGCAGAGCTGGCTGGAGAGGGTGGAGGGTGTCCTTCCTCTCCGCTGCGGGTTGTGTGGG
Source organism: Vanellus vanellus (assembly GCF_965231255.1). Taxonomy (NCBI): domain Eukaryota; kingdom Metazoa; phylum Chordata; class Aves; order Charadriiformes; family Charadriidae; genus Vanellus; species Vanellus vanellus. Next base: position 12,772,279 of record NC_138921.1, read on the forward strand.
CTTCTAACAAGCTGTGGTAAACAATGGAAAGTTGGCTTTCTTCTGAAAATGCTTTAAAACCTTATAAAGGGAGTCCAACAGCTACATTTTTATAGGACCAGGTCTCAGCTGCGTGGTACTTGATCACTTCGTAAATAGCTCAGTCTTTGGCCTCTGCAAACTTCTCAAACACATACTTCCCAGTGCAGCAGAAGCACTGGTTAGCACATGGTTTATTGGTGGCGGCACCTGGCTCATATAGCAGAAGCACTTTGCAGCTCTGCGTAAGTGTTTACTGCTGAGCCTGCGTGATCTCTTTGGCCTGATGTTGCAAGGACCTGGTTTTGCGAAGGCTGTGAGTTCCCAGTGATTTACACTGGATCACCCGGTGGTACACGCACAGTCCGGGCTGGACGTTGGCGTGTGACAGCCTCTTCTGTCAACCTTGCAGGAGGGCAATGCAGATCCTGTGTCAGTGTTATGCTGGTGAGGTGGACGTTACCTGATCAAGCCTGAAACTTGCTGGAACAAAGGTAACTTGTTAACACCCTCCTTGAACCACTTACACCTGGCAGGGTGAGTTTGCATTGGATCAGTGCTGAGACGTGTGACTACAGCGTTCCCGATCCACTGCTTGAAGCCCTAAAGCTTTGTCTACTGACTTGTTGAGCCCATGCCGTTACTGTCATGCGATTCATGATATCATGTGGTATGTAAATATTGGGTGTGTAACGGAGGGGTGGTGTTTGGTATCAGAGCTGTGTGCTCGGGAAACTTCTCCAGTCATTGTTTGCCTGGGGGTGTTTTTCCTCCATCCGGACCTTAAATAACTGTGTCCCCTCTTCTCTGGCGCAAGAGTTTCTTCTGTTTGGTGAAGGGGACGACTCTTTCCTGTTGGAAAGACTTCCTTGATCAAGGCCTTATTTTTCTGCAGGTGCCACATCATATAATTCCATTAATAAACTTTTGAAGCTCCATTTTGAAAGCAGTTGCAGCTTTTTCTTTCTTTTTTTTTATTTTTTTTTTATTTCCCCCCCCCTTCCCTTTGCTGCAGAGTTTCAAGCTCATGCCAAACTCTCAGCTTCATTTCTAGGTCACTGGTCTGCCCTTTCATTTCCCCCCGTGCGCTGAAGTTGGCCGGCTTGTTTTGATTTGGTAATATGTGAGGTGGTGTCCACAGACAAAACCAGGCAGGCCAGTGAAATTCATGTTTCCCTGCAGCCTTGTTCCTGTTGTGTGTGAATAATAATTTCCAAATGCTAGACCAGAGGTGATTAAAAACTGTCAAAGAAATAAAATGCAGCAAAGTCTGCATTACAGGATTCTGTGTGTCCAGTGTTTTGAAAAAACTCCCTGAACTGGCAGTGGAAAAAGCCTTCAATATTCTTATTTAAGGCTTTCTAGTCTTAAAAAAAATGTCACTTATTTGGGAGGTGCTGATGAGGCAGCCTGAGCGTATCCAGGCTATGCGGGAGGTTGGTGGCCGCTGGTGTGTAGGGGGGCCTGGGGCTGGTAGCACGGTCTTTCTATGCTTGTTTTGCAGAGTTGTTTGGGATCTTTAGCTGCTGTTGAAATGGTTTTGCATGATGTGGCACAGGCACCTGGGCAGCTAGCTCGGCTGCAGGCTTGTGGCTGGAGCTGCTGAGCGTGACTGGCAAAGGGTAGAGGGGTGAAAGGCTTCTCTGCAGCCTGAGCGGATGCTTGAGTGGATGAGAAGAGCTGAAAATCCTTCTGGGGAGCAGTATGCAGTGTCTGTTGCTTGCTCTGAGTGAGTACATGTGTTTGTTTTTTACTGAGCTGCAAGGCAATGGATGTTCAGAGGATTTTATGCAACTCTGGTGTTGGGACCGTGAAGCAGTTGTCATGTCATCAGTTAGATGCATCGAGTGTCTTTATTTTTGGAGCAAATGATCCTGCTGACAGCATGTATAGGAGGTGTCAGTCAGCCCTTTTTTCTTCTTCCTCTCTATTTTCTTTTTCTTTCTGTAGGTTTTAGTCTTGGCTTTGCTTTGCTCTCTTGACAGGGCAACTGCTAAAAAATTTTGTTGTGTTTTTTGATTTTTTTTTTTGATGTCTCTGTCTCTTAAGATGCCATGATAAGAGATGCATGTAAAGAGCGGCTGCGGTTTTGGTCCAGAACCCAGCCAGCTGCCAGCAGCGTTCCTGAGGGCTGTGTGGTGATGGACTGAGAAACACTGCAGGATTTTGGGTTTTCTCCAGCATTATGAAACAAAAGTAGAGATGTCTGTGCATACCTTAAGGGTTGTGTTTTTGTTTTAACTCTCTTGCTGTGGAAAGCTAAGGTTTGCATCTTCTCCACTGAGATTGGTGCTCGTGAAACCTACGGCGCTTCTGTGAATGTCCTTAAACTCTGCCAACAGCAGGTGAAAGCTGAGAAATGGGGAGTTTGGTTTGCCCAGAGGTGGAGGAGTCGTGCTGCTGAGGCAGACGCAAGTATGCAAGCTCCCTGGTTGCTCCTGCATCCCTGCCAAAGGCAGTGTGAGTTTTGCTGTCCATTTCAGTGAGACAAGAACTTAAAGCTTCATCTGTGGCTTTTTTTTTTATGGTGTATTTTGTTCAGTTGTGCTTTTTGAATGTCTGTGGATTTCTTCTCAGCAGGAGGCTTTATTCCCCACACAATGTATTATTGTCTTTGTCTTGCTCTAGTTCCTTGTTTCATGCGGAAACACCTTGAACCTTTGCCTGAGTTGGAAGTGGGTGCAGAGTCAGACCCCTGGCTGCAGGCGTAGGGCTGTTCCAGGAAGAACGTGTCCGTGCACGACTCTTCAGCCTTGAGTTACCCCGTTGCTGCTTGAGGCATTAGACGTGTTTGGCTAACGCAGGCGCTCCCCTGCGTTTTCATTAGGCAGTCTACACGTACTTATTTTTGTTTTACAGAGGCTGATCCCAAGGGTAAAGAAGGATGTAGCCAGAAATAAGTGAGTGTTCACACTTGCCTTTATGAACTTCTTGAGTATTTTGCCAATTAATTCTCAGGTAATTGAGGCTAAAATATCTACTGTAAAGGACATGGCCAGGAATGCTGCTAACCTGGGGCCTGATCCTTTCTTTGCTCACTCAGGTTTTGCATAAACTTGATAGAGGTGTCTGTGCTGTCTTGGCCCTTCGCAGTCTGCTGTACAAAGCCTCTCAACCAGCAGAAGAAATGTCTAAATAAATACAGTGGCTTTGCCTTGCAGTCTTGCCAAGTCAATTTAGTGTGTATGTTGAGGAGGCAGCGCAATTAGTTATGGAGACAAATGGGTCTTCTCTGTGTTCCGTGCTCCCGTCACACGGCCAGCTCCGAGTGTTGCGATAAGCATAACAGTGAAATCTGTATTAAGCAACCAATTAAGGCATCTGCAGAAGAAAGGGGGGCGGGGGGGGAGAAGCAGCTTAATATTAGCTTGCTAAGTAAGGTGGAGCTGAATTGTATTTCTTAATGGGTTTGGGTCTGTCAAACAAGGGTGTTTTCTTCTTTTTTCACAGCATCTAGCTGACTTCTGTTGGGCTGTATTTTTGGGGTTGTGGTTGTAGTGCTGGCTGAAGGAGTTTGCCACCTCACTGCCCTGCGCCATGTTCCTGTCCCGGTGCTTCTCCCTCCTCTTACTTTTGACCTGAGGTGTTGAATGAATGTCTTCACCAAGTGACCACGCTTTTGGTTGTGTTGGTACCGCTTCGGGGGCAGTATGGGTACTGCAGGGAGGGATGACAGCCAAGGGACAGACAGCCTGGAAAGAGGGGGATAGTGGCTGTAATTTACACAACTTGGTTACATTTCAAGTCTATGTTGTTTGCAGGATTAAAACCACAATGCTGAAATTTTCCTCTAACTGGGAGATTTTTGTCTCACACTTTTTCTGTGCAGGCCTGTGCTTCTCTCTGATGTGTCCTCCTTTAGCAGGGGATAAAACAGCTGTACAACAGGTGACACAGACCCTCAGGTGGGGTTTATTGGCATTCCAGCAGCAGTGATTTTTTTAGCCTGGAGTCATGCTCAGGCAGTATTGATAGAAGTTACATCCTTTCCTGCCGTGGTCTGGGCAGCTGGGAAGGTCTGTGGCATTTGCTCCTCTTCCATGGGCTGCAAATGGACTGCCTGATTCAGAAACGTGGCTGGGAGTGCTCCTCCGTAGCAGGGTTTGGGCTTTTCACCTTGCCCTCTGAGTGCCCATTGCTGCGTCGTGTTAGCTACCGGCCACGTTACCTTTGTTCCTTGAGTCTTGCTTGTGCTCCCTGGGAGGCTGGAGTAGTCTGCAGCGTTGTGCCTTCAGCCCTGCATATCCAGGAGAGAGCTGACGAATGGGAAAGTTGGTCAGGTGCCATCCTCTGTGCTCTGTGGCAGCTTCTGCAAGCATCAGTCGTGGCTCAGTTAGGCACTGGATGAACAGAAAATGAGAGAGAGAGAGGAGGGTCCTTTTCCCAAGAGAGTTTTATAACTGCTCTTCTACAGGAGCTTTGCTGAATTGCAAATTGCTATTTCTCTCCCACTTCTTTTCTAAATCTGCTGCTGTTCTCTGCTAGAAGTGGCAGTAGTTTTTACTGGTGTGCTCTCCTACATGGATGAATGTGTGTTGTGGCGCAGTTGTAAGTAACTGACATGATGTTGATCATAATTGGGCCGAGTGTAGCTAATGACACTTAAAATATTTGCTTGTTTGGGGAAATGCTGTAACACCCAGTGGTCTTTTCCCAGGCACTGGAATAAATTAACAAGATTGGGCTGTATTTGACATGGTGTTTGGAGAGACAGACAGCTTTCTGTCACTTCCTTGACAGGCAGGTTTTACACTTTTAAAACAAAACAGAGCATCTTGTGTTTCTTCCCCCACTCAAAACCAAACAAACAAAAGCCATGCAGGGGGGCAAATCTCGCATGCGTTCTGTTTATTTCCGTGCACAAATGCATCTTCTTGATGTGTCATTAACCTGGTTGCTCTCTGGTGCTATTTTTAGCATCCTTATGATCTACAGGCAAGGAGCTCTTCCAGTAAGCATTTGTAAGCAGCCCAGCCTGGGGCGGGGGGGTGTTTGTGCAGAACCCGGGGTGTCCCAGGGCGGTGGGGTTCTCCTCCCTGCCCTGCTGGGGGTCTGAAGGAGCTGGACACAGCACCCTCGTCCCCAGTCCCACATAGGGAAATCTGTGTAAAGCATTATTCTTCAGTTCCTGTGACCATGGAAACCGGCTTGGATACATCAAACTTGACTAATTAACCTAATGGAGAGTCGTTTCCAGGCTGAGTCTCTCCCCTTGGATTTCAGAGCAGAACTTGTGTTGTCTGATCCACCACCAGCCTCCACGGCCAGCACTGACTTTCCCAGGGTGGTTCTCTAGCAGGTTTCTTTCCTGGGTCCGTGTGAGCTGGAGGGGATGGCTCTGAACCACACTGATGTCTTGGGTGCTTCTCTTGCTCTGCATTTCCCTCTTGTTTTGTAATCTCTCAGATTCCCAGGGGAGGAATGTCCCAAACTCAGATGGGAAAAACTTGCTTTGATTTCCTCCTTGGACTGGATGAAGTGAAAGTGAATACTTTTCTGCATCTCTTCTGTTTCTGTACTGCGCTGCAGGATCTTTGCCACCCCGACTTTTGCTGTTTAAAATCCCATCAAATCCTCAGGCTTGAAACAAAACAGCACATCCTGGAGATGTCTGTGTGTGTCTTTGGGTTTCCTCATCTTAATGTACGATAGTTAAAGGCATCACTCCTTTGCACTGTTTCTCCTGGGTTTAATTATTATCTCGGTGATTGGAGCTGCAGACTGCAGCAGGGACTTAAAGAGTTCAGCCGCAATTAAAAACCATCCTGTGCCAGGCAGATAGCGGCAGGCGGCACTGCTATTCTCAAGTGTCTCCAGCAGTCCAGCTAAACACCATGTGATCCGTTCAGTTGAGAAATCTGAGTAGGCAGAAAGCAGTTTCTGGGATAAACCTTGTGAGTGCTTCTCAAAATAGCCTGAAAGCAAGGTTTTGCTTTCCACAGCCGCTCTTGGTCCTTGAGACTGGTCAGAATTTTAGGTGGATTACTAAATATTGCTAACCTCTGATCTTCAAAAATCACAAGATCCTTTTTTTTTTTTTTTCCCTTTTGATGCTGCCGCTGGTGTGTTTGAACTTAAAGGATTTGCATTTTCATGTCTTTTTAGCCTTAATTGTAAGTACTGGGACCTTCCTTGCTTGCGGTTTCAGCTTTTTATATTTTTCAGCGAAGCTGAAATCACCGTGCAGTTGATGACCTCGTGTTTGACCCTTTGAAACCTCTTGGGCAGCCCAGCAAACAAACGTGCTGTGAGAGGAGCACATGAGAGGAGCCTGAGCCATTACGCTGGTCAGTCATTGACTAGGACTCTTGTTTTTTCTTCCTTTGAAGATCTGCTTAATCATTGGCATTGCAACCCCCACTGTGGTGGGCACCTGGAGGGGTTTGCTGGCCACTCCCCGTAACGTCCCGGGTGACGTGGGAGATGGCAGGGGGGCTTTAGAGAGTCCAGTGCCGTAATCGGGTTTTAGTGGGGAAGAGATTGTCATTGATATCCCTGGGATTTGGCATCTATATAAATACACGAGCCAAGCTCTTATTTAAGTGTGTAGGTTCATGTCAGTTCATTTGTCTGGGAATAGGGTAGGGAGTATCCCATGACAGTGGTCCTTCCATGTAATTTCTATTCCCAATATAAAACATAGGTGCTGATGAGGTGGGGCTTGCTGAGGGTAAATCCTGTAAATGCTGGTGCAGCTGGATGGAAGTGACTGCTTCAGATGTGGCTCATTTCAGGCCTGATTGAGAGATGGGGATAAAAACTGTGGGTCTAAAACTGATACTGTCACACTGATGGAGACTAGTGCGGCACCCGGGCATGTGTGACTGAAAGTTTGTGAAGCAGCTCTGAGATCTAACGGTTGGGAGTTGGTTTTCCACCCTTCTTTACTGTAATACAGCTGGGTGACACTGAGCGTTCAGGAGATGCTGCAGAACCAAATTCTGCAGCTGTATTCACACAGGAGAAATGAGAATTGCTTCTTTTTGCTGGGGGGGGGGGGGGGGAGGCAGCAATCTGCTTGTATCAAAGGCTCATGATCCCTCAAGCTTGTTGCTTGGAAAACGGGAGAAAATTGACAGTGAGGGCTGACCGGGCATGTGGAGAGAGGTAAGGTCCTGGCTGGCTGTGGGCTTTGTTTAATGAACTTTCTTGTCCTTTGTGTGTTTGATGTGGTGTTTGAACACAGTTTTTATTGGCAATAATGTGGTTTGAACAGATATCTTAAATGCACTCTCAATTGCTTGCCTAAGGGTGATTTTAAGCTAGGTTTCCAGGAGCATCTCTGCTCTTGCTGCGACTTTGGCTGGTCTGCTCTCCCCTCCTGGACCGGCTGTCTGCGTGAGGGGCATCTCCGCAGAGAGCGGCGTGTGTTTCATGCTTGCTGTGTACTGAGCAAAAGCCATGAAAAATGTCGTTCGGATGACAGTGATTTGGGGTAGCTCTAGAAAATCATTTTCTGCTGGTGGATTGTTCCAAACTATTTCCCTCCACCCCCCCGCCCCTTCCCCAAAACAAAAGAAGAGATGAAAGGATTCATTAGGAATTATTCACTCAGCTCTGCCGCCTGTCTGAGATCTGGCTGTCTACGTTCATCCCCCAGCTCAGGGAAGGTCAGAGGGCATCTCCCTGGGGAGGATTTGCTGTTGACTGAATTGCACTCTGTCATTATCCTGCTGGATAACGAATGCAGTGGCCTCATTGGCACTGCCTTCAGAAAAAGCACGGTCATCTGCATGCAGCCTTGAGGCGAGAGGTGAAAACCTAAGGAGAGCGGCATGGAAAACCTCATCTTGTGGGAAAGATACGGGATGGACCCAGGCAGTTAGGCACAGCGGTTTGCTTGCTGCATGATGCTGAATAGGTCTGTAGCTGCTCTGGAGCTCTGTGTTATCTTCCTCTTCCTCAGGAGGGGGGGACACACAGCAAGAGGGTTTAAAGGACAAAAGCCCTTCTGATGGGGTGAAACTAGTTAGATTTGCTTCCGTCTTCCTCGGTGGAAAACACGGCAAGCTTGTGACACAGTTTGAGATCTTTTAATGAGATTTTAAACCTTTTTTTTTTTGTTTTTGTTTTGTTTTCAAATAGGTTTCCTGAAAGAAAAACACACAAATCTCCCTGAGCTAATTGGTGTGTGATTTGAATTCAGCTGCTACCTTGGAAGAGCTTTTCCAGCAGCTGATCTGAAAACAACCTTTCCCACAGTATTGTGGGTTGTCAGTCAATGCTAAAGGATGTTGAAGTTACTGGTGGGGAGGGGAGAGGTGTGTTTTGTTTGATATGCTGCGTCTTTTAGTTTGAGTGTCCTAAAATACTCGAGAGATATGTGAAAAAGACCTTAATGGGGAGAGGCTCTTGGAGGGATGAAAGTCTTGGTACCTGGAAATAAGTAAGAAACAGTTGTGGGTGCTGGAGCCTGTTGGGCTGGCCGAGGAGGTAGAGAGACCTGAAGAAAGTTTGCATTTTAAGCACCAATTTCAGATGATACCCACCGCCTTGTGCCTTGATCTTCTGGCAGCCACAGGCTTAGCATGGTTTGAGGCTGTGCCCTTCCAGCGTGTGGTTGTAGGTTGCTGAACTGCGCGGGGGTGGCCAGATGCAGCCCTGTGAAATAAAGTATTAAGCTTCAAACGTTGGCCTTCATTGCCTTGAGGCTAAGTTGGTTCCCTGGAAGATGCTGTGATAAAATTACTGGCCCAGGTAATTTGCGTCCTGATGACGAACAGCAGAGAGGAGGGCAAGAGTTTGTGTCTCTGCTTATTGCTGTCATCCGTCTTGCAATCAGAAATTTATGAAATGCCCTTTTGTGTTACAGTGCAGTGTGTGCGAGTGCATATTTAAGTGGTTAGCAAATATATCCAGTTGCTAGATTGGATCAGATCACTGTCTAACAAATATAGACGGTGATGGTTCACATCTGGATGTCCTGAAAGTACAGCGCGGGAGGATGTGGTCTTAGTGAGTTCTAAATCTTATATCCGAAGCAGGGTAATAATTGCTTGAAATCACTGTACTTCTGCCACCAGCATTAAAGGATGTAAAATTATCCTGTGCTGTAATAAAATAAAAAAAAATACAGCTCCCTGGAAAATTCTTTTTGGTGTAATCCAGCACAAAGCGTGCGGGGCTGGTTGTGAATCAGTTTAATTGCTTTTGGGGATCTGATCCTCCAGATCCTTATCGCTGCAAGAAATCCTCCTCAGAATGGCAGCCGTCTTTGGGCTGGTGTTCAGCTGTGCGATGCGTGACCAAGTAGTAGCTTGTAGCATTTATGAACTAGGGCAGAAGTAGATCCCTTTATTCAGGCAGACCCATATAAGCCTTCAGTACTATATAGTAGGCCCCAAATTTGCCTACGTTATAAATAAGTATGTGGCTGTGTGCTTGTGTGTGTTTCTTTTTTTAAGCTGAAGGCAACCCCTTAAGCTCTTTTCTGCAGGTCTGTTCAAGCTGGGGCATGGGGAATTCCTAAGAGGATTATCATGGTTTACTTGATACAGAACTTGAACTTGAGCAATGGCTTATCTTATCAGTGATAAAAGACATGGAAATGAAGTTTACGTAACCAAGGAGGCCTTGAACATGGTGCTTTTTTTTTTTTTTTTATTTCCCTGCTGGAATGACAGATCTCCCGAGTTCTTCCCTGTTCACAATTGCAGTGTTTTCTGTTATCTGGCAAGTACTGCCTGGGTACCACTGGTGATAATTTATTTCCAGTGCTGTGTTTGGAGCAATTCTCCAAGAAAAGAAAAAGAAAGGGGTGGAGGGGGAGAGATGCTGGGTGTTGCTGGTAACTTCGTGTCTGGGCTGAAAACTGGTGCCGATCATGGCTTGGTTGGTAACTTCTGTGTTATACCGAGCTTGGCAGGTTGTTTGAAGAACAGCAGAGATCAGACCTGCACCAGTGTGCTCTGAGCATGGGATTGGAAAGTCTTTAAAAGTTGTAGGTAAACTTGGGCTTGAGAACCAGAAGAGGCCCAGGAACAGGGAAAGATGCCCGGTCTGTTCCCAGTGAATCGGAAAAAGCAAACAAGTGGGGAGGGCTGGGAAAGTCTCTTTGGTGGCAGCTAGTTAATAAATGCGGACAAATGTCTGCTGCTGTACTCCAGCTCCACTGACCGAATGCTCTGCTACAGGGTGGGACAAAACATTTGTGCCTCCACACAGGGAGGCGGGTGGTGGAACACCCTGACTGCTGCTGCCGGAGGAGACTGGCCTGAGCATCGCAGCACAGCCGCCGTCTCGCCTGCTGAGAGGGACACGCTGTGGCCGCCTGCTTGCCTCCCCCTGCTGCACAGGGGCTGGCTCTCACCGCCCCCGAGCTGTGTTTTGGAGGGGGAGATACACAACACTCAGCAAGCAGTTATGCAACCAGGCGTGAAGAAAGAAGAAGAGAGGAGCCCTTCCACCCTGCTGATGGATTTTGGTGGGTTTGCTTGCCCTGGTGTCCTACACCTGCCTCGCCTGTGCTGCGTAGGAGGAATTTTATTTTTTAAGCTCTTGCTGTCACAGATTGTGACAATGCCACAGAGGTCCAGGCAGCGCCGTGCTTCCCAGAGAAGGACTCAGCAGACAGTGGAAGGCTGGCAGTCTGACAGCACTTATTAGAGGTAACCTTCAGGAAATGCCACGCACAGCCCTCGCTGAGCTTTCTGGCTCCGGGCGCATACAGTATTTACACCACGCTTCTTGAGTTTCCCTGAAGGCTCTCAGCCTGCAGCTGCCTTTCTGTGCTCTGCCACCTGCCCCGTGTCCTCATGCTCCAGCGCCTGGGGTTGGTACTGGCTGCTGGGCTCCTCTGGCAGCAACCCGCTGCACTGGAGGGGGCTGTCAACACCACCTCTTCCTCTGTGCGTGGTACAAAGGTCCTCTCCTTTGGCCTCCTAAAGGAGGTGCTTGTGGTAAAGTGCTTTTGGAGCCTTGGATAAAGCCAGCACTGAGTTTTCACACTTGCATGTGCAGGGAATGAGCCATTAAGTAGTGCAGCACCTGCAGAGCATTTCCTTCTTGAAAAGTGAGTGAATTACATGGGATCAGTTCTTCTGTCGGAGCTTGCTTGGGTGGCTGAGTGTGTGGAGTTAAATGCCAAAACCTAAGCACTAAGATTTGAAAACTTTCCTCATGCTGTCTTGATGGTGTTTCTTCATCCCACATGGGGTGGGAGAAAGGAAATGAGATATCTTGGTTTGGTAAATGACAGTGCTAAACAGCGGCACCTGAAGTACTTTGTGGTGATAGAGCCTGGACTGTGTAGGTGTGGGAAGGCCGTGCTGTACACCGCATTGTGACGTTTGCCCCAAAGGAAGGTCAGGTATTTTTTCTGCTTCCTGGGAGAGAGACTGGGGAAGGTATATCTGAAGGGTGGGATTACGGGATGTGCACGGGTCTGGCCTTGCTCTGCTGCCCCCAGAGTTGGTGGCTCGCATGTCTTCTGCAGATGGAGCAGTGACTTTCCCAGCAGCATCTGTCTGGAGGTTGGGCTCAGGTTCAGTTGCCCGAGTCGGTTCAGCTGCTTGATCCACCCGCTCTCATCCTGCTGCTTGTAGTGTGCAGAAGTCGTGTGTTTGTTTGATGCTGTGCTCCCTTCAGCAAAGGATCAGCTGTGATCCCTTCCTGGTGGATCTACCATATGAAGAGCAAAAAACTGCTGTCCTCCTGGGGGTGACCCTTCTTGGGGACAGCAGGAGCTTGCTGGTGCTTGGGGCCAGTGGGGTTACACTCCAGGATGCTCCACAGCCCGTTTCAGCACATGCGCTTGCAGAGGGAGAAGCTTTCCCTCCCCGCTGCCTTCTGAGCACTTACTGTCTTGGAGGGGAACCCATGCAGGGGCATTAAAATCCCACTTGATTATTGTTAATTTCCAGTAATACTTATTCTGTGGGAGGCTCAGAGCGACTCGTTGCTTGGACTGGCTCAGTGGGGAAGAGCGGGACAGACTGCTGCAAGCTGAGGTCCCTTGGCCGTGTCAGCTCTGAATCCCCGGCTCCTCTAGTGTGGATTTAATTTCCACGGTGCTGCAAATGCTTCCCCAGTGCCCAGCTATCAATTGAAAAGCAGTGGGGGGGTCCTCGGGACAGGGGGTGGCGATGGTGGGGAATGACTTGTGGTCTCCATGGCAACCTACAGACGATAAATGGATCGATGTGCTGTTCTGCACCGTCTGAAACTCAAGCGGCGCTGGCTAAATCTGGGGGCTGCCTTTGCCTGCCAGATCCTGCTGCGGGGCCATTAGTGTGAGACGGCGCGGCAGGACGGCCTTCCCGCAGCGTGCCTCCCATAACAGGCACTTGCTGTGTTTGCTGCGGAGTGCGTGGGGTTTGTGCTAGAAACCTGCGCTTGGCTCCGCAGGCACCTGCGGGGTTTTGGGTGTCTTTAGTGCTGCAACACTGTGTTGGGGTTAGGTGCTGTTACGGACAACTGGCCCAGGTATCCAGTTCCCTGGGATTTGGGGAGGGTAAAGAGAAAATAGCTTGTTTCCCTTCCACCGCTTCTTAAAACCTCCAGCTCTTTCTGCACAAGCACAGGGAGGTTTATGCTTCCCTTTCTGTGAGTTAAAGGCTCAGGATCCTGGACAAGGTTTGTGCTGGGGTGGTGGGTAAGGGCAGCTGCCTTTGTTCTCGCTTCTGCTTCTGGTGGTGTGGGTAAACAGAAAATCTGTCTTCTAAGCTGCTGCTCCAGCGTTTTCACAGTGGCCAGATTTACTTAACAAAAGAAAATATTGATCTTCCTCCACTAGATTTCTTAAAAACTTATCTTGGTATGAAGTTTCCAATCCGGTGCTTTTTATACAAGAGTCTTTCCAGTGCTGAGGTCTTGTATGTGCTCTGGAGTCGCACCTGGCTCGGGGGTTCAACCAGCGACTCCCCAGTTCTCAGCTGGGACCAGGGGCTGGTGTTACTGGAGCCAGTGGAAGGCAGCAGTTGGCTCAGCCCAGCCAGGCGTGCTCAGCAGTGCTTCTTTGGTCTGTGCTTTTCTGGCTGTATGATGGGATAACCCTAGGTGTCCCCTGGTGCTTTGAGTGCTGCAGATCTAAGGGGCCGCTTTCTTTTGGTATCGGAGTTGGCTCCGGCGATGAGGATCTGTGCAGGCGAGCTCATGATCTGAGGCACTGCCTGGCCTCTGCTGCTCGTGTGTTTGGGTGCATCAATGCGTTTCCTTCACAAGGGGAGGAAAACTGTTGCTTTCCATTTTACAAAGGGGCCTGGAGAGATGAGTTGCCAGAGGCTGCACCTGAGGCTTGTGATGAAGCTGGGAATCCTTGCAGAGCTCTTAATTCCAGGCAGAAAACTTGAACTTATATCTGAGATGAAAACTGGTATCTGTAGGGCTTTTCTCACCTTGATTTGCAAATGCCTTTCAGGACGATTGGAGGGACTTGGATTCCTCAGCCAAGTCTGTTTGGGCAGGGATGTGGGTGCATTTCATTTCTAATTTGTGGTGTTATGTTTGCAGTTTTGTTAATGCAGACAGGGAGACCTGCTGTCTGCAGTGGGGTGGAAAATCCCCAAAATATGCTATGAAACCATTTGTCTGTTGTGGTTCTGTCTGTCCAGCTCTGCCTGTAACCCCTGGCATGTCCTGCAAGGCTGTTAATGGGGTGGTGGCCTCTAACATGTACAGGCACCCGTTTCAGAGATCACTGTTGCTGCGTATAAAGGCTCAATTGTGCTACAGTCTGGCCAGATACCTGAGCTCGTAATTCTGTGTGGTGTGTCGCTGAAATGTCCAAGAAATCTGCCGTCTCTGTTGCCTTGCGAATAATTTATGGGTCTCTTGACTCCAAGCTCATAAAAATCGATAACTCTTCTTGGTTCCCCCCTTTTTTTTTTTTTTTCCTTCAGCAGCAGCTTAGTTAAACTCTCCCATTCTTTTGAGCTGCTGATATTGAAAGGCCATGGCTTGTTCGCTTACCTGAGCCATGTTTTCTTTTTGCAGCAGAATTGATCCAGGCTTTTGCAGAGAGTTGTCCGTCACTGTTCTTCATGGGGACGTTGGGCTCAGGTTACTGCAGGAGGGAATCATCCTCCCTTGTGCCTTTTCCATGGGCCGTTGCAAGTCTTTGCTGTTCAAACTCCTGCTCCAGGGCAAAGCTGCAGAACTTGGAGTGGTCAAAGCGTTTTGCTTTTCTGTTCGAGCACTGTGGTACCAGTTAACAAGAGGTTAAAGCAACTTCTGGGAGCGGCTGGCAGCAGCATAAGGCCAGTTCCTGCCAGCAGAACTGCAGCCCCTTTAGCCCAATAATTTGGATATGGATATGTTAATTTATTCCTGCAATTTCTAGGCCTGTCTCTGAACGGTGAAGCGCTCTGATGATCTTTGCTCCCTGTCAGGCTCGGAAGCGAAGCCTGAAGTGTACCAGTAACAGCTGTGCCCTCTGTGTTGGGTTATTATCCTTTCAGAATTTAATAACGTGACACCCCTTTTTACTGGATAGCTTGTCCTTCCCTCTAGGAACAGATCGATAACAGACCTTGTATCTGCTATTTGGATGTAATTGCTAGTGTCAGCTGATGTCTGGTACTGTTTCTCCAAACAGCCCTGGGAAGCACGGTGGGCTGCGGGGAGCGAGGATTCCACCTCCAGGCTGGTGCCGTGCTGCATCCGTGAGCCTGAAATGAAGAGATGGGTTCGGAGAGAAGTTTTTCGCTGCTCCCTTCTCTTCCTGCTTGCGTTTTGTGATGCGTGGGCTGCATATTGGGGAGAGAGAGAAGCCTCCAAAGACAGTGGCAGATAACTGCGTATGAGCTGCAGTGCTGCGTTTGGAGGACTCCAAGGAAATTAAAGCCGACTGCTTCGTGATGGTCCTGGTCTGCAAAGCATACAGATTTCTGCAGGTCAGCTGTAGACGGAGGAAGGGTTTGGCTTTGCCTGGGGAGAAGGCGAGAGGGCTCTCCATTGCAAACAACTTATTCTTCCTGAGTCTTTAGGGTAATTGAAGAGGGTAATTGCTGTACTTTCATGCATCTAATCCGAGGGTTGCCTGGGGAGGAAGGAGGAAATGATTCAAGCGCAGTGCAGGGGGTGTGTGTGCAGGTAGTAAAAAGGGGAGGTTTATTCCAGGGTTGCTTGTCCTCCGCCTGGTCCTCCCTCTTCCTTGCTCCGGTGTCCTTCTCCCTGGTTGCAGGGAGCCTTTGCTGGGGTAACTGTTGGGATGCAGAGCTGTTGGGAAGGAAAAGAGGGTGAGTTGCGGGTAATCTGAGGACTCTTTTTCAAGGAAGCAGTACTTTTTTTTTAATGAGTGGGTTTGAGGTGAGGATTACATGCATGGAAATATAGTACTCGGAAAATACAGGAATATAGTAACTATAAAAAGTCTACCGTATCTAGAACTAAAATAATACTTTATAAATACTTTCTAGCAGTTAGGTTGGCCTGTGTAATCCTACAAGGAAAGAGAAGCAGTGATTGATGGCTGGCTCCATCCTGCTTTATCCCTAGACACAGAGTGCCGTATTAAATATGGTTGTCTCTTGGTATCACACCCTTAACGGGAGGCATAATATTAGGTTACGGTCTGTGTGGCTGGCTGAGGGAGGTCCGTGGGATGGCATTCCTGCTTCATTTCAGTCTGTGGCAAAACTCCCGTAGATGGAGTCAAGGCTGGGCTCTTGCTCTGTGTATTTGTTTAATCACCCTGTCTCCAGAGAACACTGAACTGCTGGGAAATGCAAAACCATTTCATTAAGAATACTTGATGCCCATTTTCCTAGCTGAAAGCTGCATGCTATTGTGGGCATATTTTTGTTTATTTATAACACCTGCACTTATAGAGTGGTGCAAATCATCTGGAGAATGGGATGAGTACGTAAAACTGAGGGGCAGCAAGGTGGGAGGTATTTGGAAATATAAAACCGGCCCTGTGTGGCTGCATGTGCTTCCACTGACCAGAGCTGTGTCCCGCTGTTGGCCCGTGCTATGTACTGCACCCCCCCCCCCCTTATTTATTTTTTAATTTTCACTATTATCTCTATTTCTGTGCCCAGTTAAACTGGGAGGTGGGGAGGGGTGGGAGAGTGGAAGAAGACAGATGGATATAATGGGGCTAAATCCTGTCCAGCTGTTTTCTCAGCAGCCATCTCCCGTGCAATCCCAAGGAAATAAATGCTCCTCTTGAGGGTCCTGATGGTTAATGATGATTTGAAGAGCGCACACAAACATCTCTGCAGATGCAGCCCGCCTGTGAGATTCCGCTCATGCAGCGAGCCCTGGGACCCCATTCCTCTTGCATTCAGTGTGATGATAAATCATTCATAGCCTCAGCAAATGCAATTCTCTTCCTCACTCTGCACGTAAACAGTCTAGGACCCTGAAGAAAGCCTGCATTTGTAGTCCTTGGAGGATGAGGCAAGTGCTGTGACAGCTGGGAGAGTCTGAAATTAAAGTTACGGGAAGGGCTCGGAGTGTGTGGGTGTTAAAGCAGTTCTGTATGGGTGTTTTTTTTGGTTTTGTTGCTGTCCCAGGGTGATGAAGGGAGAATAGGGATGTGCTCCTCTTGTGTCCTGACAAATCAAAATTACTGCTGTGTTTATCCCTTGTTTTGTAGGGATCTGGCTGCAAACATTGATCATGATGCCTTGTATGTGGCTCTTGTGTTCAGGTGATAAGGGGAGAGGTAAAGAGGTGCTGAGTTGGAGAAATGGAGGGACCTGGAGGCCTGATTGTGGTTGTGCAAAACACAGGTTCATGGTCTCCTGGGTTTTTTTTTTTGGTTTGTTCCAGCCTGAAACGTGGAGTGGGTTGACTGGGTGGAGGGTGAGCCAGTGGCCAGCTACAGCTTGGAGAAGCAACCTTGGCCAGTGTTGTCCCCAAAGCAGTGTTGAGTGGCAGCCGTGTCCACATGAGCTCCTTATGCTGAAGCCAGTGTGGAAACAGAGGGTGTGAGGGGAGAAATGGGACCCTGTGTGGACACCAAAATCTCAATGCATGTTGCTTCATACCTCATTTGAACATTCCTGCCCTCCTGGCGAGCTGAGCTCCCTTTCAGCATGGTGCTGGCCCCGTTAACATCCATGCTTGGTGTGTCATCCCCGTCCTCCCTGTGCAGGCGGTGTGTTGGCTGGTTGGTATTCCAGCCCTAATCCCTTGGAAACCCCAGGCGGGAGGAATGCCCTTGGCCATTAACAGCTGCCAGCTCCGGCCAGCGTGCTGAGGAGGGTCACCGGGCTGGAATAACTCCGTCTCTTTCTGTTTCAAGCAGACATCCAGCCCTTAGACTTCGCTCCCGCCTGTGAACTAATTTGAGTTTCTGGTTATGAGTGTCGCACAGCGAGCTACCACAGGGAAAGGGAAAAACACACATGCACCTACACACGTTCTAGAAATATGTCAGAGTTGGGCTTGCTGAGAAACTCAAGCCCAAGCATGACCTACTTTGAGACTGTTATAATCTGCAGGGGAATGCCCTCTGGATTAGATCAGCATGATCCTATCAATTTGTGCTTCGGGCTGGAGGAAGCACTGAGTTGCTTATTTTCCCCTTTTGCACATGAAATGAGGGAAGATATATTTTATTTTATTTTTTTTTTCCCTCCTAGCACTCAGACTTGAGACCAGAGGAGGTGTGTTTGGCAAGTACAGCAGCCTGGGCTCTGCTTTTCCAATATCGGTCTGTGCCGAGCACGTTCTTGTTGGGGACATCTGTACCATGGAACAGCAAAGTCCACCCTTGTTTGTGGCTGCTCAATGAAGTTGGTTGGCAGAGGTTCTGGTCCTGGGCATGAAAAGATGCCTCCACCTATTTTCCCAGTACCCTTTTGATAGTCAGCTGTTTCAATCTGTTTGTTTGGGTTTGTTCTTTTTGTCTGATCTGCTGCACTGAGAGATGCTTTAATAAAATGTGAGAAATCATCTAACCCTTGTCTTTCCCCTCTTGTCACCAGCCATTGTTTATGCAGGAGCTAGAAATCTTTCTTTATTTTTCCTAACTAACAAATTGCTTCCAGAGCTCAGCAAGGATGTGCATATCCACAGTAAGAAGGAAATAAACAGGGAGGCTGCATTTAATTTCAGCGTCTGCCAGAAAGGGGGAACTCAACACTTGCCAAGGAAAGATTTTTGGAATAGGGGTGCACCACAATTAATTTTCCAGGAGACTTTCTGAAAATAAAGAAGCTGGAATGGAAATAAAGCTCGCTGTGATGAAGAGAAATCGCTACCCGTTGGCTGGGAGTTTAGCCTTTGATTGCAGAGGTAGCTTTGCCTCGGGTGACTCTGGGGGGCTTTCAAAGAGGCTTTTCTCCCATCTGCAGTACCTGGCACAGCAAGAGGAATGAGGAGCAAGGGGTGTTTGGTCCACTGGTGTGAATTGTTCTGCCAGACTTCAAAGAGACGTGGAAATACCTAATCTGTCGCTTTCAAAGGGAGGAATAAAATATTCTGATAGATTCTAAATGGAATTGCATCAGCGGTGCCTCTTCCACTGCTGCCTTTGAGCTGCTCACTGATCTTTCTGATTGGGGTAATGCAGTGAGGAAGATACAGTATTCCCTCGAGGGGAGCAGCTTGTGAACATTACTGTTCAGTCAGCCTGAAAAGCTCTATTACAGACAGATTTAGACCCGTCTTTGTGTGCTGAGAGGCGCAGCCTGGCTTCCGGGAGCAGGCTTTGTCTTGAGGACAGGTGCACGTTGGGCTGAATTATATTTACCCTTTTTATCTCTTGTGTGTACCACTTTCACCTGCTGTCTCGGGGAGGGGGTTGGTGAAAGGGTTAGGGCAGGCTGTGGCAGGGCTGGTTATCCGGTTTGTGGGTCCCGGCAGTGAGACATCTCCTCAGCAGGACTGCAGCATCGCTCGCTCGGGTCCATCTGTTTTTTGGCTGCTCTCCAGGCACCTAATGAGCTGTCCTCTGCGAGACGGGGAAGGTGTGTGGGGGAAATAGATTTGCAAACAACCCACCTAGTATTGATTTTCTTCATTTCTCGCATGCCCCGCAAGGTTTCTGTGAGATAGCCCGGCAGCTGTGGGTTGTGCTCGTTGCTAGTGGGACTGGAGCAAGCTTGCAGTGGGTCTGTGGGGTGAGCTGGGGGGTTGCCCTGCTGCTGCCGCCGTGGGGTTTCCCCACGTACATGGTCAGGCTCAGTTGGTTGTCAGTGCACAATTCCTTCAGATGCAGTTGTCGGGTACAGAAAGGGAAGGGTCGTGTCCGATGTTGGCTGCTTTTTTTTGTTATCTTATGTGTTTCCATGCCCTAATACTTGAATTTGGGTCCTGAGAGCCTGGTCATGCAGTGAAAGACACAGGGTACTGCACCTGGAAAAAGTCTCAGGAAGATCTCTATGTGTTATTGGGAGCTGCTGAATACAAGTGGGGGACACTAAAGTCAGGTGGATAAACCATCATCCTTGTTGAATGTGCTGCAAGAGTGTCTCAAGGTTTTGTCTGCGTTTCCCAAGTTCTGTAATAGCTTGCACTGATCTAGAGGGGATGTCATGTAGGAGTTTTTGAAACAGTATGAATATGGAAAAGGTAGAGAGGATTTCCTGAGAGCACAGTACAGATTGTTCTCCATGTCTCAGCGACACGGGCATGCTTGAGAATATATCTTTTATCTCCATTGTTTTGCTGTGCATGTCCATCCCTTGAGGAATTTCAGCAGGGCAGTTGGGATTATTCAGCCTTCACGTAGATCCGGCTCTTCCATACTTCCCTGTAGTGGTCAACACTACAAGGGCTCTTTGAGTTTCATGTCTCCCAAGGGTCCTGGAAAGACCACAGACTCCCCTGTCTTGCTCTGCAGAAGCAGCGCAGCTGGAAACAGCAGTACATGCCACAGACTAAGTGTCATCTGCTCACCGACATACTGTGGGATTGGACTGCATCAGGGAGTTTTAAGAGAACCAGCGTGTAAACCTCTTGTACTGCAACACGACAGGGAGGCATTCCTTAGAGATAACTGTGGAAATCCGTTGCAGGGTGGTTTTGGTGCCCTGGCCACTGCAAGAGGAGCAGGACTGATTCCCTTCATTCCTTGAAGCTGTGTATCTCTTCTCAGCGTTCAGCAGGGGGGCCTACAGATGGTGGTGTTCCTGGGGTCACAGCCTCTCCTGTGGGGGCTTGAGCTGCTGCACGTGGAGGGCAAGGGTGGTATTCCATGACTGTGCTTCTGGATCAGGTCCATTGGGGTGGGAGAGTGCCTTTGAGGCAGCGTCACAGCTGCAGCAGAAAAGCCCTGGTCACAGCAGCAAAAGCAGCTCTTGGAGATGTCCTGGCTCTGGCAAGTTGCTGTCCCCAAGCACGACGCGGTCGGCTCTGCAGAGTGATATGCCAGATCCAGCTTAGCGTGGTCGCAGCTGTGGCTTTGGCTGCCAAAGGAGACGATGCAGAAGGGGAGGCAGGAAGGAAAAGTTCCCTTTGAAAAACGGCAGTGACAGCGGGAGAGCAGCAAGGGTGAGGCCTGTTGATTACACGCTTATCTCGGTTTCTTTTATGCCTCTGTTTGAAGGCACACTGTGTGGACAAAGAAACCCTGTGAAGTGGTCTGAGGAAGATGGTGGTGGAGCAGGGTCTGCTGCAGCCTCTGGGAACTGATGCTGCAAAGTCTGGTTTGTTTGGACTTAACCAAACTTCACTTCTTGGAGACAGCAGAACATTCCCAGTGAGACAAGCTTCCTGGAGGAAAGAGTTCTGCTCTTCGTATGGGGTCTGAACTATCTAGTGAAAGCAGCTAGCATGTGGGCTTACTGAGCAGCTTGGAAATTTTGAGGATGTCTTTGTGCATCACTGTAGGAATCCATGAAAGTCCTATTCATGCAGTTGGCATTAAAAAATTTAAAGGACCGTTTATGTAGGGAACTTGTCTTGCCCCTAGAAAGAGATAGCTGGCTCAGCAGCTGCATGCAGCTCAATTGTGTCGCCACATGGTCTAGGATTTATCCTGCTTGTAAAATGCTGCATTTAAAGAATCCCTCAAGCCCTGAAACTCTTCCCCCAAAGCCACTTGTTCCACATTCTTATTATCTGAATATATTCCTGTATCTTTCAGCTTTCTGCTTTCCAAGTACGATACAGATTAGTTGTGAACTTCCAATCCTCTTGGAGGTGGGCAGTGGTGACTGTGAGCCATCTTCTGAATTGGATAGCTGAGAAGCATCATCAAGGTGGCTTACCTGCCTGGAAGCTGGGGGACCTGTGGTGTTCTAATCCACGCTGACTTGCCTGGTTATCTCTGTCAGGTCAGTGCGTTTGCGTGCCTGTTCCCGCATCAAAGGCTGTCAGTGATAAGCCCTTCAGTATAAGGGTAGTTGTTCCTCTGTACGAGTACGATGACACCTTCCCTAAGTCTGCCTGTATTCTCTTGTAACTGAGCCAGAATTTTGGCTCTGTCATCTTAGAGCTGTGCAGAAGCAGGTCTCTTGCAGTAGTCCCCTCTTTGTGTTATTCTGTGGCTGTTCATGTGTATGTGAGAGCTGGAGGCAGCCTGGTCCTGGGAAGTGCCAGAGAAGGACATTTCTGGGTGGATGGTAATCAGTGTGGCAACTGGTGGAAGCAGATTGCCTTTCGTTCTGTGTACCTCGTGCTAAAAATACCAGGGTGGCTTGGGAAGGGTATGATGTAGGTTGGAAAGCCTGTGTGTGGGCGTAGAGGTATGGTAGCAGCCTGTTCCTCGGGGAAATGCTGAGGAAACCCAGCACCGTTGGAGTGAGGATCCAGTACACAGTGAACCAGTTGTTGCAGCCTCTCATGAGGTACAGGGTCTCCTCTGGGAGGATGGATGTTCCTCATGGCATTCGGGAGTGTGAAACGTGGTGGGTAATGCTGCTCCTTTCCCAGGTTTCTTACAAAGCCGACCGTGTCCTCCGCATGTCACTGACCGAGTAACACACTTGTTTTGTTGATTTGGAATGGGAAAACGTAGCCGGAGTGGGAGTGCACATGGCAGATGCCTGTCTTCTTTCAGAAAGCCTGGGGGTAGTAAAGACCTAATTAGCATTCTTGTGAAGGCAAGTCATAGGGAGACTCCAAGATTTAGGTTTTGCAAGGAGGGAGTTGGCATCGGTGAAAACAACAGATTGCTGGAAATGTGCAAGCAAAGTACTTGATGCTCTGGTGGAGGAGAGAAGGCGGCGTGGCAGGGGTGATGGGAGCATTCAGGTACGCCGTACAAGGGCATAGGTTTCCTTCAGCATTGATGGAATGGTGGCTAGGGTCAGCGTCCCATGCTAGTGCCTTGTACTTTCCATCGTGAACCCCACTCTGATGATGCTGAGGTGGGAAGACCAGTCTCGGGGTTTCTGCTTGATGGGGAAAGGTGAGCTCTGTGATGCCCGGAGGTCACTAGCTTGCCCAAGTACCAGACTGTTGATCTTCGGCACAGGAGTTAAGCGGCAGGTTGCTTCATGTCTGCAGTCCCATTTCATTTGCTGTTTTGGAAGGCTTTCTTTGGAGGTGATCCAGGGATAAAATCCTTGTGTGAGGCCAGTGATTTCCAAAAGTTCATGACTCTTTTTCCCTGTACCCTTTTGTCTCTGAAGGAGACTATACATGTGCTTACGTTGGCTGGGAGGCATGCTCTTGGAGAAAACCAATTAATGTTTAAGACATTGTACCTCCGGTGTACATCTAATCACCGTATTTCTGCATTTGCAGTATGTTCAGTGGGTTTCATTTATCATGATGAAGTTTAGTTGAGCACAGCTCTCTTGCTGGTCTTCCAGTCCTCTGCCCGAGGCACATATGCTTCCATTAATTTTCTGCTATTATCCACTCAGGTGTCCTGTATGATCCAACATGCTTAATTTCATTGTACTGCGCACCAGCTCTTCCGATCTGAAGTTAGCAGTGTGATTTGCAAGCATCATAAGGAAATGAATCTTTCTTTTCTGGAGATAACTGCTTCCTGAATTTCTGTTCTATTTGTAATGCGCTAACAACCTCCATCCACCAGGTCCTGCTCAACTGTTTCTGTCCCTTGGGTTTCTGTTGAACTGGAGCATTCTTTGTTGTATTATCATTGCATCCAGAGCCTGCTGAGGACTGATTGTGCTTGGTGCTGCTCCAAGTCAGAGCTGGTCAGTGTGTTAGACACGTTACGGGCTCTTTGAGGATCGGTGTGGTGCAGAGCTGCAGCAAATACTGGGAAGACACGGGTGTCAGAGGCCTTGGGAAAAGGAACTATGGACTATGTTTCCATCAGCTGAGCATGTAAATCCAGGGAACGTGGTGATGGGTGTGGTGTAAAGCTCTCATGTAGAATAAAGATGATTATATAAAAGCTGACTTTAAATGGGACAAGGTTCAGAGCTGGCCTGCCTACAAAGCATGACCGGGGGCAGCCTCCTTGGTGGTAAGTAGGCGGACAGGAGAGCTTTGAGAAGGCTGTGCCGTGCCTTTGCAGCTGCTTGATGCTTTTAAAGCGTGGCTTCAAAGATGCGGTGCTTTGGGTGTCTTTGTTCCTTGGCGAAGAGGCCAGGCTACCCCTTGGCTCTGACACAAGTCTTCTGCAGCATCCCTGACATCCGCTCTGATGCTCAGGTAACAGTGTGCAGAAGCATCTCTGCTTTTGATGCCCGGTGATGGATCAGTTCTCATGCCAGGCTGCAGTTGTTTTTCATAGCCTGGGACTCCGAGCTGGAAATGCCTGACTATCAGGCCCTGGAGCTGGACAAAAAAATGCAGGAAATTTGTGGACTGAGCAAATACCTCTCGTAGCAGACCGTTTGCACAGAGAAGCGAAGTTTAGAAGCAAAAGCAAACATGTGGTGGCTAAGGGAGAGGGCGAGGCAGGGGAAAACGGCCGAGACACGTTTGTCTGTTTCCAGATCCATTTCTTACTTGGCTGCTTCCAGGATTTAACGCTGATGATCCAGAACTTGACAAGGCAGCGTTTTGGTATATACTTGTTAAACCCCTCAGCCAGTGCAAGGCGTTTAAAACCGATTTATGATACCTTCTGCCTGCACAGACACTTAATGGACTAGTGTGACCCGGGGGTCTCCGCTTCCCTCGGGGGCCAGACGGTGTCTGCGAGGGGTGAGCGGAGGGTGCATGTCCTTGCACGCAGCCTCAGGAGCTGGAAAGAATTGTGGCTGGGCTCTTGCCCTTTGGGCTCTGACGCTTGTGCTGCTCAGGTTTGTGTATAACAGGAATCTAATGAAGCTGCTTACACGGTCGAGTTTCCTTTTGAATGTTCCTCTACCTAAGGATAGCTCTGTTTCCCAGAACCGGGTGCGAGTGGGCATGGCTGGCCTTGGAGGAAGGAAGAGCAATGAGGTTTTTCTTCTGCAACTCCCTTTGTAGTCCCTATGTCTTGCCTTTGAAATGCTTGTGTGGCTTCTTAGACGGTGGGGGTCTGCAAGGCAGCAGAAGGAGGGTTGTGTAACGATGGACTCCAATATTTCATTAGTTAATGATGTTCCATAATTTAATTAGAAGTATCTTAGAATATCTAGGCAGCATGAGGAATATGTCTTTGCCTCTCCTCAAGCCTGCTGCTGATAAGTGCATTAATCCATTTGCATTTGTTCTGTAAAGGCATGTTTCTATCAGGTTTTCAGGGAAGTCTGTTTCCTTTTAAATGGAATAAAGATAAGGCAAGACACTTGAGTCCTTTGTGGGTAGAGCCTGTAATCCTCCACATGAGGGTAGTTCTGTTTGAGGCTTTGTCTAGCGTTTCAGTGGTACAGTATGTTGCTGACTATTCTTAGCCTGCTTTGCATAGGTAATTAATTTGTCCCCTACAGTAATTTCTCTGTAGTGATAACGCAGTAAATGCCAAACTTATGTGGTTTTATGTGAGTAAATGTAAAAGAACTAGTCATGGTATAAATGACTGAGATGATGAGATGGGTGTGTAGAAAATATTGTGCGTTGGGCGCTAACAACAGGCTGTACTGTTTTCAACATACAATGCAAATAGTTGACGCTCTGAACAATTCATAATCCAGGCCCTGATAATAGAGGGTACAAAGAGTGCATGTCACACTTGGAGAATCGTTTTTACAGGTGTTTTCCATTTAGACCTTGCAGTGGCAGTTTTGTTCACTGTTTGTTTTTTCTTTTTTACAGATGGAGAAATTGAGGTTTGGAGACCTTAAGTGACATGTTCCAGGAAGATGTTATCAGAGCCAAGATTAGCTGTTGGGTGTTTTGTGGCTTTCCATCTTGTGCTTGTGCTGCTGAACATCCTTGCAGAGAGCGTAGGTTAGACACCCCGAGACATGCCAGCTCTGTGCTCCTTCGGGCTGGAGGCAGAGCGCACAAATGCCAGCTTTGCCTTTTTCCTTCAAGGGGCAGAAGAGGCTGGCTGCCAGCGAAGAGAGCAGAGCTGAAGATAAGAATTTGCTTGCAGTAAAGAGGAGGCCCTTTATGGAAAGGGCACTGTATATAATTGGACTGAGCTGTGTGTCAGCTGTTTCCTGCTTGTATGGCATTTGATCTGCAGCAGAGATCAAGTCCTGATGACGTCGTCCATTGAAGCTTTTGCTGTTGTTGTTTCAAGGGAAGCCTGTATTACTTATTCATGTGGTTTTCAAAAGTTGTCCCGCAAGAATGTGTTTGAGGGTCGTCTTGGTTTTGTTTTTCCTTCTCCAAATGCTTTCCATCTATTAGACATCCTCTTTGTCTGTTATTTCTTCAGAAGCAAAAATTTCTGGCATTCTTGGTAGTTTATATTTAAAGGAAAAAAAGTTGAAAATCAACAAAAAGGCTTCTGTTGTGCGTGCATTTATTTCTTTGTGTGCAGGGTCTTTCACTGCTCAGTTCTGAACGGTTGAATTATTAAACTTGAAAAGCATCTGCTCTTTAGAAAGCATTCACGTGTACTGTAAACATGATGGATAACAAGGCAGAGCCTAATCTAATTGACACAGCTCTGCTGATCTTTGTAATATGGGTTTGTGTGAACTCTTATTTTAAAGTTGTGGGTTTTATGATTTACCGCTGGGGTGGCTGGTGACTGTTCTTCTGGAGTCAGCTCCCTCCTTCTGCAGGATTGAGCGGGTGGCTGGGTTTTCCCTGGGCCAGCAGGGAGGCAGCCCAGGGACAGCCCACGGGTGGAGGTGAAAGGCTGGTCCAGGCTCACCCTTGGAAAAGTCAAAGCTCCCTAACCCAGGGATGTTTGCACAGGGGCTTTTTTGGATGTCTCATGTGTGCCAGCCCTGCAGCAGCCCACCTGGGATGGATTTGCACTGGCTTCTGGCATGGCTCTACCTGCGGAGGAGCTCGGGGGCTGAGGTGCTGCGATGTCCCCGTTGTGTGTTGGGGAGGAGGAAGGATTGCGCCCACTGATCTGCCTGAGGTGTTTCTGGGACTGTAATTTGGGTGCATTACGTTTGGCCATGCGGTCTTCATCTCTGTACCGACTTCTAGACCCTTTCTGGTAGGGAGGCAGAGACTGATTTGCACTGAGGCGTTCCTGAATCCAGGGCTGGCTTTCCTGTATGCTTCCTCCTCGGTGCCTCTGAGCCTCTCTTTTTTTTTTTTTTTTTTTTTTTTTTTTTTTTTAAGCTTACGGATGTGCAGAATAAGCAGCTCTGTCAGCAGCTGCCTGGGCAGAGCAGGAGGCCTGTGCAGTCCTACCCACAGTATCTGAACCTCTGCTCCGAGTGGCTTTTCCCCACCTCCTTCCACCCCACCCCACTGTGAATAACTAACCAGTGCAGAGCTGATGGTGGCTGGGAGGCCAAACTGGGGTTGAAAACTTTCCCACATGAAATGCACTGGCAGTGCCAGCAGAGATGAGGGTGAGAGGAGACGGCTCTGCTGTGCCAAAGCACTCTTTCATCTCTTTTCAGCTCTCCCCGTGAGGGGTCCTGGCTCACAGCACATAGATGCCTTGTGCAGATGTCTTGGCTGGGAAAGAAGTGGCCCCTTTTCCCTCCCAAGCAGAGCAGAGAGATATAAGAAAGCTATTGATTTGCTTGTAGCCAAAGTGAGCTGAGCCAGGCTCTGCAGTGCTTTATTGAGCCTGGATTAAGGCTTTGTTACTCACTGGGAGAAAAAAAAAAAAAAAAGTTGAAAGTAGAGTTTTTTTTCCATGTTGGTAAGCAAATTGCTAGCTGGGTGTTGTTTACCTGCTGGTTATTTCCCAAGCAAATGAGAGGCAGGGACAGACATTGAGTAAAAGCAGTGCTTTCTCATCCTGTCGAAGAGGGGAGCGGGACGGCCCCGGGAGCTGCCAGGCGTGGGTCTGGGCTGCCGAGCACTGGGCGGGCTGGCGGCGGGCAGCCAGAGCTGTATCATCGTGCGGGGTGCTGCGGGTCCAGCGAGTCGGTGGCAGGAGTCCAGTTGTTAATGGGCAGGTGCCTCTCCCGCTGGTGGGAATAGCAGTGGGCTTGTTAGTGGTGGTGAGAAAGATGCCAAGGAGCGGCTGGGGTGGGAAGCTGAACTTTCTTGCAGCCCTTAGTGTCGGTCGCTTGCCCCTCAGTGGTACGCAGGAGATCTGCCCGGCCCATCTTTGCTGCTCTATTTTACTTCTGCTGGAGGAGAAACAGAGCAAGTGTTCTCTGGGGCTCGTAATCTGGTCTTTTTACTGAGCCCTGAATTCAGCCTTGAAGCCTTTTCCCTCTGGCAAGCAGGTATTTTTGAGGAAAAATGAATTTTGGGACCAGTGTAATTTATTTCCTTGGTGCTCTTCTGGAAAGGTTGTTGATCTCGGCTTTGCATTCCCTTTGCTGCTGTTGTGAAATGGTGCTTCAGTGGCGTGCTCCTGGCGCTGCCTGCATCAGCCTGGGCAGGTTGGTTAACGTGCACGGAGCGATGGCTGCGATGGATGCCAGCAGGGATGAAGAGTGCTCTGGATCCTGTTCAGCGTGGGGAGGTTGGCCACAGGACTGTGCAGACAGCTCTGCAAGGAGGATGACTTGGCGTTGAGATCCTGCTGTCTAAACGTGTTAAATTTTAACTTCCATTGCATGGTGGGACATAAGCATGGGATCATACCGAATACTTCTGTTGGTCTTAAAGGCTGGAAACTCTATTTGGTACACACTGTGCAGCTGGTTTTGCGCTATTTAATGGAGCCAAGAGGTTGTCCAGAATTGGTGCCTACTGCTTGTCTGAATGGTGCTGCTGAATTCACATCACCTTGTTTTGTTCTGAGGAAATAATATTGTTTTGTGGTGCCGCGGGAACTTCAGCTGATATGTTCTCTGCGTGGTGCCTGCGCGATTGCTGGTGGCACCTCATCCTCGCTTTGCTCATGTGCGATGGAAGAAGTGCTCCTTGGACTCGGGAGGGGAAAGGGACTTTTCTGGGTGTTTTCAGCTGCTGGAGAGCCATGGCGATCTTTAATCTTAAGGTGCAAATTGTCATTGCAGCGTTTTCCTTAGGAAGAGCAACCTTGAGAGGAAATGGAGCTATAAATGAGCCTGGCTGGGCTTCTGGCGGAGTGTTTTGAGGGAATTTGTGTTCTCCCTTTTGGCTGCAGGCCATGCTTTCAAAGGCAGCTTGGCAGAGCTGTGCTGCGCGCTCAGGTACGCCCCTAACCCTCGCCTGCGCTGATGTCCTGATAAGCGAGTGCGTGCACGCCGTGTTGTGGTGGGTCACGTGCGCACTGAACCCTGCTTGCAAGTGGCACGCTTTTATGGATGCGTGCGCTGGCATTATGCAGTTTACCCACAGACTTCGAGAATCTAACCCTGTAATTTTAGCAGCTGGCTCAGCGCTGCTTCTGAGCAGATAGGCTTGTTAAAATAAATAAATAAAAATACAAGCCTGTGTTTCCTGTGCGTGTCAATATTGGAATAATTTTAAATGGTGTGTTTTCCCCTGGTCACTGACCTATAGTTTATTCCATTATCGACTGCTGGGTTACTGGCTCTTTGTATTCTGTGGTTAAGTGAACTGTAAGGCAGAAATCATTTGGCTGGGGATGGTGTTGCTGGGCAGGAACTCGCATCTGGCTGACTCAGATTGGGGTGAAAGTGTACCCTCTGGCAACTCAAATACTCATTTATCTCCACCTCCCCCCCAAATAAACGGGTTAAACAACATAGTGGAGTATTGATCCTGCTTTCATCTGGCGGCCTCAGGCTGCAGCAGTTACCTTTGTGCCACATTCCTGCTGCTTTCCCAACAATGCCGATGATGCCGTACATTTTCTCTAGAGCTCCCTCCCTCCCCTTGGTGACCTTCTCCTGGTTCAGCTGTGATGGGCTTTGCCGCTGGACACCATCACCGCTGTGAAGCACATACAGTGCCAGTGTGGGGCAGAGCTTGGCAGCGTCCGTAGGTGAAAGCTTGCTCAGTTGGTTTGGTGCTGTGAATAATGTTGAGTTTTGTGGCTTGGTAGCATGCTTTTGTTCCTCAGGCTCTGTTCCAGGAGCTGTTGGCCTTAGGTGGGGAATTTAGTCCGAAAGTAACCACGCTCTGTTCTTTCAGGGCCATTACAGGTAGACTGAGTGCTGGTTGAGGACAACGCAAACCACCTTCTGTCTTCATTGGTGTCTGAATTAGTGCCATAATTGTTGATATATGTTCAGTGATTGCCTCCTCATGTTCTTCCTGGTCTTGCAGCGGTGGTGGACCTCTACTGATGCAGTGACTTGTTTAAAACTCTCGATTAAAACTCCTGGAGTGGTGATATTGCTGCTCTTAGCAGGTACGTTCTTTCTGAGAAGTACCCATTGCTTCTGGCTGCTGCTGGTATCCAAGTTGCCGGTGGGTGATTCAAGTCCAGCCTGATCCGAGACTGTGGCCTGTCCTAGCTGTGCTTCCTGCTTTGCGTAAAGGCTCTGCAAACATGGGCACAGAGAAGCGATACACCTGGAAGCAAGTCTGTTAAGCTGTGCTAACACCCGGTAAACCATCATCCCTTTTCATACCAACAGCCCGGGGCGTCTTATGCAGTGCTGAGGGGCTCCAGCCTCCGCACAGTCTCCATGCCGACTTGCACATTGAAAGACGTGCTTTATTTTTAAGGGAGGAGGACGGTTCACTATTTATTTCCCTTTAAGCATGAACACTTACTCAGCTTGCGTGTCCTGCCTGGGACTGCCGTAGGCTCTTTGGTTTTTTCTTTTCTTTTCTTTTTTTTTTTTTTTTTTCTGCTGTAGAAAAGTAGCTGTAACACACAAATACTCAGAAATGCTGTTCTGTATGATCCATTCATGTTTCAGGGCTAACGAGGACTTGATCTTTGTTAGTGACTGATTTGCGTGTATTGCTTGTGGGCTATGGGGGTGTTAAAAAGGCTTTTTTGTGTGCTGCTGCTCAGCTTCTCGACCAGATGCATCCATCATCTTCAAAAGAAGTGGGGGAGAAGGGGAGAAGGATGGCTCATACTTTTTTTTTGAGCCACTGGTATTTGGCATCCAAATAAACAGGTGTTCTGGCATGGGAGCAGAGGAGTACTCGTCTCTCAGAGCTCCTGTCTCTTATGTCATGTGAGGATCTTCAGGGAGTTTCTATCAAAGAGCTGGGTTTAGTAATGATACATTATTTTCTTTTTCTGCTAGGGGATTGATGAATAACTGGGTTCCTCGTGTCTGTGTCAGTGTAGGCTGGTGCAAGAGGTAAACACCTCTGGAGCACAGCCCAAAAATCGCCTTGGATAGAATTAAACTCTGAAAGTAAATAACACAGCTGCTCTGCGAACCTCCAGCCTTACGGGGCAAATATTTGGGACTCTGTCAGTCCCAGTGTTATGTGCTGCATTCAAAAGAGGTCACGTCTGCTGTTACCCATGGAGAGATGCTGGGAGTAACCCTTGAACCTCTGAGGAACCCAAGCCTGAAAAGTTTCAGAGACTGGGAATTTTGGCACTTTGGCACATGAGATGAAATGCGTGTCAGCATTTGTCAACACTTTGTATGCAGGTTTCCCCACCACTTGATGTCTTCAGGGTTTGACCTGTAAGTCTGGCCTTGTTGGTTGCTTAGTGTGGAGAAATCCAGTATGGATGGTATGGAAAAAGCCTTCTAATATCAGTTCCCTCTTGCCTGAGCCCTGCCAGAGGTGTGTGCAGAAGACAGGCTGGTCCTCAGGAAGACCAAGACAGCAAACCCCTGGTCAGTTTTAACTTTGCTCCTTGGCTTCTAGGTGGTGCGGATTCCAAGAATAAGGCAAACACTGCAGTGGCCTTATCCAGGGATCTCGCTGACGTCAATGTGTGCCTGTCCATTAACCTCGTTGGACTTTGGGTCAGGTTTCTTTGAAGGCTGGGCATTGAAAGCAGAGCCGAAAGGCTGGCTGGGGTCACGCCGGTCTTTGCTGGGGTAACTGGAGCAAAGACAAGGGGCAGGCTGTACGAACCCAGCCTGGCAGGAAGGTCAGCCCAGATGTGATTGAAGGCAGAGGGATTTTGCACAGCCCTCTGTCTTGAGCTTCTTATGCCAAACATCTCTTAGAGAGCTGCTGATGGCCCTCTTGACATGCATCTCCCTTTAAATGTTTATTTATCTGCATGTCCTTAGGGTGCTTTGAAAATCTGTGGTGTGCCTAAAAGGATCGAAACACCCAAGTGTCTGTGCAGAGGGTCAGCGCAGTGCTCTTGGTTTTATTCTTAAATAAAAGCAGCTCCTGAGCAGATGGAAATGTTAGCATGAGAGCTGTATGCCTTTGTGTTATAATGCCGTCTTCCTGAGCAGCTAGAGTCACGCATTATGAAGTTCTTTCTTTAAAAGGACCGTGATCGTCAGCCTAGCTGGGGTGGCGTTGGAGAGGACTCGTATGCCACTTTTTGGTGCTGTGTGTTGTGGAATGCTGCGTGCTTTGGGGGCTGCCTGTAACATTCAGTGCAACTCTTGTGATACAGAAAAGTCCAGATGCGAGCCTGGATTTGTAAGTTGTGAATAACATAAAGCTGGCCAGGAAACTTGCTGCTTGGCTTTAGAGCTCTACATAGCAAACAAAGAAACAGAAATAACAAACATTGGGTTTACTTACCAGTAATGTGAATTTGCTTTTTATTGTAAGCCACAGGAGAACAGTAGCTTTCACCTGGTGTGACCTTCTTACAAACCACCGCATTTTCTTTCATTTGCTGCCTATAATGCACACTGGTGGATGTCTGCTCCTCAAGTTGTCTACTGCGTTCATCATGTTGATATCTGAAGTATTTTGATACCTTACTGAGTATTCTCCTGCTCCTTTCCTCCACCATGCACGTGCTGCTTCCTCCAGGCGTTTTGGCACCAAGGAGAATGCAGAAGTAGGACTGAAAACATAAAGGATTCCAGATGTGAGCATGCCTTGGACACTGCTGCTGGAGGAGAAATGCATAATCCACACAGGTGTTTACATTATGGTGTGGCCACATGGTATGTGTGGATAAATACATCCCAGATAAAGTTGCTTGCTTTTGTAGGTTACTTTCCTCTCTTCTTCAACTGTAACTTGAAATTCACACCCTGGGGAGCATGGAACCGTATACCTGTTAGCTGCACTCCCTGCTGCGGTGTCAACTTGATGGTTGGAGCTTCACATTCTTAAATGTCAGCGATTAGGTGTTAGTAGTTCCCCTCTTCCTGCCAGAGGAGGTTGGAAGAGGCCCCTGAGAACTGTTTGTTGTAGGAAATGAGAATTGCCAAGATCCTCTATTTCTATGGAGACTACGTGATCCCTGCACCTTGTGAAGGATGGAATAATCCCGGTGTTGCCACTTCAGCCCCGTCCCTGGCCAGATGACAGAGCCTGGTTGTCCTTCTGATGCAATGGTTAGTCTCTGCCACCGTTGTGTGAAGACAGGCCAGCAGAGATGGCTTTGCTGTGACACTGAGTCTCCTTCCCTGTTGATGGGAACTCGAGCACTTATATTTCCCCCAACGCTGTGCAAATCATTTTGCGAATTTTATTCCCAAGGAACAGGCAAATAGTTCATACTGCACTTGGGGGAGGTTGCATGCTAATGAAACTGAAAATTACATTTTCTTTTCCTTGGACTGAGGTTTAATTTTGAGTATCTTGAACAGAAGATCAGCGTGGGGTTGTGAGCTAGACAAAGTTTTGCTTTTACGAGAGCTAGCTGGAAAACTCATCACTTCTGCTGGTGCTCGTTCTCCTTGAAGGCTTTGTAGTGACTGGGGTTATTACTGCTGCTGACTACGTGTTGGCTTCATGACAGAATCGTTAATCTTTGTGGCACTCATTTCAGTCCTTTTGTTTACCAGGTAACCCGAAAGTAAAAGACACTAACAGTGGATCTGTATCTTTTCTATTAACATAGCAGATCCCAAAGCACACAAATCTGTTCGTACGGCCGCTCCGCCAAACTTCTGCCGCTTCAGACAAGCCCTGCGTGCTGGCTGGAGAAAATTATGTTGAACTCCTAAGCTCTTAAATTATTTTGGGGTCTGGAGTTAATTTGGAGCATGAAAAATGGATGCCACAATGCTGTCTCCAAGACACTTGCACGAGTTGATGACGTTCGTTCCCGGGTGTGCGAGCAGCTCACCCGCACGATGGTGAGCGGCACAGCAGCCTCAGTGCTGGCAGGGCTGGTGCACGGGGATGGAAGGGTGCCCGGGTTTGTGCTGCTGTCCACCTTTTCATTCTCTCTCATTTTTTTTTTTTTTTTTTTTTTAATGGATGCTCAGAACACTTGGAGCACCTTGATGAAGAAATGTTGAATTGAAGAATGAATAAAAGAAAAAACAAAAAACAAACACAAAACAACAAACAAAACAACCAAACCCCAGCAAAACAAAACAAACAAAACCACAGCAGAGGGTTACCTAATTTCAAGCTAGTGTCTATACCGTTTCACAGTCTCTTGCTCCTGTCAATTATGGCTCTTTCATTTTTATATATATATATATATATATACACACACATTATATATATATATATATATATATATGAATTTTCTGAGACAGTCCTTGCTGTCTAAGGCTGAGGTATCTTCCTACCTCCTGCAGGCTATTTCAGGGATCTGCTTGAGGTGCCGTTTCCTCTTTTCCATTATTCAGCCGTGGTGCTGCTTCCCTTCCAGTCAGGCAGGGAATTGAGACTTCTGACCCAGTCCTCCGGGCAGACCCCTGGAGTTGACTGGGTGAAGGCAGAGCTGGTGGACTGGGAGGGATGCGGCTGTCTGAAGCGGTAGGAAGGAGGATGTGCACACTGGCTGGCGTGAGGCTTTGGGGAGCCGGATCCTCCGTTTCTGGGTTTGATTTGGTGTGAAAGGTTCAGCTTCAGGCTGCTGACCTCTCCAGCCCCAGAAAGTGTTTCAAGAGCAGATGTTTGCGTGAGACCTTGTTTGATTTCTGTCCTGAGCTGGTGTGTCGTGCACTGAAGATGATGATTTCATAAGGATGCTCTTGGATAATGAGTGAAGTACTCTGATGTATATCCCCAAAGCCGACAGAGTATTATTTTTGGGTGTTTCTCAAGTAAAAAAGAAGTATCTGGCAACTCTGTAGGAGGCTGCTGCTTTGACTTGCGTGCACAGGCATTAACAATGATAAATCTGCTTTTTTCTGGCGGGGATGTGGTGTTTGTTTTGTGTTGTGTGTTTGTTTTCTTTTTTTTTTTTTTCTTCTTTTTTTCCTCCTTGAACTCCTCTGGACTTCTCTGTATTCAGGTAGAAAAATGAAGGCATAAAACCTCCGGTGTGGTAAATGCGGCTGTCCCAGGGGAGGTGCCGAGCGTTGGGGGAGCGTGGGGTTGGGGCTACAGCCTGTGCTGAGCCGCTTCCCAAATGCCTCCTCCCGTGTGCTTCCCACTGAGGTGGGGCCCAGAGTGGTTATCTGAAACAGTAGTAACGTAAATTGAATGAGCAGTCCGGTTAAATAAGTAATGAAGTTAGCAGGGTGCCTAATTAAATTAAATTCAAAATTATGTATGGATGATGCCTTTCTAATAATTGCTGGAGGTTTGTCATTGAGATACTCCACACTGCCCTCTTGGAGGAAGATTCCCCTTTCTCAGGTGAATATGTTGGTACCACAGAGGGATGCATTTCAGTTTGCTTTGGCTCCTTCCTGATGCTTTTGTGACCATTTCAGTGTTACTGTTCTCTGTTTTACTGAGATGTATGGAGGGAGTTTGGATGATTTCAGTCTCTGCTGCGTATATGTTGGTTTTTTTTCCCCTTCCTACAAAGGGTTTCCGCTTTGCTCCTGCCCTCCTGGACCAGCCCTGGTTCTGTTTCCTTGGTCTCTGTGCCACACTGGTCTCATAGGGACTGTCTCCTGTCCTTTCTGTCCCCCTGCGTGTCGGGGGAGTCACTCCTGCCTTTGTAAAGCATTGCGGCCTGGTGGTACATCTGGTAACTGGACACAATGACTTAACCCATTGCTTTATTTGAAACCAGTCTCTTAATTTCCATCTTCCCAGGCTTCGTCTAAACAGCAGTGCTTTGAAGGTGCATGTCAGTTTGGGGATAAGCGTTAAGCTGAGGAGGAATAATGATTTTTGAAGTGAGGGAAAGCTGCTGAAGTTAAAGACACTTGAGAAGACAGCCATCACGGCCACCAGAGGAAATCCTCCTCTCCAGGCAGCACGTTGAGGGCAGTCTCTTCTTGTCCTGGGCACGGTCAGGCACTCAGGGCATTTCGAAGATGGGTTGTCAAGGCAGAGCTGGCTCTGGCTGGCAATTGCTGACCTTTGAGGTAATGTGTCCTTAATAGAAGGATGTGAGCACATCAGAGGAAGAATTATCATTGTCATAACCATCTCTTCACCTCTCTTGAGGAGGACAGGTCTAGTAAAGTACCTGTGCTCTGGTGAAACTGGTCCTGCTCCTCCAGGAGATGAACACTGGCTTTTCTGACTGTGAGAGTAGATGTGGGGAGGGGAGGAGAGGGAGCTCAAATGACCGGAGCTCTGTTGCTGGTTTGTTAACTTCTTTTCATTGCCCCTTTCTGCTGTTCATTTTGCACCAGGGCTTATGTATGAAGTCCCAGACAGTGTCTTCAATGTAGTATTCAAGCTTGTCTGATGCAGGGGTGAGGCCCTTGGAGACCCACAGCTGGCGGGACGTTTTTTGGGGGCAGGCTGTTCTGCGTGAATCAACATGTGTATTATGTTGTGAATTGGTGAATTATGGAAGAGCTTTGTCATATTTGGGGCAGAATCTGATTGTTCCTTGTTGGTCTCCCTGGGAAAACCTCCCGGTGAGGAACAGGAGGCTCTTGCACCCAGTATTTCTCCAGGAATGGCAAATGCTTTGCAATAAGTTTCCCTGTGCTTCTTTATCAGAGAAACTGAAGGTCCTTTGCAAACCTTTAATTAGTCCTTGATTTGCCTTGGCACCTTTATGCCCACCCCCTTGTGACCAAGTGGCGAGATTGGTGAGCCTTGTTACCCACCGTCTTCTGGAAGGGAAATGTGGGAGCAGAAGGCTTTTGGCCAGAGCCCTTATGATGCCAGATGAGTTCAGAGAACCACAAGGTCTTAGTGACTGACATAACTAAGCAATTTGCATGGGTGCAGTGACCTGAGCGGGGCTCTTCACATTTTGTGCACAGTTGCTTTAAAGGGATGCTGATCATTTTCAGCATGACCTGCTAATTATTAGAGCAGATGAAAGCCTTTTTTTTTTTTTTTTGTTTTTTTTTTGTTTTTAAATCCTCCTCCCTCTGCATGTCCTCTTCTTCCTCCTCCTTCCCCAAGTCCTTATCTAAGCTAATCAACATGACACAAACAGCCGAAAAAGCAGTATTCTTACAGCAGCTATTAACTAGAAAGGAGTCAGCAGGCGTCTGGAGCCCCTCAGGAGGGACTCGCCTGGTATAACCCATTGCTTTTAACAGCCAAAGTGAGAGCTGCAGAGCCAGAACAGAAAAGATTTCAGCTCCTTTCTTTTGAGGTCCTAATACGCAGTGACCTGTATCCTATGATACAGATTTTTAAGAAGACCTAAGTGTGGAATTTCTGTAGTGATGAGGGGCTTCCCAGATACCCGATACAACCCTGATTAAAAGTAAATAAATATCAATATCCATGTATCTTTTGCTGTTAAGTTTTCAAAAGTTCAAGACAGACAGCTATGTCCTTCAAGGAGAGTCTTTCCATCCCAAATGGCCGTTTAATATTGATACAGTGTCCCTCAGCAGCAGAAAACACAACTAGGGGAGAGTAGTGTTTATTTGGTGCAGAACTAGTTTCTGTGATTACATCAAGCTGGACACATGAGTTTGTTTTCTCCCATATTTCAAGATTTCTTATCTAGAGCCACGGGATGGATTTTCTTAGAGCTCTCTGCTCATGGTGATAATGGGGTGCTCATGGTGATAACGGAGTAGGCTGAGACAGAGGACGAACTCGTCTTACGAATTTCAGCTGCAGTGGGATGTTGGAAGGAAGCTGAGCAAATGGACACGACGTTTAAATAGTGTGTCCTGAATTGCTTTCATTTGGTTCTTATTTTGTAAGCCATTGGCTGGGTTTTCTGTCCTTTCAGAAATCGGCAGCTTCTTATGAAATATGGAGCTGTTTAAAAACAGACAGCAGCTGCTCCATCCTTGCGTCAGCTAGGACTCGGCAGAAGGAAGGGGAATGGTAGACGGTTGTTTAGCTGTGATATTTTTCCCTTCATTGCTGTTGTCATACTGTGTTAACAGAAGGTCTGATCAAATATACACCAGGAAAGTAAGACTTAATGTTTCTTTGTTCTCCTGGAATGGTGCTGGGAAGGGAAGGGGGAGTGTTTGAATGAGACTTTTATTTATGTGGTTCAGATAGCTTGGCGTTGCCAGTGTCGGTAGATATGTTGCTCTGCTCTTATTTCTTAGGTGGTTTGCTGTATTTTTAGCTGGGAAAAGTCTTTACTTAATTGTTTGTGCAAAACCTCTGCTATGCGATACGGAAACCTCAGGGGGGGTAAATAGTTAGCAGGGAGAGTATGCTCTGTTCACACTGACTTCCTAACTTGTTTTAAACTCTTTTTTTAAAATCTCAGCCAGATTATTTAAAAAATAAAATGAAAAATGAGGAACATTGTTGCACAAGAACTGGAAAGAACCCAAATAGTTTGCTTACTGTTAAAATTGCGACATGACTGGAAACATTTGGTAAAGAAAAATTAATTGCCTGGTGTATTTGTGGTTTCCTGTTGAATCTCAATTTCTAGAGGAGGTTGAAAAACCCATGGATGTTTCCTCAGATTACTAGATAGCATTATACCTTGTGTGCATGATGAAAGACCTTCAGCAAAGCGTGCCGGACATCCATGGTTGCTATAAAAAGTCTCTTCCATCTGAAACATGACTGTTTTCTCCTTTTTGGTAGGATGGTTTGAGCAGAGACAAACATGCAATGAAATTTACCCTGGTCCAGTCTTACTTCACTGAAAGAAGTGTGCGTCTAGGTACTGTCTAGAAGCATTGTACCTGTCCTTGAGTTAGTGATAGAGGCAGGGTTTCTGAAGGGTTGCTCACGCCTTCATACTTTTGATAATGATCAGTCCAAGAGTCACCTGAAGAAGGGTGCTCCTGTGGTGGTTAACCCAAGGTAGACCTTTTAATGAGCTTTGAAGCCATAGGCAGGGCTGGCTTGTAAGGGAGGAGAGGGTTCAGCAGAGGAAGGCCTTGAATGTGGTTAAAGATCTGCTCTGGCCCATCTCGCATCACTTTTGGATAACAATCCTGTGCCTCATGAGTCAGTAGAATAAGATGGGAGAAGAACAAGACCTGTTTGGAGTCCCTTACAGGTGTCCAGGGATGTGAGGGAGCTGATCTGGTATCATGAACTGGAGCCATGGCTCAAGAGCAGAGAATTTGTCAAGGTGAAGGTACCTGCAGACGCCCTGGTGTGGCCACCTCTGTTTTATGCTGTACGTGGCAGGACCCTGGCTGCTGGTAGCTCCTACCCTCTGAGAGGCACCACAGTGGCCAGAATTGCAAAACCACTTCTGTGCAAAGTTGGAGCTCCTTTTGAGGAGCACCTGGTTGTGTACAGTGTCATGCGTAGGAGGAGCTGGGTGGACAGGCAGGGTGATGAATGCTGCAACAGATTGCTGAGGAGTATGGTGGTTCCCATTCCCGCGGGCTTGGGGAGCATCTGAGAGCTGCTGGGTGAAACCCTGGGCTGGAGACATCTGGTCGGAGGTCAGATCAGAGGATTATAGCTCTCCTTTGGCCCACAGCCCCTACATCTGCATCCTCGTTTGATCATGCAGAAGACGTTTGTGTACGCAAAAGCATAACTCGTGATGACACATGGCTTAAGGTTGTGAAATCTTTGAGGCTCCTCTGGGTATTCCTGTGGGAAAGGAAGAGTTATCCCTCAGATTAAGTTCCGTGGGGAAATAGTTAATCTCATTAAACATCGGAGACTGTTTTCTAAAGCAAAGGCAGGGGCCGTGGGGGGAGCGTGGTTAACCATGTAGGCTGGAGACAGGCTAAAACTCATAAAGGAAAAATGTATGTAGGAGTTTATAGCTGTGAATGAGTGTAGTAAAGCTTTAATTTGAGATCACTGACTGAGATCAAAATGAGCTGGCGTTGAAGCGACACCGCTTTCAGGGAGCTGAAAGCAACTTTTTGAGATGGATGTTGGCCCCACAACTGCAGGCACTTGATGTCTGAGAACAGGCACGGTTGCTTAAAATCTGCTTCTGGTTGCCCTGGAAAACAGTAGAGCATTGGGGTTTTTGGTGTGATTTGAAATAATGAAAAGCTTATTTAAAAAGTAGTGCTCATCCAATCCTTTAGCTCTCTGAAAGTCCCCCATCCCATTTTCAATGTGTGTGTTTGCTCTTGGGCTGTTGGGAGTTAAATTTTCCTCTTGACTCAACTGTAGAATCAGTCTTCATTTATCATTTCCCAGTTTAGCTCCTGTATTAAAATTGTAACAAGGCTGGGGTTTATTTTTGTCTTGTGTACATTTATCTCCTGTGTATCCTTGTGTCTATTATTAGAGTCCAGCTCCATTGCTAAATGGATTGGCCGAGCTCTTGGGGACAAAATATTGAAGCATATGACTCGTCTGCAATACCCCTCAGCCACTCTGCTTTTGCAGTATTCATAGTGACTGGGTTTACCCAGCGTTTGTCATAGCTTGCTTATTTTAAGCGCCACGGATGCCGTGGGCAGAGCCAGCAGATAGGGGATCTTAAACGGCATATCAGTTTGTAAGTGGAAGGAGGGAGGAGGTGGATGTGGAGGGGAAGCTCCAGCTGAAAATAAACAGAAAACAGTGGTGCGTGTTGGGAAAGTATCTGAATTGCATGACCAGGGTACAGCCCTCCTCTTTGGCGTTTTTCTTTGTTTGGTTCCCCCCCCCCTCACCCCCCTTGATGGGATATTTCTGTTTCAGGCTGCAAATAAGGCAATGTGGAATTCTCTGAAGGAAGACTGGCGTGGTTGGTTGGCTATGGACTTACCCTTTCCTGAATTAAAAAACAGATTGGAAACTTTTTATGGGTTTCAACTGTGTTTCAAAATCCCCGTGACTACCACTTCTGCTGGTTGGTGACTGGACACTTGTCCTTAAATCCGTACCTAGCTTTTTGGCTTGCACAAGAGCGATTTTATAGTTCCGCTGATCTCATTCACCTCCTCGTTCCACATTCAGCCTGAGCTAGCTGGTTTCTTGGGTTTTCCGGGATTTGCTACGTTTTGTAACTTAGCTATTGAATATCTTAACCATGTTCTTGCTTTGCTTGCAGGGTCTATTTGTCCACGTGGCCTCTTACATTTTCTGCAGCTCTCTCCCAAGTCTGGGGAAGATCCTTCGGGTCCTGTGCACTGTAGTGGTATGTCTTTCAGAGGACTAGTTTTTGATGCTTTTAAAAATCTTTTTAAATAGTCTAGGCAGTGCCTTTGGCAAGGACATGGTCCAGAACTCCCTGAAACGATTAGAGAAGGACTCTTACTGGTACAGCACGGCTTGGGATCAGATTCTTGATTTTGTTTTTCTTTCCTTCTAATTTGTTTCTCTAAAAGGCGTGATGAAATACTTCCCCTGCTCCCCTCTGCTTTTTGTGTGTGTGTTTTTTTTTTTTTTTTCTCCTTTTAAGCTATCTTCTTACTAGTGCAGATTTTCTCCTTTCGTGGCTGCTTACCACGTGCCAGTTT
The DNA here is from genome assembly GCF_965231255.1 of Vanellus vanellus. Lineage (NCBI taxonomy): Eukaryota > Metazoa > Chordata > Aves > Charadriiformes > Charadriidae > Vanellus > Vanellus vanellus. The sequence goes on from NC_138921.1 coordinate 12,813,189, forward strand.
TGGGTGTGTGTAACTCTGGTTCTGCTTTGCTGACGTGGGCTCATTAAGTCCACGGGATACACTCTGCTGCTGGACTTCTTGATCCAGTTGGAGGGGCGCTGCCTGGGAATGCCAGCTTTTGCACGGATCCTTGAATGAGTTGTCTTTTTCCACCTCCTCCCTTCTTTGTGTTCCTCATCCAGCATCGTTTTGTTCCTGCATACGTGCCACGTGCTTCCTTGTTTTGCCTGTGTTTGCAGCATTTTCTGACGTCGGAGCCTGTTCCTAAAGACGCGTCTTGGCCCATGCGAGGCTGTTTCTCTGCTGCAGGCTCTGCCAGTAGAGGCAGGTATGCCCAGGGTGTAATTTTACCTTGGACTGGGTGTATCTTTGAAGGCTCTGGCTTGTGGAGCAAGAGGGTGGCTTAGCCCTGTCCGTGCCGCCGTGGATGCTGGGGGCTGCGTGGTGGGGTCAGCGCAAAGGACTGAGTTGCCTCAAAGATTTGCTACTGTGGCCACAGAATGACTTGGTAGGTGGGGGAGAGTTGATCAAACAAACCTGCTTCCACTAATTGTCCGGCTTTTGTATTTGGTTTTGTGACCTTTTTTTTTTTTTTATTTTATGAACTGTAAAGCATGCATGACTGAGCAGTTTAATTAGCTGTGGGAACTGTTGGAGATATCTTACTGGGATTTTTTGCAAACCTTGCTGCCCTTTTCATGTTTTTGGCGTGGCAGAGTTGCTGTGAGCGAGCAGGCGGGAGTGCCCGCGAACACAGGCCAGGTAAGATGTTATCACCTGAACAGAGATGGAAGTGACGGTGCAGTTGGCTGGTGTGTATGTAGGCTGGCTGCTTGCTGGTGGGAACCAGTTACTGATGTGGTACCCTCCCTGGGCAGGCTCCTCGCAGGGATGGGACGCACCTTGGGCACAGCAGAGCAGAATCCAGCCATGTCCACATGCCTGCTTCTTTCATCCTGGTCACCTTCTTGCACGCCTTTGTGTTGCAAGGGAAACCTTATGCATCCGTGCTTCATGAAACGCATTCGAATTTGTTAATCTTTGGGTCTCCTCCTTTTCTATCTGCCACTCCAAAATGTTTCTGTGGCTGTGAAACTGCTTACAGGAGGAATACCGGCAGTGTTAAAGTTATATGGGCTTTATGGAAATGTGGATGTTTGTCATGGTCTGTGAGCACCTGTTCAGAGGCTGCTAACGGGTGGTATTCCTGGAGACCAGGCTTGAAATCCTGCTCTCTTTGCCATGAATGGAGGCTCCCCTTGGCTTTGCAGAGGCTGGTGTTCAGCTCAAGTTCTTTTCTCGGTCCCATCAGGAAAGTCATCGTGTTTGGATCCCTTGCCATGGCTGAACGGGGGCTTTCCCGACTGTGGGTGTTACCTGAGTGGTGGTAGAGGAGCTGTAAGTGGCTGCAAGTGGCTCCTTCTCCAGAGAGAGAAGTGAAGACCCACTTTGGAATAACAGAGTTTATAACAACAAGGTTCTGGCTTGTGGTTCCAGCTTTATTAGCAATGACTAAAACTGGCTTTCTGATGTATTTTTCTTGTGCTCATGGTGATTTTCTGTGGTCAAATCTGCTTTCTTCCTTGTTTTGCCCCTGTGCATGAATGGATTGTATTTGGAGCTGGCTTCCGTGCTACGGAGTCTGCTGCGTCCTCACACCCTGCATTGAATGCATCCTGGTCTTGCAGTCTGCCTGGGGGCCGTACGTGATTGAGTGGTTTTAATAAGTTTTGAAGTGTTAAAGGTCTAGGATATTGTTGCAGAAGGTTCATTAAAAAAAAAAAAAAAGCAAAGCATCCTGTAAGAGGTGCTGTTGGTCATTTTCTTTAAATCCTTAGATTTGGGGTTTGAGAGGAAAAATTATTAAATGATGTCTTAAAGCTGAATAAAGAAGTCAGTATTGAATGTTTTAATGTCTTACAGATGCTGTGGGGTTGCAGGGTTTTATTTTAAATTTAACAATGGGAGCTGGAGCGGCTCCAGCGCTGTAAAGAATAGTCTCTTTAATTAAGGGTTTAAGCTGGAAAAGCGTGTGTAGTGTGATGCCATTTTAAAGTTTCAGCGGGGCTTTGTAGTTGTAACTTGTTATTCCCCATCTCGGATCACGCATCGGCGTGTCTGGGGTCGTGGTAGGGATGTTCCTTGCCTGGAGAAGGGAGGTTGCTCTGTGTAAGGGTAGGAAGGTTTCTGCAGAGGTTTTAGCTCCGACTGTATTATGCTGTCTTTCCTGTGGCTCCTGATGCCTACTTTGAAGTTGCCGCGTCTTTGCAGGCACGTGCACGTAGAATTATAGAATCTTTATGGCCGGAAAATACCTTTACGATCATCAAGTCCAACCGTTATCAAACTCTACCACATGGTGCATTAAACCCAGGAGGAAACATCAGCTTTGTTTTTCCCAAATAGTTGTTTGGGGTTTTTTGTTCCCCTTTTCAGGTTGGGGGGGAAAGTATTTTGTAGCCATGTTCTTAGATGTCATCTTGGTAACAACCAGTTGTAAAGGAGGTTGTGGGGTGTGGGACAGGAGACCAGGATCAAATGCTTGGGAAGGTGTCCCCAAGACCCACTGAGGTTTCACTGGAGCAGCGGAGTACGAAATGTAGCCGCATGCCTACAGCATTCAGCAGAGAAGGGCTAGATCCTGTCCCTCCACAAGTTCCTAGGCTTTGGTTCTCTGTGGCTTTGTCTCCTGTTACTCACTGGGGTGGAACCCAGAAAACTGGCCATTAAAAATAAAATAAAAAAATATTATTCTCCCCCAGAAAATGCAAGTGTTCCAGGCATGTGTTCCTGAGTTTTTATCTGGAAAAACAGCATGAAGAGATTTAAGGTGATGTCTTTTAACTTCAGCCCATTCTCATCTCACGGGACTCAGGGTAGATGCTCTGTGCCAGTTCTGCTTTTCTCCCCTGTGCATGGCTTTACCCGGCTCTGCGGTAGCACAACGGGCATTTAATTATCAGAGGCAACAACTGCTACTTTTGCCCATTTTGGACACTTTGCTATAAGAACCAGCATCTGCCAGGGTTTGCGGCATCCTCGTTTGTGCGAAGACGATTGCTTGACTCTTTTTGAGATAGTTGCTGTGAGAATTAGGCTCTTTGGCATTAGGCAGTGCAGCCTCATAGCAAAGGCTGAGCAGCTGCGAGCCTGCCAGGTACCGAGGAACCTTTATGGTTTTCATTTAGTGCTTCCTGCTATGTTTATCCTCATAAAATAATTAATTGAACTAGAGCTCCAAGCAACGTTATCACCTTTGCACATTAAAAAAAATCATAATCATGCTCTCCGACTTAATGAGATTTAGAAAGAAACGTTCTTTTTTTTGTTTGCCTTCTGATTTTCGAGTGTTGAGGACTCCCACGGGTTGTGCATTCAAGCCTTTCCCTGAGATGACGGGGGCAGCGGGCCGCCCGTGTGTGGCGGGCTGGCCATGGAGAGTCACCAGCCACCAGTGCAGAGCAGGAGCCTTTGGGTTTCCCAGAGCCGTTGCCAGACTTGGAGCTGGACCGTGAACGCTGGCAACACTATTTTGAGCGCTGAGAAGGAAGCTAACTGTATTTTTGTGGTGGCCTTGGCTCTGCTATTTTTTAATTTTGTCTTTAATTTCTATTGTTTTCTTTGCTTATTTGCTAACTTGCAAAATTCAGCAAATTGCAGAGGATCTCCCAGCCCTCGGGGTGAGTTTTACTCCGAGCTGCAGTGAGCCAGCACATGGCAGTGGCACTCGCTGAGCTCCTGCTCGGAGGTGTGAATGAGGCTGGGGCGATGGACCTGCTGGCCTTCAGGTGGTCAGGGTCTGTGCCAGGGTGTGGAGGTAGCGGGGTCATCCTGGGCAGCTTTGTGTGTGTATTACGGGTAAATAATTAGCTTCACGTGATCTTGGGAGCTGTTGCGTGTTTGTGTTAGCTGCTCATTTTGGTAGGATTTAATTGAAAATCGCGAGGCTCCTTAACTTCAGCAGTCTTCACTACACCATTGACTTGAATGATGTCTTGAGCGTCTTCTCCTCCTCTGAGTCTTGCTGCTGGTCCTCAGTCTCGCTGGCGTGTGTTAGTGCTTTGAACTCATTCAACTGCAAAATAAGCCCAAACTGTGCCTGGGCAGGCTGCCCTGCGCTGCCACAGGGACACGGGGCGTCTCGAGGGCTGTTGGTTCTCCAGAACATCCCTGCGATGCTATCCTGAAAGGACGGATGAGTTCTCCCAGGACTTGCTGAAAGAGGATTTGTAAAGCATCTTGCTTCCCTGCAGCTCCGCAAGTCACGCACGGAGCCCCACGAGCCTCATCACTGCTCGCACGGGAGGGCAATGACAAAATTACATGCACAAGTGTTTTTGCTGTCTGTTTTCTCTCGAGCTAGGCTGGCCAAGAGGAGAACCTTGCGCGCAGCGTGCTGGAGCGAGCGCAGCAGAGCAAACCTACCTGCTGAGTAACAGGCTGAAATAAAAGCAGAAAAACCCAAACATCGCGCTGAGTCTGTGGCAGTTACTGCAGATGCTGTGCCGGTGAGAAGTCAACAAATCCATTAAATGGGAGGCGGTTCTCGCGTGCTGGCCCCGGGAAGAGGAGCACCCCCTGTCCCACCGCCCGGCGACGCCGGTCTGTATGTCCGGGCGGCGCAGGAAGGAAACGGTTAAAGGAGGAGAGGTTGTCGAGTTGAGTTAGCCATCAGATAGCTAATATTTTAGAGGTTTTTCAGAGCTAAGCTATAAAAAGGCTGTAGCAGTATTTCAACTCGCCCATTGTCTGCTGGAAGCCAGCCAGCGTTGCCATGCCGACGAGGAATTATTACTTGCTGCCAGAGCTGGAGGAAAAGCTCATACTTTTGGCTTCAAAACAGGAGGGGTGGACTTATGTAATCCACTGTGTTTATAGGCTGAGACTGGCAGGAGCATTGAGAAATAATTACAGGCTTTCCATTTCATTTCCAGCTTGGTTTTAAGGCTGTGTGGCCTCGCTTTATTTATTTATTTTGAAGTTGAGAGGGTGGCTGCTAAAGATGCAGGAGGTGGCGGAGGTGATGCGGGGATGCTGCTAGGTAAGTACCCCCCCCCCCGCCCCCCCCCTTCCCTCGCCAGGCTGCTTTTGTTTTGGTGGCGTTTTGTCTGGAGAGCTAAACTAGGCCACAGCAGAAAGAAGTTGCTTTGAAAAACTGGGACTTGGCCCGGCGACACAGAAACAGTGTTTAGTGCGGGAGGCTGAGAATCCACTTTTGCGGTTGCCCGGAGGTGGCCGGCCGTTTGCCGACGGAGCTGAAGCGTGAGGTTTTGCGAGCCCCAGCTGCTTTCCGAGGTGATTTTGATTTTATCCCTCCAGCCCTCATTGGCTTGGATGCATATGTTTTTTTTTGGGGGGGGCGGGTAGGGTGTAGCAGCAAGGAAAAAGGAGAGAAAAAGTTTTTTGCCTTTTTTTTTTTTTTTTCTGAATGTCTTGGTCGCACGCATGTCTCTATCGGCCGGAGAGGGATTTGTCGGTGTGATCAAAGCAGTTTTGCTGATGTTTTGTGCTTTTGAGAGGTGAATCGCAAAGTTTAGCCTGTAATTAAATGTGGGTTTGTTCATCCCGGGAACAGTCAGCAGATGATGCTGTAATTTGGGCTTGCCTGAAAAGCGGTGCGCGGTGTGTTTTGACTTCGGTCAGGCCGGTGGGAGTTTGCAGCTGCTGTTTTTGTGCTGGCTGTTGCATAGAGGGAGTTACTGCTGGTAAACTCGGCTTGCAAAACTTTGAGGTTCGGGTGGTTTTGCTGATTCTAAGGGTTGTGGGTCCTGCAGTCCCGGGGAGGATGCTTCTGGTGCAGTGGGAATCCCTCGCCAGGCGGAGAGATGGTGGGATCGTGCTTTTGGTGCCGCTGGAAAGCCGCAGCCGAGGGTGGGATGCTGCGGGTGGGACGCCAGGGCTGGAGCGGGGCAGTGGCGCTGCCGCCCGAGCTGGGGCGAGCGGTGCCTCACTTCGTTGTGCTTATTTCTCCTTCAGTAAGTGAGAATAATGTTACGACTGTGACTTTTTAAATCTCTCTGACGGTGGGTGTAAAGCTCCTAAGAGTGGACAAAGCCCGGTTTTGGAGGGGCTATGAGAAAGGCGGCTTTGATAAGCGGCAAACTTGCTGTGGAGGTTACAAAGGTGTATAGAAGCTGCAGTGTGCTGGGATTTTTTTTTTTTTTTTTTTTTTTTTTTTTTTTTTACGTTTTCCTTCATTGCACAGTATCCTACCAGGGAGTTACATTCCCGGTCCGTGGTAATCTGACCTTTTGCCGTTGTGGTATGGTGTGTACAGATTGAAGATCCCTACTGCTGTGCCAGTGTACTCTAGAGAGCGGAGCGTGGCGTTGGCTAGCATGCTTGTCTTCAGAGATAGCCCACTCCTTAGGGATTAGTCCCACATGAACGTGGTTGGGCCCTAACTTGACATATATAGGCGCCTCAGTGGAACTGATCTACGTGAGGGGTCGTTGAACGCACCCGGCAGAAAGAAACTGCTTTTTTTTTTTTCCACAGTTTCCCATAGTTGCTGCATGTGTTCAGCAGTTACGGGCAAAAAGTTGGGAGAGTGGTGGCACGCTTCGTGTTGGGAAATGTCCCTTGAAACAGCAGGCTTGACTGGCATTATCTGAGACACATGGGTGTGTTATACAAAATAATTCAATAATTTAATGATCCATAATACTGTTCTAACTCCTACCACAGATGCTGTTGGACTCAATGTGAGTTAGATTTGTTACTGCAAGGCTTTTTTTTTTTTTTTTTCTTCCTCTGGGATTCATGCCAAGATGAACTGTATGTTCTGTTCTTAAGAGCTATGAGTAATGTATGTGTGAATCTATAACATAAGTAATACGAGTATATAAAATGTGTGAGTATGCAGGATTCGTGTATCCTGCGTCTACAGAGCGCCGCACACATGCTATATGTGCGTTCAGAAATAGGGTGCGATACATGTCTGGGCAGAATTAATGACATGCCTCGCAGTTACTGCTCACTGCAGAGCCCTGTCTGATGGCCTAATCCCACAGAGCTGAACCCAAATCCCAGTCGCCAGCTACGGTTTGCCTATTTAATTGCCCTTTTGGAGGAGTTACAAATTAGAGGGAGTTGGAAGTCCCTCCCTGCTCTTACAGGGGAAGTCAGCCTTAACGAAGATGAGAGGAGATGCTCATACCATAGCCTAATGTTTCCCGAGTGTTCGGTGGAGCAGTGGGGTGTCTGGGGGTGCGGGGGCTGTCCCTTGGAGCAGGGGTGCCGGGGGGGTCCCACTCCGCACTGCCGCATGTAGCTGCCACGCCAGGAGCTGCTGTACAAGTGATGCACTCCAAGGCAGACCTCCTGCTTCTAATGGGACTTTTTTTTTTTTTAATGAATAAAATGGCCTTTCGCTCATAAATTATTATTATTTTTTTATGTGAAAAATGAGAAGGTGGCAAGTAGCCAATTCCCCCGCCTCCCTCTTCCCAGCTACGATGAGGTCATTGCCTCTTAAAGTTTATACCACGCACTGAGACATGGCTGGAGGAGCAAGAAGGCAACAAATGTCTCTCTCGGGGCGGTTGGGAGTGATGAACCGCCAGTCCCTGAAATCTTAGCGAGCTGTGAGTGATGCCTAAGCGGGACTTGTGAGTGGGGAGGGCTCCGGGAAAACCTTGCAGGATGCAGATCTGGGTGGGAGGAGATCCCTCTGGTCCCTGCCTGTTCCCTGCGATGCTCCAGGGTGGCCAGTGCAAGGTAGGACCTGGGATGTGTCAGATGCGGGTCCGGAGGGTGGTTGGGCTGCCAGGTGGAAGAGGCGTGCGTGTGGAGGGCTGGGCACATGCTTAGGTGAAATGTGATCAGCGGCAGTTCTGGCACTCTGCGGCTCGCTCTTGCATCCATTTACTTTTCCTTGGGAATTTCCTCAGCACTGTTTTTGCAACGGGGTTGCGAAAGTTCACGACCCAATGAAGGATCTCTCCAAGACCTTTGTGTCCGTGCCCGAGTGGCTGCCTGGAGAAGTTGTTGGATTTTTTTTTTTTTTTTTCCCCCTTGAACGCCATGCTGAGCTGCTTGCAAATTCCTCAGCTATTGTTTTCTCCTTGTCTGTGTCCCCCCCAGCCGCAGTCCCGATTTCACTTTCCTCTGTGGTGGAAGTGATACGGAAATGGGAGTGCCCAGACCGTGGAGCGGTCCTAGGGGCTTCCCTGAAAGCCTCAGCCCAGGAGGATGGATTTTGAGCGCTGTGGGGATCTACCCTGCTCCTCACAGCCTCTGCTGGGGTGCCTGGGGATGCTGGCCTGGACTGTGTGGGGTTTTAAGGTAGGCAGTTGCCCTGAAACAACTGTTTCAGAGGTGCCATAATAAATTAATGACTGCAATTTTGGAAGGGCGCGCTTACTGCCTCCTGCTGTTGCCATGGCTCTGATTTGGCCGGAGTTTGCTGTGCCTTGCAGGGGTGGTCAGGGAGATGATGCTTTATGCATCTCTAGCTTTTATAGTCCCATCGCTACTCTGGGGGAGGTGCAGTGGGCTAAGTCTGTTCTGCATGATCCTGTCCTCGGAGTTGGCCCAAAGGGGTGTAAGTTGTCAGTGAATTTGTGCTGCAGTCCAGAAATCAAATATTTGCTGTGTCAGAAAGAGTTGTGGGGTGGCAGAAGGTGTGCAGATAGTGAAGAGAGAAAGCAAGAGAGATGGGCACTCGCTCTTGGCTTTACAATACCTTCGTAAAGCCCTTGGCGGCAAGCACTGCACTGGGCAGAAGCGTGGGTTTGCTTTTGTGGGTGATTCCCCCAGTGTACTTGTGGTGTAGGGTGCTGTACGCAGCCATCCCTTGCCTCTCAGCAGTGGGTTTCAGAGGTGGGCAGCCGCTGGGACCATGGCTTATACAAAGTGAATCTTGGAGGAAGCTGTGAAAAGGTTAAGAAGTGGGAAGAGGAAGGGAGGAGGCAGTTGAGATGTCATCTGCAGCTTTGGAGGTTTCTGAGCTGAGGACAAGCACCAAGACTGGTAGATCAGCCAGCATCTGCAGTGCTTTGCAAGGACAGTAAAGATCTGGGAGGAAGGTCTGGGAGATGCTTCTATTTGCTGATGCGGGGAACTAACATCCTTTTTTAAAAGGAAAGCTAGCAGGTGGCTGTTCTATATGTGCACAAGCACCGAGGGCTGTAGGTGCATCAGTGTCAGCAGCCTCAAGCTTCCCCGCGTCGGCTTTGGTCTTCTGCAGGGGGAGATGCGGCTCTGATCTTTCCTGACACCAAGGGTGGAGGTGAAATGCAGTTGGAAGTTAGTGAGGGAGGGGAGTTGAGGCGACGGTCTGATGTGCTGCTGTGCTTTTAGGCACAAACTTTAACAAAAATAATAAAATGCTGTTCTATCACAGCTTGTCCGTTCTCTGGAAATTATTTAGGCATCCCATTAATTGCAGCTGCTCTTGTGCTGCTGCACCCCAACGATCTCCCCTGTTCACTTCTTTGTCTTTGTGCTTCTCCTTAGCAGCCTCGTTGATTCTTTTTTTTTTTTTTTTTTTCCTCCTGTCGACACGATACAATCGCTCCTTGTTAGCCTATCTTGCTCTTTCCTCTTTCAAGGAAGGGAAGGAGCAGGGGAACCAGATCTGATAATTCCAGTGAGTAGAACTGTTCCCCTGAGCCCTTTATAAAGAAATAAAAAGGCTCTCCTTCTCTCTGCTTCTCTTTGAGTACAAGCACTTTACCCTCTTGGATTCCCTGCAGGCTCCTCATACTGCTAAAATTGAAACATCAAGATGTCTGAGGCAGCAGGAATTACCATCAGTGTTTTGACACCTGGAGGTACAATTTCTATTAGCTTTTATATAAAAACAACACCAGTTTTGCCAACAGAGTTCTCGTTAAATAATGCATGAAGACCCCATTCCTGACAGTAGGTATTTTTCTTTCACTTGCCTGGACTCTGGGATAATGACTGAATTTTTGTGACCGTTGGGGAAAGAGATGCACATTTGCGCACAGAAATATATATGCGGACACTCACGTGCTCTCTGGGCAGAGAGTCAATTATCCTGTTTGCTAATTAACTTGGAGAGATGGGGGGAAGCAATTTAAGGTTGGTCTGTTGCGAAGGGTTGGACTGTTGTTTTATTTCTTGGAAGCAGCAGAAGGCAGTCTTCCCGAGCCCCTTGGAGGTAAATAAGACTGCTTATATGGGATATGAGACCCTGGGGGAGGGTCTGCGTGCCCTCGGCCGGAGAGGAGCGGAGAGGTGGTGTGAAACAAAAAATGGGTAACTTGCATTTTTGCCTAGATGCTGCCTGGCGTCAAGCATATGCTCTGCGCTCGCTTTTGGGGGAAATGAAGTGAAACAGAAGGGCACAGCATGTGGATGTGACTGCTAATAGTGAGAATCAAAGTACAGTTTTGACATTTCTAACCTAATAAGTGGTGCTGCGTGTGAGAGCCTGCTTATTTTCCTTTTCACCACGAGATGCTTTGACAGAGGAGTAAAGTCCCATTTTGACATTTCTGTCATTTTAACTAAAGAGAGAGATTACAGTAAATTGGATTAAGTGAAAATCTTCTTCAGATGTTTGTGGTTTGGGCTGATTTATGGATAGATGTCACTTGAACGTCATTCTGCATTTTTTAAGCATCTGCTTGATGGGTGCTCTAATGCTGTTGCTGCAAATAGTCCGCGCAGAGGAGGGGAGGCTGAGCGAGAAGCAGCTACCCGTGACAGATCTAACGCTGGTGTGTGGCATGGGGACAACGAAACACTGTCCTTCTCCTGTTCCCAGCCGCATAGTGCCAGATTCTGTAACGGGTGCTTGGTTCTCATTTGAGTTCCTGTTATTAAACTTTGTTATCTTCTGCTGGGAGTCATTTAAATAGGCTTTTCTAAGTATTTTTCCCATCCTGGAGAGAGAGATGGTTCAGTGCGCACATGCCTTATTGTGCACTTGGCAAATCTTGGGTTGCCCATTCCCCTGTGACCAGCGAGGACGTTTTTGGTTACACTCATACGCAGTCTCAGTCTTGGCCGCCTTGGTGCAGGGTCCTTCACTCCTAGTGAGTTTGTGTGTTTATAACTCGTTTTTTCCAGCAGCCAAAATACTCTCACAAGCGCGTGCTGGCTCACTAACATAGCAAGGGCATGTGAAAATACTTTGTGTATTGATATTTCTAAAAGATAGCGTTGAAACTTCTTCCCTTAAATGAACAACATGAGACCTCTTAAATATATATGTCCTTCATGGCTTCCTCTACATAAGCTGTTTAGAAGCTGCTGGTGCCATTTGGAAAGCTGCATAATCTCTTGTGGTGGATGATGTAATCAGGACTGTAATCAAATCTGCCAATGATGTCATTGATGGAGTAGTCCACTGTTGCCTGGTGCAGCGATCAGTGGGATGAGATTGAAGTCTTTGTGCAAATGGTGATGGGACACTGGGCAGTCTGCATCCCTAAATTGTTATTTGCATATCTAGGTTTTAATTTCTGGCAGTATTTTGGAAAATACTTCTGGTCCACACTCAAAATCGCTAGATTTGGATCTTAGTGTAGAGGCTTATACATTTCAGTTGTGGTCTCTAAAAGTTTATTTGCAAGTTTAACGTTGGTTTAAAGCTTTGTACCTACACCGGGTGGGTGTAGAGGAGTCTTCAGCCGGCTTAGCTCCTGGAGCTGCCTCTGCTCTACGCCAAGCGAAGGCAATGCTGGCCCAAGGGAGCGTGTGGCTGGGGCTGGGAGCGAGAATATAACAACTGCCCTTAATCCTCTGAAGGGGTTGGATATCTTAGACTGTGTTTGTATCGATTTTTACAGTCCTGGGGCAGGACGGCGCTGCCCAGGTGTAAGTTACAGGTACAGAGAAGTACCATCGGGAGCGGAGCGTGTCAATCCCGGCTTCTCGGGGTGGCTCAGTTGGTGATGCCTCTCATCTTCCCTCCGAACTGAGCCCCGCTGGTTTGACTTGCAGTGTCGGGGTTTTCCCGTGCCGCTGGTGACACCAGGGTTGTGGTGTTTTGTTTTCGGCATCTGTGCTCCCCCTCGGTGGTTTGCATCCCCCTTGCAGTTACAAGATTTTGCCTTTTGCCATGCAAGCATTTCGTGTTTTGCTGGTGACTCAAAGTGCAATTCTTAAAATATTTTCTATATTATTTTTCATGATATGATTATTAGTGGAAGATCGCACTACTGAGGGAAGATGAATTTGTAATCCTGCTTAGTGGCTGATCTTATCCTGGCTGAGTAGCTCTCGTTGCATAAGGGACAGTGACCTGAAATCATCTTTTTATACCAGCGGACAGGATGTGTTTCCCGTCTCCCCTTCGCACACATGGGTGGGATACAGACTTCTGAAGTGGTTTACAGTTTAGCAGTTTTACTTTGAAATCTGAACACCTCCTGGTAACTAACCCTTAGGTTGGTGTGCCAAAGAGAAAAGCGGTGCCGCAGGAGGTGGGTTATTTTAATGCATCAGTCTGTGTTAAACAGACTTCCCTGCATCTCCTGCAGCCTGGCTTGCTTTTTTGGGATTGCTAAGAAGTATTTACAAAGGTTACCTGGCACGAATGATGAGGAGGAGCAAGGGGAAGAGCTTGATCACCACCCATCCCAGGGAGGTTTGTGAGAGAGGCTGGGGTGGGAGCTTTGAGGGATGGCTCTGGCACTGGGGAAGGGCTCTGCTCCATCCCTTGGCATCCCGCTCCATCCCGCTCCCACCAGTGGATGCCAGCAGGGAGGGTAGGTGGGTGAGCAGGAGGGGAAGAGCTGCTGCTCGTGAGCAGTGAAGAATTAGAAACATCTGCTCCAGCTGCGTGCCTCTGAACTTATTGTTTTTAACGTCTCTCTGTAAAACAAATGAGGAACTGGCGGTGCATTTGTTGGCAGAGACCTTGTCTTCTTGGAGTTGAAGATATTTCCTTTCTGCTCAATTGGCCATTTCTCCTCCTGTCCCTCCCAGACATGTAGCAGTCCCAGGTTGAGCTCAGGTGAGACATCTGGTTTCTCCTTGCTGGGGAGGATGGTGGGAGTGCACTTGATTGTGTGTTTGGTCTTGTTTTTGTTTGTTTTTTTTTTCCCCTCCCCTGAGAAATGTTACATTGAATATCTTGGTGTTAAGATCTCTATCTAAAGATGTGAGGCTCATTCTGCCACCTCGCCTGCCTGCTTTAGAAGTCCCTCCCTTGGAGGAGAGAGCACAGGCTGCTCGTGCGTACAACCAAAAAGCAAGGATGGGAATTGCTGCTCCCAGGTGTCGGCTTCTCTTTGGGTCAGTGGAGCAAACTCTCGGCTTCCCACGGCGGGTTCCAGAGCTGGAGCGTGCAGCTCCTGACGTCCCCATCGTTCCAAGCCGGGGGCAACTAGTGCTGGATACAGCCTCGGGCTGCTCAGGAGCTTCCTCCAAGCTGAGCGAGCATCTGAGCAGAGAGATGCCCTCTCTCCTCTCCGATGCTCACACGCGGTGGGATGTTGGCAGCCCCTGGAAGTCGCTGCTGACGCTGAGGTTTGCAGCCTGCGGAGCGCGGGAGTGAGGTTCACCAGCCGTGCTTGCGGCACCTGGGAAGTGTTAGGCTGTAGGCAGCACTCTGGAATCCAGAGATCCTCCATTTACCGAAGGTGATATCCTGGTGGTTGCAGTGAGGAGGGAAGAAGAGGATTTTTCCTCTGGTGTGGGTGAATCGGTGCCGTCTGTGATGGATTCTCACTGCGACAGCTTCAAAACGGGAACTCTCAGGGGAAATTAGCCTGCAGCTTTTGACTTTATTAAATATTCTCCAGTGCCATCCCAAAGGACCACTTTTTAGTTCTCCGCAACATTTCATCTGTATTTTTAACATCGCCTACATGAAATGTGACCATGGATGGCCTATATTTACATTAAAGTCTACGTACAAATAGTTAAGAAATGATAGTTAGTGTGTTCTGTTCTTCAGGTCTGTAACGTGACGATGTCTTATAGGTAGGTATGAGATCCTCAGCTGGAGATACTGCAGATTATTATAAAGTCCAATAGCTCACTTAGAGCTCTGGCGTATAATGATTGATTTAGCCATTTATTAAAACACCTATTTAATGATTGAGTAAGCCTTTATAAACTGTTTGTAACTTTTAAAACGTGACCTGATCTATTGCAGCTCCATTAGCATCTAGCTAATAAAATACACTGTGGACCTGTAATGCCTATTAGGTTGACAGAAATTATATTTTAGGCTTTACATGTGTTGAAGTTTTAAGTACCTTCTTACAGATTATTCTAGGTGCATTTCGTGGCACAGAAATACAATCTGCTCCCTTAAGGCGAGCCATGGGGCCGTGGCGTGTTTACCTTGTGGGTCTCCTCTCTGCTGGGACGGACCCTGTTTGCTTTGGTGTTACTGCTCTGTGTAATCTGTCATCACCCAGTACCGGCATCGAGCACCCCGATAAAATGATCTCTCCCTGCTCCAAGCAAGGAATGAGTCTGTTTTGTGCTTGTTCAAGAACAGAGCCCGCAGGCGATGCTCTTGCTTCTGCCTGGTACTTTGTGTCTGGAAGTATGTTGTCTTCCTGGGTCTTACCTTTATGTATTCAAGTACCGAAAACTAAAGGTAAAATCTATATACAAAAATGTAGGGGACTTGTGTGGTTTTTTTTTGTTTGTTTTTTTAAAAAAAAGTCTGCCGCCTTTGTCTGTGTATAGAAGCATTTTTTCCATGGACTGCTCAACTTTCCATTTGCTCAAGCCGTACAGAGCTGGCGGCTGGGATGAGCTGTGTAATGGGATATCTGAATCGCAGCAGGGAACCTGCTCCAGTTTAAGCAGACCTGATTTAAAAGCAAATTCAGTCAAACCAGTGCAAACTCCTGCATGGAGAAATTAAAACTGCTTTTTCTCTGAATGATACCACTTTTACTCAGATCAGTAACTACTGCTGAGGGATGCTCAAGTGGACAATGAGTACGACTTCTCCAGTGCAGGCTGCGCGATGTGTGTCCCTGGAGCCCTGCCTTTCTCACCGGGCCGTAGGAAGGAGGTGAAGTTTGGCAAGGAAGGGCTGTTGGTTTAATGTGCTAATCTATAAGCTGTCCCCGCTCCTGCCTAGCAAGTGACTTTGTGCTACACGTGGTTGCATGATCTGCCTTGGTGAGCGGCGTACATTCAAAGAGGTGACGGTGTGCTTTTCCTTGGGAGGCTGAGCTTGTAAGACGTGGTGATGTTGTGGTGAGGCTGATGATGTAAAGGAGCGCGTGGGGCTTCACGGGGTGTGGGAATGGTCTTGCCCTGGTGGCAGCTGATGTGAAAACAAAACTGGGAAACCTTTTTCGGGCTCAAGCTGGGCGGCTGGGGAGGTGATTTCAGAAAAGGCTGCAATGTGTATTTCTTCTTCTGTGTTGTCATACAATTCAACATTCATTTGCTTACCTCTAGCATCTGCCTGCAATGTTTATTTGTTTTTCTGGATATTTCCTACTAGTGGGTAACCAGCGGTGCTGTAGGAGATGCGGGGAGCAGGGGTTGGCTCCAGTGGCCTGTGCCTGGTTGTTCAGTTCCCAGCCGGCTGTTCTGCAGCTGTTTTCACTGTGAGACCACAGGGATTTAAACTGAGGGGGTTCCCGGAGCTCACCCCTGCCCTGGGCCAGAGGTGACAGGAGGCGAAGCCGCCTCGCTGTCCTCCCAATTCCCGGCCACCCTGCCTGCAGCCCCTTCCACGGGGACGTGTGTGGGTGCTGTGCTCGAGTGCCTGGTGCTTCTCTGGGACTCTGAGATGGCAAAGAAAGTGAAGGGTTTTTTACCCTTTCTGACTGCTTGATTTTTTTTTTTCTCGATTTTTTTTTTTTTTTCTTTTTCTTTGTCTGGAAAGTTTGTAACTTTAACTCAGGGCTCAGAAATAAGTTGTGGTGGATGCCGATGAATTGTGAGGGGGGGAAGCTGCGAATTCCCCTTAGGGTAAGAGTTTACCATTCAAGCCTTGACCTTGTTAAAACAAGTTAACTCAATAAAAGCCTGAGTATTTAAAGACAAGTGACTTCTTCCTGCCTTGAGGGGCATAATTAAGCCATTCCACACCCCTTAAACCAGAGTTGTAGGAGGAGGACTCAGGAGCTCCCTATCCTGCCTGCCTAAGTCAGTCAGAAGCCTTCCACTGGGGTCATCTCCATCCCACAAGGCAGCACCCTGGAGCTGCTGCTGGGAGGCTCTGGCAGCACTGGGAGAGTCCGGCAGTGATTGCGTAGGAAACCCGCTATTTCCCAACTGTTGGGAGGGTGACATTGCTCCTTTTGCAGGGCGAGCAGTTCTTGCATCGGTTGAAATTGTGGTCAAGTGTTTTGTATTAAAGCAGACCGAATTTCCTGGGTAAAGCATGCAACAGAGCTTTGCGGGGAGGGGGGGGGGAGGGGGGAAGTGTGGGTGGTTATGTTCATCCATAAAAATTCCTGTACAATGTAAAAATGGGAGAGTTACCCCTTTTCTCAGGGTTTCCTTGTTTAAACATTCCTTATAAGATTCTAAAGTACACCGTACTTTTTGTATTAATGTCCACAGGATGGACATTAATACAAATGGACACACTAATGCTTCCAAAAGCACCTTCACCTCTTAATCTACTATAGGATTTTCAAGGGAAATACAGAAACTTGCTGTGTTTCCAGTCTGAAGTGGCATTTTTGTGCCTACTGAGCTGTAATCAGTACCCACTGGTGTGAATCCTTCTGGATGTTGCAGCTCAAAAGCTGAACAAATAAGGAATCCCCCATCCCAACCAAACCCCAGGAACACACATGCACTCCCTGCTGTGGTGGCTTTACACCTGGAGTTCCGTTATTGCCTCTTGGCTATCTCAAAAGCACTGGGCTTTGTTTTGAATTTTTTTTTCCTTGACTCTTCAGTTCTGTGCTATCTTCTCCCTGGGAGAAGTGTGTTTTCCAGGATGTTTCCCACAGCAAGTTTCTCTGGGTCCAAGAGGAGGATCTGCAAAGTCTCAGCATCCGAGTAGATTCCTGTTCGTACAACCATTTGGGAGACCTCGCCTGCTGTGTGGGACCACTACTGACAACCTGTGCCTGGTGGCAGAGGTTGAGCGGGGTGTGAAGAGCAGGGGAAGGTGGCTTGGTCAGATTCGTGTTCCCTGTGTGGGCTCTGGGGGGTTTGTAGGGCTCCCGTGGGGCAGTGGGAACGGCTGTCTCGTCTGTGCCTCAGTACAGAGTCCTCATGGGGACCGCAGCTATTTTAAGTGAAATCCACCATCATTGGCTACTCCCATTAAAATTCCAGGGCTGTTGACTGCAGTTGTTTCATGAGCAGCTCAGCTGTCCAAGCAGAGGTGATGGAGATTTGGGGATGGTAATCCTCTTAGTTGTCCCTGTGTAAGCTGTCCTGCGTCAACTTGATACCAAGGGAAACTCATTCCCTTGGCAGAGACAGTTTCAGATGCCGTGTCTTTCCTTGCTGTGGGTAACCAGAGTTCACCTTAATTTAAATCTGAGGCCTTCATCAAGGTTATAAGTTCAGTGCATGAAGGTGCTGGGAAACATCCTTAAGTACCCCCCAGATGGACTCTGGAAAGATAATTATGCTTTAATTTGTTACTCCGCAAAAGCAGTATTGGACCTTGGGAGCGCGACTCTGCTATTCCCTCCGTTGGCATCCCCAGTGCTTTTGTCCAGAGCGGTTTTGTCCAAACTAAATGAGACTGTGTCAGAGCTTGTGTTTGCCCGTGAGAGGTGCTTCCCAGCTGGTGAGGGTTGCTTTGTGTCAGATGTTTCCCTCGTGGTGTTTCTGTGTTTCTGCCCTGTGACTGAAGGGTTTGGAGGGTGAGGAACCATCTGAAACCTCAGCCCCAGGGCAGGTAGGTGCAGGGTGATGGGAGGTACCCGCTGTCCCCGCTCAGCGGCAGCAGTGAATTGGGCCAGTGAGTCATCTTAGGAGTAGCTTGATGTTGGCAGCGGAGGGGTTTTTTAAGTAGTAATAATTATTATTAATAAATAGCTTTGTATTCAGCAATTGTGAACCAGGGTGGACTGATAGTCCAGGGACTGGGCATTTTACTGGGAAACAAGGCAAAACTCTCCCCTTCCTCTGGTACAAGGAGGTAGGAGGCCGGAGGCTTCTGATCCCATCTTGCTGGTGCCGATTGCTTCCCCGTGGAAGAGCGGAGCCTTCGAGATGTGTCTCATCTGTGTAGCGTGAATTTCAGGCACCTTTCAAGGACTCCTTCAAACTAGTCCGTAGGCTCTCGGAAGCCTGTAAACGACAGGCTGAAACCATTGCTCCAAGCCCGGGAAAGGCAAATTAAAAAGGCTCTGAGCAGGTTGCAGCTTGAGAACTGTCCTGTTGGAAAGCCAGGGCTCCTGATCTGCTGGGGACCGCCTGACGGCTTTGGACAGCTTCTTGTCAGCAGAACGGAGCTTGGCAGGGAAGCACTGAAATCCCGTTTGCCTACTTGCGCGGATTCAGTTATTAAACACATCAGGAATCCCCATCTGCTTCGCAAGTTTGTGTGTCGAAACATAACCCGAAGCTGGGCTCCTGCGAAGCGCCGTTTGCCTTTGACTGGGGTTGGAGGGAGCTGGAGCTGCGCGAGACTCCTTCGTTTTAGGGTAAGACTCCCCTGTGGATGCGGAAGGGGTGAAGCCCTTCGCACTGCGCTCGCTGCGTGCCGGGGCTCTTGCTGAAATGGGCTGTTGGTTTGTGTTGGGGGGGTACTTGAGAAGGGCGCGGAGGAGGTGTGGAGGTGATGTTCTCCTGTCCCCTTTCCCTCGCTGCAAATTGTCCAGCGCTCTGCGAGGTGCTATGCGTCGTATGCAAATGTTGAAATTTTTTTTAGTGCCTCTAGAGAGGCTTTGACTTTCTGTCTAGAAGCTATTAATTACCTAGACAAGGAAAGCGTAACATACCCAATTTATGGCTCCTACCGATTAGACCTGTCTCTCCGGCTGATCTGCTACGAACTAATGAGCAGCTCCTTTCGCTGGGCCACCAGCGAGCTTGAACTCCTCATCGCTTTTCCTGGGGAGAAATGAAAGCTGCAGCAATATGCAGGAACAAATGGCTGGAATTCGGTTATTAACCTGGGCTGAAAATTGACTCTATCTGCTAGTAATTACCCGGGGGGATGTTAGGAGAAAGGCCCGGTGGAGGGTTCAGAGCTGGTATTTGACAGACGATCACAAGCGATGGAGTTAGCGTTACTTAAGTTCCCCTCCTGCGGCTGAGGTGCAGCGATGTGCTGGGTCAGTACAGCGACTGCATAGCAAACCTGGAGCCAAACGGGTTAGTTTGAAAGAGCTCCACTCCCAGATGACTCCCTTCTTTAGTGATATTTTATGTCGCAGCTGCATAGCATCTCATATATTTTTGAGTACCTTGGTTTACAGGTCATTTAATTTATTTGCAGGCTTTGTTTCTGTTCCCTAGGGTAATTTTGTTCCTTTGCACATCTCCTCCTATGGAGGCATTAAATCGTGCAGTTTGTCACAATAGTTCAGCTTTTATGCTGGCAGTCGATGCTCTTCAAAGATCCTTGTGTGAAGTTTAGACTTCTGAATCATTAGAGGATCATGAAAGAAAAGGAATAATTTAGAAGGCGAAGATGTTTTGTCGTCTTTGAAATTGGGAACGTGCGAAAGGAGAAAATGTTTAGCAGTACAATCCACCTCAAAGAACGTATCTTAGGAACTCCAGAAAATGAATTTCCCTTCTTTATTCAGGATGTAAATAATCGAAAATGTCACTCCTGAGCTGAGTAATTTGTTCAACAAAAGGATCTCGAGGAGATGACTCCCCTACCTTTCATGAACGCGCCCAAGACATCAGAGGACCTGTCTCTGCAGCAAGATGAACTGAAGGGTTTGAAAATCAAATGAGCAGTGTGTTCTGCGCGAAATATATAAATAAATCTCGCAGGTGCTTTGTAATCTCCCTTGCATTTTAAAAGCCTTGTTTATCTGCATAGTGGGGGGGGTTAGGTTAACTCCTGGGAGCTGCAAATGGGTGTAGGGAATGGTGTGTTCTTACAGCGATGGCTGTTAATGTGGTGTTTAATGTACTTGGGAGCGTGGCTAAAATAGCCGTACGGTTACTGTATTGTTCTTGCACATTGGCAAGGAATTGCAGATTTTTTTTTCCTTCGTTTAAAGTCGCTTGTGTGCGTTTATTAAACTGAGATTAGCACTGCGTAACAGTTAAAATATTTAAGCCCATGTTTAATGTAAGAGGGGGACAGCTGAAGTGGAAAAGATGATGTGTAGTGCGTGCGGGGAGGGGAACGGGGAGCAATGGGGGTCTGGGAGTGGGGAGAGAAGGAGCTTTTGGCCCTGGAACAGGCTGCCTGCACTGGCTCCACGGTTAAAATTGCCCTGGATCCCGGGTGGACGTGGCAGTACGGGGCGAGCGTTGCAGCCTTTCAGGCTGCCAGACCGGGGTTTGGGTAGAACGGGAGGAGGGTTTGGTTTGTGCCTTCGCACAGTCCATCTTGACCCAGCAGATGTGTTTTGTAGTTACAACTCGTGCATTTTTTTTTTTTTTCTATCTGGAGCTTTGGGCTCAGCTTCCATCAGAAAATGGGGCATTTCCAGCCCTTTTTCTCGCCCCTGTTTCCCCCTTGCCCTCGTTTCCCCCTTGCCGTCCCAGTGCCCGGGTCGATTCGTGTTTGGTCTTTTTTTAATTTCCTCTCCAGGCACTTCCATTTGTCTTTGCAGATCATCTTCAACAAAGGCCTCGCATGGTCTAATTTGTTTTCTGTTTCCAGCCTAGACTTAAAATAACTCCTTTGTTCCATGAATGGCCTGTGCATGGATCCAAATCCCACCTCCCCCCTTATTTTTTTTTTTTTAAGTGTGGGTTTCTTTTTCACTGTTCCTTGTCAGTATCTTTAATTACTTGAAGTGTCCCCCTCCTGGGCATTTAGCCTGCAGCTGCCAGCCAGTAGCTGCGGGTTGCGTGCGGCCGTGTGTGTGCCGGCCCTCTCTGCTTCCCAGTGGAGCAGCATGGGAATGGGTTTGCGCGGCCACGGGTGCCCTGGCACGGGAGTAGCGATGCCCTTGCGTAACAGGAGCAGCTCCGCCATCGCATCCCTGCTGACAAGCTCGCCCTCCAGATGATCCACAGGTCATCTGCTTTTTTTCTTTTTCTTTTTTTTTTTTTTTTCCAGTCTCACCTTCCAAAAGCAGGAGATGCTTAAGGTTTGTTTTTTTTAATTGATTAGGAGAGGAAAAGTCAACGACGGAGCCCTCAACATAAGGACATGGACCTGTTGGAGCAGGTCCAGAGGAGGGCCGCAAAGATGATCCAAGGGTTGGAGCCCCTCTGCTGGGAGGAGAGGCTGAGAGAGTTGGGGGTGTTCAGCCCGGAGAAGAGAAGGCTCCGGGGAGACCTTATAGCCCCTTCCAGTGCCTAAAGGGGCTACAGGAGAGCTGGGGAGGGACTTTTTACAAGGGCATGGAGTGATGGGATGAGAGGGAATGGCTTCAAACTGGAAGAAGGGAGATTTAGGTTAGGTATTAGGAAGAAATTCTTTGTGGGTGGTGAGCCCCTGGTGCAGGTTGCCCAGAGAAGCTGTGGTTGCCCCATCCCTGGGGGTGTTCAAGGCCAGGTTGGATGGGGCTTGGAGCAGCCTGGGCTGGTAGGAGGTGTCCCTGCCCAGGGCAGGGGGGTTGGAACTCTTATGATCTTTAAGGTCCCTTCCAACCTAAACCATTCTATGAGTAGGGAAAGCAAAGGGCAAGAGGCATGTTATGGCAGGATTTGAAAAGCAAAGGCTCAGGCCAGCCAAGCTGATGCTGACCTGATGCTGGCGCCGTGGCCAGGCTGGCACTTGGTGTGTGGCTCGTGCATTTTAATAAGGCAGCATCCCTGCGGCTGGAGAGTGACAGCCGAGCGCTCCTGCAAAGAGAAATGGGTCAGTCTTGTTCACTTAAGCACACATGTGCCCATCCGGGAGCCATCACAAGGTCACTTGCAGCCTCTTTGCTGGCGGCTGGATGGTGCTTAAACTGTGTGAGATCCATCACAAGCGCTCCTCTGACGAGGGGTGTTGGTGGTGGGGATGTCTCATCTGCTCCCAAGCAATCGGATGGTGGTCCAGAGGGTGGGGGTCTGGCGGGAGGCTGTGAGCAGCACACAGCGAGCACGCAATTCCCTCTGCCAGAAGCACCAGGCCAGCGCCGTGTCGTTGCCGAGAGCAGCGTCTCTGGCAAATCCGCCTTTCGAAACCCAACCGGGAGCGGGGCTGGGCATAATCCGGGGCTGCTCCGCGTGGCTGCGATGCCAAGATCTGCACACAAAAGCTGGCAAAGGTTGTCTCGGGGCAGAGCTGAACATTGGTCCCGTGCCCAAAATAGCTTGGAAAGATTGAAAAGGAGAAATGCAAGTGGCAAATCCTGCTTTGCCGCTTCGGGCAGCGATAGGAGCCGGGCAGAGAAGTCGCCTTTCATCAGGGATCAGAACCAGTTCTGCGTGGAGCTACGCTGTGGTGGGAGAGCTGATGCAGCCTAGAGGCTTCCAGCAAGGAGGCAGCAAACCAGGGCAAGAGACTTCAGCTGCTGCCATCCTCTCTGTGGCCTTAAGGAAGGGCTGTACCTTCTTAGAAGGGCAGCGTCCTGCCCTGGGCTGCTCCGTTGTGGTGCTGCAACACCCCTTCTTCCCCCAGATCTGCTGCTGTAATTGCTTGTGCATCCGCACCGTCAGTCAGGCTAGGAAATTAATCTAGTTCACAAGTCGTCTGGCCAAAAGAGGAGAGGGAGGAGGGCTGCTATCAACGGGCGGACCTCAGAGCGTGCTGGGGAACCCGGCAAGAGCTGTTTCAGGTACCGCTCTTTGGGGCGCACCCGAGGAACCGCAGGGTCTGGCCATGATGCACGGGGTGCTGCGAGCCCGGCTTTGCTTTTATAGTCTTCCAAAGCAAGAAAAAAGCTTTAAGGTCACACGCAGGTACAAGCCCTGACCTCTGGGGTTGAAATAACCTCTCTGCCGTGCCACGGAGCCCAGGGTGTGCCTGATCTCTCCTGTTGACCCTGGGCTGCTATTTTAATTTAAAACCTCTGTACCCTGCTGAGATTGAATGCTACTGTGGATTCCCAGGCTGCAGACACTGACATTGCCGTCTTTGTTATTCTGAATAGAGCCCTAAATTTATGGCAGACAGCCTGCTTTCTTACTGAAAGGACTTAATAGATACAGTACATACAAATATTTGTGTATAATGTCAACTGTCTTCCAAGAAAATTTCATGCACATATTGATTAGACAAATCCATTACCGTTACGTTGTGGTGCGTTTCTTAGGAACGTCTCTCTACCCATTTTTGTCACATCTTAATTATTTTTGCTTCCACTACTCTTTAAAGCAAGTGTGGGTAAATCTCCTAACTGCTTTTGAGGGCTGGATTTGATCTAGAGCTGCATGGCACGTCAGTACCGTTACCGGCCGTGGGACAGCTGCTGACAGGCAATGTGCTTTTCTGCTGTGCCACACACAAGTCTGTGCTGGGGTTTTTTAAGCGTGATGGGTTGGTTGGTCTCTTGGAGGTCAGTGTTATAGCTCGGTATTAATTAAGCACTGTAAACAAAGGTCTCCTTAACTTTTTTTTCGAAATACCCGAGTTGACTGGAGTATATATTTCTTTTTTTCTTGTTTGAGGAGGAAAATTGTCACGTATTTAGCATTTGGATAAAGATGGCTCGGTTGTTTTTTCCAAAAACTTGCATTATTTAATGTAATTAAACATTAGCTTTGTCAGTACTCTTCAGTTAAATGTGCCCTGGTGAGTTCTAGCAGCATTTTCCTTATTTGCCTTGTCTATGTAGCATGGTGGTACTAGTTGTTGCCTTTTAATAAGGTCTTTTGCAGTCATTTTGTGGGCTACCTCCTAACGTCTTCTGTAGACCATCCATGGTCCATAGACCACAAGTTGAGTAACATTACTCTGGACTTAAGAAACAAAATAGTCTGTTAATCTTATTGCAGTATGTCCTTGCTTAAAAAAAGTTTATTTTGAACTTGAGCTGTGTGTTTTCATTGGGATCTTTAAAACTCTTATGAGGACGGAGAAACCGGTATTTTCTGTGAGCTGGGAGTGTCTTGTTCTCACCTTTCAGACAGATGAACTAAGGCATGGGGTAATTACGGCAACTCGCCCACATTTATATTGTGTCAGCGGCAAGCCAGGAACCTCACCTGGGAATCCTGCTCTCCCCGAGGAGTGTGAAGCCAATGGGGAGGGCTGCCTCTAACTTTGAAGAGCAACAAGTGGGTTGAATGAGGTCAATTACATTATTATTTTTTTTTTGCAACTCAATTTAATTGCAAAGCCTTAATTTTTAGACCTGTGGGGTTTTTGCACGGTCCTGGCTGTAACAAAGTGTGCTTGTGCTGGGCTGAAGGACCAATGCAGAAGTGGCTGCCCCATCCCTGGAGGTGTTCAAGGCCAGGCTGGACGGGGCTTGGAGCAACCTGGGCTGGTGGGAGGTGTCCCTGCCCAGGGCAGGGGGGTGGAACTCGATGGCCTTTATGGTCCCTTCCAACTCCAACCATTCTATGATTCTGTGAAGTTTACAGCCCTGTGTCGAAGTAGTGTTGATGGTGAAGCTGTAGATCCCTGTGGGGCATCGTGAGCTCATCTGTGCCCATCTTTTGGGCTGGACCCGAGGCTGCTTGGCCCAGCGCTGCACACCCTGTTAGCCAGGGCTGTGCTGAGCTGGTGTTTGCTGGTGGGAGCTGGCGGCTGCTCGGGCAGAGCTCCTCTGTGTGCAGGCGAGCCTGCAGCAACCTGCAGTGGCTCGTAGAGTGCTTTCGTGGTGTAAATTAGGGACAACAGGTGATGGGGAAATGATTTGAGGTAGTAAATGGCACATGGAGAGGAGAAGCAGAGGAGGAGGGGAGGTGGTTTGGTGAATGGAGTCAGCAGGGGGGAGGAAGGTGGTGTTTTTGAGGGCTTCAGCAGTGGGGCAGGATCCTGGGGGTCTCCCAAGCAGGTGGAAGTAAATGGGTGCAGGAGCCTCCGCGGGTTCTCGCATCCTCCCCAGGTCTGTGTTGTAGCCCCAGTGCTGGGCTTGCCGGTAACCTCCGGCTTTCTCCTGTTCCCAATCAGAGGCTGTAAATCTCCTCGTACCTAGCACTGTAATGGCTAACGCAGGTCTGCGGATAAAACCGTCTCTGATGGAGACTCCAACCGGGGGGGAAATACTTTTCCTGTGAGACAATGTCTGTTCCTCATCAAAATCAGTTGAGAAAAGTAGGAACCGAACAGTTCGATCTTAAAGATTTAAAGAGCGTAGCTGCACTATTTCTCTTTTATTTCCGTTAATCTGCTCCTATTGTTTGTATTACTCTCTTAATGATAATTAATTAAGGGTCGCTGATGAGGAGGCACCCCAGTATAATTTGCTGGGGATAGCCGGCCAAGCAGCATCCCAGCTGCACCCGGCTACGAACCAGCACCAATACATCCCCAGCGAGCCGTTATGCTCCCAGTTTGGTCCTCACTGGGAGCACCCACCGCCTTGCTGGCGGCTGCTCATGGACCCTCCTGCTCCCTGGAGCGGTGCTGGACTGGGCATGCTGCAGCAGCTCCTTTCTTTGCACATGGAGCGTAAAAAATGGGATCTAAGGCAATGGCATCTGTGGAGCTGCCCCAGTGCTTTGGTGACCTCATTTGGCTCCAGCCCATAGTCCAGCTGCGGTGGAGAGCATCCAGGGCCTTCGACTTGTGGTGGAGAGCATCCAGGGCCTTCGACTTGTGCTGAGATCTTGTTGGCGACCTGCTGCTCCGTGGTTTGCCCGTGTGGAAATGCACAGGCAGCGCTTCATCTGTTTGCAAGCACGTGATTTTTACTCTTGGCTTTCCAGGGCTTCTTGTTGAGGCAGAGGTGCTATCTGCTGCCCTTGGTAAGGAAATAAACCTTTTGTGGTCCTGCTTGTGTGTTTAGTGCACACCACCGGCACAGCACGGCTCGCAGGCACTGTGCCTCGGTGCAGGAGGGTTTGTTGGCCCCTGTAATTTCACTCCCTCTGTGTGTGTATCCCTGTAGTAGAGCGTTAATTTTTTCTGTTTCTTTGTGATGGTTGCACAGACAGAAGCAAAAAGCTTTTAAACTGTTTCAAAGCTTGACACCGTGCTGCTTTGCACTTGGTGCTGTTTCAGAGCTGAACTTCTGATCTGACGAGTTTAAAAAAAAAAAAAAAAAAAAAAAAGAAAAAAGAAAATAATTTCATTATTTCATTTCTTTCACTGTACACAGCTGCCATGGCATGGTCTGCTCCACCTGCTGAGCTTTCCGGGAAGCAGTTGGCTTGATGAAAGCTGCCAAGGGCTCTGGGCCCCTCCAACTTGGAGTGTGTGTATATACATGCGTGTATATATATATTTACACATAGTAATTAACTCTTAGGTGACTGCAAGCCAAGACGGCCAAGTTTGAATCTGTTATTAGGAAAGTACCTTAAACTTCTGCAGATCCCAGCAGGCTTTTGGAGCCCTCGAGAGCATTGTGGGCACAACCTTGGCATCTGCAGGGGGGCTGGAGGGCGGTGGTGTGTCCCTGGAGGGGACCAGGGTGGGTGTCGAACCGCGTGTTCCCGGCACGGCCCCCGGCTTTGAGTGGGAATCGGCACTGCAGATCGCGTCCAGTCGGAAGCGCAAGGGGAAGTGGGGTAGTCATACTGGAAGTATTAATACGTGCCGGCCGCCTTCTGGGTGCCTCTGAATTCCCCCGTGTGCGCAGGGGCTTTCCTGCCGCGGGGGTGGGTTGTACCGAGCACGCCAAGCTCCCGCGTGGGGAGGCTGGCCCTGTCCGGGATGAGTGTCGGGCTGTTCCCAGGCCACCGGTACTTCCCGGGACCAGGGTAGCAGGTAGGGCGCCCCAGGGCTCAGCGGGGATGTGTGGGTGCAGGGCTGGGGGGAATCCCAGCTCCAGTGCAGGGAGTGAGCCGAAAGCAGGAGGGGACCCGGTTGTCCCCTCTCTCCCTGCCCTGCGAGCCAAACCTTGCTGTGTGTTTTCCCATGTGTACCTTGGCAAAATACCTTTTGCCGAAGAGGTTCAGCTGACCCTCGGCGGGAGCATGGAGGTGTCTCTGCACGTCTGTCATCCTCAGGCATTAATGGGAGTTTGCTGGAAAACTATTATTATTATTTTAAAACTTGAACCCTTTGTCAGGGGGCCTCCTTAGGCTGCTTTCCTCCTGCTGTTATCGCCGTGCTTGTGCCCAGCCTGCTGGAGACCGTTGCCTTGGTTTGATTTTATTTCTGGCTGGTGAGCAGTGCGTGGATGCCGGCAAACCGGCGCGGCGGTGCTGTGCCTGCCTGCAGCAGATAGCGCGTGGTTTGTCAGCACGGGCTGATCTGTGGTCTCACTGGAGGAAAAAAAAAAAAAAAAATATAAAAAGAGAAACTTCCTCTTCCCCCCCCTCCCCCCCCCCTTTTTTGGTTGTTGTACACACCAACTGCTGTTTCAGTTGAGGTTGCGTTGGCTCAGGCTGGCTGTGCTCCCCGTGCAGAGACCACCAGAGCGTGGGGAGACGCTGCCGGGGAGCTCATGGCGCTGGAAGCTCTTTCTCCGCTGCTCCCGGTGTGCTGATGAAGGATTTTGGACACTTTTAAGATTTGGCTGGATGGGATGCTGGGCCATCTTGTCTAGACCCTGCTTTTGCCAAACAAGGTTGGACCAGATGATCCTTGAGGTCCCTTCCAACCTGGTATCCTATGACTCTATGATTTTGATACTGCCAAAAACCTTGCAGAAATCCATATGTAATGTGTACCGCAGCTGGGGAGGAGGCGTGAGAGTGTGCTCAGAGTTGTGTGGGGTGAAGAAGGTATCCTGGGGAGAAGGAGTTGGGGAGATGCAGCTCTCATGCCCAGGACTGGTCCTGGAAGCATCCTCTGAGCCTAGGCAGCCGAGGGAATTTATTAACCATTAATATGAGAATAATGGTTAACGCCTCTTACACCTGTCGTGATGAAGGGCAGCGCTTAAACATTTGTTACTTTTTCATTGAAATGCAGACAGGGCTGAAAATCCCCTCCAAACAAACTACGCGAAGTATCTGTAAAAATCAGCAACTTGTAAATCTCCCACTTTATTGGTTTTCCTGACTTTGTTCCAGCTGCGAGAGGAATTGCAACATGTGGTGAAGCACCAAACGTGTGGGTGGCAGGGGTGTTCGTGGAAGTACCCTCAGGGCAACGATGTCTTCTCTGGCTCTTGGTCCTGATCAGAAAGGCTGATCTAATATTTACGTGGCACTGGAGGCGTGTGATGTGCCTTAATCTTGTGTTTTAGCATAGCCCCGTGGGTGCAGAGGGCTGTGCTGGGGAGGTCGGTGCCCCGTGTCCCTCCTGGCCTAGATCAGGGCTTACCTCAGGGCGGCAGAAATGGCCATGGCTCGGAAAGGAGGGCACCGAAAGAAACGTGTGCGGATGTGTGAAAGGATGGATGGGGAAAGAGGTGGGCTGAAGGAGGGACCCGGTGCCTTTGGACCTCGTGTCAGAGGTCCAAAGTGCCAGAACTCCAGCTTGTGTTTTTGGGAACTAAGTCACTCCTCAAAATAACACTCATCTCCAGGAGACTTGGAGACGTGGATCCACAGGGCCCAAATAGGTTGCCGGCGATTTGCAGACCTGGTCCTGCTGGTGCTGGGGGAAGGCTTTCTGGAGCCTTTGGGATAAGTCTTACATTTGGGTGGATTTGGGATAAGTCTTACATTTGGATTTCTCTGTGGTAAGAATAATCCACAGCAAAAACTTGGCAATAGTGTTTGCCAAGTGGAAAATGGGGCTGCTGGAGAATTGCGAGGGCGGTCGGGTTTTGGTGGTGATCACCCAAGGCCTGATGTTCGCTTGTCTCGTGGGACTGTGGTTGACTGAATTTTAACCTGCTGCTTTCCCGTTTGCTTTCAGTTGTTGCATGACGTGGAAAAGCACACACATGATGAAGAGGAGCTCTTGGCTCTCCTAATCCTTTGTCGGTGATTTGGAAGCAGCGACCGCCGCGCCTGCTCTTTCGACATGTCTGGATCTACGCAGCCCGTGACGCAGAGCTGGCGTGCCGCCGAGCCGCGCTACCCCCCGCACGCCATGTCCTATCCGGTCCAGATTGCTCGACCACATGCGGTAAGGCGAGAGACTTTCCTTCCCTACCCGCTCGCAGGGTAGGAGCTGCGTGGTGTGTCCCCGTTGCTGGGGCAGCGGTTCAGCTGCGCCGGTCTCGGATGTGGCTGTTACAGAGAAATCAGACCGTTTCCGTGCCTGTGGTTCGGGATTTCATTGTTCCTCTCTTGTGGGATCCTCTTTTGTTTCTCCGTGTGGTGCTTTCAGCTTTTCTCTCCCTTTCCAGCCTCTTCCTGGCGCTTGCCATGGTGGTGTCACGGGCTCTTATGAGCACAGGAGTTCATTTGTCTTCCCAGCAAGAGCACCTTTGGTTGGATGCAGGAACCACCTTGGGGGGAGAGGGGAAGGGTGGTTGACCGTCCGAGTGGAGCAGGAGTGCATGGCTTCCAGCGCACTTCAGCTTGGCCTTTCCTTCGTGCTGAATGGCGAGGGGATGGGCATCCATTGCTCATGAGCTTACTGCTTCCCAGCCAGCCCGGTCTGTGGTCCTCACGCCCACGGGGAGCTCACCTGATTTCCAGGCAGACTGCCGGGGCGCGAGCGCACTGCCTGCCCTTCGGTCAGGAGACCTGTCCCTCTTGACCTGGCGTTCCTGGCTGGTGGTGGCACTCCTGGAGAGCGAGAAGAAAACAGAGCTCCTGTGCAACCTGTTGTAGGTGACCCTGCTCTGGCAGGGGGGTTGGACTAGATGATCTCCAGAGGTCCCTTCCAACCCTGACTATTTTGTGATTCTGTGATTTTCTTCTGTTTTATCCTTCCCCACTTTCCCCCCCCATGTTCGGCCTGTAGTCTTGTGTCGTCTTGGATCACGGCATAACCTGCTGGTGGTTTTTTGTTGGCTGTGTTTTGTTGAATACACCGGAGCTTGCACGGGTTAATTCAGCTGGATCCGGCCTCTCCCTTCTGCGCCGTGTCACTCACGTCTGTGCTTGCTCATCCTGCGTGGTTGAATGTTGTAGATTTTAAGCCCTTAACGGGAAAAACTCTCCTTAGTGGAACAGCTTTAGTCGGCTCAAGCTGCTTAAATGAATCTTATTAGGTGCGGGAGTGTGGCACACGCTGGCGAGGCTGCTCTTCGGAGCCACTTCTTGGTGGGCTGCAGCCAGGTGGCCACAGGCAGGAAGGTGCCCGGAACACGGGTTAGCGAGGAGACCTCGTCTCGGGGTTACGTTTCTGACAGCGACGGCTGTTGAACGGTAAAATTCCTGCTGTGATGATTTTAGGGTTTGACTGGAAAGCCTGAAAATCCCCACAGCGTCAACGAAGGGGTGAAATTCCCTCGTCTGACCTCTTTGCTGGGCTTGGACAGAGCGGCGCAGGGAGCAGAGCCGGCGTTTGGAAAGGCTTTGAAGCGGGACCGTTAAGGAGGGTGCAGGACGAGCGTTTGGCAGCGTTAGCTGGCTCGTCTGGATCGCTCGGGGCCTGCGTGCTTCTGCACAAAGAAGCTTTTCATCCAGGCTATGAGACATGCTGACCTGGTTCGATTTACGGGAGTTTTGATCCCGTCGGTGCGAGCGTGTGTGTTTGGGAGGTGGGACAGAGGGAGAGCATTTGTCTCAAAAAGAAAATCCCAGTTCTCTTTTTATCAGAAACCCGAGGAGGAGGATGTGAGCAGGTGAGCGAGATCTGCAGTGGTTGCAAAACAGTGATTTAAAAACAAACCAAAGAAATCTCAATACCCGATGTGGAGGTGGATTTCAGAAGAGTGCGAAAGGCTCCTGGGCTCGGGGTGTTGAGTCCCTGTCTCCTGCAAACCCCGGTTGCTTCCCTTTAGTGTTGCAACGGCAGAACGAACCAAGCGGAACAGTTGTTTGCAAGTCAGAGGGAGCTCTGGGTTTCTCCAACCTGCCCTGCTCTCTGGCTGGAGTGAATACTGGTTTTATTCTATCGTATTAATGTTGGAAGAAGTTGCTGGCGTTTGCTTCTAGAAGCTATTTTTACAGCCGCATGTAATCTTCCGAAGTTAAGTGATACCTTCTAGGTGTCTGGATGCAGGAGAGGTCCGAGCTGAGATATTTTTTTTTTTCGGGATGGAAAGCTGAAAGGCTCCTCTGGGGAGATGCGTGCCAGCCCCCCCCCAAACCCAGCGCGCCTTGCCTCCCCTCGGGAGGGGTAGGCAGAGCGTTTTCTTCGAGCGTGTCCCTGCACGATCTGCCCTGCCGCTCTCAGCTGTTTGCAAACGCGTGTCTCCTGCTCGGCGGCGCCGTGAGCTGGAAGCTGGCCATGGCTCTGGGGCTGGAGCTGATCTCCGGTGGGACTGCTTGGGAGAGGAGAGCCCGGTTGCTTTGAAGTTGCTGCGCTGTTTAATATTAAAAGGCAGCGGTATTTGCTTGCATGTCTCGGCCAGGTCAGTTTTGTCATGGGGTGTGTTTGCACAGTGAGAGCTTGTTTGGAAGAAAGCAAGAGAGGCCAAAACCAACCTGCCACTGGCATGTCTTGCATCTAATTAGGTTCTGGTTTGCTGCCTTCCACGACATCCTTTCCCGAGAACCGGGAATTCGTCAGCCCGGGGATCCTTATCCGGGCAGTGGAAACGCCCTGGGTCACCTCCTGGGCGCGTGCGCGGGGCCGAGCACGGCAGGGCTGCAAATGCTGCTCTGATAGAAATAAATAATCGCAGTCCAACTGTGACGGTCGCACCCAGAGAAATGCGGCGCGGCAGGAATACTGAGCGCAGAAATGAGCCGTGACATTATTTTAGGCTCGGAGACACTTTATGAAAAGTGATTTAAAGGATTGCAGCTGTTCAATTTCACAGATGAGGCAAGTGAGAGGGGATGTTGTGAGGGGGCAGAAGGCAGTGGAAGCGGGCTTGGGCATTTTTCTTCTCCCATAGTAGAAAACCCAAGGGGGTATCCAACAAAATGAGGAAAAAGACGTGTTTCAAGCGAGCAAACAGAAATAAGCTTTGTACGTATGGGCGCTATCTTCCAGCAGCATGTTCCAGGACTTACTGCTGAGTTTGGAGCTGGTGGAGAAGATCCAGTACCAGTTGAGTGAGGATGTTTGTTGGCTGGGTTTGCTCTTAGGTGCCAGCTGTGGGCAGGGCTGTGAACCCGTGGGTCTGATCCAAACCGAGCTGGGATGCAGCGAACGGGCTCTTCTGCAGGGTAGGTCAGTCCCCATCTGGATCGGTGTGTCCTTTTCTTTCTCCTCACCGAGAGGCATCTGGTCCCAAGAGCTGCCAGGGAGGCAGGACGTGAAAATGGTGCGATATTTTGTAATGACCCCAGATTTAATTTCATCTTGTCAAGGTTTTTTTTACAAGTAATTTTTTGATAAGTGTGCATGCGTTTTAAGGGAAGATGGAAGCTTGGTGAAAAGGTTTTGGTTTGTTTGATTTTCTTTAGGTAAAACTAAAATCAGCAATAATCAACAGCTCCTTCTTAAGAGCACTGCGTGGTTCTTGGCCAAACTGCGGGGGAAACGTCTTAGGTTTCCAAATTAATTAGCTTTAACGTTGGTAGCTTGTAGTTGTCTTCTGTCATGTTCAGCTTGGGAACAGAGGAATTGTTTGAATGCTCCGTGACCTTTAGCTAAAGGTGAAAAAACACATTACCTACACGCTTAACCTTCTAATGTGTCCAAAGTTCATGCTCTCCGAAAGGGAACCTTCACATGAAGGACATTCATTTTCAGGCAACCTGCAGATATTTTCTGTAAACAGATCGATTTCCCTGCGTAGCGCGTGTCCCCTTTTCCTTTTAAAGCACCTTCGTGATCGATATTCCCTGGGCACGGAAGGGTTCCCCTCTCATCCTCTCCCTTGGATCCAGTTCCTTGCTGTGCCCTCCTTACCAGTCATCCTTCTCCCGTTAGGGCCCTGACATTTTAGCGCTGTGGGAGCGATGCGGCTCGGGATGCAGGCGGGGGGTGCCGCAGGGTGGTATCAACCGCAGGAGACGCTGGGGGTCGGGGCACACAAGGTGTCCTTGCGTGGCCACCTCTCTGCCAAAACAGCTTCTGCTTTTGGGGTGCTTCTTGTGTTTTACCTACTAGACATGCTAAACAGGTTGGGGGATTGGTAGGACTGGGGTGTGTGTACACGCATATGAAATTGGTGTTCCGTCATCACCTGAGTCCCCACTGGGGAGCACCATCCCCTCCCCGTGAAACAGGAGGCGCCCGGCATGGCTCCTGGGTGCTGTTTGGCCCTGTTCCCCGAACACTGCTCAGCCGAGATGGCAAAGTGAGCTTAACCCCTCTGTTCCAGCTTTGAGACCTTCGTGCCCCGTCCCGTGCCACCTCTCCTGTCTGGCAGCAGCTCCATAGTTCCTTTGTTAAACTCCCCGTTTGCAAAACAGCACTTGTGCAGGAGCGTCCCAGCCCCATCGCTTGGGGGTTTTTTGGCCCGTGATAAATAAGTTCCTTGGCTGTCTGACCCAGAGACAAGAGTTTGGGGCAGACTTGTGTGGGGGTTTGGTGTCCTAGCCAAATGGCGGCCTGGGGGCAATCGACTGCCTTCCCTGCCCAGACTCCTCCTCCCAGCAGGGCGAGTTAAACCCCGCGTCCTACCGTGGAAGGTGCTGTAAGGAGATGGAAGCTCCTGAGATGGCAGGAGCCGGCTCCGCTCTGCAGTGACGCGGTCGGCGTGGCAAGGCGGCGCCAGGTAAGCCTGCAGAGAGGCAGCGTGGTTTGCGTTACAAGCACAAGGCGCCTTCGCCGCTGTGTCGGTTTTCCTTGGAGTAGTTATTCACACTTTTATCTGCTGGAAGCAAAATGCCAGTCTGTGTCGGTGCTCCAGGAACTCGCAGAACGGAAGAGCTTACGGTGCCAAATGCTGAAATCCCCCAAGGCTGCAAAGAGCCTTCTCCAACCACCTCCGAGCGCAAAGCAAAGCCTCCTGCGACCAGCTGCGCCGCTGAGCAGGGGGCGGTTCGTGCCAGAGATTCGCATCCCGAATTCTGCCTGCTGGGCCCCAGCTAATGTTCTAAGGAGTGACTTGGAAATCAAAACCGTGCCTTGGAAATACTAACTCTGATGAGGTCTGTCACAAGAACTCGGTGCAATCTCTCTTGAAGTACCTTGAGGCTGCCAGTGAAGGATTGCATGAGCTCTGAGCGGCTCAGCAGTGGATTTGGGAAAATTGGCTTTCTGCTGTGGGACTGGGAGAGCATGGAGGTGATGGAACAGGACACCTAATTCCCTGCCCCGGGGTCTCTCTTCCATTGGCAGGAAGGAGTTGGCTTACAGCAGTTTGTATTTAAAGCTCATTTTCTCTAGGATAAAGCTTCTATCCAAAACAGTTCTTTTTCTTCAAGCTACTGTAAACTTCTATGGCTGCTCCCTAATCTGCTATTTGGACGTGATTTGGTGCAGAAGGTGATGCTTTGCTTTTGGTTGATCTTGAGATTGTAAATCCGCAGGGGAAGAAAAAACTTCTTCTGCACATGTGGTTTGGCAATGGTAGAGACCCACTAAAGCCACTTCGGGAGACGGAAAGCCTTTGCCTGCAGTGCTAGCCTGACTCTGCCCACGTCCCCACCAGCCCATGCAGACACCATCTGCAGGACTGGGGGCTTTTGCTGGTTGTCACTGACACCACGTTTATTCAAAACGCTGAGCAAGTCAGGTTCTTTGACTTGGAGGATTTGCTGTAGAGGCGTAAGGAGTGCAGGAGCGCTCGATGAGGGAGGTGGAAAGACAAAAGGGTCCTACGTAGACCTGCAGATAGGTTATGGGTGTTGTGTGGGAGGTGGTGGGGGACTATGCTGCAGAAGGGATGCGATGATGAACAGAATGACTCGGTGCCTTTAAGGTGGAAGATTTTGGGTTTGTTGTGTGAAAAGAGAGCTGCTCATCCCACGTGGGTGTTCGTGACCACAAGTGGCTTCAGGAAGCAGAGCACCAGGCGTGGGGAACGGAGGAAGGGGAAGACGGGTCATCCCTGGCTCAAGGGCGCCTGGATGCGACTGGGACAAAAGTCTTGTGATGGAAAGAGACTCAAAAGCAGCACTGTAATGGATGAGCTGCTGCTCTTTGGACACCTCTGGCTGCCAGGGAGAGGGCTGGCGGCTGGCTCCAGCACCCGGCACTGGTCAGATGACAGGGGAGCCACAGCAGCTGAGAGCTGCCCCCACCAAGACGTGACTTCTTCTCCATGAATGGCATATTCAGATGGGACAGCTAAACGCCGCTGACAGCTCCGGTTTGCTGGAGGGGCGGGGGAGAGGACGTCGGGAAGGATGCATTACTGTGCAGCTGGTACAGACGCTAATGGTGCTGGCAGCAGACGTGGCCTCAGTGCGGGGACGGCAGCAGAAATCGATGCCTTCCAAGAAGGGGCCACGCGCAGTGTGGTCACCTCCTAAAACAAAAGGCCAAGCCAGCAGCGTTTGAGAGATGGATGGCAACGAGACTGTGTCAGAACAATAAGGGCATTTGTCTTTTCAGCACATGTTGCATCCCCGTAGGCAAGATAAAAATGCATGTATTCAGCCAGGTTTTTATCACTGACCTTATCTTCAACAGTAGAGCTGATTGTGGAGGAGTTGTTGTTTGGGTTTTTTGTGTTTTTGTTTTTTGTTATGTGTGTTTTTTTTGGTTTGGTGTTTTTGTTTTTTTGTTTTTTTTTGTTTTTTTTTTAAATCTGCAGTGAGCTCCTCCCAAGGTTTTGGGGAGGAAGTGAAGCAGACAGCAATGTACTTGTGGACAACCTCTTTTGATCAATAACCACCTCCTTTGCACTTCAGTGGAGGTTTCCAGTGGCGGAGGATGGCTCCTCTTTGCCAGGGAAGCTGAGGACCATGGGCTGTATGCCATGCCGGTCCCCTCGCAGCCTGTGCTGCGTCTGGAGCTCGTGCAGCGATGGCTCTGCCACCACCCCGGTTCCTTCCAAACCTTCCCCCTTTCTCTTATCTGAATCGGCTTTGGGAAAAAAGATTTTTCTCCAGGTGAAGGCTGAAAAGTGCATTTCTCGGTCTGATGAGCAACTGCTGTGCTGCCGGTGCCAAGGGGTATCCAGGCACCAGAGAGCTTTTCCTTTTATTGCTAAAATAGGTCACGCTCGCTGCTGGCAGAAGGTTTGAATCCACTTCTTTTTTCAAAGGTCAGGGCGTGCAAAGCAGGGGTTGGCGGCATCCCCTGTCTCTGGCCATAGCGCTTTGGCCACCCCGCCTTGGACTGGAGAGCTGGTCCTGCTTGGCTCGCAGGTGGCACCGATTGCTAGCCCAGCCTCCTGCTGCCCCAGGGTGCATCAAAGGGGCTCAAGAAGCAGCTTGTTGCACAAATGAATTGCCGGATGGTCAGAGGCCCTGGCAGGTTTGAAGTTGGGATGTGCTGCTCCATGTTGGCTGTGTGTTCCCGGGGATGTGGGATGTGCGACCTGCTGTGTGCTTCTTGGGGGGACAGGGTGGCTCTGCCGTCCGAGGCTGCGTGCTCAAGTCTTGGCCACCGCGTTGGGCTGCTCTGACTTGTGTGTCCCCTCTGGCCATCCTTGGTGTAGAGGGAACAGCTCTGGGCATCAGAAGCACAGGGCATTCTCTGATTTGGGGAAACACCAGCAGAAACGCAGGAGGAGGAGAGGGATGGAGGACGTTGCTGGTGTGGGCGCTGCTCCGGGCACTGCTGTCTGCAGCCACTTTCACCTCTCCTCATGGGAAATACCAGTGGAAACCAGTACACCCAGGATGAAGGTGAGGTGTGGGGTGGAGTGAGGTTCCCAGATCCCCCAGAGCCAGCTGGATGATGCTGGGGGGACAAGAGGAACGTGGGACATGGCAGGGCAGCAGCTGTGAAGTGCCCAGCTCTGGCTCTGCCTGCCACTCGTGCCACGGTGTGCGGAGGACCAACCCCGCTGCCCTCACCCATCCCTTCCCCTGCGGTTAAAAGGAGTTCCCACAACAGCACGCGTGTTGCTCTCGAGCAGCAGGAACGGGCCAGGCATCCTCTTCTGAAATTAGGTAAGGGACAATTTATAAATAGTGAAATAAATAGGGATGATTTGGTGTTGTTTTCTTGCTCGCTATTTGGACCACGCCATTATTAATCCGCCTCGTTTAGGTGAAACACTTGGGGAGTGCCTCAGCAGAAATAGCGCGTCGTTAAGAAATAAAGATTATTGGCAATACGACGCTGGGCGAACTCGTAATGAACAGCCCACGACCTAATCCTTGGTGGAGGAGGCGCAGAGCTGGGATTTGCTCTGCGGTGAGCGCGCGTGCGGTGCCCTGGCCTGTTTGCCTGCCTGCCAGAGGTGACGAGGACAGTGTGGGACAGCGGCTGGGAGCTGGGCGAGGGCTCCCGTGGCCCGGGGAGCTCCGCAGGTGAGGCGCTGCCTGCGCCCGACGCCGTGATTAGCGGTGGCTTGGTGGCACAAGTGCCACCCGCTGCCGGGGAGCCGGCCCAGCTGGCGGATGTGGTGTCTGACCCCGGGACTGCTCCTCCTCGGCGTCACTGCAAAACAAGAGCCCGGTGGTTTTTAAGCGAAGCTGTCTTAGCGGCGAAACTCGGCGGGGTGAGTCGTGGGCTGAAGTCATGGTAAGCGGTGGGGGGGAACGGATCTAAACGCTTTGGGCTGTGCTGCAGGTGCTCGTCTGGCTGTGCTTGAGGTCTCCGGGGGTTTGCTCCGGAGCTGTTTTCCAAGGAAGCCAGAAGCACTGGGCGTTTGCCCTTGTTTTTCTGCTGGTGGGAGGAAGAGAGGAGGAGCGGTTCGCCTTTGGGTTGCAAGACCAGCTCCAGGCTTCCCTTCTGCAGGCCTCGTGTCTGCAGGGTCTTCTCCTCGGGGGCTAATTCTTCCAGCCGTGGGAATGCCATCTGGATGGAGCAGTCGGTAGATGCCTTGTCCGTATGGATGTGCTCTACGCTGGAGCTGGGAGAGAGGAGGGTCAGAGCTGCCCTTGGCTGTGGCATAGCATTGTCTGGCTCTGCGTGCTGCGGGTCAGCGCCGGGGGCTGCTTCCAGCATCGCCCTCAAACCTCCCTTTCTTCCTCTGCGTTGGGGTCGGGCAGCACGGACCCGGGCGGCTGTGAGCAGGGGAAGGAGAAACGAAGCACACCAGCCAGCGCACGCGTTCAAAACAGAAAGCGAGAGAGGCAGAAAGGCTGCGCGGCTGCGTGCAGTTATTAGTTTAGTGTGTGGGTTACCCTGAGGTCAGGGGGTGGCACAGAAGATTTCGCTGGAGACATTAGGGTAGGTAAGGCAGCAGGCTGAATGCTTTCAAAAAACGTTAAAAAAAAAAAGGGGGGGGGGAGGGGGAGAAAAAGGCTTTTGTTTTCTTCTGTGGGGCTGCTTGTGGTTTTGTGCTGCCAAGGGTTTTTTGATTAGTGTATCTAAACGAGCCTGATAGACTCAGGTTATTTAGGGTCAGAGGGTTTTCCAGAAAGGGGAAGGAGACGGCGCTCTCGGTGCTCCCAAATCAAGTCATAACACAAAAAGACCCTGAGACGGGGAGTGCTTTCAGCAGCTCCCCCTCCCAGCACCCCGGGCAGGGGCAGCGTGGATGTGTCTACCCTTCCTCGCTGGCAGCAGAGGACACTTTTGGCACCTCTGGCTGTGCCCAGGTACGTCTTCGATCTGGTCCATGAAGGACTGTGTTTTAATGAGGCTGCTTTTGGCTCTGTAGCATTTTATTTCTCTAAACATTGGCCTTGTGCTCTATGGCTCTGCCGGGGTGATTTATGGCACTGGAAGCACGCTCGGTGTCCATCTCCAGTGATGTGCTCAGGAGCTAGCGCAGGTGCATCAGTTGAAACTGAATAATGTAGATTTTCCTTGTCGTTTTTTTCTAATTTTAAGTTAGCTGGCTTCACCCTAGGCTTTGGAGATGTGGCTTGCTGGTTTTGAAGTGTCTGTCTGTTGCGTGCAAGGCTGATGGTCAGGGCTGGGGCAGCGATCCAGCATGGTGTAGTACCAGCTGACTTGTGAAGGACAAAGACAGCGATGGATTTCTGAGTCTGGAAGATAGAGACAACCCAATCTCTTCACTGCATGTGGACGTCAAGCTGCTCCCAGCGACAGGGACCCAACCTTCCTCTCCTGGCTGGGTGACTTCCACAGTTTTCCAAGTCTGCTCTTGGCCTGGGCCCACTGTTGTCC
Source organism: Vanellus vanellus (assembly GCF_965231255.1). Classification (NCBI taxonomy): domain Eukaryota; kingdom Metazoa; phylum Chordata; class Aves; order Charadriiformes; family Charadriidae; genus Vanellus; species Vanellus vanellus. Next base: position 12,852,253 of record NC_138921.1, read on the forward strand.
TTGGTTGAGCGCGGGTTGGCCGGGCGGGCATCGGTGGGTGGGTCGTGGCAGGAGCAGGAGGCACCAGAGCAAGGACGTGCGTAGAGGGGTTGTGTTGCGGAGCTGCCGGGGGACAAATGTCTGTGCTGGAGGGTGCGATTCTCCCATCAGTGCTCCACAGTAGGAGCTGTTTTGGGGGGACCTCTGTGCTGGCTGTGCCTGGCTCATATCTCCCCAGTTCAGATGAGCTTTCCAGCTGCTCTCGTGGCATTGTATGGAGTTCCTTCTGCCGGAGAGGATGGGTGCCCCAGGGACCGGCCGGAGTAAAGCTCTGCTGTGGTGGCCGGTAGAGAGCAGTTGCCGGAGGTGTGTGTGGGCTGGAAAGGTGTAACCCTGACCGTGGCAGCTCAGCCCCACATCGCTCGCCCACAGCCTCTCTCAAACCATCCACGGCTCTACATGGTGCAGTCATGGGAGAGAGGGAACTCGAGTCTGTTTGTTTATACTCTGCCTACATGGTTAGAGGGGACACAGTTCCTTTCACCCAGGGTTATATTTTGGGAAGTTGCTGTTTTATCAGGAGAATAATAAGGTCTTGACATTGAGACTTCCAAAGTGGTTTTGGTTGCTTTGCTTTGGTTTGTTTTGGAAACATTCCCCCTCCTTTGCCTGAGTAAAGAAGCTTAATTTCTATCAACAGAAACGGCAAAGGTGCTCGTCTTCTCTGTGTGTCTCTTCCTGCCCTCTGCAAACCCTTCTCCCAACCCCCAAATCTGTTGATGTGCCAGAGCCCCTGACCCATGGTCTTTCTGCTTCCTTCGTTTCTGTTGCATGACACTTACTGGATTTATGAAATTCTGCAAAACTTCCATAAAGTACATCTGTGTGGGAGCACCTGAACCATGAGGAACAACAGGAAGGTTGGGCTGAAGGGAACAAAGTCCTGACCAGAGGTGATGGGACAATTGAGGGCCCTGGAGAAGGGGCTCTGACATGTCAGCAGACTTGGGGGGGGGGGGGGGGGGGGGGGGGGGGAGGAGGGTTTGCAGAGGACAGGAGAGATGCAAAGTGAGAAGGAGGGAGAGGATGAGCAAAAAGTAGAATTGAGCATAAACCAACAAAGCAATGGAGAGGAAGAGGAGCAGTGCGTAGGTTGGGGCTGCCGAGTTTTGAGTGGCTTTATTTCAAGTGTCTTACAGCTGCCCTTGAGCAGGTGCCAAGGCTGCATTAGAAATTTTAGGTCGGGATGGGGACTAAATCACTCTTGTGCTGCGCGCTTCGGCGGTGGGGAATTCACATGGCGCCCACCGGACACCTCTCCCTCGTCTCTGCCCGCACCCGGACGGTGCGGCGGCGCTGGCAGCGAGGTGCCTCCCAGCATACGTCTTTAAAACACCGCTAAACACAACTGGAGCCTCTTCTGAAGGCAGCTCGTAAACCTTTCCAACATTTGCATTTTGAAAAACACAGTCATAGCTCACAGTGCAATTTACTACAGTGACATTCTGAGCAATTAAACCACCTACGTCCTGCCAGGTCTCCCGTGGTTCCTTTGACAGTTCATCGCAGGGCACAGAAATTTGTCAACTTTAATCCTCCTCGCTAATTTTTAGGTTACGTTTTCTTCTGGTAAAACCAAATGCTGATGTGAGCCCAGCGGAGCAGGGCAGAGTGAGCTGGGCGATGTCTGGAGAAGCAGGAGCTGGTGCTCGCCAGCCTTGCCCTCGGCGGGGAAGCTGGAGAGGCACGTCTGCCATCCCGGTCCTGAGCTAACGGCCCCGTGTAACGAGCTTCCCCGTCACTTCAGGCCACGCCAGCAAGCTCTGAGCTCCACCAGCACTTTTCTGATGGGGGATAGAGGAGGAAAAGGCAAAGCTCAGCTGAGTGTGGGCAGGGGGAAAGGAATAACAGATGGTTCTCGGGACACGCAAGAGCCTTTTTTCTTCTCAAGGGCACAGCCTTCGAGCCTCCCAGACGGGTAATTCTTGTTTATACGCCCACAGAAGGTGACGGTCCCAGTTGTGGGCCTATTGGTGTGTCTTCCCAGACATGGTGTGTTCGTTATGTAGGTGGATGTCAGGAGCTCCACCGCGCTTTTTTTTTTTTTTTTTTCAAGTTTAAAACCAGGATGAGCACAAACATGGGGAAGCTCATTGTAGGCAGCAATTCTGCTTTTGCTGGAGCTCTAGGAGCTGACAGGCTCCTCTGCTTCAGATTTCTGAGTTTGTCCCATCTGTGGTTGGACCTATGGCATATTCTGTCCTGAAGCCCCCCAGAGCCTCCTGTATGGATGAAGAAAAAGCAGCATCACAGGGTAGCATCCTCTCTTAACACCTGGATTTACAGCAGAAGGAGAACATCGCTATGAGGATGAGGAGATGCTGTTCCACTAATGCCCTCCTTACGTCGCAAGAACCTGTCTGAAGACACCCCTTGCCCCAGAGCCCGAGGTCTCAATTGGCCAGGCTGGAGGTAGAGACCAGGAGTGTGGGGCTGGCACAGGTCCCTGGTTCCTGGCGTTTCCCAAGATCAGTCAGAACAGAAAAGCAGCGGCACCCCACTATTGCCTGATGCTGGGGGGAAATGAACCTGGTTCCAAAAACTGGTGCACCTTCCTGAGCACAAGGAGCAGTGGTGGCCATCAGACACCACTGGTCCCTTTCCTCCTCCATCTGATATTTGGCCTTTTCCGCTTTTATGCGAGAGGGCCTGAACAGGGGGAAGGGGAGAAAGAGCTTTTCTTGCCCCCCCCCCCCGGACTGAGTGCTTATAATTTCATTTTTTCTTGCTGGCTTTCCAGAAAGCTGCTGTGCAAACATCTTGTTTTACCCTCTGGTGGCCAAAGATGTTGGGCTTTGATGTTCCCTTCTGCTCCGCAGCCGGCTGGAGGAGAGCATGGCATCCAGTGCCGGGCTGCCCCGTTCGCTTACGGTGTGGGAGAGGGGGTCTCTGGGCGCAGATTGGTGCTATTTAAGCTCTCAAATCCTTTCTGTGCCTGCCACGCACCTCGCTGGGGCACTTCTCCAGCTTCCCTCCTACTGGAGCATGTCAGTCTTCACTACAGTGGATCAAATAATTTCTGTTGCAGCTGTTAGAGCTGAGAGTCCCCTGCCCACACCCCCAGCTGAATGCACGGACGATTTTATTTATTGATTATTTTTTTTTTTTTATTATTTTTTCTTAGACTCTGAAATTTCTTTTTCCTTTTTGAGGGACTTGGAGCTCTTTTGTTCCAGTTCAGAACTGTTCGAAATAGACTCCCAGGTGGGATTGGTTCTCACATAAATGTGTGTCAGTGTTACCAGGGATATTCTGTGGCAGGGCTTTCTATGCCATAGCTGAAGGTCTTAGTTAATTAGATGATTAGTCTTCTGGTCAAGTATCTATCTCCAAATAAAAAATAGCAGTTGAGCGTAGCTGCTAAAATACTGTTGCTGGAATCAGTCTGTGGCACAGAGCAGGAGGGCTTCTTATTTAATTAAAATCAGGAACATACTGTACTGTACTCTCCAAGGGTCAAGGAACAAAAGGGACGTACACATAATAAGTAGCAAACTGTCCTTTCAAACCCCTTGAGCTCAACCCAGGGGAGCTGTGTTTAAAGGGACACTCTCAAGATCACATTTGTGATTTCTCTTCTTTTTTATTTTATTTTCTTTTTTCTTTCTTCATACCGCTGTGTGGATTATTGAAGCTGAAAGTATCCTGTGACTTTTCATTTTCTTCCTACCCGTTCTTCCTCTTGGATTTGAAGCTGGCATCAGGACTGCTTGGCTGCCAAAAATCCTGGTGTGCGTGCCCGGTGGCTGGGTCCAGCTTGCTGGGGTCCCATCCCAGCAGCCAGCCCGTGCGCGCCCCGCTGCAAGGCTGGAGGCAGTTTGGACCTGGGCCTGAGCTTCCATCCCAACACGTTGTGGGACTGGGGCTTAATGGGAACCCTTTTGGGGGGCAGAAAGCACTGAGCTGTGTGGTCCAGCACCCAAGTGCTTCAAAGGAGGAGTATCTATCTGCTTTGTTCTGAGTTGCCGGCGTTTGCTGCTTGCTTGAGAGTTGCCACCAGCCTAACGAGCTCTTCTCTGTTTGTTTCTGCAGGACGTCGCGCTGTTGGAGTACCAGCATCATTCCAGGGATTTCGCTTCCCACCTCCCGCCGGGGTCTATCATGCAGCCGCAGCGGCGGAGGCCGTCCCTGCTCTCCGAGTTCCAGCCCGGCAATGAGAGGTACCGCCTCCCCCCGGGCCACGGGCGTCCCGACTGCGGTAGCGAGTGTTTTGCGCAGCGCTGTGATGCGGAGGAGGGCTGTGCGAGACCTCGGGCAATGTGATGTTGTGTATCGGTACTGACTGTGCTCAGTCTCTGTGCCGGTCTTCGCTTCGTTGTGCTAATGCAAGTGGCACCTTTGCCTTCTGGTTTCTTCCCTTGGGCTGTCACGCATTTTAAAGACATCTTCAAAACACCAAAAGGAAAAAAAAATAAAAAACCCCAACCCCCTCACTTCTGTGAAGTTACACGTCGCTGTGACTGGTTGCATGGGCTTTCTTCAGTGTAGAAAATAAAGCTGTGTGGTCGGGTTTGGTCTGTGGCTGCCGAGGCTGAAGGGAGGAGTGAGAAGAGCTCATTTCCACCACGCGTCTCCGCTTCCTCTTCTGCTGCCCTTCCTCCCCGCGTTCATGGTTTCTGTTTCTTTTTCTGCATTCCCCTCGCAACTTTCTCTGAGCTGCTTTTTTCCTGTCTGCTCCCCCCGCGACTCTCCCCGTGTCCCCATTTTCTTTCGTCGCTTCCCGTGGGAGGCTGGCGGTGTTTTTGGGTGCTATGCAGGCAAGCGCTGTGTGGCTGGAAATGCCGTAGATGCTGTAACCACAGGAGCCGATCTGTTCTGAAGACCATCACTCTCGCTCTCTGTTTTGTCACAAAACGCTGCGCTCTCACAGTTTCTCTTCTGCATTTGATGCTTAGTGGTTTTGGAAAATACTGGCCTGGCAGTGAAATAAGAGCCTTGCCACAGTAGATTTATGCAAAGCTTTTTTTTTTTTTTTAATGCTTATTCCTTAGTCGGGCTGAGAATAAAACCTGTGCAGAGTCACAGAGATGAATCTTTCTCTCAAATCATAATTGTTAGGGGAGAGGAGAAAGACCTCCGGGTGCTGGATGCATAAGGGCATAGACGTAGACAGGATGGGTTGGGTTCAGCTTGGTTAGTTTTGCATCTGCCCTCCTGGATGTGCTCTTCTGGATTGTGCCTGGCGCACCTGCGCGTGCAGAGGGTAATGTCACTTCTGATGACGAGTAATTTATTGCAGCCTGTTCCATTGCCTGGGCTTGCTTTGATTTCTTAGCGCAGAGTAACACGGTGAAGTTGGAAGTGGGTCAGACTAAGCTAAATTTGGGGGAGATGGGTAAAGAGGACCCAGCAACATGCTCCTGCCTGTTTTTTATTTTAACGCTACTTGTGGTTCGCAAAATGGAGAAGAGAACCAGTTCTGCTCTCCAGTAAAATGAAGGTTTCAATGTCTGAATATGGTATTTTAAAAACATGTATCTTCGTTCTTCCATGTAACTTAAAAAAAACCCTGCAGGCCGTGGTGTCTGCTGTACCGCATGCCTAATCTGGTGTGGTTATCTGAGCATCTCGCTTTGGCTTACAAATGTTTCAAACTCTCCAAACTTATTTTTGTGTTGACAATCACATGAATGTGGGTAAATGTTAACCAAGGTTGTCACGTCCAGATACACATCCGAATGCTTATCACAGTTACTTCACTTTCGACACGAATGGTCAAGTTTTGGCATGCCATAAAAAGAAACTTTGTTTTGTAACAGACCCAACTTACATTTCATCCCTTTCCCCTGTAACATCTGAAAAACTGAACTTTTGCAAAAATTATACTGGGTAATAAAGCTAAAAATACTACTTAAGTTTAGTTCATTTTGGCGTTTGTGCCAGAATGCTGGGATATACACTCATTAAAAAAATATTTGGGGGCATCTGGGGATGCAGGGTGGGGGGCATTTTCAGAAATTTTCAGTCCAGTGTAATTACTTATTGAAGTCATTCAAACTGGGTGGCGTTGGGGTTGGGAAGGTGTTAGTCTGTTTTTGCAAAGCCAACTACTATTTCTCTGCATCTTTAGGCGCTACCCTGAAAAATCTCTCCTACGGGGGCTTTGCTTTTTCATCTTTGTGGTGTGAGGATCTGCTCTAATAGCGCCTGATGGGTACTTGGTTGCTCACTTGAGGGTTCCTCGGGTGCTCAAGGGCCAAAACCCTAGAGCTTCTGGAGCAGGTTGGGTTGGTCATTGATGCCCACCCCAAAAAATAGCTCTGTCTCTGCCTGGTGCAGAGCAAAGCCTGGACAAGGGAGGGTGGCAAAGCAGCCGGCTCTGCAGCTGAGTCCCCTTGGCAGGTTCGTGCCGGGCGCATCTGTAATCACTTTGGCACTGTTCCTGGGCTGGGATTGATGGGTTTGAGCAGAGGCAGCTGGCTCTCAGCGTGAGGGGCTGGGGGGAAGGAACGACCGAAGGCAAACAAGTGAAGCCCGCAACGTGGGCACAGGTCATAAATAGAGGACGGCACAGGGGTGTGCTGTGCCTGAAAGGAAGACCCTCACCTTGGTTCCCTGCCTGGTACCCCACCTGGCACGCAGTGGTGGTGGGTGCGAGACAGTCTTCCCCTTGTTGGTGGGGGGAACCCTTCCAATCTCGCATTGCTTTGGGTGTTCAGAGGAAGCCGGCTGTCCGCTGTTGGCTGCCGTGGCCGATGCTCTTCCAGTATCACTCCCCTCCTTAAAGAAGACAATGTGTGAGGCTGGTGCAAGCGGGATGTGGCAGACTGACAGCGCTGGAGATTGAGCCCTGTGCATGTTCCCAGATGGACATCCCTGCCCTGCCATCACCGTGCCTCGTGCTGACCGAGAGCGGTGCCTGCAGCCGGAGAACACGGTTCAGCCCTTGGGCCACTTAGTCCCGGTTCCTCTGAGCCCACCTGTCCGGTGGGTGGCTGCTGTTTGCCCTCCTCTTCTGGAAACCCAGGGATTCACTTTACTCTCTGTTGGTTTTGGGAGGTTGTCCCCCAGTTTGATTTTGCCTTCGCCTTGGGCAGATCTCTTACACCTCTGCAGGCTGTCTTTGCACATGGTATTTGAGGCTTGACCCCATGGACGCTTTAAATCCTGCCGAAATCATTTGGGCTTGCTTAGATGGTCTTCCTACAGCTTTGCAGCTTTTCTGTCTCTCCTGGCTGCAGTTTTGCTGTAGCCACCAGGGTGGTGGTTAGTTGTGGTCCAGTGAGAAGGGAACAAGCAGTGAAGCATTTCACCACGGGCACAGCGTTTTAAGTATGACTCAGGTGTTGGTGGCAAAAAGCTGGTGAGCGGGAACTTGCTGGAAGGAATGGGGTGCTGAGGCGGTCCCACATTTTGGGGCTCCCTGAGCAAGAAGCTCATTGAATGTCAGGCTCAAGCAGCCGGATGTCCCCACAGCTGGGCCTGGTGGGTCAGGCAGGATGGGGAGAACCAGCTTCTGAAGTGTCACGCCATCGGGGGCTCTCCTCCCTCGGGGCTGATGTGCCTCCTGCTTCTCCTGCATCCCACCCAGGGCAGCCCAGGTCTGCGGGAGATACTGGGGGGTTGCAGACTGCCCTTCTCCAAGTACATCGGCCTTGAGAGTCGTCATCACCCCTTGGTGGATGAGTAGAGACTTGAACTCCCTGTGCAGCAATTCTGGCTTGGAAGAAGGAAGGAAAACTTGAACCACTCTGAATCTGTTGCTATAGGGAAAGTTGGCTCTTTGCAGAGATGTGCTGCTTTCCTTGGTGTTTTTTTTGGTAGCAGGATTTTTCTTGGAAGGATCCATAGACTTCCCCTTAGCCTGTTCGGTTGGCTGTGCCAACTGGACTGCAGGAGCGAAGAGAAGTATTTCAGGATCTGCTGTTGGTACAAGTCGTACCGTGAATACTTGCAGAGGAATGTCCTGGCAAGGTGACAAGGATTAGGGTTTTTCCCCCCCCCCCTCTTCTATATATGTATCTTGGTCCACAAAAGAACTGAGAAAAGCTGGGTTGAGTGTTAAATGGCAGGTGCCAGTGGGGTGAGGGGTCTGAAAAATCAAGGAATTGGGTTTTTCTGACTTCTCATGTGTGTTAGGATTTTAGAGTGAGGTTCCATATTAACGTAGGAACGCTGGGGTGGATAATGGCTTCTCTGGCAGAAAATGTGGCTGTAAATAAGCCGTATGCACGTTAACACAGTATATTCCACCTTTATCCTGCGTAAGATGAGTCACTGTTTTCATAGGAGATTATTTCCCCAGTTCAGGAGACCACGCTCCTTTTTCAGAGTCTTTCTGCTTAGCAGTCACGAGGAGTTTGAAGAGTTTGCCCGGTGCTGATCTGGAGTATGACATTTAGGATACGTTAAGCAGCTGCTGTGTTTCTGCAGCCATCCGAGATAGCCATGTGCAATATAGCATGAGAGCAGGCCTAATTACTGTGCTTATTGAATGTGATTAATCCTGCTGGCTGAGGAGCCCGGGGAGCGGTGGGAAGCCGGGGCAGTGTGCGTGGCCGCTGGAAATCACGTGCAGCTCTCGGTCTTCATCTGTGCTGGGCCAAATGGCACCAACTGCTCCTGATTTAACAGCGTGACTGATCTGATTTTATTTATGGTCTTTAATTAAGTTTCCATATTTAAAGGTGACCCTTTTCTCGGGAGTGAGCGGAGGTGCCGCTGAAATCCCTGCAACCATACATCCTTGTGTCATATCACACCTGAAATGATGTTCTGAGAGCTGCATTTTTTTTCCTCCCAGTAAATGAATGTGGGAAAATAACTACTGGAAAGGGCAGATGCTGCTGAGTAGACACTTGGTGACAAGCCTTGTCTCACAGCTACCCTCTGCCCCGGTGTGAGCTGCGAGCACATCCACGGGTGGGCACAGAGGGTGACCGAGGCTCCACGGAGGAGGTGTGGAGACACAAGGCTTAGTGGAATGGGCCAATGTGTCCTGGCAGGGAGGTGTGAGGGGAAACCTGGGCTTTGCCTTGGCTGGGATGGAGGGGTAAAAGTTTGTGAACCGACTTTCCCGTGCTTAATCTTGAACCAGATTTATTTGGAGGGAGGAAAGGTGATCTTGCAACGTATGCAGCAGGCCTGGCGGAACGTGGGATGTCCCTGAAGCCATTAGTTCAGGGAGTGCTCCAGCCACCCAGGATGGCCAAGAGGACTTTCCTGTGGTGCTCCAGGTTTTGGATGCCTGGAGAAAGCATGTGGGAGAGCTTGTGGAGGGACACAAATATTCCTTCTCCTCCTTGAGTGAGGCAGTGCCATTGTGTGGCACAGTGTTAAAGCTTCTGCTGGTCCTGTCCATGAATAATTCAGCCTCCGTGTGTGAAGATCTTCAATATGCAAGTTTTAAATAAAGCATCTGCTCTCATCTAAATTGCAGTTGGCTTGGAAGAAGTTGGCTGAGGGGGTTGCGCAGGGCGGCTGAGGCACAGCTACCTGCCCTTGTGTGGGAACGCACAGCCGGAGCATCACGAGGATGCTCGTGGGACCATCTGGTCACAGGTGCTCAGTCAGACCTTGTGAGGACCTGGGAGTCTCCTTAAGCTGGACCACATGGTGAGCCAAGCACCCTGCTCCGGGCTGTCCCACACCTTTTGGCTTGTGAAGACTCAGTCCCGGTGCTGGCAGACGTTGCTGAGGGCATGGGAGCTCCGCCTTCCTCACCCAGACAGGCTGCTCTTCCTGTGGCCTCTGTTGTGGAGTCGTGATGGTTTTTCTCCCTCTCCACCTGTATGACAGAGGGAATGTATCAGCTGGCCCTGTACATGGTTTTCTAGCTGCCTGGTGGCAGGTTTGCCCCTACAAACCCTCCAGTTTCTCTCTCTAACAAGTCTCAATTTGCCTGGTCTCCCACTCTGGCTACCATTAGCCGTAAAGTGGTTGTTGAAACCTCCGACAAATCTTAGCTTTGGCTATAAATAATTCACTTCAACACTAATGGTTTTCTATATTACTCGCTCGCAAAAGCATTTTATTGTCTGTCTGTACCTGTGGGGGCTGGAGACCTTTTTTAAAGCTTATTTTTGGAGACAGTTTCCTACCAAACCGTGTCAGCCAGAGGAGATAAACAGCTGCAGCAAGGCGATCGTTTGTCTTGGTTCCGGTTCCAAGCAATGGCGAGAGACAGTTTTCCAGCCTGGTTATGTTGTTTGGCCCCATGATGTAGGGAACGATATTTGCGGATGGGAGCAAAACTTAAAATGTGCCCTTGCTGGGAAGTGGGTGGGAGCCAGCTCAGAGTTGCTGCTGGTGTTTTGAGCCCTTGGTGCAGGAGGCACGTCTCCGTGAAGTCAAGCTGGGTTCGCTGGATGTCGCAGAATAGCAGTTGTTCCTCCTCCTGCCGCCTTCTGCTGCTCAGCTGATGGAGAACCGGGAAGGTTGGAAGAGCAGGGGAGAGTTGTGCTGCTCCAAAGAGCCAGGCAGTGTGCTCCTGAGGTGGGCTAGTGGGGTGGGAGAGTCTTCTTTGACCTCCTGAAAAGTTCGTATTTGCTCATTTCCCTGTGATTTGGCTTCAGCAAAGTAATGAAGATAAAGGTAAGATCCATTTAGATCTCATCGGGGCTGCTTTTACGAGCTCCAAGGGCAGCTCAGGATGTCTCATTTGATCCTCTCTCCCAGGAGAGAGATGCTCTCAGCTTCCTCTATACCCAGCTAGCAGTCAACCCCATTCAGCCCATCTTTTGCTCAGCTGGTTCTTGTGTAGGTACAGCACAGCCGAAGATGTTTTTCCAGGTCCCGATGACCCGCGTGCACTGGATCGAGTCGCAGATGCCCCGCGCTTGCTGTAGGATTTTATCCGCTCACGCCTTCGTACTGCCCTGTGCGACTCTGCTGAGGAAACGGCCCCGGGTGAATGAGTAACGCGGCTCTGCAGCTGGTAGGGTGCGATTAGTTTGTCAGATTAGTAATAAACCAAAGGTCTAATCTTGGGTTATCTTGGTCTTCTGGACTGGGACCTGCCCAAAGCGGGGCTGTGCGCGGATGGCTGGACGTCGGGGCGAGCCCTGGGCTCCCAGCCCGGCTGCGTCAGCAGATCTCACGCCGCTCCGCGGCTTTTAAGTAGTTCAGTGTTTGTGGCGAAGAGCTCCGGGTGAGGACTAACCCGCCCCACTTCATAATTACCGCTGGCATTTGGTTTCTTTCGTTTAATCATGCATAGCTCACATGCAATTAAAAACACTCTTTCCCTTCAGCAAAGTAGGAATCTCTGGAATAAAGCAGCCAGGTGGGAACTGTTTGGAAAATGCAGCAAAACCCCAAACTCGGTGTCAAGGGAGGGTTTTTTGGGCAGGGCCGTTTTTAGGCTGACAGCAACGTCATCGCTGTATTAAAGTCTGTTGTAAAGAGCCGGCTGCAGGTGTGGATGTAAAGAGTGAAAGGTGCGAAGGTTTCAAGCAGGAGCATTTGGATTTGCAGCCAGGACAGGCTGAGCGGGTTGTGTTGGGCAAAGCGATCTCGGGAGCGGCTGGAAATTCCAGTGGATAAAGTTTAACAGCAGTTCCAATGGATGTGGAAATGGAAATAAAATAGCACCCTATAACATTGCAGCTGCTTTCCCCGGCGTGGCCCCTGCCTCGCTGTAAGTAACCGCCTTTGTACAGCTGAGTGTTGCTCTTATCGTAAAAATACATGTTTTTTTCTGAGCGTAGCAGTCATGTCAGGTTGTGTTGGGTTCCTGACAACTGCAGAGGTCTCGGAGCTGTCCTGTGTCAATTAGAAGCTTCGTGGTAATACGGCCTTAAAAAAAAAAAAAAAAAAAAGGGAAGAAGTGAAAATAAATACATCTGATTTTTAATTGCCTCGGTACAGCAGAGCCTTGGGTGTCGGAATATTTTAACACCTGCCCGGCTCAACAGTTGCTTATTGTTAGTGGGTTTTACAGCAGAGCCCGCGGTGTCGGCGTGCAGCTGCGGGCAGGGTTGGCAGCGCGGCGTTGGGACGAGCCAGCGGGAAACTTGAGCGGTGCCAGGAGATATTCCAGGGCTCGCTGAGCAAAGTCGAGCGTGGATCAGTGTGAAAGTGCTTGCAGGTGAAGCGAGCCGCCCTCCACCGCCGAGTTGGAGAGCTGTTCCGCTGTGAAAAGTTTGCCGCGTGAGCTGCGCGTTCGCTTTCTCGTCGGTTGGAGAGCGGCGTGGCGAAGGCAGTGCCCGTGTCCGTCCCCCCCCCCCCCCCCCATCCCCTTTTTGCTGGGGAGGAGGAAGAGGATGAGCCAGATTCGGTTTCCGTGTGTCAGCAGCGAAGCTGCTGCCCGAATCCCAGCGCCGGCCACCTGTGCCAAACCCACAGCAGCAGAGTTTGGCCTGAATATGCTTTGTGCCTGCTGTTCGTGTTGAAATTAAAAAAAAAAAAAAGTAAATATAAAAATAGAGAAAAAGCCCTATGTTGCTCCCTGGAGTGGGGTGAAGTTAGGTGTGCTGCTGGAGGGGAGGGCAGAGGGCTTTGCTCGAGGTGGTGCCCCTGAGAAGGTGGTTTTCACCGGGGTTCCTCCTCTCTCTGGATGTGGTCCAGAGCCGTTACAGCCGCTGGAGAGATTCCCGCTGGCTTCAGAGGGCTCTGGATCCTTCCCTTTTTGTCATCCTCTCCGAGATATTTAATTAAGCTAGGTAAAAATAAACGTCAGCAGTTGCAGTTTGTGGGTGGGGGACAAACGATGCCCAAGTTCCCCTGTCTGTTATGCTTGCTCTTGACAAAACGCATCCCCTCCCTTCCTCCCCTTCGAGTAGCTTCAAAGGCTGTTTAGTTTGCCGTTGTTTGGTAACTGGGGAGGATACTTCACCACACAGCTCGGGAGAACTTGAACAATCTTGTTTAAGGAAGAAAGTGGGGGGGGGGGAAGCTGTTGTTTTGTTTTTTTTTTTCCCAAGCTTTGAATCTCCCATGCTTCGTTTTATTTTCATTTTTTTAAGAGACACTTCTGCCTGAAGTGTTAAAAACACACCCTTGGAGCTGCTGCAGCAAAGCTGATCCTTGGGCATAGTAAAAGGTATAATGTATTTTTGTAGGATCCCTTTACAATTCCCACAAGAGAACCCTGCTAGGAAAAACAGAGCTACAAAAAAATATTTTACATGTGTTGTGGCTTTTTTTTTTTTTTTTTTTTTTTTTTTAAAGGCAAAACCAACCTCCATTTCCAGGTATTACGAACTGCATCATATTTAACATGTGAAAGAGATTTGAGCCTGACGTGACTTGTTGGTGCAGTTGCTATCACCTGATAATGTGCCTTTACAGCGTGCCAGGTCTGTGTCAGAGACGTGCAACTACGTGTGGCCGCTTTCTTTCCTCCCCATCCTGGAAAAATAAATCCCTCCTGGCTGGCCACGGAGGAGTATGCATTTTTTCCCCGGCATATAATCTTTGGTATTGCTATAGAAGATGCTAAATATAGGCAGCGGTGCAGGTACCTTTGACTAAATAAGCCCAACGTGGCAGAAGGGAGCTCCGCCTGGTCTTAGGGGCCACCAGGGGATTTATGGGCCAGATTTGAGGATTTTCTGAGCTTTGGCTCGTTCTGACCCACGTGGCATGACAGGGAAGGCTCAAACCTGCAGCCTCGTTCGCTTTGCCCTGATGTAGCGACAGCCACCCACCACGTGTGGTGGGGCAGGAGATGGCAGCGGGGCTTTCCAGGTGACACGGCGGCGGTGCTGAGGAGGGGGACAGTGGGGTGGCCTGTTGGGCTTGGAGGATGGCGGTGACGCTGCACCTCACGTCCTGCTCCCCCGGGTGATGCCTGGTTCTGCCTGCGTGCAGAGGTGCACCGTGCCCAGCGACCAAGCTGTGGAACTGTGCATCCTGGGTCTGCAAAGACCGGAGATGTTCGTGTCCGGGGCCACCCGGCCTCCCTTTATGCACCCTTCTGGGAAACGGGCAGAAGTTGAGCCCTGTCTTCCTTGAGTGGTTTGCGGTCGGAGAGCAGGGGAAGAGCAGAGGCGGTTTGTTTTCTAAAGGCTCCTTTCTCTCTGTCCCCAGATCTCAGGAGTTGCACCTGAGAACGGAGGCGCATTCCTATCTCTCTGACCTGACCAAGCCGTCGGACTTGGAGTTCATTGAAACCAAGAGACCGCGCCTGGATCTGCTGCAGGACCCGCTGATGCGGCACTCGCCTCTCCTGAACCAGAGCCAGCAGGGAGGGACAGAGGATCTCTCAAAGGTAAGGGGACAGCGACCGGGGCTGGGGGCTGGGCGTGGGGTCTCTGTGTTGGGTTCCCCTTGGCCGGTGTAGAGCTACCTTTGAGGCTCTGAGCCCCTACATGAAGTCAGTGTAGATGGTGGTTCCTGATGCATCGGTGGTGTTGATGATAGTCACTGAGATGGGGCCACCGCTTTGGGGGAACAGAAGCATATCAGCTTTCCCCGTAACTGTTGCAGTCATGGGCTTGCGTTTACTGGGCTATTAGATACACCAGAACAATTTAGAAGCTCCTGTAGGGTGAATTGGGGATGGTCATGTCTGGCTTTTCTGGATGCTGTGCCCTGATTTGATTTTTTACTTGACCTTTCTTATTTGTAACCTCTCTTTATTTAATATCGGTGTTTGAAGGGTTTGAATCGGTTGCTGGTGATTCTTTAATATAATCTTCCCCAGCAAAGCCTCCCTTGTCTTAGTCTCATTTAACAAAGCAAATTGTTTACTTGCGATTGTCCCCTCTGCACATGTAATAAATGCTGCAAAGAGAAATCCCTTGCTCGGGTGCCTATTTGGATTTACTTTCATGTTCTGCTGGAGTAAATTGTATTTGATTTTTTTTTTTTTTTACCTCGAGCTTGGACATATTCCGGGTTGGCAGGAAAGTCTTGCTGGGGGCAGCTGGCTTGTGCTGCCGGCGTGAGCTCCGGCGCTGTGAGCGCCCAGGGTTAACGCCGCTGCAGGCTGGGCTTCCGCGGTCCCGTGAAATGAAAAAAGAAGTCCCATCCTTACCCAGAGTGACGGGGATGGTTTGCTGTATCGCTGGGGGAGCTGACTAAAATAACACACAGGCAAGAAAGCTCTCGGTTGGGAATGCCGGGATATTCAGATGTCTCTTATCCGTACAGTCCTGGTGGGCCTTACATGAGATCCCTCTGACCTGTCTCGAGTGAGAAGGACATTTAACTTTGAGGTAGCTCAGATGCTGAGGGAGGCCTGGCAGGATCTCCTGGAGGAGAGGGCTGCAGGGACTGCCGATTAGTAATGGTGAGCTGATACTGGAAGGGATGGAGCAGCTCTTTAAGAGCTGTGTTTGAACTCCGGGACCATGAGAAATGCGCCAGACCCATCGGCTTGCTCTCCTTTAGCTTTTGATAGTGAGTTGCCTTGGAAAAGGTGCCTCTGAGGTGCTGTGGCCCTTCTGCGTCCCGTCTTTGCTGCTCGTCTTAATGAGGTGATGCTGTGACCATCCAGGAGTCTGCTCTCTCTGCCACCGGGACGTGTTGTGATGGCTCTGAACTGTAGAGTATACTTGGGGGATGTTGAGTTGGGTGGCTGATGGGGAAAATAAACTGTTGGCCACGAAACAAAAAATATCCCTCTCCAAAGACGTGAGGAAACCAGGACGGCTTTTCTGTCTGCACATTATTTCCATCAGCAGTTCTGTTCTGCTTCTCACCGGAAAGCCACGTATTGTCTCAGCTATTTGTTTCTAATAGGCAAAGCCGCTCTTGAGGCATTAGTTGGTGAGTTCGGGGGCTGCATTTGCTTCTTGGTCTGTGACACGTTTCCAAGAATTACATGCATTTTATGAGGCTTAAAACATTTGTTAATGAAAGAGAGAGAGACAGAAAGCCGTAAGATACAATTCATCAAGACAAGATTACGCTTTTAGTGGAGCCATTTGTAATTCCAGAGTCTGGAAGGAAGGAAGAAAAAAAAAAATGATGTCCCTGACTGGTGAGAGCATAAGTGGAGCCTGACTGGTGAGAGCATAAGTGGAGCTGGGATTAGTTGCTCAAAACTAGTGGGGGCCATTTCCAGAACGGGTTTGATGGAGCTCACTGCAAGACTGGGAGGATCTCAGTGCTGTTCAGATGGTTGGGAGCAGAAGGCAAGTCTGGGCTGTAGGACCACCGTGCTGAAGGTATATCTGCCTTTGCAGCTTGGGAAGTGGGATTAATAGCAGTCTTTTGGCTTTATTCTCAGACTAGTCTATAAACTGCTTTTGGACACCTTAAGGTCGTGGTAAAGCTCCTGCAGCTGATCTGTGCGTCGCCCTCAGCCTCAGCGTGTTAGAGAAGGGTCTGCTGGTCTAGAGAAAATACAAAGAGCTGAGACTGGTCTTCGGCCACAAACTCTGGACACGTGTAAATCTGGGCTATTTACACATGTAAAACTACTTCTTGCGTCCGTGCTAAGCCAGCAGCAGTTGAATTTGGCACTTGGCTCTGATGGTGTAAATCACCATCCAGAACAGCTGATAAAGACCTTCCCGAGAGGCTCTGCGCTGAGCTCCATGACTGCTGTCAGCTCCTCTGCCTGGCTGATGGGACCTCCTAAAACAACACGTCCCCGTGCAGCCCGTCCAGGCAGCTAATCCCCGTTCTCCTCCAGCCCTGCGGACACTGGCCTGTGTAGCACCGTGGTTTTCCTGCGTGTCCTCCGTTCTCAACGAGCTTCTTCCCTTCCCGTAAGCACTCTGCGAGGTGGGTGCAGAGCCAGAGGTCTCTGCACATCTGCAAGCTGCATGTGGACCAGCGGTGGCACACGCGTGGTGGCAGGACGTGTGGCACACAGCGGTGGCACACGCGTGGTGGCAGGACGTGTGGCACACAGCGGTGGCACACGCGTGGTGGCAGGACGTGTGGCACACAGCGGTGGCACACGCGTGGTGGCAGGACGTGTGGCACACAGCGGTGGCACACGCGTGGTGGCAGGATGTAGGTCCCAGTGACCAGAGCCGGAGAGAGGAATTAGCTGTTCCATTTGTGCTGCTGACTCAGCGCCTGACAAAGTGGTTCGATGCTTTATCTGGGGCAGGTTTGCAAGCCGGGTGAGCCCAGGGTTACTACACCCGCTGGTGGCTGTTTGGACAGAGTATCCCAGGAGTTGTTCGCTTACCCCTTACCCCATTCCACGTCGTTGCAGTCACTGCGTGGGGAGGAGCTCAATTTGCTCATGAGAGTAACAGCACCAGGACTACTTTTCATGGTGATTTCGCAGCTCGAGCTAATTTTTGCACAGTAAAGGGCTCCACAAAACTCTCAATAAAAGGGGTAGGGCTTTGGTTATACGCTCTGGGTGCCAGCCTGACCGTCCCCCGGGATGTAACTGTGCGGCAGCAATGGATGTCGCTCTCGGGCAGTGGGTACCTGTTGGCCTCTGCTGGTTTCAGAGCAGCGGTGGAGCTGAGATGCAGAATCGGGTCTGCGGTGGTGTGAGTTTAGCACGTCCCCGATAACTGCCGGTTACATCAAAGGTACCAACCTTCAGGCCAGGGGAGAGAAGCTAACACCATTCCTGCATGTTCCCAAGGCCTTTGTTTTGGACCACAATCTGTGCTCTGAACACAGATGAAGTAATTGATGTGGCAGATGCTGGTAACAGGTTCCAGGGTTTTTTCCCCAAAGAGAAGTGGATCTCTTATGTCTCCTATTCCTCATCTACCTCTCTGGAACGTGGGGTGAGCTGGGCCCCTTTACCCTGTTCGAGATCACTGCAGCCTCACTCCAAGCAAGGCTTAGACTGTAAGGAGAAGGTAATGTCTTCTATTAGATCAGCGTGTTATAGCTGGAGAAAACAGACACGCTTCTGGGCAGCGTGCCTCTCAAAAGCACCGGCTTCACAGCTGAAGCTCAGTGGGTCTAGTAAAAGATATTACCTTTCCTTACGAATCTCGCGTTGCTCATATCCTTGAACGCTGGTCTTTCTTTTCAAGCCGGGGCAGAGAAGGTTGTTTTCTTGCCTGCTTTTCCCCGCTTCAGCATCTTTTTCCCTGCAAGAGGGGTTGCTGTGATGTTGCTGCAGTGCATGTAGTGCTGTGCTCCCGCTGCTGGACGTGGCCAGGAGGGCTCCGGCGAGCTCAGTTTGCTGGGGGAGAACTGACATCTCCCCGTGCCCGCTGTGCCAGCGCGGGCTGATGCTGCCTCCAAGGAGGTGCTCCCTTGAGCTGGCTGAGAATAACCAGGCAAAACCAAAGCAGGACTGTTTTTTCAATCACTGCGAGCCTGGATGTGAGATTCGCTGGAAAAGCTGCGGTGATGCGGATCTGCTGGGTGTGCTCTTGGCAGAGATGCGGGACCTGCTTCCCAGGACCCTCGGTGGCTTCTGCTTTCTTTCTGATAGAGAAAGTCACGGACCTTCATCACGTAACAGCAGATAGGAGTAAAACAGGCGGCCCCGGAGCAGGCCAGTAACGTATCTGCACGATCCCCTGTCTCTGCGCATACGTGCTCAGCTGGTGCTGCGTGCGATCCTGCCCCGTGGGGACGGTGAGCGCCGCGCGTCTGGTCCAGCAGCGCCTGCTCTGCCCTCTCCAGAGCTGGAGGTTAGTCCTGCCTCTCCCGTCTCTTCTTATTCCCCTTATGCTTCCACTATGTTCCTCTTCCCATTTCTGAGACTGCTTTTCCACCACGTACGTGGTTTGCTGCTCCTTCCTATAGGATATGAGTCAGTCGTGATCTGCATTTAGTCCCCTCGCAAGGGCTGGCTGGCTGCACTTACCCGTAGCCTATTGCTCCAGCAGGAATACGCTTACGGGGAGCCGTGTAGTCCCACGGGAATGGGCTGGGTGGAGGCTTAGGAAACCTGAACCTCGCTGCCATCTGCCCTGGCAGGCCGCTGGTCACCCGGTAAGTCTCTTCCCCTTTCTGTGTCTCAGATTTCCCCATCTGCACAAGGGACAATGCCACTTCCCTCTTTTGTAAAATAATTAACAACTATTGATGGAAAAAAGCTATTAAGAAGCCATGTGTTGTTAGGACTTGGACTCGGCTTTACATTGTTGAAGGGTTTTTAATTTCTTGCCTTTCTGCGTGATTGTTTGTGTTGTGCTACGGGCTGAAACCTGGAATGAGAAAAGGGAAGGGGGGAGTCTTGGAAAAGGCAGCACCAAGGCCGGGAAATATGTATGGCAAAGCAGAAATTAGGGCAAAGGGTATTTTGCTTTGATGAACGTTCATGTAACTTTAAAAGCAATTAATTGAAAAAGGAGGAATTAACACATTTAAAATGCCTTTTTAATGATGCATTGAAGCCAGCAGTGTACATGCCAAATTTCACACTGGCTGCCCATTCCAGAGCCCAATTTACAATAAACTCCTGGAAAACAGGCTGTGGGATGGAAAGGCTCTTGGCTGGCCCGCTAACTCCTGCCCCGGCTGTGGGCTGGCAGAGCACCCAGGACAACCGAAAGGCCTTTCGGGAGCCCGGCTTCCTCCTTGCCGCGCTGGCTGGTGCCTTGGCAGAGCTGTCCCCGGGTAGCTGCTCCATCCCTTGCCGAATATGCCTGGGGAGAGGAGCGGGAGCCCGGGGACTCCTGGAGCAGGGTTTGCCCTGGCACGGGGAGGGATGCTCGGAGGGGCAGCGCTGCAGCTCCCAGCACGGCTATGTGGGCTGGCTGGTAAATCACCGGTGGCGCTTCTGCTCCGTAGGCTTTGTTATGGGAACATTGATCTGTTGCTGGGATTAACCTCTCAGAGTTTCCAGTGGGCTGGTCTTGCAGTTATTAATGAAACTGGCTGGAACTTGTGTTGACCTTGGCAGAGGCCCCAGTTGGCTTGGAGGTAACTGGCAAAAGCATAATCTCTAATTGAGTAATCCAGCGCTGGGGGAAGGGAGCGGAGGGGGTGGAAACGCAGCAGTGCTTTGAACCGGGAGAGCCGCAGCGCTCCGACGGGATGCGTAGGAGTGGAGCTCTCAGAAAGGCGCTGAGCACGCCGGCCGCCGAGGGAATTAGCAAGGAAAAGCGAGGCGGCATCTCGGTTCCTGCACCCCGGGCTCCCTCTTGTAGGAACCAGCCCTGAATTCCAGCGCCTCCCCGTGATTTATTGCCGCAGAACAATAGCATAGAGGGGCTGGAGAGCGAAATGAAGCTGCGAGTGTCGGCCGTCCCTGGGCGCGTGTCCTCCCGTAGCCCCTGAGTCTGCGGTGTGGATCACGCTGGGCTCTCCCTTCCCCGCCGGAGGTTGTTTTTCACTTGGGAAAAAGAGCTCTGGGCTCGTTTACAGGAGCTTGTGATGAACGTCTGCAAGTGGGGACGCAGTGACAAGCGAAGCACTGTCTTCCTTGGCTGTCCACCTCTGCTGCAGGAGCAGTTTCCTTGGCCAGCTGTGGCAGTGCCCACATCTGGTGGGCAGAAGGTGGCTGCCAGGGAGCCCCGTGGAATGCCCGGGCAGAGGGATCCTGCGGAGCCGCGGTAGCACCGACGGAGAGGGGACATCCCAATGCTGCCAGCACCCTGCTTGCTCGGGGTTATCCAAAACCCAAGTGAGATGCAGAGCTCAGTGCCGGTCCGTGGCTTGGTCAGCCCCGCGAAAGGTGAAATGCCACACACGACTTGCCATGAGAAGAAGAATTTTCACCCTGAGGACTTGCAGGGTGCTCGGTGCGGAGCCCGCACGTGCTGTATGGCCTCCGAACCGCTTCGTGGAGGAGCGGACTTATGGAAGTGGCTCTAACCTCAAGTTTGAGCAGTGAAATGCAACAATTTTCGTGGGTACAAACATACGCACATCTCTCCTGCTTTCGTCCCCCTTCCCCTGCAGAGAAGAGCGTTTCTCACTGACTCGTTGCAGCCTTCTCGGCCGGAGGCAGGCTGGGCTGCCCCCGTGGTCCCGAGGCCGGTGGTGCCCATCGGGAGCGAGTGGCGGGGGGTTGTCGAGTTCAGCAGCTGTAGGAGGATCCTCCCGCGACATGTTTGACGTGCACCCATCTGCCGTGCGGTTGCTCACGCTGTCAACTTGTGCCTGATAAAATTCTTGATTGCAAAAACGATTCGGTGGGGTGGGGAAGGGAGGGGGGAGGGACGACGACTTTGCGTTAGGGCAGCAATGATTCAAAGCTATTTCTGGGAAGATGAGGGAGATGTTGGCATTCTCTCTCGTTCCAAACATATTTAAAAGCTGAAATATTTGCCTTGTTCGCGTTGTCATAGTGCAAACACTTCTGGCTGGGTTTCTCCCTTTCCCTGCTTTCCTTTTCCACTTCCAAAGCGCAGGAGGATGTGCGTGGGTGCGTGGAGCCCTGCTCACCTGCGCGTGAACGCACATCTTCGGGAGCGCGGGTCTGCCTTCTGCCGGCGGTCTGGCTCTCGTGGCGTGCCCGGGAGTTCACCGCGGTGGCCGTGCCAGGATGGCTGCGAGGGCTTGTCAGCAGCCCGTGCCGTGCACCAGCTCGGGACGGGAAGCCAAGGGAACAAACAGCCGGAGGAGTGTTGGATCTGGAATGGGATGCTCCGTCCCATGCACAGGCTCATGCTGGTTTCATGTGAAAACCAGATGCTGTTAGGCAGTGCGTAGTCCTTGAGGGACGTTCGGCTCCTCCCGCCAGCCCTGGGCCTGGGGGGTAAAGGGAAGGAGCACCGACATTGACAAGACCGATTTTATTCCATTTTTCAGCTGAAGTTCCTATGGCTGAAGAGCTGAACTGTGGCCCGAGAGACACGGGCATGGCAGGGAAAGCCCTCGTGAGCTGCGGAAACGCTCCGGAGGCAGGATGTGAAAACTGAGCTTGACCTTCCCCGGGTCGCCTGCAGCCCGGCTCTCCCCTGCTCCGGCTGCTCCAGCCCGCGGCGGTCCCCGAGCCACGGAGAACAGGACCGGGGCTCAGCGCGGCTGGAAAACCGGCAGGCGAACTGCCGGTGCCTCAAGCGCAGGTTGTTGTTTCGCACTTCTTCGGCTCATTTGTGGTGATCGACATCCAAAACAACCTTTTAAATTGCCTTCCAAGCCGTAGCGGTGGAGAAGGGCGGCGTGATGAGGCTGGCTGCTTCTCGGGAGCCTGCTTCATCGTTTACATAATTGGACTTTTCTGTTCCATTCAGTCAATATTACAAGGTTCGCGCAGTGCGACATCTCACCTGATCTGCTTGAGGGAAAGAAAGTCCCTTGACTTTGTGTGCCTCATCCCTGTAATTAGAAGAAATATTGCCCCTTTTTTCTGCTTGCAACAGGGCAGCGTTGCGAGCTGGGTGTGCTGCGTGGATTAATGGAGATTTTTCTTCTCCATCTTTGAAGTGTTTGCACACGTTGTGTGTATCTATTTTTTCTTTAATAGGGAGGATTCTTATGTGCGCTATTAAGTCCTGGAAATACAGCAGAGCAAAGCTACTTTGCTGCTTAACTTTGTCACTCCGCGGGTGGGACTTGGGAAATGGGGTTGGTGTGGCACCGCTCTCCCGTGCGTCACTTTGAAGCGCATGGATGGGGCAGGGTGAGGATGTCTCTGCCGGCCACCGCTGCTGTCCACCTGCCATCAATCCAGTTTTCCACATTGGTGGTAAAATAGAAACCCCCACGTGGCATGAATTTCCAGGGGAGAATTCAATCCTGGTACCAAGAGAGATGTCCTGGCTATTTTTTTCTTCTCCTGCAGTTTCAGCCTGATCTGGGTTTCTT
Source organism: Vanellus vanellus (assembly GCF_965231255.1). NCBI lineage: Eukaryota > Metazoa > Chordata > Aves > Charadriiformes > Charadriidae > Vanellus > Vanellus vanellus. The sequence goes on from NC_138921.1 coordinate 12,874,819, forward strand.
CTCTTCCCCTCATCCTCTGGGAGGGGAGGGTGTGGGTGCTGCCAGACGTGGAGCGCTGCTCCAGCTCCCATCGGATCCAGGCGCGCTCTGGGATGGGGTATGTGATTCTTCCTGCTTCCACACGGTCTGGCCGGTTAGTGCAGATGACAGCGCAGCAGGAGGTTGTTACGGCTTTGTGAGCACGTACATCTCCTCGCAGATGAACTCGGCATCCCTGTGCACCGCTCCTTGCCAAGGGTCTTCCTGGGGAGGGTGAGGGGTTTGGTGGGAGCAGCTCGGGCGTCTTCTCCATGGACGTGCAGCACCGAGCGCATTTTTGGTGCTGTACTTTTCCGTGGTTATGAAATGCAGCCCATCCACGGTTCTGACTCACGCAACGAAAGCCAGTGAGTTGTGACACCGATCAGATTAATTTTGCGTGCCATGTTTTGAGGAGGAGGATATTTCATGCTCAAGCCTTCCTTCCCAGCGCTGGGTGGAAAGCCGTGGAGGAGACGCAACAGCAATCGATGGTGTTTGCCTGCTGCTGCTGGAGGGGATGGAGTTGGGGGAGTGATTTCGGAGATGGATTTGGCAGAGAGGAGTTGCTGCTCTTTGTGCCTGTGGTGATGGAGCTGTAATAACATATTGAACATGGCAACAGCCCTTGCTAAAGCTCCGTGACTCCGCGTCCGTGCTTCGTGGAGCCTCATCTCTTAACAACACCCTCAGCATCGATAACAAGAGAGGAGCTGTTGAGTGCCAAAGGGTCTAGTTATAACCGCTTGCTGAAAAACTCCTTTCTGTTTGGACCCAAACCTGCTTTTTAAACATAAAAACACTTTGGCTGTGTTTTAGGCGGAGAACACGCAGAGGGTTTTCTGGCTTGCTCCACCACGAAATGCTCCGCAGCTCTGCGCTGCATGGAGGGGGGGGGCGAGGGGGGGGCGATGGACGCTGGTGTGCGTCAGGAAGGCTGGCTGCGTGCTCGACGAGCAGAGAGGGGTTGTTTTAGGACAAGCTGACAGGCCCTTGGCTCGTTCTGCTGCTCTCGAAAAATGTAATTCTAATTCTTGGCACCTTTTTCCAGAGGATAAGGAGTGAGAGCGCGGTGGAGCCTGCTCCATCTGCCCTTGGAATTGGGCTTTTACCCAGTGGCAGAGCTGGCTCAGGGCTGGCTCAGGGCAGGAGCCATGTGCTCTGTCCTACCCCCGGTTTGGTAAACTGAAGGCCGAAATTAGTGGAGGAGAAGCAGGGTGGGATGAAATAATCTGAACCGCCTCCTCACAGTCCTGACCTAGATCTAGTTACTCTTTGGTCATCGTGCTTTGACCGAGCATCTTCTGCGTGCGCCAGCGTTCAGCCCAGCTTCTGCTCGCCTGCATCCCAGCACTGTCAGCCTCTTTAATCCCGCACCCGGTACCTTTTCCTGCGGGATGCGGGGCAGGAGCGGAGCACTGTCCTCTGGCACTGCCAAGCAGCAGCGGAGGAGATGGGCAGCAGATGTGGGGTTGCCCAGTGTGTGGTGCCTCCGCCGCAGCCCAAGAGGTTCCCCCGGGGCTGCAGAGCCCTCAGCACCCGGCTCCAGCGCACGCCAGCAGCGCTTTATCCCCTCCTCTGCCTGCACGGTAACGCTTCCTAGGCTTGCCTGTGAACGACCTGCTCCGGTCGCTGCCCTGACAAGGGACACGGCTGATTTCTCTCCTCCCTGCGCTGTTCCCGGAGGAGCGGCAGTGATCGTTTCTGCCTTCTGATCTCCGCTTTGGATGCTGGCGTTCCCATGACTGCTTAAGAAAGAACCATTGCCTGGCGCAAATCGAGCCGTCCCACGTGGTTCCGCGACCAAACCGAGCGCAGGCTTTTATTTCAGGCTGTTTTTCAGGTCTGCGTTATTTTATCTTGCGCCAACCATCACAGGTATGACGTGGAGCAGATTGCCCCAGCGGCTAATGTGTTTCTGCCTCGGCAGCAGGCAGAGTGGCAGATGTAAACACTGGAACGTTACGGTCTTCCAAACGTTTAAAGCTACTAAAGAATAGGCAGGTATGTGTATATAAATATATAGCGCGCATTATATTAGTGGCTTTCAGTATATTTGGAGAGGGATTTGTGAGATGCATCCATGAATGTTTCACGTGCATATACTTTCTCACGATTTTCAGGTAATTGAAAAGTCTACATTTTTTCGTGTATACAAACACACACACACACATATATATATGGTGCCTCATATACTCGTAAGCTGTTTTTTTCAAAGGCTTCTTTTAGCTGTGCCGTTCAGTGATCCTGCCTTCAGCAGCCGCAAGGAGAAAGGCTTACAGTCTCGAGCTAAGCTAAGTATTGGTTTGAGTCAATCTGGGTGCACTTGGAGACACCGCTAGTGTTCATGAACACAGCATAATCGCTGATTGGAGTGGGGAAATTTCATCATAAAGGCCCCAAAAGGGAGTTTTATTATTGCTTTCTTCCAAATGCCTGAATTTTATTAGCTTCAGTCATTCTTGGCAGGGCAGTGGAATGGGATTTTATAGTTAGCAAAGGAAAAGTAAACACAGTAATCATTTCACAGCCCTGTGCCTGCCAAACCAGGATGGAAATTCCAGCCTTGGTGGGAAGCTGCTGCTTTGCTAACAGATAATAACAAATTCACTGTGGGCTTACTCTTGCTATGGGAGCTGAGATGTTCATGTTTTTTTTTTCTGTAAAAAAAAACAAAAAAAAAAAACAAAAAAAAACAAAAAAAAAACCAAAAAAAACCCAACAACCTGGCCTGGAGAGGCAGGGGTGCTTCGTGCTTTTCTGCAGGAGCAGCCTGGGCAGAGGTTTGCGGTTTGAGTGACTCCCACAGCCATTCGTGATTAGAAATGGTCCTTCTGCCCCGAGCCTTTGGGAGCCGCTTTATCCTGCGCTCGTGTCAGTGTTTGGTCTCTCCTTGGTCAGTCTTGCTGTGATCCCAGAGCTGAGTGATGCTCGAGGAGCGTCACATTTGAGATGCCGTGATGGTCTCTACACCCTGCCCGTGTTCCCTGCTGCCGGGGGGATGTTATTCCTCCCCCCTTCCCGCCCTGCCTGCCGGGGGGATGGATGGCGGTGGGGATGGCCGGCACTGCTGCCCCCGCCGCCTCTGGGGCTCAGGATGCGACCTCCTGGCGGAAGAGCAGGCGGAGCAGCGAAGGAAATGGCTTCTCAAACAAGCGGCGAATGTCGAGGCACCCCCTTCCACGTGCCTGCGCAATTATTAGAACAATAAAGCACTGAGCGCAGCCGGCGGCGGGCTCTGATGGATGGTGCAGCTGACGGTTGCCTTGCACCACCCCTGCTCCCCTGTCCGCACGCATCCTGCGCCCGGCGGCGTGCCTTGCTCCGTCCTACACCCGCCTCTTGCAATGCCAACGCAAGCAGCCGGGGCTGTGTCCCACCTCCCCGTGCCCGTCCCACCTCCCCGTGCCTGTCCCCGGGTGTTGTCGCAGCACCGCTGCTTGTGGGGTGCTTGGGACCATGGCTGGTGCGTGGGTTTTGTATGGCCGGGGGGGGGGGGGGGGCTGCCAGGCTGCTGGTGGATGCCTCGGGCAGCGGAGGGGCAGGTGGAGATGTTGTCCCCACCGTGTCCCATGCACGTGTTGGGGACGGCGCGTTGCAGGGTGCAGGGCCAGCACCCACTTAAAGAGGAGATGCCAAAATGAAGGGGAGTGTGGCTTCAGCAGTGTGGTGGGGACCGATGAGGCCACTAAAAGCTTCATTAAAAGCCAAGACGGACTGTCTCAAGGAAAAGGCTTTTTCTTTCTCCTAAGCCTGTTCTTTACGTTGGTTAAAATGTTTTTCAAAAGCATCTAAGCAGCTGTGAGCCTTATTTCAGGCATAAACGAGTTTTCCAGTGCAGCCACATCAAAATGGAAGTCGGATCGGCTTGGTTTCCGGATGAAAAAGTTGTTTGGGTTTTTTTTTTTTTGGTGTCAGCCAGCGAAGTTCACAGGTCAGGTTCACCAGTGACCTTTGTCTGCTTCCAGGCTGCTCAGTTCGGATCTCGTGTGCGTGTTTGAGTCTCACAAGACATGCGTGCGCGTGTACTCAGATGTTCTGATAGAAGTAAAGTGACTTTACTGATAAAATTTGATCTTTGGGGATCTTACTAGATTTTTGGGGGCAGGGGAAGTCTTTGGAGTATTGCCATTAAGTCCAGTTTTCGTGCAGTCTTAGAATTTCTGGTTTTTACAGATGAGAGGGATTTGCTCTCCTGAGAGTGTAGCTGGAATGAACCTACACATCAAGTGACCCTAAAGACATTAGAGCAATGAAGTGGTGGCATGGGTTGGTGAGGGGACCTCGGTGGATTGCTGTAGGAGCAGTAACTTCTGTTTTTTGAGCTGACCCAGTTGGAAGAGGAGCTGCTGGGAGTGAGCGGGAGTTCGGCGCTGGGACCCGTCAGCCCATGCTGGAGGTCCCCAGGGGAGTTGTTGGTGATTGTGGCTTGGTGTGACGGCTCTTGGATGGAAGAGGAGGTTTGGGTTGGTCCCACAACGCACCGCAGCCACCGCTCAAACCGTCTTAGATCTTGCTTGCGTTTCCTTTCTCCGTCAGTCAAGTTCCTTCTCAGTAGGCAGCTCAACCTCCAGGATTTGGGGAAAAAATAATTTGGGTGATGGTTGTGCAGGGAGAACGGAGGGAGGGAGGGAGTGTGAGCAGCCTTTAGGTATGTCTTACTCACGGCGGTGGTTAAATAGAGCTGTCTTCATTCATTCCCTTCCCTCCCCTCTAAATCTGATGCCCCTTCAAGCCGACTTCCCAATATTAATACGGTGTGCCGGTCCTGATTAACTCCCCGACAAATCCCCTCTGCCCTGAATGGACCCCCGTTTGGATGTGCGCGGCTGCTCGCCCCTCTGCCTCCTTCCTCCTCCCTGGCAAGAGGAGGAAATTTAAATGTTTCTGAAGAGCGACATTTCCATTTCAAAAGCTGTTCGCTCAAGTGCGTCTGGAGTGGGATTTCTCTCCCCCCACTCCGCTCTGAATGGGAGCTTTAGAAGTCTCATTTCCTCTGCTTGATAACACCAGGCTGAGAAGGGCTTTTGTCTTTTCATTTCCCCTCAATTTTTTATTTTTAAATAAGTGAGGTTTAGAGAAGCTGCCGTGGTTGATTTTTTTTTTTTTTTTTTTTTTTTTTTTTTTTTTTTCCCTCCCCCCGTGTTTGTCCCTGTGCTGGAGGATGCACCTGGTGTCACCCAGTGGGTGAGCTGGAGCTGCCTGGGGTGCAGGGACCCGCTCCCCAAACCACCGCCGACCTGGGACCACCCTTCCCGTCGCCCCGCTGAGGCTCCTGCGAGCAGAGGAGGAGGTTTGCTGGGCACGTCCAAGCTGTGGAGCATCGCGCTGCTCTTCCCGGCGGCCATCCCGAGCGGGGGCTGCCATGTCCCCGTGGAGGACATTGGGTGATGGTGGTGCTGAGCCTGGCGCAGGATCTGGCCCCGTGTCTCCAATGCGATGTCTTTAATCAGGCTGACTTGTTGCCTGCCTGCTTTTTGGCTGGCTGGCGTAGCTACGCCAGTTGGGGTGAAATTCTTGTTTTTTAAGGCGGTGCTTAGGGGAGGGCAGAGGCGGGGGGATGCGGTTGCCTGGTCCCCTGGTCTGCAGGACTAACGTGCGCTGATGTGGGCACCGTCACACTTGTGCGATGGCACTCATGCTGGTCACTTGAGTATTGTACTAATATAAAAGTAGAGATGATATTTTTTTTTTTCTGCAGAGGCCTTCTTTACAAAAGACAAACTCTGGCGTCCTTTTCGCGCGGCATCTGGGGCTTGAGGGCTTTCTGCCTTCTTGAGGACCAGCTGGGATTTGGCAGGGGACTATTGCAGCATCCTCAAATCGGAGGGAATACTGCTGGGATTAACATGGACCTTAGTGCTGCGTCCCTGCGTGGTTGGTGTGCTGGAAAGACGTGGACCTTGCTTACTGCATGTGGCAGTTGAAAGAGGAATGGGTGGTGTTACAATAAATAGATAAATAAGTAAAATGGTGGGAGGCCAAAAGTCGCAAAGGCCCGGAGTCAGTGTTACGTTCCCCTGGGGTTTGTCGGGTTGGGTGACGGGGTGCTTCCCGGGCTGCCTGGAGGAGGTTTGGGGGTTGTCACCCACTGCCTGCACCCCCAGACAGGGGACCCTCCTGCCTAAAAAAATGCCCCAATGGGGAGAAGACATAGAATTGTTTAGGTTGGAAAAGACCTTTAAGATCATCAAGTCCAACCCTTAACCTAGCACTGCCCAGTCCACCACTAAACCACGTTCCTCAGCACCACGTCTACACGTCTCTTAATGCAAAGGGTGACAGTCATGTGGGGAAACTTGTCACCACGTCCCACGTTTCTGTGGAAGTCCATGGCAATTATTCAGGAGTTCCTATGAAAGCTGCCCGCCATCGACCGGTTCCAGGGAAGGTGAGGGTGGTTTGAGCCCTGGTGACCGGCGGCTTTGCCGGCCGGCGCTGTGATGAGCTCCCCCATTACCTTCAAAATCTGGTTCTGCGAAGCTGGGAGGTGCTGACCCTGCCGCCCTGGCCGAGTGCCACATTGGGCAATTAAAAATTTGCCTCCTTGCCTTCATGCTTAATGTAATCAGAGGTGTTTTTCAGAGTTTGCTCCTTTTCAAGAGACATCAAACAAGCACTCGCCCCCCTGCTGTTTTGTTTGCGCGCCTCCTGAGCGTTGCGGTGAGTTCAGGGCTGTCCCCTCCTTTTGGCCTGCATAAACCCGAGCAAGGTCTTAGTCGCTCAGGTTGCGGTTTTGAATCATAGAATGGTTTAGGTTGGAAGGGACCTTGAAGATCATTGAGTTCCACCCCCCTGCCGTGGGCAGGGACACCTCCCACCAGCCCAGGTTGCTCCAAGCCCCGTCCAACCTGGCCTTGAACACCTCCGGGGATGGGGCAGCCACAGCTTCTCTGGGCAACCTGCGCCAGGGGCCCACCGCCCTCACAGTGAAAGCTTTCTTCCCAATATCTAATCTAAATCTCCCCTCTTCCAGTTTGAAGCCATTTGTTGTGGTTCCCGGTGATAGGCCAAGAGGTAATGGGCACAAACTTGAACATAGGAAGTTCCATCTAAACATGAGGAGGAACTTCTTTCCTTCGAGGGCGGCAGAGCCCTGGCACAGGCTGCCCAGAGAGGGGGGGGAGTCTCCCACTCTGGAGCCATTCCAAACCCGCCTGGACGTGTCTTGTGCCACTGCTGGAGGTGCCCCTGCTCTGGCGGGGGGTGGGACTGCATGATCTCCAGGGGTCCCTTCCAACCCTGACCAGTCTGGGATTCCCCCTCGTCTTATCACTCCATGCCCTTGTAAAAAGTCCTTCCCCAGCTCTCCTGGAGCCCCTTTAGGGACTGGAAGGCTGCAATAAGGTCTCCCCGGAGCCTTCTCTTCTCCGGGCTGAACCACCCCAACTCTCTCGGCCTGTTCTCATGGGAGAGGTGCTCCCGCCCTCGCAGCATCGATGTTGTTCTCAGCAGTGCATCGCTGGGGGCAATGGCAGCGCAGGTGAGATGATGCTCTGAGCGGTGGCTGCTGGATGCCCAAATTATTAAAAGAATATTAAAGTTGCAAATGGAGGACTGGAAGGTCTCGCTGTGCTGCACGCTATCCCAGCAACCTTATTTGCTGAAGACAAAGCTGATTTTTTTTTTTTATTATTTTTATCTTTTTTAAGTAAATCTGTGGCTTTATGGGAAGGCCTATGAAATTCCTTTCCCCCGTCATCCGGCTTATTTGTCCTCCCCCTTATTTGCTGAAAGCATCGGAACCCCATCCGTTCGGTGCCCAGGACAAACCCCATCTCATGCCGAGCAGGTCCTTTAACTTCATCCTTATCGTTTGGTGGGTGGTCTTGGCCTCTACCTGTTCCCCAAACCACAGCCTCTGCAGTTATTCACGGCTCTTTTAGGGCACTTACTGCTGCTGTTGGCCGGAGCGCTCCACTCATGCCAATAAGGTCCATCCAGCCCTTTCCTTTCCTTTGTAGGAGTACGGGCAGAGTGCGCCACCTGACCTGGAGCTCCCCAGGACCCCACTCCACTCGCCCGCTCGGTTCCAAGGAATTTCCTCTGTGCAGGCACCAAAATGAGATTTTTCTTAATAGTTTTTTGACTTGGATGCTTTTTCAGAGTTAACAAAAGGTGAATGGTTGGCACAGAGCAGTCTTGCCAGATGTATCAACTGCGCCAAAGATGCTCAAAGAAAAGGTTCCCAGAATCACTCTGAACGTTGCAGAAAGGCATATTTTCCTCTAAACTTGTTCTTGGAAGCGGCAGAGTTGTTTTGGCTGAAATTTACTATTTAGAAAAAAAAAAAAAAAGCCTAAAAATGCCTGAAGCAAATATTCATCATGGAAAATTTCAGTCCAGACAGTTAATGTTTTAATAAACTCAGGGTCAGCTGAAAATCCAGCGATGCAGGGGAGGAAGGCAATCCTTAATGAGAGGTGGAGCGATTAGCTCCTCTTTGTAATGAGTAGATGGGTAGGTGAGAATTCATCACTCCGGCGAAGTCAGGAGGGAACGTACGCGTTCAATGCAATTATTATCCACTAATGGGGAAACTCAAGAAGGTAATGAAAGGCACAACATCCATTTGTCGGTATAATGCCTTAGGCTTCGGTGGGAGTTTGCCTAACTAAGGTTTTCCAGATTTGACCCGTTATTCCAGGCTGCCTCCCGAGTCCGTAAGCTGCGTTTGCTGCCGCTTCCGCAATACCCCGCGACGGTGGGGTGCGGAGGCGGCATCTGTAAGGACAGCACTGTGGAACGGCTTTTTTGAGCTCAAGCAAGTTTTGCAAGACCAGATACCAGGTTTTGGTTAGTGCGTTGAACTGCAACGCTCGCTGGCGAGGTTTTACCACCCTCCTAAATCTGCTGGTGGGGGGGTGGGGAGGGAGGGTCAGCATTTGGTACTGGTTTTGCAATTAAATTGCTTCAAGCTGTTGAAACATCGGGGAAGTTTTTTGACCTACTTTTCGTGCAAGCTCAGAAATTGTTGGGATGTTTTCTGCCCTGGCTGTGTGGAATTCAGCTGGATTACAGGGGAAAGGAATTTCGTAGGCCTTCTCATAAAGTCACAGATTTATTTTAAAAAAAAAAAAAAAAATCAGCTTTGTCTTCAGACAGCTCCTTAGTCTCCAGCTTCACGAATTCCCGTGAGAGCACGTACCGGGCTGCGTGCAGTGAAAGAGATCCCTGTTTTTGCTCATCCCCGCTGCCTGCACGTGCCGTGGAGCGTGGGGACGGAGGAGGGAGACGGGTGATGCCGTGGTCCCACGCGTGGCATCCCTCGGGCGCACGGGTTAGCCTCGCGCTGGAGCGCCCGAGCGCTCGTGGCTGGTGAAGCACCGTGGCTGCTCCCCGCAGTCTCTCTGCAGGCACCACCACGCGCATCTCCATCCCGCTTCGGCAGCCCTTGGAGCGGCTGCCCAGCCGAGGGCCGGCAGTATTTAAGAATTAAAAGCCCGTTTGAAGGGTTGGGCTGCTGAAAGAGCCATTAGCGCAGCAGATGGTCACGAACAAAAGAATTGCAATAACTCGATGTACTTTTCACCGCTCGGGCTCTCTGACTTTGTGCTGGCGCGTCTCCCTGGGGAAACGAGACGTTAGTTTTCAGCCCCGTGGACTTTCCCCCCCCACCGTCAGTGCTGTCGTCTCAGGGCTGCCGATTCGCCAGAAGGCGTAGGATGCTTTTCCGATTTAAAAAAAAAAAAAAAAATCCTTTGGCCTGTATTTGGCCCATTTAAGAATTTTATATGTGTGTTTTTACCTTACAACCCGATGGATGGAGGTGTGGGGTGGTGGCTCTGCTGCTCGGTTTTCGTCGCAGGGTGTGTGGGAAAGCCCCGGGGCTCTGCGTCTCTGGGGTGTGCGGTGCCGCTCGGCCGTGGGCTCCTGGACAGGGGGGGACAAGCTGCCGTCTCTGCCGTGTAGCACAGCCTCCCACGGACGGGGTTTTGGGGGTGGCGTTAGATGGTGGAGTCCAGCGATGTTCACTGGCTCTGTGCTGCCGGGAGAGGTGGCAGTGATGGGGGCATCCTTGCAGGCAGGCCACCCCCATCGCAAACCCATCCTCATCACAAGCCCACCCTCTGCTCATGGTTTTTTTTGGGTTTGTTTTTTTTTTTTGGGGGGGTGGGGGGGAGAGGGGTGGAGTGGGGTAATTAATTTGAGCACAATTTGAGCAGCCCCAGCCCATCCTGCCTGCTTTGGCAATCTTCTCCAGCCCGCCAGGACGCGAGATGTGCGAGTGGGCAGGAATTGGAGATAACACCTCTTAATCCCCCCCCGAGCTCCAGCAGAAAGCGTTGCTGCCGGCTGGTAATTAGAAAGCGAACAGACTGTGGCAGAGGTGACGTCGGCATCCCCGAGTCTCCGTCCTGGGCTTGCGGGAACATCACTAATGATCAGGTTTAGAAAGGCAGAGAGGGACCAGGAGGTACCGAAGACGGTATGTAGGGCACGCACCGTGGTGCCGTGCGTGAGATCCTGAGGGTCGTCCCAAGCAAGCGGCTCTGGTCACTTAGTGTGCACCAGTGCCCCGCGGCCTCCGACTGGGGGCACGGAGGGTGGGAAGCTCCACCAGTGTAGTCTTGAAGAGGCGTCTGGTGCGGTCAGGGGATCAGAAAGGTCAAAATGGATTTTGCCTTGAGAGTTTGGGGCAGATGGAGCACAGCTACCGCTCTGCCATCTCCTGAGGGTGGGAAGCAGCCAAGAAAAATTACCCTTTGTGGAGGCTGGGCTGCATCCAGCCGTAGGTGCTGGGCTGACATGTGGCACGGACACCCTTCTCCATCCCACCAGCTCCCGCGAGCTTCCTGGGAGCGTTGCAGGGTGGGTCAGTAATGCAAACTAAGGAGGCGGCCATGGTCTGGTGCAGGTTTCGGCACGTCCTGGGACCAGGGTTGGGGTTCCCACCATCTTTTCTCTTGTGGACCCGGTTGCTGGTGTGCCTGAAGGCATGGACATCAGATTTACCCAGAGGCTTCCTTGCTTTTCAAGGCATCAACGAGCAGTTGGCTTATCCTTTTCCTTTCTCCTTTTTCTCCCGTGTTTTTAACGCCGCTACCTAATAGCGCGTAGCAGCGTAGCAGGCTTGCTCGGTTCGTGTTATCTGTGTTAGGAATAAAAGGCGTAGAGGCAGCCCACCCCCAAAGCCTGGCCTTGCTCTTTGATAGACTCCTCGGTGATAATTGTTTTCATCAGCGCCAGCATCTCCTCTTGCTGCGGGAAGGTTTCCGCAGCCTCTGCCCCCCGCTCGCCCACCCTTGTTATCATACAAATCACATAATAATAAGGGCAGGGATAAACAGGAACTACAGTAGCTGTTAGCCCTGTATAAAAACAAATCACATGGAAACAGTATAATTACTGAGAAAATATCAACTTGAGTAATGCAGTAATTGTTTTCTTCCCTCCAGCAGATTTATTCCAGCTCTCCCGGCTCATGCTGGTTTCGAAGTCTGTGACTTCACGTTAATAAGAAGAATTTTACGTTTCGCACTGCACTCGTTCAGAGCCCGGGTACCATACGCGCTGAAGCGGAGGAATATATTTTGAGCGCCTTCTTGAGAGTGTTAGGAAACAGAGCACCAGTTAAAATATCTCTAGCCATTAGATTCCTCCCCAGGCTCTGGGTGAACTCTGGTCCTTGCAAACCTCTTCTCAACTCAATTTTGTGATTTAGAAGAAGGGCCTCTTCGTGCCCTGTGTAAACGCGGGAGCTCTGCGTTTTGGAATTCACCAGTGCGCAGGCAAGATATGTTTTTTCGCCTTCAGTTTTTTTTTTTCCTTCCTCTTGCTGCTTGTTGTTTCCTTTATTTAGAGTGAGCTTGTAAAATGACGGTGACCAGCTATTTGAGGTTTAGGGGCATCGCCTCTCTCTATTGCGGTAATCATCTCCTAATACCAGATGATGGCGGGGTTTGTGCTGTGACTTGCAGCTGTTCCCCTTACTCAGCTTCGCTGCTGTTTTGCTTCAGCTTCTGCAAGGTGAAATGATGAAAAGTACGAGAAGCCAGGTTTGCAAAGGGTCTTACACCAAGCAGGAGTTTAAAGACGCCCTGTCTTGAATATTGCCAGACGTGAGAGTACCTTTTGTTTCACGTGCGCAGAGAGAAGTCTTTCCCTCCTGCATTTTTTCCAGGAATGTGGCTTTCCTTTAGAAGAACCTACCAACCTACAAGCCACTGCCACTTCCCTTTCCCATGCTTTAATCTGAACGACATTTTACGAGCACCTAATTTATCTTTTTGTGGTTGTTCTGCTCCTCTTGCCTTGGAAAAAAACCCAAAACCTCCCCAGTTGTGGAGAAGAGAAAGCCTTCCCGCTGCAGCGGGCTGACCGGTTTTGGTGTCTAATCCCGGCAAGGTAAAACAAAACCGGAATCTGCTCTTTGGGATTCTCCAGAAACCTTTGATGTTCTTCTAGTTTCTCTTCTGAACTGATGCTGGAAACAACCAGCACGGCCTTCTGATGTGTCTGTGCTCTCAGGGCTGGGTGAGCCCCGCGCGGGACTGGAGGGAGTGCTGTCAGGATGCTCCTTTGCTCTCTGTCCCTTGATGGCAGCAGTGAGAAGCACGTTGATGCCTCCAGGCTGCACCCAGCAGCCGTTGGTTCCTCCCTGGCTAGCTCGATGTCTTCTTCGGCTACAACAGGGTTTAGCAGGGGGGAGGAGGAAAAAGGTGCTGGTGAAGGATGCTGGTGTCCTGGGACAGGGCCGCTTTGTTGGGAAACGTTCTCTTTTGCCTCCGCTTCTTCCAGCTTTGCTGTGGATGACATTGCCCATCCCTTACGGAGGGGAATAGAGCCGAGCTGGTCTCGGCACAGCCCCACCAGGCAGGGGCTGCCTTCAAAGCCAGGTCCCCTGCGGTTGCGCCGGGCTGTGGGTGCAGCCTGCCCAGGAGGGACCTCACTGTGCTTCATCCCCACCAGCAGCCACCCTGTATGGTTCTGCTTCCCCATAAGCAGATGCTGTTGAGATGCTGAGCGGTGCCAAGGTGGCATCTGCACTCTCGCCGCGTTTGGTGTGAGCCGCTCTCCTGGTTTGAGGTAGAACAGAACTAATGGCCGATGAACAACCCCGGGCCATCATCCATGTGCCGTGGTAGACAGAGGAGCACAAAGAGGTCCACACCATCACAGCACCGCTGAGCTCCATCGTGTCACCCTTGCCCTTGCAGGAGGACCAGCCCAGGAGAGGGTCGGTGGGTAGCCCTGGCCGCTCACCCGGTGGCCATGCGTCAGCATGGAGGGGAGGACGCTCAGCACCAGTTGGTGCAGAACAATGCCGGCTTTGTCCGCGGGCGTGGGGCTGCTGTGATGAAGGTAGCCAAGCTGTGTGAACTTCTTCGCTTGTTCGCCTCCCCCCTTCCCTCCCCTGCCCAGCAGCTGCAGCGTGCTGCCTGCCCGGCTGGCAGCGGTTTACGGTTACAAACCAAGCCGCAGCTCCTCATCCTGCCCCCTCCAGGAAAAGAAACCCATCCACTCGCTAAGCAAATGAATAGATAAACTTTTAATTAAGGTGTTGGGTGGCTGCCAGAGAGCAGCATCCTGGGCCAGGGTAGGCTGTTGGTGTGCTGTGATCCCCATCTGTGTGGCCCGTGGCTGTTAAACAGCTGCTTTCTCCCAGGTGCGTTCATCAGTGGCAGGCAAACTCATCCGGGCACGCAACTTGTGTCTGCGGGAGGTGGGCTCCTTCGTTTGGAGCAGGGGAGGTGAAGGGTGGTGTGCAGGTGAGGCGTCGTGACTCCGGGATGCTTGTGGGGTACCGGCTCGTTGGGTGCAGTGAAGTTGTTTCATTGCTGGAGGAGAAGGTGAATGTGTCGATGTGTTTTCCCTCTGCCCTCTGGAATTTGCAAAAAGCTGATTTTCATCAGTTCGCTCTGTTGTTATCTCAGCTGACCTCGCCTGTCTTTCTCTCCGTTTCTGGATGCATGCATTTGACATCCAACACTCGGGGCTCCCTGGGAATTTAACAAGAGATCGAGGAGGACCTCCATGAAGGAGATGGGAGTCTTTTTCCCTCCCAGGGGCTGCCCTCGTAGCCCTTTTGTCGTTCAGTGTGATTAATGCCACTCTTCTCTTCAGCACAGCCGTGGCTGTGTCAGAGGAGGACATGTCCCTCGTTTTTGTGGGGAAGATGTAGCCTTGAGCTGGCTGCTGAGATGTGAAAGGACAGTGCTGCTGGGAGCTCCTGAATATGGATGGGTTTATTGATCCTGTAGGAATGTGGGTAGAACTGAAGGTGGTGGGAGCCTCTGAGGCTTTGGCAGGAGGAAGAGCTGCTGTCGTGTCCCTGGGAGACTAACCTGGTGCTCTCTGGAGATGCTGGAGGTTGCAGAGCACTGCGGTGATGTGATCTGGCAGCAGGTACTGCTTAGTCTAGCAGGTTTTTTGAGGGGTCTGAATGTCTCAGAGGGCTGGGAACGGGCCAGGGAGCTGTGGGAGGATGAGAGAAGGATCAAAAGTCTCCTGGGAAAGAGCTGACCTGGTTGTTTTATGGTTCCCAGGATCGTGGCCTGCCTGGCAAACTGGAGCCCGTGTCGCCCGTGAGCCCCGCTCACCCCGACACGGAGCTGGACCTGCTGCCGGCCCGGCTGTCGAAGGAGGAGCTCATTCAGAACATGGACCGCGTGGACCGCGAGATCACCATGGTGGAGCAGCAGATCTCCAAGCTGAAGAAGAAGCAGGTAAGAGGCGTCCTCGCTTCTGCGTGCTGCCTTATGCCCCATCTTTGCCCATGCGCATCCGCAGAGGGGAAGTGGCAGTGCCAGTGCCACCAGGATGGTCTGTGTCCATGCTCCCTGTCATGACATGGGGTGGTTGCTGCTGTGCCAGCAGTCTGGAGCTGGTAGTTGCGAGATGAGGGAGCTTTGGAAACCCAAATTGTGGGCTCTTTTGAAATGTCAGAGTATCTTAAAGGGAGAAAAATCTGTGCTCGGTGACTTGCCCGTGGTCATGCAAGCAGTCAGGGGCAGAGCTGGAAACGCAGCCCGGGTTGCCCGAGTCATCCGTACAGCCCAGCGTTAGCACAAGGTCTCTTCTTTTTCCTTTCCAGCAATTGCTTCTCCCCAGTGCTGTTGCTGCCGCTGTTGTAGTACTGGGCTGTTGAAAACATTGCCACGATGTCCTTACGGCTCTTCCTGTGCATCCAGCCCCCTTCTCCGGGGCTTTCCAGCTCTGCAGCCACGAGCGGCATCTGGTCCAACTCTGGTCAGGGCTGTGCCTGAGCCAGGGATTTGAATATGATCTTCTCGGTTAGTGCTTTCCGCCTGCACAAGAGCACTCCCCAGCAGAAGGATCGCCCGCTGGATGTTGCCATGTATACAATTACCATAAACCCATTAAGAGATTAATATGACAAAACCTTGGGGGACGTCTGTGAAAAAACCCACAGACTTAAAGGCTTTCACTTCCTAAAGCAAATCACTTCTCTCTGCCTCTCTCTTACCAGTTGTTTTATTTCCTTTGATTGGGGCCAGTTTCTAAACTCCTTGACAGCTGCTAATCCCAAACTGCCTGAGAGGAGCGACCCCTCCTGAGGGGTGTGCAGCAGGAATTTGGGAATGGAGCAAAACCTCTACTTGGACTGTTGGATGGGACCGGTGCTCCTCGAGGATGAGCACGGGGTTGACCTTCCTCCCCAGCAGATCTATATTTTTCCCGTACCAGATACTATCCCTTTTCTTTCCTGCGAGACAAAGTAGGATGTTTTGGTTGTGTTTTCAAACAATATGGTTTAATTCATGCAAAGGACCTTTTTGTGTGTGTGTGTGTGTGTATGTTGCTTTTTATCTGCAGAGGTATCGGAGTGCTTAGGGAGAGGGAACCAAGAAGGGACAGAAGCAGCTGTGCTGGGGCTGCGAGGAAGCAGCCCTGTGTGCTGGCTCGCGGGGGCCAAAGGAACATCTGGAGCAATGGAAACCACAGAGGTTCCTCTTGTTGGGTTTGGTGGGAGCTGGGTGAAGCCAGCCCTTCCCCTCTCCCTCCTTAGGAAGCTCAGACGAAATGTTGGTGTCCTCTCACACCTGGCAGTCTGGCTGCTGGTCCATGTTTTTAACTCCCGTTTGCGGAAGGAGGTGCAAACTATGGTCGTTTCCCACTCTGGAGAGGGGCTGCCAGAGCGGGATGAGTCCCCGACACGGCACTGAAGGTCCCGCTTGCGGCAGGTGGGAGGACTGACAACTGCCCATCCACTGCCTGGCTTTTTTCAGAGATGCTGAGGAGCTCCTATTGAAGCTGACGGGAGCAGCATATGCTCCTTGCCGTTAAAATCAAGCTGTCCTTCCGTAAGGAAATGGGGTTTTTTATTGTTGGCTGCTTGGTTGCTTTATTTCTTCCCTCTGAACACATTTTACGATTCTTCCTCCCCACAAAAATGCTCTGCTGAGTGGGGAAGAAGGTGAAAGTGGCTGTTGGCAGTAAAAGCATCCCCTCCCCTCTTTTTTTTTTTTTTTTTTGGCACATGGTGGCAAAGTCATTTGGTAGCAAATCCCCCCCCCCCGCCCCAACGTGGCCTCCTTTCCCCTCCGGCAGGATCCTTCCCCAGTCTGGTTCTCTGGCAGAGCTGGCGCATCTGGGAGGAAGCATTTTTTGGGGGGGATGTCCTGTCTGAGATGCTCCGGGAACGTTTTGTCCATCTGTGCGTCTGAGCTGTCAGCGCAGGGGAAAGACGAGCGAGGGAAAGCAATCAACCTGAAATAGATACCGCTCCTGCAGGAACGGGCAACGGAGCAGGGGAGAAATTGTACGCAGCCGGAATATCCTGATGCTTTTCCCCTCTGTCTTTGGGAGGCCTTCTCAGGGTAATTAAATCCATTTGTATGGAAAGGCTGTGCAAGAAGAACCCCAACCAACCCCAATCCACCATCTCTCTTTTTTTCAGTTGTTCCAGAAATGGGGAGGAAGGCTTTGCCTGGGCTTTGCGAGAAGCCAACGTCTTCAGCAAGCCGAGAAACCTTCCCCAAATCCTGCGCACCTCTGGCAGGAGGCCACCTCCATCAGCCATCCCCCGCTCATTCATGCGCCATATGCGCTTAAATCTCTTGCTGAGTCCTCTCTCCCCCTCTTCCTGACAGGGAAGGATAATCCTTATGCATTTATTCCTGGCAGCGGTACCGGAGATCTGAAGGAGAAAGAAACTGCCGGGCTGTTCTCCGCAGCGATGCCTGAGCCTCCCCGGGCGCCGAGCTTGGCGAAGGGCTCTCCGGGAGTACAACACTCCCACCTGGTGATGGAGGTGGAGCTGGCTGGGTGGAAGAGCTCCAGGGTTTCCCCTTCCATCTATATCCTCTCTCGGTTTTCCTCTGTTCTCCCCTCAGCTCTTTGAAAGTGGTTTTCAGAGATGCCCTGTGGCTGGAAGCCCTCTCCTCTCCCCCCGGGGCAGGTGAAGCATGGTGGTACCCGGGTGATGGCTGCCTCACGCGAGGCAGGGTGGCAGCTGGGGGCGTGTGTAACGACCTTGACTTCGTCAGGCAGGTCCCTTCAGCACGGGGGCTGGTATGTGCGGGGATGGGGTCTTCCTGAAATGTCACCCACCTTCCTGCCAGCGCTGCGGGCTTCGGTGGCCCCTCCGCAGCGTGTGGTCCAGCCAAAGGGACTCTTACCTGGAGAGGGCACCTCCTCCACTTGGAAATGGGTTGGCCTGTGGATGCTGTAGGAGCCGGGGATATGGTTAACGGTGGCATCTTGCATCCCTTCAACACTGCTGCGCTGGCTTTCATTTGGGGAGAGGAGGGGACTCTCAGGCAGCCGCCGCTGGGAGTGGGGAGGGGGAGAGAGCGTGGAGCCGTCAAGACTCATCTCTCATCCCGCTTCTCTGCCTGTAAAGGTCACGGTCCCAGCCTAGCTTTTGTGGCAGACCTTTAAGAAATCCATTTTGGCCGTGTCTGGGAACCCTGACCTATTTTGCTTTGCCATTTCCCACAGCTCCCAGGGGTGGCTGTCGCGCGCTCAACCTGCTGTGGTCAGGTGTGCTGCCTGCAGACCCTGCCCACATCCTTACCTCTGGCATCTGGCCCTTTAATACCCGGACAGTGTTACGCCACAGAGAGTAGAGTTTAATTCTCTACTGTATTTCAGCTATAATTAGATTTGTACTTTTTCTTTTAACGAGCTGCTTTTAATGAGCCTCCACTTACTGGCAAACTTTCATTTCCTGATACACCATCAAATCCTCTCGTCTGAAATCACTTACAACACACCCGACCGCTTTGCAGAATTTTTGTGGCTTTCCAGAACAATGTAGCCAAGTTTCTGAATTTTTTTTTTTTTTAACCCAAATATTTTCCCCAAGAGAAGTAGAGGATCTCACTGATGCCTTTTGTGGCTCGCTCTTTGGAGTTTTTGGAGTTTGTCACGTGGGAGCGAGGGGGTGCCATGGAGCGCCTTGGCTGATGTGAGGATGCCGACAAGAGCAGGCAGGTGCCTGGGAGCGCTGCTTGTGTGCTGGGGCTGGTGCTGAGAACTGCTTTGCAGCCTGTGGTTTCAGCTGTGGCTTCTCGACGGGCCCTCATCCCCTTTGCAAGGCGCTGTGATTTGGGCCACCAGAGAAAGCCATGGTTGAGAAGAGAAGGGAGCTTTGGGGCTGTTGTATGTGTGGTTGGAGCATTCCATGTGTGCCGCTGGAGCGCAGCTCTTTGCGGGCAGGAAGGGATGGATCCCCGTGGAGCCGGGAAAAGGTTCACCCCCTTCTAGGGTGCAGACTGTCCAAGCTGGCCATTTCCTGGCCATCCTCACGCATGGCTGCAGTAACCCCTAGTTCAAGACCCAGAGATGGGCACGCTGATGCCAACATGCGGAGCCCAGGCTGTCCTGCCTCTGCCAGAGCCTGCTCCCTGGCCGGGATGGTGCTCAGCCATCTGCCTGGCGATGGTGGCTTTTTTTTGTCTATATCTCAGTGTTCCCCATGCTGCTGCTTTTCCCTGTATGGGCAAAGATGTCTGCCTGTGGGGAGGTGGAGCATGAGTCGGAGTCCACAGCACGGGGTTGCTTCATCCATTGAAAAACATTTAATTTAAGGGGCGTGAGTTTTCCCAGCCGAGCCGGTAGACCTATCTGGGTGCTTAAGTGTTTTCTGGGACTGCATCCTACAGCCCTACTGTTGCTAAAGGTGTCGTCAGCAGGAGCAGAGATGATCTGAAGGAGGAATAGGTGCCCACCTTCTTCTCGGACCACCAGACACCACTGTCTCTGGGACGAGGGTGGTGCAGTCGCCTCTGGTGCAAGCCAATTGCCTAAGTGCATTTTCTTCCCAGAGACTGGCTCTATTTTCCCCTTCCTTCAACAGGGGATGTTTTAGCTGCAGGAAAAAAAAAATACAAAGATTTGGAGATTCAGAGCCGAGCAGTGAAAAAATCATAGGCGTATTTTGACAACCACTCCCTCTCCCGTGCCTGTGCTGCCCCACAGCTGCCGTGCGCAGCGCGAGCTCTCCCTCCTCGCAGGAGCCGGTGGCCCCAGGAGGAGCCCGGAGGAGTCTGTTATTTCCTCTTTTGGCTGAGCAGTTCCTCAAACTTACTGGAAGGGCTCAGATGTCTCCTCCTGCCTCGCACTCATCAGGAGAGCAGGAGGTGCAGGTCCTATGTCAGATATACCCGCTGACCACGGTGATATTCAAAAGTGCTTTCGTAGATCCGCTGCTTTATAATTAAAGTTTGCCATGGCCTGAGCGGCTCCAAGATGGGTAGGAACATATTAAAAGATGAGTGGATGGTGGATCTAAAGGTGGATGTGTGGACGTGCTCCCTCCTGCTCTCCATCTCCCAAGGGGGTAGCTGGCATTTGAGCCGGCCTTGGGGCCGGGTGCATTTTACTGCATGTGTGGTGGGGTCGTGGTGGACACGCTCATGGAGCAGTTCTTGGGCTCCTGGATGTTTCTGCTGGGAGTGGGAGTGAAGCTTGGGATGAGACACACACCTTGGGTGACGTTGTCCCAGTGCAGGCAGACATGTGGTGCCGGAGGGGGTGGCGTGGTGTATTTTTGCATGCAGCTGCTGCACCTCAAAGCCCGGATACCATAAACGTGGAGCTGTGGCAATGCAGTGAAGACAGTAAGAAGGCAGAAGAGCCAACACCATGAGCTTCTTGGCACTGTTGTCTCTGAGGGCAGGTCACCCGGGTGATGGCCGTCCACCCCTACTGGTCTTTCTCTAGTTGGAGCCTGGACTGACTTGGTGGTTTCTGCTCAGGACAGCTTGTCCTGTATGAAGGGAGGAGAGGAATGAGTCTCAGAGCCACCTTCCCAGGAGAGCGTGATGGCTGATGGCTGGAAGGCAGCTCATGCTCTGCCAGTGCCCTCAGCAGCTCTTCCTGTGCCTGCCGGGACAGCCGGAGCTGCGTGGCATGTTCACGCTGCAGGCATTTGCAACCTCAGTACTTGGGCTCTCTATGAAAGTTCACCAAAGGGTATCTCGGTGGCCTGTGCTGTCCTCTGCAGGGACTCCTGTAGCTGTTGCTCACCCTCTTGAGCACTTTGCATCTCTCACCTTGGCTGGGAGGGCCGGCATGCGTCCCATCGGGCCGACTCACCAGAGGTGTCAGGGTTCACCGTGTTACTGCCTGCTCCGCCGTACTTACCGGCACGTCTGGCTGCGCGGTGCAGGGGCGGCCGACGCACAAGTCATTTCATCAAGAACAGTCATCCCGAGGCGTCTCCTCCAACCGCAGCATCGCAAGATAACGCCGAAGGTGGAGAGCAGCCCCGCTGCTCACCCCTCGCTCCTCTGCTGCTCCCTGCAGCGCGGCAGCAGCTCCGGAGGCTGGTACCAGCAGGGAGCTGGGCTGGAGCTGCGCTTCCCTTTAAGGGTTTCCAGTAAAATTGTTATTTCTAGCCTCGAGCCCTCTCTAGGAGGTTTGTTCAAGGCAGGTCCTCATGCTCCATGCCTAAAAAAGCGCCGACCCACCAGCACAGGGCTGGGTGCCCAGGGCGGGAGAGCGCTGCGCTTGCGTGGCAGGGGATGCTACGCAGCTCTCCTCCCTCTCCCCGTCCCTCCGCGGCCTGAGCCTGCCCGTGTCTCGCGGGAAACCTTCTGCCATGGCGGTTTCAGCCTCGGTCGCGGCACTGCCGAGAGTCTCATGTGGACTGGGACGGCTGCGTTTCTCGCTGTGACTCACCCTCCTCCTCCCCCCCCCTCCTTCTTCTTCCACAGCAACAGTTGGAGGAAGAAGCAGCCAAACCACCAGAGCCTGAAAAGCCCATCTCCCCCCCTCCTATCGAGTCCAAACATCGCAGCTTGGTGCAGATCATCTACGACGAGAACAGGGTGAGTCTGGAAACGATGGAAGTACAAACGTGCGGTCGTGCCGTGTCCCCCTGGCCGGGGACGGGGAGGTCGGTAAGGGGTAGGTGGGGGATTCCCCTGGGCGAGACCCCTGGGGAGGTTGAGGGATGGAGCCCCGTCGGGAATAGTGATGATGGAGGGCTGAGCCGTGAGGAGCTCACTCTGCCGTGTGGATTGAGCACAGATGTCTTCTGAAGAACCTGCCTGGGGGGGTTCCTGCCGTCAGCCTTAGATTTGAAGCATCCAGGAGGTGCTTCAGAGCCCTGTCTGTTAAACAGCTTATTTCATCCTCTCCCCTGGGAGTGAACCTAGTTGAAAGCTGCTCCAAAGGATGGGCTTTGGGGTGGGCTGCATGGATGGAGGGGGATATCCGTGATGCACCCATACTGGCAGGACGAGCTCTCCTGGCTGCCCCTGAGCTGCCCAGGCTGGAGCAGGAAGGACGTGGATGCAGCCATGGCTGGGTTTGTGGATATTTGATGCTGTAAATAGCATTAGCAAAGGTCACGCCGGCATCCCTGGCTCTGGATCTCTGCCTCGACCGCTCGTTTGTTGCGCTCAGCCACTGCCTGTAACAGCACCCTGAGGAGACGTGAATTTTGCCGTGTGCTTCAGAGCGATGCTGGGAAATTGGGCCCTTTGGTAGATAATCAAGCATATTCATTTTCATTTAGGTGTTGGATAAAAAGGATGATTTTGCATAAAAGGAAAACTACCAGTCGCTAATTATTTTGAATAGCGAGGCCTGCGATTTCACTGGGAGCTGCAGAAATCCAGGTGCCCGGCTCCTAAAGAGAAGGGGAAAAGAAAAAAAAGAATCACGTACCCTGCGTTCCCAGGCGGTGCAATTTTCCCGGTTTTCCTTTTTCCATCTGCTTCTCTCCCTGAGCAATAGGAAACCCAGCGCTGGCACGGTCTGTTCCGCGAGTGGGTGAAGACTGAGGTCGATGTGTTTGAAGCGGTAGCAAGCGCGGGCTGGTGCTAGCTTTGCAGACACTGGGCTTTGGGGGCAGGTGCCAAGTGCTCCTCAAGGCCGTTCTCCCTGTGGCACCACCAAATGCCCTCTCCAGGGGTCTTGGGCAAGACAGCTTATGCCTCCTGTGCAAGGCTTACGTCCAAAAAAAGGAGGTTTCAAACATTTTTATTCCTATTCCCTTGAGTGCTGTCCTCCCTGGACAATTGGGTGTACCTGGACCGTGCTATGAGGGGAAGGACGGTGCTGAGGCAGGGAAGGAAAGGTGATGTTTCCACAACACAGGAAAGACACGGACCTGCTGGAACGGTTCTAGAGGAGGGCCACGAAGATGGTCCGAGGGCTGGAGCCCCTCTGCTGTGAGGACAGGCTGAGAGAGTTGGGGGTGTTCAGCCCAGAGAAGAGAAGGCTCCGGGGAGACCTTATAGCTCCTTCCAGTACCTAAAGGGGCTACAGGAGAGCTGGGGAGGGATTTTTTACAAGGGCATGTAGCGATAGGACAAGGGGGAACGGCTTCAAACTGGAAGAAGGTAGATTTAGATTAGATATTAGGAAGAAATTTTTCACTCTGAGGGCGGTGAGCCCCTGGCACAGGTTGCCCAGAGAAGCTGTGGCTGCCCCATCCCCGGAGGTGTTCAAGGCCAGGTTGGACGGGGCTTGGAGCAACCTGGGCTGGGGGGGGGGGGGTGTCCCTGCCCATGGTGGAGGGGTGGAACTCAATGATCTTCAAGGTCCATTCCAACCTAAACCATTTTATGATTCTATGATCTTCAGCCCCTGCATCCCCAAAGGCCTGCGTTGGAGCAGCCCCCATTAGCAGGACCTGGCTTGGGGCTGTGTCCTGCCAGGCCTTTATCCTGCTTTGTCACCTCTTGTCTCTGCCCACCCCAGCAACAAGGTCACCCTTTTCCTTCTGTCTCTCTGAATCTCCCATCACCTCCTCCACAACAGACACGATCTACTCTCAAAGGCACTGCCACGGCCCAGGACAGTCCCTCGGGGTTGCTGCCCTGTCCCGTGGGTGGTGGCAGAGAGCGGGGAGAGCAAGTGTGGAGTTCTACATTTCTCCTTGAAAGGGCCTGGCCGTAACAGCTGTGACACTGTCACATACTGTGGCATCCATTTGTCAGTGTGCCCGACTTTATTCCGAGTTATGCTGATGCTCAAAGCCAGGAGTATTTTGCTATTGACCTTCGCGATAGGGTGCTCTCCTTCCGGGTGGGTGCTCAGCAAGTGGAGGTCGCGTCTAACACCAGATGTCTGCATAATTTCAAATCTGGCTCCGTGTTCGTGTCTGCGTGATCGCTGGGATGATGATTCTTCCCCAGTTCTTGTAAAGTCCCCTTGCGGGTAGCGTGTAAGCAAGCCCGTCTGTGGGCAGGGGACTCAAACCAAGCAACCCTTCCCTTTTGCTTGATAGAAACCGTAGCAGGCTGGAGGGAAGTTCCTCCTCTGAAGAAGACATCTATTCGCGAGCAATGGAGAGTCGGCAGAGCCTTGCTGGCCGATTGTAACGGCTGAGGCCGGGTGATGGAAGGACCCTTTGAAGGGTCACATCACATCACACGGAGATGCCGAGCTGTGGGCTGCAAGGGGAAGGGTGTGCTGAGCCTTGCCGGCAGCGTTGCCTTTGTCATGGCTCCATAACAAAAGTGGGATCCAGGATGCAATTGTCTTTCTAAAGGGCTTCTCCGGGCTGAGCTTTCATCCTCTCGCCTCTGTTGGATGTGTTTTGGATGCCTTTCAGTGATGGCTGCTTTTCCCCTTGCACCAGGAGGAGGAAAACGGGAAGAGGAAAGGACGTGGGAGCAGCATCAGTTAGGATCGTGGGTGCAAAAGAGCGGCTGGTGGTCGGCCGTCAGGTTGCTTTGGGTGGATTTGGTGGCAGCAGAGCATCCGGGCGTACCCAGCCGTGTGTCGGCTGTGGCTGTGCTGCAGCTTAACGCTTAATTGCGAGGTGAGCTGGTAGGAGCAACGGGCTGTGAGCCAGATAGAGATATACTGATGAAGAGCGGGGAAGGCCACTGAGCCAAATTTTAAGCCTTTCTGCCTCTTCTGTGCTGCGGAGAAGCAGTGAAGTTGGATGCCTGGAGGTCTGCCGCAGGAAAAGCGGCTGTAAGGGCTGAGCCAGGGCTCCAGCCTGGGCGCAGAGGGAGGAGAAGCCTGATTTACTCTCACGGCTCAGCTTGCGGCTTGCTTGAGGGAGGCAGCGCGCGGTAAGGAATGCAAATAAAGAGGATATTCAGGCTTCGGGAAGAGGCGAGAGTGTGAAGCACCCCAGAAGAGCTGGCAAAGCCTGAAATGATCTTTGAAGAGCAATATTGTGGAAGGGGGAGAAAGCCAGCGCTTGTGGCGGTGCCAGAGCAGGTGGGCGGCAGCGGCGCTTCGTGGAGGGGCTGTCGCCTGGCTCCGGTTTAATTTTTCGTGAACCGCGGGTCTGTGCTTCACTGAGCAGGCGGGTGCCGCCGTGCCCATTCCCACCGCTCCTGCCAGGCTGTGCCGGAGTTAGACACTGCGTGCAGTTATACCCCGAACAAAGGAGACACCAAAACCGGTCCATGGGAGAGAGGAGGTTACGTGAGGACAGAGCAGCTAGAAACGCCGGAAAATCAAGTTAGCCGGCAATTCTGTGACCTACTTTCCTTTTGGCGATAGCTGTGGCTTTGCAGGGGTGAATGGTTTCTAATTTTAGTTTATGGTTCATCAGGGAAGTCTATATATTTTTCTCACCGCCGCACCGGGTATGGATGAGGGGCTGGGATGCAGGTTGGCGCTGGCCTGTATCAGATTTTCTCAGAATTCAGGTTTTTTGATGCTAAATGCCTGTCACACTGGTTTTCCCTCTTGTGACCTATTTAACGTGTATGATTTGAGAAGTTCCTTGGTGTCGGAGAGGATAATTGTGGAAAAACGTGACCTGTAGTCCCCCTCTTGCCGCACTCTGCTGGACGAGTAATTGATTTCCAGAAAAAAAAAGGTGACTGTGCAGATCCTACTGGGGAAGGACAGAGAGAAGCTCTTCTGGACTGCAGTGAAATGCTGTCCTGTGAGGCTGTGGTTGCATTTGGGAAGGTTTTCGGAGACTTGGTTTATAGAGAGGCAGTTGATATTCATCATCACTGAGATGCCTCCTGCCATGGGTACGTGCTGACTGGGGCCACTTTGTCTTGTCTCCAAAGACGAACTGTGAAGTTGCACCCTGAAAAGTGCCTTTAGGGAAATGTTTGCGGTGTAACACAGAGAAACACACATGCCTGTCTCCAAGCCAAAATTTCAACTGTGAGCGCAAACTGTACCGTTTCTCAAAGGATGTATGAGAATGGAAGTTAACATTTTTGGTACCATCCGTAGACTAAACTGCGAATAAACAGTGGGCAGCATTTTCAGAAGCACCCGAGTCCTATTTTCAAAAGTGCTTTTTAGTTCTTGAAGAGATGTTTGAAAACAGCGACGGGTGCTCAAATCCCCAAGGTTGTTCAGAAGGTGCAATTGGGAGCTCCGAGGACCGTTTCGGCTGCAGGGCGCACGGGTGCGGGATGGGCTGTGTTTGCCCATCCGCATCACCCCGCTCCGGGAGCCGCCTGCTGGCAGGATGGCGCGGAGCTACCTGGGGAAATGGGGTTGGGATGGGTGTCTCCGTCGCTGCTAGAGGCTGACAGCGGTGCAGGTGTTGGGGGATCTCCTAAATTAAACTGTGTGAGTGACCTTTAGTGCTTCCCCTGGTGGGGGCAAAGCTGCGTCTGACACCTCTAAGGTGGTGGCTGTGTGGCACAGCCTCCTTGCGGGCTTTCATTTGCCCCTCTGGGATGCGTTACTGTATTGAGAGAACGTGCCTACCTTCCCCTCAAAGCCCCATAACCAGGGCAGAGCCTCCGTATACATTTTTAGCCGTGGCTTTATTCCGCTGGGCCATTTGTGGGATTCCTTGCATGCGTCTTCCCCTGAAATTGCTTGAGCGTACCTGGGCTTGAGGATTTTTTTTTTGTGCTTCAAATGGAAATTTCCAGGTCCCTGGCTAAGCACAGGGAGGAGGGCAGCGTTGGTGTTGCTCCGGATGGCTCTCCGTGCCTTTCCTGGGACGCTGGGCTGGCTGAGCTCTCCTTGGCAGCGCGTCCTGGAGGATGCTGCACCGTGGCGGCCCTGGCCGTGCCAGCAGCCCACCAGCGCGTGACTTTGCTGGGTGAATTCTCCCCCAAGTCCCCTGCGTGCCCAAAGTCTCCGTGAGCTGCCGTGCTCGCAGACGTGCTTGCACCTTCTCTCCGACCGTCGTGACAACGTGGAGCCTGCGCGCCCCCATCGCCCGCTCTCTGCCGGCCGCATCCGGGTGGTCGAAGGCTCTCCGCAGACCTGCCGTGCGTCGGAGCCAGGCAGGATTCCCGCTGGGAGACCAGCAGATAAAAAGCAGCCTCCGTCCTTGTGTCAGACCTGTCCCTGCAAACAAGCACACGTCAGCTTTCCTCTAAAACATTGAGCTCATTTATCGGAGAGGGAGAGGTCGCGTCAGGACACGGCGTGACTTCGCCCTCCGTCGCTGTGCCAGGGAGGGGACGCCGTGCGCTGCGACCCACCGCAGCGTGCCGAGGGCTGGGACGAGTGCCCCCCTGCACACTGCAGGTGCCGACGGCTCGTGGCCACGCGAGCCCATCCCTGCTCCGCTGTCAGCCCTCCGAAAAACTGGGTTTGATGCAGTGGAGGCGGTGGAAGCAGGCAGCAGCGTCTGTCTCGCTCTTGGGATTTGAGTCGGTGGAAATCAATAAGATTAAATTTTAATTCGTTTTCTGTCTCAGTGCCTGTTCCTTCAAAAGGGCACAGCTATCTATCTATAAATTCAGCATTATGCTGTAAAATTGGAATTCAAAGGATTGTTTTGAACTTTTTCCACCCCCCGCTGCTGTTGTGTCTGTGCAGAGCCTGTTCCCAGCTATCCGTTTACCCTCCTCAAATACCTTCATAAAGCATTAATGCCCCATCCATAAATAAGAGAATAAATAAATGAACACTTTTAGCATTGCAAAGTATAATCTAGCCGTTAACTACTCAAAGGCACTGAGTGTGACTCAGATCCCACAGGGATTTTATGTCTGTATAACTCTGATTTTCTATGAACTCCCGATTTACATTAGAAAGGGAAGAATCAGACCTGCATCGTCAGCATGGAGCTGGCGCGGTAAATAAAACCTTATCACTGAAACCGCTTTCGAGCGTTAAATCTGCAGGTTTTTGTTTGTTTTTCTTCTTCTGTTTTTTTTTTTTTTTTTTTTTTTTCCAAATTCTAGTTTATGTGGTGGTCGGGGTGGGAGCGTTTCATATTTGGCTGCTGAAAGGGCCGCTTTTGTTTGCGATAACTTTTATTCTGGGATTGGCTCGGTGACGCACGACGGGCTTTCAGATAGTCCAGAGGAAAAGGGGAAAGGTCTGTTTTTAATGGCTGCTTCAGGATCCGGAGTTCCCGGTAGATGCATTGACTTAGAAGCTTTGTCCATGATTAACCCAGACCAGATAATGCTGTGTCCTGTGTTTTCAGGTCCTGGAAATCAGGATGAGAAGTGCAGAGAACCCAAATCTGTCCGGGGGGAGGAGCGTGGACCCTGTGGCACGGCTCCGGCTCCTTAGGTGGGGGGACCAGAGCTTTCCTCTAACTGCTCCAAGTGCTCAGACTTCGATTTCTAAAAGCCGCCTGTGCAATGGCAACGTTGTCAGCAGTTTGGCAACGGCAGAACGTTCAACAGTGGTTTCCAATGGCAAAGCCTCGTTAGCACCTTGCTTTAAAATTAATATGCCTTCGAACGGCACCGTGACCTTGCAGACAGCAGAGCACGATGCTATGTCTGTGCGCAAGCGGAGACCCGGTTACGGTGCGGGGTTCACCCCTTGCCTGTGGATGGAGTTACGAGCGAGCCAACCACAGAAACTGGCTGGCAATGACTAGCCAAAGCCGGAGACCGGCGAGCCACCTGCAATGAGTTGGCGTGTCACGCTCCACACAGGATAGGCAGGGACTGATATTAACTCCAACGTGACCCGTTTCCTCAGTTTTCTTACTTTTTGTGATGAGTCATTCGTAACCACCGCTGCGCGCGTCCGTCCGCTGGCCCGGCCCTCGGGGACGGGGCTGCATCGCTGCTGCTGCGGTGGGGAGGTGGCTGCAGCCGGGCGCGGGGAAGCGGGGAGCGTGCGGGGCGCCCGCATCCCATGGGCGCCCCTGGAGAGCATCAGCCCCTGGGCCGGGTGAGAGGAGCCTGGCACATCCCACCCAGGCTGACCAACGTCCCGTAATGCTCACGGATGTTTGGGTTCAAGAAGAGCCCGGGGAGGGCAAGCATCCTTGGGCTTCCGCGGTCCGGCTGGGAGCACCGGTGGTGGCCATCCCTGCCGGCTGCAGGAGCTTTCCCTTCCCACGGCGCCAGGGCTCATCCCACCTGCTTTGTGGCTAACGGCTGGGATGGTTTGGCTCTCGGAGAGACAATGCTGAGGTTTAAAGGGGGAAAAAAATTAGTACCCGTGGTCATAGGGATGAAAACCTTACCCATGAAACCGGCACTGCCAGGTCGTGGTTTGGTCCCAGCGGATCTTGGCACAGAGGGAAGCGCCTTGAAATCCCCCCCAGACTGTTTGCTTTCTGCTTCGTGTAGAAAAGTGTCTCGCCTGAGGGTTTCCATGATTTCTCCTGGCTTCAGCCACGCTTCTCCTGAATTTGAACAAACTCTGACTCCAGCCTGCCTCTTTGCCTCCGTCGCTCCTGCAATTCTGCCTGTCCCCGGGACATCGTGCTGCCGGGACAGGAATTTTTCCCAGCGCCGCCCTGTGCGCCACTCTCCCGCCTCTCCAAGGGCTTTGCTTATCTCCATGCAGGACATGGCCGGTCCCAAATAGAAACCCTTCCATTCCCCAGCGCTGCTGCCTACGGGCTGCTATAAATAACCCTGGGAGCACGGTTCAGCTGCGGCAGCTTTGTGCTGCATGGAGCCGTGGCTGGAGTCGGTCCAAGAAAATGCCGCCTCCTAATTTCAGATCCGCTTGCTCAAAATAACTCTTGTGTTTCCTTCTCTTCCATTTTTAAACTTTGCTTTAAGAAGAGCCCACGCAAAATCCCAGACTCTCCCTCCTCTGGTTTCGGATGCTCCGCTGCTTCGAGGGTTGGCTCGTCATCCCCGCGGGAGCTCGCACGGCCGGGAAGTTGCTCTCCTGCCCGCTTCCCCCTCCCGTGCCTATTTTAAGTTCCTTCAAAGGAAAAAAAAGGGGCTGGAGTTTGCTTTGGAAGCCAAATGCTTTTCAGGTGAGGAGGGAGATTTTTTGAAGTCTGCAGGGAGGTTTTTGTTGGGGGCGAAGGTGTCTTTAGCTCCGGGCTTGCTGGAGGAGCGTGAGATGGGGTAAGAGCTCTCCCCAGCCGCGGTCCGCCTGCCCGTGCCCCTGCCCCTGCCCGTGCGCAGGGAGGTTCTCTGGGGGCAGATGCTGCTGCCTGCCACATCTGCCCGTCCCCTTTCGCATCCGCGGGCCCCGCAGTGACACAGAGCAGTGTTTGCCGTTCAGCTGCACTTCTCGAGGCACCGTGATCGCTCCAAAAATGCGCATGGAGGACTCGTATGTGATGGGCTTCACCTCTCCATCCAAGTCACGCTCAGACGTGCTCCACGTGAGTGTCTCTGCCCTTGGAAGTGCCCGCAGTGTGCCCGCGCCGGTGCCAAACCCAGAGCCACTCTACCGGAGCAAAACGACGCTGATGGTAAATGGGATGGCAAAATTCAGCCTCGGGGCTTCAGTCCCTCCATGAACGCCGCTGCTCCCAGGGCTGTGGCAATACTTCAGGACTCTGTACCGGATCGGGAAAAGGGGTCATTAGCTGCTTACTGTGGAGCTGCAGAGGGACTATAAAACCGGTGGGGAATCTTCATGCATCTCCCCAGAAGTAATGGCTGGATTTGCTGCCTGATACGTTTCTTTCTGTTAATCACAGGGATTGCAGGCACGGATGGGGCTATTCAGCAGGTGTCGGATGAACCCTTTGGTTTCCTTCTGCAGGATCAATCACTGAATGTGCTCCTAACGAAACCAGTATTGGAACCAAGCCGTAGGTGGCTGCGCCTTTGGAAAGGAAAGGATTTAACAGGGCTGCCGGTAGCCTCCGGCAAAGGTCCTGTGGATGTAGGGGGAGCTGCCCAGTTTGAGGTTTGCCTAAATTCCCCAGCCAGGCTTCTGGCTCGCTGGGTCTCCAGGTGGGAGTGTGTCTCCCTGTGTCTGTCTGTCCTTCAGGATGAGCCGCAGCATGGTGGGAACCTTCTGCTGGGTGTAATATGTCCTTCCCAATTCCGCCGCCAGCTCTCACCTCTGTCTGCATGGCCTTTCAGACAGCTCATTACGGCTCTGCTATGATCTGATAAATGCAGCGAGGAGCATCAGCAATTACAGTGGGTGTCAAGTGTTAATTGGGCAGCTTTCGAGATAGAGGCATTTCTTTGTGTACGTACAAAGATATGACGTGCTCGGAATAGCTTCCCCTCCTGATCTTTCGTTCTGGAGACGTGTATATTACAGTCGGTTAATGCAAGACAAATTATGTCATTCTTCTTGATTCGCCACATGTTCTGCCTATGGTGATTTGCCTCTGGGTTGTCTCATTAAGTTGTCTAAACATGGCAAATGCAGCAGCTGAACGCACTCGGCTCTTTCTCGAAGTTAATCGCATCATGCACACGGGCCTGCAGCATCCTCGCTTCCTTGCTGTGCCCTCCGCCGCTGCCAGGGCTGGTGCCCGGGAGAACGGGCCTCTGCTGGGACCGGCTGCCTCGAGCTGGGGCTGCCATCTTCCACTCACAATTACGCTGCCTGCAGTTAATTGGGTTGCTGGTTTTTGTCCCAGGTATGCATCACAAAAAGCTTGGGTAAGCTGATGCTTCCCAGCGGTCGGCAGGAGGGCAGTTGGCCAAATCCCCGTCTCGGCAGCAGATGCAGAGTATTTTGCAGTAGTTTTAATGACCCCCCCTGCAAAATCTTCCCCTCTGGTTTTAATTGCTTAAGACTTCCGAATGCCGTGGTGCTGATGTTTTCCAAGGTCAGCAGATTTTATAGCTCATGGAAACCAAAATGTTAAGCTCTGGCTTGGAGACCTCCGTCTCCTGATGACTGTTTCCAAGGGGCACGTCCCCGGGCAGACTTGCCCTGTTCCCGTTAACGGAGTCAGGTGTGCAGCGGTGGAAACATCTGTTGCTTTGGGGGGAGCCGGGCTGGGCTGTGTGGCTGTTGGGTTTCTGGCCTGGGCCGCCTTTGCTGGGCTTTGATTGCCCCATCATCAGCTGGAGCATCCTTGGGGACGGCAGAGCCGGGTGCTGTGTTAGCCGGGTCCCTCCTGCCTTCGTTAACCCGGTGGGAAATCCCTGTTACGGGACAGGCTCTCGCGTGGAAGAGGCGCACACTCTGTAGCAGATGTGGTATTTTATGAGGAGGGTAGATACATGCCTCTTACGGCTTGCACCACGTGTTATGCCCTGTTGATCTGAAGCTTTGCGAGTGCTGTGCTTGGCGAGTGGGTCCTGGCGCTGGGGATCGCTTTGCTTCCCCCGTGGGTCAGGGCCAATCCCTCCTTTCCCGTACGTGTCAAAGCACCCTCGCATCGGCAGCAGTCTGGCGGGGGAGAAGAGTTGGGAGCAGTTTATTGCAGTGCGGAAAATGTAATCGCCATGTGTCAACACATATCTCCTTTCCCTGAAGCCCGAGCCCCGGGTGAGGGCAGGCGCTTCCTTCTGTCGCAGCTCTTTCCCAGCATCTCCCAGGCTTCGTTCTGGGATGCTCTTGCTATCCAAACACCCATCTCCATCACCAGGACAACCGTCCCTTTTCCCTGTGGTCCCTGGAAGCATCTTGCCGCCGATCCGGCACCATGCAGAAGCCTGTCCTGCGCTGAGCGGCACAGCGGGGATGCGGGAGCCAGGCGCCGGGTGGCTGCCCCGGCTGCGCATCCCCGAGCGCTGCAGAGAGCGCCGGGCACTGGGGGCAACTCCCCGACCGCGGTCCTTCTAGAATGGAGCAGGGACTCGGGAGAGGCTAGAGGGTCGGAGCAGTTTGCCGAGACGGGCTCCAGCTGCGTTTTGGGCTCTGCCACAGCATCCCTAGGTCCGTGTATGTGTGTGTGTGTCCTTGCCTGCGAGATCCATGCAGTCACGGTGACATCCGCGAACCCCGAGCTCTGCTGCGCAGGATGAACAGGCAGCGGGGCTGCCGCGTGCCTCGTGCGTACGTGCGGGGACCGTGCCAGAGCAGGCGCGCTTTGGGGCTCCCTCTCTCCTGGCATCCTTGAGATGGCTTCTGAATCGCAAACAAACTTTGCGTCCTCCCGAGCGTACAGCAAACAGAGGAGCTGGAACCGTCTCCGGGGCGCCCTGTTGCGGTGAGGCAGCCGGCGCGGGTGTTGCAGGCGAGCCGGGGCGGTTTCGCCGGGGCCGTGAGCGTGGTTGCGGGCAGAGGTGACTCATGCAGCGGCGCTCGGGGACGGCTCTGCAAAAGTGCACGCTGGCAGATCCGACGGTGTGTGGGTGTGCAAAGCCCCGGTGAGGAACTTGCACACCTACCCGCTGCGTCAGCGCTTCCGAGGACCGGCCGGTGGCAAGGTTGGAGGGGTGGGTAGGTGAAGCTTTTGGAAACCCACCCCGGGGAGGGGGGGTGGAGGTGGGCACAAGGCAGCAGGGAGATGGGCCAGCTTTCGGTGAGGCGTCCCCTGCGCTGAGACCCTGGGAAACTCCTCCTGCCGGGAGCCGGTGTGAAGGTGAGAGATGCCCGGTGCTCGAGAGCAGCGTGAGCTGGACCTCTGGAGCCGGAATCCCTTCCCCGCCCCTGGGAGAGGGGTGGTCTTCACCCGGGGTTTGCCAAAATTGGGCAGCCCAGGACCCAGTCCCCCCCAGCTCCCCAACCCTGGGGCTCGACTCTCACCCTGCAGCTCCAGCAGGGCTCTACTGGGTTAAAATGTTGAATGTGCTTCAAAAAAGGGTTTTCCCCTCCTCCCCTGGCACCCCCCCGTGTTTAAATCCTGGGAAGCTCAGCTCTCTACAGTGCTCCTTCACCCCTATTTTAGGCAGCTGTGGATTTTCTCTTCCTCCTACCCCAAAATAGCTAAACCTACCTATTTTATTGAACAAATGCCTCTGAAAATCTATCTCCTCGCACCCCTCCACACCCCCCCCCCCCCTGGCTGCCAGGTATTTGGCTTTATCAGCTCAGCCCGGTGGCCCATCGGCAGCGTGCGGCGATCTGGATTTATCGGACTGTCAGTAACCCCCGCTGAAAAGCCGGGCTTTGCGAGGAAGTGCTGTTTACTGAAAATGTCATCTTTTATTTAGACTCCTGCTGCAGCCAACCCATGTCTTTTTATTTTTTTTCAGGCCTGTTTAATTAGCAACCACCGCACAGCCCCTGACACGTGTTCCTGGGTGGTTTTTTTTTTGTCTCTAATAAGCACTAGGTAGCTTGGCCGGGGGCGGGAGGGGGCAGAGAAGGGCTCCTCTGCGGCGGGGAGGGGAGGGGAGGGAAGCGAGAGCACGACGAGGAGCCAAGGGCAGCTCGCATCTAACGATCACATGCTCGTGAAGCGA
Source organism: Vanellus vanellus (assembly GCF_965231255.1). Lineage (NCBI taxonomy): Eukaryota > Metazoa > Chordata > Aves > Charadriiformes > Charadriidae > Vanellus > Vanellus vanellus. The sequence goes on from NC_138921.1 coordinate 12,908,649, forward strand.
TGAATCCTAGAAAGGGCATCTCTGCGTGCGTGCCGGCTCGCCCGCCCTCCTCCTGGCACGGCGGCCCTGCGGAGGTACGGGGTGCCATCCCCCCGCCTGGCACCCCGAGGGGTCGGGGATTCGGGTGGCTTCCCAGGCAGAGCTCCGAACGCGTTACAAGTCGTGATGACTCGCGTGCGCCCGTGGGGCTTTCCTGCAGGTCCAGGGGCTGAGCCGAACCTTTCCACGCGCGTTCAGCCAAGGGTGGGATTTGTGGCGGCTCTGCGGAGGTTTGGGAAGGGGTTTTGGCACAGGGAGAGAGCGGGAGCAGAGGGCTGCGACCGTAACCGATGGCAGAAATAACTTTTCTTCTCCCTCTCTCCTTTCCTCCCTGCAGAAGAAGGCAGAGGCTGCCCACCGGATCCTGGAAGGACTGGGTCCCCAGGTGGAGCTGGTGAGTGTTGCCTCTCGCTGCGGGGCGCGGGAGCCGGGCCAGGTTTGGAGAGGTCCCTGGGCGGCGAGCGCAGCGCCCTGCCTGTGTGTCTAAGCCGTCAGAAGGAAGCAAAAGGAAGGGCGCTGCTGGCCCGGAGCTCTCGCTGGCACGGGACCAAGGCAGGAAGCGAAGTGGCTGAGATGAGTACTGAAAGGCAGACACACACGCAGAGCCCTCTTCCGAAAGCCTTAACCCTTAGGCTTCTTCTCCTGGGTGGCGGAAGGGGCTCCAGCGCAGTCTGCCTCTGCTCGGGATGCTCATGGCTTCATCTGCCGATGGCAGCCACGGCACCGGGGCTGCTGCTTGGCCAGCCAGCGTCACGGGAGGGACGGGCGCCGGGACGGCTCTCCTCTGTCCCACCCTGCTGCAAACGGAGGAGGGGTGCTGGAAAATGCTGAGTTAGCACAGCCCGATTGCAGCTGCAACAACCTGCAGGCATCAGGAGTCTCACACATCCTATTGCTGTCTCCCGTGTGCACAGGGAAGCCGAGAAAAACAACTTAGGATAAATTGTCGATTTTAGGCTGCCCCCTCACCCAGCAAAATCCAGCTGTAAGTCAAGCGGGTGGTTGCTGGAGGGGTGGCTGAGAACAACCCCTGAGGGGCTGAGTCCCGGAGAAGGGTGCTGGGAAAAGGTGCGCCCGCAGCGATGCTGCTGGAAGGACCGGAGGGGGCTGGACGTGGTCTGAGGGAGCATCTCCTGCTTTGCACCAGCCCTGGGGTGCGATGGAAGGAGCCGTTCCTGCCGGGTGGGAGCGGGCAGCTCACAGTCCTCGGCAGCTGTAATTTGGACGTGCTGTGTGGAGGTGGTACTAATCACTGTCTTCGCCGGGTGCGTAAGGGAGAGGTCACAAGGGAATTAGTGCTCTCTGCTACGTGTCGAATCCCGTTTCCTTGTTTGGGGAGGTGGCGCTCATTATTTTTCCTTTGAGTCACCAGGGTCAAACCTTTTGCTCTCTTTCTGCTCTGAAGATTGGCAGTGTCTGGGGTTGGTGCTTCCTCATGCGAAAGATGGTGTGTTTCCTTTCCTCCCCGCCCCCCACCCTTTTATTTTTTCCCCCCTCCTTTTTTTCCCTCCTTTTTTTTAGTTTGTCGATGCTTTGTCCCTGGGTGCTGACATGCTGCTGCAGCACAGCCCAGGGCAAACCCTTCCTCTGTCGCCCTGCCGCGCTCCTCGGAGGGCAGGGGAAACCTCTGCTGAGAAAACCCTGCGAAACCCCAGCTGGGCTCTGCGTGCGTCGCGCAGACCGTCTCATCCGCCTCCCTAGAGAGAGCCGCTTCCTATGGCCCAGCCCCCACGCCGTGTCGGGCGAAACAGCACCCAGGGCCTGCCAACGGCCTCCGAGAGACGAGATGAATAGTCACGTCTTCTTCTGAGTTGGAAAGGAAGCGGCTCCGGGAAGGCGAGCGGCTTTGTGGGCTCTGCCCGATGTGCGTACCTGCTCCACCGTGTCACACGCGACGCGCGCCGGCCCCGGAGCTGCCACGACCCGGGAGTGTCTTGCAGGGAGGTCGGGGCAGCCGGGCGCAAGCCCTGCGCCGGGAGCGGTGGTGGCTGTCACCCAAATGCAGGGTCTTGGCTCGCTGTCAGCTCCGCTCAGGCTGCTAGACGTCTTGATTTTGGTTGTTCGGAGGGCTCTGGTTATTGCATTTGCGGCGGCGGTGGTGAGGGATGCAGGGGGGCTCGGCAGCGCGGCAGCTTGCCGGGGGCTGACGGTGCGAGGTCACGGGGGAAATCGGTTAGTCGTGGCAGAGAGAGGCCGGAGGTTACCGCAGCGTTGGCGAAGGGCAGCCGCCGGCGGGGTGAGGGGGTAGGAGGTCTTGGGTGCTGCTGGCAGGACGGAGCCGGCGGCCGCGTCCCCGACTTGCGCTGGCGTTAGGTTGCTCCGAGGGGTTTTGGTTTTGAGCGAAGAAAGAAATCCCATTGCCTGAGCACATCGAGGGGCATGTGGGGGCTGCCTGTAGCGTTAGCTGGAAGGAGGGGGTTTGTGCGTGATCCGGTATAGCATAAATAAGGTTTTACCCAGAAGTTTTGGGTCTGTGTCATGGGTTTCCCATCAAGTTGGAAGCTGCTGGGAGATGGCCCGGCTCTGGTAGGAAACTCTCATTCTTGACTTCTGTCTTTTAAACAGCTCCTTCTGAGCTTTTGTGCTTACACGCTCTTCACGGGAGGTGCTGCCCTTGGGTTGTACATCAAGGAGGCAGCACGCGCGTGTTGCTGGTTCCGGGCTTCTCGCTGCTTTGGCCTCCCAAGGTCTGGCCCTGCACTTTTGATCTTAGAGGTGTCGTTCGTGTCTGATCCTCTTTGGAAGATCCTCGTCTTTGTGCTTCTGGGGTTTTAAATGTGCAGAATTGACCCCCAATCCCTTTGCCCATTACTCCTTGCTGGTGCCTCTCCATCCTGTCTGCTGGGGTTTTGGGTGGCCCTGCACCTCTTCCCTGGCCCCCCCATCAGCCCCAGCCGGTGCAGGACACACCGGTGTGCTGCGCTGCCACGGCCACTGCCCTCCCCTTGGCTGGGGCTCGGCTCCCCGTCCCCGTGGTAGGAATCACCCCTGCCCAGGGGTCCGGTTGAGGTCCCGGGAAGTTGGTGCTCCCCTCTGGATCAGGAGGAGGTTGTGACTCGGTGAACCGGGACTCTGCTCATTTTAGCCCTGCAATGTAGCGGGACCATTTTAAAAACGACCCCATGCTTTCCCCCAGGGAGAAATGTCATTGAGATGTGTAGTGTGAATGCTGCAGTGGCCAGAAAGCAATTGAGACCTTTCATTCTGTTTTCATTTTTAAAGAGCGTTCAGTAAATCCAAGGTTTTTCCAGTAACAGCTTTGCATTGCAATTATGTTTTTCTTAAATATCATCCCCCAGAGAAATGCATTACATGTCCCTTACCCTGAAGAAACAGGGTGGATGTTTTGAACATCTCACCTTCCCCATCTGACCCGTCAGCTTTCCTTCTGCTTACTCAGTGAGAAAGCTGTGATTCTGTGCAGGCTGCGGATGGCTCTGAGGGAAGACCCTGTTTCTCAGTCCCTGCCCTGGTGAGAATAAAGTTTCTTTAACTATTTAGGCCGTGAGGAAGTGTTCTCCCTGGGGTAGGTAGAACTTGGCTTCACCGCGCAGGTGAGGTACAGTGCCGAAGCTGTTGTGCAGACAGAAGTCTCGTTGAGATGCCGGTGTCATGTGGATCTTGGTTTGGAGTCCTCGAGTTTCTTACTTCTGAATGTTTGGGCATTTCTTTTAAAGTGATGTGTTCCAGCGCTTGTCTGTTCACACTTAGGTTTGCTAACTAAGAATTTAAGAGGCTATTTATATCATAGGTAAGTAGTAGTGGAAAAGAATCGGCCGCCTTTGGTGAGCTGAGCAGCGTCAGGGCAGCCGTGATGTCCACACGCACGTGAGCATCTTCTAACCCATGCGCAAATCAAAACGTTTACTCCGCTGCCTTCTCCCAGGAGGAAGGTCTCCGTGGCTCGCCACATGCCAGCTTATTTGCTTTGATTTTTATGAGCACGGAGGGGAGAGAGGCACTTTTATTTATCAATATTTCCAGTTCCTGCGGTCCTCTTCCAAGAGGCGGTCACTGGTGAAGGCAGCCCAGTCGAGCCCTCCCGAGGTGACCGTGGACGTGATGCTCCAGAGCCACAGCTTGATTTCTTCTCTCCGTGGTGCAGACCTGCCTCTCTCGAGCTACGTGATGAGACGGATGTCTGTGTTCCTCTGAGCTTTCCAAGCGTGAAGTGCGCAGCCAGCTCTGAGCCTGGAGTCGGACCAGCAGATCTGAGAGGATTTGGGATAGAAATACCCCTGAGAAAGGGACCCCACTGAGAATGTGTCTCCTTCTGGGGGACCTGCTTCTCCCCTCTTGCCTGCCCTGGCACTGGTAGCACGGGGTGGCCAAGTGTCTCCTTGCCAACTTGCAGCCCGCCGTCCCCTCGCAGGGTAGCAGATGCCTGAACGCCGCCAGCAGCCCCGCAGCCCTCCTGGGACGCGACGGTTCATCTCACCGCGTCTGTCTGCCGGGGCTCCTCTGCGCTCCTCTTCCACATGGGATTACTTGTGCTTTCTTAACCACGAGTCGTGTGTCCAAGGGCAGCCAGAAAAAGAAGCTGATGACCCGCTGGTGCCAAAATGCAGCGGGTATGGGCTGGAGAGAGTAGGGAGAGCTACACCGGGTGTCCTGTGTGTGCAAATCGATGTGGCAGTCCTGGTGTGTGGCAGGGAGAGGTGAGGCAGTATCTGGTTTCTATGGGCTAGTAGAGACAAGGCTGGCTGTGTGGAACAACAAGCTTCTGTGCCCAGCGCCTGTGACGGTGACGGGGAAATACGGTGGAGGAGGCGAGAGTAACACCTTCTCCAAACTGGAGGAGAAAGGGACCCACCTGTGTTTGCAGGTCCTGTCTTCTCCAGTGCTGCTCACCTGGTTGAGCAGATGTTCAGCAGATGTTTTGCTCTTTTTCTGTGTTTAATCTGAGGTGAAATTGAATAGACCCAGAGGGTAGCATCATCCCTATGACCACAGTAGGAAGGTGAGCTGGTTTGTATGTAGCCATGGCCAGGAAACCTCCTTCCACCGGGACTTTCAACTGTCCCATGTCCTCCCGCCTGTGTTTGGCCACAGTTGTTAGATCGCTCACAGCTGGTTTGGTGAAAGTTTGTGGATGAACTGCTTGAAAAGTTGGGTGATATTTCTGTGGTTAGACAGGAGCTGCGCTCGTTAGACGGCCAGTTGCTGGTGCTGGTTGGGCCATGGCAAGCTTTTGACTATCAGAGTCTTGGACGTGTTCACACCAGCTTAGCTGGTAACCAGAAGAGCGTTGCAGGGCTTGATCCTGAGCACCCTGTCAGCCTGCTTGCATGGACACAACTGGTGGCAGCTCCTGGAGCACAGACTGAGCTGTTAACCGCAACGGGTGGGATTGAGCGTGGTCTCTGTGGCACCTCTCCCTTCCAGAGGTGGGACGCTGTACCACGGCAGGTTCCCCGAGGGTACATCACCCTGCGGATGGGAGGGGAGAGGTGGTGAGGACAGTGACTGGCTGAAGGTGACAAGGAACGGATCCGGCTCTCCTGAGTGCTCATGGAGGGCCCTGGCAGGTCCCCGCTGAGGGTGCGGGGGACAGAGCAGCCCCGTGGTGGGTGCTCACGTCGGGTGTTGGAGACAGCCACAGTCGCTGGGCTCTCCAAAGGGCAACCCTGGGCAAAACGCTCATTCTACCAGAGCCCAGTGCCCCTCCTGAGGGACGGACGAGAGCATCGCTCTATGCCTGGCTACTAGGGGACCGCGGTGACGTGCCCAGGGGCCAGCCCACCCCCGGCATTGCTGGAAACCACGGGGGTGAAGACTCGCCCTGCCTGCAGTTGCCCGCGCTTGGCTCCCCGGGAGAGCTCAGGCAGGCATTTGCCGCGTAGACATAACAATTTGCAGCGCACAGAGCGTCTCTTCCCGCTCCCCAAGCCCCGCTTTCCCCTCGCCTCCCCCATGTCATATGTTCCAAAGCGCACTGCGTTTTTCAATCAGTGAATAACAACCACGTACTCCGCTGTGCCGTGTTTATGTGGATTACGTCTCAATGAGCTTGTTCTGAGCCAGCTCGCTCGAGCGCTGCCTGCCCTCCCACGGGCTGAGCCGGGATGCACCGGGGCTCCAGCGGCGCCGCCGGGAGCCAGAACGCTCCAGTACAGCCGGGGAGCGGGGCTGGGGGCGACGGGAGGGCTGGGGGACGCGGGGACGGGGCACAGCTCGGGGAGACAGGAGCCCGCACCGAGGCGGCAGCGCTTCTGATGGGTTTAAGTTTCTAAATGTCAGACCGCACCATTTATGCCTTCATTTTTCTTATTTATTTCAGCCATTATACAACCAGCCTTCAGACACCAGGCAATACCATGAAAACATTAAAATGTAAGTATGTGGCAATAAAAGGCTATTTTAAATGTCAGGTTGGGCATTAGGCTGGAGCGGGAGGGATGCTAGCTCGCTCCCAGACCCCGATAAAGGCTGCCGAGGAATAGCGAGCATCCTTTTAGAGCCGGTGTTCTGCTGCCCTGGCTGCCGGAGGCTCAAACCAGCCCAGCAGTTGGGAGCCGTGGCTTCAGACGGATGCTGAAGGTGCCATTTGATTTTTCTCGGGGGAGGGTGGACGCGGGTCCTGACCGGACTCTCGGCGTTTTCCCGGGAGGCCCTCACTCGCCTTGGGTGCTTGCTTCTGTGTTTCATGCATACTGAAGTACAAAATCAGCTGCCGGCGCGTGCGCGTGTGCGTGTGTGTGTGTTTGCATGCGGGAAAGATGAGGTAAAATGAAAAGTTGCAATTACAATTAGATTTTCATGAAGCACCTCTTGAATGTCTAATAACAACTGGTTATTTCAAAGATACTTACCGAGACTTAGCAATCATCTAATTTGACTTATCACCTCAATACACGATTTAATCATCAGCCTGCATTTAATAACCACAGTGACTTCCTGAACATAGAAGAAATGTAACAGATAATGAGAATAGCGATAATTGTGATTATTGTTGGAAATTTAAATAGTCAAACCAGATCTGAAACTTTTATCTGCCTTGAATGAACCGATGATTGCTCTGAGCTGCCTGCAGCGTGTCTATTTTGGTACGGGCTCGGTCAGCTGGCGATAATCATCTTTAATAATCTATTAACAAAAGTTAATAATCTTTTGCTTTTCAGCGGTATGTTAATTGATGCTGGGGGGATTATAGGGAAAGAGTTAACATACCTCTGCTGTTCTGCTCGGCTGCGGGGGAGCGCGGTCTGCGCTGGCGGCGTTTAGGTGCCGTCTGTCCCCAAGGGCTGCGGGGAGGAGGAGGGTTTGGTGACATGACCCCGCTGCTCGCTGCCCGGCCCCGCTCGGTTCCTGCTCCACCCGAGGCTTCCTGTGGCATCCGGGCAACGCGCTCTCTGTAAAACATTCAAACCCCGGAGTCACCCCGAGCCCTTCGGTCCCCACGGGGCGCAGCGGGTCCCCGAGCAGCCTCGCTGCCCGCGCTGGGCACCCGCACCCGAGACGCGAGAGTTGTGTTGGGGTACTCGGTATTGGTCTGGATGCACCTCTGGGGTAGGGGAGCATCATCTCCGGGGGGCGGGTGGGGAGGGCAAGCAGACGGAGAAGTCAGCAGGAAATGACGGATTTTCCTGCAGCTGAGAAATCCCGGTAGCTCTTTGCTTCTAGATGTTTCCTTTGTGCCTCGTGTTGGCGATGCTTTTACCATCAGTCATTTGAGCTCGGCAGACGTTGCCACGAGTCGTGGACCTGCCAGGATTTTGAGGCGTGTGTGCTTTGGCTTGGGTCTCCCGTCGTTAGGTGGACACGCTGCCCGCGAAGGCAGCTCTGAGGAGCAGGCAGACGTCCGCCTCCCCCAGCCCGCACCGCTCAGGGGTGCTTTTCGAGCTGCAAAGATATTAAAAAAGCAAACCAACCCAGAGCCACCCCCTCCAGTTCACTGATTCAACGCAGGACTGATGAAGTAGGTGGTGATCTTACTCTCGGGAGGGGCGATGGTGCCTGGCAGAGGGTCTGTGCTCCCTGCGGGCTTGCAGCCCCCCGCTTTTGGACGTCTATTTTGCCCTCAGTTCAGGGGGTTGAGGGCTGATAAACCACCCGTACAGCATCAAGTGCTGGCCCAAGGAGGTGCTCTCCACGTCGCTGGCTGTGACTCACCCCTGGCGTGTGACGGTCACTGTCTCTTGGAGTCCCCTGACCCCTCTCTTCACTTGAAGGACTCCGTGGCCGTCACAAGACGGGTGCTGGAGGTGGCAGTTTTAAGCTGATCGCTAGTTTTGTCCTTGAAAGAACGGGTTAAAAGTAGATCCAGATACTTCATCCACTCTCCGTTCCCCTGCCAATATTTGTGGGTTTGTGATCACATTTTCCTGCGATTTAAACGATTTCCTGTCCTTGGCTGCTGCCTGAAAGATGGGCGCAAACGAGAGGGAACTGACGGCGCAGGTCGGGAGTGAAAACCAGTAATGAGACGTGAAGCCCCATCGAAGCAGCTTCCCGTGCCGTCAGAGCAGGCGCTCCCCTCCATCCCTTCCGTCGTAGGCACCCGTAGGGTTATCCCAACCCTCTCGTGCGGCGGTAGCGGTGGCGGCGATAGACCAAAGAGAGGTTGGAGCAGGCAGGCTTGGGGTTAATGTGCACTGTGATTAATGCTGCAAAAATATGGGAAGGAAACCACGCGTTTTAATGAAAAGCCTCCGTCTCCTCCTTCCAGAAACCTCGCAATTAGCTGCCTTCAGCTGGTTATTGATGCCAGCCCAGCGCATTCACGGATCTAGGTCAGCGAAAGGCCCGCGAGCGATCTGGGCTCCAGATGTTTGCTGCTTTTGACCGTGGGCCTGTCTCCGGCAGGTCCTGCGGTCTGAATTGCACTTTGCTGCTTGGGGGTGGACGTGCAGAGAGACCGCTGTGTCCTGTACTCCCATCTCTTGTGTCCCTGTTGCACATTAAAGGACATTCGGATGCTTGGGCGGCAGGTACAAAAATCGAGATTTCAGTGATTCTTCCAAGCGAATGATTTGGGATCCTTTGACCAAGAGGAAAAGGTATTAAACTTCTTTGGCTTGACCGAATCACGCTTGGATGTTCAAATCCTACCTACGGCTTCTCCACGGACTGCCTTTGGAGGTATTTTTTGTTCTGTCCTTGATCTTAATACGTTTTTCCTTTTCTGCTCTGGAAGAGCAGCTTCTGCTCCGTAGCCTGGAGGTGGCTGTTTCGGTAGGAGACGTGGTAAATCCTGAGGGTGCTGGGAGACGCCAGCCAGATGCATTAGAGCACCAGAAGGACAACTGCCAGGACACCACTGGTTATATGGTTATATTTTGCCGAGGTGTAATCGGATGCAGATTCTTCTGAACAGCCTCACCCTACGCAGGTTAAGCCACGACGAAAAAGTATTTTGGCACGTTGCTGGAAAATTACCTAGGTTGGGATTCTGTCCGCAAAACCTCGCTGCACGCTGGCTCAGTTGTGCTAAACAGAAACCGCTCCCACGTGAAGCTGGTTTGAAGCCTCCTACCTGGGCACAGGCGGGTGGCCGGGCTGTTACTGTTCACAAATGCTTTTTTGCCTTTTTTTTTTTTTTTAAAAAAAACGTTTCCTAGGGTGGTGTGTTTTCTTTTTGTTTGTTTTTTTTTTTTTTCTCTCAGTTGAATGTTTGCAAGCGTCAGTGGGAAAGCATTTGAATATCACAAAGCCAGGATTCCTCGATTTCTCTACAGCGATGCTCTCCGCCTTGCAACACTACTTTAATTCTTCCTGCTTGTTTGCTTTGCTTTTCAGCTGGGATGAGTCACTTATGCTAATAGAGCTGACTGGGGAGTTAAGGGGAGAATTTCTACTCTTAGTAAAATGTTACCGGTCTCTTATTTTCATGGAGTTTTATGGCCTGTCTCCTATTCAGTACAGTTAAAATTAATTTCATGCCCCAGTTCATTCCAGTGTTCGCAGCTTCAAAAGCTTTTAAGTCCTATTTAGCTGCCTCGCTGTGCTCCGTTACCCGTCTGCCTGGGTCCCTTCGGTTCACCTGCGAGCGCGGGCTTCGAGCAAACACGCTTAATTTTGTATGCTACATCTGCCGCGTGATCTGCGGCTCCGTTGGGTGGTTTGTGCCAAAGGCTTGACCTACCTTTGATGGGACCGTGTCCTTTCTGTTTGAAACACCGGCTTTGGTGGAGAGAAGGGCTCTGCCGCTCTCTCATCGAGAAAGAAGAGAGCAAGACGGCGTTTGGAGTGCCCTCGTTTTGATAGGGATGGGGTGAGCTTTGTCCCCGTAGCGAGCTTGGCCCTTGCGGTCTTTCGGTCGTGTGTGACTTTTTTGGCTTTGCAGCAGACTGACAGGTTCCTCCAAGATGCGTTGCAGCACCACGACTGGAGGCCCCGCGAACGGTTCTGCGTCGGTTGAGGGGGCTGCAAAGACTCTTTAGTTTGGTGGGGTTTTTTTTAGCTTTTGCTGAAATACAACAACAAATGCAGAGGACGCTTAACTTGGGCGCGCCAGTTAAGCACCGGTGCATCTGGTCTGCGGCTCTTATCTCAGTGTTTTGCCAGCTGGGTGTACAAGGGTGAGCGCCGCTCTTCCTACCCTGCCGTGGCGGTGATTTTGCGGATCCTCCGGACTCCTGGCACCAAGGGTATTAACCTTCTTTCCTCGAAGTGTTTGAAAAATGACGAGATGTTGTTCACATGAGCAGGATCAATTACCTGCTGTCTACCTGGAGAGATATTCTCCCAGGGGGCCTTCGTCTCTACGGCAGGAGATTCCTGCTCGGTCAGCCGTGAAGAACAGCCCGGCAGGACTCTCCTCCCCCCTTCGCGAAGCAGTCATCTCAAAATCATAGTCTGTGGGATTTGTATTTGAAAACGCGAGCTTCTGAGCCCCGAAAAAAGCACGCAAAAGGAAAACTGAAAACCCCAGGGTAAGTACGTGCAAGGTGCCGTTCGCAGGGTTTGCTGTAAACCTTCTCTTCAAGAGCTTCGCCTCGCTTTTACGCTGAAATTCAGAAATGTCGGGGTGAGACCGGGCTACGTCCCCTTCAGACGCGCACGGAGGTGTCGGAGAACCGGAGTCTGAGCGTGGGGTGATTCTGGTTTTCTTGCATGTTTCTGCAGACCCAGCAGCAGCAAAGCTGTGTCTGCCGTTAATATTCGCACATCTGGGTTGCTGTCTGCAGCTGATAGCTTTTTTTTTTGGGGGGGGAACAGGAATTTTGCCTCTGCACACTCAAAATCTGAAGTCTGGATTTTCAGAGAGGTTTAGGGGCTTCTGAAAATCTTTTTCTTTTCAAAATGCCTCTCCCCTTTCTCCCAAAAGAGCAGAACAGCTTTCTTCTGAAAAATCTACTAGCTATGGCTTTCCAAATCACTTGTCACTTTGGAGAATTTAAGTCATCTTTTCATTACTGGCTGTTTAAGGGGTTTAGTAGCACTGGATTGCCTCGAAATTCACACTCGCAGCCTGACATGTAACATAAATGCTCTTCCAAACCCTGTCATTACTAATGCATTCTCTTTCAGGTCTTTTTATTAGCGCCTGTAGATGTTTTCCTCATTAGAAATTCACCTAGCAGCTCCCCGCTCATCCCATTCAAGGTTTCTCATCTCTTTTATTCTCTCTTGGCACGCGCTAGGGCAGAAGTATTCCCTTGTGATGAATTACTAAATGATGGAGACGCGCACTGCAACCTTCTGCTTCTTTCTCTTGCCAGCGCAAAGCCAGGTACTGGTTTTGGGTGGACTATCTTGCAGCACTTGGGCTTGCAACGTCAGTTTGGGCTTCAGGGGAAGGCGAAGGCGTAGGACGTGCGCCTGACCGATGGCCAGAAGTGCTTCTGCACTTGCACTCATCTCATTTTGGTCCGAAGCTCGTAGGCGCTAAAGGGGATGGGCATAAATTTCCCGTCTGCTGTTAAGAGCAGTGGTTGTGGGTGTAACCGCTGCCCAAGGGAATCGCTTGAGCATCTCGTTGGGGAACATCTTCACAAGGAGGTGGCACCGCAGGGACCTGGACAGGCCGTGCTGGGGGTCTGGGCAGGGCAGGCTCTGATAACGAGGTGCCCGTGTGTGCCGAGGCGTCTCCTCTTTGCAGCACAACCCTCTCACGGATCTCCGCGTGCGAAGACCAGGTGAATTAACAGCACAAAGATTTTCATTGATTATAGTGATGACTTTGGACCTCCAAAGCTGAATGCATTTTGGACCTGCAGAGGACACGATTTGGGAATTTGGGAGGCCTCCATCCGAATGGCTTCTTTCTCTTGAGTATTGTTTCTGGGCACAAACACAGCCTGTCCGACGGTACGTCCGGAGCTGGGAAACTCTACCGCTCTGAGAACAGAGGCGCGAACGGCGCTGGGGGTTTAGTCCATCGCAATGCTTAAGGGCTCTGGGGAAAATTAACTAGAGATCCGCTTTGCTTTTCCTCCCCAGAACGTGTTTCTGAATATTGCGAGGCAACTGCTCCGAGCAGCTGCCCTTCCAGCACCGGGCCCTGCCTTGGGGTTAATAGGTTACAGTGTGTTACCAGCTGGAGCCCCGTGCTCTGGCCGTTTCGGAGCAGGGAAATGAATGAGCGCAGTGACCCGTGACGAGGGTGACCTGCTCCCTGCCCTCTCCGCAGGGCGTCTTGCAGCTGGAGGAGTAGGGAATCGGTGAGCGCCCTGAGCTGTGGCTTGGGATCCTGGCACCAGCGCCGCATAGGAGCGGACGTACCTGGGGGGGACGCAACCGTTTCCGTACGCTCTCCGTTGCCTCTGGGCTGGTTTCACCTTGGAGCATCCTTGCTGTGCTCCTCGGGTCCTGTGGGTTGCCGACCTCCGGGCTCACTGGCAGCACTTTGTCTGGCCGGAGTTGCCGGGAGGCTCCTCCGTTTCCCACCCTCGCCTGCACGATCAGTCTGGCTGTGCAATGGCTTTGCCAGCTGCTCGCCGCCTCCTTCCCGTCGCTCTTTGCAGGCTTGATCCCTACTTTGTTTGCCCTGGCTGTCTGATGAAAGACGTTCCTGTGTAATTAAATACCCCTGATTAATTTTGATCAAATAGCAAACTTCCTTTCATCTCGTCTTGCAGCGGCTGAAGGTCTCTGCGGGCAGGCTCGGCCAGGTGTGCTGCGGTGCATCGGCTCTTTGTATCCTTGGGAGTCTTATCCCAAGGCTTTGGCAGTGTCCACGCGTGTGTAGACCCCGGCCCTGACGCGCATGCGCGCGCGCGCATCCTTTTGAGATAGCAGCCTTCGGAAGGATCGTCGCCAAGTCATTCACGTGTCCCCGAGCCAAGTAACTCAAAAGTCAGCGGTACGGGTTCTCTCCTTGACTGGCTCCATTGTGAAAGCCAAAAAACAAAACCAACCTTGCGCCAAGCCGGTGAAGGTGGAAGCGGCTGCTCCCGCGGGGCTGCCTTTGCCGTGCTCGGAGCGGGAGACGTGTTTCAGTCGGTGGTTTGGAGGCCGGTGCTGAGAACCACGCGCGGCTGTGGGGCTCACCAGTTAGGTCAGTGGGGCTGTGGGATGAGGATGAGTTACGTGAGGATGAAAAGCTCTTGCAGAATCACACCCAAAATTATAGACAATATTTGAATCCCACTTCCTGCACTGGTGGTAGGTGACGTCAAACATCAGGTTTTGAGTTTGGTTTACCTTGTGTGATCTGTTCCTTCCTGCTGCGTGCCAGTGCCTGTGGGGACCTGCTGGGCACTGGTGGGGCTGTCCCAGGCTCCCCGCTTGGGTCGTGCCCCATTTCAGGCTGCTGCCTGGTACCGGGGCTCTTGCCACACTTGTCCAGTTCATACCTGGCCTCTAAAGCAGGAGACCCGCTGCTCCTGAGAGCCTCTGCCCCCCCAGACTACAAACAAATGGGCCTCTGATGTGGGAAGAACCCTGAATCGCCCACAGCCTCTGTGGCAGGCTCAGCTTCGCCGTGCCCTGCTGGGGTGGTGGAAGGAGACCAGCGCCGGCTGAGGTCACCAGCAATGAGGGCCGAAGTTCTCAAGGCGTTCGCAGAGCAGTCAGAGGGGAGCAGCAGCCCTGGGCTCCCAGCGGGAGGCTGCACCTCCCCACGAGTGGCCAAGAGCCATTGTTTCGGGGACTGGCTGGCTGGAGGTGACTCCATGCCTGAAGTCTGCAAAAGCTCCAAAGGTCTGTGGCTCTCTGGAGAAGGCCATGGTGGTCGTGTGACCTGCACTGGCTGATCTCCTCCCTCTCTGCAGAGCAGCAGAGAAGGTGCGGGAAAAGCTCCTCTGATGACCAAAGCTTTCGGCACAGAGAAGGTAACGTGGTGAGGATGTGGTGTCCTCACCTCAGAGAAGAGCTGCCTTGAGAGGGAAGCATTAGAAATGTATAAAACTGGGGCTGCTCTGGAGTGGGGGAGTGGGAAACTTGTAGTCGCCGTGTCATTGCAGCCGGTGCTGGGGGACGCTACGTGAAGCTGAGAGCCTGCCTGGATGAGGGCTTTCCCGCTGGGCACACCGGGGAGCTGTGGAGCCCATGGCTGTGGGGAAGGCAGAAACACAGATGGGCTCCAGTGGTGATTAGATGAATTGTTGACCGCAAAGATGGGGATGTGCCATCTGGCAGCCCCCAAACACCAGCTCGCCAGAAGCTGGGTGGGCTCCATGTCTTGCTGGGTCCATCCCAGCCTGCCCCTGCCTTGGCAGAGCGGCTGCGTGGGGACACGCCAAGGACAGGGCAGGGAACTCGTGCGTCCTCCCAGTCCGGCTTGGTATGCGATGTGCCAGCACAGCAATACTTAAAACTGTCCACAAGAGTCACTGTTGCTTTATCTAAGGAGCTTCCACTCCTTCTGCCTACGAACTGCCTGACTTCTTCCCCCGGTGGATGGAGGCTGTGCGGTTCACATCTCCATCCCGGACGCTTTTCTTGTGCCCCAGCAAAGCGCAGCGGGGGAGCTGCGGGGATTCGGGCCACCGAGGAGGATGATGAGGGAGGGCTGGCGCATCGCGAGGGCGACCTTTCCCCGCGTGCTGCTCCACGCTGGTTATTTCTGTGCAGGACTCCCAGCAGACAGCCCTTACCTTCCCCGCCTGCGCCGCAGCGGTCGCGCTCGGCTCTTTGATTTGCCCAGGGAGCACAGCGTGTGCTTCGCAGACGCGTGGCCCCAACTAACCTCTCTGCAAATGGTTTCTAAGTAACAGCAGTACACGCAGTGAGATAAACTGTGAAACCTATTTATATTTACCCGGATTGTATTAACCTTTGAAAGGTTGACCTTATGCAAAAAAAAAAAAAAAAAGAAAAAGAAAAAAAGATAAAGTGGCAAAAACATTTCGGGCATGAGGGGGTTTGTTGTTTTTAATCCTTTCGCTCTCTGATTGCTTCAGCCTTGGTGGTGGTAAACATACCCCGGCTTTCAAGGCATTCCTGATTTTTGCAGCTGCGGAGCCATTTAGTCTTTGCCTGCGTGAGCACTTTCAAGGTCAGCCGTGATGCAAAACTCAAGGCCACCCATCAGCTGCGTAAGAGCTGCTAATTTGCTTCATTGCCTCTCCTGCCTCCCCATGACTGGTGCGGCAGATCCAGCAGCAGCGTGTCAAAGCCCCGCGTTGCTCCTGGAGGTGGCCCAGGCTGGCGTGGGGAGGGCAGGGGTTGATTTAGCTGCGCTGGCCCCAAGGGACAATCCGTGAGCCCTTGCTGGGGGCCATCCCACACCTCATCATCCTTAGCATCACCCCAGCGGTTTCCCAGTGTTGGAGTTTCCACCAGAGGTGGAATAAACAACCAAACAAGGGGAATGTGTCTTTTGGGCGCAGTCTCCCGTCGGAGCTTGTTTGTGCAGAGCTGAAGCCCTGGAAGGAAATCTGTCCGACGGGGTCTCTGCGGGAGACCCTGCGAACTCGGGGCAAACTCGCCGCGTGCGATGCGAAGGGATGCGGGAGCACGCGAGGAGCCGGGGCTCGGTCGGACAGAGAGCCCGCGGGCACGCAGGGCAAACGGGTGCTGGCCACCGCTGGACCGACCTCGCCTGTGGGTGCAGAGCTGGAGGCACTGGAGCATTCGGCGCAGCCCCGCTCCTCATTTCTCACGCCTCCCTCCCTGCACGAGCGGGCAGACATCACTGCAGCTCCGTGCCTCAGTTTCCCTCATTTTTGGAGGCAAGTGAATGCTGTTTGCACAGAGGTGAGCGGTGAGCCGGTCACCTGCAACCCTCTCTGAGGCTCCTCGCGGGATGCACCGCCCAGACAGAAACAAAAGGCAGTGGCGTTGCGTGATCCAGCAGGGAGAAGCCTTTGGCAGCAATGTTTATTAATATATCTAACGAGGTGGCCTCTGGTCTTTGTAGTGCAGCCCGGAACAATAGCGAGTCCTTCATAAACGTACTGCCAACAAAGAGCAAAGGCAGAAATTGCCCCGTGCGTGGATTTATTAGGTTTTTTTTCCCCCTCAGAGATCAATGCCACTATGATTTTTGAAACAGAGTCGAAGGACGTGATTTGATATTCCCACCCTCGCTCAGAAAACCTTTGTGGATCCGAATATCTGCTCTGCAGGAGCCGTCAGCCCCCTCGCCTGGCTCTGCCTTCTGCCGACGCTGGTGCTGCCTGGAATTGGGAGCGCACGGGGATTTGGGGCTGTGCGGCTCAAGCTGGGGATACTGGAGTCTGTTCCCAGCCGGTTGCTGGTGTTTTGCATTGGTAGGAGGAGTTAGGAGCGCCGCTTGCTAGCGCTGCCTTGGAGATCAAGGTCTATTTTTTGCACCAAAGCGTTGAAGGCAAAGGCAAAGTCAAAGGGAATGAAGATGTAGCGCAGCTCAGGCAGTGTTCAGGGACTCCGCGTGTATCCCATACCTCTGGTAACTAATTAAGAGGGGAAAATTTACTATTAGGGCTGAGAATCAATGCGTTTCCTCCTTGGTAAACTAAAAAGAGGCCACAAAACTGAGTGTGGCCGTGGGGTGCTGGAGAAGAAATCATCCCTGTCCCAACTCCTGCTGCCTTTCCTCCAGCAGCCGAACTTGGTCGTGGAGGTGGTGGTGGTTGAAGACCCCATGCCCAAGGAATTGCTGTCCTAAATAAACCTGCTAATTATTGGGTGCCAATATCACGGCGGTGCCCCCAGGCGCTGCTCCGGGTCCCCACGTGCAGGCAGCCTGGATCCGCCGGCACGCTGCCGGAGCGGAGGTGCAGCCTTGGCGATGGGCCGGAGGGACGTGGGGTCCCCAGGGCAGCGCGTGCTGCGGGATGGCTGTCCGTCCCCATGGGCGCCCGTGCAACGGTTTCAGCGATGTAGCGAGAAGAGGGTTTGAGAAGTGAAAAATTTGGATACTTTCTGGGATGCTCTCTATCCCCAAATTAAGCCAGGACTGCCCCCCATCCTTCTTCATCCATCATCCCCCGTCCATCACTTAGAAGTGAGCCGGACCCTCTGTCCCTTCCCAAACAGGGTCTTTTGCTCCTGAATATGCTTAGGGATTTATGGGGGGAGGAGGGTGTTTTCTCCCCTCCCCACTAGCCAGGCAGGGAGGGGGGTAAGGAAGCAGCAAGGGTGTCTCTTCCTTCTCCTAAATCCTGCCAAACATGCCTACGTGAGACTGTTAAGCTCCTGATCGCTAATACGCGCCCCAGCTCTGCCTTTAATCGGGATAAAAGAGTGAAGGAAACTCCTCTGCCCCGGTCTCTACCTTTTACCTAGAGGTTTTATTGCTGGGAATATTAGGAGGAGGAACAACGGTAGGAGCTCGGCTCTCGGGTTCGCGCAGACTCCGGGAGCTCGCGCAGCCTTCGCAGCTCCTTACCGCTTCGGCCCCGCTTCCCTTTGAGCAGTTATTTCACGCTGCCTTTAGAAAGCAGAAAGAAGAAGAGACCGGGGCGGGGGGGTCTGGGCGGACGCCGGGTGGGTTGTGGTTGCAGTGGCCGATTTCTCTCTTGAGGTCCCAAATCTGCGAGCGGCTGAACTTTTTCCTGGCTGGTTTGTTTGCAGCTTTGTTAGGCACGGCTCCAGGGGAGCGGGAGCCCCATACGCGCCGCGAGCCCTGCTGCCATTCCGGCCTCCGGATCGGTGCCTCGGAGCCCGGGGTGACCAACCCCTGGGGAGCGTGTGGGCGCTCACAGCTCCCTCGCTGCTGGCCCTGGGGACCGGGGCGGCTCCGGGTGGCAGAGCTTGGCCCCAGCCCCCCCGACTCTTGGGAGCCCACTGGGATTTTGCAGATGAAAAGGTAAAGATAATCAAGAACCAGCCTGGCCCACTGGTAAACGCAGAGGTGAAATTCCGCCCGCCGTCAGTGCACAGGAAAGGTTTGCAGAAATGGGAGTTTGTAATTTTAGTTCTCAACTTTAGTCCTGGTTTTACCAACAGATATGGGCGGCGTTCCTCACGTTGGAGGGTTTGTTGGTCTTTAAAGCTGGCACAAGGTCCCTAGAGAACCACACTTGCTGCTCTGAAGTTGATGCAGTTGTGAGTTAAGGTGGAGACTACGCTGCGAACCCCTTTGGGCGTAGGGAGACGCCGGCGTGGGATTTGAGCCGCCTTGTTAATCGCATCTCATCTTTTTTTTTTTTTTTTTTTTTTTTTCTTTTACAGAAACCAGGCAATGCGGAAAAAGTTAATTTTGTACTTTAAGAGGAGAAATCATGCTCGCAAACAGTGGGTAAGTGATTCCCTTATACCTTATTTTATATGTGTAAAGCAGCGTAATTTATTATGTGAGAAAGAAGAGGACATTTTCCAGCAGAGAGGTGCTGGTGCTCAGTACGTTCCTGTCGCATTGCCGTGGTTTCTCTTACGCTTAAAATAACTTGGATGTAAAGGAGAGGTCCCCGATCCTGCTGGAGGCAGCACCTCCCTCCGCACGCACCCCCTGCGGAGCCAACACAGGGGGGTTGGCTTAATCACAGCGGAGCCCTCCATTGATCTCAGGGAGCCCATTCACAGCGTAAACATCTATTTTGTGAGTAATGGAACCCAAAGAGAGGTGTGAAACAAGCTGACTCTGCTTCCGATAAATGGTCTGAAGTCTGATCTGACTCCTTCCGTCTGACCGCAGAGCGATGTTCTAGGAATTTGTGGTTTCAAACAAAAATCAGGCTCTGCACCAGCTCATTTCCAGGCAGCTTTGCCTGCAAGATCGTTCCAGCGTCCTTCAAGGAGATGGTTCTCGGTGAGGTAAGGGGGAAGGTGGGCTTTATTATGAGACTTCAAAGGCGTTTGTTGCAAGTCCCTAGTAAAGAGAGGAGAAAGTTCAAGTGGGATTTACAGAATTTATGCATTTTTGGCGCTGACAGCTGCTTGCGGTAGTCGCCAGTGGGGGCTGGGAAGCGCAACCAGCACAGAAAGGGAAATGCCCGAAGCGACTGACAGCCCCCAGCGGGAAGGTGGATTTTGCGGTGTCTTTCCGCGAAGGGTGATTCAGCTCACGGCGCGGGGCTTCGTGTTTTACGTGGCAGACGTAAATACCAGTGCCTGAGTTGGTCTCTCTGTCTCTGTCCCGGGGCAGGCTCGCGTGCCGACGGCAGCATCTTAATTTGCCAATGGTGCAGGTTTTCTGAACGTCTTTGGTGCTGGTTTTGGACAGAAGTGCTCCGGTTGGGAGGAATTATTGGAAAAATTCAAAGTAATGAGCCTGGGAAGTGGTTTGAAGGCTCTGCCTTTAAAAGCAGCTTTCAATACAGACATTTCTGAGCCAGTGATCAAATTATTTTCTTATTTATGGTGAACAAAGCATGTTCCTTTTCTTTCCCACGCTTCGTTTTTCTCCCCACTTTTGTAGCAATCTTCCAAAAGCCACAGATGTTGGACTCCAAAGGGTTGGTTGTGCCTCCCCTTTGTGTCCGAATCCGTGTGCGTTTAGGCTTTTCCGTGATAACCTTTTCTTCCAGGTTTCTAGCAAGGGCCTCACACCTTCAGGGCTGCTCGGGGCACCTTGCCTGCCGCAGCTGAGGACTTCTGCCGTTGTGGGAAGCGGATCAGTATTTCCCTCCTCAAAACAGGGATTGCAAAACATCGTGTGGTTTTATTGGAGCCAGAAAGGAACTGCCCAGGAGCTGCTTTCTGGTGGAAACATCCGGTTACTGGGCTTAATCGACAGTGAGTCGCTCTGTTGTGAATATCAAGGAGCTGGGGAAGAAGGTTTAATTAGGTTGTGAGAGCACAGTTCCTAAAATACGGCTTGCAGTAAAGTCGCCTGTCATGCAAAATAGGTGAATTTCTGCCAGCCAGTTTATTCAGTGTCCTTGAAAGGGAATTTTTCAGTTTAGGGAAGCATTTTGCCTATTCTACAAAATAGGCGACATACGGTTGCTGAATTTGCAAAGCGAATCCATTTGCTGATTCTGTTTGCAAAATGGGTACGCTTAGCTATTTTTCTGCCTATTTTGTAGCAGACCCTATTTTTAGCAAAGCCCATCTACTTGCCAACGTTTCTTTCTGGCTCTTTTACTTTCTGGGGTATCGTCGCTGCCCCGGGCTGGCTGGAGCGGGGTCAGAGCTCGGTGCCTGCAGGGTCCAGCCCTGAGAGCCCCAGCAGAGCATCTGCTGGGCTTCCTCCTGCCTCCACCGCGCGCTCGACACAGCAGAGGACATCTAACTGCCATCAGGGGAGTGATGCTGCAGAGAGAGAAGGGTAAAGGGAGCTGTTCTGGCCGTAAGAGGTTTATCTCCATCCGCCAGGGAAGCAAAACCGGGGGGCTTGTATAGGAATTGGACCGGTTCCTCCTGTCACCTTCGCTTTTCCCCTCCCCTCCGGAGAGCCGCTCCGTTCCCTGGAGCTGCGAGAGCGTGGGCTGCGGGAGGGCTCGGGCTTGGCACAGCCTACAAACTGCCTTCAGCTGCTACGGCGGCGTTACTATTCATCCATTTTTAGATACGCATGTCAGGTCCGATTTGGCTCGCCATCACTTACTTGTATGATTGAGAGGCTGATGGGCTGCTGAGCCCAGCCGGGAAGAGGAGCGGAGGAAGCACCGGTGCTAAAAGCCAGCACAGACGGTCGCTTGCTTAAAGGCTGCTCAGAGGATGCTTGAAGAAGGAATAGACGCTGAAATGCCTGACTGGGAGCTTCTCCTGGTGATGAAGCTGTGAAGATCTGGCGGATGCACCGTGCTATAAGGTGCCTGTAATCTTGGCTTTTGAAGGATGGCAAAAGATTGCAGGGGGCACGTGTCCCGGCTGGACGAAGAAGTGCTAGACAAGGATGCTGCAGACCAGCCCCGCTGTGGCGGGGTTTGAAGCTTGCATGGCGGGAAGGATCTCCTTGCTCCATGGTGGGAAGGGGCTTTAAGAATGCAGATGTAAGCCAGAAGTGCTCGGGCGGTCCCTAACAGAGCTGTGCTCTGGGGAGCTGAGTTGTGTGAGCAGGGAGCTTTGGTACTGCCGGGGTGTGAGCACACTGCTGGGGAAATCAAGAAAAAATGTTGCTTTTTCCATTTGCAAATACCAGTTCCTTAAATGAGGATATTCTGGATAAAGATTTCATCAAGTTGTCCCAAAGAGAGGAGGAAAAGGAAGAAAAAGAGCCACCCTTCCAGCTGTGAAACAGCCCGGCGGCTGTGCCGGGGCAGCGGCGATGCAGGACCCAGCGCCGGCTCGTTTCCACGGGGGATGAAAAACCTTTCAAAGCCTCGAAGCTTTGCACCGGAGCGAGCCCTCCCTCCCGCTGGGCTGCCCCCCGGCCGCGCCGCAGGCTGGCACACAGCGCGGGGCACCAGCTGCCTCCCGGCACTGAGGCTTCATAAACTTCGCAGGGTATTTTTAGCCTCTTCCCAAATGCGACGCTCTGAAAGCAGGAGGATGTAGCAGATTTGCTGGCAGGGTGGGAGCTCTCATTTTCAGGGGGCTGATAGCATCGCTCCAGGAGGGGTAAAAATGCGGCAGCTGTGATTTCTCCGAGCTGCCGCGGTTTGTTGGCGCTACCTATAGCTCCTTGCCTGTGGCACGAGATTCCCCTTGGCAGCTTTCAGGGTGGTTTTATTTTGGTTCTCGCCCCTTGCTTTCATTTTATGGCTATTTCCTTTAGCTCCGATGAAACCCAAGCATCTCCTCTGCATCCGTGCGGGGAAGGAAAGCCTCTGGCTCCAGGTGTGCAAGTGGGAATTAATTTATTTGCGGGGGAGGGTGTTAGTCTGCATCAGCTGTGGTCTTTGAGATGCTTTGTCCACCCCACGTTATCGTCAGGGTGTTTCCAAAAGGCCACAGGAGCACAGGAGGTGTTGCTGCGCTTGGGTTAACAGCAGGTCGGGGATGGCTGGACCAAACCCACGTGCCAGGATCGACGCGACACCGGCTGCGGGTTGCTGCGGGCACCGGGCACCAGTGCCGGGCTGTTGGAGCTGCTGGTGCTTGGGGTCCGTGGCACAACTGACCCGCTCGGCTCTGCGTAACGCAGCTGCCTCCTGACCCGGAATTGGGCGTTTCCATCGGTTTGGGGATTTTTTTACCTCTCCCCATATTTTTTTTTTTTTTGGTGGTGGCTGAGAGAGAGTGAGACGAGAGCAGAGCGCATCTGGGAAGTCCTGCAGCCTTGGACTTCCCTCCAGTCATGGGGTGGCGATGGCAAGAGATGAGTTTAGTTCTTTGATATTTGGATTCCCCAGGTCTCTGCTGCGGTGCCGAGTGTGCCGGTGCCGAGTGTGCCGGTGCTGAGCCGCCCGTTCTGGAAAGCGGCGTAGGGGGCAGGAGGGGACCTGGGGTTTGCCATTGATGATTTTGCGGAGCGACATCTGCTTTCGCTTCCTGGTTCGGGGCCTAGAAGGCATTTGTTTCACGCAAAATGAAACCTTAAAACCCCCTCTGGTCACCCAGCTGCTCTCATGTGAGGCTGGGCGCCATCGCTCCTGTCACTGCTGCAGCCATTGGGGACGATGGCTGGGTGTCTTCTCGGTGTGGACCTCTCCTGTCCGTGGGCATCCTTCTCCAGCAAGAGGGTGGCCGGAGGAGGGAGGAGCGATTCGGGGATGGGGAGGGGGTGGGGAGAGGTTCATTTGTGTTGTAAATGATCTTTGAATGTTATGGTTACTGGGGTGGTCCCATCACTGCCGGGGAGGAGTGCGGTGCTGGACCTGTGGGGGCGGCTGGGAGGGTGTGCTGTGAGGACGTCACCTGGGCGGACGTGGCCTGGAAACCCTTCACAGCACCACGTTTCGGCAGAGCCTGGGTCTGCCATCAATGAGGATGCGCTCATCCCACTCCTGGGCCAAAAAGGAGGAGCGGCAGCTGACAAAATGCTTTGGTGTTAGTCCTCCTCCAGGACGGTGGAGGAGCTGGGGGCATCATGGCGTGGCTGGACCACCACACCGCAGGGTCTCGGACGGGGGCCGGGTGCCCAGCTCTTGGTTTCGGGGAGCCAGGCCCGTGCGTGGAGCTGCCCTGTGGCCCCGGTCCCGTCGGCGTTGCCGGTGCTGAGCCGTGAGCGCCGGGGCCGGTGTGCGTGGGTGGGAAGGGGTGCCCGGCTGTGGGCGCCTCAGCAAGGCTCTACCCAGCACGGCGAGCCGCCAGCTCCGAAATTACAGCTCTGCACGGCGGGGACCCGCTCTCCTGCCCTCCTGTGTCCCCTCCCAAGGCCATGTTTCGGTCCCTCCTTGCTTGGTGGCCTCAGGCAGGCGAGCGGCCCTCTCCCCGCGCGTGGCCTGCCGTGTCGCAACAGGCGCTCCCTCCCCGGCACCGCGGCTTTGGTTGCCGAATCGAGCACCCAAGGCGCTGGAGGATGCTCAGGCAGAAGGTGCGGTAGGTGAGCAAAGCCACGCTGGGCGGGTCCTGGGTTTCCCACTTTATATTGGGTCTGGAAGGGAAGAGCCTGAGGGTACCTGATGGCCCGTCTTGAGAATTTACCCTTGGGTTGGTCTCAGACCCCGGAGCTCGTCTGTGTCCTAATAAACCATATTTATTTAAGCAACGTGACTCACGCTCAGCCTGAGCAGCCGTCGAGGGAAAGGCCCGGAGGAGCTGCCCTTCCCAGGCACGTCTCCTGAGCTCCCTCTCTCCCTCTGCCCTTTCAGGAACAGAAGTTTTGCCAGCGCTACGACCAGCTGATGGAAGCCTGGGAAAAAAAAGTGGAGCGCATCGAAAATAACCCCCGGCGCCGTGCCAAAGAGAGCAAAGTGCGGGAATACTATGAGAAGCAATTCCCAGAGATCCGGAAGCAGCGGGAACTGCAAGAGCGCATGCAGAGGTTAGAGGAGAAGCGGTAGGAAGGGGCTGAGCTGGTATCGGACAGCCTTTCTCTTTTCTTTGGGGATGGGGGTGGGATTCGTTCGCGGGAGGAGCGGGCTGGGATGGCTGTCGGTCCCTCTTCTCCCCTTCTAGTCGAAGGCAGAAGCCAGCAGGTGAGCAGCGTTGCTGCTTTTTTTCCCCAGGGCGGCTCAGCAGGGTGCCAAGAGAAGGAAAAATGTCGGGAATGTGGTTGCCCATCTCCCCTCTGCTGATGATCTCCCGGCTGGGAGCAAGGGGCAACTCATTTGTGCTGGCTGCCTGACCGGGATGGCGCTAATTACTGCCTTACTGGTGGGCACAAATGAAGATGTACAAGATTTGCAGATGAATTTGGTCATGTTGATGATTTAATACATGCGTGTCCTTTGATCGAAGCCCTGGCAGGGAGAAGAAACATCTGCAGAGGTTATAGCAATGACCGCAAATGACAGGAAGGGAGCAAAGTGTCTCACTGAAAGGGATGTCCCCTGTCTCTCCCATCCACTGGCCATTTTCTCCTCCTCACTGGAAGTGCAATGGAGGTCATGTTGTTTCCTGCCAGGAGGAGGCACGATTTCATGATCTCCACCCTTCGTGCTGAAAATTCTCCCTCCTTCCCATTTGAGCCCCGGGATCGTGCCCAGGGACACCTGCTGTGCGCACCAAACCCTGGTGCCGGCGTCCCGTCCTTGTGCCCCGCAAACAGCTGGATGGGTCCGAACTCCCTTATCGGTGGCTTTATTTTATCTTAAAGAGAAGGGGAGAAATGGTACTGAGAAATGTTTTAAGCTTTTTATGTGTTTAATGAGAAAAGTTTTAATTCCTTGGGATGTGCGGCTGTTACATCAGGCGATACCGGGGGGGATGGATGTCCGTGGCTGGTTTTGATTTAAAAATTCCTGTAGCATTTGCAAACCAGATGCGGTGGCACAGTGCTGACAGCTCGGTGCTGACGCCTTTGTGCCATTGCTGGGGTGCCGTGGACGGGAGAAAATATGGGGGAGAGTATGGTCGGGTATGAAATGTGCTTCTGCTGTAGTGATCCAGGAGGTTGGCACAGGTAAGGAAGGTGGTTTGAAGCTTTCGACTTGTGAGCCCTAAGCCTGGGGGACACAGGGGACGGTGCTCTCTGGGCAGGAGTAAGTGTTGTCAGAGCCCGCGGGGCTGCAGCGGGCACCGTTCCCGCAGCATGGCATGGGGTGGCCTGGGTGAGGTGTTGGGATATGGTCATCACGGAGGTCGACAACGAGGAGAACAGGGCCAGCAAGTTGTCGTGAATGTGGTTTGCTGCTTATGAAACGGAGCAGCAGCGTCTTGAGTGTTTCACTGCGCTTTCCCAGCAGGGTAGGACAGAGGGGCAGCGGCGGGCTCTCCATGTCGGCCGCACGCAGCGAGCACGAGGTGTCAGAAATCATCGACGGGCTCTCAGAACAAGAGGTGAGACCGGGTTGTCCTTTCTCCTCCTCTTCACCCCTCACTCCACTTTTCTCTGAGGAAGCCAGGAGAGTACCACCGGGTCCCATGCGAGGTCCCATAGTGAAACTTGATACCAAATCCTGATACCCTCAGGCCACGCTGTGGTTGGTGAGGTTGCCATGATGCCTAATATGCTTTCTGGAGAGTATCCAAAGTGAGGTGTTCATTTAATACCCAGCAGCGTCTTTCCAGCTGCCTGAGAGATGCAAGAGAGCTGTGCAGTGGCTCTGCAGGAGCAAAACATGGAGCAGAGCACCCCAGGAGCTGGTGGCGAGTGCGTAGGGTTTAGCAGCATTCAAATGCCTCTTAGGGACCTGAAACCCCAGCGTGCTGCTCATCCTGGGTAGCACCCCACAAACACCTCCTGGCTGTTGGTTTAAACTGGAGGTGGAGGTGGGAAGGGAAGGGAAGGGAAGGGAGCCCGCGCCCTGGCTGCCGGGCAGAGGGGTTTTTCTGTTTCTTTTTATTTTGAATGGGCTGTGCGGCTTGACACAGGGGAATCCTATGGAATGAATGGTTTGTACGTGAGCCAGTTGGCCCACATCTTCTGGGAGTGCTCCATTCATCTTGAAACATCCCCGTGACCTTGGCTTCGTTTGGATCTGGTTTCACAAGGGTTCCACACTCTTGGCACGGAGGCGAGCTGCAGTGAACGGATCGCGTTGGGGAGGGGAGAGCAGCCCTTGCCCAGCAATAGCTGAGATGTTTGCTGCCTGCGCGGCACGGTTCGCTCCCTGCCCCGGGTCCCGGGCAGTTTGCTGTTAGCCAGTTAAGGCGACGACCCGGAGGACGCAGAGCTCAGAAGCAGAGGGAAATTTCACAGCTCTGCTGAGGTCGTGACCAAGGGGAGCGTTAGACAACTGCCTCCGACCTCCTGCACAGTGTGCTGCTAAACTCCACCCCGAGAGCCTTCTGCTGAGCCCCGAGGCGCCGCTTTGCTTGTCTCAGAGGAGACCTTAAGAGCTTTCAGCCCTTCTGCGGGGTTGGAAGGAGCAGGGAGGTGAGAGCCAGGGAGCATCGCTGGCGGCAGGGGCCAGCTCTCGGCCCCGACGCATTGCTGGGGAGGAGAGGTCTGGCTGCTGGGTCTGGCTGCAGCGCTCGGCACCCCGAGACCCCGCCAGGCGAAGGGAGAAGCCCTGCGCTCTCAGCATCCTGCCGTGGCTCTGCACTGGGGCTCTCTCCTTTCTGCCGGGGCGGTCTGTGGTTGTCGGGGTCGATGCTCTGGCTGTAAGTTGTCCCTGACCTCCCACGATGAGGTGACAGCCTCAGGGCATCTGAAGCAGGCGGTTGCGAAATGGGAGGCAACCTAGGAATGAGGAACATGGTGAAATGACTTGAAACGTCTGTGTCTGCGGAGAGCTGTGTTTTAGGAAGAGGAGGTGGGGTCTGCTCAGTCGCAGCGGGGAAGCAGAGCGGTGCTGGGCAAGCCTGGGTCGGCAGCTTGATGGAAGGGTTGGACATTACTGTTCTCCCGGGAACCCGTGTCTAGCTGTAAATTAAAATAACAGCACTTGAGACCTGGCCTTCCCGGGTCAAGGCTCGGAATTTCTGTCTGACCGGTGCCATCCCAGGTGACAGGGAGGGCTTGGAGTGACGGTGCTGCTAGCAAACAAAAGAGGGTGGCCAGAGCATCCCTTCATTCCCCAGAGGGCGGACCTCTGCCGCGGGGACAGTCCCAGCGTTCGGGCAGGGGACAGGACAAATGAGACATCACGTTGGCCACTCTTGCAAATACTTAAGGAAACCAGTGTGTCCTGTCTGTCCTGTCCTGGTGTGTGGCTGGGGCTCTGGCTGAACTTTGCGCTTTGAATAGGATGGAGTAAAGGCAGCAGATCATGTCCCAGGGTGTTGCAGTAAGAGGAAAGAAAGGAATGATGGCCCTGGTATGGTGACATTTGCGACATCCTGGAACAACATTAGGTTTCCTGTGGAAGGGAAACATGTCGTCTCCCTCTGCCCACCCTTTCAGAAAGCTTTGCAGAGCTGACCCGCTTCCCTTGCAATTTGGGGTGGGGGACTGAACCTCCACGTGGCCATGGATTTGATGGCTGGGAAGGGGTTTGCACTCCCTGTGTCACTGCTGCTTTGACATCGTGGTCAGGAGCTGTTTTGCTGAAGTCAGACATTTCCACGCGGTACCTTAAAGCCCTTTATTTCAAAAGGAAAGATTAATTGTTTCCTGGCTGACAGCGATAGCCTCTTTCAGCATTTAATTTACAATTAGTCTAGCAATAAAGCTGTCTAGTGCTTGCTTTTGAATTCCCCTGTTCCTCCGCCTGTCCTTTCCTCTCGAACATCTGTCCCCTGCCGTCCCCGTGGGCCCGTGGTGCTGACCAACTGTTCTCTCTGCTTTCCCCGAAGAACCTGGAGAAGCAGATGCGCCAGCTCGCTGTCATCCCGCCCATGCTCTACGATGCTGACCAGCAGCGCATCAAATTCATCAACATGAACGGCCTCATGGATGACCCCATGAAGGTCTACAAGGACCGGCAGGTGATGAACATGTGGAGTGAACAGGAGAAGGAGACCTTCCGGGAAAAGTGAGTGCAGCCCACACACCTCTCTCTGCGTAGCCCGCGGGAAGCGTACACGGGACCTGGGCAATGCTTTGGCCGTGGCCCCGGCGTGCTGAGGCATGAATTTCCCAAGGGCTTGTCCTGCCCCCCAGGGACACAGCCACAGTCGCTGTGTTGCCTTGGACCTGGGCACACGGTGATGCACCTGCAGAGAAACCTCAGGCCATTCTGTAGGGTTGGTGTGTTCGTGCCCGCCTGCAGAGGTGTGGGAAGCTGCTGCTCGGGACAGAGCGAGAACTATGAGTTTTTCTGCTTCTGCATCCCCTGTTGTGTCAGCCGGTTTAAGGATAATGTCGGTGGAACCCAGTGCTCCATACATGGTTACGTTTTTGGATTTGTCCTTTGGGTCCTGTGTGTCCAGGAGGATTCTCAGGGCTGTCAACATCCATCCTCAAACCAGGACACCCCTCCCATGTAGACCCCTCAGGCTGCAGCTTCCAGCCGGTGTCCGTCCCTCAGCACTCTGTCCTGCTGCCTGCAGGATTTGCCACCAGCTGCTGTTTCCATGGATGCGTTCCCACGTAAGACACGTGCAAACTCTGGCTGTGCTTTTTTCTGCTGTTTGCAAGCAGTGCTGGAGAACAGCTTCGCTTTATCAGCTGAGATCACGTGGGGGATCGCTGATTCCTTCCCTGGGTACCACCGCACCGTCAGCCGGGCTGTGGGTCGCAGCTCAGTCTCGCGTCCAGACTCCCCCGCATCTCATAGCCCAGCGGGGACCCAGGTGTGTTTGCGTGGAGGACCGTAGCATCCTTGGTGTCCCCAGTGTGCCCCGTGTGTCTGTAAAAACAGAGCTGGAGTGCAGCTTCCAGCAGGATGAGTTCTGCTGGGGCTCACTGCTCTGGGCAGGAGGGACATGGGGGTACGGGGCTGCGCCAGAGCCACCTCATCCCTCGCAGCGTTGCCTTAGTCTGGCCTCCGGGCGATGGTGAGATGGCTCCATGGATTACCAGCAGGGCCACGGCCAGCCATGCTGGAAGCCTCTCTGTGTCCGGAATCCTTCCTCCCGTCCCTGCTCGTGACAACTCCTGTTTGCAGCTGAAATAACTGATTGCCAAAACGGACCAAAAAAGAACAAAACAAGCAAACCGGCTCCAAGGCTTTGGTAGAGGAGAATCCTCATTGCTAATTAGCCTTAAAATGTGACACTCCAAACAGCAAGGCTTGCCCACAAATGACGCAAAGGCTAATTACTTGGTCTTTAATGGCGGGGCCGTGCCTGGCTAATGGGGCTGGAGGAATCCACACCCAGCTCATGCATCCTGCTGTGCACGGTGGTTTCTGTGTCATCACCGTGGGTGATGCGGAGCTGGAGGCATAAATACAGCAGGATTTCAGGGCTCTCTCAAAGCTCGTTTTAAGAGATTGGTACTTGGGAGCTGTAAGGAGGGCCAAGGGAGTCCTGCCCCGATCCCAGTGCGCAGGTAGCTTTCCCAGGGGCAAAGAGCCATCAGCTCCTGGTAGCCGGCGGAGCCACACGTGCCGAGCGGAGCTGACCCTGGTGTGCCGCAGCTTCTGGCCTGGCTATTTAAGGTGAACCAGAGTTGTGTCATCCATGGCCCAGAGCCGGCCTCTTCTTAAGACCGTGAAAACCTGGTGCAACCTTTTGTTCACCCCTCTCGGAGGACACAGCCAGGCCCTGCAAGGCCAACAAGCTGCAGGTCTGAACTCATTCTAGCCGTTAAAATATAACCACAAGGAAGAGTCTGGTTTGATTTGCTTCTGGGCAGGACTTCGGGTCTCTTTACTGAGAGCCCATCGCTAGCCTGCTCCCAGGGGGGCCGTGGTTTGCTGATGAAGGAGCAGGGATGGCTGTGGCACCCCTTGATCCCTGTCGTGCTGGGCACCGGGAGAACGCAGCATCCGTCCCTCATCGTGGGACATGGCCTGACCCGTGAAAAACAGTGGATTGTCATCTGGATTGCCCCTGACACTGAGTTAGTATCATTGACAACGTGGCCTTGAAAACCCTGTCCCTTGGTCAGCCCTTGGTTTGTGCTGTGCCCAGAGTGATGAGCCAGCTCCAGAGCTGTGCTCTCATCCCAGTCTGTCTGAGCAGCCCAGCTGGTTTTCTTCCCCCTCTCCAGCATTTCTGGTTTCTTTTTTCTTGTACTTATTTAGTCACGCGTCTTGAGGGATCTCCCTTGGTGACTGTGTTGTAGAAAGGCTGGTAGAGACTTGGGTTCCCATTAAGCACCCAAGGATCACAGTCCTGTTGCTGTCCATGCTCCCACCTCCCATGTCCCCCCCATGTCACACTGTCACCTGCAAAAGCGGAGATGAGGTCCCTTCCTCTGGTGACCAGTTACGGTGATAGGGCTCTAGCTTTGCCACCCAAACCAGGTGGGCGTCCTGTATCAAGAAGGGCACTGGGGCGTGGGTGACAGCCCCCATGTCCTGCTGCCATGGCTGGAGTCGGTCAGGCCCTGGCTGAGCTCAGCTCGGTGCCCTGGCTGTGGGTTTGGCAGCGGGGCTGAGCAGCAAAGGCGGGAGGAGAGGGCTTGGCCAGCAGCCCCGGGGAAATTGCCGGTGGGGCTGGAGGCACCGAGCTGCTCGCCACATCCCGCGCGCCACACACCCGCACCGCAGCTCACCCACCTCCTGCCTCTCATCCTTTTCCCTGGGGCAAAGAGCCATCAGCTCCTGGGAGCCGGCGGAGCCACACGTGCCGAGTGGAGCTGACCCTGGCCACTGGGCTCCCCGGGGCAGAACCAGGCTGGTGGCAGCATGTCCAGCGGGGCCAGCGCTGCACTCCAGCCCTGGCACAAGAGCCAGGCTCCCCACGCTTCGGTGATGCACTGGTTAACTGTGCTCCTGCTGGCGGGACCACCTCGTGCCAAGGGCTTGTTGGCCTTTGGTGCTTCCCCACCAGCTGGGCGAAGGGATTGATTGGAGGAGACGTCTCTGCGCCCGGGGACAGCTTCTCCTCAGCGGGCGATGCACCCTCACGGGCTGCCGGAGCTGCGGGCGAGCCTGCTGACAGCTCCTGGGCAGGAGGCGGCGTTCTTTGGAGCCGCTGTGCCACCGGGGATCTCTTGAGCAACTCAGCAACGTGGCAGCTCTGTGCTTCCTCCTGAGGTTTAGGTTTCCCTTCCCGTCCTTCGCAGCTGCTCCTGACAGCCCAGCCGGGATTGGGGTCCTGCTCGGCGGCGGGGGCTCCCCCAGCCACGCTGCGGGGTGCTTGTGCTCGGCCGTTGACGGCGATGCCTTGCCAGATCCTGAGTCCTCAGCCAGGTGTGCAGCTGCCCTCCGTGCCCGTCCTGCCTTTGGTACGGGCTTGTGTGGCCGCGGGATGGAGCAGGGTGACGGGCAGCTGTTGGGCGCTGCCAGCCCCCTGCCCGCTCCCACCCCATCATCTGCGCATCAAAGCTTCCATCCAGACCAGTTCCACTGGGCTAAATCTAATGTTCCTGCCTTTCTGGGTAGCTGAGCAGCAGACAAATATTTTCGCAACCCCCTGAGTCCCTCGGGGAACTGGCCTTGCTGCTCCGGGCGCGCAGGGCATGGCAGCCCGGCTGCGAGGGGGCTCGGAGCCGGCACCCGCACTAACCCCCCTCCCTCTTGCTCCCGCAGGTTCATGCAGCATCCAAAGAACTTCGGCCTGATCGCTTCCTTTCTGGACAGGAAGGTAAGCCTCCCTGCCGGGCTTCATCCTGCCTGGCACTCTCTCTTCTCCATCACACAGCTCCCTGTGGTGCTGGAGCGGCCGGCGGATGCTGGGCACCTGTGGGCGGTGGTGGCTCAGAGCCCCGGGCACGGTCCAGACGCCTCCCGGCTCCCTGCAGAGACAAGGGACTGACTCAGCTGCGGAGAGGCAGGGAGCTCAGCACCGCGAGATGTGTGAACGCATCCAGCCTGGCGCGTAGGCGTCGCAGCCCACCCCGTGATCTGCCTGGGGGAGCTGCTTTCCAGCATCTCCTGGAGGCACGTTGCACCAGCCAGGCTGTCGCACAGGAGGTGCGGGCACCCGGCTGCCCGGTGGAAAGCGGAGGGGTCCCCTCTTTGCTCACGGGGGACATCTTGAGGGTGGGCTGAGTCCCAGTTCATCCAGCAGTTCGGGTTGGTGTCCTCTATGCACCTCTTTGTGTTCAGGAGTAGTTTGCTCGCAGGAGGGCCTGACCTTTCCCAACACCTCTCTGTTGCGCTTCTTGGGCTTTTCCTTTTTGCTGTTAATTGGGCTGATGGAAGAAAGGTTTGAAAAAGAGATCTGAAGGAAGAGCGAGTCTCTGATCCTGTTCTGAGCAAGCCAGGTACCTTCTGTGGGACAGGCCATACAGGCAGATCCCAGACGGACCTGGCCTGGAGGGACAGCGGTGGACCAGGTGTTCTCCTGAGCAAGAAACACTCAAGAGCTGCTGCTTCTCCCCTCCTTGTAGTTAGTTGCATCCTCTGCCCATCTCGTGCAGTGTTTCATCCGCGCAGTGCCCACTTGCTCTGGGGGAACCCCTCTGCTTTCCGGGGATGGTCTGCAGATGTCCCTTCCGGCCTAAGTTACTCTCTGATTCTGCGTGACTCAGGCAGGGGAAATAATTTATGAGACCTTGACTTGCCTGTCCAAAGCAGCAAGCGAGCAAAGGCCAGCAGCAACCGCATGCTGCTGTTGTCGCCGTAAGATACCGGGCTCTTTCCAGCCTTTCCCACTTGTTAAAGCCGAAAGTGGTGGGACTTGGATGATGCTCACGATCCAGTCTGTGTTCCAAGCTGTAAAATGTCTTCTAATTTTATTTGTACTCGTTTGTATATCAGGCTGTAATTATGATACAGAACACATCTATTATCCTGTTGGAGAGAGATGCAAAGTATGGCTCAATGTAATGAATTAATAGATTTTTAAATTGCATTATAAAAAAAATAGTGATCTTAGCCCTTGGAACAGATGACTGTAAGTTTTTGTGTTCGCGCGTGTGTGTATAATCAGGGCTAGATTAGAAAGAGATCCAATTAACACTTTAAAAGTTGCAATCTGTTTTTGCAAATGGTCGCACTCCCTGCACAGGCACGGGGAGAGCGCAGCCCCCGTGCACCCCCGGGAGCACGCGGCAGCACCCCGCTCCCAGGCGCCGGCAGGCGCCATGGGTCTGTGGGATTATTTCTCTTCATGCAACCGCGGATCCTGTACACGAAGGTGTAGCCCAAGACCAGCATTCGGGTGCCCACCCAGTTCAGCGAAGGACTTTTTCCCCAGCGTGGCACGCTCTGTGCTGTTCAGGAGCAGAATACGTCCCAGCCGTGGCTCCTTGTATTCCTAACGTGTCCGATCCGGGATGGCGCTTGTGGAGCCAACCGCTGGAGCTGGAGTTCGGTTGGGGCTCCTGAGCGCCGGGGTCTCAATCTGTCTGCGAGAAAGTGGTGCGCGCTCGAGCCAGCGAGCTTAATGGCTGGCAATAACGCTAGCTGACAGTCGCGTGGCAGGTTGGGCCTCCCATAACCACAACAGAGGGTGACAGGCGGCTCTCCCTCTTCTGCCTTCAGTTGCCACAGTCGTCTGGGGTCAGCCCTTCCCCCTGCTTTGCTTCCAACGCGGGGTGCTCTCTTTCCGCACCCCCATCTCCATCTGGGCACGCCTGCGGGACGGCCGCGCTCTGCCCCTTGGAAGAGCTGAGCCTTTTTTAGGAGGGCAGCGTGCAATGCCCACCGCTGCCAGCTCCACCTTTGGGTGGCTTTGGGAGGGAGGCGTGGGGGAGCCTGTTCGGGCTGCAGATCTTCAGGAGTAGCAGGAGACCAGGCGACGGCGGGGCCTCAGCGCTGCTCCTGGAAGACTGCGCCCCGGCAGAGCGAGGGGCCGGGACCTGCCGTTCCCTGACTTGCCCGTGTCGTTGCAGACGGTGGCAGACTGCGTCCTCTATTACTACCTGACCAAGAAGAATGAGAATTACAAGAACCTTGTAAGAAGGAATTACCGGCGACGCGGGAAGAGCCAGGTAAGAGCTAAAGGAGCACGTGGAAACGTCGTCCCTCGGGCTGTGCGAAGAGCTGCGGCGCTTTGCACTTGCGGCTTCTCAGCAGCACGTTCTCTGAGCACCCCAAACGCTTCTCTTCTCCCCTCCCCAGATGGGGATCTTGCCTGCAGACTGCGATGGGGCTGTGGTTTTGCTCTGCGTAGCGTTTCAGAACATGCTGTTTTCTGGCAGTTGATGTTTGTCCATCCCCGTGCCAAGGTCGCAGTAGCTTTAAAAAAGCAAACAACAAACCCAAGATGCTTGGAAAAGGGGGATGGAGTGAACGCAGAAAACCTGGTCACGTGTCAGGAGCAGCACGGAGTTGCCGTGCGACCTGCGGCTCTGTGTGAGAACCGAGCGGGGCCCATTTCTCTGTCCCCTCCGGAGATGGCAGCCGGCGTGAGGATGGGGACGGGGCTCCTGGGGGCTGGGTGGGGGTGCTCCTGCCTTGAAGAGCCTGCCCAAGGCTTGTCCTGCGGGCAAAGGCATGAGAGGAGAGCGGCTTGTGCGGGAGTGACCGCCTGAGCAGAGGCATATAAATCTATCTGAAGTGCCGGAGGGTGTCTGAGATCCCCGCGGGGGCTGGCAGATTTGGCGCTGAAGCTGGAGGAGACCCTTAACGCTTTGGTTAAGGGCCAGGCAGGTACTTAGGGCACCGGGAAGTGCCATGGGGTAGGTGACTGAATCAACCCTGGCCGTTACCGTGGCCGAGATACAAATCTGGACGTGACCATGTCAGTATTGCTGCTGGTACCACGATACCCAGATAAGCACTAACCTTTTGGGCAGGTACCGTGTCCCCAGGAGTGCTTTCGGCTGGAGGAAGTTCCTGCTGGTGGATCCCCAGGTCCACGAAGTGAACGCTTATCCGCGTCATGAGGAGAGTGCGATGACCGCAAAGGGAGTCTCTCTCCAGATAACGTGGGGATAGAGATGGAAAAACTGGCCTGGCCCGTGCCACCGCTGACATCAGCAGCTCCTCACGCTGCATGGCCATAAAAAGCAGCACTTGGGTCTAGATCCTGATTGGGAGGCGGATAGGTAGCCTTGCTCCAATTTGATTTCTGCAGCATTAAGACATCAGAATAGCTAGCACATGACGAATGTCATGGACGGGGCCCAGTTTTCCCTTCTTTTTTCAGAGACATTAGAGATGGATAAAGCCCTATTAGATTATCCAGTCCTTCTCCCAGCAAACACAGGGTGGTTCCCTCCAGTACATTTTTATAGTGTTTACCATGGTCTGTTTTGTTAGATCACAGCAACTGGAACATGAGGCCACATTTGTTTCTTGTTAGCGGTGGAGACATTTAGCACAGCTCATTCTGGTTTCAGTGTTAAGTTGAGCAAGTAACAAGTGTGGAGGGAGAGAAACGATCCAACGCTCTGCTCCGTGTCTACCTCCCTACCCCGGCAGCCACCTGCGCCCAGCAGGTACTAGTTGTATTCTGATTTTTGAAAGTATCCAAAGCATCCTTGGCTGTGGAATTTCCCACGGCGCTTGCCCTCGCTGCTGAGTCTGGTCCAGCCGGGGCAGTTGTGATCATGTGCTGCCATTCGGAGCCTCGTTCAGTGCCAGCCTTTGGAAGCAGGGACTTGCTGCGTCGTCCGTAATAAAAGACAGGACTGGTTTTGCAAGTAGGAGACAGCAATATTTGTAAAACATTGAGAGGCAGAGGCTGCCGGGCTCTGAGGGGAGCGGATCGCACCTCCGCTGGAGCAGAGCTCGACCAGAACATTATGGATTTTGAAAGAAGAGTCAGATCCCTGAGCCTGGGGGGGGGGGGGGGGGGGGGAGAAGTGAAGCAGTGAACATTTCCTGGGACTGTTTGATGCTCAGGTGGAAGGTGGGATGTTCAGACAAGCTGTAAGAGCCAAGGGCTGGCTGCACGAACAGCAGTAGGAGTGAGGTGCAGAACAAGAGGTGCTGCATACGATCCAGCCTGGAGCGGCTCTCCCCCAGAGGTGTTGGGGGCTCTCGAGACGCACGCTTTGTGCTGCGATACCCACGCTATTTCCATACGTCTCTTGCGTCCGTTTCCTGCAAGGCTGCGTGCAGAGGAGCGCTGGCAGAGCCTGCGTGCAGGCTTGGGAAGGACACGCTGCTGTGGAGGGTGACAGCAGGGGCTGGCAGGGTGGCACGGCTGGGGCCCTGCCGCAGAGGGAGGCTGTGCTGGGCACAGAGGCGTTTTGGGGTGGGATTGCAAGGTAATGAAGGCAGGAACGTGTTGGTGAAAGTCCTGCCAGGAGCTGGTGGGAGCAGTGAAGGACCTCCACATCTCCTTTGCACCCCTTCACGGAGCCGGCATCTCCGTGCCGATGGGACCTGCTTCCCCAGGCCAGGCTGGGTCGGCGTGTGGCTGTGCCGACCGGCACGGGAGAGGTTAGCTACTGGCGAACACGGAGGGCTGGGATGGAGGGATGCTCCTGGGGGCATTTTTGCTTAGTGAGTCTCTTCAGAAGCTGCTCAAACTCCACTTGCACCTGCAGAAGGTGTGCTCATTTGGGAGGAACCCGACCTGGAGGCTCAGCGGCCACCCCGCCTGCCCATCCTCCCTGCTTCTTCCCAGGGTGTCCTGGGAAGACATGGGGTTATTTTTAACCCCATGGAGGTCCTTCAAGCTGTTGCCCATGTGGGGCAAGAGCGAAGTTGGGGCTGTGGCTGGGGAGCGGCGGCACTGGGCCCCTCCACCGGGGCTCAGCCACCAGAGACGGTGACGGGATGAAGGCCGGGAGAGACGGGGGGACAGCGGGGGGATGAGCAGCGTGCAGGGAGGAGACGGGGCTGCGAACACTTAATTCCTGTAGCGTTGGGAGACATGGCACCGCATTCCCGGTGCTGCCCGTGCTCCGAGCCTGGATTTTCCTGCTGGTAAGGGTTCAAGGAGTTAAACACCAAAAGTGAGATTTAATTGATTTAGAGGAGAGGAGGAGAGGTTGACTTTTATATCAGATGAGAGGAGCGGATGAGGTCTGATACAAATAGCGTTTCAAGTGGCCCTATGCTGTTTTCTCGCTCCTTTTCTCACGGAGAGGTTGGTGGTCTTATTTGCTCTTGGAGGCTGCGGGGAGCTTGAGAGCGAAGTGGAGATAATTACACGTAGAAATAAAGCTACTCTGGTGTCAAGATTATCATTGTGGCCTACTTATTAAAAGTCCATTAAAAAATAAGAATCCCACTGCTGCCTGGCTGATGGTCCCCTGGCAAAGGATATTTCTCATAAAGCTGCTACTTATTGCTAAAAATCTCCTGCCAAGAGCGGCGACTTCACATGATTCTGCTTCCAGTTTGTCAGAAAACCGAGCAGCCGCCCGCTCGGAGGCAGGGCGCATGCTCCCGGCACGCCGCCTTCCCCAGCGCCCGTGAATGAAAGGCGCACACATCTGATGGATCATTATGCATAATATTCAGGCTCCCGAGATGAAGATCCTTTCTAAAATAATCCTCTACGTTCGGGTACGAAAAACGCCATTTAACCCTGAAAGGGGGGAATCAATGGGGAGAGGAATAACTTCCAAGTGTGTAATTTCTCGTTGGGGGGAAAAAAAAAAAAAGTTTGAGTGATGGTAAAATGATGTGATCCAATATTTAATGTGCAGTAATAAGCATAAATTTGCATGAGCTTGTAATGAAAGGCCCTTGCATGGATGTGTCGCCTGGGGGGCTGTCGCAGTCGCTCTTCGGGGTATTTCAAAGAGCGTTTCTCTGCGAACACCCCTAATTCTGGAGTGAGGGGCACCATAATTGAAGCTAGGCAATTAGCGCCATGTGCTTCGTTATTTGGGCAAGCTGTTCAGCCGGGCTGCGGTAGCGCAAGGTTGGACTGAAACCGTGCTGGAATGCAAGTGACTCTATTTCAACATAATTATTCCGTGCGGAGTGCGGGGTTCTTATTCCAAAAGAAATTCGCTTTGATTTTGGAGTAGCGTTGCCCACATGGCAGTGCCCACATGGACCGGTTATGCTTCCTGCGGCGGTGCCGGTGAATTCGCGGGGGGAGAAGAAGCTGTGGGGGTCCCGTGCGGTGCCGGGATGGGGAGGCGGGCGGCCGCCCCGTAAGGCAAAGCCGCCGGTGCTCTCGCCGGCAGCGGGTCGGGCGGCAGCAGCGGTGGGCGGCCGGAGGAGCCGCCTGCCCGCCCTGGGGATGACTCAGAGGTGGATGAAGTCATGCGCCGCGGCGGACAGACGCGGCCTGCAGGACATGCCGTCATGGCGGTCCCCCTCGGCGCGGCTGTCAGATGGCGCTCACGTATTCCCCGGCGAAAGGGCCCTGTGCGTTAGTGCTGACGCTTTCGAGGACTCGCTCCGTGGCACCCAAGGGGGACCGGAGCCAACCCGGACCCCCCCGTCCTCCGCCGGGGAGCGGTGCCGGAGCCGTGCCGGCGGGGCGGGGGCTGCGGCCTGGCCTGCCCGGGCAGCCGGCGCGGTCCCCTGCCAGGGCTGACGGCCGTTCCCAGGCCCACCCTCTTCCCTACCCCCTGCCAAAAACCAAATCGAATTATCCGTCCCGCCGGCTGTCCCGCCCTCCCCAAACACAAACCATTCCCCTCGCCGACGCGGATAAACAACCCCAGCCCGGATTTTTATAAACAAGCCATTTACTTTTTTCACGGAAGCGCCGTCCCGGCGGGCAGGGGCTCAGGCTGCCGGACGGGCTCCGGGGCTCCGTGCTCCCCATCCCCGGGGCAGGAGCAGAGCTGCCGCCACGGTCCGGCCCTGCCCTGCCGTCACCTCTCCTCCCTCAGTGACGATCAGGTCCAGAGCTCAGCAAACTGCCTCTTACACCACAAATTGTGCCTGTGGCCCCGCTCCGTTAACCGCAACGGCTAACGAGATGAATGATACTTATTTCTGGGAAGCGTTCGATTTTCATCAATCCGGGGTGGGGCTCCTCGTTAGCGACAAAGGGTTTGACAACTTCTCTTTCAGACGCGGGGAAATACTTGTCCTAAAATCGTGCACATCGTGCAGAAACAGCCCTGGATGCGGTCAGTAAACTTTGCAGCCACAAATACCAATAAATTATTCTCCATGTGTTTAAGCCTGTGCTGACTTGAGCGTGGATTTTGAACAGCACCGAGATGATCAGCGGAGCAGGCAGTGGGGAATGGTCGTGGCTGCAAAGAGGTCTGTAATGGAACACTTTGCGTGGTCGGAAACAAGGCCTGGGATGTCAGTGTTGGGGTGCGGGTTCATCTTCTGCGGGTGGGATGTTGCTGCGAGGTGGCCCTGCTGTCATCCTGTCCCCCGGCTCTGCCCCATCCCACCGACTGGGCCAGGTCAGCTCACTGCTGGGACACAAAGGGGGTTGAATTTGGCTCATTTTCCGGACACATCTGCGGTATGACAGCA
This sequence comes from Vanellus vanellus, assembly GCF_965231255.1. Lineage (NCBI taxonomy): Eukaryota > Metazoa > Chordata > Aves > Charadriiformes > Charadriidae > Vanellus > Vanellus vanellus. Next base: position 12,948,116 of record NC_138921.1, read on the forward strand.
CTGCTGGTGCCTTGGAAACCTACCTGGCCAGGCTGGGGGGGGCAGGACCCACGAGAAGAAATCAAACCCAATCCTGGTCCTGCTCGAGTGCAGCCTCATGGGGAGAAACATCTCGCAGAGCGTTTATCCCTTGGGTGCTCGTGCGTGCACTGCTCGGCACGGGCTCTCGCTCTTTAAATCTCTATCTCCTCGTAGCCAAAACAAAAAATATCCAGACAAAACCAGCTAATCCCCAGAATGCTCAAATGGGCTCCAAAAGCATCCTTGTGGAAGGCAGTGGGTTTAGGGCGAGTGCGGAGGGTTGCGCTAGAGCGTGTTTGGAGGCAGCGGGTTCTGCTCGGTGCCTGGCAGTACGTGCCCTGTGAAGACATCAGTTTCCATCAGGACAGGTGGTTGTTTCTGGGAAAATACCCGTTTCTTGTGCTTTTCCTACGCCTCGGCGTGGCTCTGGTGCTTCCCGGCTCACAGGGCAGCCTGACAGCGGTGTTGGGGGACTCAGGGGTGAGGGCTCGGGGTCTGCAGCCTGTCCTGTGCATGGCTGAATGCTCTCTGCCAGCGCCCGCGTTGGCCTCCCTGCCTGGAAATGGGAGCTCCCGCCTGCCCTCTCCGGGGTGCCGAGATTGCCGGGTACCGAGCGTGCCGTTGGGGCTAGTAAAGGGCTGTCACCCAGGGGCCATCGCTGCCCTGTCACGGGTGAGGTTGAGCATTAGGGTGTCTGTGCAGAGGGAGGTGGGTGAGGTGTGAGACACGGTGATTTTTGAGCCGATACTGATCCTGTCACCCTCCGTTGGCGCCTGCTCTCTTGGGCTGGGCTCCGCTCCCGTCGCTCCCAAACCTTGTCCCCAGGGATGCCCCATAAGGTGTATGAAGCCCGTTCCCCCATGACAAGCACGTTGCAGCATTCCCGCATCCCTGCCACCTCTCTAGGTAGCATCATCGGGCAAACACAATGGAAACTCGCATTCCTGAAATCCCCGCTGCAGTTTTGGGGGTGATTTAACGAGAACGATGAGGCCATATTTGGGAAAAGAATTGAAGGATGAGTTGCTGCAGGAGGATGGCTGCTCCGTCCCCAGGTCCCGACGCAGCCTCGCGGGCTGCTGGCAGTGTGGGGACAGCAGGGAGACCTGTGGGCTCGGAGCGGAGACGGGGACCGGCAGGCAGTGACACGCAGCCACTTCCCTCTGGGATAGCATCGACACGGGCTGCCACAATGGACTACTTGCGGATGGACCCTTTGGCCACCACAGCTGGACTCTTCCGTGCAGCTTGATCACATCTGCAGTTAGCGATAATAAAATTGTCACTCAAAAGTGACGTGACACTCCCCCCCCCCCCCCCAACTCCGGTTGGCCCCCGAAATCGGACTCGTGTTTCTCCAGCAGCAGGTCGATGCATCCTCCCAGCGAGCGCCCCACCACGCCTGCGCCCACGTGAGTACTCCTCAGGATGGGGGTTTGGGATCCAGGCTGGGCATTACCGATCCTGGCAGCAGACCTGCAGCATCCTCCCAGCGGGGCAGAGAGCGATAGAAGTGGTTGGATTTGGGGATGAGTCCTTTTTATCTGTTGTTGTGATCCAGGATTGACTGGGAACCAACGGGAAATAGGTTGCATCAGCGCTAAGTTGATTTCTAAAGTAGGCTCAGCTGAAAACCCCGGAGAAAGCTGGTGCCATGAGGAAAACGGGGCTTGCTTTGCTCCTGGTGCGTCTGCGGCATGCGTGGATGCTGCTCTGCATCCCACAAGCCGCCGACCCGGCACCTTCCTCTGTTGGAGGGGGGTTGGCATGCGGCCGGGGGGCTGCAGGCAGCGGGGAGCGGGGTAAAGCAAACCACAGAGAAGAGAAAACACGTGTTCCCTGCCCGGGATAGAGCGAGGGCTCATCTCCACCGCTTCCAAACGTTACGCTCTCTTCCCCTCGGGTCATTTTCCCTTCGCGAGCAATCAAATCACTTTTTAAAAAACTCAGCGGCGACCCAGAAAAGAAACATTTCCTCTTATGGAAAAGCCCTCGGTGATTTAAGGAGGGATCTGAGCGAGTAGGGTCTTGTAAAAATCGCTTCTGTGCTTCACCGAGCTCCTGGAGCGAGCAGCGGGAAGGCGTCGGTGCCTGCCGTGCTGGGCTGAGCGGCGCAGGGGCCCCTGCCCAAAAGGTTCCCGCTCCCAAGAGGCTCCTGGTGCCACCTGAGATGAGCCCACGCTCAGGTGCGCGCACCGGACGCGGTCATGCCGTAGTTTGGCAGGTGATGCTGAAGAGTCCGGCATCCCTACAGTCCTGCAGCCGGTCCCTCTCCTCGTCCCCGGCACGCTGCTCGCCCCCAGGACCGGCAGCCTGGCTGATGGCACGGGGCTTTCCCAGCCCAGCTGCGGCTGCCAACGCTTCGCTGCTGGCACCGGACGTGTTTTGTGGCCTGCGGTGCTCGTGAGCCGTGCTGGCGAGTGTGTGCGGGGTCCGTTCGGTGCCTCCCGGGATGCTGGGCACGGCCCCAGCGTTTTCCATCTCTGCCGTGCAATGATTGCTGTTGCGCAGAGTGTGTTGTTTACTGGCGAAGGAGCAGCACAGCTCTGGGCCGTCGTGGTCGGAGCCGAACCGAGCGAGCCCCACGCTCGCTGTCGTTCTCCTTATCAAATCCGAGCCCGGCCCTTTGATTTTTCAGCTGGCTTCCACAGCCAACAGCATCAAACCCGGCCCCGGGATGCGAGCGATCAAAGCCAAGTCGCCGGCAGACATTCCTCTTCCTCTCCTTGTTGTTTTGGCAGCGGCTTGTTTTGCTTTGTGGTTTCTCCCATGAGCGGAGGGTGCCGTGCGCGGTCGTGAGAAGCCGGGCTGCGCGGCGGTGGGTGGCAGCAAGGGCTGAGGCGTTCCAGACCATTGGATCAGAGGCTCCAGGCCCTGGGAGTCGGTTACGCGATACATACATGTATTTCTAAGCCATCCTCCCCACGCTCCGTATCCAGCCTGCCGCCAGGGGACGGGCAGGGAGATGCGGGGAGCGCTGTTCACAGTGTCCATGTGGCATCAGATCTCGGTGGTGGGACCTCGACCTCTGCTACGGCTTTGGCAAAGGGGGAAGGATGCTCCAGGGGAGACCCGGGGCGCCTGGGCAGGGTGATGGCTATAGAGGAGGCTGGCGCTGTGGGTGCTCCCCTGGCTGTCGTCGGTGTGACCTGCCGGAGGGCGAGTTTGGAAGCAGATGGAAGGATGAATGTGGGTGGTGGAGGAGAGGGGACGCTGCCGAGCCGCAGTGGTGCGGTGCCAGCCCTGCTCCTGGCAGAGATGCTCTCTCTGCGCGGCGTCCCGTGGGGCTGGGGAGAGCGGTGGGAGCCGAGCGCTGAGTCCCGCCGGCTGTGCCGCAAAGAGCGCAGTGCATCCTGCCCTGCCGTGCCCGTGCTGGACCCCACAGGACGTTCACGGTGATGCCAGCAGGCACCCACGCGCACATATGGCCATCGCAGGCGTGCTGAGGCTCCCGGCGAAGCAGCAAAGCAAACCCCAGGCATTCCTGGCCAGCGTAGCGTAGGCCTTTTGTCTTCGGCTTATCTCGAGCTGGTTTTAATTTGCAACTCCCTGATTGCGTGCAATGACCTCGGCCTGAGCCTGCTCCTCAGCCGAGTGCCCCTGGAGAACATCATAAATGCCATTGGTGTGAAGTCACCCGCGGGAGAAGTGAGGAGCCAGCGCCCCACGCGCGGGAGAGGCAGCACGGCCGAGCGGGCGCTCCCGGCGGCTGGAGGGGACAGGGCTCGTGCCGGTGGGGTGCAGCTCCTTCCAAAGTCCCCGTTGAGGCGGACTTAGGTGTGACACGGTGGGGAGAGAGTTGGCGTGTGTCACCGCACTGCTGCAGCGAGCCTGCGGCAAGGGCTGCAAAGCCACCTTGGAGCAAAAACCCCCGGAGCTCGCTGCCTGCGGTGCCCGGGGACGGGCTTGGGTGGCACTGCAGTGAGTTGCCTCGCAGCTCAGCCTGGGACGCGCAGTTCCCTCGGCACAAGGGCGTAGGTGCTCGTGGTTTGCTCCGTCCCGATTTAAGGAGCAAGCAGGAATCGGTGGTTTCCGTGTTCATCTTCTGTAAGAGCCCGGGGCACCGTAGTGACAGCAATGGAGGTGACGCCCCTGCTGGCAGCCAAATGGCATCCCGCGGGCAGGCAGTCCGCCCTCGAAACCTGCTGTGAGAGAGAGGAGATGTCACCCCCAGCCAGCACTTGGGCTTGGGGACAGGTTTTTGCACAGTGCCGTCACCGTGCCCTGAGCCGGTTCCCTGCCAGCACGTCCAGCAGCAAGCGGCATGGCCGGGGGTGGCAGGAGCTGGTGGTCCTGGGGCAGGAAGGGGTCTCCCAGGGGTGAGCTCAGCTAAGGAGAAGTGCTGTGAAATGGTGGCCGTGCCTGTCCTCCGCAGGACCAGGGCTGGGGAACCGAGCTGTGCTGGCAACAGTGGTGTGTTGGTGCGTATTTGGAGGGTGCTGCGGCACTGGGGACTGGGAGAAGGCGCGGGTGCCTCAGTTGCAAGGTGCACGGTCCAGCCGGGATGCCCTGCGAGCGGCGAGGGAGGTTCCTACGTGGGGCTCTGGCGCGGTCCCCTGCCGCGGCCCGGCACATCTCGCCTCGGAGGGGATGGGGAAGGCAGGAGCAGTCATTTTCCGGAGGTTTGCAAGTTTGGAAAATAAATAGCCCTGCGCCGTAGGTTAAGCTTGGCATCCTGGCGGATTAATCACGCTGGCTGCAGCCAGCACTGAGAGCCCCGGTGACGAGAGCTGTGGTTTATAGATGATGATTCATCGACTCGACTTAGAGCGACCACGTTATTCCAGCAGATTGCAAAATCGTAAGAGGAATGTTGTGGTTAGTTTACGGCTTAACTATGCAAATCGTCAGGAAGCCTTCAGAGCCGGAGAATGTAAGGCGCAGCGCGCCCGGATGGCTGGGCGGTGAGCAGGGGCCGGGAGCCGGCGATGGGGTTGTCGGGGACCGGCCGCTCGCGGGAGCCGGGGAGTGGGGAGGTGAGTGATCTGGGGGGAGGGGGGAGATGAGGGATTTGGGGGGAGATAAGGGTCCGGAGCTCACAGGGAGCGTGCGATCAGGGTGATTCGGGGGGGGGGGACACGCCGCTGGCCGGGAAGGGGGTTCTGGGTGGTTTCACCGTCTCTGTGCCAAGGCGGCAGGCGTCTCCAGCGGGGCTGGGGAGGGCGAAGGTGGGGAGCTGCTGCCCCCACCTCCTCCAGCCCTCTCCTCCTGCTTCCAGAAGCAGGCAGAGCCTCGGTGGAGGAAGTAAACAGAGTGGGAGGAGCTGCACCTCTTCCTCGCCGGGGCTTTCTCCCAGCCAGACCCGCTGCCGGGACATGCGGCGAGTTGGTTGGTTCTCAGCAGAGCCGGTGTTTCGGTGTCCAGGACCTACCTTGAAGCCGGTGTCCCCTGAAAGTGCGCTTGGAGCCAGAGCTTTGCGGCGGCTGAAATCCCCGTGATGTCCCGGCCCGATGGAGCCGGGCGAGCTGTGTTGCTCCGGAGAGGAGCCAGGCTCCGGGGCGAACACGCGTGCCAGCCCGCGGCCCCCGGCGAGAGGGTGGCTGGCGGCACCCGCGGTGCTCCCGGGAGGGCTGGCAGCACTCTGCTTCTCTCCAGCTGCTCCAGGGCCGGTGAGAAATTGGGGTAGAGGTGAGCAGATGTTTGTAATTACGGAGCAGCTCATGCCGGAGCGCGGGGAAGGAGGCCGCCCATCTCTGCGGACTCGGAGCAGGGTCGGCCTCTCGCTCACGCGTGCGATTTTGTCCCGGGGCCTTTTTTAAATAAACAGGATGTGTCGGCAGCAAAAAACAAGCGGCAGCGATGCTGAGGAGGAAGGGCGGTCCGGCGGTTAGAGCGTCCGACCTGGGAGGGAGGGACAGGAGGGACAGCCCTGCCCTCTGCCACAGGCATCTTCCCTGGCCTCGGGCACATCCCTTCGCCTTCTCCGGCAAGGAGGGGAGCACGTACCTGCTTTGTCTCCGGGAGGTGGGGTGCCTCATCCCCGGGGGGCTGTAGGTGGCGAGAGGTTTAAGCTTGCCAAGAGCTGAGCAGTTTTGGTGCTCGCCTTTGGCGTGTCGGCTCAGAGCTGACCCACCTGCCGGTCCACCTCTAACCGGGGCAGCGTGAAACATCAGCTGGTAATTGGGGAAGCATTTCCTGGCCTGTCATGCTTTGGGATGGCATCCCGTCCCTTGAATCATCCAGAGCTGGTCCATGTCCAGCACTAAGAATAGCCTCCCCGTGCACCGCGGGGGCAGCCGTGCGCCGGGAGGGGGGGACCGGCCGGCTCACGGGTTCCCGGCTGTGACTTCCCGGCACTGTGCCGTGCCGTGGTCTGGCTCTGATGCCGTCCTGGTCTGAGGTTTGGGGCAGAACACATGGCATGGCCGAGGCGACTGCCATGGTGGGTCCCCAGCGGGGCGTCCCTCCTCCTTTCCCCCTGTGCTGCGTGTGGCTGAGCTCTTGCCCAGCTTCGTTTGGGACCCTGGTGAGCCTGTTTCCCCCCAGAGCCCTGGGTGCTTCAACCATCCCCGCGGCCTCCAGCCCAGCATGAACCTCCGGGTGGGATGTAAGGTGGCATTCATGAGGATGGCCGTCCCCAGAGGTGCTTTCTAGGGTGTTTGGAGGGTGCCCCGCTGTGCAGCCGAGCCCCGGCAGAGCAGATAAGCTGTCACTGCACTCCTGCCAGGCTTCGAAGCACTATTTGGCCAGGAGCCTTCTTCAGATGAAGACATGAACGCCACCACGGGTGCAGCAGGTGACAGTTTTCCCTGCCGTGGCCTCATGGTGACGATGCTGCCTGATTTCTGCATTTCAGCCCGGTGGGAGAGGGCAGGCAGGTGGGAGTCATCCCATCCCATCCCATCCCATCCCATCCTGCTGTGCGCAGGGTGCTGTGCTCTTACTCCTGGCATCGCATCAGGCACCCCGCTGTGGCCGGAGCAGGGCAATCACTAGAGGGCATCCTTGGATCAAGATGCTCCTCTGCAGTGGGAGAAGCCCTAATTTGATGTCCCACCAGGCTGAGCTTGAGACCTCTGTGGGAGCAAACCCAGACGAAAGGGATACGCAGTGGCCTGATGATGCTGGGCCAGAGGGATTTGCTTGTCCTTGTCATGCTGGAGCTCGGCATGCCTTTGCGGGCAAGCTCCTGCGTTGCAGCGTGACCCTCTGTGGCCGCTCGCCCCTCTCCCTGCCATTCCCCCCCTGCTCTTGCAGGCTGCTGCGGGGAGCTCGCTCCCATCACTGCCATCCCTCTGGGGAAGAGCTGTGGTCGCTGCTCAGGGTGACCCCCCCCCCGGGTTCAAATAAGCACAGAGACAAGATGAGACGATGCTGAAGCTTCCCTTGAGAGCCCGCGCCAGCCTGATGCTGGGGCAGGGACTCGCGCCTTCCCAGCTGGGTTTACGACTGGAAGGAGAGCTGGGTTTATGCCGCTGGGATCTGTGGGACACAGGGTTTCCTCCATCCCTCAAAAGAAAACATACACAACAGGGTGGTAGAAATACTGCGAAACCCATCTGGGCTCCCCCTCCCTTGCCAAAGCACACGGTGAAGGGAACACGGGTGGGTGGTGACGGCCGGGACAGAGCCTGCCCGAAGCCCTGTGCTCCCGCCTGGCCCTCGGCGGTCACAGCCCCCGCCTGGGGGGCACTGGTCCAGGCTGAACCCGCGCTGGGGGTTCGCCAAGCCGCGACTCAGAGGGAGTCGGGGAGTTCGGGGCAGCGCTGGGGAAACGCGTGTGACTGATGTCCCTCGCTCCTGCGCCACCGGCGCAGGCTCGCCCGCCTCCCGCTCCCGGCAGCCTTGCTGGCTGCCCCGCGCTTCTGCCCGGGCTCGGGGGCTGGCGGGGCAGCGCCTGGCACCGGGGCTTGGCCGGTTGCTGCCGGAGATAGCCCGGTCCCCACGCATTAACAGATTTATGGACACATGAAAAAACTTAAGCAACCAAGTGCTCATCCCAACCGTTCCCCGACTCCTCCTCCGCTGGATCTCCCCCCCGACCTCGCATCCCACGGAGCCGTTCCCGGGGGTGCAACGGGGGTGCGAGCTGATGCGGTAGGGGTGTTTTCGGCAGGTGTGCCAGCGGGGATGTGCCGCAGGGGCCAGCTGAGCATGCCACGCATGTGCTGCCGAGCGGGGTCCTGGCAGCACAGCCACCTCTGCCCCCGGCACGAGGAGGAATTGAAAGTCTGCAGGGTTTCGGGGATGGCAGCGCCTGTGTTTTAAGGACTTGTATTGAACCAAGACCTAAAAGAATCAGAAGCTTTTTTCGTTAAACTGCTCCGAAGCTCATTTTGGCAGCTCCCCGCTTATCATTTTAGCACCGGCCCGTGGGGGCAGAGGGTTTAACGCGCACCCAGTGCCACTGCCGCAGGGCCACCCATGCTCAAGGCAGCCTCCCAGCTCCTGCGGGTCGGGGACAGGCCAGTCCCCCCGGCTCCAGAGACGTGGGCACACCTCCTCGGCACTTGCTGAATGTGTGCGGGCCAGGCCAGGCCACCTGGGATCATACCTGCCGTTGATAAACCCACTTTAAGGCAATTTCCCTCCCCATTACGTCACCGAACCCTTTTCGGAGGGGTGGTGGGAGCCCTGCAGCTCGGGCAGGAGCCGGGGTGGGTTTCCTGGAGCGAGCAGCCTCGCATTAGCCGGGAGCAGGATGGTTTAATAAATCATTTCCGTCTCTAATTTCTACTTCTCTATGAAATGCCTCTCGTTCGCCGGTTGCCAGAGGGAAGGGAGGTCAGGGGAACCAGGCCTCCCCGGCATCCTCCTTCCTGCAGCTGTTGAAACAAAATCCAGAACTATTATAATCGCTGTGTCCCTCCCTCGGGTACCGCGGCGCCTTCTGTCCCAGCGACGGCAGCGGCGTCGGGGCGGTTGGGTGGACGGCCTCCAGCGAGGGTTCCAGGCGTTACGGAGCAGGCAGGGGGCTGGCATCTTCCCTTCTCGGTGATACGAGGCCATAAACTTTCCCCGTGGGCCGTGTCAGATGCTTGGGAAAAAGATGATGGCATCGGTGTCGCTGAGCCTCGGGGCATCTCCGGTGCCCCCGTCTCCTTCGCGCTCCAGCAAAATGCATCCCACCGGCTGCCTGTCACGCCCCGTGTTGCTAAGCCGTCATCTGCAGGGAACGGGGAGGGGGGGTTGTTCTTACCTCCCTGCCTTTTCCCATGTCGGGTCCCTGCTCGCTGCGTGACCCCGGGGGAGCCGCCGGGGGTGTCCCACTGCCTGGAATGGGAGCCACGGTGTGGCTGCTGTGCCCCATCCTGAACTACCTCTGATCTCCCCGGAAAGCCTTCGGCCGCCGTGGCCTCTCTAAAGCACCCTGCCCGTACCCTCTGCCTGCAGCGCTTTTTCCTCTTGGCCGCTCGCCCCCCCCCCCCTCCGGCATTGTTTCGCCGCGTTTGTTTAGGTTGGCCCAGGTGCTGCGATGTATCCGCCTCGGCGCTGAGGGTTTGGTTTGTTTTGTGTCCCTTGTTTTGCAGCAGCAGCAGCAAATGCCCCGGAGCAGCCAAGAAGAGAAAGATGAAAAAGAGAAAGAAAAGGAGAAGGAGGGAGAGAAGGAGGAAGACAAACAGGAAACAGAAAACGACAAAGAAGAACTGACAAAGTAAGGAACGGCCCTCCCTACCCTGCTTCCCTCCGTCTCCCACGAGGGCTGGGCATCGGGCAGGGGCTGCGGCGAAGGGATGCAGCCCCCGGATGCTGTGGTGGGAAGCGGCGTGGTCCAGGGCTGCCTGCCCCCGTGCAGGACCACGTGCACCCACCTCAACCTCCTCCGCAGGGAGCGAAGGGCAGAGCCTGTTCTTCCTTTCATTCCTCCTCCCTGCTGCTCCCAAACTGGGAAAGCGACACTGATACCTTTGGGGTTTTTTTGTTGTTTTATAAAACCAAATCGACCCGCAAAGCCCCTTTGATCCTCCAGCTTGTTTTGTTGCCAGAGCCTCCCGGGAGCCGGAGGAGCAATCCGGGCGCAGCCGAGCGTGGCACTTCACCTTTAGCGTTATTGATGTCGACGTGAGCGCTCCCAGATGAAGGGCTTCAGCCAGCCCTGCCTCCCTCGCGCCGCACGGCGAGCATCGGAGCCGTGGCGGGGAAAGGTTGGCACGCAGACCGCTAGCTATCTGTAATGGGCTTAATACTTGGTTTAAAAGAACATCTGGCTTCATTATATCTAGGCTGCTAAGACATTTACCAGCAGGTCCCTTTCAGGAAGATAAATGAGGAGGAGGCAGGGATGAATTTGAATGGTCTGGTATTAAACCTGTCTCCGTCAGGTCTCTGCGTGCACTTGGTGGCGGAGCTGCAGCCAGCTGCAGAAAGCAAACCCCACCGCAAATCACCCCACCGCCAATCCGGTCCGCTCCCAGCCCGGAAAAGAGCCTGCGTGTGCAAAAAATAAATGCAGACCTGCCCCTGCAAAAGACCAACAAAAAAAAAAAAACCAAACAACCATCCCCAAACACGTGCGGAGAAATAATTGCTTGACCTAAAAATCAGACCAACCCCACAACCCGTTTTTTTCTTCCCTCCCTGTTTTTGCAGGGACAAGAACGACGACACGTCCGGGGAAGACAACGATGAGAAAGAAACCGTCACCTCCAAAGGTCGCAAAACCGCCAACAGCCAGGGCAGGCGCAAAGGCCGCATCACCCGCTCCATGGCCAACGAAGCCAACAACGAGGAGGCGGCCGCCCCGCAGCAGAGCGCAGAGCTGGGTGGGTACCGGCAGGCGCGGGGACGGGGGGACCGTGGCAGGGCTTTTGGGGTGTCCGCTCTGCTGGGATGGAACATCGCCCTGCTCTGCTCCCTGCTCGCAGAGGAGGGTTTTCCTTTGGGAAATCCTCTTATTCGGGGGGGGGCAGCAGTGAGGTTTCTCCATCCCACAAATTACCCAGCGCGGTTCGCCCGGATGAAGCAGAGGCATTTGCAAGCCTGGCTTGTCCTGGCTGAGTGTTAGTGGGTTTTAGGGCCTCAGAGGGAAAGTATTGCAAAAGACGAAAAGGGAAGCCATCGTCGTTAGCGGCGCGTTGGCTGGGTTCCTGCAGGGCTCGTGCACCTCCTGCACCCAGAGATGTTTTTTTTTCCCTTTGCGGCAGCTCGGGCTCCAGGTACCCTCAAGCGCTGCGCAGGAGCCTGCTCTGCCCTCCTGGGCTCGCCTGGGTCTCTGCCAGTTCTCCTGCCCTCTCTGTTTTCAAATCTGCCTGGAGCCCGTGCGGCTGCAGCCTGCGGTGTCCGTGACCTCCCCCCGCCCCCCCCCGGCCTTGGGAATTGGGCTGGTCCCTTCCTCATCTCTGCAGCTGAAGGAGGTGGTGAGGAGGCAGCGGGTTACGGCGGCTCAGGAGCCTCCATCCTAGCTGCAGCCGTGCTGTGCATCGCAGGTTGCGCTTGTTTTCCCCCCAAAACCAGCATTTTCCATGCTGGTCCCTAGTGCCCCTGCTCGTCTCCTCCATCGGTAGCCGGCCAGGCGCGGTGGTCAGTATTTTCCTTCCGGCACCCCTTCAGGGTGGCTGAGCACAGCGGGAAGAGGCCGGGAGCCGCTTCAGAGCGAGGTGGATGAGGCAGAGCGTGCTGCCCGTAACCTGGCACCCAGGGACCGTGGCTGCCAGCAGCCGTCGGGCAGCGCCCCACGATGCTGCCGAGTTTGTCTCGGGCTGGACGGGAATTCACGGCAGCATCCGCAGCCCCGCGTGGGGTGCATCTGCCTCCCGCGCCTGCAGCATCAGCGGTGCTTACCCTGGGAAACTGCTCAGGTACTGACTTCAAGAAGCCAATGCATCAAGGAATTTGGCTGATTTTCCTCTGTTTTGTACTCTTATCAAGTATAACATTATTACTGCGCTACCTAAGGCGAGTAAAAATAAAAGCAGGGTGACTCCTCTCAGTTTCCTTGCTCCGCAGTTTCTTGCTTGTTCTGTTCCGTGTGCTATAAATCACTCGGAGGTGTTTCGCCTCCCTGTTCCTCTGCTGACAACTGGCTGAAGCCTTGATTGCGAGCGCTCTGTTTTCATATAGGCGATATAAATAGTTCCCGGCGCAACGGAGCCCTGCTCTCCCTCTCGAACTTGTTAAGCAACGCTGCGAAGAAGCGGCAGATAATGCCAGTAACTTAGATGGGATTTTTTTCCTTTTATCCCAGCATCTCAGAGTCCTCGATAAACTTCACTGCAAACACGGGGAAAAGACTTTAGACCGTGTTAAATTGGGAAAAGGGAATGGATCGATTCCAGTGACGTGTCTGAGCAATTGGTTTCACTTTATGTCTCTCCAATAGAGCTTTAATTTAGGTTGGCTAAGAAAGTTATTGCATTTTAAATACCAATTGAACATTAAAAAACAACACAAAACCGTATTGTGGTTTAACTGCAGCGTGCCGGAGCTCCCCGTAGGCAACTGTTTCATAACTGCGCAACCTCAGTAAATACCATTAATCAAACCAAACGGGCCGTTCCTTTGACATTTCTTTACCATACAATAACAGTCACCCTCACGCTGAGCGAAGGGCCTGGCACAGCGCGTCGGGGACACTCGCTTTTGCGTAAATGAGCGTGGTGGCCCCGGCTCTGCCCGCAGCCAGGGGAAGCGGAGAGGTATCGATTTCCCTCCCTCTTGGCTGTCGCCCTGGCCGGAGCGGGGGGACGGACGGCGTTTCTGGGGGAGGCGGTGGCCTGCGCCGACTTCCAGGAGGTGACACCTGTGGTGGTGCTCAGCCGGCTGTGAAGGAGAGTCCTCGGCCCGGTGCCGTGGGCGTCGGAGCCTGCGTTGTCCTCCCGCGGGGTCTCGGCTTCTTGTAGAGCTTCTTGGAAGATGCTCCCTTCTCTCCTCGCCCGTATCCTTTCTCCTGAACCTATCAGCCTGTTTTCCATTTTAAAAGGACACTGTCAAAACATCTCTCATCACTGTTGAAATAATGCTTTGCCTGTTGTTTAGAGTAATAACCCCTTGGCAGCCTGAGCCGGAAATCTGTTTCCTTACCAAGTTGTTTTTTGCCTCTGACTCACACCCTGGTTTGTTATTGTAGGGTTTGCTCTAGCGCTAGGCTGCCAGCGGGACTGGCGCATAGTGAAGGCTTTATGCGGGACCTCGGTGTCCCCAGCACCGTGCCTGGGGTGGGGGAGAGGGTGCTGACGCCCCTCTCCGCCCCTCCTGGCCGCAGCACTGCCCCAGGTGAGCCCCCGGCATTGCTGGAAGAGGCTCTGAGATGTCCGAGAGCCCGGTGATGGCACCGAGGGAGCCTGCGGTCAAGCACGGCCAACTCCCTTGACAGACGCAGTCGGCCAAAGTCACCGCCGAGGTGACGCTCTTTCTCCGTCTCCACCGAGTGTGACGGTCCCACCCTGCGTCTGCCACCTCCAAAGCACACAGCCCAAGTCGGCTCCATCTTAGGTACCTGTTGTTGGCGGGCCAGAGTGCGCGGCACCAAATCAGCAGGAAATCTGCTCCCACCCTCAAGCCATCTGGCTCCGCTTCCACTCCCAAAGTAGAGGTTTCGCATCACCGAGAGGCATCCCGGGGGGAGGCTGTGCATGGTTCCCGTGGCGTGGAAAAGCCGTGAGAACCTGCGCCGCGACAGCCTTTCCTGCAGAAGCATTTTTTGCACTGCGTGGCAATTTGCCGTACCTCCGAGGAACGGGGCACAGGATGGGGTTTGGGCATTTGGGCATCTCCTCCGAGCTCGCCGCGCTTGCTGGGTCCCGCTCACAGCTGACTCCTCTCCTTTCCTTCCTCCTTCCCAGCTTCTCTGGAGATGAATGAAAGCTCTCGCTGGACCGAAGAGGAGATGGAGACGGCTAAAAAAGGTGAGCTGCTCGTTTTCTTTCTCCTGTCGGCTTTGCTGGAGCTGGCCCAGCAGCCGGCGATGGATGGCGTCTGGCCGCTGGAGTCGGCGCAGGGTGGTGGGCCGTGAGCCGTGGGGACGGGTTCTGCCCGTCCCGCTGCTGGTTTGTTCCCAGTGAGCCTCGGTGGGGGCCTGGGGAGGCAGGTGGTGGCACGGGGGGAACGCTCAGCCTCTCCGGCCCCGGGGGCTGCACCGACACCGGGGATGTCTGGGCTGCAGCCGGAGCCCGCGCGTGTCCCGCCAGGCAGGAGCCGGCTGTAGGAGATGGGGAAGGTGCTTCGGCAGTTGTTCTTTGCGGTCTCTGGTGCCTGTAGCATGAGGTGTAGCTCCGTACCGCTCTCCGGAGATTCGTGCTATCGGTGCGATCTGTTCCAGACGTGCCGAGAGCGTCTGCCTGCGTTCGCAGCTCTGGGGTTTAGGGAGAGGACGGTGAACCCCGGCGCTCCACGGCCACGCGTCGGGGAGCTCACGAGAGCTGGGGCTGCGGGCGGCGGGGGGTGACTTTACATCCTGGCGCTGATTCAGAGCCTTTGCTGAGACCGTTTTTAAAAAGTGCTGAGTGTAGCACAGCCCTTCTTGCCACTTCCCCTCCTCGTGCCGCTCCTGCGCCAGCTCTTTTCGCTGCTTTAATTCTTTTTTTTGGCCAAAGTCACGTCCTGTTGATGGGCTGTCGAGCTCACGTCCCCAGCCCGTGCATCCCACTTGCGTCGCTGCCGACTCTCCTGGCCCGGTGAGGATTGTAAATGGGAAATTAAAATGGAAATGAGTGCCGTTTGGGGATGGCAAAGGCAAACAGGCGTGCTAGCGGGTTCGGCTCTGCTTGGAAAATGCACCTGCTGCCGGGATGGTGATTACACGTTCTGGAGCGCCGGCTGCCCAGGTGCTGATGGGAGCTGCGGACTTGGATTACTTTGCCTGTGAATATCCCAAAGTGTTTGGCTCACTCGCCTTTAAGCTGTTCCAACCCTCTCCGCAGCCCAGTGCCAATCCTGCGCGTTGCGGAACGGGGCTCTCTATAGACAACAGAACTTAATAGATAGATAGACTTTAATCAAGCAAACTGGCCCGGGGCCAGCTAATGGGGCGAGCAGGTGCTGAGCAGGGGAGGGTCGTTGGAGGGATCTTTTCCGAGCACCGCTTTGTTTTGGAGATCGCATCTGGTTGTTAAAAAGTGCCTCTTGCTGTTTTATGCTGGATGCTGGAGGTGCGCTTGAGGAGTCTTAAAACCAGCTGCCAGAGCCTGCGTGGAGGAAGGATGAAGCGTGGGAGCACGTAGCGTTATTCCAGCCCAGGGGCCAGGAGGAGGCAGGGAGATTTGCTGGTGTAAAGCCCGATTGCCGATGTTTTCCCCTCCGTTACAACCTGGGAAACTGAGATTGCAACACCAGACTTCTACAGAGGAGCCAAATTCCCCTTTGCCAGGAAGCAGCCGCTTTAATGCTTCGAACTGGCTCTGTTCAGCGTTTCCAGGGACCGGCGCGGTGGGGCTTTCCAACTCGCAGCGACTGCGAAACTCCAGAGGTAAACCTCAGAGGCCGGAGGAGGCGACGGCAGAGCCCGCTGCCGGCACGGCCGGGCCGGGGCGCAGGAGGCAGCGGGTACCCGGCTCGGAGACACGGGCACCATCCTCCTCACCATAAGGACTCAGCCGCCCCAGCCACACTCTTCCCCGTTACTGGTACCAGTCTGAGCCCACAGCTGGCTGGTTCGGGGAGTTGAACAAGCAAGATGCGAGTCCTACGGAAAGCCAGCCCTAACGCCGCGGGGTGCTTGGGCAGATAGAGACGGTGACCTCTGCTCCCAGCACCCGCCGGCCAGGAGATGAGCCTGGTTTCGCCGTCGTCCCCTCCCCCCCCCCTCCCCCCCCCGGCTTTTTTGTGCCTGGCGTGAAACTGCCGTGGCATTTCTGTTCAGGGAGGTAAGAGAAAATAGCCCTGGGAGAGTGAGACACCAAAGTCTTCTGCTCTGCTCCGGAGTCACGGAGCTGCACGGAGAGTTTCCAAGTGGGAGAAGGCAGGACTGTGTCTGCCGGGAGAGGCAATAAAGGGGAGTACCGTGTTATTAAAGTTAACTAGGGGAACGAAAACCCAGCGAGAGGAAAGTTCTTGCTTAATGACACTTTTATTACGCAATAAACTTTGATTCACTAGTCTGTCAAAATGTGCAGAGATTGGTATAATTATGGGGTAGCGTGTTTTTCTGATATTGCCTCCTCGCACCGCGGCTGTGATCCTAAAAGCAGGAGGTTTTGATTAACCGGAGTTGCTCGAGGATTTCCCCCTTTCCCTTCTCTTCCCGAGCCGGGGGAGCGGGCAGCACCCGCTGCTCTGCCTGGCTTTGCCGCCAGCATTTCGGCAGCGGGACGGGGCTGCTCCTTAAAAGGCAATGTTTAGGCAGCTCCTGCCTTTGGGGGACCCGCTGGCAGGAGCCCACGCGGGCAGGAGCGAAGGTAGGCTGGCAGGGAGTTCGCGAGCAGCGGGCGAGCGCTGACCTGGAGCAGCCGGGTGGGTTTATTGCCCCCCCCGACCCCTCCGTTGAGTTTCGCTGCCAGCACCCGGCGTCGCCGAGCAGCCGCGATAGCGCTGGGGCTGAACTTGATGAACCGGGAGGTTTCGGCGTGACCTTCGTAACTCTTAAAAGTCTGGTATCTGTTCTCGCCCCCGGCTCTGGGTTTTCCCCCCGGCGTTTAACAAGTGGTTTTGTTCTTTGAAAAGAGGCGGTGTGGAAGTGGCAGTTTCTTGCTCACCTGAGGTCCTCCTGCACTTTGCCGAGGCTCTTTGCTCCTCGTCCTCAGGGCAGAGCTGAGCTTGGGATCTTCCGTGCCTTTTCCCAGGCCAAGAAGCCGGAGAGGCCACGGGATGGAGTCGGCATGATAAGGCAGAAGAGAGTTGGGCACAAATGTAAAGAGCTGATGTCAGAGAGCTAAATAAGCCACGAAGACTCCTGAATAGTTCGTTTTGGGTAGATGTAAAATCCTGCATACAGAAGGTATTCTTTCGGGGCTGCTTTTCCGTTCTGCCAACAACCATCTCAGAAAGTAAGATGAGTTTTGGACTAACCTGAGCCTTTTTTTTTCCCCAGTCCCATTCTGTCCAGAAAACTAAAAAGTGGGATTTTTTTTTTTTAAAAAAATACTGATTTCTTCAAATTAACGCACAACCAAACCCACTGACACAAAAGCCCACGGCAGAAGCCAGCCATCTCCCATCGCCCTTTGGAAGCGGCTGCCTTTCGGCGTGCTGCCTCGCTGCACGGGATCCGCCCGGAGCCGGAGCGAGTGGGTGAACACACGCAGGAGTGTGCGCTCCTCCAACCCTAATTTGGGTTTGCACTGGTATTTCTAACGAGCCGCTGGCTGAAGGGTGGGGAGAGGTAGGTCTGTGTGGGTCTTCGAATTTTCCTCCATCGCTTCCTCCTGGCGGAGCAGCCGTTGCTCTTGCACGGAGCTGGCTGCAGCGTGGGCCATGCTGGGAAGGCGACAGCTCCGTACCTTCCTCCCTTCGTCTCCCCTCTGCTCACGCTGGAGCCTTCCCCTCTCCGGCCGGAGAGATTTACTGCTGTAAAAACCTGCTGATGGTAGCAAACGTGGGCTGGAGCAGCTGGTTTGCAGCCTGTGCCCTTCGCTGCGTGTTGTCCCTCTTGCTGGTCCTGGGGTGGGACGTGCCTTGGGGTCCCCCAGCCGGGCGTCCACCGTTCAGGCTGGGGGCGAGGAGAGCTTCGGAGCGAGGACAGCCCACCCTGCCCGTCCCCCGTGCCCACCGCTGCAGGCAGAGCACCGGCATCCGCCCGCTCCGAGCACGTCGCGTGTTTGCCATGAAGTTCGTTTGAAGCGACATGGTGGAAATTACCGGGATGGAGCAGATTGGGTGCCACGAGGGCAAAACTGCGTCCAAGGTGGGAATCGGCCACGCTTGCCCTGGTAGAGGCTGTGGTCGGCTGCGGTCCCGTCCCCACCATCCCAGGCTGGGGCTTCACTGCTCTTCAGCCGAGATGTTACCCCGGGAATGGTGCCCGTAGCGCCGCTGTCGCTGCGCCCTCCGGAGCTGCGCTTTCTTGGCTGAACATTTCTCAAGCGTGTAGGAGCAAACTGCGAGGGTTTGCTTAGTGAGTGTCAGTGAATGGAACACAAAAGGCCTGTCAGGGGGAACTGCTGGGTAATTACTATAATTCACAGCCTACATTTTAATTTTGAGCGTTATTTTTTCAACAATAAGAGAGCAGGAATCATATCCTAAGCAGGTGAAGGGAGAGAGCCGGGCGGCTGCTCCATGTGTCCTGCACTGGAGACTCGAGTGTCCCCGGCCAGAGCGGGATGGCAGGGATGGGGATGGCACCTTTCGGGGAGCAGGTGTCCTGCGGTAGGCTTCCCGTCCCCTCCCAGCATCAAAGGGTGGGGACACAGCACAAAAGGAGAGTGGTGGCAGGGGAGGGACAGCCAGGCAGGTCCCTGGTCAGGGCACGGCGCTCGATGTTTTAGCAGCAGGTTGATGCAGTGGTCCAGCGACCGAAGGGGACACCTGGGAGCTGAGGGTCCCCAGCCAGGGCCAGTAGAGCAGGGAGGTGGCACTGGAGCTGAGCTGGCCGGGGGTCCCGATTCTATACCCACACCACATTTGGTGGCACTGCCTCCCTCCGGAGGGATGGCGTGATGGGTGTGAAAGTTTCGCTGCAAGCTCCTTTGTAGCCATGCGGAATGTCAGAGCTTGCGTCCGGCCACCAAAGGAGATGTCCATCGGGAGCGCAGCAGCCTGGTTCTGGTGTCACCTTCCCAAGGAAGGGAGAGCATCACCCACCGCTGTGGCAAGAGCACACCGAGCCAGCTGCCTGCGCGACGGTCCCTCCGCAAACACCACAGGCGCCTGCGGGGACATGGGCTTTTCCCCCGTGCGCCGTCCCCGCTGCTTTCCGTGGTGCAGCGTCAGGAGCCCGGCGCTCGCCCGGTTCTGCCACCCACAGGCTCCGCAGCCCTGGAGAAGTTACTCACCTTCCTTGTGCCTCGGTTCTCCCACGCGCTGCCAACCGCCCCGAGATCGGCGGGGGAAAGCCACGCTGTGATGCGCTAATTCAGCTCAGCGATGCCGACCACGCTTTCGGGATGCCTTGGGTGGTCTCGCTGGCTCCGTAGCACTGGTCTGTCTCCAGGATGGGGTTACGGCACGTTTTGGCTGTGCCGTAGCCAGAACTGCCTTCATCCCCGCTCCGAAGAGGGTGTGTGGGTGCAAGGGGGGCTGCAGCATCGCACCAGGTACCGTCGGGCGTAGGGGGATGAGATCACTTAGGTTTTTGCCTGTAACCTTGATCTGCTAATCCAAGCGAGCTCCCATTAAGGGACCCTTTTACGGGCTCCCTCCGCCCTCGCCGAGCCCTGGGTGGAGCAGGGCGGCAGTGCTGGAGAACCTTGGAATGGCTCCGGTAAAATGCCGCAGCTGCGGCGAGCCGAGGGCTGCGAGCTGACGGCCCTCGCCTGCCGGGCTGCCCCTCCGCCTTCCTCCTCCGTGCTCCAAAACGCCGAGCGCACGCTACGGCGCTCTCCGGGCTCCTCTTCCTTCCAGCCTCCGCTTGCTGGTACCGGAGCAAAGGCCTCGGTCCGCCCATGGTGAGACCGATGCCAAACCTCTCCCCGTCCCTCCTCCGGCGGGGCAGCGGCGGCGGGGCCGAGGCGTGCCGGGGTGCCAGGGCATCCCGCCGGTGCGGCGCTGGGCTCGCCGGCGCGCACCTCCCCAAAGAAAAGCGCCTTTGATTCAGTTGAGAGCGGAGGAAACTATTAGCCAAGCTTTGTTTTCCTGGATCCCTCCCCCTGCCGCTGACATTCAGAGGAGAGCGAGGGAGACAGAAAGTGAGAGAGGGAGGGCGGGAGCGGGTGCCAAGCGGCCGCACCCCTTGTCAGCTTGGGTCAGCGCCACGTTCGTTATTAATGCTCTGTCTAGAGGTCACATTCAGATGCAACGAGCCCCGGGTCAGCCAGAGGAACAGATTAGAGCTCGCTCGCTGCTCTGTACCGACGGCACCGGCTCCCCGTCCCCGGGCTGGCAGGAGCGGAGCTGCGGCGCGGTCGGCTGCTCCCTCCCCTTCGCCTTTCTCCTGCCTTTTTTCTTTCTTCTTCTTTTTTTTTTTTTTTTTTAATTATTATTATTTCTTGGCAACGTCGGGCATCTCCTGAAACTGCACAGCCTCCCCGTAGCCCCGAGCTGCTGAGCGAGGAGGTGAGGTAGGGGAGAAAATACCGGAGGCGCTTCCATCCGCCTTAACAACCGCGGCTGCAGCCGGTTGGAACGCTCCGGCGAGCGAGCGGGAGGAGCGCGGAGGACGCCGTTCGCTCGCCGGCCCCGCCGGAGGGAAGAGCGCTGGGGCCGGAGCATGTGTTCCATGTGTTCCCACCAACTTCTGGCAGCGGGGTCAGGAGTCTCCCGCCTGTGACCTGGTTTCCAGCCTCGGCACCCGCTGGCTCCGCCGCTCTCGGCCGCCCATGGCTCTGAAATCCTCTCGCCCCCAGGATTTAAGGAACCGGCTTTGCTTTCTTCTCTGTCTCCGGCTGCTGCGAGGGAGCGAAAGCAAAATGCGTGGGGAGGGTGTGAGCGGAGCACTCGCAGCGCTTCGCGGCGGGCTGCCGTGCCCGGGGGGGCTTTGAAGAAGTGCCCCAACGCCCGCGTCCTTCCCGGCTCGCCCGCTGCGCGCGCTCCGGCCGCGCTCCCTGCCCATCGGACCCGGAGCCGGAGCACGTAAGTCCGGCGGTGGGTTCCGAAGGATGGGGTTAACCTCAGGGTTGCGTGTCGCTGCGTGCCGGCGGGCAGCCCCTGCCTCCCGAGCCCCCGCCCCAAGCCAGCGGGAAGATCTGATAACTCCGTTAGTCATAGTTTCAGTTGCGGTGCCGAGGCGGGCTGGCGTGCCGGGGAGCACGGGGCAGGGGCTGGGGACCGCGGAGCTCATGGAGCCAGGGGTGCCTGGAGAACCCAGGGCTTACCGGCACGTCCCGGGGTCTCTCGGCCGGTGTCCCCCCTCCCCGAGCGTGCGGATAATCACAGCGTGGGGAAGCAGGTGTTGCTGTTTCGCTCGGGTTTGAAT
This sequence comes from Vanellus vanellus, assembly GCF_965231255.1. NCBI lineage: Eukaryota > Metazoa > Chordata > Aves > Charadriiformes > Charadriidae > Vanellus > Vanellus vanellus. The sequence continues at coordinate 12,969,021 of NC_138921.1, forward strand.
GTAAAGAGCAGAGGGGCCGGGCTCCCCGCCGGGTCCTGCGGGCAGCTTCCTCCTCGGGAGCCCACCGCGGCCACCTGCTCGGCCAGCGGCAGGCTCCCCCGGCAGCGTCCCCGTCCCCCAGCCCTGCGGTGGGCACGGCGAGCCCGGCAGGGGAAAGGGCAGCCGGGAGCTGGCATCGCCGCGGCTGGCAAAGGTCACGCTGCGCTGGGGACCGTTCGCACTGGCAGCCATCACCCCCCCGGGCTCCGCCGTGACGGGTCCCGCTTCCCTCCGCCGGACGGCACAGTGTCTGGCCCACCAAAGCACCACCGCTCGTGGCACGCCGGTGCCAGCATTTGCGTTTCGGGGCTTTGCCCGGGGCGCAGCTAACGGCTCCCCCCCCGGCTGTCACACTTGGTGCGGGGCCACCGGCGCAGCGACGAGCAAAGGGGGCCGAGCCGCTTGTTTGCTTTGGACAGCAGTGATGGGTTGTGACACAGGGGATGGGTTGTGACACAGGGGACCGTCCTGTTTTCCCCTGCAGCCTTCACCAGCTCGGGGGGAGGGGGGGGGGGGGGAGGACTCCTGCCCCGGCTTGTTATCTCTCACAGTTGGTGGCCGGACGTGCTTTTTTTAATTTTGTTTTTATTCATTATTTTTAAGAAGTCCCAGCCTGCCAGCGGGGCCATGGAGGTCGTGGGTTTGGCCGGAGCGGGGCTGGGAGCTGCAGAGTTAAAGCTCGAACTTGTTTCTTGGCTTGCCACGGCCTTTTGTGGTGCTCAGCGCGCTGTGTGATGCCTGCCTCTTACATGCAATTTGATAAGCCCCGGTGCTGGGACGGGGCAGGATACAGGCACCGGCTGGATGTTAACTCCTGCCGTGCTGGGAACCGCTGGGTTCCTCCGGGACCTGGGAAGCAGGGAGGGGTTCCATCTCTCCTGGGGTATGCGGTGCCATCTATTCCATGCAGATGTCCCCACGGCCCCCATGCTGTGCCCTCCCCTTGCGCAGGCGCACGGATCCAGTCCGGAGGGGCATCCCTCGGGCTCTGATTCCTTGTGGCTGTGCTGAGGTCAGTCCGTCCCGGTGTGGGGGGGTTTGTTGTTGGGCTGAAGCAGAGGTCGGGCTGGTCCTTGGGTCCAGGCTGGGACTCGGAGGTGACACGTGGCAGCAGCGTGGCTGAAGGCTGGCAGCGGGGCCAGGCTGGGGCACCGCTGTCGTGGCTCCCAGGCATAAGCAGGGCTGTGACCAGGAGCCCTAATGTGGGACTCGCTGCGGTCCCGACCCCCACGGTGGCAGAGCAGCCAGGGAGGGGTTTGGGGACGGAGGTGCCCGGGCAGTGCCTGTTCCCAGGCTCCATGGTTGGTGGCGTCTGGGCAGAAAAACCCCTAACGAAAGAGGAAGATGCTCTTAGTAGGTTCATTTCCTGCTGGTTTTCATCTTGAAGTCACTTTTTGTGGCAGTACTCTGCCCCTGGGCTCATAGTCTATCCTGCACGCTACACAGGGTGCAGGGGAGGACCTGGGGAGCTGTTGGCTTGAAGGTGGCATCACATGGGTGGGACCAGCTGGAACGGCACATCCCGGTTCGGCCAGCAGTGTCCTACAGGCTGGTGGCAGCTCTGGCTCCACCCGGCACCATGGGAAGGACCAGCCACGCACCGGGCAGGATTGCAGGCTGTGAGGTTTTATTTGCCATAAAGCCTGGACGGTCCTCGCCAGGGTCACCTACAGGAGCCTGGGATGGATGGACCAGGGTCCCGCTGCACCCATCCCTGGTCTGTGGTTGTGACTCCCACCTCCAGCTGTGGCACTGGGGGTGCCCAGACACCCCTGCAGAGACCACAAGGACGCAGGGTGCTGACTCCCTCCTTCCTCCTCCTCCACCCCGCTGGGTTGCCCCGGCGGTGCTGGCAGGAGCCCCGTGCTTGGGTGGCACCAATCTGGCCAGGATTGCCAGCCCTTGGCGTGATGCCTGACCTGGGAAGCTGCTTTTGCTCATGAGTCTGCAATCAGCACTAATTACCCGGCACACCTCTTCCCGGCCCGGGACATCACCTGGGCTTCATTGCCTTTGTGCTGCTGCTTCCCTGCTCCTCCTCCCCATCCATAACAGGACTCTGTGCTCCAACCCCCTGAACTGCCTTCTCGCCCCGGTCGAAGTCATCACCGGGACACAGGAGGGTGGGAAGAGCCTTTGCTTCATGGTAGGGACTGACTGAGAGCTGCTGCCCCAAGTTCTTCTGGGCATGGTGACTCCTCCTGCAATTGTCCCAAAGGGAATGGAGCACCACTCGCACTCCTGACTGCCCGGTGCCTGGCCGAGACATGGCTGTGGGACGTATTTTGTTCCGCAGGCAGTCAGCATAGTGCCTTTTTTCCCCTTGGAAAGAAAAACAGGCTCTCATAGGTCATCCCCTGGCCTAGGAAGCCATTCAGACGGGTGCTAGTGAGCATATTGTTCCTGTGGAGTTTGGCTTGCGTGGAGGATGTTTCCCATCCTGCATGGATAACGTGGCCCTTGTGTGAGCGTATCTGGTCTTAAACCCTTCTCCTTTTTCTCTCCTGCGACCATAGGTCTCCTTGAGCATGGGCGGAACTGGTCGGCCATTGCCAGGATGGTGGGCTCCAAGACCGTGTCGCAGTGCAAAAACTTCTACTTCAACTACAAGAAGAGGCAGAACCTGGATGAGATCCTACAGCAGCACAAACTGAAAATGGTGAGAGCCCGGTCTCAGCCCACACCCATAGAAACTTCCCGGCAAGTGCTTGCGTGCTTCCCACAGCCAAGGGGAGTCTTTATCTTCTCGGAGTAAAAGCTCTGGGGAGAGGGAAACGGTGCAGGGAAGGTTTTTCCACCCATCTGGCCCCGGGAGGTCTGGGGAGGAGGAGCTGCTGCGTGGGAGATGCCTGGGTGTCTGGAGCATGGCTGGTACGCGGGAGATAAGCAGGAGCAGAAGGAGGAGTGGGGTTGTGGTGTGTTGGCCGGGACGCAAGCTCGGTCCTGGCTGTGCAAATACGTCGACGCCGTCGAGGTTGTGCTGTTCCGCGCCGGGAGCGGAGAGCCCGGCTGGGCCCCGCAGCTCTGTGCCTTGCGGGTACCGCGGTTACCGGGTAAACGGCCGGTTTGCCCCAAAGAAATTCAGGGGTTTAGGGCAACGTGAGGAAAGGCGGGTCCTCACACGGATGTCGGTTGTCTTCGGGGATGCGAGGAGATGCGTACCTCGCTCTGTGCCTCAGTTTCCCCATCAGAAGGTGCTAACGCTGCTTGTTTTCTGGCATGCGGTGCAGGGTCTGAATGAAGTGGGGTTTGTTTGGTGTTCTGGAGATAGGACGGACTGCTAAGAGCAGCTAAGGATTATAATTATTTCATTTGTAGAGTATCCTGGGGTTCCCAGTTTCTGGCTAATAGAATTCACATGGCTAAACCCCCAAGGGGTGCTTTGAAAATGCAAAGGACAATGTTCAATGCAGGAATCTCTCCAAGCAAGCTATTACAGCAAGAGTAAAAAGAAAGACAGGAAAACATTCAATGACTCACCCAGGAATTTAATATCCTAGTCAGTCTATAGGAATGAGAGAAAGAGAAGACATCGGCGATTCTTTTTTATTAATTCTCTATGCACAGAGACACTCCTGTGTTCCCATGTTCCACCGAATTGTTTTTAGAAACAAAGCAAACAAACTATATAAAAGACCCCAAACAGATATAAAGACTGGAATGAAATGTGCATCGAGCTCTCCGAATATAAAATGTTACATTATAAAGATATCATTGTTCATTACTGGGGAGAATCTGAAATAAGATCATGCAGCTTAGCTGGCAGTGGAGCCGGTGTGTATTAATTGACTCTGCTTCCTAATGTTTCAGAAATTATATCACGGAAGTGTTTTTCTGCAGAACCACATTTTTCCCTGCATCCGTCCCTCCAAGGCAGCCGCTAGACTTCGCCCGTCTAATTGCTCACTCTCACTCGCAGTTTATATCAGCATCATCATTTTATTTTTTGAGCATTGGAGGCTATGGGATTCGGTTGTGGAGAAGAACAATGAGCGTTCAGCTGTTATTTATTGTGCTCTATTGTTTTGTGGCAACAGCAGATGCCAGAAAGCTGAATAAAATCAAAGAACAACTGAGATTAAATTGCCATAGACCTTCCTTCCTGACTCCTAAATACATTCACGAGCAAACCGAACCTCCAAATCTCATCCTATACCCAGTAGTCAGCCGTGACCTCAGCACGTGGCGAGGCAGCGTGGCATCGCCCAGTTTGGCCATGACATCCCCAATTTATTCCCTGACCTCGCCACCGACAGCTACTGCTGATCATGTGCGGGGAAACACGGTGGCTCTGCTTTTCTTCCTCTTGCTTAATGAGAGTAAACTTAATTAGCAGATCTCATTCGTTTTCCAAATGGGGCTCGTTAATATTGTAGCCTCCTCTTCCAGGTAGGTGTGACACAGGGTTGCAGCAGCGCGCAGGCGCCGCGGAGGAGCTGTGGGGACGGGCAGGCAGCAGTGACCGGTGTGGGATGGGAAGCGGACCCTGGCGAGGTGTCCTTCTGTCCCCGAAACGTGGCACAACGCGGTGCGGAGCAGGATGTCCCCATTCCCCGTGCTGAGGCAGTGCTGGGTGGGATGGGGCCGAGCGTTTCAGCAGCCCTTTGTCCCCTTGCAGGCTGGCCAGAGCCCGAGGAGCTCTGGGGACGGGGGGACCCTCCTGCTGAGCATCCAGCATTAGGTAGGAGAAGGGTTTGGGTTGCAACAGGCAAAGGTGTGTGGCATGGTGGTGCTCCTCTTCCACCTCTCCAGAGCCCGCATGCTCCATACGCTCCCACACGCTGTGTTTGGGGTTTTAATTTGCAGACCCATCCTTTTACTGGAGAGGTTTTCCCCCGGGGAAAGAGCACGCAGGGGCCGGTGGGCTGCGTCAGCACGCGGAGCCCTGCTCCCCCTCTCCCCAGAGCTGCTCAGCACTCTCCAGACCCTTCTCCAGCCCGTTCAAGGAGGGGAATCCCGCTGCAGTCCTGGCTCAACGGGGCTGGACGCTACAGATCCTCACCCTCCTCCCTCTGCGAGCGCCCCCGTGGATCGGGGTGTCCCCGCCAGCCGGCTGCGCCGTGGGACAGGCAGCCTGTTACTGCTGGAGCAGGGTCAGGCCAACTTGAGGCTTCACCCTATCTGCCCTGCGGTGTGTTTTCGCTTGGTTTCGCTGCCGAGCGGCTCGGATGTGTCCCAGGCATCAGCGTCACTTAGCCTTGACCTTCTGCGCGCTGCGCTCTCTAATCTCGGCATTTAAGGAAAGCAGGGCATTGGGATACGCGCTGTGCTCGGAGCTGCTCTTTTTGTGAGCGGTTGGAGATTAAGCGCTGTCTTCACCGAGACGTCTTTGCGGTGTGATTGTCACGTCGGTCTAGTGACTGCTGGGGCTTGTTTTGGCTTGTGCAGCGAAGATGGGCGAGTTATCTCCTGGGCTGGTGCTGGTCCTGCTAGGAGGACCAATCTTTTGGACCCCTTCTGAGCAACACGTCTGCAATTCCTTGCTTGTTTGGATGGTGCTGGCTTCACAAGGCAAAGCTGCTTCAGGAGGACAGCCTGGTGGCCTCTTCTAGAGGGTGAACAAATCTGCCTTGCCTTGGGGTAGAGCCTTGGTCTCGGGATGGGGAACCGAGACCCTCCTCACTGCGGTGGCAGAGAGGTCCTGCCTGCGGGGTCACCGCTCTGCCCCTTCCCGTCGCTGCTGGCTGCTCCCACGGCAGGGCACGGCTGTCACTCTGTGGTCAGACCTAGTCCTGCTGTGGTCTCAAATACGCATCGTTCCGTCACAGCAGTGTGGGACTGCCTGGTCCTGCTCCTGGGACAGGCTGAGGCTGACGCTGATGGGAGGTACCCATAATGATGGCTCTGCGTCGGTAGCAGGGTTTGGAAGCTATTTTGGCTGTTCTTGCCATGTCAGGTGGTGAGTACAAGGAGAGGCCCCATTTGTCGGGATGGCTGCTCTGCCTGCAGGGCAGAAGGCCAGAGAGATGTTGCGCCCGAGGGTTGGTGGCATCTCCATCTCCTCCTCCAGGACAGATGGTGCAGGTGAAGTTGAGCGGTGGGATGCAGTGCCTCGTGCCTGGGAAGGCAAGAGGGGAGGTAGGGGAAGAGCTGCCCATCCCTGCCAGGCTGGGAGTCAGCGTGATGGGGCTGGCCGGGGACCAGGTGCCCAGGAGGACAGCGCAGAGGAGCAGACATGGAGTGACCCCCTCGTGCAGGGTTCGGTGTCCTCGCTGCACACAGCACATCTCCGCAGTGGTCTTGGCAAGGCAGACTGCTCGAGTAGCAGCAAGCCCTGGATGCTCCTGCAAAAATATATGATGGCAGGTAGAGAGCAGAGCCCCCGTGGGCTGCTATAGTACAAAATGAGCATCGAAGTGCCCATAGTAAGTAGTCCACGAGCATCAAAGTGTCTGTAGCAAGTAGTCCTGGCACCTTCCCATGGTCTTGCTGGTAATCACTTGGGTTAAGAGTACGTTGTGACGATGGGAGACACCTCGTCCCAGGCATGGCTCACAGAGACTCTTCCATGCTCTGCAGTCGTGGTTAGCATCCCGCGTCAGACGTGGTGGCCCTGTGGCTGCTTACAGAGCCGGAGCAGAAAGGGACCGCTTTCCTGGGCAGGGTGCCGCGACCAAGACTGCATGAGGGGACCAGAGCTGTTGGCATCGTAAGAGGAGAGGTGGTGGCCTGAACGCATCTCTAGACGTGGCCAGGGTCTGCTGCCTGGATTTTGCATCATCTTCCCTAAATACCAGCAGTGGGGTCTGCCGTGAGAGGCGCCTGCGGTGCTGTGGGGACATCTCGCCGCTCCACGCTGCCGGAGCTCGGGCTCTGGCCAAGTAGGATGCTGAGGCAGAGGCTGGTTCCCGGCTAATTCCCCAGCGAGGAGCCCGCTCCTGCCCGCGGCTGAGTCACGGACCCGTGAGTAAGAGGCAGAGAAGTCTTTGCCATAGTAACGCCGGCGCTTTGTCACCGCATTAGCGTGATGGGGAGCTGCTGCTTCAGACAGAAACGTGCGGTTGCTGAATCGCTGCCGTGGCAGAGGCGCGAACGCCGGCAGTGCCGGGGCATCACCGCTGCTGCCGGGACGGGGCGAGGGGACCGCAGAGCTCTGCCTTCCCCCTGCCGCCCCTCCGCGCCTTCACGCGGCCCTTTCTCAAGTGCCTTTTTTCCCCTCTCTCCTGCCTAGTTTGATAAAAATAGATTTTGAGCAAGCAGCGTTTCCAAGCGAAAAAAGCAGTTGTGTTTGTTTGTTTTATCTGGAAGTTTTTTAAAGGATTGAAAAATTGAGAGGAGGGGGGAGGGGGGGACCCGCTCTTCCCAGCGCAGAGATCCAGCAGCAAAGTTAGCGTTTCCACCGCGGCTTTATCTTTTCATCCATGTAAATAAACGTCCTACACACGTCATTTGTGTGGGGTTTGCAGGGAGAGCCGGAGATGATGGGCCTGTTCCTACTGGTAATATTTACTCAAGCAACAAGAGCAGGAAACAATAGCAAAGCCGAGACTTTCCCTTTAGGCCGGCGGGAGGGAGCAGCTCTCCGTGCCCTCGTGGCTGCGGCACGTGCCCCAGCAAGCAGGGACGGGGCTGTCCCGGGGCAGGACGGGGCACCGGGTAGCTCGCCTTTGGGATGCCATTGCCACCCAGAGCGTCCCCACTGGCCACAGCCTCCCCAGCGTGGGAGTCAAAGTCCTTTGGCAGCACCCGCCGTAGGGGACACGAAAGCCGGTGCGTGAAAACGTTGGCCGGGCCATATCTGGGACGTCAGCTTCGTTATCTGCAGATGAGCGTCAAGCCGTGGCCGTGCGTGTTTTCGGAGGTGGAGGTATTCCCTGGAAATGTGCAGGATGAACACGTCGCATATGCATAACAAGCGGACACCGGACCACCGGGGTCTTGCCGGCCCGGCACTGGTCACTTGTGCACGTGTGTCCCTTGTCCTCGCGTCAGCGCCGCTCCTCCCTCAGAGGCTCGCTGCCACCTGGGGCTGGAGCTCCGCGTGGAGCTGGGCTGGCTGTTGCGGGACGGTCACTTTTTGGGTAGGTGGGACCATGCTGCCAGGCTTTTGGCAGGCGAGTCCAGTCCTGAGGACTGATTTTCGGAGGGTTTAGCCTGGGGGCGGGGACCGTGGTGGCGTCAGCATCCCTCTCGGCCCTCTGAGCAGGACGGGTGCTGTCTGCTCCCCACCCCTCTGGTCTTTCCTTCTCACCACCCTCTGCCTCTTCCCCAGGAGAAAGAAAGGAACGCCAAGAGGAAGAAGAAAAAAGGCACCGCCGTTCAAAACGAAGAAGCCGCCTTCCCTCCTGCAGCCGAGGACGAGGAGATGGAGGTGTCGGGGACGAGCGGCAACGAGGAGGAGATGGCCGAGGAGGCGGAAGGTGAGGCGGGTGGTGGGGCTGCGGTGAGGGGGACGCGCTCAGCTCTCCCCGCTTTGCTGCACAGTCACGGCGGAGGCACCGCGCACGGCCTCTCCGGGGCTGCAAATGTCAGCGCTGACGGAGGGGTCCTGTCTGTCACCCCAACGCCGCACCGAGGTGACGGCATCCCGCGGCGTGAGGTGCTCCTGGCATTTTGCATGCCTTTGGATTTCACGCTTGCGAGGGGCGCCCTGGATCACTGCCCTCCTCCCGTGTCTGTCTGGAGGGATGTTTATTTTGGGAAGGTGGTGCGATGTGGGAGCTCTGTTACCAGCAGCCTCCGCCGTGGCTGCCAGCTGCCCGCGGGGGTGCCGGGGGTCCCGGGCAGGCTTATGGCAGCCTCCGTAGCCCTGGGGCTCCTCGGGCCCCACATCAAGGCTGCACGTAAAGGAACTTGGAGCGGTCCCAGCAGCTTCTCCTCTCCCTGGAGGAGAGCGAGCCCTTTGGTTTCCAACTTCCATCAGCGCACGCTCCCCAGAGCACCCTGCTTACCGGAGCCCGGCGTGATTATGCGCTCTTGTAAACCACATTTCATGGTGTTTTCGCCCAAAGGGGGGTCCCTGCGTGCTCAGCAGGGTTAGATAGCCGCTGCCATGGGCTCAAGGAGGGATAACCCTCAAAGGTTTGCGCGTGCCCATCCCCATCCCGTCAGGGCATCACTGATGCTGCTGCCCCGGGCAGTGGAGCGCGTGCTGCCAGCAAAGGCAGGGGAAGCCGCGGTCTCCCACTGGCGAGGCTGGTGGACCTTGGCGGGTCTTTTCCTCCTCCTTTCCCTTTTAAGGCAGCATTTTCCTCCCTCCCAGCCATACCAAAGAAAGGAAACAACTTGAAAGTGACAATTTTCAGCTATTTATCGCTTAGAAAGCACGGCAGCGAGTTTGGAGAAAATGTGCATAATTTTCCAACAATAGCCCCATTTGACTTTTGTCAAAGTAATTTAATAACTTAACCATCACTGCTGGCACCACGCTGGTTCCTGGCCTTAGCACCCAGGCTAATGGGACTCGAAATGGGAAATCTTTTCAAATCATCGTTGCAAGTGACTCATTACAAGGCAGATTCCAGGTAAATCTTTGCGCGAGGTGATATGTGACTCAGAGGCGCAAAGTAAAAGGTAGTTATTGCTCTTTGTAAGAGTGCCTGAGAGGAAACAATGTAGTTTTGAGATTAGAGATGGATCTCTTGACATGCTCTTGAGCTTTACGCTCCAAGCCTCGTCTCTTGTTCTGCTGCTGGGGTGGGCTACGGAGCTGAGAAAAGGTATGAGCAGGAGGGATGAAATCTCACAGGCACAGAAGTGCCGGGATGGTATTACGCACGAGATGGCCGCTGGCTCCAGGGTGACATTTGGGGATGCTCTGGCAATAGCTTGGGGTCAGGGGGCCATGCGGCCAGCCGGGGAAAGGGGGAGGACTTGACATGGGGGTTACGGTGTAGACCACAGTTTGAGCATCCGGAGGGGGTGCGCTAGAGCCTAGAGCTTGGCTGAGCCTGGGACGAGCCACTGTTGGATATCTTGGGGTGGCATTCAGGGTAGCACCAAGTGGCAGTCAGGGAGGGTTTGGCCAAACGTGCTGTCGGGGTGGGGGACGGGACACCTCATTGCTTGACTGCAAGTAAAGGTTGGAGAAGGCTGAGATTCCTGATGAGCGTGGCACATTTTAGCAACAAGGAAGGATGGCTGAGCTCCAACGTACAGCTCTTGGGACACAGTTCCTCTGTGCCACTTGTCTTGCCAGTGTTTGAAAGCTGTCCATGCTGCTACGGAGAGAGAGAAGTCAAGGGATGCACAGGAGAAAGCCTTCGGGCATGAGCATGAGAGCCCTGCCCAGCGGGGACGTGCTGAGATGGGACCGTGGAAGCCTCCTGGTGCTTCTGGCTCTGGACATGTTTGTCTGGCAAAGGCTTGGAGGGAACGATCCTCTCCCCAGCCATAGAAACAACCTCTCGGCAGCACCTCCATCTGCGGCGGTGCCTGGATGCTTGTGCTTTCAGCTTACTTCAAGCCGTTGGTGGCAGATTTGAGAATGATCCTTTCCATGTAATAATTAACCTGTCCCGCAGCACTGCCAGCGCTTTGCTTTCGCTGACCCTGACCTCCTTTCTTCTGCCACTGGCGGCTTCAATAACAACAAACACGCGCGGTGTTTTGGGATGGTCCCCAGCTGCCCCGGGGGCGGCAGAGCCAGGGACACGGGCGACGTAAGTCAGTGAGTGGGGTGCCAGCGAGGTGCCCGGCCCCGGGGGAGCGGAGCTGATCCGGAGCCATGGGTGAGAGGGTGAGGAGGGAGCAGGTTCTGTCCCGCAGATCCAACCAGCAGCCAGGGTTTTCCCTTGCAATCCAGCTTCCCAGTTGCTTGGTCTCCAGGCTTTTGGGCGTGTGGTTTTGCCTTTGGGTGGGGGTTAACAACAGACGTCGTGCTGGGCAAGCAGAGGTCCCCAGAGCATCCCTTTGCTTAGTAGGCGCTGGATCCGGGGATCCCGGCGCAGCTCTCCCAGCCCCAGGATCATCTCCCCCTCGGAGGAACGAGGGCGTTCTCCTCCCATGGGAGGGGGCGGAGGCAGCGATATGGGAAGCGAGAATCTCGGGCTGATCCTTATTTTTATTTCTTCCCTTCTCTCAGCTGCAGTAAATAACAGCTCCGACACCGAGAGCATTCCCTCGCCGAGGCCCGAAGCCAAAGAAGGAGGCGAAACCGGGGCCAAGGCACCACCCGGGCCAGGAGGTGACTCCAGCGCAGAACCAGCAGTCAAGTTGGAAGAGGCTCCAACACCCCCTGACGCTCCCACTGCTCCCCCTGCCAACCCCGTTCCTGCCACCAGCCCTCCGCCGGAGGCAGCTCCCGAGCCGCCCAGCAGCGAGGAGAAGGTGCAGGAGGACCTCGTGGTGGACGTGGTGAAAACGGAAGAGCCGGAGGAGAAGGTGAGCGAAGAGCCCTGCAAGAGCGAGGTGAAGAAGGAGGAGAGCGAAGACAGCCAGGAGAAGGACAAAGGGAATGACAAGAAGGCAGAAAGTGGCGTCAGCAGCGGAGGGACAGCGGGGACGGAGGGGACGCCCAAGGCTGAGAAGAAGGAGAGTCATAAAGGCAGTAAAGGCCCCGGGGTGAACCCTGACAGTGACTCCAGCGCGACCTGCAGTGCAGACGAGATGGATGAGCAGGATGCTGTGGACAAGAGCAGGTAGGAGCGGGGAGAGAGGTGTGGAAGTGCGCGGCCCGAGGGCCATACGAGCATTTCTGTTGCGTGCCACAGTGCCCATGTGTGTTCTCATGAGCTCCTTCTTAGGAATATCGCCGCTCAGGCGCTCCATCAGGCAAAGGGACGTGCCCGGCTGTGTCCCCACATGGTCGTGACCCTTTGGCCATCGCTTGCAGAGGGACCATGACACAACGGGCAGTGCGATGTCCCAACATACGGGTGCTACTGGGCAATGGCCGCGGGCAGGTGTTGGGTGCAGAGCCGCTGCGTCTGCTGGCCGCAGCCCATCTGGGTGATGCAATGGAGCGGGACGTGCCCTTGGGGACGTGGGATTGTGCAGAGGTGCAGGGTGATTTGGCAGCATCTGGGGTCGGGAGCGATTTCTGTCTGAGTTGGTGCTGGCAGGAGAGAAGTCATGTCAGGGACATGTTCCCAGTGGTGAGTTGCTCCCTCGGCGGAGATGCTGCCTGGATCTGTAGGGGTGAATTATCTGTTCTGGCTGTAAAAGGAGTGGATGGTGTGGGCTGTGTGGGCTTTCCTGCGGCAACACCACCAGGTCTTCACCTGAGCTGCTGTGGTCCTGAGCCCTTCACCTGGCCAAGGGTGCCTCTGACCCTTTGTGGGTGGCTCTTAGGACGGGGAGGGCAAACGCTAGCCTCTTTGGAGCAGAAATGTCCTGCTGCCCTCCCAGCTCTTCCCATAGAGCCCTCCCCACCCACGAGCCTCACAAATGGGACAGGGGTTTCTGTGTTTTTAAAGAATATATATGAATACATGCATCTTCGTAGTGCTGATCCTAATGGCTCCTGCTTCCGTCCACGCTGGCTCCTGGGTCAGGAGGGACCTCTGAGTCTGCCCTGCCATCGCACATAGGGTTGGCAGTCCCTCCACCGCTCCCCACTTTGGAGCTGGGCTGGGATGGGAGGCTGGCATCAAGCATCCCGCATCCCACATGCCTCCCATGGGGGCAGTTTGGCAGCGAAACGGGTGCTGCCGGGCCGGGCGGGCTGTATGCAGCGCTCTGGATGGGGCTATTTAAAAAACCAACCAAGCAAAGGAGTGGGACGAGGCAGTAGGGAGCCATCGTGCATCTCCACCACCCCTGACGGCCTCCGCACTTTCCCCGTGATGGATGCCGGAGCCAGTGGGTTGAGCGCTGCTCATGCGGGAGCATCCTGTGCGCGGCCCAGCCGCCCCGGGGGGAGCAGCCTCTCTCCCTGCCGAGCAGCTGGAAGCGGCGCTGACGATGCCGAGGGGTGGTGCGGATGCTGTTGGCCCCCGGCCCCGTGGCGGGGCTGAGGCCTCTTGGCTGCCGTGCTCCTCTCCGGCAGTGGATGGAGTCCAGCACCACCCCTCCCCACCCTCTCCTCTTTCCCAGATGGGAGAAAACCTCCCAGCAAGGGAGAGCGAGGCCAGCGGGGCTGCGCTCCTCGAGTTTAACATTAACCCAACCGAAAACAGGAGAGCAGCGGCTTGTACCGACTTCCCAGCAGCGAAGGAGCAAGTCGTCTTGGGAACAACTTTTTCATCCCCATCTCCTTGCTGAGTCAGCGCCTATCTTGCTTGTCAAACAGTTACCAGCTTCCAGGAATATTAAACATTAAACAGGGCTCCCGCAGCTCCCCGGCCACTCCTCTTATCCGGTGCGGTGGTGAAGCGCGGGGGATAGCAGAGGCTGCTGGCACAGGAAGGCTGCAGCCGGTGCCGGCGGCTGGTACTGCCCAGCCCGGGAGCACCCACGGGATCGGTCTGCAGCCAGATCGGAGGTTTCGGCACCGTTGTGCTCCCGGCGTGGACTCTGTGCCCATCCCTGCTGTACCTTTGCTCCCTGGCGTTTCCCACCGGCCAAGGGCCGCTCGCTCGCAGGCAGTTACCGCAGCCCCGCTGCTGCAGCGTGACTTGCGATGAGCAGGACGAGGCAGCTGAGATGCCGCGTGAGCCGCCCCGTCACCGCATCACCCGATGCTCGCCCGCCCACCCACCCAGCGCCGGCGGGGCGTGGGTGCGCTTCCCTGCGCTTGTGAAAGCACCGAGCTGTCTGCAGCATCTCCCAGGAGGGGACGGAGGGTGGCTGGGGTGTCCCCGCGGCGAGAGGGAAGGGGTGCGGGCTTGGCGTGAGCCGTAGGCACAGCCTTGCCCGGGTCCTCACTAGCGAAAGCAAGTCCGGGATAAGGAGTCGCAGCCTTAACTCATCAAAGCTGAAGAAGGCGGCTAATTGTCTGTGGTTCCACGCAGCGTGCGCTGCAAGAGGGCTGCTGCTAGCACTGCCAGTACTGCGGTTCAGTGGGAGGTCACGCCAGATGGGGACGCACGAAGGAGGCCACGCGCGGTCACCCGCTGCAGACCTGCAGCGCAGAGGGGAGCCGCCTGCCCGTGAGCATTGCACCGAGTCACCCCTGCGCTGCGCGTCCCGGCCGCTGGCTCAGCCGTAGGTGTGAGAGCTGTGCCGGGCCAGCGCCACGTTGGTGCCGTGGCCCTGGCTTGGAGGAGCCCATTGGGGAAATCTGGTAGCCATCACCTTTGTACCACCGTTGCGCGTGCGAGGAGTTGCGTTTGGCTGAGTCACGTATCAGCGTGTTGGCTCATCCGGCAACGAAACTCTTCCCTGTCTCCATGGCAGAAGGGGTTTGGGGAATGTGGTGTCCTGGTCACCCCCAAAGCTTCATGACTGGGAGGGGACATTTCCACGCCGCTGAGGCTCACCTGTGTGTCTGTTGACCCCTTCCTGCTCAAATCCTTTTCCCGTCCCTCCCAACACCATCACCCCTGTTTAGGGACTGGTGGTTGGGTTTGGGAGACCGCAAGTTAGCACGAGTTGGACAGGAGATGCTGAGGGTGGTCCAGCCGGTGCCTTCCAGAGCACAGCACCCAGCAGACAGCCGTGTCCGGTGCAAGATCTGCTGGGAGGGATGTTACAAATTGTGCGATTTGTATATTGATGAATTTAATACTGACTCTGGCTTGCTAAGCGTCAGGATCCCGGAGGGTGTTAGGAAACCTGAGGATCTTAAGTGTGCTTGAAGGGACCTTAAGGGTGCTTAAACGCCTCTCTGCCAGCGCCACGAGTGCACGGGGCGGCTGCTGGGGCGTTTGCTCTGCCGGGGCTGGCAGGACTCCGCTTGCTGGTCGAGCTTTGCCGGTCTCTGGAAAATCGAGCTCTTTAGCTACGTGTTCTGCAAGCGTCGCTGCTGGGGAGGAGAGCGGTGCTGAGCACAACCGCGGGTGCTGAGATGTGTCCCGTGCCACTGGTGGTGTGACAGAGGCATGGAGCGGGGTCAGCACTGCCGGGTCGGTCACCTCGCGGTGAGCACCAGAACGCGTCTCGGCGCCGAGGTGCCATGTTACCGGCCTGGCAGCGCCGGCGTCGGGTGAAGTGGCAGAAGAGGAGCTCTTTGCCGGCACCGGGAGCAGAGCCGGCGTGGTGCTGGCAGCCTGTGCTGGCTGCCCTGCCTCCCAGATGAGGCCTGCCCGGAAAAAAAATCGCCCTTTTTAAAAAAGAATTTAAAAAAAGATTGGCTTCTTTGGGGCAAAATCAGAGCCCAAAGCGCCGGGGGCGTGGGGCCGGGGCTGCGGAGCGTGCTGTGAGCTCGGGCCGTCCCCGAGAGGAGCAGTGCTGCGGCTCGGCATGGCACAAAGGTTTCGGGAGCCAGTGCTGGGTGCCCTTGTCCCCAGCCACGTCTCTCAGCAGCCCTTGGGGCGCTGCAGCCTGCCGGGAGCCCCGTGTCCCCCACAGCACGGCTCCACAACACCCACGCGGCCTCGGGGGCAGACATCATTGCGATTATTTGGGGGGCAGCTCGGATTTGCTGTCCCTCCCTCGCCTGATCTCCCCTGGGTGCCTAACGGGAGCACCCTGGTCCCAGTCCGGAGGTGGGTCCCCTTCCCCTCCGCTGCCAGGCACCGCGCAGAGCGAGGGGCTGGGGCGGTCCCAGCACCGCGATGAGTTTATTCCCCGCACATGGCCCCGCCACGCTTGTTTATTCATCCAAGGGTGAGCGTGGAATGACCTTGAAATTTATAGGCTGAAAAGAGCAGTGAAATAACAGCTAAAATAAACAAATCAAGCTGTAAAGCTTGAAAGCTATGAACTGGCTTCAACAAATGGGAGCGGGGAGGGAGAGAGAGGGGAGGTGGCCTGGAGAGACGTGGTCCCCGGGGTCTCGGCACGAGCTCAGGAACTGGACACGCTGAGGGTTTGACCCATGGGCTTCGCACGCCTCCATCCCCATCCCGTTTTGGTGGCACCACGGAGATGGCCACCTCGCACTGCGTGCGCGGGAGCTCGGTGCGGCTGCCTGAGTATCTACCAGGCGGCTCAAACAGCCAAGGGGAAGAGAAACGGTGCACAACGGCTGCACAGCCGCTGGGCTGAACACCAAATCCCATCCAAATCCAGCCTCTCGTCTTTCAAGTGATCCGAGCGCTCCAGCCACGTGCACGTGGTTCCTCGCCCAGGCTTTAGCACCTTGATAAAAGGCAGTCCTTGAAGAGGAGCACGAGGCCGATCCTGAGCGCCGGGCGAGCACCACGTGTGAGCTCCGGAGAGCGATCTGATGCCCAAATGAAATCGGAACTGGTCACCCTGCTCTGTAACTCCCGACTCTGGCACTGGGCTCCAGTTCTCCCTCTGGTTTATTCTGGACAACAGCAGATTTGCTAGAAACAGCGCAGGGGATGAGGGGAAGAGGGCTGGAGAGCCTGTTGAGCTGCACGTAATGGTCTTGTTTGAGCGCAGAGCCCTGCAAGGGTTGTCTTCTCTGGCAAGCAGGATTTGAATCCCATCCCGCTCTTTGCCTCCCTTCGGCCTCATCATCCCATGCTGAAGGTGCCCCAGTTGCTAGCTGGGCGTTGCTGGGCCGGGTTGCGTTCCTCTCTGTGCCGGCCCTCGTAGACCAAAACGACCCGGGGACACCTACAGCCCACCAAGGGCAAGGCTGAGACAGCTCCCCAGCGGCTGCCGGTCCCCCGTGCTTTGGGCAGCGGGGCAGATTTTCCTGCTGAGCAACCTCCTGTCAGACAGACGTCCTCATGGTGGATGTTGAGATCTTTGGAGCGGTAGTTGCCATCTAAACAGGTTTGGGGCCAGGGCAGCAGCTTGCAGGGCTGGAAGCCCAAGCGCATGATGCGGTCAAGAGCCTCGAATCCTAACAGCAAACAGTGGGCCAACGTGCTCCTCCCTGATGAAGAGGATGTCCTCTAGGCTCAGCAGCGTAAAACAGAGGGGTGCAGGGCGTGGGGGAGCGATGGGACGTGGAGCTTGTCCATAGCATTGCCCGGTTGACGTGCGTGTTTTGTGTCCAGGTTGCTGTCCCCCCGGCCCAGCCTGCTCAACACCACCAGTGACGCCAGGCTCAACTCCTCGCCGCAGAAGCCGCTGGACCTGAAGCAGCTGAAGCAGCGTGCTGCTGCCATCCCTCCCATCGTGAGTACCCCACCAGAGACGGACGGGACTGGGAGCGCGGTGGCCATGTCTGCCTTATGCGTGCTCTTCCATCGGGCTGCGTCCCCTGCGTGGAATGCGACGGGTTTGCGAGGGTGTGCTTAAATCCCTATGGATGGCCAAGCTCGTGGTCTGCAGAGGGCCATGCCAGGGCGGTGGGAGCCCCGCGGCAGGTGAGGTGCTCTCTGTGTGCAGCGTGTTCCCAGCTGCAGGAGCCACTCTGCCAGCAACAGTTGGATGTCCCTTGAGCTCCTTTATCAGAAAGTAGTGGGAGGTCTGGACAGAAAAAGCTTCTTGTTACCACATGACTGCTGCCTCCCGTTGCTTTAAAAAGCGAGCGTGCATCTTCCCGGCCTTGCACCTCTCTTCATCTTACGTTCTTGAAAGCTACCATGTAAGAAGCATCCATGCTCTTCCTCGCCCAGAAGCTTTGCTTGGTCCCCCTTTTTGGCTAGCCAGTAGCTGTGTACTGAAAAAACATGTATTCTCCAAGGCTGATGGTTCCTCCTGGTGCAGTGGCTTGGGCTGTGGCAAAAAGCACCCTGATATTTGCCAGGGTCAACACCAGAGGAGCAGCAGCGCAGGGGGGGCAGGGAGGAAATCCCCACGTTTGGGTTTTGAGTACTTAGGGAGGACCTGTCCCTGATGCTCTTCCAGTTTCCCATGTGACAGCTTAAGATGTGGTGGCCATAATGTAGCTTCTGGCAAAAGCTACAAGCACTTAACTATAGATTAGAGGTTTTAAAAGTCTGAGGCTCTCCTATAGTGCCACCAGCACAGAACTGATACTCTTTGTTGTGGACTTCTTTAGTCTCCTGTGGCTGGTGAGCTTTGGAGCCCTGTTTGGGCTGGTAGGACTTGCAGTGATAGTGCGGGGCAGGTGCTTCTCATAACACCTCAATGTCTCCAAGACTGTTATGGATGTCAACAGCACGCGGCGAATGTCACCAATTCTTATTGCTTTGCAGATTTCCGAAGGTTTCTCGGAGGGGATATTGCAGAGTGGAAGCGTGAAGCCTCAGGTGCCTCCCCATGCCTTGGCTCTCTACCAGCAGCAGATCACAAAAGCCCACGAGTCTGCCCGCGAGGACATGCCCCCGAGCAAGCTATCGCAGGCCCAGCAACAGCAGGCTGAGAAGGAGCAGCAGCAGCCGAGCAGCAGTCCCAGGGGAAAGAGCCGGAGCCCCGCTGTTGGTGACAAGGAAGGTAGGGGGGTGCACGTGTTGGTGCACGTTTATCCGCACAGAAGTGCCCGGTGTGTGCAGCTGTACGCAGCCGGCAGCTTTCCTCCTCCGAGGTGGAAGCTTGCTTCAACCCTTGAAAGCTCTTTAATAGCATCTTGAAGCAGGACCAGAGAGGCATGGCTAATTTCCCATGTTCATTAGACAGTACATCATGTCTCATTGAGCCTACAGCAAACACCGGGCCGGTGTCGAGCGCTGAGGAGGTGAAGATTGCCTTTATTAGCGTCTCTGCCATTCACTTGAGAGCAAAGGGGCCTGGAGGCATGCCAGGGCTCCGGGTACAATGGCTCTTTTCTACCTTGCTGGCTTTCTATAAAGAATGCTTTTAATGCTCAGCGGGGACCATTATTTCATTTAAAATCAATGCTAATACCGTGACTCGGAGTCCAAAGGTTCCTGTAAAGATTCCCAGTGCTTTCTCCCCGGAATAGCTCTGATGTGGTTTGGCTGCCTAATGAGCAATTCAGAGTTTTCCCACCGTAGAGCATCTGAAGCGTTATTAGCTTGAGCACCTGGGGATCGAGGTTAAGGAGAGACGGGAAGTCCTGATGAGACCATCCTCTAAATGTGTTTTTAATCTGAGAGTCAGAGTGTGTTCCAGTTGAGAGCCTGCGTCCCTGCCCCTCGTAGCCAGCCTGCGGTTCGGTTGTGTGTGAAGATGAGATGCTGTCGCCAGTGGCGCGATGAGAGGCGTGGGGAAGCCGGGCCGGGTGGGTGCGACGTCCCCCGGTGCTGGATCCTGCACGGGGATGGGTGCAGCTGCGAAAATTACCTGCTTATGCATGGAGATGGAAGGCGGGCGAGACTATGCTGGTGAGGCAGATCTGCACTGGACCTGGGCTGTGATCTTTGCTGGAAAATTGCTGCGCTAGGTCAGCCTCCGGCAGCCAGGATCTTAGCAGCTTGCTCTGCAGTGTCCAGGCCCAGGTATTTATTCTTCAAGCTGTCACGTCCTTCTGGATGGAACAGTGCGCTTGCAAGAAGAGTTGGTTGCTGGCTCTTGGCCAGATTTTTTTTTTTTTAAACAATCAATAGCGCCATGTGTGCATCACACCTCCAGAATGTTTTGCATATAAGCAAGGAAGGTGACTGCTCACCTTGAAAGAAGGGGAGTTCCCCTGAGTCACGGTGTTGTCACCCATGAAGTCCCACCTCCAGCTGATCTCGTCCTGCTGCGCTCGTGTTTGCTGCCCAGGCGGAACAGTTCCCCTCCGGCTCTCACCTGCTCCGGCGGGTCATCGGGTTTGATCTCCTCCTGCACCGTAATCCTGTACGGATCTGGTCTTGCAGAGCTCTGTTCCTGGTGAGCTGGGTGGCACGGCCAGTGCTCCAGCCCAGAGCTCTGCGTCGCCGCCATCCCAGTGCTGCAGCGCCAGCTTCCTCCTGGCCGCAGGAGGATGAGGAGGTGAGGCAGATTTATGCGTGTTAGGTACAAGACAGGGTTTAGGGGTTGGAGATTGACTGTGCCATTCTGCGACCGGTTGGCACCATTATTAAATGCAAGGATCTGGCACCCAGGTGGATTTTTTTATGGCTTTGTTCTCTGCAAAGCACAAATGATATGAAGGACTTTATTCTCTCCTCTCACACCTCTGTACCGTTCTGAATCTTCCGTGTTAATGAAACTAATTATGCCCACCCCTGCAAACATTTCAGCAGGTCTTGGGCTGCTGCTACGCACCCTGCGTAGCTGTGCACGCATGCTGGGTACCAGTGTGGCTCTGGGCTGACATGCTCCCTAAGGAACCATAGGCTGGTCTGCTCTATTCGTGGTGGGAATGCATCTCCCATTTGAAAACTAGCAGGTTTGTGATGAGAGTCACCTCGAGGGGAGAAATCGAGTCCCCAAAGCCCTGATTTCAGCGTGGCTGTGGATTTGGGCAGCTGCTTAGCGCTGGCTCTGCCTCTTGGAGGACATCCCAGCTGTGGATCAGGGGTCAGAGGGGAGATAGCCAGATAGTCCTGGCAAATCTGCCTACGTCCCTTCCCTCCCCTGCTCTCCGAGGCATCCCAGTGAAGTGGCAGGCGTCCAGACCGCAGGCATCGCGTTGCCGCACCACCTCTACATGGGCTCCGCGTTAAACGGGAGAGTCCGGCAGAGCCTGCAAAGCCTTCGGGAGAGCAGCCCCGTGCGTGCCGCCTCCTAGCAAGGGCCCGGCTCCGCCGGAGCAGGTACTCCCGTTCCTCCCCTGCTTGATAAGGGAGCTTGAACTCTTGCAACCGCTCCGGAGATCGACATCCTTCACACCGCTCTGGATCCGCTTCAAAGCTGAGTCTTGCACACATCCTGGCCGAGGCGTTGGCTGCCTCGCAGGCGCTGGCTGGGGCCGTATGGGCTTGGAGGGCGGCCAGCGAGAGCCGTGCCTTCCTGAGCGCTGCCCTCTCCTCCTCTGCCTTCCAAGACGAGCTGCTAATCGCGGGGCCAGGCAGAGGCAGGCAGCCCTGCCTGGATCTCCCCGACAGGTAGACGGATCCCTTTCCCCATTGCCGACGCGCCGTCGGGCATATCTTTGGTTATCGCTCGGCGGGTTTGAAAGCCAGCGGTATGTTTTGTGTTGATTTAGTTGTGTTTCATTTGGCCTTTGTAGGCGATGGGGAGCCAAGAGCATTAATTTGGATGACGGATCATATAAACTCTGACTCCTTCGCTCCCATTCCAGGGGCTTGATAAACGGTAATAGGAACTCTGTCTTCCCCACATAAGTGCTATTTTATCAAAAGCTGGCTGAGTTATAGCCACCCTCTAATGCGGGGGCAATTAGGAACTGGCCGCATTTCACAGGCTGGAGAAGCACGCAGGGGAGGGGACGGCTCCCGCGGGGAGGGGAGGAGGACAGGGCTCTCCGAGAGCCATCCAGGGTGCGCGTAGCCTTGATGACAGTGCCTCGGCGTCAGAGAGGATCTTCAGCTGGGACATCCCAGCGCCGGTCGCCCCCGCGTGAGCGGAGTCGAGCGGGGCTGAGCTGGAGGGGAGAAAATCAGGGAGTGGGGACGTGCCAGGGACTCTCCGTCGGTCTGGAGGATGTGCCTGGGTTCCCCCGTGCTGGCGGGATGAAGGGATCCTCTCTGGGATGCAGCGTGGGGAGAGCAGAGGCCGCAGCGGAGGTCCGGCCCCGCCAGGCTGCGGAGGTGTGTGTGCCTGGACACCTCTGTGTGCCCATAATGGATTTCTTCTCTCACTGACGGGGACAAGAATAATCTCCCAGCTTCTGAGTACACTGAGCATTAATAATGATAATGCGGTAAAGCCTCATTAAATTGGGCCTCTGATAATCTACTTGCCCTATTATTAGTCTTAGCAGGATTCAGGCATCTATTTTTATCAAAAATTGATGGTTGAAGTCTGGGTTCATTTGTGATTGCTATTGTTTACTGCGCAGTTTCTAATTTCTGGTCAATGCGGACGTTATGCAGGTGGGTCTGGGGAAGAAGGGCAGTGCAAAATCAAGTGTTTATCGATTACAAGCGAATCCTACCAAACCTGCCTGCAATCCATCCGGAAAAGGCTGTCTCATCTGCTCTGCAAAGCCTGAGGATGTACTTGGGATGGAGCTGATGCAGATGAAGCCTCTCTTTTCCCCCGCACCCCGCAGAGCATGGCAGGGTTCAGGCGCCCCCAGCACGGCTCCTCCATCATCAGGCACTTCTTGGCCTCCGATCAGCCTTTTGAAAGCCAGGGTGAGCCCAGCCTGGCATCCAGTACACCCCGAGCCAGATAATTGGGAGGAAGGTTTCCTGCCCCCAGCCCCGGTGCCTTGCAGAGGACCAGAAAGCCGCCCCACTCCCCGCAGAGACGTCAGGTCACCCCGCAAAGATCATCCCTGATCTTCATTTGCCTTTGAGGGTCTCGTACAGCGCGGTTGTCCCAGGTGTTTGGAGAACATCTGGTCACTTCAGGCACTGCACGTTATTCCCTTGCCGTCCAAGAAGCTGATGCCGTTATTTCTGGCCACTTCCCACAGCCTGCAAACGGTTTGTAGCTGGCAGCCGTCCTTGAAGAGCAGCTGAGCTTTCGCGTTGCAGTGTGATGTGGGGATGACCTTGTTCCCGGCGTGCCGGTGCGCAGTGGTCCCTGGCAGTGGCCTGGGGCTCCCCGGGCGCCCCCTGCCTGTCTACCCACCACAGACCGTGTTGTCATCAGCGAGCTGGTGCCTACTGGATGTCCCCCGCGTGCCAGAGGGATCGCCAACGTTGATGCCTCTTGGCTTTAACCTCAGTGAAGGGTTTGGCAGGATCACCAGTGATCCCCCCAGCCCTGCCATGGTGGCTGATGCAGAGTCGTGGGCACAGGCAACGTCTGCCCAGGAGCGGTCTGCACGTGGCCAAGCCCTGGTGAGGGTGAGGAGCTGGACCCTGCGCTCGTCCCAGTGACGGGCTGCTGGGGTTAGTCGCTGCTCTGGCTGCGCACCGAGTGCCATCTCTCCTGGGTGGGGTGGGATGTCCATGGAGGTCCCAGCTGGCAGCGAGTCACCAACATGGACATCCGTCCTCCCCGCATCTATGTAAAGTAAATGCTGTCAAATCGCAGCTTTTTATTTTTATTTTGGATAGGGAATTCAGCCTTATCTCATGACCAGCTCGGATTGAACTTCCCCACACCGGCAGCTGGCTCTGGCGTCCCTGCCGGTGCCCGCAGGGACCGCTCAGCAAGCTGGTTGCTTTCTGTTTCCCTCGCAGAAAAGTCCGTGCATTTCTCCTCCATCGCAGAGGCTCAGAAGCTGAGCGCGGAGCCGACAGCTGCCTCGTGCTGGCCCCCTGTCCTGTCCTACTCCCGGGATGTGATCAAAACCTCTCCCCAGGCGGAGCCCCACTTGTTTCAGTATAACCCACCAGGCAAGTAAAAGCCACCGGCTGCGTGGCACGTGTCCTCCATCCTTACCTGGGGCTGCGGACAGAGGCTGTGGTTGCAGCGAGTATCGCGAGTTGTGCTCTTAAATCAGTGCAGCTTTTGGGGGGGTAAGAGAGACAGTTCGGCAGAAACCTGCTAACACCTTGCTTTGGCCCGGCATGGAGCTCCCCGGCGGCTCATGCAGCGTTCTGAGGGTGGCCAGGCGGGTCCCCCAGCTCTGGCCGGGGCAGGTTAAGGGATGTGATTTGTCACAGAACAGGGTGGGCGCTCCCTATGCTGCTTTCTTGCAAAGTCAGGCAGGTTTTAGCCCTCGCTGCGCTCTCCCTCTCCAGCTGGAGGGCAGACAAGTCGGGCACAGCACATCCTCTGGCTGCAGAGGGGACAAGGCAATAATTTAAACTATTCCAGTCCTTTCCAAAATGACCGTGTGATTTGGATCTTAGTGCAGGCTCACCGCCGGCCGGTTCCTCCTTTCCTCTCCCATAGCTGCAGCCACTCTGCCTTCCCTCGGTCTTGCTAACACTTGTGTTTCTCCTACAGGACACCCCATCCCGCTAAACCTGCATGAGAGCTCTCGCTCGGGGCTGCAGAGACTAGCGAGCATCTCCAACCCGCCTCCCCTCATCTCCTCCACCAAGCACCCCTCTGTGCTGGAGAGACCCATCGGATCCATTTCCCAGGTAGGATATCGGGTGTGAGGAGCCGGGGATGCTCCGCAGGGAGCGGCAGCCGCTCCTGACCTCTCCTCTCGCACCGCAGGGCATGCCCATCCAGCTCCACACGCCCTACAGCTCCGAGCACGCCAAGGTCCCCGTCGGCTCCATCACCATGGGCCTGCCGCTGACCATGGATCCCAAGAAACTGGGTAAGGAACTGGGAGGCGAGTGACTTCTGAGGTGCTCCAAGAGCAGCGGGGAACAAGCTTGTTGGTGACGTAGGGGAAAGGAGGAGCACAGGACACGGCAAGGGAGAGCAGAGACACCTGCTGAGAGGATGAAAGGATTAGTTCATGGGGAGAGCAGAGACACAGGGAGCTAAATTTGTGGGGTATAGGAAAGCAGCAGCTCGGTCAGGGACGCATCCCAGCCTATAAATACCCTCCGGCGGCTAATACTGTGATCGAAGGAAGGAAATATATTGCCGCTCCCAGACCGGCAGGATAAAGAGTAAATGGCCTGAAGTGAACAAAGAAAGTGTTTAGTCTGCAGATTTGGAAGCCTTTCTTAACGGCAGGAGGGGTTGGAGCAGGACTGAGTCTGGGGAGGGGGAAGCCGGACCCTATTTCCCCACGTGCGTGGGTCCTGTTATAAACCAGCACTGGGTTTTCAATGCCAGCCCCGTTCCCGGTGTGGGCAGCCCCCAGCGGTGCCTCTCCCAGAGCGAGAACAACGATCTGGCTTTGCTCGCCGGCGGTCGTGTGTTCTGCCGACTGCCGCAGCCGTGGCGAAGGCCATCCCAAAGCGGTGGGGGACGGCCAAGGCGCCGAGGAGGTGCCAACGCGGGGCTGGCAGAGATGAAAGCCTCCAGCGGCCGCGGGCTGCGGCCCCGTGCCCTGCGCCTACGCTGATACGTGGTTAATGTTTTCCAGTGCCTTTTCCTGGAGTAAAGCAGGAACAACTTTCTCCTAGAAGCCAGGCCAGCCAGCCGGAAAGTCTGGTTCTGCAGCCATCCCAGGAGGGCTCCATCCTGCGGGGTGAGGAGCTGGGGGCGGGAGGCGCGTGCCCCGGCTGCAGGAGGGGAGGGACGCTGGCATTGCCAAGCCCGGCAAACGCCCCGTTGGCTGCGGCTGCCCGGTGATTTCGGGATTGATTTCTGGGGTTGTGCTCAGCTGAAGGGGTCTCTCTGCCCCTTTTCCCCAGGGAGGCGGATAGCTCTGTACAGTGTCTCAATGTTTCTAGCCGTCTCCCCAAATCAGGGCCTCGGGCGTTGATCCTGGTAGAGGTTTTGTGTTTGAGGGACACCCCAAAATCTGTTGGTTAAGACAAAGCAAGACCTGTTTAAATGCCATTAACTGGTTTTCAGGCTCTTCACTGTTGCTGCTGCCACTGGGCAGGGACCACACTTGGTTTCAATCTAGCCCTCCCGTGTTTCTTTTCCCATTACCTCGGCAGAAAAAAATAAATGCGAAGGTGCTGCTTTTAAGTGCAAATTCCGGTTCGTGAAACCCCCCAGCTAAGGCAGTCGGATGCACAAGCGCAGTGAGCTGGCTCCGACCCGGCACAGATAATAAGCAAATGAACTCAAACCACCCCGAGCTGCATCTCGCCGGAGATCTGCTCTGAGCGCATCAGGAGAGGCTGAGACAGGCTGTGCTTTCTCCCAGGGCCCGTAGAGCTGCCTGCCCTCTCCATGAAGGCAGCAGGGAGCTGATAGCCTCAAAATACCCATTTTTTCCACCTCTCAGGCTGGGTCCCTCGGGGGATGGGGTGGGAAGGGCTCTGCAAGGCGTGGGATTTAACACTGACCTCTCTTGGAGGACTTTCCCTCCGGTGCCTCCACTTGCTAGGGATTGGGTCCAATCCTGCGCTGAGTCAGTAGTTTCAGCCCCGCAGGTTTCGTGCCGAACAGCAAATCCAAGCCCCAGCTCACTGGCTTTGTGTCCTGCAGGTACTTCCCTCGGCTCTGCCTCAGGAGGGAGCATCACCAAGGGAACGCCCACGTCCAGACCCCCTCCGGAGTCACCCATCACCTACCGAGGGTCCATCACACACGTAGGTCCCTCATCTTCAGTGGGTTTTCTCTTCCTGGGTGCTGGACGCGGGGACTGGGGGGTTGCGGGGCGCACTGAGGGTGCGGCACGGGGCTGAGCAGCGCGGGTCTGTGCGATGCTCCTGTCCCACGGAGCCCCTCGGAGACGTCTGCGGCCAGAGCCTTTGCAAACAGCCTGCGCTGGCGTTGGCACGAGCCCTGTCCCGTGAGCCGAGCCTGCAGAAGAGCAGAGCTCGAAAAGCAGCGATGCAGAGCCTTGACAGCACATCTAAACCCCCCCCCCCTTTGCTTTTCATAGCTGTCAGGAACAGAGGCGAAAGCAGCTTTAAATGGCTCTGGGAAAATAATCTTGCCAGTGCAAGAAAGCGGAGCGGAGAAAAGGAGAAGACGGGTGGAAGGCCCCGTCGGGTGGAGGGGGGGGGGCCGCCAGTTGCATGTAAGGTAGCGAGGTCTCCTGCCAGGGCTGAGCGTGCTGTGCTGGGGGTCCTGCCCCAAGGCTCTCTCGAGCAGGAAGATACTTTGGCCTTAATCTCCACCATCCATCTTCAGAAGAGCAGCTGGCAAGCGGGCGATAGTTTTTTGCAGCGTGAGTTATTGCTCATCTGGTAACAGAGCGGAGAGCATTAAAAAAAAAAAAAAAAATCTGTTTCCCGTGGGGATTTTATCTGGCCATCATTCAGATATTTAAAGCCACTCGCGCTCAGATTTTTTGCCTGCTTCCTTCAAGGAGGGTGACCGTGTTCCCTTTGGCCCTGGGGACCTGGACCTGAATCCTGGCCCGGAGCAAAGGCTTATTTTGCGTGGTGCCCTGTGCCCAGCAGCTGCCGGGAGCAGATGCTTGAGGGCTGTAAATAAGCCATGCTCCATCCCCTCCCGTGTCCCTGCAGCAGCAATGGGTGGGCACGAAGGCTCTAGCGTACCATGTGCCAGAGATCAGAAGATGAGCAGAACTTGCTGAGACGCTGTTTTACATCCATCTAGATTGCTTTGTTTGGCTTGGGAATAAGGTCCCAAGCCCCGTCCCAGGGCGTTACCTGCCTTTCCTGCTGGCCCAGCAGCCTGCATCCCTCTGCTCCCGCTGGGGAGAAGGAGCCCCCCATTCCGGCAGCAGCTCCGGGTACCAGAGCTGATATTTGATCTCGAATTAGTCATCCGGTTCGCAGAAGGCAGATCTTGAATATATGCTCTCTGCTCTGAAGCCATCTGTCATCACTTGCTTTCAAATCCCCTCTGAGCACGTCCGCGGAAGGAAGATGACTTACCTGGGGCTGGGAGAGGCGGCGGGGAAAGCCAGTACCGGCTGTACTGCGAGGGTGAACAGTCAGAGCCTTGAACCACCACGCCGGTACATCCCAGCAGCTGCGGCGGGGTTTTGGGGACTGCTGGTGGTCAGGGGGCTCGGTACAGAGCAGGGGCGTCTCCAAGCTGGGGTGGGGAAATGGTACAACCTGGCAGCACCAGCAAAGCTGGCTGGGGCATTGCTTCCCCAAGGCTTCCCAGGAGCGTGGGAGCTGGTGGGGTTGAACCAGCGGAGTAGCGGGTGTCAGTCAAGAGCTTTGCTCTGACAGCCATCGCTGTGCCTTCCCTGCGATGGGGCGGGAGACTGTCACCCCACGGTGGCTGTTCCTGGTCAGCACCAACAGGTTGCGATGGCAGAGTGCGTCAGTCACCAGCGATGCCTTCAGGGACATCCAGCTCTGCCGGTTTTGAAGGGGATTTGGAGAGGGGCAGGTGGCTGTGAACCGTGTGCCTCCGGGGAAAGAGAGGTTTCGGTTCACACCAGGTTGTGTAAGGAGCCCGATCCTGTTTCTGTTGGAGAGCTAAATGGCGGGCTTCGCTCCCTGACCTGCTGCAGGAGCGGTCTTGTTGACGCCTGCCGCCTCTCCGAAGGTCACGCGTGCTGCCGGCAGATGTGCAGGACATCTCCATGGCTCCTGTACCAAGCTGGGAAAACAACGCTGCAGGGAAAAGCTAATGCTCAAGCAGTCCCTGCCACCACCGAGGTGTCCCCAGCCCTGTCCCCCCAAACCCGCGGGGTGGGGATGAGCTGGGTCGCTTACTCCAAAACACGTGGGGCCATAGAGTGGCTATTTTGGAGATCTGCGCTGTCCTCACCCCCCACCTCTTCCCAGCAGCCTCGCACAGATCACGTACCTTTTTACCGCTCCTCGTTATCGTCCTCATCAATAATTAAGCTGCAAGTCCCTCGCTGTTGGCTGCGCCAGGAAGCGGAGGCCGGGCCGCGCTCTCCCTCCACTCAGCCTCCCGCGGGGAACAGCCTGTCCCTGTGCGCGCGCTCGCTTAATTGCTTGTGACACTGTTAAATATGGATCTTGGTGGCTTTCCAAGGGCACCCCGGCAGAAGTGCTGTACAAAGGAACCATTACCAGGATAATCGGAGAAGACAGCCCCAGCAGAGCAGAGAAGGCGAGAGAGGATGCCATGCCCAAAGGACATGTCATCTACGAAGGGAAGAAAGGCCACGTGCTGTCCTACGAGGGTAAGTCGTACTCCTCTGCCTTTTTAGGGCAGGCGCTGGGGCTTTGTGCCGCTGGGGCTGGGAGTCGGGAGCTATTTGAGGAAAGGCTGACGAAGTGCAACAGGTCGGCCTCGCATCTTTGCTTCCCGCATCATTTCTCTCCCTTCCCGCCCCACCTGCCTACAGCCCGGCTGGGTTTCCCTCCGTCCCGAGCGGTGATCTTGCCTCGGAGGCAGCTTTGCCAGTGGGCAGGGTCACGATGGGGCCGTGGCCGTGGACAGGGTCTCTCGTTTTGGTTGGGTTTGAGGAGCAGGGAAGAGGAGAGGACCAGATGGGAAGGTATTGCCTTCATCCCTATCACCCCTGTGCAGGAGGGGACTGTCCAAAAATGCTATGAGAGCGTCCCCAAGCTCTTGGGTCGAGGTGGGACTCAAGAACATGCAAGATGGAGGCAAGTTAGGCAGTTTGGCATAAAGGTTTATTCGGACATCAGATTCCTATTGGCAGCATCTCGGGCACTGTGCAGCTTTTCCAGCATGGGGGTGTCCTGCAGGAAGGCTCCTGGGCCTGGCAGCACCAGGCCTCGGTCTCCGGTGAGCTTTGCTACAGCATCTGTAGCTATTGGAGGGGGTGAAGCCATTCCCACATCCCACAAGGAGCCGGGGTGCATTGGCCTGTCACCGCTGCTGTCACCCAGAAGCTCTGAGGACCCCAAGGGACCTGCCCGGAGCCCCGTCTGGGATGCGAGACCTGCCGCCGCCGCAGACGGTGTCACTTGTTAACCGGGCTGACCTTGCCCGGCCGGGGAGCAGTGCAAAGGGAGTACGGGAAAGCAAAGCCGGGCGAGCAGCCGAGCTGCTGCCGAGAGGGCTCTGGAGAGACCTGAAAGCTGTGTCGCAGCTCGCGGCCCCGCTGCATGGTAACGCGCTTCCTCGGTCAATGCCGGCGGTGCCTCGCTGCGTTAACAGCATCAGCCTGCGGTCACCAGCTGCTCCTGCCTGCTCCGCGCCTGCTCAGCCCATCGCAGCGCTGGCCATCAAAGCTGCTCTGCGAGCCCCGGTGGCTCCTGTTAGAGATAAGCAGATGTTCCTCTCCAGTGAAGCTGGAAACAGCTCCTCTGCGCGTGCTGTTCGACGTGCGCTGGGCCGAGCGTCTCTGGCACGGAGCCGGGCTCTTCCTCGCCCGCAGCCGAGGTCGGGAAGAGATGAGTTACAGACACCGTGGCCTCGCGGCCCCGCGTCCTTGTGGGGTAAAATACTGGCGAGTGCTCTGGCGTGCGTGGGGATGGCCGTCCTCGTGTGTCACCTCCCTTCTCGGTTGAATTTGGAGATGACTAAGGAGCCGGTCCTAACCTCAGCTGCGCTCGCCCACCTCAGCCGCGATCTCTGATCAGCTGCTGTGTCGCCTGAACCCGCTGCGTCCCCACCCGGCCAGAGCGTCCCTCTTAGCCTGCCTGGCAGCCCAGGCCCTCTCCTCAGTCCTGCGGGTGGAGGGTGTCCAGGAGAAGTCCCTTTCCTCTTGCCCACAAGTGCAGGCGGCCGGATTCGTCGCAGGCGGGTTGTTTCGTCTGAGGCTGGAGGCAGAGGGTTCGGGTCAGGCCACAGGTGACAACTCGCAAGCTTCGGCTGATGCCACCTCTGCGTGTGCCCTGGGACCGCAGGGACCTTTCAGGACAGGGCTCTGCGCCGTGCCTCCCGCCCGCCGCGTGGAAACCGGCTCGTCCCACGCCTGCCCACGCTTGCTGTCAACTCTCGCCCAGCTAAGAAGTGTCACCACCGGAGACCTGTGCCTGGGCGCCCTTTGGGACGGTTGGCAGGGCTCGGACCAGGGAGGACACAGGAAGCATTTCAGGACTTGTTTGTGCAAGAAGCTATTTTAATCCCCCTTGCCTGGGCTTGGAGTGGAATGAGGTTGATCTCAGAAACATTGCCGACGGGAAAGAGATGCGGAAGACTCCCGGGCAGCGAGAGCTGTCTGCGCCCAGAGCTGGGATCCCGCTCCGGGCACCAGAGGAGACCTGCAGACCAGACTCTTCCCCGTTGCACGTGCCCATCGGTGTCAGCGCGTCTCCCCGGCTGCAGCCTGAGCCCATCGCCTCTCGTCCTACCCCCTGTGGATGCGGATGAGGAATTAATTCCTTCCTCTCCGCGGCAGCCTTTTACATGCCCGATAGCATTTCTCACATCCTGAGTAACCTCGCCGGCTTCGGCAGCCGAGCCAGCCCTGCTGCCTGCCTCCTTCCCCCCGGACAACCCGCGGAGGCTTCGCGGCCCGGAGCGGAAGAGTTAAAAAAAAAAAAAAAAAAATTAAATAAGAAATCTGAAATTGTGGGTGATTATGAATTTTGGCAAGCAGAAAAAAAATTGCAAATTCTTTAGTGTCATGAGGGTGCTTAAAATAAAAGAGCTGTAATGAGACGAGATCCTGTAGCATGTGCGAGCTGAATTGTGCTAGATTGGTTATTCTCATTCTGCATATGATTGCTGATGGCTTCTGCAAGGCAAGGGACGTGGGTTTGGAGTGATTTTCTTTCTGTTTAGCCTCTCTTCTCCCTCACGCCCTTCCCCCTGCTTCCCGGTGGTACAAAGGGTGCCCGGGACCACGTCCCCTTCTGCAGAAGGGCTGTCGGCAGCAGATGTGCCCTGCTGACGGGGTGCAGGCACATCGCCCCACGTCTGCCGCAAGGTGCTTGGCTGATTCGGAACATCCCCCCCGGATTTCGCCTGTGAAATGAATCTGAAGCGAAGGCTCGGGGAGAGATCCCCTTCTTGTTTCCCCACACGCAGCCCCAGACCCTGTCTGGATTGAGTGGGTGCTGACTGTGGAAACCGATAGTGGGTGTGAAGTTGTAATAATCCCATTTTATTAATTACTGGTTTTGCCGAGGAGGACTTTTGTTCCCGATTGTCTGCGATGGAATGAATGTTTTTAACTTCTCCTCCGTTTTCTCTAATTGTATAACCACCTTCTCCGCCCATGAAGAGGAGGATTAGGGCACCGGCAATCCTTGGCAGGGGCGGCCAGGTCAGGGACCATGGGCAGAGGCGTTTATCTTTCCAAGCCAACATTCCCACTCGGAGCTCGTTAGATAAACACGAGGCATTTGGCTGGATCAGAAACTGCCTGCCAAATTCACCGCTCGCCGCACCCCACGGATGCCCATTGCCCCCGGCAGGCGCGATGCCGCCTGGCACGGGCCGGGCTGCGCTGGCAGAGGGATGGGGGCTGTAGCTCGGGACAGTCGTCCGCTGTTGATTTGCAGCAGAATCCGCTCCGGGTTCAGACAAGGAGGTGGTCGGTGGCCTCCCGTCACTCTGGTACGTCCCCCATCAGTCCTGCGTGGGACTTTTCGCCGTCTCTCACAGTTCTTGTGCGCACTCACTGCTGTTTCAAAGGAATCGTTCTCAGCTTTGCCTCTGCCCTCTTTTTTTTCCTGATTTTCTCACCCAGGGAGTGTCTCGGCGAATGTTAAGGCTGGCCAAGATCCCGAACAGTAGGTGTCTAGCAAAAATCAAAACAAACAGGGGAAAAAAAAGTAATAATAAAAATCCCCAGACCCACAGGGCCAAGTTCAGTGGAACCGCAGCTGCTCACACCAGCGCCGCGCTGGCTCCGGGCTGTCCCGCTGCCTACATCTGACCCCCACCGGGGAGGGAGGGAGCGGGACACAACAGGGTGGATGCTCCTACCCGAGCGGGAGGCAGAGGTCTGGAGTCCGAGGCAGACAGGGAGGGGAGAAAACACCAGCTGAATTTCTTGGAAGCCAACCTCGTGCGATGTTTCTGGCGTTGCTGAGCGGTGGCTGATGCCGGGATGGGATCTGACCTTTCAGTGACGCGTGCAAACAGCAGTAAACACCCTCCCTTGGCCGGTGCTGCCTTTTCGTGCTCCTCATGGTGCTTCTCGGTGTTCCCTTCCCCAGGTGCAGTTGCTGCTTCTCAATGTCCCAAAGAAGACAGCAGGAGCTCAGGAGCTTCGCATGAGACCACAGGAACCAAGAGGACCTACGATATGATGGAGGGGAGGATCAGCCGAGGCTTATCAGCCCGTGATACCTTATCTGCCAGCATTGAAGGTGGGTCTGGGCGAAACCTTTCACCCACTTAGACCTCATCTTGTCTCTTGTCTACATGGTGCACCTTCCCACGCCCGTGTTTTGGCAGTGGTTAGCTGGTACCCTGCAGCACATCCCAACAGGACAGCATCTGACCAGCATGGGAAAACAAGGGACACAGAATGGTCCATTTGCCTTTGGTTTCTGTCCTGGTAGACCAGTTTCATGACTACAAAAAAAGGAAGCACATTTTTTAAAAAAAGAGAAATCAAGTAATTCAGAAATTGTTGATGTTTTTCCTTGTTGTCCCGGGAGTCCCTGATAACGCTGTCTTGTGTTCATTGTAAATGAACGCCTGTATCCCAACCCAACTTTCCCCCTTGGATCTCCTCTAGGTCTCATGGGTCGAGCGATCCCTCCAGACCGACACAGTCCCCATAACCTAAAGGAGCAGCATCACATGCGGGGCTCAATTACACAAGGTAAAGCCTGCAAGCAGAAGATGGCCAGAGGTAATGTGGGGAGGTATCTCACATGCATGGCCCCTTGTTGTTGTCAGACTAGGGCAGGAGGAAACAAGGATGGACACATCAAAGTCCAGGTGCAGATCTCTGCAGCGTTGGCTATGTGCTCAGAGAGATTTTCAGTCTTGCTCAACTTCTACCAATCTAAGCTCTCATCAAAGTCTGGGGTAAAATTCTCAGTGATTCACATTAAGGCAGGTTGAAACTAGTGCGAAATGGGTCCAGAAAGTGGTGGTAGATGTGAGGTGATCTGCTGCTCTGTGTGCTCAGTTGGGTACCAGTCCCCAAGTTACATGCATGAACTAGAGACCCCCTTGAACTGAGCATCCGCACAGGGACTGGAAGTTCAGTGTCTGGCTGGGGAATGACCCTCTGCGTCCATTGTCTGCTTGGGGGTTGCAGGAATACCTCGGTCCTACGTGGAGGCCCATGAGGACTACCTCAGAAGAGAAGCCAAACAGCTCAAGAGGGAAAACACTCCACCGAGGGACTTATCTGATGCCTACAAGGTCAGGTCTCACGAGGGCCTTACTCCTCTGAAAATGAAACCGGCCCATGAAGGCCTGGTGGCCACGGTGAAAGAAGCAGGAAGATCAATCCATGAGATTCCCCGGGAGGAGCTGAGGCGGACACCGGACATCTCTCTGGCAAGGCCTCTGAAGGAGGGCTCCATCACGCAGGTGAGTATGGGGTGAACAGCGAATGAGACCGGTCCTACTCCAGCTGCCGTCCTTGCACAGACCCTGGGACCATTCCCAAGGTAAAAGGAGAGCAGAGAGGGCTTTGAGTTGCAAACGCATCACTGGGCAGAATTGAGGCTCTGCTTGGGTACAGGTTGCCCTTCCCCATCCTTTGATCTTTAAAGGTCCCTTCCAACCCAAACCATTTTATGATCCTTCCCAACGGATAAGCACAAAACCCAGGGAAGGGAGCTCAGCACCCCCGACACGTTAAGAAAGCGATGCTTCATCCACATGCGTGCACAGAAGGGGATGCATTTGGCCCTTGTTCAAGGCCAGAGTCAACTTGGTGCCCTTGGCAGTGCACGTAATCTTGGTCTCCTCCCTTGATGGACAAGTGTCAACCCAGCAAGGCCAGTAGTTAGGATGAAATGTGGCATGCTGTCTCCTGTTGGGCTCCAAATATTTGGAGGGTTCCCATGGTACCTCGTAGTCCTACCTCATTTCACAGTGTGTGTAGGAGAGAGGCGTGATGGGCACAGCCAGCCTTCAGCAGTGACTCATCATCGTCTTGTTGGAGCACAACAAGACATGCAAGATGGGCACTCCACCCTGCCCTGCGCCATGCGGAGCTATTATCTCTGCTTTGCCGATGGCTGTTGCCGTCTGACCAAGGAAACTGGTGTTGTGACCCGTTGAACAAGGAAGCACAAGTCCCGTTGAAACTTGGTGGGATGTGGTCGCTTCATCCCCTTCTCCTCAACGCCCCTTTGATGTCCCCTCTGCCTTCTGTCCCCAGGGTACCCCACTGAAGTACGACAGCGGCTCTTCCTCCTCGAGTACCAAAAAGCACGATGTGCGGTCCATCATTGGCAGTCCCGGCAGGACTTTTCACTCTGTGCACTCACTGGACGTCATCCAAGACCCAAGAAATCTGGAGAGAGCTTACGAAGAGAGCCTGAAAAACAGGCCAAGCCCGGTGACAAACTCGGGTGGCTCCATTGCCAGAGGGGCTCCTGTGATTGTACCCGAGCCGGGCAAGCCCCACCAAAGTGCCCTCGCCTACGAGGACCATCAGGCAGGGCACACCCCGGCGTTCGGCAGCCACTTGCACAGAGGGTCTCCAGTCTCCACACGAGAGTCCACGCCGCGGCAGCATGAAGGTACTCGGCAAACCTTTTATTTGATGCTAACGTTTCTAGCAAGCCGAGTGGGCAAGGTGCGCGGGAGGTGGCTGCTGACCCCACCTGCCTGAGCCATTCCCAGCAGGTGCCCGTCAAACCCGTTCTCCCCAGCACCCCGCACCCACTCTTGCCCACGGCCGCGGCTGACTCACGGCACTGGGGCAGCTGCCAGGGACGGCTGGGGCTCAGCTCCCTTCCTGGGGGTGCTCACGCCATTGCTGCGAGGGCACCCCACGTCTGCGCCGGGGTAACCAAAGGGAGACTCGGACCGCGGCTGGTCAAGCTGATGGTGTTTCAGAAGTGTCTTCCCTGTCCCAGTGTTGGCCCAGGGCACCCTTGTTTCTACAGGCGGGCGGGAAGGCAGCGCTTGGTGCACCGGGTGGGGGGATCTTCACGCTTCTCACCGATCTGGTGTGTGTGTTTGCCTACCTCGTGTGTTTATGCCTCATCCATCACCTGAGCACCCGAGTGCCTCACCTCCGGGAACATGTAACCTTTCCTGAGCCGGTGGATCCGGGCGGTGTGGCTGGTCTTTGGGATCTGCCACCTCCCCGGCTCGTCTGCCGGCGCCAGGCAGGGTCTGCCCCTGCCCCCTGGCATCAGTTGTCTCCTGCCCTCAGAGCCAGACCTGGGGGTCCCAGGGAGCAGGCACGTGTCTGGGCTGGGCTCAGTGATCTGCTGAGACCCGCTCAGATCCAGAGCACAAAAACCCCTTTTGCTTCGTGGCACGTTTGTGGACAATATCAGTGCTGAAGCCATTCCCTAAGACACCTCGTCCCACCGTGCCTGCTAGCGGCAGGTAACTGCTCTGGGGCCTTTTGCACCTCCCGCCTCCAAATCCTTGTCCTAACCCAAGAGTCTTGTGATTTGGGGGTGTGCAGCACAAGACGTCGCAGTCTGCTGAAAACTGAGGGCAGGACACTCCTCCCCAGCGAGGAGCGGGAGATGGGGCTGTGCAGTGCAGAGCTCCTCCGAAAAGCCTCCCCCGTCACTCGCTGCCGGCTGGGGCAGCTCCAGCTCTCCGTGGTCAGCGTGTCGCGTTGCGGCAGCCTCTGCTGTCTCCCCGGTTAGGTCAATCATTTTGGGGGAAGCCGTCAGATGTTGGCAGCTCTTTGAGACGGGCACATACGGTGAGCACAAGGCAGGGGAGGCAGCGCCCAGGCGGTGGGCAGGGTTCCCGAGGGTGAGTTTGTGCATGTCCGGAGTTCACAGGGTTTTGGGGTGCAGAGGACCTGCAGGAGAAGTCCCTGTGGCTTGGGTCAGAGTTGGAAGGCACCTTTCCTTGAGTTGCCTGAGCTTTCCTTCTGCCCCAACGGTAGGTTTGATTTCTTAGGAGCCGTGCGGAGATGCCAAGCTTCGTGAAAGGAGCAGGAGTGGCACTTCGCGTGGCCCGTGTTGCAGCCAAGATTGTTTTAAAGTCGGCAATGACAGGGCTGGATCTGTCTGGATGTGCCCGAGGGGGCTGCTCCTTGCTCCCCAAGCCAGGGCTGGGCAGCGTTTGGTGTTCAAGGGGTTTGGTCATGCTGCTTGGGGTGGCTCTGTGTCAGCCGCTGTCCCCAGCCTGCCGTTACAAACACACGAGCTGGTGACACTTGTCCCAGGTTGGGCAAGAAGTGCCACCAATGCCCAGCTCGGGTTGGGAGCACCAAGAGAACTCCCTGACATGATCCAACCTCCCTTCCCGTAAGCTGAGAAAGAATTTACGGCTCCAGAGGGTGGTGGGTGCTCAAACGCTCTGAACTGCCTTTCGTCACCATTGCTGGGAGTTTCAGGATCCCCGGCTCTGCTCGGCAGCGGTGACCTCCTTGTGCCGGGGCTGTTTGTGTGGGCCAGGATGAACTCGCAGATGGCCTGGCATGGATGTGCCGGGGTGGAGGGATGGTTGGGGACAGGCTTCTCCTCCCGGCTGTAACTGGAACTTGGCCCACCTCAGCCTTGGTGGCGTAACGTGGCGTGGCAGTGCAGGGAGGAGGGAAAGGTCCCTTGAGTTCAGGGTAGCTGCGGGTGTCCCCAGGGGACACGCTTGGCCGCAGGCACCCCTTGGGGACACGGCTTGGCCACGGCGCTCGGCGTCTGACTCATTTCCTTCTGCTCACTGCAGGGAGCATCACTGCTGGGAAGCCAGTGTCCCAGGACAGAAAGATCACCCCCACATCGAGAGAGCTCACCAACTCCAAGTCTCCGCATGCCCCTGTGCCCGACCACCACCACCCCATCTCCCCGTACGAGCACCTGCTCCGGGGTGTGAGCGGGGTCGACCTGTACCGAGGACACATCCCGCTGGCTTTCGACCCCGCTGCCATCCCGAGGGGAATCCAACTGGAAGCAGGTACCTTCAGTGGGAGCACAGTCTGTTTGGGATTGGTTTTTTCCTTGTTATGCTCTGAAAGCCCGAGGTGTCTGGGAAAAGGCACTTCATGTCTTCATCCTTTTCTCTCCCAGCTGCTGCTTACTACCTGCCACGGCATCTGGCTCCGAGCCCCACGTACCCCCACCTCTACCCCCCATACCTCATCCGGGGCTACCCGGACACGGCCGCCATGGAGAACCGACAGACCATCATCAATGACTACATCACGTCCCAGCAGATGCACCACAACGCCGCAGCCACGGCCATGGCACAGCGGGCGGACATGCTGCGCGGCTTGTCGCCCCGGGAGCCCTCCCTCGCCCTCAACTATGCAGCAGGTCCTCCTGGCACGGCACCATCTGGGGGTTTGGGGGCATTTGGGAAGGAGGAGACTGGGTCAGGCCAGCAGTGCCAGTTCCAACGCTGGGGCCAAAGGCTCATCCCCCAGCGGTGTAGGAACTTTGCCGATCAGCGCGGATGACAGTGGGGGGGACTTCGTCGCTCTTTTTGCCGTCTTTAGTTACTTTAATAACTTTAGTTTAGCTCCTTATGTGCAGTTCTGGGTTTGGGTCATGGGAGCGCTTCCCAGCCTCGCCCTGCTGGCCTTTGGAGATTAAAATACACTCCTAGAAGGATTTCTGGATTTCCTGGAGAAAAGGAGGCTCAGGGGAGAGACCTTATCGCTCTCTACAACTATCTGAAAGGAGGTTGCAGAGAGGTGGGAATCGACCTGTTCTGTCAAGTAACAAGTGACAGAACAAGAGGAAATGGCTTCAGGTTGCTCCAAGAGAAGTTTAGATTGGATATTAGGAAGAATTTCTTTACTGAAAGGGTCATCAGGCACTGGAACACATTACCCAGGGCAGTGATGGAGTCCCCATTTAAGGGTCGTGTAGATACAGTGCTCAGGGACATGGTTTAGTGGTGGGTTATCCGTGTCAGGTTCGTGGTTGGACTAGATGACCTTGCAGGTCTTTTCCAATATAGGACATTCTGTGATTCTACAAAAAGCAGAGCGTGCTGGGGAGTGCGCGGGGTATGGTGCTCCTGCCCCTCCGCAGGCAGAGCAGCGTTGGTCTCGGGCTGACACTGCCTGCAGCCCTCTTGTTCAGCAGGGACAGATCTCAGCATTTTTCCCCCCTTATTCCCAGCAGCAGGACACGCTGTATTTGCCCACAGAAGGGTCCCCTCCGCTGACAACCAGCACCTGGGGGCCATGTGTGCACTGGCACCTCTTGCGCTGTGCCAGAGCGGTGGGACAGGTCAACCCTCCCCAGCATCACTCCCCGCTCCAGCGCGGCCACGCCGCAGCAGCTGGGCATCATCCTGACAGTGCTCTGGCTTCTCTCTCCAGGCATCATCGACCTGTCCCAAGTGCCGCACCTGCCCGTCCTCGTGCCCCCTACCCCTGGCACCTCTGCCACCACCATGGACCGCATCACCTACATCCCCGGGCCCCCCCAGACCTTCGGCAGCCGGCACAGCAGCTCCCCGCTCTCCCCAGGTAACGCTGCAGGATGCTTTTCCCATGGGAAGGCAGTTGGGCAGGACACCCTTAGCCAATCCAGGGCCGTGAGCTCGGCATGCTGGGGCAGATGGGGAGAGCGCAAATTCATTCTCAGTCAGGGACCAGCCCAGTGGCTCCCTCAAACCAGCTCCTCCGATCCTGCTTGTTGGGGGCTTCCTTGCTTTTCCCCCTTCTTCCCAAAGCGGCAGCTGGCAAACAGCTTTGTGGAAGGAGAGCAGTGCCCTGGAGACGGTGCCAGGACAGTTACTGCTTTATTTGACTTGGTTTTGTCACACTGGTTGCCTCCATCTGTCCTGCTCCAGGTGACCTTGGATGGAGCCATTCCTTATCTGCTCTGCAGACACAGCAATGTGAAGAGCAGGCGGTGTTCCCCGGGGGAAATCG
This sequence comes from Vanellus vanellus, assembly GCF_965231255.1. Classification (NCBI taxonomy): domain Eukaryota; kingdom Metazoa; phylum Chordata; class Aves; order Charadriiformes; family Charadriidae; genus Vanellus; species Vanellus vanellus. The sequence continues at coordinate 13,008,082 of NC_138921.1, forward strand.
CTCTGTCTGCAGCCCTTTCACTGCCTTTCGCTTGGGTTTCAGGAGGCCCCACGCACATGACCAAGCAGTCGGGATCGTCAGTGTCTGAGCGGGAACGGGAACGGGAGCGGGAGCGAGAGCGAGAGCGAGAACGGGAGAGGGAACGTGAAAAATCCATCCTAGCATCCACCACGGTGGAGCACGCACCCATCTGGAGACCAGGTAGGCTGGAGAGGAGACTGGCATCACATCTGGGGGCCCGTGCTGGATGGAGGTAAGTTTGGGACTCTAAAATGAAGAGCTAAAGAAGCCCTTCTTTGTATTTTCCCCCAGGTACAGAGCAGTCCAGCAGCCGTTCGTCCTCACACTCTCACAGCCACCAGCACTCTCCCGTCTCGCCCCGCACACACGAGACCATCCAGCAGCGCCCCAGTGTGCTCCACAACACAAGCATGAAGATCATGTCTTCGGAGACCCCTACCCCTTCCGTCCTGCGGTACGTCCCACCAACACGGTGCGTGTCGCTTGCCCGGACCCCTGCACCAGGGTGGCTGTGGTCAATTAATGTGGTCAATTAATGAGCATCTCATGGGGCACCTCTGAGATGGGGCGAGGGTTGTTTTGGCCTTCAGTCTCAGTGGGAGCAGGATTGGGCCTTACAGGGAAGTTGTGATGGGGAGAGGCAGATTTTGGTGCCCAGTTCCTTCGCTTTTCCTGGTGGCTTTTATTGCTACCAGGAAGGAAAGCGGGAGCGTCCCTGCACCCAAGTACAGCTCTTGCTGCAAGTTGCCTGGTGGTGGAGTTATGAAGGTCTCTGGGACCTGTTTGTGCGTTTTATTCTTTCCAGTCAATGCATCCCGGCCACAAGCAATGCCCTGTGGCCAGTTACTGTGGTGGAGGCTCCATCCAAGCCCTCCTCACCTGCTCTAGCACGTTCCCATGCTCAGAAGCCCTGGGAAGACCTCGGCCAGGCAGGGCTGAACACTGGGGCTCTGGTAACAGCACTCCCCTTTCTCCCCGTGCTTCCCTCATCTCCGCCTTGTCTTCGTTTGCCTTCCAGATCCTCCTCCACCACTACCACATCACCGATCCGCTCCACCGCCTTCCCCACGGCCTCCACCCTGCGCTCCTCCATCAGCGCGGCGGACGGCTACGCGCCCCTGATGGACCCGGCCGTCCTGCAGAAAGAGGCCTCAAGGGCGCGGGAAGCCAAGGCAGAACGACCCCAGACTGACAACAACATCTTCACCTCAAAGCTGCCCAGTGGGGCCAGCATCGAACAGTCGCCTTCACCCATTAAAGCCATGGAGTCGAGACCTTTACCCGCCTCCGGACCTGGTTCTGCTCATCACTATAGCAGAGGACAGGGGAAAAGCCAACAGCACCATCACCCTCTGGACCAGCAGCACGCTGCCTCGGGCCCCGAGCAGCACAGTAGAGAAAAGAGTCAAAGTAAACCCTTTTCAATGCAGGAACAGGAGCTCCGAGCACTCGGTAAGACCACCACGACAGCGGCCAACTTCATAGATGTGATTATCATGCGCCAAATGTCTTGCGATAAGGGGCAGCGAGAAAGAGGCTCGCTAAGTAACGACTCCACTAGTGATGGTAAGAAATTGGAGTGGAGAGGTGAGAGAGCTGTGGCCTGAAACCCATTTTATTTCATTATTTCCTATTTTTAGTTGCACGTTTTGGCTATTGGCTTTGTCAGCTCCCCAAGTGTGCTTTTTCCTCTGCTTCCCAGTTGTTGTGTTATTCCAGACTTTTTTATTCGTGTGTGTTTTAAGGATCTTCCCTTCTCCCACCCTCTTTTAGTTTTTCCCGTTGCCAAGTCCTGTTTTGCAAACGTCGTTCAGTTCCTGGTATTGCTTTTTACAGACAATAGCAATTTGCTAATTCTGATTTCCCCATCGTTAGAAATTCCCAAGCAGTCTGTGAGAAACAGTTGTGGGTAATAAATCAAGTGAGTGAAGTGGAGAACCGGGAGTGTGAGCGGGACAGGGCTGCTGGCCATCAGAGCATCCCTGCTCACGGTTGTGCTGTGAGCGTGCAGGATCTCAGAGGGCTTTGCGGGCTACTGATGCAGCTCAGCTGGGGTCCCCTCGCTTGTGGTGACCCTGCTCAGGGTCCTGATGCTGGATGCTGCACAAGAGGGCAATGCGGGCAGGACTGGCCAGGGATTGCTCAGCCTGGCCATGCTCAGCAGCCATTTCCAGTGCAGACCCCAAGAACCATCTTTGTGTAGAACACAAAAGCGCTAGGATAGGTTTCTCCAGAAGGAAGTGCACGGAGGTGGCTGGATTCAAGGTCTAAGTCATTCTTGCTAGGACCGGTCTTCACCCAGAGCATTCACCCAGGCTCCCACCGGCATACAGAAGCAGCAGGCAGCCCATGGGAATTTGATGGGACCCCTTCTTCAAATTGAAGCATCTGCCTTGGCCATCAGCACTGGGGGTTGCTGTCCTGTAACCCAAGGCTGGAAAGGACACAGCAGCGTGGCCGGGGGAAGAGAGCTGCTCTTGCCAGCACATCCCATTCCACCCCTTGGTCATGTCTGGTCCCAGCCCCTTCCAGCAGCGTGCCCAAGGATGTGCCTCTGGACGTGGTGTGCTGCCTGGCTCAGCTCGTCCTCCACATTGTTCTCTGGCACCAGTGTTTCCTCCAGCTGAGCGTTGTCATGCTGCAGAGGAGAGGGGCAGCTTTTCTGTGGCAATGAGCTTCCAGAAAGGAGCTGGTGTTCCCCAGGACTCAACTGTTGGTTAGGGATCTTTCCAGACCAGAACCCTTCATCTTGGGTGGATCCAAAGCATGGTCCCTTCGGTACTGACATGCATGGGGTGATAGGGGATGCTGCATCCCCATCCCTGGTGCAGGGAGGCTCTCCGTGGGGGTCCTCCTCTACCCAGTGTGTCTGTGCCTGGGCAGCGGGGACCCTCAGGCAGTGCTGTAGGTGGCCTGCCAGATTTGCCTGCAGTGGGTGGTTTCTAGGAATTGGGCGTTAGGAGGGTAAAGGTCTGTGGAGGCAAAAGTCGTGCGCGTTGCCAAACGTGCTTAGCTGGCGAGAGACAGCGCGTGCCTCCTCCAGGACTCCTCTGTCCCTGGTCTGTGGAAGCGTAACCCATCCGTGCCTCGGTTTCCCCTCTCTGCTGAAGGATGGTGGTGGTCCCTCATTGCAGCTCTGCCTGCTTTGATGCAGTTTGAGTCCATGCAAAGGGCTTAAAAGGAAGAGAAAGGTCAGGAAGCATTTTGCCCTTGCGGTGTGCGAGCCTGCTGTCTCTGGAGCAGGACCTGGAGTCTGCAGGGCCTTGCACCCAATTTTCAAGTTTCTGCTGTTGGCCACGCTGGGCTTTTCTTTGTGAAACACTTGAGACCTCCCGTGCAGCCACCACCACTCCCGCAGAGTGTTGTTTTCCCTCCTGGTGGAGCAGGTTTTTTATTTTCCTCTGTTTCGGTAGGTTGGGGAAATAGGGGGAGGGGGGGAACAAACTGTGAACCCGCAGGGGCTGAATTTGGTTCCTGACTCTCCTGCTGTCACCACGAGCTGCTGAGTGTCCAGTTCTGCAGGAACGAGACATCACCTCTTTACTGCAGCCATCACCACAACTGGACATCGGAGGTGGCTCCAGGGGTCCCTGCAATGTGACCTGCCAGGTCTTCCTTCATCTCTTTTTTCCCCCCTTTGCTGAACGTGTGACTCTACCCACAAACGACGGTTGCCACAGCACTAAGGGAAAAGCCAAGCGAGCTCCTGGTTTTAACTGGCTTCTCCCATTTCCCCAGGCTTTCACGGAGGCTACAGCCCTGAGCGGATGGAAGCAGTGAGTCCGGTGAGCTCACCCAGCCTGTCCCATGAGAAAGGGGCCAAGCTGCTGCAGGATGCGGAGAAGGGGCACGGGGAGCATGACCTGAGGCAGAAACAGCAAGGTGAGGGCAGTGCCAGCCAGCGCAGGAGAGCCCGAGCTGGCACAGGGGGGGGCTTCATCAGCCAGCTCTCGCTCGCCGTGCCCCAGCGCCGTGCCGGGATAGCGTTCGATGAAGGGGACGCAGACGTCATCTCATGCCTGCTGTCTTCTTTGTGCCTCCCCCAGGCTCGCTGAAGACCTCGGCTCCCGAAGCAGCCCACCTGCAGCACCTCCGGCAGCCCGACGGCCCCCAGCCCCAGTGCCAGCCCCTGCAGTCCAGCCAGAGCGTCAAGGGCATGAACCAGCGGGTGGTCACGCTGGCCCAACACATCAGTGTAATTAACCTTGTTCTCACCTTTCCGCTGGGGCTCCAGGGAGGAGGGAAGAGCTAATATGAAATATGTCTGGTGAGGAAGAGCTGAGAGTGATGCTAGAGACCTCAGCACCTCTGGTTGGGGGCTGGAGGGAGCAGGGTGCATCAGGGGTGTTCAGCCCGGGTGTTTGCATCCCCAACAAGCTCCTCCTGAGAGCTACTGCAGGCAGGAGGCAGAAGTTACATCCCCGCAGGGAGAAACCAGCCTAATTCCCTCCTGCTTGCCCTGTCTTAGTCGACCTCAGCGAAGCAAGAGGTAGAAACCAACTCTGTTTCTTCTGACTTGGGGGTTTCTTCTTCTAGGAGGTCATCACGCAGGACTACACGCGCCATCACCCGCAGCAGCTCAACTCCCACATCCAGACCCCAGTGTACTCCTTCCCCGGGGCCGCATGCCCTGTGCTGGACCTGCGCCGCACCCCCAGCGAGGCGTATCTGCAGCAGCAGGAGCACGCAGTGGCCTCCAGGATCTCCCCACAGAATGAAGGCGGCAAAAGGTGAGGTCAGAAAGTCCAACCAAAGCTGGCGCAGATGGGTTTCTGCCCACCCGCTGTGCCAGTCTGAGCTCAGACAGCCCAGGGCTACCCAGGGTGAGGAGCCAGGCAGGTACCCTTGGCTACCTGGCACCTCGGTCAAGTAGTGCATAGGGCAGGCTGGCATTTGGCATCGCCGAATTTATGCTCCCCAGCTCGGGGCTCAGATGGATCGCTGGCTTACGTGGCCCAGAGTGCAAAATTGCCTTCTGATCTGGGCATTTTTCCCCTGTGGTGGTGCCTGTCTTGCCATTCCTGTTGTTCTAGAGATGCTCTTCAGACCCCCTTCGTGATCCCCTTCTCCATCTGGCTGATGTCACAGAATCAGTTAGGTGGGAAGTGACCTCTCCAGATCATCCAGTCCAATGCCCTGCTCGAGCAGGTCAGCTGGAGCAGGTTGTCCAGGGCCATGGCCAACCTGTACCAGCGTTTGAGCACCCTCATAGTAAACCAGTGTTTTCTTGTGATGGGATGGAATGTCATGTGTTTTGTTTTATGCCTGTTGCCTCTTGTCCTGTCACTGTCCTCAGTTCCTTGCAGGTCATAGTGCAGTGACCTTTCAGAGCACAGATGGCTCCAAAAGACCCAAAGCAATGTGTTTTCCGTTGGTTCAAAGTTAATTTTATCTTCATCATTCTCAGTGAATCAGGAGCTTGTTAGACACATGTGCCCTGTCAACTACAGCCATCCATTTCAGGCACCACCTGTACTTCTTTCAAAGTCACTTTCAAGTCCTTGTGTTGGTACCAGCACGAGGAAGGTCTGATTGCTCTTCTATGGAATTAAAAAATGAGAAGAGTGATAATGGGGTTTGTCCTCCCACCCAAACACCAACAGAGACTCCAATGTGTCCAGGAAAGAGTGGTGTCTCCAAACTGGTGGTTCCTTGTCAGTAAATGTGATTATTCTTCCCAGCTCTGCCTGGTCCTAGAGTTGGCTTTATAACATTAAGGGAGAGCCCAGCCCTGGCCACCCAGCAATGAAAAAAAGTCGGGGGGAGCGGAGGGGGGAGAAACCACAGAAAGAACAAAGACGTAAATTCCCAGAACTCGCCGTGAGGAATTCCTCGCAGACTCAAACCTGGCTGTCTCCCAGGCACTGGCCACAGGCAGGCATGGAGGGGCTGCGTCGGTCCTCTCCGGGCTGCCTCGGCATCCCATCGCCCGCAGGCAGCGAGCCCCTGCTTGCCCCCAGACGAGGTGGACGGGAGGTGCTGCCCTCCCCTGTGTTCACAAATACGATGGAGAATCAAAACCCGTGTCCCCAAAGGGTTAACGTCCCAGCCCTCTGCAGGGGTTGTGTCCCTGCCAGCCAGGGACACTTGGGCTGAGCCAGCAAGTCCCAGGACTGGTCCCGCCGCCGTCCCTGCTGGGCAGCTGTATTTGGGGTGGCTGCCGGCTGGCCCACTGCCTGGAAATCTGGGCCACGGCTGGGCTCAGTCCTGCTCCGCACGCCTGCGGTGCAGAAAAATGCCCAAGCTGCGCTCTTCCTCCGGCTTGCGTTAAAAGGCACCGAAGCCCAGGGGGGTGTGGAAGATTTGGCTTTTTTCCCTGCTGTAGGGAAAGCTATTTTAGTCTTTCTCCCCCCTGACCCCAGGCTGCCGTGCAGAGACAGAGGATGTTGCAATGAACCGATTGCATCTCTCCATCGCTCTCCGCAGGTCGCCAGAGCAGAGCAAAGCCTCGGCTGGGAGCGGGTCGGACAACTGTATCGAGCCGGTGTCTCCACCAGACGGCGTGGGAGAATCGGAGCACGCCAAGAGCGCCACATACCCGATCCTGTACCGCGAGGGCGAGCAGATAGACCAGAGGTAATGCTGAGGGAAGGGACGGTGGAGACAGCGTGGGGATGTTCCCCCCATCCCCACACTCACCCTGGCCGGGCTGCTTTTCGTGCAGCCAAAAGCAGTGTCGCATCCCAGGTTGCTGTCTGTTTGTAGGGGCTTTTCAACACCGTGTGGTACAGTTACGGTAGGGATAGGGAGAAAGGTTGGAGATCCCAAACATCTCAGGAACCCCCGGGGCTGATTCTGAGAAGTTACACTAAGGGAAGAGCCTCTGTAGGTAGGACTGTGTGAACTGGATGTGGCAGAGATTTCTGATTGCCTTCTGCTTTGCAGGATGGGGTCCAAGTCCCCAGGAAACAACACTCAGCCTCCAGCTTTCTTCAGCAAGCTGACTGAGAGCAACTCTGCCATGGTGAAGTCCAAGAAACAGGAGATCATCAAGAAGCTCAGCACGACCAACAAAAATGAGACGGAGTACAGTAAGGACGTGGGAAGGCGATTGCAGGGCACCAGGAAGGGGGAAACCCTTGAGAACACATGAAGCAAAGGAGATTTGGGAATGGGGGCTGCTGTGTTAAGGGCTGGGAGCTCTCAGCTGGCTCTGTCTGCATCGTGCCGTGGCTTATTGGGAAGTCCAAGGTCCAAGTGCTTCCTAGGATGAGCTGGCTGGTGGCAGCGTGCATCTGGGGAGGTGATGGGAGGCTTCCCAGCCCCCCCTCCCCTCCATCTCCTTGCTCTGGGGCTGTCAATCCCACCCGCGCCAGATAACGCCAATAGGAAGGAAATAACGAGCTGAGCATGGAGGAGACTTAAGAGCAATTGATATTTTAATGAATGGCTAGCCAAGCTGAATCCTTCCTCCTTGAGATGCATCTCCCCCCAGCGTTACTTTAAGCCCTACATCAATATTGGTATAGCTCTGTAAAACTAACCAGGCTGGCTTATATTAGTAATTCAGCCCCTTCATTCATTAACCGCTAATAGAGTAGATGGGATCATAATTTAATTTAGCCCAGCATTATACAGTCAATACTAATTCAATTTGAATCCGTCTTACAACAGCTGCATCGGATAAGAGGGACCGAGCTGTCTCGTCTCCTGGATGATGTTACCATGAGCCAACAGTATTGTTATGCCCCTTTGGGGACATGTGGCTGAACCCTGTGACCTTCCACACTTTCCCTTATCAAGGGAAAATATATAGAAATAGGAAACTCCTCTTATTTGATGAGAATTTCTGTTATTCTAAGGAAAGCGATATCCAAGTCAAACAGCTCAGCTAAGAGGGAAAATATTGATTTAACGTTTCTTCTCCTCCTCCTCGCCCTCCCCACGGCCCAGACCTGCTCCCTGGATGTGGGGATTTGAGCCTTTGGAAATCCCGTAGGCAGGAGAGAGCCTTTGGCTTCATGGAGTTTGTAACCCGAAGGGCTGGAGGGAGGGAGGTCGGTCAGCACTGAGCACGAAGACATCGCCCTGGCTCTCCGGGCGCTGCTTTCCTGCCCTTTCCCGGCTGGCGAGGTGTGCCCGCTGTGGATCTCCCAACGGCGATTATTCCCAGTCCCAGCCCGCACCCACAGACCCACCCCAGCGCCTGGCGGGGTGGTGGGCTGCTGTCACCCCGGGAGCCGTGACAGGGACACCGGCATCTTGTCGTGGCTGGCACGGCAGGTCCCTCCCTCCCGCCAGCCTGCACATGCTGCTCTCCGTACTGAAGAGCTTCTTTGTTTTTCTCCAGATGTTGGGCAGCCCGGGACAGAGATTTTCAATATGCCGGCGATTACCGGAGCAGGTAACTCTCCCCTATATCTGTACCGTACCTCATCCCCTACAGGGCTCACAGCCACGGAGAGCAGGAGACTCGGTAGATTTAAGCATCTCCTTTTTTCCTTTTGCCGTAAGACCAAGCGTAACAGTTGCTGGGAGGCTGAAGGCTCGGGACGCACCGTAACTCCCTGCTGCTGAGTTGGACACAGTGTAGTGTAACTCCTCGGAAAGCCTGGCAGAGTTTGAGGAGAGGTTAAAAGTCAAGCGAGGGTCGGCCATCTGGTGCCAACGGAGGGTTAAACTATAGCAAGGTAGACCTCAGGCTCGGGAGAGAGCACCCTGCTCTTGGTGGGACCTGGTGGTCGCCCATGGACGGGTAGGAGGGCAGCGGCGAAAGGGAAGGTGAGGGTGGGAAGCAGACTCTGTGCCACCGCAGACTGGGCAGGCTGCAGGAGCCAGTTGCGAAAGCAAACTGGGGTGAGAGCAGTGCCCCGTAGCCTTGAACTGTGAGTGTTGGGCAATCTGGCAATGGCTGAGGACCAAACGGAGGTGTTATGTGGGAGATGGAGGGGTGCTCGGGCACAGGGGTGCGGGCAGCGTGCTCAGTCCTCCAGGTGCTTAAAGCAGGAGGTGACTCCGGTTTCTCAGGAGCTGGGGGGAAACATTCAGCTGGTGGCCGGGTCTGGCCAGGGCGGTGCAGCCGGTGCCACGCAGACGGGCTTTGCGGGCAGGACCGCTTGGACCTCTGCTGCTGTGCAGAGGGGGGAGCTCCCGGCGGGCGGAGGGTTTCAGGCTGATGGCCCAGTTCTGGAGGAGCGCTTTTGGTGGTGGTGTCTGAGCGTTGCTGGGCTTCAGCGAGTCCCCAGCCATAGCCAGCGTTAGCCTGCCGGCCTGTCTGAGCGGGGCTTCGCCGGCTGACTGTGCCCCAGCCCCCACAGAGCCCCCCTGCGCTCAGGGAGAAGGGGTGCTGGCAAGGGCTCGGGATGGTTCCCCAGACACCCGTGGAGACGCATTTGCCGTGCTGAGCCTGAGGACCGCCATGCAGGAGCAGTGTAGGAGCTTCCCCAGGGGCACTGCGCCCTCCCCAGCTCCGCTGGGCCCGCGGCTCTCAGCCCAGCTGGGCAAGGAGGAGAGGGAAGCGATTAAGGAAGGGATTTGGGCAAAGATGGGGGGAAAGCGGCCCCTCGGGGTCGGGTGGCCGGCATGGGCTTCCCCAGCGCAGGACAGAGACCAGCGGGCCCGAGGGAGAACGGCGGCGTGAAGGCTGTCGAGCTGTTGCAGCAATGTCCAGGTGGGCCCGCAAATGAATGAAACGAATCCCTATTGAGGCGTATTAATCGGTACTTAATTGCTTAAGTATTAGTGTTGCCCGACGGCAGGAAGGCCTTCAGGTTGTTAGTTGTAAGTAGGAGGAGCGGCAGCTTTCCCACAGCCGAGGGAAGGAGGTGCTGTGGGCTTTGCGGGGTCGGAGGGGCCGGCACAGCCGTCAGGGGTGTGCGACCGCTCGCCGGCGCCAGCGTGTTTGGGAGAAGGAGCCGGCTCACCTCGGCAGCCGGGACGAGAGGGTACAGCCAGCCAGGACCCCGAGGGTCTGCGGCAGACAAAATTTGGGGGAGGGGAGGCCCAACCTCCTGAGAGCCATCCCCTGGTTAAAGCCGCTCCTGCTGTGCCGGAGGGAGGAATAAAGGCAGAGCGTAGGGAGCTGAGGAGTGGTGGCCGGAGGGGACCAGGAGAGACCCTGCCCGTTGGCAGGAAGACAAGCGAACCTGGGATCCGTCCCTTTTCCGAGCTGAAGGACAGCGGTCCCAGCGCGGACACCCCCTGGGATGGGGCGAGCTGGTGGGGGGGGGGGGGGGGGGGGGGCTGCCAGTGGGGCTTCCCTCGCCGGCCTGCTGTTTTTGTGTCTGTATTTTGCCCTTGCTTGTTCCTTGTAACCGCCACATCGGGAATGACGGTGGCGTGGCTGAGCCTAGTGCCCTCTGGTCCCTGTGCAGTGCTGCACCATAACTGCATGGCTTGAGACTCACACCCACGCGGACACACCACTTCGCCTCTGCATCCTGTCCCGTAGCCGCGGCTCAGCCCGGGAGGGGGCCCTGGTCCGCAGGGGGGGGCACCCGGCCCCGGGCGGGGAGGAAGGGAGCGGGCTGGGGCGATGGGCAGGGGGCTTGCAACGAGCACGAGGAGGGACAAAAGGACTCTCCCCTCTCCCCAGCGTAGCCCGACCCCCGGCAGGCGGCTCCGCAGGCTGCGTGCCCTCGTCCTGCGTTTGCCACTTCTCATGCCAGGACCGAATCGGACATCTCTTTCCGAGCCAGTGTTTTCGTGGGGTGCCCCCTCTTCCTTCCCTGAGTTCTTCTCCATGGGAAACTGCCCCGGCCTCCAAATTCCTGGCACACCGACTTTTGAGCTGTGTGTGCATCCATATGGACCCCACATCCAGGTTGACTCTCCTCCTGCCCCCGCGCCGAGCCTGGCTGGGTTGGGAGCACAGCCCTCCCTTCTTCCAGTCGCTTCCCGGGACTCAGCGACAACCCCTTAGCCCCCCCACCCCCCATCCCCATCCTCCAAACCCCTGCCCCCAGGGAACCCTGCCTGCCTGCAGCACCCCAGAAACCCAAACCCCAGAGTAAGTCCCATCCCGTCCCACCACCAGCCCCTGCCAAGCCCTGGGGCGGGATGGAGCGGGGAGGAGGAGGAGGAGGAGGAGGAGGATGGGTGCATTGCAGCGCTTTAAAGAACAAGATGACAAAAGTTTGTTGCTTTGCGAGAATGTGCTGACTGTTTGTTTCTTCCCTTCTCCCTTGTCTCCTTTCTCCCCTTTCCCCGTCCCCCCCATCTTTCTTCTCATTTGGCTCCCCCCCATCTCCCGTCCCCTCTCTCCTCCCCCTCCCGTATCTCCCAGGGCTAATCAGTTGTAGGAGCCAGTCGGTCCAAGAGAATTCCAGTACCAACATGGGGTTGGAGGCAATAATTAGGAAAGCCCTAATGGGTAAATATGACGAGCAGTGGGAAGAGCGCTCACCTCTCAGTGCCAATGCTTTTAACTCTCTGAATGCCAGTGCAAGCCTCCCCGCTGCTATGCCCATAACTCCTGCTGATGGACGAAACGAGGACGTGCGCTCCTTGCCAGGTCTGCAGCCCTCTCCACCTTCGCTCTCTCTGTGTTATTAATTCTCAGCCTTTATATTTCCCTTTTTGTGGGTGGATTTATTCCTCCCTCCCCCCATTTTTGTTCATTTTGGTTTTCTTTTCTCCCCTCCCTCCCCCAGCTTCGAGCTTTGTGAATCCGCTGATTAATCCTGGTCTTGTTTGATGTTAATTTAATAGTCTTGGAAGGTGCTGTTGCTTTCTCTAAACCACTGACTGTGCTCCTTTCCCCATTTGTTGGGTTTTAATATCTCCCTTTCTTTCTTTTTTTTTTTTTTTTTAAACAATGGAAAGATATATGGGGGAGGGGAAAGCCCCACACCCAAAAGATCAAAGCCATACACTTAAATAGCCACCCCAAACTTGTCTGTAAACCCCGGGCGGGATCGCTGCTCCCGAAATAGGGGAAGAAGCTGAGAAGGGCTGGCGTGGGGGGACACGGGGCAGGGTGGCCTTTCCCTCCCCGCCCCGGGCTCGGGGGGTGTTGGGACACAGGGTTGGATAGGACCCGGGGGTGCCCGGAGCAAGAGGGAGAGCTTAAGGGAGCTAAAAGTGACAGATGGGGGATGACTTCAGAGAGCAGGGCTGGGGGTGAACTGCCCCATGGACCCCAGGGGGGCTTGCAGAGCTGGCTGGGTGCCGCCGCGGGGTCTGCCCGGCTTCGAAGGAGGCTTGAGCAAAGCAGAGGGTTCTGCAGGTCTCCGGTTCAGGAAGAGAGGAGGGGGACCAGGGATGGATGGAGGAAAGCGTTTGTCCCCCCTTGCGCCCGCAAAGGGCAGATTGCCTCTTGCCAGCGCCCTGCGCAGAGCGCGGCAGCCGGCGCCGGGGTCACCCTGGGCAGTCTGGGCACAGAGAGCCCCCGGAGCTGCGGAGCAGGGTCCTGGGGGCACAGATGCACCTTCCTCCGGGTCAGCTCAGACCAGGCGATCTTCAGCTTCCTGCAGAAAAGCTTTTCTGGCTCCTGCATGAAAACAGCAGCTTCTTCCAGCCACGCTTCCCCACGGCCGGCGGAGGCTGCCTGGGCAGGCAGGGGGGGTGCAGAGCCCATCCAGCCCTCCCCCTTTGGGAGCTGCCCCCCTCCAGTTTAGCCGGGCTAACCTCCCCGGCAGAGGCCCTTTTGGCTTTAAACCTTTTACAAACGGGCCCAACATCACCGGGGATTTTGCAGTAAGAAGGGATTAAAGACCCTCCTTGGCCATGTAGACCACAGGAGTGGGGAGTGTGCTCGGGGCTCCAGCACCCGCCTAGCTCCCGGCGGGGGTCGCTGCCAACCTGCTGCGCGGCGACACACCGAGCTCCTGTGCCACCACCCGTGTTTGTGGGCTGAGCCGTGAGCCGGCTCGGGAGCGGACCCTGCAGAGAAACAGCCCGGCCAAAGCTGCGGGGCTGCTCCTGCCCCGGATCCGCTCCACGGGACGGTTGGTAGCGTCAACCCACAAAGCGGAGAGCGGCACAGGAGGGGACAGAGACGTCCTCCAGCCGCTGCGGCTGCTCGCCCGCCCCGCTGCAGAGATCTCGCCCCATCACCCTTCCCCGCCGTGGTGCCGGTGGCCCCTGCGGTCAGCTTTTCCCCTGCCGCGAGCCATTTTTGCAAGCTCTTAAAAGGGAAGCGCTGGGTACCTGCAACCCCCTCCCCGAGCCCCCCGAACCCTGTCGTGACGAGCCGGGTGACGAGCGGGCGCTTCTCTTTGCAGGAGGAGGAGGGAAGCCAAAGATCGCTGCCAGACCCAACAGCCGCAAGGCCAAGTCCCCGGCGCCGGGTCTGTCCTCGGGCGAGCGGCCGCCCTCTGTCTCCTCGGTGCACTCGGAAGGGGACTGCAACCGGCGGACGCCCCTCACCAACCGCGTCTGGGAGGACAGGCCGTCGTCCGCAGGTAGGCCTCTGGGGTGGGGGGGGGTGGGGGGCGATGGCGACGTGTCCCCAAAACGGCCGTGTCACCCTTTCAGGTGGGCTGCAGGGGGACAGCCACCCGCCGCCGGCGTTGACTCTCTGCTTCTTCCTCCCCGCGCAGGTTCGACGCCGTTCCCCTACAACCCGCTCACCATGCGGCTGCCCAGCGGGGTGGTGACGGCAGCCCCCGCCGCCCCGCTGCCGCAGGGGACCCCCGGCAGCCAGCACCACGCCTGGGACGAGGAGCCCAAGCCCCTGCTCTGCTCCCAGTACGAAACCCTTTCGGACAGTGAATGAAGCGAGCCGGGGCAGGGAGACGGCCACCAAACCCAGGGCGCGGGGAGCGAGCGGGACGCCCGGGGCGAGCGCCCACCGCCCCGGCCCCACCGGCTCTCACGAGCGAAGACGCAGGAGCAGAGCTATTTTATTTTTTCCTTTTATTTTTTTTTTTTTCCTTCCTCTCCCAACCAGCCAATCTGGGGGGATGTGTGGGGGGGTTTTTTTGTTTTGTTTTCTTTTGTTTTGTTTTCTTTTGTTTTATTTTTTTTCTTTCTCAACATCTGGAAATTTCTGCATCCTCTTCGGTCTGAAAAAAAAAAAAAAGAAAAAAGAAAAAAGCCTTAACGAGACAAAACCCAAGGAACCCATCTTCGATCTTGGCAGCCTTGCTGGGCGGTGACCCCCGCGCTCGAGAGGGACTGTGAGCGGCCGCGTGCCCGAAGCGCGCACTGTCCCGGGGCCGCGCGTGCTCGGACGCTATGTCGGCGCGCTCCCGCGGAGCTGAGTGAGGGGCTGTGGGATGCTCTCCCGCATCCCGGCCATGGGGCTGTGCCGCAGAAATGCAAAACCTTGAGCGGGTTAAAGGAAAAAAAAAAAAAAAATATGTTTAAGAAGTGAAATAGGATGGAACCGCCCCGGTTTGGTTCCTCCCCAGCTGATCTGAGGGCTGGTAGCCCGTCATACCCACGTGCAAGTCGTATCGGCGCCGGAGCGGTCTCCACACGCTTCAAACGTGGCTGGGCTGAGCGGGCAGGGGAGGGAGCGAAGAGCTATTTCTTAAAAAAAAAAAAAAAAAAACACACAAAAAAAAATCCTGGTCCCTTTGGTGGAAGTGATCCCGGGCTTGAATCGGAGCGGGCAGGGATGTCCCCGGGCTGGCTCGCACGCTGCCCACGGAGGGGCTCGGTTGCTTTAAGTGCATTGTTTTCTGAATGGTGAGAAAAGGCAATTGTAAATTGTATTGGTCTACAGGGTATATTTTTGATACCTTCAGTGAATTATGTCAATATTTTACGCAAGGAAGGACTTAAACAAAACACAGTATTACATGCTGTAAAAGAGGTTCTGTTCTTACGTGCAGGCTTTGATGCGTTTGTCCATTGTATGGAAGGGTTTAAAAAGAAAAAAAAAAAAAAGAAGGTAACAATGATCCATCAACGTTATCTGTAAGTCAGGAGAATGTATGAACTTAGTTTAAAAAAAAAAAAAAAAAAACAAACACACAAAATCTTGCCATGGTTGCAGGGCCCCCTCCCCTCCCCCTCCCCCACTCCCCCCCGTTACACACACCTTTGCTAACTCAGCAGAAATCGTTTGCGGGTTGTAGGCGTTGATTCTCCGGAGCCCTCCGAGCTGGCCGGGCGCAGGGGCAGAGCGGGCAGGAGGCCAGCCTGGCAGGGAGTTCACAGGAAACTTTAAAAAAAAAAAAAAAAAAAAAAAAAAAACCAAGAAAAGGAAAAAAAAAAGTTTTTATTGTATTTTTGTGATACACACGAATGCTCTACTTTACATTATTTTTTTTTTTCATTCCATGATGTTGGCTCATATCTGCAGTTACATGGTTAAAGAACAAAATATTAAGACTTTTTTTCATTCACTTCTGCTTTCTCGCTCTGGGGGGGGAAAAAAAAGAAAACAAAAAAAAAGGCAAAAACCCACAAAAATATGTATTAAATGCTTTGCATTCTATACGCTAGAGGAACCCAGAGCACGGCACAGACTTTCCGCCTCTCCGGCCGCGGGGTGGGCCGCCAGCGCCCGCCGCCTCCCGCGGCACACGCGCAGGTCCAGCGGCGAGGCCGGCGCCGGCACCTTCCCGATGGATCTTTCTTTTCCCCCTGCAACGTTCCCAGGTTGATTCTGATTTCAAAGCAAGAGAATGATGGTGTTTGTTGTTTGTTTGGGGTTTGTTTTGTTTTGGTTTTTTTTTTTCTGTTGGGGTTTTTTTTGGTTTTTGTTTTTTTTTTTTTTTTTTACAATGTACAGGTTTTTAATGTTCATCATTGTTTGTGTCTTTTCTGTTGTGCTTTTTTTTTTTTTTTTTTTTAAGAAAAAAAAATCCGAGACAATGCACAAGCGATGTGGAAGTCTTTCCGTTCCCAGGTTATTGCTGCTGGTGTCTCCGTGGCTCTGAGATGTAAAAACGAACAGAGCTGATGTCTGGGCATAGCGCTATTAAAGTGTTGCAGATTTTGCTGGGAAAAAAAAAAAAATAGTATCTAAATCCGACCCATCTTCAAAGCCGCCTCCGTCACCTTTTCGGAAAAAAAAAGAAATAGAAAAAAAAAACAAAAAAAAAACACAACAAAGAATAAAGTTCCCACTTGGCACAGTAGCAATACTGTGTGCTGCTTTGGTGTCTCCAGGAGCCCAGGAAGGTGCCAGTTGCTGGTGGAAGGTGGCTGCGGCGCTCGCAGCCCCGCTGACCGGCATCCCAGACCCCGCCGGCATCCCAGACCCCGCCGGCAGCGGCTCCCGCCGCCAGGGACCCCGCCGTGAGTTGAGAGGTGGAGATAGGGGCCAGAGAAGCGCCTGAACCGCGCTCCTGCCCGTGGGGTGGTGGCACAGCCTTGGCTTTCGCTGCCCCTCGCTCTCCCCGGTGGTACCCGCAGCCCCGCAGCGTGCCAGGGATCGAGGCGCTGGGGCAGCATTTGGGTTCCTCAGCATCTGGGCATCCCGGGCTGAACACGGCCGGCTGTCGGGGTGTCAGGAAGGGCCACGGGCTCCAGCCAGGAGCTGCAGAGCCATCCTCTCGCCGCCCCAGCCGGAGCAGGGTTGTGTTGTCTTCCCCTTTACCCCCAGGCTGCGTTCACCCAGTCTGTAACCAGCACCCGAAGCCGCGGGCTGGAGGGTGAAGAGCTTGTCCCACCCTTCGGTGCTGAGCCCATAGCCATGTTTCTCTTTTCCTCTCGTTTCCACCGTGTCTTTCGTGTGTGCGGGGTGAGGGGTCGGGGCTGGTGGGGCTGGCCGGGACCCCCGGAGCACGGCTGATGCCCAGGGCCGCCCTGCAAGGCTGTCACTGTCTTCAAAAGAGTTTTCAGATGTTTGCGGGGTTGTTGTAGTCCTCTTGGGGTTTGTGGCTCAGTGCTCACGGAGGATGGATGGTTGGGCAGATGGTATCCAGCATCTTCTGGGCAGGGCGGTGTTTGCAGCAGGGGACGGTGTCACGGGACTGGGAGGACAGGGAGGTGTCAGGGTGACACTGGTCACCCGCAGCTGCTGCGGGGCTCCAGCAGCCTCCCACCCTCCTCGGTGGGATCCTTTGGGATTGTCTCTGGAGCGGGGAGCAGGAGACGTTGCTTTTGCTGATGTTCCCGGCTCTGTGCAAGAGCTTGGACGCCAGCTGTGCCGCATGTCCCCGTCCCACCGGGACAGCCTGCCCTGGGCTCTTTCTGTCTCACTGCGTCTCCGTCGCTGGTCTCCCTGTGCACGGACCCTCCTGCCGCCGCCTCTCCCCCAGTGCGTCCCCGCAGCAGCAGGGACAGGGACGGGGACACGGGGGGACATGTTGGGGTCATACGAGGCGGCGGCAGCTCCCGTCGGGGAGCTCTGCACCACCCTTGCCGGGGCGCCGGAGCAGGGAGCATCCTCCTGCTGCAGATTAATGAATTTGGGTCAAATCAAGGAGTTTGCAGCGTGCCGGGCAGGAGGCGGGGGGATGCACCCAGCCGTGGGGGCTGCTACGGGACAGCCCACCCCCCCCTCCCCATTTCCCTGCTCACACATGGGCTGGCGGGGAGCATGTGTTTGGGCAAGGGGAAGCTGCTGCTCCTTCAGGTCGTGATGCCCCCCCCTGTCCTGCCCCTCTCTGGCCCTTGTGCCCCCTCCCAACCCCTGTCTGGGGACTGAGGCATCCCTGAGCACCCCAAAACCTCACGGCAGGGTCCAGCCAGCACCTCCTTGTGCTGCCGGCGGCGGTTGTGCAAGCCAGGAGAAAGCTACATTAAACTGTTAAAAAAAACCCCACTCCTAAGTCTAAAGTTAATGTTCACCAATTTTGTAACTTGTACAAACAGGCAAACGAACTATTGGACAATTTATGGCTTGAACTGTACTGGGAGGAAATATCAATCTTTTGTACAACCGAACTGTGCATAGCTGTTCTGGAGTGAGCTGTGTGATAGCCGGGGCTGTACAGAGAAACCACCGGGTGTAAATATTTCCGCAGCTTGTTCGGGGCGGGGGGACTTCTGCTGCTGAAGGTAAAGGGGTTTGTTCGCTGTTGTTCTGCTCGGCGTGCCCACCAGCAAGCGGTGTGGGTAGCAGTGTCCGAACTCTGCCTTACTGGTTCAATAATAAAAAAAAGCAAACAAACTAACCCCCCGACACCTAAAAGATAAAAAAAAAAAAAAAAAGAAAAAAAAAAAGCTTATTTGGCAGCAAAATACAGCGCTGTCCTGCCTGTTTGTGTGCGTGAGCCCGGGCAGGGCGAGCTGCTCGCGGGGCAGCCGGATTGGGAACCAGATGGCTCATGGCAAGTGGGGGGTGTGGGGCGGGTTGGGGACCCCTGCGCTGACGGGGTACGGATGGGGGTACCCACAGTAAAATGGGCTGAGAGGGGGGGGGAAAGGGTGAGTGGCAGCAGTGCCAGCGGGTGCTGCGCTGCACACCCCGAGGGTATGGTGGATGTCCCCAGGTGTGCGGCTCACTCGCATCAGGGGTGGCCGGTACGACCCCCGGCATCACTGCCGGGCTGGTCTAGGTGGTGGGTCTGCGTGCCCACCGGCTGCACCGTGACCCTCCCGTGGTACCGCTGGCGACGGGGCCAGGACTGCTGGAAGGTCCTTGGCAAGGGATGAGTTAGGGCGCTGAAGCGTGATGGGACGTCACACCCTAAAGCTCGGGGGACCGGTGCTCTGGTCAAGTCACAGCCTCCCTCCCTGCCTCAGTTTCCCCATCTTCAGGCAGGGCTCGCACCCCTGTGCTGCTTTTTAACCAGCTGATGGCCAAGAGATGTTTAAACACGATGTTTTTATTGACTGTGGTCACCAAGGGATGCTGGCGGCCTCCAAGGACAGCTGTGGGACCACGCACCCCTTAGGTGAATGATACCTGCATCTCTGCAGCACCGAGCAGGGCTGATGGAGGGCACCTTGGCATCATCGCTCTTTGACCAGCAGCCAAGGAAAACATTGTTCAACTGTGATTGAATTAAATTTAAAAAAATGATAATTAAAAAATAGATATTCTGGTAATGGATAATCCCTCACAAGCCTTGTAGGAAATTATTGGGGAGGTGAATTAGCTACTACCCAATTAACAATTGAAACAGAAGCCCTGGTATCTGTTTGTGGGTCTAAATTGCTTTACCTCTGACATCAGTCCCATGGGGGGTGGTTGACTTGGGCTGGGGCCGGGAGCCATCGGTCCCCAAGTCCCCTTCAGGGCGGGTGCCACAGGGCTCAGGACCTCTCACCGCTGCTGCGGGGTGTGCACGTGGTGGCGTTTTACAGGGCGAGTGATGAACAGGGCGGGCAGTGAGCCAAGGGCTATGGCTCTGCATGGGGACAAGTTGGATGACTATAGGGAATTTAATCCATCGAAGGGCTATTAGTTGGGTTTGCACTTGGGGGGCCTTCTGCTGCCTTTCCTGGGGCTCAGAAATGGATTTTACACAAATGGCGTTTTCCTGAGAGCAGCAGTGAGCATTTCTGCCACGGCGTACCCCTGCCTTCTGCCGGCTCAACGTTTCGGGTGGTCACCCCCATACGAGCTGCTGCAAGTCCTGGAGGAAGACTCCCCAATGCTGCGAGACCGGTTTGTCTGTCCAAGGGATGTCCACAAGGTTCCTGTCTCTGTGCTGGTGAAGGATCACCCCCAGGTCCTCTGGATCACCCAGACACCGTCGGAAATCCCTCCAGGTACGTACCCACACCGACCAACCCTGCCTCCTCCAGTCTCCACACCTTCCTCCAGTGACCAGCTCCCTTGGCAATGCACTAGGCAGATGCCTGCTGGCTCTTCAAGATCAGTCTAAAGATCTCCGAGACCAGCAATTTTGTTGAAATTCTTCTCGGAAAGGCTTTTGGCGCTCTGAAGGCAATTAGAATAAGTTAATAACTAGTACAAACAGAAGCCAAGCTGATCAGCCCCTCGCATCAGGGCTTAAACATTGACGAGGGCTGACAGCAGTAGCCCCGGTAAATAATTCACACTGATGCTGAAATAACAGAAGGTGGGAAAACTCTAAATTCAAGGTCAACACTTATGATTTAATGATGGAAAACTTTAGGTCTACTTGAAAAGCTCTTGCATAAGGAGATTAAAATGAAACGGGACAAAAGCAGATGGCTTCAAAAACCCAGCAATAAAAAAAAATGTCAGAAGTCTGGACTCACTTCTATTTTGACCAGGTGGCAGACGGGTTTTGAACAGGAGAGGGAAGACAAAAGATGATCCCTGATGCCTTTGCCCTGGACATAGGCCATGAGAAGGCACAGGAGCATCTCAACCTTCTCCTGGTGACGAACCGGTGTTTAGTTAGGATTATGGGGTTGGGTTGGTTTTTTTTCTCTTGGAAAGAATTAAAGCAAGGGGAAGATTATTTTTTAGCTGAGTTAGAAGAACAAGGAGGAAAGGGTGCAAGACTGGGGTTGTCCTTGCTGCTCGAGCCAGGACACTGCGCGTTGGGCTCCAGCACCCTCCCCGCAGGCTGCCTGTGCCCTGCGGGTGCCGGGGAGGGGAGAGGGATGTAGCTGTGGTACCCTGCGAAGATAAGAAAGAAAAAAAAAAAGAAGGGTACAAAACCCACCAGAATACAAACCCCGTGTGGTGGTGGCACCCAGAGCCCTGTCCCCTCCCCAGACAGGCAGCCGGCGGTCCCCACACACCGGCCCCAGCGGAGCAGGGGCTCTTCAGCTGAGCGGCTGAATGGGTCAGACGTGCCTTTGGCCAGCAAAGCCGGTAACCGTTCCTGCGCTCCGTACAGCAGGAAGCGTTTTATACTCTCCTGACGATTGCAATCCAAATAGTCATTCATCAGTTCTTGTGATTTGCCGTGAAATTATATATGCTCTCTGATAGTGATGCAGAGGGCTAAAGAGCTGATCTTGGCAGGGGATGAGACGGTTTAGGCTGGCGAGTGACCTGGAAGGAACATAGAGCAGCTTTTGATGGGATGCCTGGCTCTTGTCGGGGCTGGGCCCCCGAGGGGCGGTGGGCAGAGGCAGGGCTGTGCTGCCTGGCTGAGCTCTGCCCGGCTTCTGTGCCCCTCGGGGAAGAGTTGGGGTCGTAAGAGACTTGGGAACGAGTGCCACTGTGTGTGCGTGTGCGTGTGCGGGTAACAGCTGAGTTAATTGTCAGGTGTATTTATCCTCTTGGTTTTGGCCTCCTGTAATTACCAAAATGAGTATTTGTCAGGACTCCAGGCAGCGGAGTGGTAATAAATCACTCGCCACCGACGGGAGGTTGGAGCAGTTGTGTCTGAGAGAGCCGAGGTCGGTGTCGGCTTTAGTGAAGTGCAAGCGGCAGAGGAGCTGGTGGGCTGCTGCACAAACAAACAAACAAAAACCAAAACAGCTTTGCAGAAATGCTCCTGAAATAAAATTCCTGAACGCACAGTCCTCCCTGGAGCCACGGTTGTCTCGGCCGTTGTGAGGAGGAATCACCTAACAGGGATGCAGAGGGATTGGGGGGGGGGGGGGGGGGGAGGGGATGATGTCAGACCCTGCGGTCCCTTCCCATGGTGGCACCAGGCTGTCCAAAAACGCTGCTGTGAAATGCGCAGCGGGGAGAGCATCTCCCTGCGTGCCCTGGGCTGAAAACCTGCGGCAGCTGGGTTGAAAGGCAAAACCCTGGTGCTGCAAACACGCCGCTTTCTGGGTCTTGCTTTCCAGAGCGGTGCGAGTCAGGCTTCGTTGGGCTCTGCTCTCCCGGCCGTGCTGGGCTCACTCCTGCCGCGGTGGCAGTGGTGATGCGCGGGGGTGCGGGAGGGTGTCCGCATCCCACCCAAGGAGGGACCACGCTCATCTCGGCTGCAGACAGCACAACCCCGGTGTAACCACCAACAGGGGGGACTTTCCTCTTGTTGGCCATTGTAGACGGAGAGTGGGGAGAAATAACCACCCGGAGATCTATTCCACCACCTACACCGCAGAGAGGAGAGCATCAGTCATACATTGCTTCGAGTCTGTAGTTTTGAAGAGGACAGTGTGTTTTTCTTCTTTGGGAATAATCTGAATGTCTCTCGCTGTAAATGCATTTAACCCAACGAAGTGCAGGGTGTTAGGAATGGTGGTAAACTCCATCTGGAGACCTCTCTGCTTTGAAGTTGGACACCGGTTTCAACTCTGCAGGGTACTTTCACTTAGAAAAAGCAGCAGTTGTCAGTGAAGATTGATCTTGGTCCAGAAATTTTTGCTGCCCCCCTGACTTCTTTTCATATTTACTAGTCATTTGCAATCTCTTTGATGACTAAATCCATGTTCAGCTCAGAGAAAACTCAGTTATAGTATTTGCCGAGGCAATGATCGCACTAGCTGCGGAGTCGGGCCACGCTAACGATGGTGTATTTTGAGCTGTCATTATTAATTGCCACGGCAGCCCCCAGTGCTCCTGAGCAGAGACTGCAGAAACCCATGGAGGAAGAAGCAGCCCTGGGGTGGTTGGTCTGAGGTCCCACCCATGGGCGCGCAGCCCCGGTCGGGGGTCGGACCAGCCAAAATCAATTGCTCCACACGTTGCAGGTCAGTATTTGCAGAAAACACCGTGCCTGCAAGAGGGGGGCACCTCCGTGGCTGCTGGGGGCTCCTCTCCTGCCTCCAGTGGCACAGGGGGAAGAGAAGGCTTCGTGAAGAGCAGAAAGCAGAGCAACCCCGTCCAGAAGGTTGCTCTCAAAGACACTACATCCTCATTCAACTCGTTTCGCAAACTCTGCTCAGAGCAGCTGTCAGCAGGTGATGGGCCCTGAATCAGCTCTGGTGAGACGTGGACTCTGAAGAGGTTTGGACTCCACTGATTTGGGTGTTTGTTTGCAGAAGGCTGGACCTCAGCTGTGCAATCCTGATCCAGCTCTGCCCAGGATCCAGGAGTGTTTTCTGCTGCTGTTTCATCCTGAGCCCTTTCCAGAAAGAGAAGCAGCTGCCAGAGGTCAGACACAAGGAGCCTGGGCGGTGCGTGCCTGAAGATGGGCGCCAGGTCTGGTGCATTCCAGTTGGACTGAAGCAGAGCTTTTCCCCATGGGGATGTTAATCCCGGGCCTTGGCTTAAAGCCATCTCCAACTTTCAGGTTTTTGGAACCGAAAAAGAGCGCCATTCTGTTCAAGGGAAGAAAAAATCCTTATACCCCAACTCTGTACCCCGATGAGAAGTCGCAACCAGTTCAAGCATTGCTGGCTCCTTAGCAGTGAAACCCAACTAACTTCACCCCGCTGGACCCATTTTTAAGCTACCAGTCCTTGTGGGCTGCTGGAGCATCCTGCTCCCCTTCGGACCGGCAGCAACCCCTGGGTTGGAGCTGCCTCCTCCATCCACTGGTGAAGGAAAAACCAAATAGCAGAGGTTGGAAACCAAATAGCAGAGGTTGCCCTTGGGTCTCTTTGTGGGGGAGGGCAGCCTTTTTATTAGGTCCAGATGTTGTTTTCTGCCCCAGGCCATGCTGGGAAGTAAAGCAAAGTGTGTTAATGTTGGCTGGAAGAGCCTCGGTGGAAACAGGCTTGAAGGAAGTGGGGTTTGTCCCGCGCCCGTTTCCTGGGGGCCCTGGGGAGATGGGCCAGCATGGGAGGCACATTCATGGGTGAAGGGGTCACCCTGCTGCTCAGCAGTCCTCTTCCCTTCGCTATCCAAAAATCTCCCAACAGTGAGTATGGCTTTAGCCGGCCATGTGCGTCTCCAGGGCTCTTGGGTACCTGCTGTCCCCTGGTCAGTGGCTGCTGTCCCCAAGCTGATGGCACCCACAGGGAGCGTCATCCCCATCGCTGACCTGAGAGGTTCCTTCTGGACCAATTTCCTGCTGGGCTTCATATTGAGATGTGGAGATGGAGAACTCCGTGTGAAGGGCAAGGCTGCTCTCCAGATGTTACTTTTCACCATTAGACAGTGTTTAAAAATATGTGATTCCCCCTCCCCCTTCTGAGTGCATATAGAGGAGAGACCTTTGGAGGGGTGAGCGGTGGGGGGATGCTGGGTGGGGGAGGGCAGCAGGACCTTCCCCCAAATCAGCCGCTCCTCCGCAAACGAAGCTTTTTCCAGAAAGTGCTGAGCGGGGCATTTTTCAGCCAGCTCTGCTGGGCCGCGGCACAGCATCGCGCGGCCGGCTAACGGAGCCGGGCTCCAGCGGGTCCCTGTGGTCCGGTGCCAAGCCTGGAGGCCTTCAGAACACGTGGCTCATTAACAGCGCGCTTCAGCCACGGCTGGGGCTCGCACAGAGGGCTGGCGCTGCCAAAACGTTTACAAGGCCCGGGGGGCTCAGAAAGGGCCCAAGCTGCAAAGTTCAAGGGCAGACCTGGAGGCCGAGCAGTGCCGTGATCAGCAAAGTACCCCGAGCCTCAAGTGCTGCTCTGCCATTCCCTGGTCCACCCCACCTTCACCTTGCTTTGATAACAGGCTCAGGCTAGAGCTGTCAGGATGCCCAACTCCTCTCCTGGATACTAGTCAGGGATCTGTGTGGCTCTGGGTGCTATCTCTTCTGTTCACTCTATATTCCAGGGTAAAGCCCGCACTCAAACAGCCAAGGATGCTCTAAGAGACCTCACTAGAAGCCCATAGTGCTTCACTAGAAGCTGGACCTGAAGCTGAAACACCAGCTCTGCACCTCCAAGGCCATCCCACTTGGCCACAGCAGGTCAGTAGGTCCGTAACACGATGATGCACATCATCACCTAGACAGCCACAGGCGCTGGGGGTGCTGGTGCTTCCCCCATCCCCTGTGCCGGGCGGCCGAGCCGCGCTCTTCAGCACCTAAAATGAATGTCCTGGCAGTGCAGGCGCTGGAAAAAAAGAAAAAAAAACCTTGTCGGAAGCACAGCAAAAACCCATCTGTGAGTGGAGGAGGTCAAAGAAGAATACAAAGGCTTCTATTTCCCGAGGCATTTGTCAGCAAGACAAATGTGTTTTTTTAAAATTTGCTGCGTTTTCCTAGCTGGCCTCCCACGCAAACGCCAAATGGACTTTCACTCGCATCAAGCAGGGTGTTGGCTTGCGTCCTTTGTAATCCAACGCTCGAGGACTCAGACGAGGCATCGGTTGGATCACTGTTTATTATCAGTAAGCGGGGCATATTTAAAGGAAATGGACAGATTTCAACGCTACATCTATAACTAGTTTGTTGCTGGCGTGTTCCTCTCTTGCCCTTTTTATTTATGTTGAAAATGATAAATGAGGGATTGATGGTTCTAGCTGGTTTATGAATAATCAGGTTATTTCACAGTAAAGCCCCAGGGGAAGGTAATGTTTCTACAGTCCTCCATCAAAGAGAACGCAGTTTGCACTCGTGTGTGTGTGTTTTGCTCATTCTTCCACTGCTTTGCACTTGGTGTGGTTTTGCACCTGCAAGTGTGCATACCCCCACGCACTCCCATGGCACATCCCAGTGCCATCGCAGGTCTCCCGGTCCGTCCAGCCCCGCGGCATTGTCACCCGCAGCCACACATGGGGTGTTGGGAGCAGTTTGCTCTCCGGGGCAGGAGGCGATGGGTGTCTCGGTGGCCCACGCTGGGATGCTGCATAGCCACGGTACAAACCGGGTACTCTGCACGCAGGACCCTGACTGCAGCATTCAGCCCCGATCCCATTTGGATTTCAAGGACCTGCAAATAGCCACTGGTCTCAGGATTTGCTTGTGAGACAGGAAGAGCCCCGGGGAGATGATTTGAATGTTTATGTATATAGAAATGTCTGATCACCGGGCTCAGAACAGGCTCAGGAAGGGAATCTGGAGGTGGTTAGCTGGAGAGGAGGATATTTTTATGCTAGAAATGTTCTATCTGCCTGTGTGCAGGGTAGGAAGGATACGGTGAGAATCAAAGGCTTGGCAGGATGAGCATTTTCATCCTCGTAGATGTGAACTCCCTGTCTGCCTTGGACTCAGAGGCGCAGAGCTGTTTAGGTCCAATATCATTATTAGAAACAGAAAAATAGAGCTCATAAAACTCCCTCCTTACGCCCCCCAAAAAATGCAATTCCAGGACCCTCTATCCTACTCATGAACAAGCCATTCCTGCTTAAATTCCCCCGCTGTGGCCAGGCCCATTGCCAGGGGAAGGGGACTCGGTGCTTTGGCAGAAGCTGTGCAGCCCTGGGGCAAGTCCTCACTCCTCTCCTATGTAACCAGGCCGGGGGATTTATAAACAGGCAGGAGAGCTGGGGACGGTTAACGTGGTGGCAAACCCACCTGGGCAGGCCAAGGGGTAATCCCAGAGGCTGCATCTGTGGTGGGAATTGCTCCCCCAAGCAACAGGCTGAAAATCAGCACTAGATGCACTTCTTACCATGGCTGAGCAGAAACTGCAGAGAGCAGTCAGGAGTGCCAGCCAAGGAAGACACCATCCCATCACCAGACTGAGCATCCAGAGGCCCATACAGCCACCCTGAGGTCTCAGTTGCTGAAGCTAAGGTGCCCCCTGAGAACTGAACCTGCATCACAGGACAAGAGGAAGCTGCAGAGCTGCATCTAGAG
Source organism: Vanellus vanellus (assembly GCF_965231255.1). Taxonomy (NCBI): domain Eukaryota; kingdom Metazoa; phylum Chordata; class Aves; order Charadriiformes; family Charadriidae; genus Vanellus; species Vanellus vanellus. Next base: position 13,034,355 of record NC_138921.1, read on the forward strand.
CATCTCAGGTGGGTTCAATCAGCCTGGGATGGCTGCTCTGAGAAGTAGTTGTGGAGCTGCAGGGTCAGCTGCTCTGGGGCCAGAGGCACCTTGAGGCATATCTGCTGTGAGAGACTCCCATCCCACGTCTGCTCCCCACAGAGATGGCCTAAGTGCCAGTTCAGCATCCTGTGCCAGAGGAGCTGCAGTTCATGCGGGTGGCTGGGATGTGCGTTGGTCCAGGCATGTTGCTGGTGGTTCCTTCCCATGGGCACAGATTCGTGACATTTTGAGGACTGTGACACAACTTTCCTGCTGCTTGGCATTGCCTTGATCTTCCAAAGACACTTCTGCAGGTCCAGGCTGTGACTTTGCTATGTGCTGAGGATAAGGAGCAGAGACCTAAGCCTGAGGCCTTGGACATGGCAGTTTCAAGCTGATGGCTTAGCAGCCGGGACAAGTTTTTACTGCTCCAGTATCAGGTAAGGTTCTTTCTCTGGCAAATCCCTCCATTTTTTGTTGACTGTACATAGCTGTGGAACGAAATTTGATAAAGGCATCTGTTGTTCCCTTACGGCTCTGCTTTGTGGAGTGGAATGGGGATCCCAGCATGTGGGGGCTTATTATTATTAAATTTGTAGCTGCCCATTATCAGCAACTTCTTTTAGGTGAGGCTTTTGGCATTTTACACTCAGCATTCTTGCTGTCTGTAAAACCAACCTAAATCTTTCCTTCTGTTCATAAAGGCATCTAGTCTAAATTCAAAGTCTATCCGTTATAACTTTAGCACCTTGTAATCCCTCAGAGATATGTGCAATTACTCTCTGAAATATCCCAGGAGCAAAACTAATACCAAGCATCATCTGCTTAAATTTACAACATCCAAATGGCAGAGTAAAAGCCACTAGCTTAGGGGTTAGCTCATCTGAGCGCACTTGCCAAGACACATATCCTGCATCTAATACCGCTTTTGCTGCTGAGGATTTAGCTGCCACCTCAGGAATCTTCATTGGACGGCATTCACGTTTTATGGTTTTAGTTAAATAACAGGAGTGCATGCACACGTCCTTCATCTGGCATTTGGGTTTCAATTGAACTAGCCCAGTCCATGCACCCCCTGCCTTCTCCATGTCGTTGCATTTCTGTGGGTGCTTGAGCACGAGCATGCCTCCCAACCTTCATCGTAGGAGCTGTTCGGCCGTGATTTGTGTCAAAAAGCTTGGGATGAGGACACGGGCACTTCCCGTGCACCTGAAGCAAACCTCTTGCATAACATGGCTTTCCTTCTCCTTGCCATTCCTTAGAGTTTAACAGCTGTTTTCATCCAAGTCTATTGACTTCATCCTTATAAATCCAATATGATTTTTCCATAAGGATTAGTGTCAGATTCTCCCTGCAGACATCTTAGGTCTTGGAAGACAGCTGAGCACTCTACTAATAGCTGGCTGGCGAGCCTGAGGCATTTACAGCAATGGCTTTAAAATACACTTCATGGCTAGGCAGGGTTTTAGCCCTGATGCAACCCATCTGCCTTCACGGTTTGGAAAGCCAGGACATAGCAGGGGTCCCGATACCGTACTAGGCTGTGGATACCTGGATATGAAATAAGCATCATGGCAGTTCTTCCTTCCCTTCAAGGCCATGGGAAAGCTGGGAGAGGAATTATCTAGGTTGAATACCAGGGCTCCATAGTTGGGATCGAGCAGGAAGAGGGAAATTTAGGGTGAAGAAACGGTAACCAGCTGCCTCTGTAGGAAGAGTGAGTTTTGCTCGAGCTATTTCAACCTTCCCCGAGCATACGTGACAGAGCAGATTTTACACGTCTGAAACCACAGCCTCCTGACCACGGGGAGCTGGGCTGAATCCCACAGGCCAGGGAGGGAGACACCAAAAGCATTCCCTCTGGATGGGAAAGGAGCATTAAGGACCAAGTAAATGGGTAAGGAAGGGAAAGGAAACTCTGGATACGTCGGCATGACAGTTTGAGCATTTTATTATGATATATAAATTTTGTCTTCTTAAATTACTCTCTATGAGTTGAACAGGAAGGGATTATTGTGGAGGGGGGAATATACAAAAATAAAAGGATATTGTGAACTACTGCATCACCACATATACAACAGTAAAGTACTTTACAAGCACTTAGAGACTCAGACTTACAAAAATAAAAATATGACACATCCTTATGCATTTCCACCAGTAATATGTTCTTTTCTTCATTCTCTAACCTTCAAACACCTTTCAGCCCCACCTTCAGGTCACGGTTCATACAATAGGATACTTTGCTCATTTTGATGGCCATCACAGTATCTGGAAAGTAATTAGTGCCTCCCAAGACTTATAAAATACAATGGTTATCAGAGAGCTTTAGGGGAGATGTTCAGAACAGATCAATTTGTGAGCGATGGGGTGATCCTCAGGGAGCAGAGTTTATCTGGCAGTAAAAATATGAATATCCCACAAGATCCATCATTCCCTATAAAGTGTTCCCCCATCTCCACACAGGGACAACTCTGCATATCTGTGCTTGATACACAGAGTCCCCCACAAGCCTGGAGAGAACAGTGACACTCACAGACTTCAGCGGGACTGAGTAACTGTGATGGAGGATGGATCTGATTTTGTTTCAGCTCTAGAGAAGGCAAGCATACTCTTCCCTGCAGGAAAAAAGGCAGGTTAAAACTACAATGGCTAAGTATCCTAGCTCACAGTGTTCACACACAGAACCTTTCACTTCTAGATCAGATTCATGCAGCCTTTAGTCCTCAGTTTGCTCTACAAAGTCTTTTGCTCATTAACCTTCTAGTGACCTTTCCCATTTTTTAAGACACACTCAACATAAATAGTAAATAGCATTCGCTTCTCTGACCAGCAGCTCACTCAAACACTGCTATCAACACCCAAACCTCATTTCATCATTCCCAGAAAGTATGCACCTAGGGTGCAAATCTGTCTGTATTTCACATTAAGAAAAGTAGAGCTGGCTTAGGAAAAAAAAAAAAAGAAAGAAAAATAAAAAATTAAAGATGAAAGAAGCAGTAAACTGTTTTGGTCAAAGCTGCTCTCTGCGTTTTGTGCAAAGTATTCTGTAAGGTCAATATTTAGTTTGGGTTCCCCCCTTCTGGCCCCAAATGCAACGACAGCAATGCAGGAGACCAGACACAAGCATGCTCTGTTGCATTCAGGGGCAAAACAATCACAGGAATGAAGGGGATAAAGGGCAAACCCCGCACCTTTGAGATAGATAGTGACTTTCCACATTGAAAAAAACAACCTTCCCCTCCCCAAAACAGATGCCTTCTCATCTCAAAAATAACTATTGACAGAAAATAGTTCCTGAAGGCAGAGTCTGACTTTATCTATCAGGCTTACAGGACTGTGGGCAACAGCCACTTTAGTATCCTGGGGAGAAATCGTGTAGCCACAGTCCCAGCTGCTCAAGGAAACTCACCTTTCTAAGCAGGATTTCCATGGTCCAAGTTTATCACTTGTATCTTTCAGAAAATATACATGAACAAAGATCTGTTGGTTGAGATGAATGATGCTCCATTTAAAAGAAAAGCACCTCTCTAGTGGGACTAATCATACCTTTTAGATATACAAACATACTACAGGTAAGGCACTTCTTGGCTGCTGGGAGAGATTCTTATTTGGCAACATACTAACACAAAATTCAGTTTCTGGTGTTTAAGCAAAACAAAAAAAAGTCATTGCTTTTCCCAGTCATGAGCAAGATGAGCTTTGGCTCTTCTGCCACCGCTTAACCCAGCCACAGGGATGGGAGCAATAGGGACAGAGGGTGGGCAGGTAGGGTGGGATCTGTGCTCACATGACGGTGAGGACCTGACCCTCTGTGGTTGTCTTGCCCTCAGGAAAAACAAAGTCCCTTTCCAAGGCCGGCTTTCATTGAGAAGAAAAGCAGCTTGTGATGGGTCCATGGGAGACACCATATTAAGAAGGTATTTTTCAAAAACTTCTACACATCCCAGGGGTACTTGGCAATGTCACAGGTCGGATGTGGTCCAGGGTGGTAGCCCACCATGGTCTGTCCATGGCTCCACAGCTCAAACTGTGTTCAGCAGCCTGGAAATGCAAGCTGCCGGCTGGCTTTTTTTTCTTGACATGGCAAAACCAGAAAAGCTGCTTAAGCTCAAAAAGGCAGGAGCGTGTTAGGTCATTTCTAGTCTATTTGCAAAGAAAACAAAGCACGAAGCTTCAAAGAGGCCTGGCCTGGACATGTGGGGACACTGCAGTGCCAAGGATGCAGCCCTCCATCACACCCTCCCGGGGATCACATCCACCTGTGAGACTTTGCCTTAGCAGCCCCTGTCCCTGCGAGGTCAGAGACCAGGCTGTGGTTCAGGTCTCTCCACCGGATTTGTATCTGCACACTAGTTGTTTTTTTTTGAGGGGTGGGGGTTGAATATTTTTTCTGTTGTAGCCGATGTTTAGGAAGTAGAACTAACAGTGGACAAAGTGGGCAGCAGCCTGCAGCTGGGGAAAACCTGTCCTGCTCAAAGACCAGCATGATCAAAAACTGTAGCTTTGTGCTTGGAGCAGGGGAATAATCCAACTGTTAACAGGAAAAAAGCCTGATGTATGGTCAGCCTAGAGAGTCTCTGGCATCCCTTCAGCTTGGAGGTCAGGCTGTCTCCATGCTTGCTCAGTGGAGGTGCCTGCAATCTAATCTGTCATCATGCAGGGATCTCCTGGGTATGAGTACTGGCCCTGCTTTTGAACCTGGATTACACTGCTGCTCAACTTGGAAACCTACCCCCTTTGCTATAGACTCTCACAGGTGCATGGGAAGAGCCCTCCAGAGCCTTCAAGATGTACCCATGAGGGCAGATGAGTATTTCCACTGGTCACAAGGCTCACCAGCACTTGGCAAAACAAGATGAGCTAGCAAGTAAGTGCATCACCAGCTTGCATTGCACTGCAACCACGTTCATCCTAGCTTCAGCTGCCCGAAACTGATGTTTGCTGGAGCTCTGGGGAGAAGGGTTGCTTCAGGCTTAATAGTCCCTTTGGAGGCAGATGTTGCTTTTCTAAGCTTTGATGCTGACAGTCAGTGACAGCAAAATCTGAGCAATAACAAATATAATCCTTGTTTCTGTGTTGCTGAAAATAATTCAACAGTAGGTGGAAGCCCTGGAAATCCTTTGAGAGACTTCTCCCTCCCAAGTCCTAACTCCTAAATAGAGACGCAGAGTTCATCACTGCCATAGCACACATCTTTCAGTACTAACGATGCTTCAGCTGTCAGGATTTAAGTTTGTATATAAAGACCTTATATTTACCTCTGGTGGAAAAATTGTGCTTCATTTTAAACAAGAGAACTCTGTTTCATAAAGGTCACAGTTCTGGTCACATTTACCAATTGCCTTTTGAAACTGATGGAAAAAGTATCTTTGTAAGTCACTATGTAACTAATTTTTTTCTAAATTTGACAGATTTTTTTTTAATCTCTCTGAATTTGTGCGTCAACTGTTCTGGGCAATCAGCTATGTCTTGTTGACATTGTTAATAGGTTTTCTGACTTGGCTGCTCAGTTGTGTTCTGAAATAACTCAATCAGACTCGCAGCAAGTCAGGAACAAAATGGAAAGTTTAGAAGAGGGAAAGCTGGAAATTAATTTCCAGAGCTGTGTGGTTATTTTCTAAGTCTAGGCTCTTCTGAGCAGCATGCAAAAATTCTTGGTAAGATTTCTGGAGACAATTCCATGCCATTTTCAAAGGTTATATGTTTATAGGAATCCAGGCTCTTGCAGATTTTCAGCGAGCTACTAAAGTGAAGATGTACTGGGAGATGTGACTCATGAGTGGGGAATGGTTTAACTTAAGGATGGCTGCAGTGACTCCTGCTCTATGTTTCTTGATCCTATTGAGAGACAGCTCAGCTGTTTGTGAAGTACCTGTTGAATTGCTACACCCTGGCTGATTAAAGAAAACCTGCACGGACTTGGGCTCTACTTCAAGCTCTACACCGAGAAAGTTTAGCTGCTCCTCCACAGTCAGTGAAGCTGTCCATGCCACAGGTATGGAAGCTATTGAGAGGGTGAGCAACCTTGCTCATGAGCTTCTGCACTGGCTTCTTGCTAGACAGCATCTTCCTGTACTACACTCCTCGCTGCAACACGGCCATACCCAGAAAGTAAAAAGGTTTGCAAGTGTGTGAAGATCCCAGTAAACTGGGTGTTTGAGACAATGAACAGCATGGCACACTTGGACTGACAGTACTTCTGAAGAAGAGCACTGGGCTCCTCAATCACTTGGACACTTATAGAAAACATCCCTTCTTCAATCATCTCCCTCTCCTGGCTGGGCTCACAGAAGAGGTGGCCGTGCATCACAGCCCTTTCTCCCATCTCCTGGTTGTGCTGTGCGTTGCTATGGTATATAAACATCTAGCTGCTAGCAAGAGCACCACGCGCCTGTTTTCTTCCTCTTTTTCTTGGTGACAATTCCCACTCCTCCCGGTAAGTTAGGCCTGAGGTTACTGCAGTGGTGTAATATTGCAGCTATCTCCCAGATGAGCTTTTGGAGCAATCTGTAATGTTTTGATACAAATAACTGCTTCCTCTGCATTTAAACTCTAAGAGACCTGGCTTGGTGTAAGCTGGGCAGACTGGACGCTGACTCTGCAGCTGGGTCTTTCCTTTGCAGAGATCAAAATAGCACTGAAGGTTACAGTAAGTCTCACCTATGTGCTGGATGAGACCTACAGAGCTCACAGGGCAGCACTCTGTTACGGATAATAGGGTCCTTTGTCATCTTGATTTCATCTAAATACAAGTCAAAAATAGATACACTTGGAAAAAAACAAAAATAAAATCCAGATCATGAATGTCAGGAACGTCGCAAAATACAAGCCAGCCTCTCACTGATCAAAACCATCCCATGCCCTGCAAGCCTCCTCCCAGCCAGTTCAGCCTCACCCAAGACAATGTGTTCTCCAGCCATTAATATTCAGTCACCATCAATGAAGGCCCAGCCAGAGACCCAGCAAAGGCCACAGCCTCCTTGAGGTCACAAGGTTGCCAGCGGCAGGGCGGATCAGAGGGTCTCGCTGTAGATGACACACGGGCTGGTTTCCTCACAGAGTTCCAGCTGCACGCTGGAAGCAAACCAACGCTTGGCACAACCCAAGCTGTAGTTGAGGGTGGTCCGGTAAATGTTCTTGGCACGCTTAGGAAAAATGATGGTTGTGCTCTGAAACCTCAGTGGCTTCTGGCGGGGCTCAAAGATCAGCTGGGACTTGTAGTTCCGCCAGGTGCAATTGGGAGCAGCAATGACTGTCTCGCTGTAGGTGGTGACGGTGGGGATGGGGCCGTAGAAGATGTCATCCCGATAATGCTTCTCAGAGTCGTACTTCACCTCAGAATTGCACCTACAAAGGACAGCAGGGTATCAGGAACACAGCCCAGGCAGCAAAGGAGAGAAGACAGGCAGGACTCTTCTCTAGCCCTTTGGAGCTGGCAACTTTTATGACCTCTTACTGCACAGACACTGGGGCAGCCACCAATCCTACAACCCAAACGGAGAGCCAAGAGGACTCCTTCCTCATGGTGAATCTTGGCAGAACCCCACCTTGCTGTCAATCCATCTCAGCTTTTCTGCAGTGCACGTGCACAGAGGACGAAGCCTGCCTGGTCATGCCAGGGCAGAAAAAACCTTGTTGCACAGGCTCCAGGCAACCCGCTTCTTCCTCTGGTTTCCTCCATGAGCCCCACTCAGCTCCATGGGCCTCAGCTACACTGGAGGTAAACACCCTGTTAGCAAAGGACATCAAGAGGTGATGAAACCCCTCAGCTGGGGCAGGTCAGAGGCTGAGGAATGGACATTCACCTATGGACTGTGCAAGAAAAGCTTGAAATCCCAGGAAAATTCTTGATCCAGCCTTTTCCTCTGCATTTTTAACAAGCACAGCCATGCAGCATCAACTTGAAATGCTGAGGGCCCCTGCCAAACAAAGGTACCCTGATCATTGACTCACGGTAGGTCTCACCACACTCCCTGCTGCTAGGGCTAGGCTTGGTGAATGTCACTGCTCCAGTCACCAGGCTGAGTAGATGCTGCTGGTGGGCCATGGGCATGGGATGTCACGCTGGGGTCAAGGGGAACCTACTTCTCAACACAGTATGTCTGCTGCTGCTTTCACAGGCTCTGTTGTCCATGCAAGCTCTGACTTGGCAGGAAAATAACATAAATTAGGTCTTCATAGATGGCAGAAGCATGGTGTAATGGACAGTTGAGCTGTCAAGGCTGTGTGTTTGTCTGTTTTGTCTTTATATTGCCTTGCCATCAGAGCACAAAGATGCCCAAGCTAGCTAAAATCAGAGGTGAGGTTGCTTGTTGGGGCCTACAGAAAATCCAAGCAATGATCAAATCACAGGTAAAGCAGAGAGATGCTGTGGGCTATGGCTGCCCAATATCCAAGCCACTGGTCTCAAAGGAAGTGGCCATGTTAACAGCCGTCAGATGTCTCTGCTGGCCTCCAGAAGGGACGTATGGAAACCAGGCCACATAAAGGGCTTTTCCCAGAATCCTTGGCCGTGGGGAACAGCAGGACTTTCACTTGTTTTCCCCGCTCCCCAAACGCTCCTCTGGCAATCAGCAGCCAAAGAATGTGCAGCTCCACGTAAAAAAGATTAAAAGCTGGGTGTGTGCTTGTCATTACCTCCACCCGGAGGGGGGTTGACTGATTGTGCACTGCATGTAATCTGAGCTGCTGTAATGTATTTTGCACAGCTAGGGTGTAAGCAAGTCATTCAGCACACATAAAACAAGACTCCGATGTAATCACCATAAAAACATGCCTGCTGGCAGTTCCTCAGCAAGCAGAGATTTACTGGGGTACGTTTCCAGAGAGGCGTTTGCATAGGTTCAGAAGAGTGGGAATTGGGTTTACAGTCCTCCCACTGTCCCTGCCCCAAACTGTGTGTAACTGCTCCATGCTGTTTGCAGAGTACATTCCACACCAGCAAAAGAGTGAAAGAAGAGCAGAGACGAATGTTTATCCATCAGCACCAGCCCCAGAGGAGCTCAGAACACCTCCATCGCTTGAGGGACCACGTCCTTATAATGAGGAACTCATCCTGTCTCTGTGGGCTGGTCTAATGCTGTTTTCTCTGCTGCAAGGGCTAAGAACAACAGGTGCCAATTATAAAGGTTTTGCTTCTTCTGAGGATACAAGTCAGCAGGGAACAGGATGAAGACCATGAGGTTACTTAGTGGAGGCCATCAAGCCTACAGGTGGTAACGGTTTTCTCTCATAGCCTTGGATTTGAGCTGGCCTTGGAGGGAAAGTCTGCTCTTACAACCTCTCTCCAGTTCTTGCCTCCTCCCCTCCACCTCTGCTGCTGTCAGTGTCTTTAATTCAGGCACTACTCTCCCACTTGTCCCTCCCTTCCCATCAAAATAACCACAACTCCCATCTGTAAACACATTTTAATTTTTTGCAGAAGGAAAAGCTCCAGGAAAAAGACAGAAATCCCCACGTACCCACACAATCCCATCTGTACCTGATTTCCTGCATGGGCTCAGGAGTGACCTCAATGCTTTCTCCAAAAAACACAGGGTACATTCGAGGCCTCATCTCTGGCATGGATGGGTTCAGGAGCAGGTAAGGCATCTGCAGGAAGAAGAAGAGCACAGGAAGTGTTGGGACACCACAGATGAGGTTGGCACAGTCCATAATGTGCTGTGGCTGGCAGGTGAGCAGCCAGCAGCAGCATGGTCGGTGCAGGAGACACCAGTGCCTCCAACCTTGCTGAACTCCATCTCCTCAGAGTCCCATGGGAGATACTGCAGGTGACAGGCTCTTTGGCAATAAGAACAGGTGACTGTGGCAGCATTAGGACCAACTTTTTCATGCAAGCTAAGCTTGCTTTGCTTGTACCCTCAGCATCATTCAGCTCTCCCTCGCAGTCCCTGTCTTTTCCAGGTTTGTACCAGGGCCCCTGGTTAGCATTGTCAAGTTGCCAAAAAACAGCCTTAGGGTGGTTGGCAGAGAACGGAACCATTAACCCCCATCCTCGCACAGACAAGCCTTGTACAGACCTTGCATTCAAGATGCCTTGACTTTCTGATCTGCCACCTGTGGCTGTATCAATTTACAGGCTGACTTCCAGTTCCCAGGCTGATGAGATGCAGCAGGATGCCCTCCACCCACCAGTACCACCCTCTCTACCTCCTTCTGCCCAGCGCATCGCCCCAGGTAAGTGACTCTGCCCAGATCTCTGGCACTCCATGCTGCAGCATCTGTTCACTGAATTTTAGGCCTTCATTTCCACTTCCTTTCTTGTTTCTCATAGGCATTGCAATTGTTTGGGGGTTTTCTTTAGCCCTGATGTTGCCTTCATTTTTATGAATTAACAACTCTTACAAAGACTCAAAGTGCCCCAGCATGGAGAAGTGCTCCATATAACACAGAGACAGAGCCTAAGCCTGCTGACTTAAAAGATATAGGTCTACTTATGTGAGATGTTTATATCTATATATATATGCACACATACACATGCATATATATATGCTGAAAATAATGTACCCCTTGCAATGATCCAGTGGGAAAAGTGGTAGATTTGCTGCTGCTGAAGTCTCTGTGCCAAAAATGGCTGTCATGGTCCAAGGGACATTCTAGTTACCCATGCACAACTGAGTGTGGGGTGAGACAATGGGGCACCTTGTGGCCTCTGCAACACAGGAAACCAGTTTCAAGCCAGGACTTTTTAATGAATAGAGGTGCTCCAACTCATGACACCGAAAACTGGATTTTTAAGACTAATTACACCCTGAAATTAATTACTTTGACAGATTGTCACAGTCCAGCCTAGCCTCCTCTGACCACCACAAAAAAGAGTAATCCTACTTCTCTATACTGGACTGCTCTTAAAAATCAGTTCCCACATATAGGGATCCTGTGTCTGGTGTGTGGACCAAGCCCAGCACCTAATTAAGCCTAATCCGGCCCTCCTGGAAAAATGTCATTGCAAGTTTTGGTCCCTGCCACCACTTTTCTGTTGGCAGTGATTTATGACACACAGGGACACAGGATCTCTTTAAAGGAGATGGCCGGCAGCCTCTGTGTAGGATTCTCTAGATGGCCAAAGAGCTCATGGAGTTTTTCCACCTTCCACCATGCATAGGCCATACGCACTAGAATCACAGCCGTATTTCATCAGTGTAAGTCAGGAAGATCATCTCAGGACTCACAGAATCCAGTGACAGTACCTGAGGATTGCGACTCCTTTCCACCTTCCCCAGCATTTTCTGGTTGGGTGGTACAGGAGGGAACACTGGAGCTGTGACCTGGTTCCTACTGGTAGTGCTGGGTAAGAGGCATTGCAGTTTGTGCCCTACCCTGTACAACATGCAGGTCCCCAAATGCTTGCCACGTTATCCCTCACGTTGCTGTTAACTGGCAAAGCTCTGTTGAGTCTGCTCAACAGCATCAGGTCTCACTAGCTGAGGACTGGTTTTCTCTAGTGGCTTGGTCTTTCTGCCTTAGGCTCAGGCAAAAAATACCATTGCTTCATCTGAATTCGCCAAGCCCTTCAATTCTGTGTCCCAAAGCCACAAAGCTGTTTACTCTTTCCATACTGAAATATCCCTGCACTTTACTACGGTGTTAAACTGTAAAGTAAAATGGCCAACCTCTCTTTTTGATTTAATATTTCTGTTCCATTGTCAAGAAAGGACAATATTTGCATAGGTGGGGGGAAAAAAAAAAAAGATATGTTCATCCTCACTACCAAACACTGGCCAAAAGGCAAAGTTCATTCCTGGATTGCTTTCAACACTCTTGACAGGGGAGGGCAAGGGCAGCCTTTCTGGTCGTAAATAAAGCTCTTTGCTTCTGAAATGTGAGTTGTTTTGATCAGACAAGCCTCAGTTCCCAAGGGTGCAGATCTCCAGCTTTTAACAGTCTGCACATGGCCAGAGCTCTTTCTAAAGACATCTTGTACACGAGGAGAGGTTCACTTGGGTGCAGGAGTCAAACACTATGTGCACACAGCAAGCTTTGGGGGGTTCATCTGCAATGAGATGCAGATTGCTTTAACTGGTGAAGGAAGAAAGGCTGGGATACGTGGCCCTCCTTCAGGAGACCGTTCTCTGTCTCTTTATACTCCTGTGGCCATACCTGAGATGGCAAAACCCCAGATGAGAACCTGCCCTCTTTTTACAGTGCCCACTTAAGGAGAGGTCTCTGCTTGCAGATGAGGTGAGAAAATTATCAACTTTCCTCCTTCCTTTGAAAAGCTCAGCTTAGCAAAAGGTATTTCCAACTTCCCAGATGAAACACTGAATTTGCACAGGGCACAAAGGTGGGCCTTGTCCTGTAACCTGAATAACAGACTTAAAGGTATGAATACCTCTTACTGGAAAATATTTGAATGTCCTATTTTTACCATGAACCATGACTCTCAGCACAAAGCAATGCTGACGTGGAAGTGGTTTCGGCTCTTATATCCCATCCTGAGGACAATGCTGCTGACCAGGGTGCAGGTTTGCAACAGGCTCTGAAGGGAAAGACCCTGCTCTTGAACTACCACTGCCTCTTCCAGCACCACCCAGATTTTTTTCATTGGGCATCCACCCAAGTCCATGCCTGACACCTGACCCTCCATGTGACCGGACAGCCTAAAAAAGTACATCTGGAGTGCTCTGCGCACCCTGCTCTCTTCATGCACTGCCTTTGGGCAGCCTTTGCAATGCTCACCTCAGCTGGGGAGGGGCAATAGCTCTCTTTGAGTGTAACCAGCAAGTTGGTCGTTTGCTGTTTCCCGTTACAAGTAAAATAAGTCACAGCCACCAAAGACAGTTTCACAAACTGGTACCAATCCCCCCAAAAAGTGGAGAGGCAGAACAGAATTGGGAAGGGTCTTCTGTCCCAGCTTCTAAACAACAGATGTTTTCAGCCATGCTGCCAAAACTGATTGCAAATTTAGATAACCAGAAAAAAAGGTTGGGAGGCAGTGGTCTGAGCCGCATAGGCATCCCAGTGTTGTCTTACTGTGACTTTAGCCTATGGGAGTTTCTTCTTTACTTCTACTGGCCAGTGACAAGTGAAGATTAGGTAAAATGGAATAGCTGTGATTTAAGCTGCTTTTCAGATCTAGATTAGCTTGCTAGTATGCTAAAAAACAGGCTCAGATAGATGGTAACCATGAGCTGCTTTGCTAGATTAATGCAGGAGAAAACCAAATCTCTTAACAGTTCCGCAAAGGGCATCTGTAAAGTGCAGTTTTAAAGAAGCAGTTTTAAAGAACCCATTGCTTCCAGGCAAACAAACCTTCACACTTCTTGCTAACATATGCTGACACTAATCGTGCTCTAAACATCCCTAGAGATGAAGATGCGGGAGGCGAGGTCCTTCCTGTGGCTTAGCAGGAACATCGCTGGGGCATCTGGCCCCCAGCGTTTGTACGGGAACAGGCTTCACAGCCCGCTGTGTGCTGCGGGTGCTGCTCGGTCAGAGCATGGGCACAGAGGCAAGCGCCGTCTGTTGAAATCACAAGTCCCACAGCAGGGAACGGGAAACAAGAACACGCCGCAGAAACAATACCAGCATGGAGGGAGAAAGGGAGGGTCTGTCGTGCATGACTGAAATCAATCATAGTCCAAATGTTGCCACTGAATTTGGTGAGAGCAGGATTAAGTCATCTCCAGGTTAGTTCTGGATGGAGCAGTGATGAGACCATTATTGTTGTGGGTTATAGTCTACCTTGCTCTGGGGAGGGAAGGGTGACAAAAGGCATTTCATAATGCATTTCATATGCTGTAAACGAGCATCAACTTCAGACCTGCAGGCTTGGCTTGATTAATTTAGAAAGCTGGAACAATTGCGGACATTGGGAAGGCAAAGCCAGCAACTTTACCACCCGTCAGAGACCGTTACAGATTCACATTTATCTACCACAAGTAGTACCGTGAGCTGCTGCAGTCAGAAACCTTGAAGTCACCTGGAAGTCTGCACATGGAAGACGTAAATAATTTACAAAGCACGGTCTAAAAATAGAGATCATCTGTAAGACCCTGCAGTCTGCTCAGCAAACAAGCAACTGAATTGCTTGAACAGAGTGAAAGGGTCACTAAACAGTAAGCACAGTTTTACATAGCAGCAACTGAAAGGCATTTCAGATGACATTTTGTTTCACCTCCAGTGATGTTCTGAAATCTCTGCTCCTCCATCTCACCTGCAGTTGGGAAGCAAGGAATAGGGGATATGAGCTTTCCAAAAGATTTGTCTTTGGGGCTGAAATGTTATATGCTTGGCACATGTCAAAAGCTGGCTTTTTGGCAAGAGTTTGACACCAGCTCCTTCCAATCTGTCTTAAGGTAAAAACAAAACAAAAATGTCCTGCCTGTCAAAAAAAATACTGACTCAATTCTTTTTCCTTCTGCACAGGAATGGTTGAAAGAAGAGGAACCCTGAACTGCTGAGCTCCCTTGAGAAAATGCTGATCCTTGGCTCATTTCTAGCAATCACTCAGTGATCTTCGGACACTTCAGAAATAAGGTGAGTTTCCCTGTTACCCTGCACCACAGATGGGCTGGCAGGGAGCAGAGCTTGTTGCACACTCCTGGGGGTCACTGATAGTGAAGAGGAGAAACCCACATGTCTTTAGATCAGGCTGTCCACAAGTGATCCACAGTTGAGGTCTGTCTATCCGAAGAACAAACCCTGGGGCTGCTGTGCTGGAAGGCTACAGCTGGGACCTGATTAATCTTTCCCAGTAACTGGAGCTGTGCTGTTAATTATCAGGTGCAGCCCTGCAAAAGCCACCACAACCCTGTAATCATTATGCAGGGAGAGAAGGAGTCTGGTAGTCCAGGAAGGTTGAGGTGAAAGGGAAGATACGGGAGAGCTCGAAAAGTGAGTCCCATGTGTACATGTTATGCCCTCTAAACAGAGCCAAGATGAAAATTAAGCAGTAAATGTGCTATAATTTTTATTTCCTTTCTGGTATGTAATTTATTTCAACCAGCAAAGGGTTACGGTATTATTAAAAAGTTGAAGTGCTTTCTTGTTTGGCTGCATTTTTCCCTGTCTTAACTCTGATGCCTTTCAGGCATGTAACAGCCTGGGCAGCTAAACTCCGCTTTTTTCAAGTAGCACATACATAGACACAGATAAAATCGGTTGCTGAACAGAATTCAATCTACAGCTAACCAACAGCACTTCCTTTACAGTGGCATAAGTATTATGGGGGGCTCTCACTTTAGGACAGACATGCATCCTTCAGCTCCATGTCATTGCTTTGTACCTGCCACAAGCGCGTTCTCAGTGACTGGTTCCTGGGGGTATTTAGATCACAGAGGTCTGAACAACAGCAAAAATAATATAGTGGGCAGAATAATACTATTTTACCTCTAATAATTATGTAGAGTCAGTGGGCTCTGTTAAGATACTTTTCATTTGGGGTAACTTACAAGAATGGAAGCAGAGTTATCAAGTAATAAACAAAGATGAGGAAAAAAGTGCCATGAAACTGGCCTGAAATATACCTACTATTCTTCAGCTTCCAAATTCCAGGCAGCAAAGCAACAAATTGAAATAAATACACCCCCCAAAACCTTTCCCCAGAAAGCAAGAAGGACCAGAACTGACCGACTCCTTTTGCTATGGTTGTTATGTGGAAGGCACTAAGATGTGGCATTAGATCTCCAGGGACTGTAAGGGGAAATGGTTTTCCAAGTGCGAGGGCTGCAAACAGGATACAGCTTCCCAAATTCCCAGCTCCTAACTTAGCTGGGGCATAAGCAAATCTCTCACCACATTTTCCCACTATGGTAACATGTCAGGTCCATGAAAATGTCACTTTACTCAGCTGTTATTTACAGCTATAATGAAAGATCTAGCTGAGTTATTTGACACACATCTACATTCTCCGCTCTAGCTGATAAGCAGTATTTGTTTAACAGACCATTTATTTTCCCAATATCTTCACGTATTGCACATTACGAGTAATTTATACTAGAGCCGGATAAGATTTTATTTGGAGGTGATAACAGTAAATGCAGACCTCAGGTATAAAGCAGGACTTTATTATTTCAAAGAATTACATCCCTCCTGCCTATCTCCCTCTTCTATTTCAAGTGTGAAGTGTGTGCTTTGCTTATTGTCCACAGCGTTACGCAGGGACGCAATGGAAATTTAAAAGCTAGAAGACACCACCCTAGATACAGCCACGTTTTTCAGAGTCGATGATGAGACTGCTATGATGATGAGACCACTTCGCTGCGGGTGTTGAACCAAGGAGGAAGAGGAGCAGGCGCGTGTTCAGAACTGGATGGGGCTGAGGCTCCAGGGACAACCAGGTGGGGTTAGCCTTTGCCAGGCAGTGGATGCAGGCGTGAAACTAAAACCATCGCCAACTCCTGCCAGGAGAATTCCTGCAGGATCCTGCCCCATGGGAGCGGTTCAGAAGTGGGTCAGGATGCCGGGCTGCAAATGCCAGCCCCGGAAGCAAGCCCTGCTGCTGTGCCAGATGGGTGCCTCACTTCCCGCACAAGCCTGGGGCTTTCCCCAGAGCTGCTGGGACCCACGCAGGCTTGGAGAGTCGTGTCACCTGCTTCATGTGCGGGCTGCAGGCTGGCTCAGTTGGGGGTGCTGGGCCTTTCTCACACATGTACTTTCCCTGTAGGTGTTGGCAGGTCTGGAAGTTACATACTGCCTGGAAACCCTTTGATGCCCATGTTCCCCACCCAGTCCCCACAAAGTCCCCCCTTCCTGGAGTGATTTCAGTGTAGGGTGAGATGCTGGCTCTGTGGCCCAAGGGCTCTTCAAAATGCAGCACGTCAGTAAGAAGTGTTTTGGTTTGCTTTTTTTTTTTTTTTTTTTAATATCAGCCATAAATCCAACCGAGTTGGCACACATGCTGACCTAGACCCCATTGGTGGGACCATGCCTGTGAAGGCTGTGCCAAGGGACAAGGTATCCTCCTCCTCCTCCGCACTTGAGATGAAGCTGGAATCTCCTCCCACCACACAAGACTGATTCTGGCACCACATCGTTGTCCAACTCAGCTCCTGAATGTAAGTACAAATTCCCTACGTGGGGGCATTCATCTGACAGCAGACCCACTGGGATATAGTCCTACAGAAGTCAGAAGTGCCTACTCAGTGAGGCAGGCTGAATGCACAAATACTTAAGTCTTTCAAATAAAGGAACTCATTGCAGCAGCAACGGTGTTGGGAAGGGACAAAAAGTCTGCTGCTTTAAGATGGCACAACTGCTAGTTCTGCAGATGAATGTGATCCTGATCTCCTGTGATAACCATTAGGAGTCATGCTATTGAATGCAAAGCACTCATTTTGCACAGCCCAAAAGCAGTTATTCTGGCCTAAAACTATATCTCAGGGCAACAACGACAGGGAAAACTCCAAGCAGATCTGGCTACTTTGATGTCATTTCATCCCCTGCTCTTCCAGTAACTGCTTCTTTGTGCGTATTATTAAGAGTTTCATTTCATTGTATTTACGTTCCTTTTGGCCCAGCATTACACGCAACGCCTAGAGAATTCAGTAACCCAAGTCCTAAGAATCAATTTAATCATGTTTTAGATTTAAAAGGCAGAACTAGGTGAAAGTCACCTTCTATTTTCATTAAGATATTTGCACCTAAGCACAAAACAATTGACAAATTCCCTACATGGACTTTATTTGAAGAAATAAAAGCCAATTTCTCCTGCACTGCAAGTAAAATGCAAAAAAGAAAAAAAGTCCCTAAATGGTGTTGAACTTGTGGTATTTATGACTCTGGCCCTAAATTGCCTTTCATATTTTCTTGGATCCCAAAGCTGTAGCCAAATTGGCTGGTTAAATGTGAATAAATGGTGCATTGTCTTTGAAACAAAGTCGTGCTTATTAAAGAGAAGAGAGTTTACTTTTTCGGAGTCACAGTTAATAACACAAAGCAGAGAGAGCACAGATTTTACACACAAGAAAGTATTCGATAAGGGCATGCAATCTCATTTTAGTCTGTATGAGAAGAGCTGTCCTAGAGCAGAAAACTTCTTCAATATATTTGTGAAGTTGGAGCAATATAGCTGACTGCAAAAGAACGCAACTGGGTTCAGACTGGTGGTTTTGATAGGTCCGCAGCAAGGAATAGTATGAAATACTTCCCACAGATCTGGAATGTTGTTTTCTTCACCTGACAGCAATTTATTGTAACCGTACACACTAGAAGTTTTGGCTGTTACTGGCTGAGCTTATATATGGTTTTATAGTATTATAGCACAAAGAGTACAGGCTGCATTCCTGGCCCTGTCACGTTTATAAGCAAAACAAACACTAATATAACAGGCGATTAAAAAATGCATGCCTTGCTGTGCAAATAGCTGCAATTATTGATTTGCCAATTCTGCATGCTCTGATGAACAGCAGAGTAGTAGAGTTAAACAGAAGCACATTCACGGATTGCATAATTGCTCATAGATCTGCAAGTCCTTGTTAAATGGCAAGATTAAAGCTAATTAGACACTGAAATTCAGAAGTATGAAGCAAGCAATGCTCTCCATATTTTTCCTGCTTTCTCAACTGCTGCAAGTACAGTATTTGCAGGGTGGAAATGAGAAGTAAAACTCTTTGTATAGTCAAACAGAGTGAAAGTTCCTATTTACTTCATTATTTTGCAGTGTACCAAACAGTCAGAGTTAAAGAGCACAGCCCTGCACCACTCCAAATAATATGGTCAAATTGGTTTCAGTGTTAGTATCTCTGCAACCTTCTGTACCTACTAAGGGCAGGCAACATCCACAACGTATGAAACCCATACTCCAGTACGGGCTACCCGTGCTGTTGCAATGTGATATAAAATTTGGAAACATCTACAGCATGAGTTCCTCTGAAACATGTATAATGTTCATTTATGATCAAAATAAAAAAATGACTGGAAAACTTAATTTTGCCTTACACAGATCACAGAAATAACTTTTTTTTTTTCCCCGTAGGAGTCAAGCACTAAAACTCTCAGTCCTAACAGCCCAAGAGCTGAAACAGGTTTTTCCTCATGCTCTTTCATCTTTGATATCTAAGGGCTTTCTTGGGAGGATTGGTGGCCAACTGTCATATTACTGGAATGGAGGCTGTCATATCCCCATTACAGAGCTTTGCAGACACTTCCACCCCAGCTGTTTTCTGGTCCAGCAAGCCTTCATTCATCTTCCTCCCACGTTTTATTTCACAAATACATAGCAACAGCCTGATCCTGCCATATCAGAGGCACGTGGGTAACTCTTTGTACATAAACAGTCCCATCAAGATGGCACGCACGTCCAGGCATCTGCAGGTAAGGCTCCATATTTGGAACTGCAGCGTTAGCAGGTTTCTGATTTGATTTTCATAATTAACACCTCACACCCTACCCACTTTAGCCTGGTGAGGAGGAGTCATTGTTCATGGGGAAAGTTTTGGCATGTTTGGGTGTAAAAGGCAGTTGTCAGTAATATGCTAAAATAGCCTTAGATCTTGAGAAATTAAATAAGGGTGTGAGAAGTCATTGCAAAATGTCTCTCCCAGGAAGAAGTCTCTGAATTGTCACTAATCCACAGGTACATAATTCTTTCCCATGGAAATTCTTTTCCATGCAGTTTTTATTCCATATAGAAGCCAATTAATTGTGTTGAATACACCTACAAATGTCTTTTATATATGTTAAAAAAAAAAGTTAAAGATCCCTGGGGAAGAACTTTCATCATCCTTTAAAAAACTCCACCAGCATTACTTACACTCTGAACTTTGTGTTTTAAAAACATTTTTTATAGCTAAGGGATAGAAATAAACAAATAAAGCAGAATAATAGTCATAATAAATCTACCCAAATCCTACTCCACAGTCAACCGCTTCACCGGCACTCCATCAGGCTAACTGAAATCTATAGTGCTACTGCCAGCTGTCTGAGCATACAAACCACTAACCCTGCCCAGCTTGGCCACGCAGCGCAGAAACCTTCCAGGCAGGCTCATGCCACAAAACCCCGCTCCAGCAAAGGGCAGTGGCACACAACCTTCCCCAGCCCATGTCTCCATACCAAGTCCCCAGACAGGCATCTGTACCCTGCCCTGAGTTAACTGACAATTTTGTCTTTCTTTTCAGCAAGGGCTCCAGCAAACGTGGCTCCACACTCCTGACAAAACAAATGTGGGATGCTGGAGTGTAAGGATGGCTGGGAGCCGGACTCCCCTGCCTCGGTCCAGACGGATGCAGCTCTAACCTGTATCTACCACACACGACAGTGTCACTGAAAAGCAATTACACTTTTCTGTTCTTGAGGTAAGCAGGGGAGCCCATTCAGACCTGGGTTTCACTCCCACGCCGTTATTAAGAGTTTACCCAGCCAAACTGCCAACACTTCTGTGAGCATATCGCAAAAACCCCGGCCAGCATCGGGCCAACCCCCTGCCTGGGCACACCAGTGGCAGTGCCAACATCGGACTGCAGCCGCCATGGGGCACAAGGAGAGCCCTCAACCACCAGTGCGGGTGGCCAGGCACCGAGGGGGGACACAGCCCAGGGGTGCCCCAGTCTGTGGGCACAGCCCCTTTCCTCGCTGCCCCCTGTGCCGGGGCTTGGCCGGCCCTTCACCCTCCCGGGGCCAGAGAGGACAGAGCTCAGCGCCCAGTTTGGCTCTTACCACTTTGCCGTCCTTGGCCTCTCGCCGGTGCCCCGGGACCGGGGGGTCCGCACCACCGCTGCCCCCAGCTCGGCCCTCACCGGGTGAGAGGGAGTAGAAAGGGGGACTGGGGCTGGGGGGCAGCCCCGAGTCCGGGCTGTCCAGCAAACCTTCCCGGCTCTTCTCCTTCAGGCTCTCGTCCATCCCTTGCAGCTGGAGGTGACCTACCATGTCTGGGGGGCAGCGAGGGGGCCGCAGCGGGAGAAAATCCTCCAGCGCCGCCCACCGCCGAGGGAGTGAAGGGTAAAGGAGCCCGGGGGGATCCCCCTGAGTCCCGATCGCCGCCACCAGCCTGCCGGAGCCCGGGCTGAGCCTGCTGCGGGGCAGAGAGCCAGCATCAGCCGGACCGGGCTGCCCCGGCCGCCTCCCCTCCACCCGGCCCCCGCGCCCTGCCCGACCCCCGCCCGTCAAGGCGGCCCCCGGGGAAGGGAAGAAAGGCCCGGTTCTCCCCAGCCCTAGCCCCAGCCCCGCGGGGGATGCGGCCGTTCGGAGCGCCGGGGCGGCCCCGCCGGCAGGGAGCGCTGGGCGCGGCGGGGGACGGGACAGGGACGGGCGGGCCGCTCTCGTCCACAGGCTGCCGCCGTCCGCCCGCCCGCCGCCTCCCGGCGGCCCATTTATCCGGAGAGGGTGGGAGGGGAGCCGGGGAGCGCCCTCCCCTTCCCCCGGCCCCCCAGCTCTGCCCCGGCCGAACGTTTTCAGGCACTTCCCAGGCAGGGAGCGCGGTTGGCGCCGCCCGCCCGCCCTCTCCCCCCCCCCCCCCCCCCCCCCCCCCCGCCGGGGCGTCGTCCCCCGAGGAGACCTGAGGCAACCCCCGCACACGGCGGTACCCCGCGGCCTTCGGGAGAGGGGCCTCCCCACCCGCAATCACGGAGCTGCTGTTTCCCTCCGCTGATTTCCCTCACTTCTGTCTGATTTTTCCCTCACTTCTGTCTGATTTTTCCCTCAGTTCTGACTTGCACCCCTCTTTCACCCCCAGACCCCCCAAAGCAGCTTTGCCCCTCAGCGTCAAGGCACGTGGGCATGCGGGAAGCACTCTTCTCAAGAGCCATCGTCCCTCTTCACTTTGAGGGGGCTGAGGGTGGCTTCACTGAGGCAGCGGGTGACCATGGCAGTGTTGGCTACCGGGGTGTACAAGCCCACCATAGCCCCTCTCCCGGCCATACCCTCATGGCAGTCCTTACGCCTCCCACTTAGTGCAGCCTAAACCACAATCTTTTTCTTAGGCTCCAGATCTGCTGGTCCACAACCACCAAGGAGCTGGCCTCCCCGTCCCGGCCATGGTGTTCGAGGACACCATAGGAGGGCATCCCAAATCCCAGCACGGCCGATAGCCGGGAGGAGCGGCTGGTGCCAGAGGCACTGCCAGCACTGAGGGGAACGGAGAGTCCATATGAACCCTCAGGGTCTGGAGAAGCAAGCAGCGGTTAAACAGGTCAGGTTTGCTGAAGCCGATACGGACATTTATTGCACAATAACTGGCTGATGTTAACGTTGCCTTATCCACAGCCCTAGTTATGTTTTTCTCATCGTGTTTTCTCTCTACGTAGAGTCCAGACTGTCAGAAATTTGGGGCAGGCCAGCTCTTCCAGCTCAGCCCAGTGGAGCTTTATTCATGGCAAATAGGTTTCCATGGGAAACTGCTGAAAGCCAACTGGCTGCCACCTCTTGGTCCCAGTTGTTGGCCCAGCACCCAGGCAGGATGGGACTGCGTCTGTTTGTGCTGCAAAACCGACCAACACAACATTTGTTGTGGCAGCCGATGAAAATGTGAGGGGTCTGGTATTGCACCTAGAGATGGCTCAAAGAATTTGGAGGTAGGGTTAATCCTAAAAGGGTCTGCACTCCTTCCTCCTGAGTGAGAGGATCACACTGTATAGTAGTAAGTGAACTTGCCAGCTAATAAAGCTGGATTTGTTTAAACGTATTCTTGCTCGAGTCAAAAGGAAAGGCCAAGGATGCCCAAATCCGCCTTTGACTGAAATGAGGGGCCCTCCTCAGAGTGACTGAAGCGATCTGTATGCACTGAGCTGTGCAGAGGAATGTCACTGATTTATAAATGTCAAACAGGCACCGAGCAGCCCACACACGAACCTCAGTGAATTCTTACCTCTGACCCGCTCATCGGCTCCAGCAGCCACACAGGCTGATTTAGAGCCCCTTACTGTAAGGGCTCTAATGTCTCACACACGCTATGGCTGATCTGAAAATGTCAAAGGGGACCGAAGGTCAAAATTTCCATAAATTAGGCGCTGGCTTGCTACCTATCATGTAATAGGATTCTCCGGCCAGTTAACACTGTGAACTCAGGCGTTCAGCCCAGCAGTTCCCCTGCAGCCCTGTTCCCCTGCCCCTCTCCTGAACTGGCGAGACCGTATGTGCAAGGGGAAGGAGTTGTCTTCAGAGCTGCTTTCCTCCAAAAAGAAAAAAGGAGCACGACAAAGAGACACTGGACAGGGGTGAGTGTGCTATCCTTTACTGCTGGAGATACATATTTTAGTTGGGGGAGCAGTTGTGGGGAGACTGTGTTTTTTCTGATTCTTGCTTTGAGAAACTACAAACCAATTTTTCCTGGAGCTAAATAATGTATATTTTTGAAGGTAAATTTCAGTACAATATATGTGTTCAGCACAGAAGTGGGTGTTCGTGGTTTAGGGTTTGCTGAGCTCTAAACAGTTGAAACGCTACGCACTGTTGAGCATCCCCAAGCATTTGTAGGGTATTGACTTCACTTATGACTGGCAAAACTGCTGCTGGGTTCTCCAGGGCATGTGTGTGCACATATTATGGTGGTATTATTGGTGGTGGTGGTGGTGGTTTTGCTGTTATTATTATTATTATTATTATCATGTTTAAAGTTAGTACTGGGTCGCTCACCCAAGATGGAGCTCTCTTGTGTAAAGTACAGGGTGGGCAGGTGGTAAGAAATGCTCCTGTCGTGATGACTGTGATGGAAATGACTCGTTCTTTGGTCAGAAGTCCTCCTGGAGCCACAGTATAGGGCTCTTGGCCAGTGAAAATTTGCCTGAATGGAATCTCAGTGAAGGACACAGTGTGCGGACACAGATGTATATATGGGGTAGTAGAATTAAACCTGTTGAAACAGGACTTAAATATTGCACGGTGCCCTACTGAAGGAGAAAAACAAGTCGGAGATTTTCAGTTGAGGCCATGTTGCTCTACTGAAACCCTCCTTAGTTCAGCAATTCTTAATTTGCTGGAAGGAATCACTAGGGACTGGTACATTCCTGTGTCTTGGCTTGGGAACAGGGAAACTGGGCCCCTGTGTGTATGGTGGGACAAGGAGGAAGAGAAAGTCTGGAGGGAAGTTTTCTGAAGCAGCTGAGTGCAGACAAACAGGTGCAAACACAGTGATACAAGGGCAGCAGTGTGTGAAGGCATAAGCTGTGGGACAGTGGCCTCCACTACTAGGTCTAACTCTGAAGGAATAGGCCTGCCTAGATCGGAATTAGAGTGTGAAACAACAGTAAATAAGGAGTGAGGAGTCAAGTAGCAGAACACTAGGGAAAAATCCAGCAGGACTGTATCTGTTAGGATTCACTCTTAGACAGAGGTGTATTTCTGACGACATCAATTAAAGAGGTCTTTATGAAGCACACGTTTCTCAGAACTTCTCCAACTTTTTTTTCATTGGTCTATTTTGTTATAAAATGCAGCCCCCGGGCCCAGTCCTGAAATGGGTGAAGAAATGCATGTGAAGAAACCCTTGTGCTTTGCTGGGACCTGCAGGGGCTCGGTGCTACTCAGGACGAGAGACCTGCCGTGTGCCAGGCTGGTGATACTGCACGTGGCATTGACAGCTCTTCCAGGTAATGAGCAGAGCATCGCGGATGCAATGTGATCTGCACCCTGGCTCACGGCTGCATTCAGTTGTCTGAGGTTTCCAGGCGAGGCTTTACAAACCAAAATCTAGTGAGGGCTGTGTGGTCTTCACAGATGCCTCAGTTAAAGTGCTGGGACTTCGTCCACATGCTTAAATGTTTGTTTCTCTTGCTACTGGCTGCCTTGCCAAGTACCATGGGACTCAAGTCCTCTCACTCCATGGGACTCCTCTCACTGGTGGTATTCCTGGGGTCCCCTTGAAGCTTCTTTACAACCCGAACCTTTTCTCTGCCCTCCTTCCCTATGTCCAGGTTCTGGCTGGGCTCCTGTATCCAGCACAACTGTACTACAGCATCCAGCAGCCTTTTCTGGCCATGGATATCCCACTAGTAAGATATATCATGAACAGTCGGATCAAAATGCAGAAAATTATGCAGCACAGGTGGGAAGTCATGAGAGAGGGACTGTGTGGGCAGGAACCCAGACAGCCTTCCTGGTGTGAGCAGCCCCACGTGCGGACAAAAGCCTGTATCCCTCCTTGAATCCCCTGGGATTCAAGCCTCTCCCAGCTTTGATGAGTCCTCTGCTTCCTGTTTTCCTAGTTATTCTCTTAGCTAGATTTGAGTACTTTAGGAATTTGCCGTCCCACAGACATGGCAGAAAGTCAGCATCACGTGCTAAGTTTCCTTCCACTGCTGCCAGGTTTGAAAGACCAATACAGTGAGGGAAGAAAGAGACAGGATACAAACACCTACATCAGGACTTTTTCTGAATCAGGCTGGGTGGCAAAATGGGAAGAATGCTAGGAATGTCCATTCTGGTTCCCTGTCGAACCCGATCCTTCAGAACACCCACAGCATAACTAGTCCCAGTAAGAACAGCTTGGGCCACAGTTGGATGTAACTATGCTCTTTGGTTCCCTCCAAAGAAGTGCAGCCTTTCCTCTCTGCAGTGTATTCCTGGCAATAGTGCTGAAAGGCACCGAAGCGGCAGGATCATTTAGGGGAATATGACCGACCACAGAGCAGGACCCAGGCGCGTCAGGCCCAGATCATCCTTGCCTGGCACCTCATGGAGTTGTTCACCTCAGTCCAAAATGATCCAAAGCCCAAGGGTGGCATACCACTGCTCACTGCACGGGTCCAGATGATGATACAAAGAGCAGGAAGCACATCTGTAGTGCTAGACCTGGAAACCACATGCCAACAATGATTCATTTTGCAGGGTAGCATGGCAGAGTTCAAATCAAAGGAACCTTTCTGCCTGAAAAGCTAGAGGCCATTTATCGAGAGATAAAATCACCTCCTGAGAGGTCTGCTCATTTATTTTTAGGCAGCCCCCACATCAGAAATTTTCTTGACTTGGACTCTGAGCCTCATCTGTCTGGTCCAGTGAAAGGCACAGCCTCAAAGGAAACAAACTAACATAGGCAGTTGCTTTGAGAGCTTCTCTCAGGAGATACCTGGTCTCCTTGCAGCATCCTCAGGTATGGCTTTGCCAAGCCACTACAAGGGCTTGTACCTTGTTCCTGTCTCCTGTTAGCACTGTGTCAGTCCTGCACTGTGGGAGCAACAGGAATGCTACGCAGCTCCCTCAAGTCATGGCTGCACCTGCCCTGGCCCTGTTACCCTCACCAGATAAGCAGTCCCTCCTAGCAGCGACATGGAACAAACTGTCTAGCAGGAAATGGGAACAAAAGCCACAAAATCTCCTTTTCTGGGGTCAGGAGTGCCTGTTCTTGGCAATAAATCAAAGAAGCAAATTTCCTTTGAATATCCTGGGCTTGACATAAACACAGTGCATCTCCCAGACAAGACAGTAGACTTTGCAACTGCAGTAAAGAATGATGATGTTTGAAGAACGTGCATAGGGTTACATGCAACTGTTGCCTTCTCACGTTTGACTGCAGTTTGTACAGTGTGTGCCACAATCAAGGCAAAAAAAAATAACTGAATGCTATATTACAGAATGAGCAAAGGATCTGAAGCACAGACAAATCATCATAAAGGCTTCTGCTGACTCTCCTTGCCTTTGAGTAGGGCGCTACATGCAGACTATCAGATTACCTGTGGAATCCAGTCAGCATTTGCTGATATTGTTACATACTTGAGTCAAAACACACCTCCCTGCCTCACTGCCCTGGAGAAGGACCTGCCCGTTATCCTGTGAAATTTCCTCTGCTTGTCTGTCAGGGCTGCTGTGCTGAATCTTGGAGGATAATCAACAGCGAAACCATTCATAAATCACAGCTAACAGAAAAGACACCGATAGGGTCTTAAATTTCAAGGCTGCAAAGCCATCATTTCAACAATGACAGTCAAAGGGGAGATTAAAAATTCTTTTACATGGAAAAGCTTTTCTTGGAAAAGCAGCCCTCTCTTTGGTTGCCTGTAAATACAGTCATGTGGATTTGATTTTTACATGGCCTTTCTGCCCGCTTGCAGGGAACGCTCTGCAACCTCAACGGGCCTGTTCTCGCACCAAAATGATGTGTGGAGGGACTTCGGGTGGATTTGAATAAGGCATCAAAACCGAAGAACTAAAGCTTTGCCTGGTGCTAGCAGAGGCCAAATGGGCTGCCTGTTTGGGAGGCAGTGGCAGGACGTTCCAGAGAACCAAACCCCTCTTGGCTCAGGTCCACCATGCCTCTGGGGCCAACTGCAGAATGGGAATAAGGCCGGTGCCGTGTTTTATGGTGCAAGTAAAGCATTCGGAGATTATCTGTACTTGCAGCTCATGGTGTTTAGGCCATAAGGGTATCGTGAAGTCTGTTGCGAAAAAATGAATGCAGGGCTGGATTAACACCTCACCTGGAGGGTAGGTGATCTCTTTCTAATCCAAACTGAGTCTCGTCTTGTTTTGTTCATTTGGACTAAGCACTATAGTAGGAAGAAAGGAGGGGGAGTGTCTCTGTGTAGGTTTTGCCCTGCCTGCTGTGGATGACGACCAGCAGTGCTTGCAGCATCTGTGTTCAGGTTCAGAAGAGCAAGTCCCAGACAGGCTCCAGACTCATGCTCATGGCTGTCCCCAAACAGCCCAACTGGAAATGGACTCTGCCTGTTCAATGCAACTCTGGGACAGCAAACATTTACAGCATAGTTTCCTGCTAGCGCTAACAAGTTCTATTTGAATAATTACTCAGAGAAAGATCTGACTGCAGCTGCCTCCGTTTCCATCCACAGAGCAGAGTAGAAGAGCTAATAACGACATTACTGGTGAAAGATTAATTCACTTGGTCAGACCTAACCATTTTCAGAATCACTGGTGGACAGCTAGGGCTTACTTAGCACTACAAGTCTAGTGGTTACACTTCCAAGGGTATGTAGCACTGCTGCCGCTGTGGTAACAGGTAACTTGAACCATGAAGAGCTTGAAAACTGGAGGGATGTACCTTCTGATCTGTAGAGGATTTAGTGCCAACCTGGCCTAGGACATTCTTACTTTCTCATTGTCAGGCCCTCCAAGAGAGATAGATAAACAGCCCATTTAAAAGAAAAAAAAGTCTGATAACTGCATGAATTTAAAGCTGGCTTATTAAATTAAAAACAGCAGATTAGTTAGCTCAGTTAAGCTACCTGAGATTGGCGTGCCTGAAGGAACCATTTTTTTTAATTGAAGAAAAAAATATTGAAATCAAATCCTCCTTCGTGGAAAGATTTGGGGTTTTGTTTGCAAAGGAAGCATCACCCCTTAGTATGAGAAAATGTAACTCATGAAGCCTGGTGATAAAATCCTGCAAAGGAGCAGAGTTGGAGGAATGAAAGCCTGAGGAAGAGGCAATGGCAGCAGGAGAAGAAACACCATGTGGAGGAATACAGTCTTTCCTTCAGTTACTCTTCCACTGAGAGTGGGAACTAGGTGGCTCTTCACTAGCATGTTTATACTCCGTGATTTCTAGACAGACACTGTGTTTCCTACTTCTGTTTTTCTAGTCTGCTTAGTTTTGTGACAAGCAAGGGAAAATATCGCAGTGGGAAGGATACTTCTGTGCTAAGCATGGTTAAAGAAAAACAAGAGCACACCAAAAACTACTCTGAAGAATTAAAAAATCCTTCAAAAAACCAAGTGTTTCACAGCTTAAGATTTTCTAGAGTTTTTTAAAAATTAGAAGAAGAATAGATAATGGTGAGTATAACTCTCCCCAAGAAAAAAAAAACACAACTTTTTTTCAGTTTTTTTTTTTTTAAGTGATCATTTAGAATGCAGGACCAGAGAAGAGATGTAAAGCTTCACTGACCGTCTTACAGATTAAATTCTTGACTCCACAAATAGGTGTCATTAAAAGGACTCCTATAGTTCATATTCTTGGGATAGTGTTGTGTCTCCTTGATTTATGACACATTATTCCCTCCTGTGATGTCTAACAGTCAATGGCACATTTCTTCTCCAGGTATCCACCCCATTTAGCACATTTATAAAGCTTGGAAGTACAACCATAGCTCTCAAATTGCCTGTTGAGATATGGCATGTTGAAAACAAGGCACGGCACAATGACATGTGATGGACAATGAGAGAGATGGTTTCACTGGTCTCTTAGCTCTATTTCCTACAGCTCTAAATCAGGTATGACAAGAAAGAAATTATTTGTGCACCATACGGTGACCTGAGTATTGGAAGACCATCTTCCAAGACCAGTAGCTGTCAACCTGTCACTTGTGGAAGGAAACCAAGAAAAGTAATTCTAGTCAGCTTAAATTCACTGTACAGGAGCTGCATCACTGCTGAGAGTCCACAAATGGAAAAAACAGTCAGAACTCACAGTTCTAGGGACCTTTTCAAGTTAAAAGTCTTTGGTTCCCATGTCTAAGTTAATATCCCACTGAAAACCAGTTGCTTCATGATCTCAGCATCTCTCCTAATGAAAGAATTGGAGTTGAGAATTGAGCCATTTTGAAGGACATCAGTCCATAGATGATGGAACTCAGTAAATTTGTTGTTAGAGGTCATTTTGCTGAAAAGTTTCCTTCTTGTTTATCATTATCAGCAGGCTCTTAGCAGACCCCTTGCACACAGCCCTCCCCCTATCCAGGAATAACCTTGTATCACTGGGAATCTACTCAGACTTTTCTGGTTTCTGTAATAATCAGAGACAGAGCGAGACTGACCTCTTTGTATGCGGTGCTCAGGGGGACTGACCTAGGTACCTCTCGTCAGTGTCTGACCATGCTGTCCAGCTGCTTAACAGATGGGTCTGAAACAACACCCCAAGGCATGGGATTCAAGCTTGGGATAGGCTGGTCAGTCAAAGCTCTCTGCATTTACTGAATTGCCATCCAGGTTTTAGCAATGGTGGATGGCCAAGTGTGGTCACCTGTCCCCTGAAAGCTGGGCTGAGACCACTGGAGTCATCAGCTAAATTACCTTGAATTGATGACCTGCAGATTTAAAGCACTACAGCCCAGTCCCCATTATGAACGCAGCTCCCATTTCCTTTTGTATTTCTTTAATAGAAAAATAACAGGAAAAGCAATTACTGGCCATATGAAATGTAAGTTCATACAGTATTTCCTATAAGACTTCAAGCAACTCCTTGTTAAAGCAGATAAGTTAATCTATCTTTTAGTTCAGGTCACAGTAGGTTTTCAGCTTTAAATCACCATGGCACAGTAACTAATGGCATTTACCATAGAAATTATGTTGAAAAAACAAGGTATCTGGGCAATTATTGGGTATATATTTCCGATGAAAACAACCCACATAAAGACAGTGTCAGTGAAGAGGATGATTGATCATCTGGATTTTACTCCCTTCCGTTTTCTTGCCCACTTTCTCTAGAATGTAGTATTAACTGTCGTGCAATTATTGTAATGAAATCTGCTAGCAGACATTTCAGCGTGAGGAACCCTGGCACTGTCAGGAGGAGCTCAGCAGGGCTTTTTACCCGTGGAGGCTGAAACTGCACAGCAAGAGGAGCATGGTTCCTTCAGACATTCAACTTTCAGAAAGACCAAGGTTAGAGCTTTACCAGAGTTGATTTTTTTCCACTGTGAATTCTTGGTAAAATGATGTATGTTACAGTCTTAACTCAAAGCTCATTAAAGTCAATGCAAAGACTCTTGTTGACTTTAATGAGCAGTGGTTTGAACCCTAAAGCTATTACATGATCAAAACTCCCACCAAACTGTAAATATGGAGGTGTTTTATTTGCTTTGCAGATATAATATTTGGCTGCAAGGCAGGGATGCTTTGGATTGTTTTCTGTATGGTCTCTGTGCCTCTTTCAGATGCCCCGTAGTTTTACTGGATTATTTATAATTATAATTTTGTTTATTAGGTTAAATAAATTGGCCAGATTCAATCTCAGTGTGAAACAGAAGCAACTGAAAGTTACTGAAGTCATTGAGTGAAATTTGGTTTCTCGTACGATATGTATAGTTTTGTTCAGCCGTTGGCTGCTGGTCTGAGAGAACTTGTTCTCATGATACATCTGGTCCACCCACATGCCGCAGCACCATGAGAAAAGTTCTAACACTGAACCTGCAATACAGATTTTGCAGTGGGAAGGGCACGTGCATGAAGCAACAGGAAGCAAAGAAAATCAATATGTGCAATACACAGATATTTTATTTCAAGCCTGCTCAGAAAAAAAATCAGGGATAAAACCAAAGCTTGGAACTCAGAGCTTCTCACTGAGCAGTAGCATTCTGAACAGCCTTTGGAAAGGTGTGTCACTTGTTCTCTAGACTGCCACAACACCCTGGGATGCTGTAAAAATAGCTGGCAGTGCCTGACTGACAGGCAGGAGACGTGTGACCCTAAATTATGATGTTTTCCTTTTCATGATGAAATGAATGCTGCCTTAGACAGAGGCTGAAATACATCTGTTTGCGGTGGGAGTGCCATTTTAGGCCCGTTTCTTTTGAAACTGGGGTTGGAATTGCCAAGGATCAGCAGAGCTATGGGCTCACAAAGAGGGCACTGTCTTTGAGGAATCTTTACATAAGCCCTGCACAACCGAGGCAACAGGAGTTTGCACAGCTGCCGCTGGAAGCAAACATGTACTTTTAGCTGACCTGGGCTGGTGACTTTGGGCGTTAAATCTGACGCTTTCCAGATGTACAGACCTCTCCTGCCACAGTCCCCAAACGTTCAGGTAAAAAGGAAAATAATAACAATAATAGCAGCAATAATAAAAGGGTGCTGTAAATACCACACTGTAGTGTATATTCCAGAGCTCACATTTACAGATCGCATGGTCCAGTTCAGAGGTGAGTGGCATTATCCTCTCCTAAGAGCTGTGTTTTGAACCACATTTGATTCAGAGCTAATTAGCGCTGCATCTACCTTGAGTCTCATCTCTAGTTGAGCACTTTCTTCAGGAAAGGTGGCTAAATATCTGGAGCTCTTATAACCTGCTAAGAATTGGCGAGTATCTGTCTGTGAGCATTAGACCCTCAGGGAATAGCCCTCAATCTGTGGTGGGGCCCAGGAGCATTCACAGGACAAAGGCATATTGCCAAATAGTTAGAAAATTTTGTGCTTCATGGCAAAACAGAACCTTGCACATCAAGGGACAGACTTACTAATGAGGATGGGATGGGATGTTTGTGAAGTACTGTCACTGGAAAAGTGACAGGGAAGGGGCTGTCTGCTTCCCCACACAATGTCCAGATTCCATCTGTGCTGCTGCAGGCTACACGCTATGCTGCAGAAGTCACCGATGACTGCACAGCAGGCTCTGGGGTGACATTGCTCACTTGATTCTCAGAAGGAAATGGAACCTCATCCTTGCTTCCAACCCAGTCTTCCTCCCTATACTGATTATTTTTAACAATAATTTCCTCCCCTATGCATCCCTGCAGCCCTTGGATGTTGAGATGTTCCTAGGGGGAGTGATGGAAGGGCGTGGGGTGCCTGAAGAGGATCATTTATTTTATTCCATTTTATTTAGGTGTGGTATTTATAAAGGCTTCAAAATTGGCAGCGAGAGAAAGGTAAATATTCTTCTGAACTGGAGACCGCCCTAACACAGACAGCTGCAGCCCAGCCTCTCCTCATTCTCCCTGCCAGTTCTCTCAAGCGTGACCTGGTTTGAGGACCACCTTCAATGAGATCAAAAGGTGATTTTCCCAGTGCGTGCTCCACATGCCACTTGACTTTCACGCTGCCTGTCAACTGGGTGGTGAGTATGTGAGACAGGAATGAATTTTGGCCTCCCTCAGTTGAACCATGAATAACTCCAGGCAAGACAATGGTCAATGAAGGTCAAATTAGATCTGAGAGAGCCTACAAAGCCCTGGAGATGTGTTCTTACCATGGTGAGCTGGGGCATCCAGGGAAGAGGTTACTCAAAAATATCTCTCATCAGCTGGCAATTCTTTAATCTCTCCAGCCTGGGAGATTGCCTGTTGTTATCCTGGGAAAGAATCCTGGAAACACAAGGCAGAAAGCTGCTGAGTGAGGGTGGATGTTTGGTGTTCATTTCTGCAGGGCTTTTCAGCTACAGAGCAGTAAGCTTCTTGCATCTCCTTTCTTCCTCACCTTTCTTGCTTACTTACTAATTGCAGTGCCATGAAAGGGAGGTTTGTTCCCTTGAAACCTTTGTTTCTCTGGCTGTGAAGAACCATCAATGTTTCCAAATTTTTCATGGAATAGAATTTGAAAACATCTAGGTTTGCAGAGGTAAGTAACTTTTACTCTGACATTTTTTGATCAAAAGTAAATGTTTTGGCATGCTCCAAATTGATGTGCTTCACTTTAGTTTGTTCAATTAACCCAAAAAGCTTTGCTTTAACTCCATTCAACCCTGAACATCAGCCATGAATTTTATTTTCTCCTGGCACCTCTCATCCAGAAACTTAATACCAATATTTTTCAGGGGACAATATGTAGCTGCTATCATGTCTCACAGGCCTTAGAGTCCACTCTGCATCATGGCAGATGTAGTCCTCTAGGAAACAGCCTGCGGGAAAGATGAGACATCTAAACCACAGCCCCAGTGAGGCAGTGTACTTATAGGGAAATGAGGTTTTAATGGTTTATTGAACACATTCAAACCAAAACATAGTTTTCTGATTTTGTTCCAACTGGCCCTGAAGAAAATACTGCTTCTTGACTTTCTTAATTGAAAGGGAAAAAAAGTGTATTTTTATTTCTTTATTCTGAAAGGAAAGAAGGTTCAAAATCGGGATGTTTTTCTCCCTGAAAATTTCAATTTTGTTAAAACCGCCTCTTTACTGGGCAGTCTTCCCAAAGGGAATCCCCAGCCAGCCCCACTGCTAATATCAGTGCACAGTCTTTGGAGCTGATCCAGAGGTCATTCACGCCATTAGACATTTTTATCGTGGACTTGAATAAACTTTGGACCAGGCTCTTTTGGCAGGAACATACACAGTCTGGAAACCTAAAAAAAATCCTGATTTGGAGCCGTCCACAGCTTTACAGTAACCATGGTGGTACATAGGTATGATCTTGTAAGAGAGGAGGTGATGAGGTGATTTGGCCACCTCTGTGGCCAGGGTATCTTTTGCTGTTTGTTGAAATAAACAAGGGGGAAGATAGCATTCCACAAGCTCAATGTTAAGAGCTCTTGATGGAGAATTTCTCTGAAGCATCAACCCCAAGGTTTAGATGGAAGATGTTGTCTTGAGAGATGATCTGGTTTTCTCTTCAGGAGGTTTTGCAGCAGTAATAGCTCCTGGAATATATAACACTGTCATCCTCAGTCCTAGGAAATAGACAGGTCTCTCCGTGATGCAGTTTGTCTGCAACAGTAGTTTTGTGGGCCAGCAACAGTTGCCATCCCAAAAGAGAAGAAAAAATGGTCAAAGCACAGAATTTGCACTTTTCCAAAATTGTATCCTGTCCATGTTCTGAGAGGTTCACAGGTATCAAGAGTGAAAAGAAAATCTTTGGTCACAATGAATCGCTATCTTCTCATTCGCCCTGCCCATTGCTATGCACCATGAAGGGATTGCTCTGCAAATACTGACAGCGAATCTCATGCTGTGATTACCATGCCTAAACCCTTTCACCTGGAGCCTGCTCCAACTCTCTGCAATGATCTGAGTCAGATCTGTGTGTGGTAAAAGCAAAGCATTTCCAGCATCTCAATTTTATTTCTACTGCCTCAAGAGTTTAATTGTGTCTGTTACTGCTTACTGGCTGATGAATCGTTAGAGCTGAACACAAGTAACTGGTCACTTGCCGTTGCTGAGTTTTTATGAGTGGCCACATTTTCTGCAACATTTTTTAGATTCAAAACAAACAATATTCTCATTTGCATGATGCATATTTAGTAGTCTAGATGTAGTAGATGTAGTCAAGTTTATGCTAATTTTCATGGTCTAATGCATCTTTGACTCAATTGGGAAATGGTGTGCAGAAGATTTCAAGGATTTTGGCTTTACGGACCCTTCCCAGCATCAGTAAGTCTCTCTGGGGTTGCTTTTCTGAAAAAGGCAATTGCAATGGAGAAGGAGTGTGCTTGGCACATGAGATCTGGGAAGATACAGTGAAGAATAGGTGGCTGTACCATGTCAAGATATGAAGGCAGAGGGAGAGAGACAAGGTGATGAGGAGAGACAGAGAAAGTTGGTCAGGTGGCAGTGGGCTTGTTTATGCTGACAGATTGTGGTGGATGGCAATCCTAATTCCCACAGTGCTGGAGAGAGCATCCTGATGAAGCAATGTTGTTGGCTGTGGTCAAGCCACCAGGCAGTCCCTCCAAAGGGCTCCATCTTCAGCTGGTCGGTCCATTCCCTTCCTACACATCTTTTTCCACCCATCTGGGTACCAGATATTTTGTTTCCTACATGCAACAGGAAAGAATTTGACTCATCCCTTGAGGTAAATAACAGCCACTCTTCTTTTCTGTGGGTCCTTCATCAACTGATTGCTGTGATTGTCCTGATTCCCAAGATGGCTCTCACAGCTGCAGCAGTCTCTGTTTAAGGGTGTTAAGTTGTGGCAGTAATAATGTTGGCCCTGGTGAGAATACAAATGTGTAGTTTGTTGATCCTGGACTGCAAAGCAGTACTACTGCCTGGCAACTACACCGCAAGAGCTGGCAGGCAGACCTATTTCCAGCACACTTCTCTGAAAGGGGAAAGGGTGTTTTCAGATTTCTTCTTTCCCTCCCTCTCCTCCAAGTCAGAGCCTGCCAGGAAGCTTTGGAGAGAAGCTCTGGTGCTTGTCTGTGCTTCCCAAACTGAGTATGATGGCTGGTCTCTTTTCCAGGACTTGGACATGCAGCAAACTTTGCTGGGTCTCAGCAGTAGGCGTGGGTCACTGTAGGTTGAAAGCGAGCCAACCCCCCAGCACCTGGGGTGGAGAAGGAGAAGAAATGGGGTCCTGACAGTGTGTGTTTTTGAGAGACTCCTCCTGCCAAAAGTGAGGGTCACTTCTAATCATCCATTGGACAAACAGGCTAATTCTAAAAGTAGGAGCCAGGGTGTCAGATGCTTATGTTGTTATACATTGCAGGGAACATCACACACTGGTACCCCATCACTGAAGAACTGAAGCACGCGCCAAATGTGGTTGGGTGAATCAGGACCTCTGCTCAGTTGTCCCATGGGTTACTGTGAAGTACCACGGCTGAGGGCAGTAGGGACACATTCAGAGCTGGGGGCATGTCACACCTCCACTCTGCATTGTCCAGGGATGTGAAGTAGCTCATACAGATACCTCAAGAGGGAAAAATGCAGATTTCTGTCGTTTACCACCGATATTTCCTGAACCTACAGTGTTCAACCCAGGTCCTCTAAATCAGGGACAGATTACATGCAGTTTTTCTAAGGCTGTATTTTGTGTCTGCCTTAGTGGGACTGTCCTATCTGACAGGGGGAGGCAGAAGATGTGGAGAAATGGGACTTATGAGCCGTGTCAGTCACTGGCACTTTGCCACCATCCCCTGCACAAGGAAACCTGCAAACCCTTTTGGGGATCAGTATATCGTCCTAAGCACAATCATGTGTTCAGCGCATAGAGCAGCTAAATGTGTGTGTTAGGGGCCAACTTTTTATTGAAGCCTGGTCCCATTTCAGCCTCTCTCCTGAATGTTCAGTGTTCAGAGGCCTGAGCTAAATATGAGTGAAAATGTGCCAGGGGGCTTCACTGTGGTCATTCACCAGCAGAACAACTACGCTAGCAAATTAGGGAGAAAACAAGCACCACCTGATCTGTTCTTGCCCAAGGGCAACATTAATTTATGCATCCTGTTTGCTCTGTATAACCTGGGTACACATATGTTACCCTGTCCAACCAGCTACAAAAATGCTGCGGATGCTTTGTGCCCGCTGGGAGGCCTGGCACTATCTTTTCTCGGTATGTAAGTGAAATGTTTATATCTATGGGGCTCAGTGTGAATTAGACTTGCTCCATGGTGGAGCAAATGCAGAGCACAGAATGACCATCATGCAGATGTTCCTGTGTTTCTTTGCAATGTTTAAATGATCTGGGTAAATCTGTGGAGCAGCTGCATCATTCATATTGGGTGAATGATGGGGAGGGGGTGGGGGTGCCCCCATGACTACCCATAATGTTGCTACCTGTCATGTTGTAATCCATGGCACGCCTGTCACAACAGACAGTACGGAGGAAGGGAGATCATTCACCCCTTCCCTTCTTCGTCCTCTCTGCTATGGCAGATCTGTTTCTGCCTTTGGGGCAGGCAGGGAAACCCCTGTAATTGTTTCTCTGCCAAGTTTGGCAGTGTGGGGAAGAATACATAATATTCTTTCGCCACTGAAACTGCACACCTCTCTCGCGTCCTAAACCAAACCTCCTGTGGACTTGCTCTCTTATTTCTCCAGATCCAAGCAAGGAAGGCGGCTAAACCTACAGTGCAGCTCTTCCCGTCCGTTTTGTGAGCCAACAGTGATCAGATACACAGTGGTCTCACATTGGTCAGAGCAACTACAACAGCTGCTGTTGTGACCATTTCTGCCTGGATGCCTCAGGGTATGTTGCCCCTGTAGAAGACAAGCATGCTGGTTGTAGGGGATTTAACTAGCCCAGGGACGTTAGCTAGTCCTGGCAGCCCAGCAGCTAACATGAAGAGGTAACAAGGCCTGGAGGGCTGAGTTGGTGACCTGCACTAGTATCTTGGTGTCTCTGCATAAAGCAGTCCTGCAGGTCTCCATAAGGGGGAAAAGCACCCACCCAATGTAGTTAAGGTGACACTGCTTCCTATCTGCCCAGGGGTGCACCCTCATTGTCTATGAATCTTCAGTAGTTTCTTCATTTATTTACCCTTTACAGAAATAACATCTCTGACCTGATTCTACAGTGTCTTTCACAGTTTGCAGTATCAGATTTACTTGTCAGTGCTCTTGTGAAGATGGAAAAGCCTCTGGGTGCAGAGGGGCTGGGGGGGTTCAATCCTTATAGCAACTGCATGGCTTTGGTTTGGAATTGGGTTGGGATGTCAGTTTGCCGGTCAGAGTTTGCACAAAATATACCCAGAAACACATCACCTGCCATCAAGGTACAGTGACCTCAGGGTGAAAGACAGCAGCTATTTCATCATTCGCAGAAATAGTGATAGAAGTATATAATGTATAGCTCAAACTTCAGAGGAGGATCTGTGCCCGCAAAAGTTAATTGCCCTGTTTGAAAATGGTCTAGAGAGAGAGGTTAATGCCCAGGGACTGTACAGGCACAGCCTTGATTTTCCATCTGCTTTGATGTCTCAATTAGCAGAACTCAGAGCAAGGGAAAGGGGGAGCAACTTCTTGGCTGTTTCCAGCTTTTTGGGGGGAAGGAAAAAAAGGTTTATTTATTAGAATAGGCAGATCACAATTTAACTGAGAGATTGTTAAAGGAATTCAGAGCCTGTGGGATTTATGACAAGGTGATGAAAGAGGAACTCTGATAGTTACCCAATAAGCTTCTTTTTCCAAGAACATAAAGTTAAAAAAAAAATAAATTTTAAAATTAGGATTTTTTTTTTTATGAATGGGTTCTTGTGGTGTGCAGGCTGCTAACACTATCAACATTGTTTCTGGGGAACTCCAGGCATCTAATCAATCTTCATTCTGTAAGAAAATGTTCCAAATTATACGAAAACCACATGGCTTCTCCTGTTTGTAGGGAAAAACCTGACCCGACCCCATCTGTGCTCCAGAATGGCTGAGTCCCATCTTAGGACTAATTTCAGCAAGACTTATGATCCATTTTCATTGTCCCAGCACTCAGAAGAAGGCACTTAGTATAAAGATGCAGCTTTCCTTAGGAAAAGAGAGAGTTGTTCCAGGGAACACGCGGAGGGAAGGATGGGGCTGGGATCATTGCAATGCACATCCAGGCCATTCCTAGGCTCTTTGTGTCCTTTAGCATGTAGAGGTCAGGGCAGATGCATTCCTGATCTTTGCCTGGGGTAGCGAAAGCACCATTTGCTTCACATTGACCACATCTATTTACTCCATCCTCTGAGAAGTATGTCCTGTTATTTGGTGGGGGCAGGGTTTAGAGTTTGTTGGGTCAGCACAGTATCAGCCACTGTTTATGACACACCTCTTTGCTGCCTCCAAGGCCAGGTTCGTTGCCCATTGAGGCTGTGAGCCAGAAGCACAGCTGTGGGACAGCTGGAGGCTACCTGTCAGCATACTGCAATGCCCGAGCAAGTCCAGACCACACAGCGTTAGCAGGCTCTCCTGTGCACCCTCTGGCCTGCTCAGGCAAGCAGTTTGCTGCCTGGAAAGCCTTGCTGTGGGAAGGAGGCAGACAGATCAGCCTGGAGGCTGTATCCAAGGCCATTCGTCAGTCCTGTATTTAAGAGCAGGGGTCAGCATTGGAGAGTTTTGAGGGGGGCAAATTAGGGTCATTCTGGTATTTTCCAGGTAGCTCCAGTTGCAAAAGTGGACCAGTGAAATGAGTTGACCAGCATCAGCCAGCAGGGCAGAGCCATGACTCTCCCAGGCCAGCACTACAGTCCTGCCTTTCTAATTATCTGCTTGAGCTTGTTTTCCCTGGAGACCCCTTGCTGCCAGAGTCATCCCCACAGGTTCCATTCCTCTGTCAGATATTGGCACGCTGTCTGCTCCTGCTCAAATGCTGGCCTGTGGGAGGCCAGCCCTTGCTGGTTGCTTCCATAGAGCATGTTACAATCCCTTTTTAAATTGCAGAGGGGTTGGGAGCAGTCACCTTCAGACAACTTCTCTTCCAACACTTTGAGGGCAACTGCTTTCATTTGGCCTTTATACACACATCATGCCAGACTTGGTGGGTGTAAAATAAATATTTTTATATGTATATATATAAAAATGCAAGTTCACAAAGCAAAGGCAAATTTTCCTTTGAAGAAAAGGGACTGCTGCTGAAAAGAAGTTATCCTTTGAAGACTAGTAGCTTGCCTCATAAATTACCCTGCAGTTTCTTCAAGATCTTGTGCAGAAGTGTGGTGCATCCTGGTCACTAGTTTCAAAGTCCAGTTCAAACCAAAGCAAACTGCAACAAGTCATCTCTAGAAAGAATTGAATAGCGCTCTGGAGATCAAAGAAAAAAGCTACAGACAAGACAAATTAGTAGGCTATTTAGAAATAGGCTGCAGTGGCAGGGTTTGCATCCAGTTTTCAAACTCCAGCAAACATGAGGGAGGATTTTAGGTCCCAGACCCTGACTTATGAGAATGGAGAGCAGTGTGTAAATAAAATTCAAGGCAGCATGAGCACTAGACTGGGATCCCTCAGGTGACTGGACTAGTTGGGTCACTGGAACTTCTCTGTGCCTCATTTTTTCCAGTTGTATAATAGAGAACATGCAACTCTTGCAACACACTCTAGCAGTAAGCAAGATTAATTCACTTTCTCTCTTTAGTGAATGGATGCAGCTTGGCAGAGTTGCAACTAGGTAAGCCGGTCTTTAGATCTGTGGTTGCTTATCTAAATGTAGTAAAGCACCTGCATCCTAATTTTCCCTGTCCCTCCTCTTCATACGAGAGGGTGTGCCAAGACACATAAGCAGGGCCACTTCAGCCAAGCTGGAGATCAAGGTGATAACACTGCTGGACTTCTATACTTTCTGTGTTATAGCAGAATGAGGAAGGGCCCAGTGAGTTGGTAAACACACATGTAAGACTAGCAAGACCAGAGCCAACCACCTTTGACCGCTGAAACAGTCCCATGTAGATCCAGAATGCAATTTTTGATCCAAACAGCAATATCAGTACAAATTAATTAAGGTCTCCCTTGTAACATTATCATCAACAGCATTAAATCAATCCTGGACACTCTGTAGTAACCTTAAAAAGAATTTATTTTTTCAAAGCAAGGTCAAGTTACACGAAGTTTGGTTTTGTACCTTTTGCGTGTAATTAATTGCTCAGTAAATTGCAGGGACATGTACAGAAAGTTATAGGCTGTTGCACAGCATAATGGAACAAAAGCACATGTGCTGGAATGATAGGCACCAATGAGACTTACCAAGAAAATAGCTGCAACACTGTAGGATAGGCCAGTAACATCCTTCAACAAGGGAAAGCCTTTTTTTGAGCCCACATGTATTCAAACTGTGTCTGTTCCACTCTGTAATTGTCTGGTTCAATCACAACATCTGGCTTTCTTGCATAAACAGTGCAAATCTTCATGCACTTCTGTAGCTGTGGAAGAAAGTGCTTCCTGACCACTCCTAAGGGCACATTCCCATACTGCCAGATCAAACTCGTCCGAGTAGAGGTTCACTTCTCTTTGCATAAATGGTGCATAACGCATTAAAGTCTGAAGCGTCTGTTAAATAATCCATAGATTTTTAAGGTTAGAAAGGACCATTAGATTATCATCCAGTCTAAACCCCTGCTCACACTGACCACAGAAATTCATCCATGCACCCAGCAGTAAGGTACACTGCAATGTTACCTGTATATGTTGTGGTATGTGTCGATAGTGAACAGCAAAATACAAGTTCACTCGCAAATGATGCTTTGATGAGAAAGTTCATGGTAGGTTTGTATACTGGATGAGAAAATTCATGGTATCTTTGTATAACTGCTGTCTCTTGGGTTTTGGAGTCAGTAAAGACTGCACCTGCAGGGTGGCCTGTAACTTGGAAGGAAAGATAAGCCCCTTGCTGTTGAGCTTTCTAACATGTTGGCTGGTAACCACGGAAAAAATCAGCTGTGGAATTGAAGGCACTCTGGATCATCACTAACAGATCACCTTGAAACTGCCAAATGAGGAACTGCATCTAGTGGAGGGAAAGGCTGCAGGCAGCAGAAACCAGGCTTTGCTCAGGAGCCAGCGTTAAATGGAAGTAAATGAACTCTCACTAGTCAAGGTATCTCAAAGGGTTGATTAGCCTGGAATTTAAGTGCCTAACGACAGTGATGTGCCTAAGAGCTGGGACTGGAATTGAGAAAGATTTGGGATTTCTATCTATGATTTTAGGGACAGGAGCAGCACAGTATCTGACAGAAGCAATAGAAGATACTGGTAGCAGTACCTATTATTGAGATCTTATGGCAAAATCAGTTCTGAGTTTCAGCCCGCTGAGGTCCTCACATAAGAAGACCCTCCTCAGTTGGCTATAGTATAACTGCAATCATTTAGGCTGAAAACTGTCCTCATGATTTTTCCTCTTGTACCACTGCTGTCCCTGCTTCTACCTAATACAGCCATGCTTCCAGCAGTCAGTTGGCCCTGAGCGCATTAATGGCCCTGACTAGCCTCAGCTGGGGCCTCCACCCACACTCTCTGCCTATGAGCTCCATGACTCCATTTAAGTTCAGAGCTGAGCTTCCTTTCTCTCCTTGAGCTGTGCTGTAGGAACGCATGTCGGTACCTGCAGCAAGCCATGACTGTGCCTGGCTATAGACCTTGCTGGTGTGGTCCTTGACCTATTGACTCTGTTCTTGCCTTGACCTTGGATTTTCCTTGTCACTATGGTCTTGCTTGGCAACATCTGACCCTGACCTGACTTCCCAGCTTGACCTCGGACCTGCTCCATCACCATGGACTTGCCTGATGATCTGGACTCAGCTGATCAGCTGAAGTTGGCTGCCATCTCCATGTCTGCTCTGCCTGCTTCACTCGGGTATTGTGGGGCTGGGTGCGGTTTGGAGGGGGCCTGGTACTGCTGGCCTTGTTGCTGTGCTTGATGTTTGGCTCCTTATCCTGGAGAAAGCAGCTGGCCCTTGCTGCTCCCTGACAAATCTTTATGCAGAAGATGTCCTCTTAGCAAGGGAACTATCTTGAATAACTGTAGCCTTTTAGGTCATAGCACCCTCAGGCTTTACTTGCCTGATCTGCTTAAGGGTCTTCCTGTTACAAGACTGGGCCTTTCTTGCTGCTGCCTGAATGGAGGAGTCTGGCAAAGCTGGTGCTTCATGGGACTGTTAGCGATAGACTGCTGCATTTGACCTGGATTTAACTGCCCTCCCCAGACCGTTAGGATGCCAGAGGGTTGAGGACCAATCTTTTAGCAATCAAAAAAAAAAAATCATACAAGCAGCTACAACACTATGGAGCTGCTTCTTGTGTGTGTATCTAAGTCACATCTGGATTGTCAGCTAAGGTATCCATAATCGCACCCTCCTGCCTCAGCCTACCAGTGCCAACCGCTCCCTGGAGCTGGCTGTACAGCTGTCCTCCATCAGTACCTTTGCTGTACAGCCCAGGTCTCGCCCCACATGGGCTCGTATATACACAGCGTTAGCTAGTGAGTAGCTCCAGGGTCTGGTGCAAGGCTGTTTGTTCCTACAAAAGAGGGAGAAAGAAAACAACTCCTCTGAGGTGAACCTGCCTGTACAAATGTTTTCCTACTCAATGAGTGTTTTTCTAAATATAAAACACCTGCCATCTAGCTAAATATGCCTCAAGGTGAAAGAGGTAGTGTCTGGGGCAGGTAAGCCTGCCTGGACTTTTTCAAACCTGTTTGGAAAAACACAGTCAACTGTAATATCCTAAATATTGGTGCCTTAGCACTGCTGCTCTGGCCTTTGTTGCCCAGAAAGCTTGGTTACCAGCATTCATGTGACCAGACTGAGCACTTGATATATTTAGCGGTGTGTACAGGCTCAAATATCTCTTGAGGGACCAGTCTGTCTAATCAACTACAAAAACAACTTTTGCCAAGGCAGTTATCTG
The DNA here is from genome assembly GCF_965231255.1 of Vanellus vanellus. NCBI lineage: Eukaryota > Metazoa > Chordata > Aves > Charadriiformes > Charadriidae > Vanellus > Vanellus vanellus. The sequence continues at coordinate 13,077,875 of NC_138921.1, forward strand.
AATGCTGTGCTGAAAGTAACATGGTCTAGGTGAGAGATGGAGAGATACTTTATTGTATCATAGAATAGTTTGGGTTGAATGGGACCTTTAAAGGTCATCTAGTCCCACCTCCTGCAATAAGCACGGACATCTTCAACTAGATCAGGTTGCTCAGAGCCTCTTCCAACTGACTTTGAATGGTTCCAGGGATGGGGCATCTACTATGTCTCTGGCCAACCAGTTCCAGCATTTTACCACCTTCAGCATAGAAAATTTCTTCCTTATATCTAGTCTAAATCTCCACTCTTTTAGTTTAAAACCATTGCCCCTTGTCCTGTCACAACAGGTCCTGCTAAAAAAGTTTGTCCCCATCTTTCTTATAAGCCCCCTTTAGGTACTGAAAGGCTGCAATAAGGTCTCTCTGGTGCCTTTTCTTCTCCAAGCTGAACAACCCCAGCTCCCTCAGCCTGTTCTCATAGGAGAGGTGTTCCGTTCCTCTGATCATTTTTGTGGCCTCCTCTGGACCCGCTCCAACAGGTCCATGTCTTTCCTGACACCCCTCTGGCCTTGCAGAAGGTTTACCCTTCTCTTGACAATCAGCTTTTACGTTTTTTTCTGGAGTGCCAGGATCAGGTATCATTAATGGTCCTGGCATTCAATGTGCTGCACAGCTACCCTCTCAAAACTTATGGGGCAAAGGTAGGTCAGGGAGATGTTGAAGGTATTCTGGTTTGAGTGACAACAAAAGCAGTGGCATGTGTCCCCTCATGACTGTTCCTGAGCTATGTGAGCAACTGGCTTGTCCTAGGTCAAAATTGGGGCAAGGTGAGGCCTAGATTGCCTGACTCTTGGTTCTTTCCTTCCAACCCTGCATGCTATATAAAAACACTACAATTTTATTTATCCAGGAAACCAAGGTTGCTCTGAGACCCAAACCAGTTCCCTGAATGAGGAAAAAAAAATACATATTTTGAACCATTTCTGTGGAACACACATACACTTGCTCTCTCCTTCTTAAGTAATGTCAAGGAAAACTGAAAAAATTCAGCTAGAAATCTGTCCTGCTCTTTCCTTGTCTACCTTCAGTGTGGTTTTGTTTCTTTCCAAAACAGTTAGATTTCCGGACAAAGAGAATTGGGACTTTGCTTTGAGTTTCTTGGCTCTTCTCAGTTCATGTCTCCCTGGCCATTCCTTTATTCTAACAGAGGCTTTTGTACGCAGTATATGAGGTTGAACTGAGGGCAAATATTATTACAGTCTCATGTTCTGAATCGACACCAGCCAAGCCTCCCTCTGCACTGCTCTAGCAGGATTTTGTGTCAAGTTGTTCCCCTTCTCCAAAGGTCTGACTGTGCCCTTCAGCGCAGTTATCCAAGTCCTTTGACTCTTCAGGGCAGGGCTGTGAACAGTGCTGTCAAGAAAAAAACATTGACTCGCAGTCACTGCCTGCCTAACTAGGCCTGAGTTGCACAGCTGAAATCGAGGTCCTTTGTCTGGGGAAGGTGTGTGCTGAGACTTTCACCGTCCTTCTCAATCAGGAAAGACAAAGCAACAGTTACATCTGGGCCCTGTCCATGGACAGGGAGCAGCAGAAATTAAACAAGTTTGAGGAAAGCCAATCCTTCAGGGACAGAGTGGGAAGAAATAACTGGAGGATAGCTTCCAAAACCAGCCTTGAAGCTGCTAATAGATGGTTCATTATCTCTCCCTACTTCTTTCATCTGACTTTTTTACCATGTTGCCTTTTCTTGATGCCTTTCTCTTTCAGCTGTTCCACTAATTACTTCCTTGCTTAACTTTGAAGCTCTCAATGGCTGTTATTTATTTTTCCTTTCAGCTGGTTAATTGTTTTCATCCTTTGCTCTCCTCTTTGGCATGAGCAAAGAGAATGAGATGGCAAGCAGGAGAAGAGGCGTGGTTGGAGGAGGCTAAGCCAGTAAGGAAACTGGTCCCATCCTTTTGTGGAGACATTCTGAAGAGACTCTTGCTCTAATCAAACATTCCTGTGATGGCAAGTGCTGTATATTTAAGGAAACCGTGGCTTGTGACATACTGCCACTGTGGTGGAGTACCTTGTTGGGAGAAACTTTTGGTGATTGTCGTTTACAGTTCTTCAGGGGTATTATCCCAACTTAGTCTTTGGTAACACATGAACTGGGATTTGACAGAAGTTATAGGCACTAGTAAAGCTCTAAGATATACCGAAGTGCTAGACTTTATACTGGGAGAGGAGAATGAAGTCTGTATGGCTGCCTCTGGGCTTTAGGAAAAGGGTACTTAACTTCACAGTTCAGTGGAGTATGAAGCATTATGAGCCAATAATTGCAATATCCGTCTAACTGCTCACCCTGCCCTGTCCTTCTGTGTCCTCATCAGGCTCCATCAATGTTCTTGTTGACCCATCTCTTCCTCTGCTTTGCAGTTTATGGTTCAAAAGCAGCCTTCACCCTGCCCCTCTGTTGGAAGCCTGCATGCAGACGTAGCTAGGTGTGGGTCTGGCTCTCCCTGGGAGCTGGTCCTCCTTTGGTGTGACTGCTGTCTCCTGTGAGCTATTTGGCAAGGCTTCTTTAATCCTGTGCACTTTGGAAAGTTTCCAGTCCCTGTCTCTTTCTGCCCCTTACAGACTCAGAGGCCAATATGCACATTGCTTTAATTTGTTCTTCAAATGAAACCCATTTATACCTGTAGGTGCCTGGCTGTTAAGTCAGTAATTTACTTCTCAGTAGCTTAGCATGTTTTTTAAATGCCTGTTTTGCTATGGGGTTTCTGTTCATTGCAAGACTGTGCAAACCTGTAAAACAGCACTGGAAAGAATTTCTTTGGAAAAAAGAGGCCCAAGGTGAACCATACTTCTTTTTCTGTTCAACCATAGGGCCATAAAAGAACTAAAGAATTGGTGCTGCTTTACAAGCTTTCCAGACTTGTAGACTCTGCCATAGTTGGTTTGTGTATTGGGTAAGGATCTGGGGGGAAAGGGACAGAGGATGTAATATACACCTTCTGCCTGCATTCTCAAAACGGCACCGGTCAGGTTTGTATGAGGTAGGATGAGTTTCAAGTGTTAAAGCATCTCTAATATCAAAACATCTCCTCAGCCCTGACAGAGGACCTAAAATCTCTCCCCTTGTAAGAACCATCTTGTCTTTTCCTCCTCCCTAGTTCCATTGCAGTTTTCCATGTCCTGTGCCCCTGTCCTGCACCTGATTTGGGCTGTCCCTGCCCACATAAAGCAAGTTCTCTGGTAGAGACTGGACGTGCTTCTTCAGGGGATTTCCTGAATGACCTAAAGAAAAACAGAAGCCAGTGCTTCAGAGCATACATTTTGGCTACTGACTCAACCCTTGTGGTAGCTAGAAGGGGTGATACTCAGATGCACTCTTGTTGTTCTTTGCACCAGTTTATTGTCACTTCTCTGTTCCTCCAGAGAAGACAGCAAGGTAGGACACTACAGATGGAGGACTGTTTAGTCAGGGCTGTAGAGACTTGCTGCATAGATTGGATGTGTGCTTTCATACTGGGGTAAACATATCAGTGTCACTGAAATCAGTGACCTAGTGCTGGTTAATGCATTGGGAAAACAATTGAGACGGGGAGAGACTGGGAGCAATGGGCCAAAGAAGGAGAGACTTGGGCTGAGAGGAAGCAGGGAGACTGCATGTCATTCTGCTCTGTGACAGTGGTGCTGTAGAGCCATCAGCAGAGCTGCACAGACTAAAAGCACATGTAGGAATCAGAGCAGCAGCTGCCAGCAGCAGTAACACCAGTTGTGCTGAAGTGGGGGAAGCAGCCCCGCGCAGCCTATGAGGACTGCATGAGCAGTAGTAGGTTTATGCTGCAGCAGCCAAAACTTTAGTTTAAACAAACCAAAAGCTAACTAACCTCAAAGCTGCAGGCATTCATCAGCCTTCACAGAGGCAATGTGTCCTGGGGCCAACTGGGACCATTGCCTGAGGATTTATTCCTGCAGGAGCCCTTGGTTCCCAGCTGGGTTAAAATTCTAGGCAGTCTTCTACACAAAGCCTCACTGGTCTGAAGGGATCTGCTTCTGATGCTGCTTGAAGCAGTACCACGGGTCCATGTGGAACAATTCTACATACCCAGCATGGACAAAGCAGCACCAGTCCTTTTATAGTGGCTGAATTTGAGTCCTTTCCAACCCATGTGCTTTTACTTGGTCCTCAGATTTGTGGTCCCCAAATGTAACAACGCTCCTTCTTTCAGCTCTATTTTTGCATACATGTCTTTTAAACAGAAAAGCAAAGTATTTCAAAGCTTCCTCTGTGTTAGGACTGTCTTTCTGGTGGTGTGGCTTAGACTGGATTGCTGTATTCCATATAACTGTGCAGTAATAAATGGTATTTGCTTCATTGGCAATATTCCCCTCTCTGCTGGGTACCCACTTACAAAGTAATCAACTACACTTAGCTTTAATGGGATGCTCAGGCAATCTGGTGGGTACTGACTTTTCTCAGATGGGGTGCTTTGAAATGAGAATCAAAGGATAGTGCTGCTTTGCTGGGAACAGGACAGGGTCACCTCTCTTGATAACGTAAGGGTCTTTAGGACTTTCTAAGAAACAAACAAGGCTACACTTTCAACTGTGAAATCTTGGTAGCCTCAGGCTTTTGGAAAGCTCTATTTCATTTAGATTCTGGCATTTACTTTTGTTTGTTCGGACTATAAAGACCTTTTTATTCTGATCCTCAAGAGCTGTTTACCATTCAGCACATGTGGTCTGCATCGCTCACACTAAAATCTTTTGAGGACTTGGCAACCCTTTTTAGTTCTCTGATCAATGCTGGCTAAGGAACAATGGCAAAAGCCTATGGAAGTCTGTTGCCCAAAATGCGCTGCCCCTGTTCTGATTAACTAGCAGCCTCAGCTGAGGGTAGGGGTTGCTGGCTTGATTTTTTTCAGTAATGCTGGTGCAAATCTGGAGTCACTATGCTGAACTGAAAGCAGGTGTGTCAATGTAAAACCAGAGGACAACTTTGCTACCCACTGATGTGTCTGCACAGAAAGTTAAGATCCGAGTTTTGCTTTCTAACCTGATGTACAGCTTAGTGCTTCTGTGCACTGTTGGCACTTTCCTTTGGTCAGTTCCTTGTGCAGCTGCTCTCTAAAGATGCATAAAGCTGGTGCCAAGGCCTGTATCCTGCAGGATCCAGCCTGGACATACTCTGCGTTGAGCTTAACTGGAATCTTCTGTGCACAAAACCCAAAGTTTGGGCCTTGCAATAGCTTTTCTTTGAGCTTTCAGTACTCAAGGTATCCAAGAATCAAGACTTGTTTTCAGGGCCTCTGTGCACAGTTGAGTGGAAGGGTGTTAACCCACTGGGACAAAACATTGCCTTTCTGCAGCAATTCTAGTTTAGCAGCTTGGAAACTTGTCAGAGAAGCAACTTCCCGCTGTTAAATATTGCACTTTAAATGGCTAGGAGAGGTGCTTTGTGAAGGCGGGCGATAACTGGCCACACTGGTTTTTGAAGAGCAAGAGGATGTGGGGAGGAAACAGCACAAGATTCACAGTGACTCCTGAGAATGTCATAGCAACAAAGTCCTACAGGGAGAATTTTGTTTGTGCCCTGGATCAGCCCGCTCTCCTAAAGAAGCTGTCGTGGGTTGAACATGTAAGATGCAGTGGAGTCCCTGAGCTGACATGCTCCACTGAGAAGGTGCTGTACTGTGGAGTTGAATCCATATACCCAAGGAGAGGTCAAATATCTTCTAATTTTTTCAGTGATTAAATCCCAAGAGCTGCATCAGCACAGCTACAAAAGGTTTCTCTCCTTTTTATACATCTACCCCAGCACCATCCTAGGTACTAATTTTAGAGGATAATCTACATATCTGCACGCATGGGTTAGAGCTGACTGCTGATTTCAACCTCCCTTTCTCTAAAGCTTTCAATGTGCCTGAAGCTTTGCTTTTATAAAGCTGCTCCTCTCTGTAAAAGAGCTAAAGCAACAGTACGAATCCAGTTCCCTCTACCCTGGAACTGGGGATTTGTGGGTCAAGTGTGTCACCTTCTATTAAGGATGATGTGAACTTGGGATCCCCAGCCTGGGGTGGAGGAAGCAAGAATCAGGTCTATTACTGGCTGTAGGCAGTGGCCAATTTATAAAGAGTTTCTTGAGGACCCACATTTCACCTCATGTGCAGAGGTCTGCTCACCACAAGACTGGTGTGTTGGCTGTTCATGGCAATGAAGGACTGAGACCAAGCCCTCAGCCGTGCCCTGGTAGGACTGTGCTGCTGGAGCAGCTCCTATGAAGAAGGAGCAGAGGTCCTAGGAGTCCTCACTGTGGAAAAGGCCCTGACCCTGCGGGGCAGGGAGCTGTAAAAATGCAGAACATAAAACCATCCCCAACCAGATGGCTTCCAGTTGCAAGAGCACTGCACTGAAGCACAGTCATAAAATAACTAGATGGCGTTTAATTTCACTGATGGTTTTGCGTGGCTTGTAGAGGCTATAGCTTAGCAAAGGCACCTGCCCAAAATTAAGCACATTGCTATGCCCTGCTTTGCTTTACTGAATTGGAGTAAAAAGTAGTCTGGTTCTCTTCCTATCAGTTTATTCAAGCAGCAAAGTGAAATAACTGTCCACTGTGCTGGCTTGCTTGCACCTTTTGGACTCGGTGCTTAAAGAAAAAATAAAAAATAAAAACTAGAGGGTGCAAGTCATGGGGGGTGGGAGGAAAGTCTGTCACTTCCTCAGGAAACACCTATAACAACAGTGCTTGGAAAAAATATTCAAGAAAACCTTTCTTGTTTGGTTTTTTTTTTTTTTTTTAAAGTCTGCTCTAACTCCACAGCATTCTTCTTTTATTTATTTTTCTTGAGAAATGGTCCGATTTTTTTTTTGCTGAGTTAAATGAGCAATAAGTAGTAATCAGATGTTGACATAAAGTTATGTGTACACCTGCTGACTGCCTCATAAAGAACAAGAATGCTTTTAGTTAAGAAATGGCAAGCAAACTAAAATACAGCAATTAAGTTCACTAATAAGAAACCCAAGCAGTTAAATTATATATATTTATTAAATCACACAAGACTTCTGAATGACCTTTTTCACTTGATGGTGCCTGATGAAAGCAGTTCTGATTTCAGTTCTGACTCAAAAATCTGGTATTCTTCAAGGTTTTGCCCATCAAACTGAGTATTTAAAGGAGCCCTCAGATGAAAGGGAGAGAAGCTATGTTGCACACCAGTGTAAATTCTTGTGTCCTCAAGTCTGGGTATGTCCCAGTTAAGCATGTGACTATTGGACTATTGATAACCTCGTTGAATTCTTAAAAGGTGTAAAATTATCACTCAGTGCCCCAATCAGAAGCACCGGAGGTCTGTGAATGAGTGAACTGTAGATACATGCATGCATCTGTGTCTCCATTGGCACTCAAGGCATTGAACTGAGGGCCTGCAGTGCGAAAACTTGCAAGTTGCTGCCATCTCAATACCAGCAGGCTTGCTGTCTTAGAGCTGGGCTGGGTCTAGATTTGAGTGCATTAGGAGCTGTGGGGATTTCTCACAGTTTCTGTGGGCCTGGGGAAGCAACTACGATGAGCTACACAGTGAGTGTGTCTCTGTGCTCCTGAGGGGACTCTCAATGAGAGAATTTGTCTTTTCTTCTTTTAATCTGAGGAAGCAGAACAGGTACACAGGGCAGCTAAAGTGTGAAATGGAGAAGGTTATGGTTCTTAATGTAAGCATTAATGACATTCTAGTTGTAGAAAGCTTCTGAAGGGTTCTTTAAATGGCTTTCAAGACAATGGTGTTTTAGAGAAAATAAGGTATCAAGAAGGACTGAGAGGATGCTGCTGGAGTTTGTGCTTCCTTGAAAGCTTAAGGCCAAGCAAATGTGAATTTGGGGATGGTAAAACCAGAGTACTTAGTGTAAAGAGGGAGAAGAGAGAGGAGGGGTGAGATGGGGAAGAAAGGAGGCAAATGCAGTGGGAACAAAAGTTTCTTGTCTGACTGCTATTGGACACTTGGATGAAGCTGGAGAATTGTGAAGGGATCTGAGTTTTTCTTTGGATACATTGCATGATGGGGTAGCAACAGCCTGATGGAGGCTTAGCCACAGCTCTCATAATATCAGGGTCAAACTGAGGGCCCTTTCAAATGGATAGGTCATTCTCCCATTTGATGTGTCCAGATATTGAGCCCTATAACTGACTGGGCAGATTCTGTTTTTGGTATGTGCTCTGCTTCACACTAAATGTGATCTTTGAGTGCTCTCAGAAGACTTTTTCACTGGGACTAATATAGTCGTCTTGGGTTTAATATTGCCTGAGTATAATCAGTTTTCTCAAGCAGACTACTTCGCACTTGTGTTGGGCAGTGTAAGTATTAGGCCTCTTTGCAACTGAGTTCAGAGCTGTGACTTGTCTGTGAACAGCATGTCAGTCTTTAATGGTTTTCCAGTCAAAAAAAATTAAGTCACAGCAAAGGGTGAAGTTGATCCCGTCACCATGGGGTGGAGGGAAAACAGAGGGGTGGTCTTGAATTTCAAGCATGAGACTTGAGTGTCTTTGAACTGAACCTCCGGGCCAAGAACAATATCTCAGTAACAGGATATGTGATGTGAATTTTACAGCCTATAACTGCTTCCTAGTTAAGGCAGATACTGATAAGCTATACTCATGAGGTGTACTGTGAACTCCAAAGGCATTCTTGGTAATGTCTCAGTGGTCCCTTGCAATGCAGTGAATACCACCTGGCTCATTTACAGGCTGCATTAGTGCTTGGGGAGTCTGAGAATTCACGGCTGTTGGTTAACATGCACTAATCCAGAAAAACCACAGGACTGTTTTAGTCATGAGGGTAACATGGACTGTCACGGTGCAGAATTAGGCTCTTGACATGCAAGTGTCTTCCTGGGGGTGGATGATGGTATGATCTTTGGAGCACTGTATGCATGAAATGCTACAAAACTGCAAGGCTGGACTTTGAAGGGCAGCCACTCCACCAGTGAAGGGCCAGGGTCTGGTCCGCTGTCACACTGAGCAGTCCTCCCGAAGAGGACCTAAGGATGAAGGCAGACTGGAGCAGTCTGGGCTCATAGCTGGAACTCAGACTCAGACAGCATTGCTGAGCTGAGGAAATCCGGTTGATCAAAAGGCTATTTGACCAGCCTTCTTTCCTGCTGCTCCTCTCTCCACCAGGCAATTTGCTTGTACAGCAGTTAATGGGAGCGCTGGGACAGAGGTTTGCTTGTTCAGATTTCAAAGAGCATTGCAAGGAATGCAAGGAAGTTGTTGGACATGTTAATCAAAGAAAACTCATATTCAGGAGTTTGATTTATACCTGTGCACTAGACACAGATCATGTAAGCTGGTAGATTGATGTTCAGGCTACAGGTTGTAAAACCTCACATGGATGCTGCCCTCTGCCCCTTCCAGCTACATCAGATTCTGGAAGGGGCTCATGTCTGTGTCCCAGATGCCTCACATGAAAGAGGGTCACTCTCAGACCATCGAGAGGCAGTTGTGAACTCGCAGCTGCTCTGTATCTTCTTCTTTCTCCTCTTCTTCCACCCAAATCTGTTCACTTAACAAGGACACCAAACAGCCCTTGTCTGGGAACCAATCCAGTAACAGAAGAGAGCGCAGTCCCTAAACCTAAAAGAGTCACTCCAGTGAAAAACGCAGGGTGTGTTTATCCTTGTCTGCCACATCTGCAAGCTCCAGCTGGGATCTAAAAGCTGAACTAACATTTTTGTTGTCATTAGTGCCTCTTTGTTGAAGGTCTGGATTTCACATAGGAAATCCTGCGCTAGAATTGCTTGCAGAATATACCCTTCGTGCTAGAAAACAGAGATAAGTAACACAATGTGTCACAGTGATGTAGCATGCCCTCCGTCTGCAGCTCACAGCCTGTTAAGCAGACAAGGAAAGTCCACCAGATTGCCCACAGAATGTGTGCTCATGCTTATGATGCTGTTGCGGAGATTAGGAGCCAGTTCTGAATTCTGAGCCCTCATTACCAACCCAGCTCATCCATGAGGCCTCAAAAAATGCTGGCAGCTTTGATCCTTTCAAGTTCTAGCATATAATTCGGGATGCCAAGCTCTGACTTCAAAGTCTCTCAGTCCCCAGATCCATAAACTGATCAACAAGCACTTGCGTGTCATCATGCAGAAGGTTTGATGAGGGAGTGGGGTGGAAGCACATTCCTTCCTTCCCTCCCCAAAGCTCCTGGGCCATGCCTGGAGGAAGCTGGATGCTTTGGTGTGATTGCTTCTGGTCTTTTCTTTCCTTCTTCACATTGTAAATTATTTAGGTGACAGCATCAAAGATCAGAGAGAAGCACAGGAAAAAAATCTCAAGTGCTTTATACTACTCAGGATCATCTGTCCAAAGAACTCTGCTTGCTTTGTGGGTATGGGGCTGTATTCAGCCACAAAACATCCCTATAATAGTTTACAGCTGGGGAAACTGAGGCATGGGGCTGTTAAAACGTGACTTGGCTAGAGCATCTGCAAAGTCTCTGCCAGAACTGGGAGGAGCATTCTGTCCCCCGACAGCTCCTCTGCATCTGCAAGAGCATGCTTCCTCCCTCCAGCAGCTTGCCAAAGGCTACGCAAGGGAGACCCTGCTCCTACACATCTCGCCTGTGCTCTATAACATGGCAATTCTGCTTCCATGGCAACTCACTGAACAGCACAGCAGACCTGCTCCACATCTACACCCAGCCTGCTGGCCGGTTACCCTGGCCCCATATCTCCAGTGTATTATATATACCTCTACCTCTCTGCATTCCCATCCCAAAACATCATCAGCCTTTTCTGCAAAACCTTGGCCCGCATACAGACTTTTTGAGGGACTTCTGATCCATCTAAGACTCTCCACATGGCTTTTCTTTCACTTGTTTTTCTTCTTTGGAATGGGAAAGGGCAAATGTTTACAGATGCTCTTAGGAGAGACCTTCCCCGAGCTCTGCTGGGTTTGATGCTCTACTGTCCCTTTCCTGAGTCAACACACAGGAGTGTCAGGCTCCCTGTGGATGCCTTCTGCTCTGCTTGATTTATGCAGCCACCTGAAGAGGAAGGATATCTTGTTTTGTTTCTCTTCATCTGCAGAGTAACACAGTAGGTTTACCAGCAGTGGAGTACAAGGTTGCTATAAATAGTTTTCTGCCTTGTCATCAGAGTTACCCATTATTCTCTTCCTTGTCAAAAGCCTTTCTGAAAGTTGGCTGTAGCAAAAGCCTTGGTAGCCTCTCAACTGCACAGCTCCCTTTGAAAATGCCCATGGTTCTAGCATGAGTGCAGCTCCCCAGCTGGGGCAGGGCTGTCTGATCTCCTGAAGAGCCATGCCTGCTCCAGCCATCTAGTTTTATAACTTAATAATGTGGCCTGCAGCCTGTTCAGTGTGTCCCTTCTCCTGGAATGGGTCTTCTTGTATCCTTGTTAGTTCTGCAACCTCCTTCTGCTTCCCTTAGGAAAGACTAGTCAAAGATCTCTGACTAAGGGGGGAATTATTTAATTGTGATTCACACCACCCCTTCAGGAAACACACTGTAAAAGGATTGCTTCCTTCCCTAGTTTCTGTCCCCCACTCCTATTTTAAATGAGTGAAATCCAGCCACCTCTGAGGAGGAACACAGCATCCACTGAGCAGCATGTGGTAAAACCACCTGCCTGCATTAAACATGGAGCAGCAGATGATTTTGTCCCTCTTGGAAGGTTACAGACAGTACAGGAAAGCTTTGTAGCTGGCCTAGAGGGAAGTGCCAGGCCATGGCTCTTAGCTTGGACAAAGATTGCTTGTGCTGAGAAGGGTGGTTAAAGGTGAACCGAGGTTTCTCACAGAGCTGAGCCAGTGACTAGCCCCTGTCTGGAGTTTGGTTGTTGTTGGCTCTGGGTAGGTTTTTGGGTGCTGGAGGAAGTAGGTGTCCAGTGAGAGGTGATAAAGTTTGTGTTCTTTGCAGTTCCTACATTTATGCCTGGGTGCTGGCGATGTCTTCAGCATGTGCATCTGCCAGAAGGGTTTCTGTATTGCTAAGTGGGGTATAAAGCTTGCATCAGGAGCAGAGAAAAGCTTGCCTGCAGAGACAGCCTCATCCCACGCTGAAAGGGCAGGGATCTCAAAGGTACCACTATCATTTGTAAAGTGGGATAGGTATTTATTGTTTGGGTACAAAAATGAGGCTTTGGGGACCTGCCATGGGCTATTTTCTGATGTTGTCCAAATCACATATTTGTCCTCACATTGTTCCTCAGGTTCCTTGCCTCTGAAATACGGACAAAGTGTTCCTGAGCCCTTTGCTACTGTACAGCTATGGAAGAAAACCTGGCGGGTACTGGTTTAGATCTTGCATTATAACACCCAGTACTGTATGCCGTAAACAGTAATTCAGCCCAACAGAAGAAACCAACTTACAGGAAAGCTTTAAGCACATACCATTTGTAACCTCACCAAAAGGACAAAACAAATATCTGGTCTTTGAAAGCACATATTAAGGAAATCTTCATTTTCTAAAGCCTTTCAAAATCTTAGGTTTTTCCCCCTGAGAGTTCATACATCTTGGGAAGGTGAAGCCAGCATTTCTTAGGTAAACTTGTTAACCTTCAAGGGAATGTAGAACAGCAGACATTGGAGATGGAAACCTTCAGTTCAGTATGCTGTAGGGAATGGTGCAATCCAGGCCTAGGATGAAATGCTTCCGCCAGGCTGGTCCCGAATCCTCTGGCATTGAAACAGAAAACTTCTGTCTTTTCTTCTTTTGGCTCTGTCTCACCCCCATGTCCCCAAATGCCTAGTGCTTCTTAACTCCATTCTCTGCTTGGTTTCTGCAGCCTTCACATGCACGGAGACAGAAAATTAGCATTTATAAATTGAACTGATGAAGACGATTCATACAGAGCTTTCAGACTGGATGGAGATTCCTAATGTCCTCCTGGTTATTTAAGAAACTTGCTCAGAAAGGCTTTTTTAATGCATGCAGGAGTTGAATGAATCCAAAGAGAAACATGTGAGCTGTTGGAGAGAGAATGGGAACATGATGTTCCCCAACTGATGAATTTAGTACTTGGTGGAACACCCCAACAACTGGCACCCCATCTGCCCTGGGGCTTCAACCTCTCACTCTGTCCCTTCAATGCCTTAACCTTTGGATTCTTAACACTGGCGGGTGCCTGGGTCTGCTGACTAGGTTATGGCCCCAGTGCTATTTTTATCTACTTATTTAACAAGCTGTCTGAAGAGCTGTAGCAGGCAGGAAATAAAGTCCCTCCAAAAATACAGAAGGGTAACTTTTAAGAGGTAGATTTTTAATTGCAGCTTGAACAAACTGTTTTTAGTTTCCGTGAGTCTGCTCCTTCCCATCTCCTGCAATCTGGGGTTTTGCCAAAGATGAACTTGTCACAGTTGTAACCTTATGGGCCCGTGAGTGTGTGACACTGCTTTTCATGAGCTTCTGGCATCGCTGCTAAGATCATTCAACAGCAGCCACTGAGAGCGCCTCTTCAAATACGCGTTATCTGCAGTCAGGCTAAGGGGAATCTAGAAAGAGAAAAACTGAGGAAATTGCTTTCCTCCCTCTTTGGGGTATAAAATGTTCTCTTCTTTCAAGTTAATTTGTTCTGTGAAAGTTCCCCTTGAAATCATTTTCCAACTACTTTGAAAGATCAAATAGATTATATTGAAAGCTACTGTAAGATGAAGTGCCCATTTGGATTTAATAAATGCTGGTTTATAGAGCTAGCCTCATTATTTCTTTGGGATAAACCTATACAGAATGGAGGAGAGGAAAGATTTTAATGTTTCTGAAAAATTTATCCCACGAACAGTAAAAACATACCATAGAAATATATCAGCCACAAAAATGACATCTTAAACACAGTATTTATGACTTTCTGTATTTGTTTTGCATAAACTTTTCTGGTTTCTATTACACTGATTGATTTATGGAGTTTATTTGGAATAAATGTAGTGCATATTTAAAACAAACAGAGCCCAAATCTGCTAAGCGCCCAGGAGCTATAAAACCTCTGTATGGTTCAGACTGGGACCTTCCAAGTCTTTTTATCGGAATATCTTTTTCTATTAAAAAAATGCAGAAAAATAATAAGAAAGTAGATGAAGAAAAGCAATTTGTGAAAATATATCTAGCCAGTGTTTCGACTAGAGTTGGTCTGAACTTTTTATTCCGTGTCTCGTTCTGTTCCTTAATGAAACGTTCTTTATCCAAATGGAAATTTTACCACGAATATCCTTTTTCACAGATTTGTTTGGGAAGTGTGGGGAGCTGACAGGGACTGGAGGGGATTGAAAACTTCTCAGAAAACATTTTGGTTTTACTGAAATTCACATAACTTTGGAAGGAACACCAAACTAGAAACTTCTTTGTAATTTTTCCATTAACTTCAACCTTCAGAAGTGAAGGGAAGCAAACAAGGAACAATTTGCCTGTAAGCCATCAGTGCCTGATTTGTAAATGAGCTAATTGCATATTTTAGCAGGTTGGGGGGGGACAGGATGGACAGTAAAACAAGGAATGTATTTATTAATTTATTTTTAAAGCACATAAATTGCATTTATCACTGCTTTCCTCCTGTTCCCCTGACAGGCTTGGAATCTGCCTTGTTCCTTTCTGTAACTGGATTACTTGTATACTTTTAGTGCATTCCTAGATTGACTAAAATATTACCTTTTCTGTATATTTTAGAGTGGGTTTGTAAGTCATCATAGCACAATGATTCTCTCAGAAACCTAACTGATGTCCTTTACATGCCCACAACAAAGCGCCTGGGACTTGAATACCCCAAACCAATGCAACTGATAATTATTGGGTGAATAAAATTTAGGATTATCCTGAATTTTTTATTCAAAAATTGCTAGCAGATAAAAACTGAGGCTTGTCATCTTTTTTAAATAACTTAATATTATACTTTAAACTGCATTTACCTAAAGCATGCCTGCTGCTACAGAGTCTGAGTGGCTGCAGACAGGAAGAGTGTAGGGCTGTATTCTGTTCATAACTAATCAGTGGGTCATTCTCTCAAGTGAGTCATCTTTCTAAAAGCCATTGGGCATTTACTGCCATGAGTCTATTTTTCATAAACTATCTAGTGTTCTGTCTATAAGAGGATCCAAGGCTATAGTCAGGCTGTCATCATCCACACTAAATGAAATTAGGAGATTCCCAGCTATCTCCCACCCACTGGCCTGACCAGTATGACCTGTGTGGTCACTCCCTAACCCAATCTGACCTAGGGAGGGAACTGTTCCAGCCTCAAGTTAACTAATTGTAGGTGTAAGTTGGACTGCCCAGGTGAAGTCCTACCATTGGAGTTGTTCTGCCACATCTTGCAAGACAGTAATAAATGTCAGAAAAGAGGGATGTTTTTAATCTAATCCAGCATAGAACACCAGAATGCGGCCTCAGCATTGTCATGACCCCATACAGATTAAACCAGGTTTCTTTGAAAGCCAGGGTACACTGAAGGATATGATCACGCATGCTATTGATCTCACCATTGACTGTTTGGTGGATTATGTGCTTGTGTGCTGGGCTCCTGCCTGACAACTTGTACTATCCCCTTGTGACTCCAGTGTAATCTCTTGTCCGTGACCCTTCCCAGCAACCCCACATTGCTTGGGCACTGAGAGCACTGAGGCAAGGTACGCCAAGCAGAAAGGCTTGTGCACTGAGTGACTGCCCATAATTAGGCACCACTTGACAGAGAAATAATTGGCTGTGGCACATGAGTGCTGATGTAACTGGGTTTAGGAAGCATCTTTTTCAAGTTGGCTGAGTACAGAGCTATGGGGAATGGAGCCATAGAGAATAGCACTAAGAAACAAATCCTCTCCTACAGCCTGTGTGCACAAAGAGCTTTGATCCCCAACTGTTAATTGCTGAAAGGACACACAGATCCCCCTAGCAAGGCCTTCCTTAAGCACCTGAGACTGCATTCTGGCATGGGAGGAGCTTTGAGATGGCTGGGCTTGACCCACTCTGCCCCAGGACATCTTTAGTTGTACTCATAGTCTTCTGTCTCTCAAGGGTTTCAAGTGTGGGCTCTCATCAAAGTTTTTTGTATTTTGAGCTGCCTATTCTTCAGAAGATATCCTGAGCTTCAAAGAGCAGAGTTGATATTAACTTTTCTTTGCCTTGCTTTGCTGGAGGAAAACCTGGGCTGCCTGTTTTCTTATGTGCTGCTGCTTGTAGTTTACAGCCCTAGTCAGAATAGCATGGTGTTAAGGAGTAAAATGCTAGAGGTGGTAGGATATCTACAAACTGGGGGGGGAAACTGGAATCCCGTTGCCCTATGCACTTAAAAATCTCCAAGCATATTGGCAGAGCCCCAAAAGTGTCCAAGAGGCCAGGAGTCAACTTCAGATAGCAAAGCTGGGACAGTTGACTTTCCTTGGCCAACATCGCTCTAGCAAAGTACACAGCCACACAGAAAGAAGGGATATTTTGAGGTGGGGACAGAGACACTTGTTTGTGTAGACAGCTGACCTGCAAGATAACAGGGCTGTTTTGAATTTGGAATTGAAGGAATAGACACCAAATGGATGACCACGCACACAGAGGCTCACCCCACAATGTAGTAGTGTGTATTGTTTCTCTTATTTTCTCCCTGGTTCTTTACTGCTCCAAAGGTCATCTTTTTCTTCTCCCCTTGTTCAGAGGCTCTGAACCTCCACACGCTGCCCTGATGTCTTTCAGGCAAACACAGAAAATGGAACTGTAGGAAGAAAACCCCAAAAAGCACGCAAAAAAAAAAAAAAAGTCTTTGGATTATTCAGACAGTACCAAAATTCACCTGTCTGCTGGTGAGTGCATATAGAGCAGATATGCCCCCTGGCATCAGTTATTTATTTAGGGAAGTGTGAACTCACAGGCATCAAATGGCCTCTGTGAGGCTCTGCAGCAAAGTCTTGACTTCCAGGGACAGAGCAGTGCTGACTAGTAGACACAGTCATGCATATTTGTTCTGAGTAGCAGTGTTTCACTGTGGCCTGATAGCAGGGAAAGGGGCTGGGACAAGTCTATGTGAAGCTTTACTAGTAAAACTAATTGTTTTAAGGATCCTTCTGCCAGTGGAGTGGGCAGGGTTCCCCAGGAAAGCACTCACTGGGGCACAAGGTATTGCCCGGGGTAAAACCCAAGGGACCAGACCCTCACTTCCTTCCCCAGCTGCTAGTTTTCCCTCAGAAACCTGTTTTGCTCTCCTGGATAGAAATAACTGTGATGTACTGTAGCATGTGTCTTGTTTGTGATGGCCGCCATCCAAAGCCTACTGATATCAGAGGAATGTTTTGCAGGGACTCAGAGGGATTTTAGATCAGATCCCAACCTTTGCAGCTACTTTCGTGTTGCTTTCCTGCCAGGACTTACTGACCAGCCACCAAACTCCTGAGAAAATCAGCATGAAGTTTCAGTCAGGGTTCAGTTCAAGTGGCAGCTAAATATGCCTCTCTGGAGGTGAATGAGAGCTGACAGGCCTGAAATGCAAAGGACCTCAAACAAAACCAGCCAGTGTCCACACCAGCTAGCTTTTAAATCATACAGTAGCCTGCAGCCATTAACACTTCAAACATTATCTGGCCCTTTGAAAAGTCACTTAATTTATTAATGTTCCTGTTAATGTCCCTTCCACACTCTGTTCACAGGATTGCCTCCTGGATTGGTCAGAGGGTGGCTTCTCAATCCTACGCAAGCAAAGATGAAGAACATTCCTGAAATGCTTTAGGAGAGACAGCAGGATCCAGTGGTGGGATGCAGAGGTCGAGTCTCTCACCTGCTCCGCTAGGTATGTGCTCTCCAGTTTTGGGTGACTCTTGTCTCCTTCCTCTCTCTGTCAAGGCTGGGAGACTGCTCAGACACACATGCGTGCCCCTTGTTGGCTGTAGATACAACTGGCATTGTGTGGTTCTAGGACTGGCAGAGAGTTTCTTAATTCACAGTGCTCCACTGCTAGTTCCTACTCACTGGCATGTGCCTGAAAGCCAATAAATGTCTTGGATCTGCCATGCTCTGGGATGTTACCCTGACTGACAAGAAACATTCTGGGCTGTGAGCTAGAGGTGCAGAGCTGTGCTGAGTTATTTTCAAAAGTCTGTCTCTGAACGTAACGGTATGCAGAGCACGTGCCTTCAACTCAGATTCCCCACCCGGCAACTGACCTGCACATTCCCTTTGCTGGGTTTTGAGGTCTCCTCTGCTTTCTTGATTTAAAAATGCTTTTTAGAGCAGTAGAACCCAACTATGTTGTCTTTTTTCCTGTTCCATGGAGAGACATAGTGCAAGCAGAGTAAGCATGAATTGCACCACACTTGCTGCTCAGCAGCTGGCCAGGGGAGAACAGTGCTTGCTTCTGTCTGGGCTGCAGGGCTGGAAAGGTGAGGCCAGCAGCAGGAGTCAAGACAAATAGGAGCCTGTTTTTGATTTGCCATCTGACCCCTGCCAGCTCAGAGCACCCTGTCTGTAATCGTGACTTAAATTAAGCCCAAACGCCATCAGCAAGGCTGTTGCTTTCTCTCACGATGAGAGTGTTTCCAGGTACCTAGCCAGAGATTTATAATCCACCTCTAATTACATTCCTGTTTGTGTCTGTTGTCATGCTGGCTTCGTCTTTCTGCGGTTTGTTAAGTCCAAGAGCATGCCTGGCCCTTTGTGCTCCCAGCATGTATGCACAGAGAGCAAGGGGCATCCATGGCTGACAGCTTAACTGCTGGGGGAAACCCGCCGGGCTGGGCTGTGTGTCTTTAGTAGCCCAAATATCATGGTAGACATTTTGGCTTGTTAAAGTCTTGACGGCACAGGTCTGCTGTCCACGGTAGGTTCACTTGATAGAAATAGCTCTGGCAGCAACCAAACAGTAAGAACACCACTTTTCTTTGAAATATGAAAGGAGACAAAGGCTCGATGTTCCCTGCCCAACCAGCTCTTGCCTTTTTGTGGCAGATGACCAGCATCTTTCTCTAGCTCAGTTTAGGTGCAGTGTTTTTGCTATCAAGCTGAAGATTAGATCCTTGTAAAACACAGTCTGGAATTGATTAGCATAGATTCTTCAGTCAGGGTGCTGGAAGGACCAAGATGGAATAACATGCCTCGTGATGACACACCTGGTTACACAGTGTTAGCTATTACAAGCCTTGCCCTGCTCAGGAGAGTGCTGGGCACACACTTCGTGAGAAGGTCTTGTTCCACAGGGCTTACAGAAAGTAAGCTTTTATTCTGAATTACAAAGTCTCTCCCCAGAAATACAGGAACAGTTTCTGAAGAAATGCAGCTGGATGTATGCAAAACCATTGGCTTCTCCAAGGAGCAAAACTGAGCCTTCACTTGTATGCCCCGTGCTGATTCTGCCACTCTGTGCCAGGTGACACCACCATAGCAAGTAACTTAGACTCCCAAAAATCACTATGGAGGAGAACCCTAGTCTGTATTATTGGAAAAGCAGCTCCAAACATGATCTCTGCTCTATCCTGCCCTTTGTTTGTCTGCTGTGTTTTCTCCCTGTGCCAGGAGTTCTTGAAGTCTGAGCAATGATTGTGACATTGGGGCAGGCAAGCCAGGCAAATACTTTACACACACACACACTCTGAGCAAACCAGATATCTGCTATTTAGAAATAAACAGTGTAAAGAGATTTGGGAAATTCATTGTTCATGCCAAGACATTTAAGAGGCATCTTGGTTCAAGTAAAAGCCTCAACTCATTTCCATTTTAATTTTTTTTTCACTTTGTATTTTAACCATTGAGTTAAAGTTACCTCGAACCAAAATGGATCATTTTTGTTCCCAGTTGATCAAAACGAAAGTAATTTGTTTTCCACTTACATTTCAAGGAGCAGATTTTCACCTAAATATTTTCTCTGTCAATGAACAAGCATTTTACTGATGGCAAAATGTTCTGTTAAAGTTTCTGTCCATCCCTAGTAACTCACAGAAATTAAAGCTAGCGACTTTCCATCTTAAACTATTACGTTCAATTGCTGAGGAAGAAAGACCTCCCATCCACTACCCAATGCCTGGGTTAGCAGTGGATGGAGGGAGACAGTGGCCATTCAAGAGAGGTGTCAGATTCCACGGCTGTCTCCTGTCTGCATCACCAAATGGTACTCATAGAGCTAAAATCTACAGACACCATAGTCTGTAGACTGGACACTACTGGTCTGCAGTCAAGTAAATTTGAATCCAATCCTGTCTTTATTGGTTTGCTTTAGGGTCAGCAGTCATGCAAGGCAATGCAAATCTTTGAGTGAGACCCGGTTAGCAATCACTAAACACATAAATACAAAATTGGTGAAATTATTTCTTTTTAGCAGTAAAAGAAATCACAGTTGTATAGTGCATCTGTCCTGAAGTGTATGGTTAGTTGTGGGATTGTTGTTTGTCTTTGGTCATGCTGTATATTTTTAAAGAGGAATTGAGGCCAATGGTGTATATACTTTGTCTCATATGTATTCCAGATTTATGTGGAATGGATTTGAGAAAAAATGACAGATTGGAAATAGATGGATGTTTTTGTCCATGTAGGTTGGCAGTTCTCTCACCTGCTAACAGCTTAAATAATGGAGGCTGGGTGGTGACCAGGCATTAACACTTTCTGCTGCTGTGAGTGCTTTTCAAGAAGGGAGCAATTAGTTCAAAATCTGCTCTCTTAGTAGTCAAGCTAGTATTCAGATTCGAACTCCTAGTTCCAATTAGTTTTGGTCACCCATTTTCACCCTGCAGACCATTTGCAAACATGCTCATTGCTGGTCAAGACCCAGTTTCTGCCACATTTGTACATACAAGCTTTCCTGCCCTGTTTGTAAATAGAGGTGGGTTTTGATTTTTGGTCAACAACATGAGAATAGTCTAGGAGGCTCAGGTTATGACCGTGTCTGGTGTTTGTCAGGGAGAATTCAGGTAATGGTTACTGTGTGTCACTGGCATAGCTGAACATCAGGAACTGGAACCACTTACTCTTGTAGCTGTAAAGGATGTACCTGGCCTCTGTCTGGGAATGAGGAGAACCTCTATTGCCCCAACAGAGAGATGGGCTATTACACCTGAGGCTAAGTGAAGAGGGACTCCTCTCCATCCACAATGGCCATAGGTCATTGGATGCTTTGAGAGGATTCAACTCACTGAGAGCAGAGAAGTGCAGAATGACACGCTTTTTTTTTTTTTTTTTTTTTTTTTTTTTTGCCAATTTCCCTGTTGAGATCTCCTGCCTTCTTCAGCCTCTTTCCAGGCTCCTGTGATGCTGCTGGGATTCTGTTCTGGGAGGGAGAGGAAGAAAGTAATTTCCAGAAACTTGACACCTTCTTTTAAGGAGAAGAGAGAGGTTGAAGGGTAACACTAGAACCCTTCAATGCCCCAGCATGAGATTTTCATCACAGTCAAGGTAGGTCTTATCAAGTCATTGCACCTGTGAGAGCTTGGGGGGACACCATGGCAGCATCCTTGTTTGCATTTTGTCTTGGCACCTCTTCTCAAAGATTCAGGCACCTCACTGTCCTGGAAATCTCCTACAATACCTCTGGAGGCAGCAGTACTCTAGTACGATGTTTCGTGGTACTGTTTGCACAGCTGCAAATAGCACATGCAGGGCAGATGGCTTACTGCTTATTAAGCAATATTAACTTTATTGATTAGGTACATGATACGCTGGGAAATATCTCAAAAAAAAAAACAGCAGTGTAGGAGAGAAGCGCAAAATGGAGGTTGTATGAATCCTGGATTGGTACATTTGTTGCATGCAAGATGTACTGTTGAAAGAGATGATGCTGACGGAGATGTCTGCAGTTCCCTGCATGCTTCCAGGATATTTGAGTTGAATTCTGCCAAGGAGAACTTTTCATCCTGCAAGCTTGGGCTCTTCTGTGGGGCTGTTGGCAGTAATTAAAACACAAACCCCTTTTTGCCTACAAATCCGTGTGCTTGATCTTTCCAGCCCAAATCCTACAAGTAACATGCACTTGTCCCCAGGGCAGCTTGCTCAAATAACCACAGCTCTGCCGGAAAAAGGGCTGTTTGAGCCTCAGGGAATTGGGAGGAGAGGTTGAATTATTCCCAGCATCCAAAGACCAAGAGGTTCCTTCTTCTTCAGCAAATGTTTTCAGTTCCCACTTGGTGAATTATTGCTAGGGATTTTTTTCCCTTCAGTGTTTCCATGAATGTGGTTGAGGCTCTGATCCAGGAAATGGGGGGGGGGGGGGGGGGGGAACCTCTGAAAAATGTATCGCACCATTTCAAAACTCAAGTGGAATTAATTAAATCCAAATTTCAACAGTGTGTCCAAAGTTGAGCTGGGCTCAAGACACACTTCAGAAGGTTTGATTTCAAAACAATCCCTTTGCGCACATGCACATAATTTAGGGAGGTTTCTGTGTATCCAGTACAAGGCAGGAACAGGGAGCTGCTGGGTACCTGAGCTTAGAGGGAAAAGGTAGTATTTGCAGGCCAGCCTGGAGAAAACCTTTTTCTGCCTGATTCAGTTTACCCTAATCCTCTGCTCAGCAAGCTGCAGATTGGAAAAAGAGTCAGGAAATAGTGTTGTAGAAAGGAGAGCCAAACCATTTGAAATGGAGATGCTGTGGCTGGTACACTCACAGTTCTGCTAGCTGGAGAAGTAAAAAGAAGTAAAAAGAGCTAAGGGACAGTAGAGAAAGCATTCAGGACATCAGGCTTGGGCTGAAGCAAGAGTTTGGCAATAAAAACTTTTGAGTGGTGGGGGATGCAGGTCTTTTCCCAGCTCCACCACTGAAGTGGAGTTACCTTGGGGCTCTGAGTGCTCCCATCCCTCCATCTATTAAATTAAGACAATGTTATTTACTGCCCCAGGGAAAACATGGTGGATTTAAAAAAAAAAAAAATGCTAGTAGGGTGGAGCTTTCTAAGATGTTTTTCAAAGCCCAAATGCCAAAATCTTTCCTCATTTTCATGCATGTGTCCCAGCTAGCTGTAAGAGTTACACGTGGGTCAGTAAGGAGCAGAACTGGCTCTTTAATGTAGTATTTAACAAATTCTTTCTTTCATGCCTGTTCCCTGGGTTTTCATTCCTTGGGGAGGAAATGAGCATCCTTATTTGCTTTTGCCTTACAGTGGTGACCTGGGAGAGAGTTGAGGGAGACGATTCCTTCTACGTGAAAGATCAGTTGTGCCTCTTTAGTCTCTGCAAATGGGGAGGTTTTGCTTTTAGAGCCTGGGAATGGGAGTGGTTCTACCTCATTTCTGCCGAGCAGCAACACATGTTGCCAATATTTTTGCTGTGCAACTTCTGTGTGGACAGGGATGCTGTGGGTGAAGGTTCGGATGTGGCTACAGAGACCAAAATGTCTCTTTTTCTATGGAAGTTCAAGTGCTCTGTGAGTTGATAAATTCCATCACAGGAGACGAGAACTGAAGCATTCCTACCAGCCACTGTTTGAGAGAAGGGAAGCTAGATCTGTGCTGTGCAACGAGGTTTACAGATTTCAACTTCATCACTGCAAGAACAGTTTTATCTATAAATGTAATTCATCACTATACATACTGCATAGCAGCAGCTGTACCTTGAAATACTGCAGGGTTTATTGGATGGGGATTACACATTGCCCAAGCAGGCTCAGAATCCCAGGGTCACACTTGAACCCTGGAATTAAAGGAACTGAATTCAGGGCTCTGACAGGTCTGGGAATCTATCTTGTTGAACTCAATAGCAGCTAGACCTGCCAGTACAACAGTGGTATGGAAGGATGAGATGAATGCATTTGTTCCAAAGATGTCCCAACCAGATGTTACCCCTGCTATACTGCACATGGCTTTCTGCAGACACAGTTAACAATGAAACCTGAACCGACTGATAACAAGGGCAGGCAAGCCCTACCTGGGTCTGTGTGGCATTACCCATCCACCTTTTCCTGGCAGCTCCAGTGTTGGAAACACATTAACAGTGTGGTTCAGTAGAAGGTCAGGAGCTCAACCAATACAAGGGCCATGCAAACATTTCTCCCTGTGAAACAGCTACTGAGAGCCTGTTTGATGCTCCAAGCCTTTGGTGGGTATGTAGTATATTAGAAATTCATTTTCTCCTACTTCCTTCTGCATTGCACCAGCAGTGTTGCCTGATACTGCATGGCAGCAGCATGACCTGAAACAGCATGACGAACACTTTGTTTTCAAGCTGAAGAAATTCCCGTTCTTCCAGCTCTTTTCTCTTATCAGCAGCTCAGGGAGATTTGTCTTTGTTTTCATAGTGTGGAATTGTCTGCTGGAGCTGGACCCTGCAGCTCCCTAGTACACTAACCTGGCAGTATCTGGACCCAAACCCCGCCCAGACTGCAAGTCTCCCAGCTCATCCAGTGCCACCAGCCAGGTAAGAGGAAGCAGAAAACTTTTGCCACAGTGGAGGAGCAGGGAGGGCTGTGCAGATTGCTGCCAGGACCAATGGAATGGAGTAAGACGCTTGCTTTTGTCTCCCTTTTCTGTGAATCTCAGCAGTGCTGAAAGGGCCCGACATCTCCTACAAAACTCTCAGCCTCTTGTCCACAGCTCCTCCACAGCTGTGTTTGGTGAGGGCACAGTTCAACCCCTTATCCTTCTAAACCATGCTCTCCCATGCTCCTCTTTTTTGTTTCTTCTCACAAGTGTCGCTTCTTTCTCTCCAGAGGAGAGCATATGCTGGTATGGTGCTTTCTGATGATACCAGGCTCTCCTACTTTCCTGTTTGTTGAGGCCTGTCTTGTTAGTTGCCTTATGTGTTTCCCCTGTCACTTTGCCCACGTACCCTGCACCCTGTTTCCTTGCAGGTTTTTAATGTCTTTCAGAGGTAAAAAGGAAAGGGAGGAAATTATATCAGTATAAAAATACAATAGTTTCATTTTTTTTGTTTGACTGCTCCTGGGATGCTTTCACATGTGGCAAACATACCCAGGCAATTAATCTTGCGCACCCACAGGGTGTAACTGTAAAACAGTGCATGACAGATAAAGATGTATCTTCCTTCTCTATTGTGCTGTTTTAGGGATTTTTTGGAACTCCTGCTTTTGCTGTGTCAGGGGCCAGTTTCCCCACCTGGACCCCCAGGCATATTCTAGTGGATACCATAAAAGCAGATGCTATACATCTTATAAAAATTACATATTAGGATCATATTTCTCCCTACTGTTCCTCTTTGGAGCAGAGAGGTAGCCAAAGTTGACAGAAACTCGTAAACAAGGAAGAAGGATGGGAGAGAAATGGCTCACAGCACTCTTGTTCTAGCAGGGCCTAAGCTGAAGTGGTTCAGGCCACATGTCGCAGGTGGTGTGAGCAAGCAGGCAAGAACCAGCCCATTTGAGAGTGCTCTCTACAGCAAGACTGCTGAACAGGTCCCACTTCCCATGAGTGTCCTAGTGCTGGGGTAGAGCACTCTGGGAAACTCATATAACGAGCACATCCTGCTGCTTCAAGTGCTGGGGGCAGGAAACCTCTAAGTATAGGAACAGTGACTGCTTCTTTATGTGCATCTCTTCTGGCTGAGCTGACAATGTCGGACTACTACTCCCCTGCAGCTCTGGCATCTGGTTATCCAGCCCAGATGCTCCCTGTCCTCTCTGCCTTTCTTTGTGCGTCTCGCATCTTTCTCTATTCTTCCCAGTATGCTCTATTTCTCTGTGTTATAAGCAGATATTCTTCTATTGAGGCTTACTATCTACATGAATGGTATTCAGCCTCTACGCAAAAGGCCCTATGGACATTAATCCCTAGGGGACTTTAAGAGGACGCACTAGAGAGTCATTCCAATATGAAACTGAGCCTGCTAGGCACAGCAGCCCACTTCAGGTTAAGCTGCTTTATGCAAATTATAGACCTGTGTTTCACAGGGTATATGAGCTTGCAGGGGTTGTGGGCAAAGAAAGGGAGCAACATGACGGACTGGGTTTTGTTTAACGTGTCTGTCCATATTGTTGTAATTAAGTAGGTGCCCAGTGCAATCCATGTATGTGTGCCATCCCTCTGTATCTTTCTCACACACATGCACACTCATCCGAGGTCTTCCAGACCTACCTCCCCAGTATACAGCCAGCTTGAGAGAAAGGAGCTCAGCAGGCAGTGAGGATCCAGGCAACAGGCACTTCTGCTTATGCAATAGGCAAACATTGTAGTAAATAACATGTGTAGCTTTGTTATTAAGCTTGATCTTGTTAGGGGGGGCAATAAATGTTCTCTGTGATCATTTTTCTTGTAGAATATCAACACAGGATAAAATTGTGGCTCTGGCTTTGCTCTTCCTGCTCATTAGCGCTCCATGCTGCTTCATGCCATGGCCTCAATCTGTTGATGTTTGCCATGACAGCTGCATGTCCTCCATTTCCTTCAGACTCATTTTCTACTTGATAGATGCTGGCAGTTCTTATTTTTTTCTTGTCCCTCCCCCGCGCCTCTTCTCACTTTTACAAAAGTGACTTTACAGCAAATTGTGTTTAATTTAAAAGGGATGGTTTGGGCAAGATACCTGTTAGCTGGAAAGCAAAGTCAGGGACATCTGGCATTCATTGACTTTTAAAGGCAGAGAAATGACACAACTAAAATGCAGATACAGAGGATTTCCAGCTACTTTTGAGGGGATGTTATTTTAGTAAATTGAACTCAGATAGATTTGTTCTACTTACTCCTAGCCATAGCTCTGGATATAGTCTGGACTGGGCCACTTGTTTAATTATATACCACTGACAAACTAATACATTTTTTTTTTGTCTCTGTTCATCTGTCTCTGTTTTCTCTGCACAGGATGGCTGCTTTAAGGCCCGAAGACACTTCTAGAGCCATCCCCTCAGTCACCAGCCTCCACGGTTCTGCCAGAAAAAGCTGTTGTATTACATCCAGAGCCAGGTATGTACACTGTACCTGGGGAAACTTGAGCTGGGGACAGAAAAAGCACTCATCTCGCCCCCAATTTCTTTGCTGATTTACAACAGGGGGTTCAGAGAATCGCTTGGTCTGGTTATCTGGGTATACGGGTGGGAGTGAGAAAAGATGGTCCTCTTGAGCTGGCCTGGCAGCGTGGTGCAGAGAAGCTGAGTGGTGCTCTGATGGCCTGGAGCTGTGAGACAGCTCAAGCAGTCCCATCTGATCGGTAGTTATAGAACAAAAGCCAGCCCTTTCTAACACTTCAAAACAGTAGAGCTTTATTTGAACTTGGAGAGAACAAATGAGTCTTTGGCATCATGTAGGGAGAGGAGACTGTGCTTCTAGCTGCCAGTAGTGCATACTTTCTAATTCAAGAAGGAGCAGCAAGGCAGATCCCATAGACAGCTTCAGGCGCAAACCCAAAAAAATCCTGGCTTTGCCCATGGAGAGACTGAGAAGTTGGATCCTCTAAAACAGAGGCTACTTTATAAGTAGTCAGAAACTGGGCCACATGCAAACTGGGTATGTAAGGGTAGCAGGGCACTGCTCTCCTTTTGCTGAGAGATCTCCAGGCAGGTCAGCCTGGTCCATACAAGACTCTGCCGCAGAAGCAATAGATCACTCTACAACGAGCCTCTCTGTACACAGCAGGTTTCATGTCAGCTGCCTCAAACTCCCCACATCCCCACTGCTGGCAGTGGTGGGGTCCAGATGAGCGTGAAACCAGAGTTTTATGCAGGGCAGAAATATAACCCTCCCCAGGTTTCTCTCAGTCCCCTATTTGCCATTTCTGGCTGAATCCTCCGCTCCTGCCAAGGATTGCAAGAGCCTCAATGGTTTAATCCAAATTGCCCTCCAGTTCCCTGGTGATGCAATTAATTGAAAGCAG
Organism: Vanellus vanellus; assembly: GCF_965231255.1. NCBI lineage: Eukaryota > Metazoa > Chordata > Aves > Charadriiformes > Charadriidae > Vanellus > Vanellus vanellus. The sequence continues at coordinate 13,105,565 of NC_138921.1, forward strand.
GATTTTTACCTCTCTGTTCTGCTTAAAAGTATCCCCTGGCCATCAGGCTCTCCTGCTATGAGATCTAAAAGTCACTGTGCAGGCATCCAGTGGGCTGTATCAGCTTGACTGTCTAAGGGGGTAATCCAGCAAGACACCAGGTACCCCAGTGTGGCAATCCCAGCCTCAATCACTCTCTCCTACAGTTGTGGGCTATTGCAGTTTAGCACCAGAAGTTGTTTCCTCCAGCACTGAAGCTTGCAGTAGCAAACTTAAACATTTTTTCCCACAGTAATCTGCAGTGGGACAGGCCCCTAGTGCCTCCCCATGACAAATTTTCTGTTGAGAATTTCTCTGAAACTGCCCTCCTTGACACAGAATTAATCATAATTGGAGATAGAAGACAGTCAGGCCTTTTCTAGAGAGAATGTGCTGAAATGCAGTGAATCCCATGTAAAAATATTATTCCCGATACAGCCAAAGTAACTCTAAGGAGACAAAACTTGAGCTGACAGAATTTTGAGAGCTGGGTGAACTAAGCAGAAGGGTGTGAGCCAGGGATGAAGAGAGTGAGAGACTGTGGCACAGTGTACATTTTACCCACTTGACAGATGAGTAAGGGGAGGACAAAGACTGGAGAGCTGTAGTGCTCCGATTCCTACTACCTGTCAGAATTAGCTGTGAACAGGGTAGGGAGAGGTTTCAAGAATTTGGTCCTGTTGCCATAAGCTCTGACCGACAGTGTCCTCCTGCCCACATGACCCGCAGTGGTGACAGCAGACTGTGGCAGATATTTTGCAGGTGGACTCAGAGCCAAGGCTGAGTCCCAGTTTGGCTGCTCTTCCTTACAAAAGGGAAGGCATGTTTTAGTTTTCCTGGGCTGTCTGCAGTGCCTCTCACTCCAGTCTGGGAAAGGTGCCAGCCCCTTCCAGTGCCTTTCCCCAGTGAGCTGAATAACTCTACTTCCTCAACCTGTCTTGAGCTCTCAAAATAGCATGCTCAGGTATGATATGACATATTTTGTTGCCCTGCTGTCTGCTGCAGACAATCTCCTCTTTCTTTCTGCTTATCCCTGCACCAATTCATACATAGCCCTTGCGACTGGCATCCTTTGTCATATTAGAGATGCTGCAGGGACCTGGAGATAAGAGGAAGCAACTCTTGGTGAGAGCACTGGAGTCTGCTATAGAGTGCTAATTGCCACAGTACTAGGGTACATCTTGGAGGGCTCCTAGGCACATCCTGGACTGGCTTCATTTCATTTAGCTACCGAACATTCCTTGGCATTGGAGCACAGCACATCCCATAACTGAGTTTTACCTGAGGTGGGAGACCCCATCCTTTTAGCCCCCCTATAAATGGTGAATTTGTGCAGACTATGAAGCAGATGTGATCAAAACCCTTCCTTCTCTGTTTAACCACTGACTCTCCGCGGAGCCAGCCCCCTGAGCCTGAGTGAATTAGCCCATTGGAACAGTGCTTCCTTGGCTCCCAACTCACCTCCAAGGCTCTGGCAGCCAGATGCTACCTCTGCTGCCAAGCTAAGCCTTGCCATGCTGTATGATGGGACAGGCTGCTCAGCATGCAGCCAGAGGTGGGCCTATTCTCACTCAGCTATTGCGCATCCCTGCAGACACACTGGTTATGCCAATCTCAGTCCTACACAGCCCTCCATACAGGCTTATATTTCCCCTCTAGACCTACCCCATCCCTTCATCCACACCCTCTCCCTATAAGAAGAGGCAAACCCATGTTTGCCCCATCCTTCTCTTCCAAAAAGCTGTGTCTGGACTGCTGGTGCCCTATAGAGAAAGTTGAATGACTCCTTGAAGAGACTGGCTGCTAGGTAAACAACCTGGCCCGGCCCACTTTAGAGTTCATTTGGCTGGTTTGGCCTCTTGCAGACTCTCTAAAATACATCTTCCCCTCCCTCCTTTGTGTTCCTGCCAAGTGAGCTCTGCTGCACTGTGTCCCTGATCTTTTCTGACATTAATTACCCTTTCCTGGCTTGGACTGCCCTGTTTGTGGCCAGGAAACCAAACTCGCTTGCGCCTGGAATCAAAGCAAGCTCTGGAGTTAGGAGGGAAGAGAGGGCATCTGGTTCCTTGGATGGCCGACTAGAATAAGCAGGTGTCTCCAAGCCCTTCCTACCCTATGGAGAGCTCATAGAGGGCTTTGCCCATTGCAGCCTAGGCTGGATCCAGCCAACTGCTGAGCACCTGCTATGCCTGCTGGAGTGGCTGAGAGTGAGGGTAATCAGCCAGTTTTGAATCTGTGCCTAGCATCTTCAGAAATGCACCAAAAAGACCCAACACAAGTGTAGTTAGGAACAGCAGCAGGAGTAAATCCTGGAGGCAGCCCATCTCCTTTCACATGTGACTTCTTAGGCCACTAATTTCAAAGGTTTCTGCCTTCAGTTCGCCTGGGTGCCCATGACCTCCCACCTCCCTGTCACCTCTGAACAGCCCTACCCCAGCAAGGGATATTGCTTCCAGCAAGGGAGATGTGGGGTCCCAGCTCCTCACATCATGCAGCCTGTGGCAGTGTGACAATCCAAGGATGGATACTGCTCTAAAAGCACGATTGATAACATTCCTGGCACCAGCCACATGTCCAATGCCACCCACTTTCTCAGAGTGACGGTGTTCCTATGGAGGTCGGGGCTTTGCTGGCAGAGTTGAACACTGAGGCTCTGAGCCTCTGTTGAGGGAGTACAGTTTTGCTGCTGGGCAGTTGGAGACTACCACCAGCCTAAATCAGGAGGAAGAGGGTAAGTCAGAAAAGGGTAAACATGGACATGGCACTCTTTCTACAGTGTCCTGAAGTTCCCATCACACACCCAAACAAAACCAGCAAGCAGTACTTTGGAGAGTTTAACTGGCAACTCGCCAGTTACAAAGTCAAAATCCATATCAACTTATCTGCTTATAAACAGACAGAAAGGAAAATCCATACTTTCCTTGGAGAGAGCAGCAACGTGTCTTAAAAGGAGCATCTGTGTGTGTTTGCCACATCTTTCTGCCCGCATACCATATAAAGGGACCCACAAGGCAAAGTTATTTCTAAAATACAGCACCATCTAGTGCTGCGTTGCAGCACCTCGCGGCAGGCAGCCCGCATGTCCTCACCTCGGCACCCCACCGCACCGGGGGTCCACTGCTCACTTTCCCTCCCCAGTGTAAGACTATCTGCCTTTTGGAGTGGGCTTTGATTTGGTTCGTGTGTCAGATGCAGTGTGTTGTCTGAGGACTGCCTGAACAAGTCTCTTTGTGCCTCTGTGTACTTGCAGCGTTCCAGCAGCCTCTTGCATAATTCATGGAGAAATTCTGTCAAAACTTCGTCCAAACCCCAAATCATATGTGAAATGCAGCTGGAAACCATCTTTGCAGATTATAGCCATTGCAAACATCCCTTTCCCACTGCTCTACCACACCTTATATTCCTGTTAAAGGCAGTAAAAATTTCTAGTTGTGCAGAAATCTGGTGCTGAGTGACACAAATATAGCCAGTTATCTGAGCAGTGGCTGTATCCCTGTGCTCTGTAGAAGCATAGAGGGTGATGGACTATTGCTGAGGGGCCATGAGGGGTAAGAAAGATAGTATCAGCAGGTTAAAGTTCACGATTTAAAACTTTGTATTTGCACTGGAAAGTAAACTTCAGGTGGGTTGAAAACTGCTAATCCAAAGTATCTCTGAAACATGGATTAAAAGTGCTGCAAACACTGTTTACTAGTTGTAGAAACTACTTGGCCAAGAGCAGAACTGCCTGATTATTATGGAGTTACCTGCACCATCCCATCATAAAAAAAAAAAAAAAAAAAAAAAAAAAACCAACTGAAAATGCCTGTCTTTTTTCCATGCACAAAATCCAAGGTTTCAGGTTAAAAACAAATTCTCTTCAAGTTATATCCGGGATTCATGTACTTGGTTAAGCCAAATCAAAGCAACCTTACACTCCTCTCCCCTTCCAAACCCACATAATATGAGGTGAAACCCTTACGTAGTAGGGGCATGGAAGGAGAAACTAGTACACCAGAAAATGCTTGCAGTTGTGTGTGATGATTGACTCTTGCTGTACAGGCAGGTTTCTTCCTGCTTTTCCAGGGAGAAAGAATGTCGTATGAAGGCAGCATAGTCTGGTGGTAGCTTTGTCTGATGTAACTATGGGTAGTATTTGGGATGGAAAAAGTTTGTTCTGTGGTAACCAATACCACAATGGGGGATGATGCCTGAGAAAATCGTTTCTTTCACAAGCAAGTGCATGATACCTTTTTCCACATCTATTTGACCATTTAACCCAAAGGAAAACATGTTTTTTCTCTGCACCAAGCTTTGTTATTTCCCCTTTCCAAGAGGATGAGGCCAACATCAGCATGAAGGTGTGAGAATTTGAAGCAGAACTGCTTGCTGTGTGCAAAAGGGGCCGGTTTCCTTGTGACACCAACAAAATCAAAACTACAAAGTTTATAGTTTGGAGCTAGCCCCAATGGCAGTAAAAATTAAATTGTCCATTTAGATTCTTTTGTTTATTGAAACACAAAAGCCAGCAGTGTAGGAACTTACTTTCCATGGCTCGCAGCAAAGGCAGGGTTGAAGGACTGGTATGAACTAGTTCTCAGACACAGCTGCGTCTGAGACCCCAGGAGGTTCTCCTCTCGAAGACCCAGGCCACAGTCATGAATGGTGCAGCCTCGTAATTCCAGCTGGCCAAAGCATTTTGCTATTCAGCCATCAGGAACACATTTTGTAGGTGCTGTGGCACATGCATATCTCTTTGGTCTTACCTCCACATGTCAAATGAGTCTCTCTTGCTGATTTTTTGCACAAACAGGAGCTGCTGCCTTGCACTGGAGCAGACTGGACTCTCGTCTCTCATAAATGCAGTGTCTGCCCAGCAATATCCTGGCCTGAAGGAGAGAAGTTGCTAGGCCCTGCCAAGTATCAAACACCAAGAACGTGTCCCATGGAGATAAGGCCACACAGCAGCTTCCATGTGTGGGCACTCCCACTGATTCCTTCCTACAGGCAGTCCGAATTCAACTGTTCACACACAAACAGTTGGGGTAAGCTAACATTCAAATAAAAAGCACTGGTAAGGTATACCTCTCTGTACCTCCCCTTAGCACTATCTTGGCCTTTCCTGGGTCAGTGTGGGATTTTTCCCTACCTCTGCTCCTAGAGCTTTTATTTCTACTTCTGCCAGCCTAATTTCAAATGTCCTAGCTCAGAGGCCTTTCCATTTCCTTCATTTGCTAGGCAACCAAAGGTCCATACATTTCCACAGGGGTCTGTAAACATCCCATGGTACATTCTCCTAATTAGAAAACAATGTCTGTAGGTGTTTACATTGCTATGCTTATTAGGAAGTAAAATGCTGGGTTGGTTTTGTGTTATGTGCAACCTGAGATTGTACATTTGTGTGCTGTTCGGAGGAGTTTTTAATTGGTTTTTAAGAAATGTATCTTGGGGGTTTCTTGGTTTCTGAATCAATGCAGACAGAAGGTTTACAGCTAGCTATTGTATGAAATTACACATCATACGTTCCCTGTGAACTTTCCCTAAGTTTATTCAACTCCAAAAGTACAAGTTGAGTTAAAGAGGAAACAATTGCATGGTTACAGCAATGAGCCACCTCCTTGGGAGGCATTACTTGTGATCAGTCAGTAAGTTTCAGGTCAGTTGGGCAGAGCTAATAACAAGTATCTTAAAGTCAATGAATATCGGTAAAAAGGGGAATCAGAGGTTTCCCGCATTTCTAGGAAGATTTGTAGTATTCTAGAGGCATAAAGAGGGAATCCATGAGTTCATCAGTTCTGATCTTCCATATAATACAGACTGTAGTAATTGAAATCAATTCTAGATCAATGTCTTTTAAACTGAATATCTGTTCAAGAAAGGAGTCCAATCTTGCTTCAGAGGTTGCCAGTAGCGAAGAGTTGATTGCTACCATAGTAAATTGTTCCAGTTGTTAGAAATTTTCATTTTACTGCTACTCTGAAATCTCACTTCAACACTTAGCCATCAAATCTCATTATACCTTTTGTATGCCAGAATGAAAAGCCTATGGTCCCTTTTGTTCCCCATATTGCTGCTTCAACAGAATGCAAGATCACTCCGTAACAAGAAAAATAAATTGCAGTATTGGATGCTTCTGCTTGAAACATATTGCCCAACCTTTTAATTCAACTCATGGCTCTTGTCTGAACCTTTTCCAGTCTATCAACATACAGTGAATGGTGGACCCGGGCCCAGGCACTGTATACTGCCAAATGCATCAGTACCAAATGCAAAGGTGGTAGAATCGCTCTTTGTTACCAATGATGTTACACCACAGAATCACAGAAATGTCAACTGGAAGGACCATTTTTGGAGACATGCTCACCATCTGTTGCCTTACAGAGTAAGGCAGATCTTAACTCTCTTTGACAATCTGGACCTGGCTCCTCTCTTTATCAGCCACCCTCACAAACAGCTGAAGGCTGTAGCATGGAGGATCAGCAGTACCACAAGGTCTCTAGGAGTCCCTGTTGTGTTAGTCACTATGGGCGCAGATGTACAGTGGCACGCCTCTTTGCCCGGCTGCAACAGAAAGAGCCCAATTCAATGCTAACCCTTAAGCAAATAGTGCGCTGACCTCCCAGTTAATAGAGCGGCCCTTCTTGCTTATTTTATTCCTGGCATTTGAACTGCAGCACATTCCAGTTGGGTAAAAAGACTTCGCTGTTTGGAGCGTGCTGGAGTCAGGTGGTGAGCATACCAACAGCCAGACAGGATACTGCGCTTCCTGTGAGAGTAAATACTGAAAGTCATGCAAAGCATCTTTCATTCTGGCTTGGCTGCAGCAGCCGGTACAGCCACTGGAAAGGAAGGGACTTCACAGAGACAGAGATTATTCTCTTCTGGCTTAGAGACTACCTCCTAGAGAATCACCTCCTTCCTAGAGAATCACCTCCTTCATCTCCCCCTTCTTGTTGCACAATAAGAACCTTCTTTACAGAGTTTGCTATCAGTTTTTGTACACACTGAAACAGACAAGGCAAACAAAGCAATAAAAGGATAAAAGCAGCCAAAGCATACACAATTGTCTTAACTAAACTTCTCAACCATCCTGATAGACCCCAACCCCCGAAAAGTTTATCTAGCCAATCCCAGCTGTCGTCTTGACGGAGTCTGAAAACCCCGTCTTTGAGTTGTTGGATGCTAGCGTGGATTGACTCTGAGTGATCAGAAAGATTCATACAACACATACCTTCAAAGTCCTCACAGCCATGGCCTTGCGCTAAAAGCAAAAAGTCTATAGCAGCTCTATTTTGCAGTGTGGCGTGACGAACACTATCTACATCTAATAAAAGACCAGATAGTGCCTTGCTGGTAGCATTTGTTTGCTTGGCGAGCCAACAGCCAAGCTTGTCTAAAGTTGCTAAAGCCTTCCCCGCGGCGGCTCCGGGCAATAGGAGAGAGGCAGCGAAGCGTTGGCTAAAAGACCAAAATGCTATATTATCATCACAATCGGGGGCATATGCATGGATGCCACGCTTCGCCCTGTGAGAAAGACGGTGTTGTAAAATCATAGATGTGTTGGGGGTCAAAACTGAAAGGCATCCAAGGCTACATGGGCCTCCTTTTATATGCGAGGGGATAACAGGCCAGGCTCTATCCCCACAAATAAAAAATATTCATAAGGCACAGGTAATCTCTTCAATAGGCTGTTCTTTATACTTATTCATGTAAGTCTTCTTCGATTATGGCATTTAACTCCTCGTTGTGCTGCTCCTCTTCAGGGAGTTTATCCGTTTGCCGTCCAAAGGTCTGGTCGAGGGGCTGATTCAAGGGCTGATTTAGAGGGTGATCAGGGTTTTCGCCAGGCGGTTGTGGTAGGGATTCACGGAAAGGTCGTACACTCTTCGCCGGGATCCATCTAGGGCCTTTTTCTGAGGAAACACAAGCATAGCCTCTACCCCATGTAACAAGAGGATAGGGTCCTACAATTTTACCTGTTTCTGGGTCGCGGACCAGTACTGGTGGCTTAATTCGCATTTCGAGTGAAGCATTCATATTAAAATGACGGATTATCGGAGGATTGTCGTCCAACAAAGAACAGTTCAAAAAATTAAAAACATATAGAGCTTTCTGTAAGCATTCCTCGGGGGTAGCGGTCCCTACTCCCCCTTTTTGTTGTTGTAATAAACGTTTTAAAGACTGATGGGAGCGTTCAATCAGAGACTGGCCTGTAGGAGAGTGAGGGATACCAGTGATATGACTGACTCCCCAAGAATCAAAAAATTTTTTAATGGCGGCCGAGATATAAGCAGGGCCATTGTCTGTCTTAATTTGAGATGGTATGCCTAAAGTGGCAAAGGCACGCATCAGATGCTTTTGAACATCGCGCGCCTTTTCTCCTACATGGCAGGAGGCAAATAATGCGCCAGAAAAGGTGTCAATTGAAGAGTGAATATATTTTAAGTGGCCAAATTCTGAAAAGTGGGTAACATCAGTTTGCCAGAGTTGCAAACTTTGCAATCCTCTGGGATTGACCCCTCCTGCTACAGTCGGTAAGGAGTGTTTTTGGCAGTCGGGACACACGGCAATAATATTTGTTGCTTGCTGAGTGGTGAGGCCAAATTGTCGTTTAAGACCTCCGGCATTCTGGTGAAAAAAGGAATGGCTGAGTTTAGCCTGTGCTGTACGATCCGGTAATACCTGTACTGGTAATGTAAGCATATCGGCTTGTCGGTTTCCTTCTGCAATAAAACCAGGTAAAGAAGTGTGAGACCGAACATGCATAATAAAGTAAGGGTGAGGGCGAGAGTCTAAGAGAAAAATAAGTTCCTGCAATAAAGCAAACAGTTCAAAATGTGAAACGTCACGTAATACAGACGCCTCAGCTCGTTCGACAATTCCTGTAACATAAGCTGAGTCAGTAATTATGTTAAGAGGTGTAGACCATTTTCGAAAAGCTCGAACAACTGCAGCCAGTTCTACTATTTGAGGAGAGCCTGGTACAGTTTCTATATCTGAGTCCCATTGTCCACGTTGATCATCCCACCATAAGAAGACTGATTTGTGCGATTTTCCAGACCCATCTGTAAATATAGTAAGGGCTTGTAACGGCTGGTTACTCCTTTTCGGCCTGGATATCAAGCGGAAGTCAACACTAAGCAGTTTATGAGAAGGCGGATGAGAAGTAAGCTGACCCGCATAGCCAGCTATTGCTATGCTAAAGGTATCCGATTGCTGGTGGAGCTACTGCAAATAAGTATTCGCTATGGGTAAACAAATGCAGGTAAAATCCGTTCCTGATAATGTCAACAAACGCTGTCGAGCCCGAATAATTAAGGAGGCAATCATCTCATGTTGTGTTAAGATAGTCTTTGTGGGTTGATTTGGTAAAAAGACCCATTCAATAATTAACAGTGGGTCTGACTTCTGAAAGTCCCATTGGAATATCAGTGCATGAGGTTGTCGGACAGGATTTAAGATGATTAAGTAGAAAGGTAACTCAGGCGCCCAGCGATGTGCTTGTCTGTGAGTGATTGCTGTAGCAACCTTTTGTAAGGAGTCGGCAGCTTCCAAAGTAAGGCTTCGAGGGGCACACAAATCAGAGCTTCCCTTAAGCAAGTCAAACAAAGGACTAAGGTCTGCATTGGAAATTCCCAACAGTGGTCGAACCCAATTGATTGTTCCCAGCAGTTTTTGCACATCATGCAGGTTTTTTATATCTGCCTGTATCTGCAGAGGCTGAGGAACAATGGTTTGAGCCCTTATGCGCCATCCTAGATATTTCCATGGTGGTGCTTTTTGAATTTTCTCGGGTGCAATACAGAGGTCTGCCGAATTAACGGCAGCCGTGACAAGGGCTACAGCTTCCTCCATGACCTCGTGATGTTGTGCAGCCACTAAGATATCATCCATATAATGATACGATAAGACACCGGGCATTGCAGCTCTGACCGGACTAAGTACTTTAGCCACATACCACTGACATATTGTGGGGCTATTCTTCATTCCTTGTGGTAGCACAACCCACTGATATCTTTGTAATGGAGCTTGCATATTGACGCTTGGAACTGAAAAGGCAAATTTAGGAGCATCGTCTGGATGCAATGGGATGTTAAAAAAGCAATCTTTTAGGTCAATAATAGTCAAATGCCAGTCTCAAGGGATCATAGTAGGGGATGGGAGCCCTGGTTGTAGAGCCCCCATGTCCTCCATAGCGTCATTGATTTTTCTAAGGTCATGGAGCAGGCGCCACTTGCCATTTTGTTTTTTAATTACAAAGATAGGTGAATTCCAAGGACTAACAGAGGGTACAATATGTCCTTTCGACAGCTGTTCCCTAACTAACTCTTGAAGGGTGCGAAGCTTTTCCAGTGGTAGGGGCCATTGATCAACCCAGACGAGGGTATCGGTTTTCCAAGTTAATTTCAGGGTGTCGTGCACTTCAATGACCCCACCTAAAAATGTGTTCGAATGGATATTCCCTACTGCGACAGCACATCACGCCCCCACAAAATCATAGGAACTGGTAGCACAAAGGGTTTAACGGAGGCTACATGTCCCTCCGGACCCTGTATCTGAATTAGCTCCAAGCTTTGGTGGCTGCTCCCGGTTCCTCCGATTCCTGCTCATGTTTGAGAAACATTAGCTAAAGGCCACTGTGGGGGCCATTTAGCCTGAGAGATAACCGTAACATCGGCTCCTGTGTCAATAATTCCACTTAACACCACTTGCTGGCCCCCGCGAATAAGGGTACATTGGCATATAGGCCGCTTTTGTGAGATAGATTGTACCCATAAGATCTGTGGGTTCCCTGTAGATCCAAAACTCCCCTGCCTCTGGTGAAGGGTAGAAGGACCCATTTCCTTAGGAATCAGTACTAATTGTGCAATGCGGCTGCCTTTCGGCACAGTGCAGGGGGGAAACGGGGTCCATGCCATGATTTTGATTTCATCAGTACTATCAGCATCAATGACCCCTGGTAACACAAAAAGTCCCGTCAAGGTCGTGGATGATCTCCCCAGCAATAATGCCTGCGTCTTAGGGGGCAAAGGACCCGAAATATCAGTGGACAATAAATGAACAGAAGAATCAAGTAACGTTACTGTGTGGGTGGTTGCCAGGTCCAATCCGGCGCTCCCTGCTGTTGCTGGACAAAGACTTGAGGCATTGCCGCTTCTCTCCGTGGAGGCTGGAGTGTTGGCTGCAGAACTTGTGTCTGCGCACGCCGCTCTCCCGCGCTCCGCGATCGGTTTCCCTGTATCAGTTGTCCCTGGAAGTCATACTTAGATCGACATTGGTTAGCATAATGACGCCCTTTTCGGCACCTAGGGCAGATCCCCGGGGCCAAGGGTCTGGTTCCAGCATTGGTAGCTAAACAATTATTTTTCAGATGACCGGGTTTACCACAACCATAACAATTCCCGGGGCCCGCGGAGCTGTGCATGGCAGCGAAGGCAGCAGCCATGGCTTCAAACTTATGATCTACCGTGCCAATCCTATTGCAAGCCTCTATCATTTCTACTAGCGTGGGATTCGGATTTGGAAGAGACCTCAATAGTTTTTTGCAATCTGCATTAGCATTCTCAACCGCCAGTTTTAACAACAGGATTTCTCGCGCCTCTGTGTTATCTATTTGGCGCTCCAAGGCCTGTTCAATCTATCAATAAATTGCATATAAGGTTCTCGGGGCTCCTGAATGACAGTGGTAAAGGCCTTTTGCGGTTTTTGAGAGTCTGGGACCTTAAGAAAGGCCTTTTTTGCCTCTTCCCGGACCGCCTCAAGGGCTTCCCATGGAATATCCCGGGCTTGAGCCACTGGGTCAGAATGTTGACCCGTTCCGGTAAGGTGCTCTATAGTTAAGGCTGCCAAGGCTGCATTGCCATTACCCACATATGACACAAGAAGAGTCTGGACCCCCCCCTCCAATGCGATTCCCACAGAGTATATTGTGTTGGAGTTAACAACAGCTGCGCGAGAGATTTTAAGTCATGTGGAGTCATTACATAAGTATCAAAAACAGAGGATAACAAACTCGCAAAATACGGAGAAGAAAGACCGTGTTCAGTAACGGTACGGCGTAATTCTTTCACCACCGGGAAAGACAATGCTTCCCACTGAGCTCCCCGTCCCTGATAGATAACAGGGGCCACTATTGTTTTTGCAATCTCCAACTCTCCCTCTTTCAGGGCTTGGCGTCTTATGTTAGCCCACACATCATGCGGATCGGGAGGATAAAGTTGCGGCTCCTTCTCTGGGTCCACTGGTCCTGGGTCGAAGGGATCCTCCTCCGGGGGATACCCTGCGGCACCCACCTCAAGAGGCTCAGGAGTCTTTTTGTCGACCAGGAGGTTTTCTTCCTCTTCGGTCTCTTTTCCTTTACTTTTTTCCTGCGCTTTTAGAGTTTCAAAGATACTTCTCCACCACGGGAGCATACGCTGAGCCTCGACATTTCCCGTTGTCGCCGCGTCCCACAACTTTACCCTCACATCGTCCCAAAGTTCCCGCGTAAAGATACTAGAGGCAGTCACATTGGGAATTTTTACTTGTACCCATTTAAGCATCATCTTAAGATCTTGCCCAGAAAGATTCTTTTCATGTTTCTTAAGAAGAGCTTTCATAAGCTCATATACGTCTCTCTCCGGGGAAGACGCTTGATTTCCCATGTTTCCCACAGCTCACCTCTCTACTCCAGAGGGATTTCAGGCCGGCTCCTGCTTCCTTTCAGCAGCTCATTCAAGGTTCTGTGGGACTCGCAGCATGCCACGCAGATAGGTGGTTCTTAAGCCCTGGAATCACGTCGGGGTCACCAATTTGCCGCGATTGAGAGACGGGACGCAGCTTGATGCAAGCAGGGTGTCGATTTATTATAGCTTTTCACATATTTTTATACAAGTCAAAATCATGCATACACAAAGCTTGGGACAGAGTGTCCCTTACTGATTGGTTGATTCCTTACAGAAAACACTTGCTGATTGGACACTGCTTTAAGAGAGTTTGCCTCAAGTTTCTGCTGAGCAACACATCCTGTTAGGAAAGACTTATTGCCTTAACACAAAATAAGCACTCCTTGTTCCGTGATGGTTGGTAAACACTCTTTGTTCCTCTTTTATCGTTGGAGGACGGAGAGTAGGCATTCTTTGTTCCTCCTAGACTAGCTTATCTGGTTCCCCCAGGGCTTGTGACCAACAAGCTCCAACACGTCCTCCCTTATCAGTTGAGCAACACTGGGGGTCCTTCCAAGGCTGATCAAATCACCTCCTTCAACTACCTGGTCTTTTAATCATATTTGAAAGCCTGTATTTTTAAAGGCTGCTCACTTCGTTGGCAGAATGTGCTCCCACAAACCCCTATCTGCTGAGAGCTTGCAGTCTCACTCAGGGATCTGCTATGCAGGAATACAACCAACGTGTGGATCCGCTGCACCTCTTAAGTTTGTGCCTAAGACTAGAGCATGGGATGACTGAAGGAGCTCTTGGACTTATCCCAAGTCTGTGTTCAAACATAAACTAAGAGAAACATGCAACTAAGAAACAGTCCAGATTTGCCTTGAGTAATTGCACCTCTGGACCGTCTCTCTTAAGGGCTCTAAGCACTTTTTACCACCAAAAGACTGGCACTGGGTTTGTGTTGGGTTATGTGTGGGTTTTTTTCTAAAGAGGCAGTTCATAAAGTCATCAAGGAAGTGTCTAAAAGTTTCAGCAAGCTTCATACAGAGCAGAGGCAGAGCTCCTTTGGCAGAAACTCCCTGATCTATTAAGTCATCTTCAGAGTTCACAGGGACTAACCTGAAAAGCTAGATTCCTCCCCAAAACTACATGGAAAACATTTGCTAGGCATTCAGGGCACCTTCCCATGTGGTGTGGTTGTTGACATATGAATGGAGTGGAACAGATGCCGATGGCATCCTTATGGTTGCATTTTAAAAGCTGCATCATTCACAGTCTCGAGGCCAAAGTGAATTGCAACCATTCCACACGATTTGCTGACATCTCCAGACGGTCATAGCGAGGATGAGCACAGGAAAGCTATTGGGATCACAGTAGCCAGCAGATACTGCCACAGATGGTTCTAACCTTTCATCATAACATTCAGGTGTTGTATTTTATACTATCTGGGAGCCTCCCATTGGAGTGAGCTGGAAGGAAATCAAGCCCTGTCTAGGCATGTTTGAGCTGTGTTTCAACAAATCCTTTAATTTCCATAAACAAGTGCAGTTAGAAATCTGGCCCTTTACTCCTGTCTGCCTTAGTTCCCCATCTGTAAAACAGAAATGGCAGCACAGTCTGGCTCACAAGGGTATCTGAGGAGAGAAATATCACCACCATGCAGGAGTAGCTCAGTTAAAACAAGTCACAAGAGCAAATCAATCCCAGTATCCACAGTCAGGTCCCAACAGGATTTTTCCATCACCTTGTGGAATGAGTTTTTCAGTTTTCTAACAATCAGTAAAAATGAGATTATATTCTTTAAAAAGCTTGCCTTTCATACTGATATCCACAAAGTTCATTGTGTTCAAACAAATTTTCCCATGCTGCTCTATTATATGTTTTCCTAATAGAGAACGCAGTATTTTCATTTTTACTTGCAAAACAGTGTTTACATCAAACTTTTTATTTTATAGACTCTAAAACTATTTTTAGGGTTATATTATTCATTGAGGCTTAAAGCCAATGGAGTCATCTTGGTAAGTCAGACTTTATGGCTATTTTCATGAGATCCAACGTAACATCAGTCCAGGCTTTTGGAAGGAAATGGCTTTCAGGGCTGCCAGTTAATTTGTGAAAAGATACTGCAAGGATATTCTCTGCCCCTTGTGCATTTCTTCTCTAATAAAACTACAGCATATTCTAATACTTTAATGTCTGGAAGGGTTTTAATATCTCTTCCCTCTTTTCTAGCAATGTTTTAGGTAAAGAACCAGATATGATACCTTTTTAATAGAAAATACAATAGCTTAAAGGGACTGTGATATTTTTTGGAGTGTTTCCAGCTGATCTGTACTTTGAAAATTGTCCTTATTTATTGTCCATGCAGATTTGGTATGCACCCCTATGAAACACCAACAGCTATAGCACAGCTCTGCTCACCCCCTCCCTGATCTCTTATCTTGGCAAGCCCCTCGCTTTACAGATCTGACCATTCCTTGCAGGTCGTTTTGTTCTCCAACTTTGTCCTACTGTTTTTGCTATGGTGTCTAAGCTGAGCTGAAGATCTGGAGAAATTCATAGTCCTATGTGATTAGCTGTGCCAATAACAATTGTTACTGCTTGAGCTGGTTTTTGACATCTATTCCAAAAAGCAAAGCTCTTTTTCCTTCAGAATCTATCACATTACTCCAAATAACCACATCCTTTCAAAACATGCTCCTGTAGTGTTCATACCCTCCTCTGGAAACCACTGTGTTCAACTGCTATTTTTTATGGTCATATGCAATTATCCACTTCCTGATTTCTACTTCTTGCTCACAGCTGCTGTCCTCTTCCACAGCAGGAAAATGACCAACAGCTTCATACTTCACCTGCAAGACAGCCATGAAACCGTACAGAGATAGGATAGCTGCTGTCCTGTCAGGAACATCTGCAGAGAACAATCACTCCTTCTCCAAGGAGATCCATCTATATCATTCTTGTGCAACAGATGACGTGTTTAAGGATGTGGACCGAGGCCAAAGGGATTATTCCAAGGTTATATTCCACCCTTTGCAAAAGGTGCCCACAGGATCTTGGATAAAGCATTGAATCTCCCTGTTGCACTTTACCTTGTGAAATCATAGAATCATAGAATGGTTTAAGTTGGAAGGGACCTTGAAGATCATCGAGTTCCAACCCCCCTGCCATAGGCAGGGACACCTCCCACTGGACCAGGTTGCCCAAGGCCACGTCCAGCCTGGCCTTGAACACCTCCAGGGAATGGGGTCTCAACAATCTCTCTGGCCAACCTGTTCCAGGTTGCAAGGATTGCGAGGAGTGCTTCTGCCTTTAGTCCTTTCGTCTGTAAGAACAGTAAATACTTCAGTGCAAGCACTCTATGGAGAGGCACAGACAAGCCCCAGTTATGTTTGGGATTGGTATTACACTAGCATTTATTGAAAACATAATTAGAAATGTGAGTCTTAAAAAGTTACAAAATACACCTTTGAACTCTTTTCTTTTCCTATTGAGGGACAAACCAAGGAATGTAATCAAGTATTTGGCAGAAACAGTAATAAATGCATGCTCAACAACTTCTGAATCTTACTCACTTGATACCTTACTGAAAAAAAAAATCTAAATATTGCAAAAACTCATGGACTGGAAGCTTTAAAATTTATAAATTACAGTGCTATTATAACACAGATTTATATTAATCTTTCTTTAGTGCTTCAAAAAGCTACCTGTCCTGAAATGAAACATATGAAATTAATCTATTCCAATTCCTTTTGCATTATTCTCTTTACAAACTGGAAACCTAACTTATCTGTATCTGATCAAGTGCCAATAATTATAGTCTTTAAGCAAAAACTTACCCGAATTCCTGGCATGGTTTAGTTTCAAGATAACCAAGTACAGATTTCCAGGGTGTTTCTGTAACTGATTTTGTATTTGGGTTATATTTATAAGAGATTTCTGTCATATGAGAGAGGACAGGGTTATTCAGAGTTTGGCTTTGCACCTACATTACTGGTGTTGGTATTTACTTCCTAGTCATTTCTTTCAGCTATGGGGAGATTATTGACAGTCTGTTGACAAGGACTGGAACATGACAAGCTTTATACCTGGATACAAGGACGTTCCCATGTCTTGGTTCTGGTAGAGAGCGAGGCTCTGGAATTAAACTGCCTGTAGTGTACACTGGGGTGTGCATTAGTGTGTGACTGTGTTATCTCCTGCTACGTTCCGGCCTCTTGCCCCTTTGCAGTTAAAGGATTTCCAGGCTAGGCACCACAGAAAGACTCTCACATCAGCCCTGCTGTGTTTCCTGTCCATAAGGCACAGAGGTGGCATGTCCATGCCAAGGCCAGAAATGCAAGTCCAGAGCAGAGACTAGAACTCTTATGATTTCTGTCTGTATTATTGCATTGAAGCAGCTTCCAGCCATGTGAATCACGGTTCAGAACTATCCTCTACAAAGGCAGATCAAAAAGATTATTATTGCCCCCAAAAATACTTTCACTGCACGTGCAGCTTGAAAGAGGTTGGTGCATACCAGGTAGTATGGAATAGAAAGAGATCATGTCCAGCGAGGAAATCTTATGGCCCATGCACCTCTGTGATACCACAGCTGTGTAAGGATTTTGCTGTGCTGTTCAGCCCTTCCCACAGTGGCCTGGATTCAGCAGTTTGGCTGGGTGCTGTATACTACATGTCTTTGAGCGAGTGATTCACAAACTCCTTGAAGTCTCCAGCTAAGCCAGCAGGAGCACAGCTGTTTATACTTTTATCTTGCTGTTTTCTTTTTCCTTGGGGTCAATCTTAAAATGAAACTTGCCTTGAGAAGCAGAGGGTAATGTGGGAGCCTTTCTGGTTCTGCACTTACTGGAATGGGTACAATCATTCATATTTTGCCCAAAACTCAGTGAATAGCTGAATATTTTCTAGACAGCTGCCATGTCTAATCACACTTATTTGTGTTTAAATTTTGACGTATGGTTCCCATTTCTGGGAAGCCTTCATGCCATCTAATGGACACAACATTATTTTAAAATTGTGGACACAGGCAGAAACACTGCTTGACATTAGACTGATTCTGAAACAAGGTAACCCTATTTAGAGTTAATTATGACCCCTTGAGGGGAGCTGGCATAAGAAGCCCTGAGAATATTTACAAAATCAGGATATTTGTCCAAGGAACACTTATTGGGCTTGAAATAAACCCACATCTTTTTTTCTGTTCTCTCTTTCTTTTTTTTTCAGTTTGAGAAGAACAAGTATAATTGAATTGGCAAAGAATTCTCTCTGACATTGATTTTTACAACAATTTTACCTTTTAGACAAAGTCTCACATGTTACTGATTTGGAAATCCATTGTGAATGTTTTAAGATCTGGTTTCTGTCTGCTCTGGGAAAGAGAAAGAACAACACACAAAATAGTACAGTGTAAAGTACAGGTCAGGAGCAGAACGTTACATGTGACGTTTTCCTGCTTTTAAACCCCACATTTGGCTGTATGTGTTTCCAGAGCTGCTTGTTCCTGTTGACTTCTTTCTCTCTGCAACTGTGACAGTTACGACAGGGGAGAAAAATAGCAAGTCATCTTTGGAAAATATTGTCTTACTTTTGGTTTTAATTAGCAGTGCTCAATTACACGAAGGCATTATCATTGTATCAACAGAAAGACCCCCACTGACTCTTGTGAGGTCTGGAGAATCACCTTGCACCAGAGAAAACCACATCTATACGGCAGCGATCTTTCCCCAGAGACTGAGAGTACTCAGCTGTTAGACATGGGTTTACACTTAGTCTCTCTTGAGTATTTGTTGTCTGTAATGCTGTATTTCCCCTCTATGTTTTTTTTTTTTCCAGGCAACTTTAAAATGACACGGGACTGGACATAGAGCTGCTATGTACATGGGACAGATACTGTTTACGTAGTCGTTAGGATATAGCTTGTCTGAATACTATTCAGTAATTCCTGAATTTGAATCATCCATCTTCTAAGATATTTGGTGAATCGCTTGTGACTCTGCCTTTTCAACTGGGACCTCAGGATGGACCAACTCAGAGACTCCGCAGCCTACTTGGCAACACAGCCCAGTCTCATGTTCTCATTGCCTCCCTGTTCATGATATTTATGGTATTTCACAACTACATCATCCTGTGGTGGCAG
This sequence comes from Vanellus vanellus, assembly GCF_965231255.1. Taxonomy (NCBI): domain Eukaryota; kingdom Metazoa; phylum Chordata; class Aves; order Charadriiformes; family Charadriidae; genus Vanellus; species Vanellus vanellus. The sequence continues at coordinate 13,124,348 of NC_138921.1, forward strand.
TGGAGGAACAATGCAATCAGAAAGGAGTCTTTGTGCATTGGAGAGGTATGGCATTAGGAAATAATTTCTGCAATGTAGAGCAAGAATTGATCAACGAGTGTACAAAGGCAATGCCATGCAATTTCCAGGTCTCTCAGGGCCCACATTTTATGGTGTTTATACGTTCATCCCAAGTTTATTCACATTCTGGAAAGCTGCCCCAGGAATGTCTATGATCTAGCATGTAGCATATTACAGCCACATTGCTTAGAGCACTCTTCATCCAGCAAATCCCACTCCATTCCTGTACAAGGACTCCTCTCTGTAGCTTCAGGCTCAGATGGGGCATAGTCTCCCACAGTGCAGGTGTTTGCTCACCCTGCATCTCCATCCCAGCAAGAGCAGCATATGGGCAGGCTCTGCAGGTTGTTAGACAATGGGTGTGTGGACCTGTTGTGGTTTGGGCATGGAGAACTCATCACAATCCTCCATGGGGATCCTTCCCTTCCTCTGCTCCTTAGGCTCTTTTGGGGAATAGGGGACCTGGAGACCTGGAGAGACAGTACTCAAAGCTAAGATGAAGCCAGGCCACATTTCCTCGGTGACTCTTTGCAAAGAGGACCTGGTGCACTGACCTGCCTCAGGTGGCAGTGTCCATAAGAAGTACACTGGAAAATAACAGAACCTGGTCTGAGAAGAAACAGGAAAACTGAGCAATACAGCCTTCCCAATTCACACATCTACCCAGATGCCCAGAAGCTAACCTAAGTCCAAAGGGCTGCAGTGTTTTATTAAGCTGAATAGTTCTTCTCATTGGGGACCAAGGTAATTAATTGCCTCAGCAAAGAATGACACGTACTGCACCACATTGCTTGCAGAAGTCACTGATGCCCAGAAGCAAAGATAATGCTACATTCCCTCTATTCTCCAGCCCCACCCCTGAGAATACACATCAGTAACAACCCATTAGATCTCAATGCTGTTTCCAAGAAATGTGGCTAAAACAGCATTTCTTTGGAGGTAACAAAAATAAATGGGACTCAAAAGAAAAGCAATTTACCTAGGAAAATCTGAGAGCTCCAAACATCATCATATCTCAGCTTTCTCGGGATTTTTTATTTTTATTCTGCATTTTCTAAATGGCATGGATTCAGTCCGTGTAGATGGGCCGTGACGGCGCACATCTGGTTTTATGGCTAAGGAAATAGCTGATTGAATCGATACACTCAGCACAGCTGACTGGAGTAAATAAAAGAGGATTTGAAGGAAGCCTTGTTTTCCCCCAGATGGAAGAGTCCACCTTCAGTGCAATTGCCCTAGAGTCAGTGGAGTGACACAAGGAGGGAAGAGCGGTCAGTGTATTTCTTCATGAACTGAGCTTGCTTGTTCTCTGTCCATCATAACTTTGGGTTTGTGGAACATAGCTCTTAAAAAGCAGCAACTGTTTTCTGCCCAACTCACCACAATCAGTAACAGAGAAAGCTGGTGGGCAGGGCGCACTGCAGGTAAGTGGGACTGACCCTTTGGGTAAATTGTTTCCATCACTGGATGCCACAATCACACCTAATGATGTGTGTGGAGCAATTGTCGGACATGAGCTTCTTTGTTCTTCTTGGGAAAGGATGGGGGAAATGGTAGGAGAACATGATGTGTCCAAAAGGGTAACAGTGGGAGGTGTTGGGGGCTCAAACGTGGTGACAAATCCTGCCTCAGTGTAAATGAACTGCAGAACTCCCGTAGAGCCCCGGGGCTTTGGAGGTGGCAGGCTCATGTTTCTCTGCTCCAACCTTTTGGACACAATACAAGTGTAAAAATTCTCTGTGGGGACATTTGAAAAAAAGTCCCAATCACCTTTTGCAGTAATGGGGCAGCCAGAGAGTGGCACCTGCAGTGCTTTTGGGAATGCATGATGGACCCAACCTGTCAGGATGATCCCCTGGGTGGGCAAAAGGCTACAAGCACCAGTTTACTGCTCCCTGTGTTTTCCAGGTGCGTGAGATTCCCACAGAGCAACTGGCTGGCTGTAACCATTCCAGCAATTATCTTTAAGCTGATAATTGAAGGTAAGACACAGACCTTTTAAAAATACCTCAGTTTTATTTGTTGTTTCTGTTGTCCTTATTCAGACTATACACAGAGTCTTCCAGGCCCTTGTTTTCTTTCAAAGCCTGTATTGATCACAGCTGTGAAGTTATCATCCTAGGAGTGCTTTTTCCCAGACAGTGGGAAAGTTCTTTTTGTAGACACCTCATTGTCACTTCATATTCTTGGGAACTACTTAAGAGTGGGATCTGTTAGCTTTATGACAAATCCCTTTATCTACATGGAGGGATGGCAGTTCTTGGTTTATCCCACTAAAACATTTCAAGAACAGCCTGCAAAAATAAATGCTGGTGCAAGGCTTGCTCCGAGCCATCCCCAGGGCTGTTGCTCTCCCAGCTGTCACTGCTGCATCCTGGATCACTTCCTATAGATATAACCTGCACTTTGGGGTTTATCTTCTATCCTTGCTGCAGCCTGGTCACTGTCTCATTAGAAAATCCAAGCGAAGACAAGGTAGGTAGATTTTTGTTTCTAATGCCTAGGGGCTGTTGGTGCTCGGTGGCCCTAAACCAGCACAGCAGGCCCTCATTTAGCTAATTTGACCTCTCCAGAGAGGCCTTGTGAATAGTCTCTCATGGGTAATTCTGGTGCAAAGCTGTAGGTGCTCTCCACACCCAGGGAGGTCAGGGCCTTCCTCATGTATAATTACACTCCACTTACAAAGAGCACATGAAGAAATACAGATACAACTTGGTTCGGCCATGCAGTGATGTCTCTAGTTTCTGCCAGACCTTTTGGCTAACCCTTTGATTAGAGTCTGTGTCACCTGAGGCTGCTGGCAGCAGCCCAGCAAAGAAAGCATTACCTGTCTGCTGGAGGCAGCTGTGCTCCGTCCTGAGGGCTCATCTCCTGTAGGTGTGAAGCAAAGGTGCCAGTGGGAGCTGGGTTCTTGTGTGGAATGTACTTGGCTGTGAAGGGGAGTCTCTTCTTAGTTATTGCTCTTAAGGCCTGTATGTAATAGCTGAAGTGCTTCTGGGTGTTTAGGGGGTGACAGAGATTATCTGAAGGTTGACCAGGAGAGGAGCTGGTGTCTTGTGGCTGGCTGCGGTAAGACTCCCACTGGAACCTGTGCTTCTTAGTACTAATCAGACTGGGGTGCCTTCTTTCGGCTCCACCAGCCCTAAAGATGGGACTTAACCAGACCTCATCTCTGGGCCTTTGAGAGGAGCAAATGATGCTATGAAAGGGAATTAAAAGCTCCAGAAATAATGGATCTGACAACTTAAAAAAAGAAAAGGTAAGCCTGAGCAATGGGTTGCTGGTCCTTCTGAAGGACTGTATGTAAGTGTGTGGTTTGTGTGATGTCTGAGAAAACATAAGACTGAGTTGATGTCATTTAGTAATACCTTTTTCTCCCCTAGAAAGTACTTGGCTCTGGGAAGAGACATGGAGGAAATGTCTCACAGATTTGCACCATGGAGAGCAGTGCTTGTTTGGTAAGTGAACTTAGCAAGGAAAGAGTGATGGGCATCTTCATCATGGCTGGTTCTGAGGGAGGTTAGTCTCTATTTGCTTCCTACAGCCTGTTTGCTCTGCATCTCTGCTCAGAGCATTTGGCCTAGCATTAAGAGAACGTATCTGCTGTTAATGGAAACTGTGTTTCTGAGTGACTACCAAGGGGGGACAAGGAAGGAGTTTTCCAAACTCTGCTAATATTTCAGGGCATGATCTGGAGCAAAACAGGCTGCCTCTCTACGCTTTGGTTGATTACTCTTGAATAAAGTGGACTCTTGATGTCTGCCCACAGGGGTGTTAAAAAATGTAAAAAGTATTTGTAAATTAAAATGCTTGAATGAAAGGCTCTGGTATGTGTAATCGTAGAGTATCGCATTAAGTAGGAAAGCAAACTATCAAGGGACTTCCTGGCGTTACAAGGAGCCTAGCTTGTCTCACTTAAATAGATTTAATAAGCTCTGCTAGAATTGAAGAAAGGTTGAATTTAAATGTATTTATTTGAATTTACATAAGCATACATCAAAGAGAAAATAATCCAGGCTCTTGGTTACTTCAGTCTAGTTTTTGATAGTTAATACTTCATCCCTTCCAGTATATTATAAAGTTCCTTTTCATAGTCTCAGAAGAACATAAGGAATTGAGTGAAAGGAGCTGAGCTTGTTACTCTGTGTGACTGTCTGGAGGCTCAAGGTAGAGCTCTGTCTGTGTTTCACTGTTTTTTCCATGTTCATGTTATGTCTAACTCTCCAGTACCCTTAGAAAGACAAATGACAAAGCCTAACAGAACAGTGATACATTACTTGGCTTTCCCCTTCAGGACTAAGCAGTGACCCTGATGAAGGTAGAAGAAACTACCACTTTGAGAACAGGTCATCGTTCAGTGGTCAGTGCAGGGCTAACCAACCATTCTTGACCCTTTGAGCTATATTTTATGATCTTGATATGTGTGAGAGCAGAAGATGCGTGCTACATACTCAAGGAGCTGGGATTTATTAATAAGCAGGAGGTGATGTGGGCTTCCTAGTGTCCTAGAGAAGCTGGATGCCAAAGTGACCCTAGAGCACAGGTATTGGTATGATCATCATCCCCACCAGCAGGAGGTTCAGTCCTCCATCCCTGTCCTGGTTGGACTTATGCTGGTGCTAAGTGGTGTGTAGTTAAGACTTGCATGTTGGCCTGCCTTAATTAGGGTATTTCCCTCAGAAAGGAATACATGGGACTCTTTCTCTCGCTGGGAAATGACTGTCTCAGTTTCCCAGCTAACAAAATGGAGCTGCTTATGCTGCTCCCTTCTACTTACACAAAGCTTTATCCCTCCTGACAGCGAGCGTTATGCTCCCAGAACCAACCCTTAACACAGCCAACTTGTACATCTTGAGTGACGTGGTCTCATCCCTTGGCAATCACAGTCGGAACTTAAAGGCCAGTCTGTGGTCAGAAACAAGAGTGTGTTTTGCTAATACAAGCTACAGCCAACTCTGCCAGCTGTTTCCACACTTTAGCAAGTGTTTCCTACTCAGAGAAAATGGTTGATGGGAACTGAACCAGATACAGCCGTTCTAGCTAATAATGAAGTTACACCCACAGAGAAGTTGAAAAAGACACTAGATGTCTCCAATGCAGTATGTACCAAACTGCCAGATGTTTAGGATCCCTTAAGTCATCTAACAGGCCTTTTCAAGGCGATGTTACTCTTGAGTATCATGGCTCTCCTGAAAAAGCATTAAACTGAACTAATTTTAGCTTTGAATTATGGGATTTTTCTCCAACAGAAGGTATCCCTGAGGACATGAGGGTAGATTTTTATTTCCAAAATGTTGCCTTTGTATATTTTTAACGGATCATCTGGATGAAGTTCTAATGGCTGGTTAAGACCATCTGATTTATAGCAACATCTGTTCACCTTTGTAGATGGGGACATTCTTGAAGATACAAAACACATTTATGAACTTGATATTCCACACTAAGGGTCAGGTTTTCTTGCCTCATTTTTATACAGGTGTAAATCCAGATAGGCTCCTGTGAAGTCAATGAAATTGCTCCGTGAAAGGCATGGAAATCAGTGTTCCAGGAAATGGCCGCTCAGTTATTTCTTTCTCCAACAGACTGAATTTTAGAACCCACAGCAATTGGAAGTGATTAGGGTTGAGAAATGTACCTAAGCAGTGATAGGGTGTTCCTGCTGAGTGATGAGGAAAAATGCTGATTCTTGCATGGTGCCTGGGGAGCCATTTCTTCAAATGGCTGTAAAAGATGTCAATCAGAGAGCCCAAAATTAGGAAGCAGCAAAAGGAAGGAATAATGAGAGGGGAGATACCTTGCATGTCCTACTGCAACTCTTTATTATTTTCATCCCTATATTTTAAAAGGTAGGGTTCCTACTGCTGAAACTTTCCTCTAAAAATTCTTGACTTTTCAGTATTGAAGTCTGGAAAAATAGTTGGCCACTATAGATTAAAAAAATAAATGAAAAAAAAACCCACCTTATTTCAGACAGTTGTACCAGTGTATATTTTTCATCTTCAGATCTTTTTATTATTCTATTTATATTTTGGGAAAAAAAAAAAGCTTTAGAATTCTCCATGGCATTTTCTTGTTTTGGTTCAGCAGATACTTTTTTTGCTTTAAAAATAATAAATGTTTTACAAAAAGAAAAGAAATTAAGTGCCTCCAGATTCTATACAAGCTCCAATGCAAGCTTATCTTTGGGGACTTGCTTATGCTTTAAGACAAAGTGTTGCTGGAGCAGCAGTATCCGAATGAACAATCAAGGCCATATAACTTTATTATTACCAAATCTGCTGTATTTCACACATTCACACTCTCTTCACTTCCAGCTACGCAATCCACCTTTGTTTTTCGTAAAATGCTCTTAGAACTGAGCTGTTGATGCCAACTCTGAGCTAAAATGCTGTGATGATTAAATGTCCTCCTTACTCCACTAAATGGAATAAATAACATTATGAATTCAGTATGCGGTTGTCTGGCTTTTTCCCCTCACCTTTCCTCCTCTAGTCCCCTGCCCTGTGCACTTTTATCATCCGCGCCTTTGTCAGTGGGAAGAGAAGGCTTCTCAAGGGGATTTCTTCTCTTGAAAACAGGAGGGGAGTGCAATATTGCTGCTTCATATATCTGATGAACAAAGGAGGAAAGCATGAACCTGGGAGCTGGCAAGACAGCCAGGTCTGCCACCATTAGTATGATCCAAGCCGCTGGGCTTATTGCAGAAAAGGACTTTGCCACTGGTTATCCTGGGACCAGGCTGTGACATGCGTAAACTCTCATGTGTCAAAACATGACTGAACTGCTTTTCTCTGTTGGACCCCCGTGTCTTTGCTCTCAATTTGTTCTTAACGTGGTTCCACTGGAGCTTTATTCTTTGACAAGGGTATTTGAAATGTCCTAGGTAAGGTTCTTCATGCAGAGAAAGGAAATTTGAGATGTGGAGTTCCATATCACCTTATATTTGTCCCAGAAGGTACTAGAAAGTTGTCAGTTTGGGAGCAGGAGTCTGATCAAACTTGAACTCGTAGAAAAATCTGTAGCTTCAGTGGGGTTGTTTATGAAGGATTCCTAGTCAGAATATATAAGGCTACTTCATTCTAGACCTTGATTGTAATTCAGATACACAGAGAAGTTGCAAGGAAAACTTAAGTGCCTCTTCCTTGAAAGGCCTTTTTGCTTTCTGCCTCAGGAGAGGCGTGCAACATCTTGCCCTGGGCTTACAAACTATCGGGTTACAGAAATGCTTGCACTGGATGTGTTAGGAGATGGTGTTGGCTTCCCCCTCCCCCCATCATAACAAAATGCATATTCACAGCCGCATCCTTTCCATAAAGTGAAATAGTTCTTGGAAAACTACTATGTTTCTAGTTGTGCCAGAGACTGTTTTCCACTGCTGTATCGCAATGTATCTCAACAGTGTCATTCTATCAGAAGTAGCTTTGTATTGCTGGTTTCTCAAACTCCAAGAAAACTTACTCCACAGCCAGCACTAAGGGGTACAGAAATCCATCAGGATTTCAATCCAGGGTGTACCTGGGAAGTGTGAGCATGATGCAGCATTCCTTGTGCATGGCTTGTTCTTTGTAGCAGCTATATGGGACTCCGGGGGAAAAAAAGGCATCCATCATTACTGCCAACTTTCCACTATTCTCATGTGCCCCTCTCGACTGTTGTCTGCATTTATAGCCCCAAAATGCAGCCAGGGCCAGAACTGTTCCAGAAGTACAATGTGTTCATGTCTTGCTTTGGATGAGAGATGCTAGAATGGTGCCACAATTTTCCCAAGTATCAAGAGCTTTCCAGCAACGTCTGGCTGCAGGTCAAAGCATTGGCAGAGACAAACTCAGAGGTGTCTTGTGCCATTTCTCAATGAGTGTGGCTGGTTGGTTGTCTTTAAAGCGTCAGCACTTCCTGCAAAATGGAAACAGCAAGGTTTTGCCTAGGAAACATCAAAATGCCTTTTCATTTTGGCCTTTATGAAACCTTTTGAAGTCTTCCAGCTGAAAAACAGGAAGCTCTCCAGGCTTGAGTATGCCTATTTGTTGGTACTTTGCTAATGCTGAGAACTACAAGAAAGTCCTGGGATCTGTGCTAGAAGGGTACAATAGTAGATGAACATGCAGGAGCATGTTGCTTTGAGCCCTCCCCTACTGTTCTCCAAGAGAAGCTTGATGGCAAATTTGTCTTCCCAGCCACAAATGAGAAAAGGTACAGCTTCAAGTTGCTTGTACTTTATAGTAACTTTACTGTAGTTAGTCAGGTTAATTTATCTTGGCCCTGGCTTTTTTTAATGCTCCCTGGTATATATTCCGCTCAAAGGAAAAGCCACCTGTTTTTCCAATCTGCTGCTATGTCTACATTTAAGAGAGGGGAACATTGTATGAAGTCCCTGTTCTGAATTGCGTCCCTGTATTGGGATGCCCATTTTGCCATGTCCCAACCAGCTCGTCTTATATAGGTGCAGAAACTACACGAAAGTCCCTGGAGTGGCAATTTGGTGAGAGCTCTTCTGCCATCAGGGTTGCATTATAAGGCATTTGTACACTGCTTTTGTCAGCAGTCATAGTAATCTTCACCAAAAGCTGAGCAAGGGAAAATCCCAGGCCAGCTGGGCTGAAAGAGCTTTTTGTACCCGCAATGCTAAATGGGAGGGAGTGAAGCACTGGATGAGCTGGAACTGAGGTTGTGCTTTAAAGACTTTCTCACATAATAAAAGTTTTCAGGCCTACTTGGAGGGCAGGACACTGCACCACTAGATATGCCCCTGGTACGTTCTGGCTTGGTCCTTTTGAAGGATAGCAAGAGCAAGTTACTTTAGGCCGCTGTCAAAGCATCTCTAGGACATGTGGGGCTTTTTAACTCCAGGCAAGCAGCTTTTTTGAAGTTTTCTGCTTAACACTCTGTGCATGTAACATGGCAATTACATATGCCTGTGGCACTACTGGGTTTCTAGGGCATCTTATGAGCTACAGGAATGAAAAGCTCTGTGCCATGCACGTCATTGGAGTCCAGTTGGTTGCGTCAGCTGCCTATCTCAAATAACAGCAAGAACAGATGCTGTTCCAGTAGAAACTTCTTTACCAGGAAATACTTCAGATGCCAGATGTTTGGGATTTTTTGGCATATTTGTAAAGTTAGATTGTTCCTTTAGGACTTGGTCAGCATAATTATCAGTACTAGGGTTCTGCTTTTAAACTGTATTGTTTGTTTCTTTGTGAACACTGTGTGATTTGTGCACTAGTTGGTCTTTCCCTACACTGGAGCCCAAAAGCCCTTGCCAGTGACAGGAGACAATCTCATAATACGTTGGTAGAGGTTTAAGTGATCTGTGTACTACGATTAACCAAGTGACAGAGCCAATATTTCTTTTCCCTCTGTCTTCCATCTGAATCCTAGCTTATACCAAGTAAAAAAACTTGACTGGTTTGTCAGCTGGCTGAGAAAAAGGGTTTGTGCATATGCTTGCTAATTGGGAAAAGGTGTTTTATGTGGCTCCCTGCACTTGCTGTCCTTATTACATGGATTATTCATCTATAGATTTGAGAACATCCTCTGAGCAATGAGTCATAACACACACAAGACTTCCCTGGGGAGTCAGATGCAGACAGCCTTATCCAGAGCATCAGCTGTACCTTCCTTCTCTTTCCACAGACAGAGCAAAGGCCCAAGGGGGGCATCCTGCCTCCCTGCAAGAAAGGCCCTTTACCTTCTATCAGCTACGTAGAGACATGCCTGCTTTTCCATCTATTCTGATGAGAAGATCTCATTTCTTTCTGCAGACCCTGCCCTTTTCTGCCTTAAAGCAATCACTGGTACTCCACTGCATGACCTAAAGCTTTACTGTCCATTTCAGGAGATCCTGCACTGTCTCCTTTGCCTTTCTAAGGTGCCAACATCCAACTTCTATGGTTGCTTTGGTAGGTGCTGTGAATCTGGCCCGGTGGTCTTTCAAGTGGTGCATAGTGCAGAGTCTGAGGGGATGAAGAAATCTGAGCAGCATCAGAATTCAGATATCTTTTCTCTTGGTTTAGCACATTTGTTGGTGTACAGAAGCCAGACATGACTTCTCCCTGCACACAGACCCAGAGCAGCAGCAAATGTTAAGTTAATAAACCTCATTCCTTGCACAGCATTTCAAAAGTGTCCTTAATGCTATGGGAAATCGGCCCTGCATGTGTCCAGGAGGGGATGGTTCAGGCTTGATCATCCATTTAGCCCTTAGTTTTGCTCATTTGTGCTGGCTCCTGCATGCACTGATGGGCTAGTTAAGCTGTCCAGTTCCCACTCCCTCAGTGCCCTTCTCTTGGGCTGGGGGGACAGCAGGATCAGGAGAACCTAATTCCTTTGGAGGGGGGCTGGATTGCAAAATGAACAGCCCACAACCCTCTGACCAGCAGTACTGTACTCAGGAAGACTTCTCTCTCCACAGGGGTTGGTCTGCTCTTTTTATCCACCCTCTGACATGATCCTCTATACAGGCACTTAAGAAGAAGGAAAAAAGAAACAAAACTGAAAGCTGCTATTTTTAAACTCTGCCTTTGGCTCTCTTTGCAGCACTCTGCTTTCCTCCCTGTGATTCAAACAGTGTTCTTTTAAGAACTAGGCACCAGGGCCCTGCGGTTTCCTGGTACTTGGAACATAAAATCTCCTAATTCTTCTCTCACAGCAAGCTTCAGAGGCTGGAGAGTGATTGATATTTTCTATCGCTTCATTAATAGTCACGGCACAGTAGTTTCCTAATCTGTTTTTGCACTGCTTTTTATTTTGAATAATTTGTCTTCCAAATTTTCTTGGTCCTTCATGTGACACAAAGCGAATGCTGTTTGCTCCCCTTCTGCCTTTTAACAGATGGGTTGAAACCTTCAGGAGCTGGTGAGGCAGAGCAGTCTGAGAGCTGGGAAGCCAGGGGACCTGCCTCAAGGAGCTTCCTCATGTTTGTTTCAGCAAGCTTGGCAAATCTACCAGGAATACGTCCCAGAGTGATCTATTGCTGGGATAAATTGGGAATAACTACTGCAAGGGAAAGTTTCCTATTGCTCTGCTGGCTGATACTGGCAACCATGGTGTAAGTGTTGCAATGCTGTCTGCAAGTGCAGAAGATAAAAGATAAGCAATGCCCCAGAGAACCTGCAATCTGTGCAGGCAAAGGGGAAGAGAAGCGAAGGCGGAAGGTACTGGAGTCTCAGACACCACTGCAGCAGGCGTTGAACACTGGTAGAGACCATCTCTACTTACGCCCATGCTTTCCTAGCCCAGCCCCACCACTAAATTAGGGATGCTGACCATGTGGAGCTGATGAGTGGGTCTGGAAGATGCCCTAGATCCTGAGGGAAGAGTGGGGCATTAAAGTCTAGTTCGCTTCTCTGCAATGAAGATCCATTGAGAGAACCAATGATGGCCACACTCAGAGTTACTCAGCAATTTGGAGCACATAACAGACCTCTCTGCACCGCTGCTTCAGGCCCTGCTGTTTCTTCCTTTTGGTTCATGTGGTCTTTAAGTATACTTGCATAGATACCAAGTGGATAGCACTCAAAATGTCTATGTGTGCGTTTCATTCAGACAAATAGCATATCACAACAACTGCAGCCCTCTCATTGTGGAGGGTGCATGGGGCTGTGGGTTGGTGGTCTGCAATGGCCCAACTAAAGTGAAATCAAAATGCTAGGGTCCTCTTGAAAAGAACTTCAGCCTTTTTCCTGAGAGCATCTGCTCACTGCCATCACTTAAGTGAGAACGCTTGTGTCAGTTCATTTCCCAGCTTTGTGTCCACCCCTGGCTCTCCCTTTCTCCAAATCAGACCTGCTTCAAGTCCTCTGTGACTAAGATAACCCATGTCTCCCATGGAGGGCAACAGGATTAATCTACTTGGCAACCAGCATGGAGAATCTGTAGCGTCTCAACTGTTTTTTCCATTCCCCTTACACACCTCTGTCTATCGATTCTAGTCTGGGGAATTATAAATTTAATATTTCTATATTAGACCTATTTCCGGTGGCAAATGAGATGCTCAGGGCGCAGGAACTAAGCAAATCCCTGGCAGAGAAACAGGGTCAGGGAAAACCTGGGATGTCTCCTGCTGACCGTGCCCTTCTGCACCATGTCTTCAGGGATAAAGCTATCCCAGATAAAGGCAGGGAAATGCTGTGGGACCTATTTGCCAAGAGGCCTGGGCATCAGCACGTGAGATGGGGGTGGAGGAAACAGGGACAAGGGCTAGCTGTTGCGAGCCAACTCCTTGCTACTGCACTGTTCAAGCTATGTCTCCTCATTGCCTTGTAAACACCTGGAACATTTACCTGTAAATGAGCTGGCTTTCCCAGGTTAAACAACTCGCTGTGCTGCTGGGACTCTCTGGCATGTCTGCAATAATCCTGAATTCACTGTAAATTGCTTTTTCATTCAACCCAATTTGGAAAAAGGCAGACAGGCTGTAGTCTAAACACCCCAAGAGTCTGTATTTGCTTTGTTCGTTATGTGTTCCAGCACACTCTGCTCCCCTGCGAGTTAAAACAATGTGTCTTTGTGCTTATCTTCTGGGCTTGGCAAGGCAGTTTTTACCTCTTAGTTTTTGTTTCAACAGGAGAAATTTCTGTCTAACTGATCCTTTGTGGACTTCCGACCAAAACCATCCAGTGCAACATATGGTAAGTCATTCAACATTTTATAAACTCAGAGCTTCAACTATAGTTATTTATGGGTGGAAACTGGCATATCGATAGTTTCTTTTTGGTTACAAGGGTAATGAATTCTGGCTTATGTTATTATGACATCTCAGTTTGGATTTCTCCAGCCCTTCCTTACATTATAATGCCTTTGACTTTACATTTGTTGCTTCTGGTGCCTGCCACAGCAGCTTAGCACTGTGGTGTGTCAGCAAGGGAAGAATCTCAGCCACATTCCCTTGCTCCAAAAAGCACAGGCCATTATTACTTATGTTAAAGGAGGTTTGTGCCCTGATGTTACACGTGGCAACAGTGTGTGAGGACATGACTTTGGATGATCCTATATGTTACTGCATTGATGTATCCATTCTTAGCCATGTCATCCTCTGAATAAAAAAAGGAGTGAGACAGTAGATAAATGAGTATGACTTGTGGGAAGGCTTTGTTTAAGTTCTCTTGACCCTAGCCATCAGCAGTTGACTGATGCCTGCAGCAGAGAATAGTTGGGACTTATTGCAACCTCAGCAAATGTGAGGGATACACTACAGTGGTGGAGAGAAACTGCGAGCAACCTCCATGTTAGTGCAGAGAGTTATGCAGCTTTCAGCCTATAGTGTCGTTCTGTGCTAGCTTGTTGTACCACCACTCAGGGCACTTGTGTGCCCTAATTCCAGTACAGGTTTAGGAGGTAGTTGTTTGGATCATACGAACTTCCTCTGTGTATCTACTTCTGGTATCTCAAAAATGGTTGTCATGCATTGCAGGGGTCACCTGGAAACTAGGTTGACTCTCTGAAAGGTGAAACCGTACCTGTGCTTGGGAGACTGACCCACCTTCTTCCCTGAGGAAGTGCTCCCAGGCCACTTTTGGGAGAGGGTTTCTGGGTTTACACTCCCACTGACAACAGAGATCCCCAGCCTGTTAGACTCTTCATCCAGCACCTCCTGCTAGCACTGAATGCACCATGCATGTTATGCAAATGTTTTTTATTACTTCCAGACACGAGCTCTTCTTGAGTTTCCTTTGTGGTTAATGCAGCCCATCTGCAGTTTAAAAAAAGCAATGTTCAACTGTGTTGCTTTTAGTATTTTGTGTAGCGCTACACTCAGATGACCATCGTAAATGTGTTGCTTTCGCTTTGCATCTGATTTTTCCAAAGTCTGGAGCTTTGGGGTCTCTGAGTTGTTCCCAGATGTGCTTATTTTCTCAAGGATCTTTATTTTGGGGGGGGGGGGGGGGGGGGAAGAGCGCATATAAGAGGTTCAAGGGGAATTAGTAAGATGTAGCAGAACAGTCTATACAAGTAGCAGCGTGGCTTGGAGCTCTCCTGACTTCAAGGGCCACCTGCCGCAAGGAGATACAAGGAACACTGGACGAGGTGAAGTGAGGAGGGCTCACCTCCAAGGAGGCCTGATGTGTTACACTGCACTAAAATGCATCCAAATGTCAGTCCAACAGCCATGGCTCCAAATTCTTCCTTGCTGCAGCCAAGAATTTATATAGAGGGAGATGTTCAAATGCAGCTGTTCTGCCTGATAGTTTTCCTTGTTTTGACACAGCCTCTTGCAGAAATAACTAAGGAATGGATTGCTCTTCACCCCAGGATTTCTTACACAGTGAGGAGCTATAAGGAACTAATATAGCTTCTTACACTACCATTACATTTTGCAATGGGCTGGAGAACTTGGAGCAAGCCCAGCAGCCCAGAGAAGGAGTGTAAGGACAAAATCAAGATGGTCCCTTGCTCCTAGTCCAGCTTTCAAACTTTGTTTCCAGTGTAGTGTTTTGGGCTCATCTCTGTGAAGTATGATGGCAAAAGTCACGTGGCTTAAAGCGTTTAGCCCAAGCCCAGGAATCCTTACCTTCAGTAAATCTGCGAGTAAAGACCTTTTCTTTTTTTTTTTTTCTAAAGGGTCAGAATATGCCAGGACAGTATTTAGCCTTATATCACACTAACATCAAACATGATCTGTCTCTTAAAAGCAGAATGTGGAACTATTAGAGACAAAACAAGACTCGGACATTGGCAAGGAAGCACTCTCCATGCCTGACTGAGCTGACATTTCCTAATTGCAACCAGAGAGCTTACTCTGTGTAAGAGTTTAAAAACTTTACCTTTTTTCCAAATCATAGTGGTTTGCCCCTGTGAAAGCTATTTCCCGCATTGTTCATTCTTCAGAATAATTACTAACTAGCAGCATTTAAAATTTCTGTATATCTCCTCATTTTTCTTTTTTTCTTTTCTGATGCGTGGCACTATTTCAGCTCTGTAACCATCCTGCTCTTGGGTTAACCAAGCAGAGATGGTCAGAATTCTGCAATGTGCAGAGTTGGGCCAGGGAAAGGGGGTTGCCCTGGCATGGAGTTGCCTTTAGTCCATGGCCTTCATCTTTTCTGTTGATCTCTGGGCTTTGACTCCCACAACCAAGGAAATGTGTACTGGAGTCCAGATTTACTGTTTTGCACTTGGGACAAAACCCTCCCCTCTAAATTTCACATTCCTGCATTTCTGAGTTCTGCCTAGTAGCAGAATTAGAATGAGCAAAATACCACAGGAAAGATGATGCTGAAAGAAGTATTTATTAACTGTCTTACCAGATGCAGAATGGTAGAAAGCATATCCAGCCCAGATATATCTAGCCAAATTTAACTGAAGGTCATGAATCTGTAGAGCTTTTCTGACTACATGCCCAATAGACATGCTCTCGCTTGTGCATATCCTATCTCTAATGTAGACATGGCCTTACTAAACTCAGTGCAACTGGAAGGGAAAAACGCTAATTGAAATTCATCAAGGTGCTAAGAAGCTAGGAGCTTATGTTTTCAGAGAAGTTTAATAGTTCTAAAAGTTTCAATTTGGGAAAGTCTGAATCTTGAGAGACCAAACTTTTCAGAAAATACCTTCCACCTGAAAGTTTGGTGTCTCTTGTGGTGCCTGGGGATAGTTCTGCCAAGTCACTGGTCACTTTGGGACATGCAGTATTGAGGTTTTTAGTCCAAACTCAGGCTCTCCTGGAAGCGTTTGGCAGTTTGCCCAAGAACAGGGCTGGGCAGTTTCTCAGGCTTGATTTCAAAAGGTAGCAAAACCAACATGACCCCAGTTTAAGAATTTATCATGTCCCACTAGTCTGTGTGTGCGCTTATCTTTAATGATGTGCTTTCAAAGGATCTTGGATAAGAACCAAAAGGAGAGCTTTGAAAATACACTCATACAGAATAATTGTAGCTAACCTATGCTGTCAGTTTACACCACATCATCTTAAAGAATAATAAATAAGCAGTCAACATTCTTACAGTAACCTTTCATTATTCAGTACCAGGAGGTGAGGGGACGTGTACCTTCCCAGACATCAGGTATGCCTTGGTGGTGGTGGGAGTGTTTACTTTTGTTTTTAAACTTGACAGTAGCAGTGGGGGGATGAAGTTAAAATGCGATCATTCCGAGTCAAATGGTAAGGCCTAGGAAAACAGATGTGGGGTGTGTGCCATGAGCCAAGATCAACTTCACAGAACTCAGAAGATTAGTTCTACAAAAACTGGGGGGGGGGGGGGGGGGGGGGGGGGGGGGGGAGGGGAGAATATTATCCAGTCAGTGTTGTGATGGATGGGGGCAAGGAAATAGCTCAGAACAGTCAAACAGAATCTGCAGTAGAAAAACGTTAACTTTCTGATGCCATTATTTTGTCACAGGTAGAAAATTATTTCAATGCTATCTGAAAAGCATTAAATACTATCTTCCTCTGACATAAAATAGGGGGGCAGAGGCTTTTATTTCTCTGAACTGCTTCTGCACTCAGCTCTAGAGCAAAATTGCCCTCCTGTTTCAAATCCTAAGCGTATAGGGCTAATACTTGTCTCCCCTTTCTCTGGGACTTTTTGTTGTTGTAGCAACTTTTTAATCTTTCTGTCAAGGAAATATGACTAAAAGGTTTCACTTTGGTCAATATTGGAAAAGTATAACACTTTGGGACCATTGAGCTAACCCCAAATATTGCAAACCAATTCAGGACTAGATTGTATTGACCTGTTTTGCTTCTGGCCTAGTTTCTGCATCCAGATTGTGTTTCTTATGGTACTGCTCTGCATCACGTGTGTCACTGTATTGGGAGCACCTCATCAAAAAATCAGGGCTAGCCAAGGAGCTAAGAGCTTTTTCGCCAGTGTGGCTATTGATTTTTGAGGCATTTAAGCAAATGCTCACCATCTCCTTAAAATGGACCAGCTCAGTGCACCCATTTTGAGCCCCTTGATGACTGGTTTCATCATAGTCAGTCTTGTTCTGTTGATTTCAGAAGAGCGATCTGGAGTACAGTTTTCATGACAGCTATTCAAAGGACCCAATATTCTCTATTGTATGCCTCTGCCATCTCCAAGAGTCAGAAATAGTTCAGCTAGGCCAACATAAGTGTAATAGACTCTCTTAAGCAGGTATTGATTTCTACCTTCCAGACTGCCAGAAGTCATGGTGGCATCAGTGAAAGAAGCTTCTCATGTTCAGTACACCCCGTGACCTGTCTCTTTCAGCTTTTTTTGAGTGCCTTAGCTGTGCCCTGCCAGAGAGGGAGACCTGTTTCTATCCCCAGTGTCTCATCTGTTATCGCCATACACCTATCGGGTGCATGGAGATTTGGTTGAAAACACAATGTGTGTCAGTTATTTCCTGCATGCTGCACTGTATTTTGAAGGCTTTGCTCTTTGGCTGGGGATCAGCAGTGTCCCCATGCCACAGGTCTCTTCTCAGCACAGAAAAGGTTGCTAGCTCCATCCTCAGCTCTAGCTTCTCTTTAAGTTTCCTCCTGTGAGAGCTCTTCAGAAGTGCATCAGATTGCAGCCCTAGTCAGCAAGGCTGCCCGTATCCAAGCAAGCACTGGTTCTTCTGGCACTTTCCTGTTAGCATCAGTGTGTCTCTGGCTGTGTCACCAGAACCACCACCCCACCCACCCCACCCCAGCAAATTATCCCTCACCGGACATCTCCTTCCTTGGATTAGCCAGGTCTGTTGTTTTGAAAACCCCATGCCACAACACCGTCTTGTTCCAGAGTACTCTTCTAACAGTTGCTGACCAGTATCCAGAAATATCACACAGTCCCTCACAGAAGAAAATGCAAGTTCGCTGTCAAAGTGACCCGTGGCAACTTCAGCTTCTGCATTAAAAGTCCTTCTGTGTTTTGTGTCCAGACCCTTGGTTGTCATTGTTGACACTGTGAAAGAAAGCCTCCACTGCTTTCCTGGGGAGAAGCCCCCAGTCTGAGCACCACATTTTCCTGGAATCTATGTAGGGCTTGCAAATATTATTCTATTTATTTCTGTAATGCATCCACTGAAAGCTTGCAGCAGTTTTTCAAGGCTTCCCACAAGCTAAACCAAGCCAAAGGTTCCCTGGCTGACAATCATCAATAATATTGAGCTGCTCTTTAAACTCTGCTTTCCTTAGATGAACTGACAGCTTCCAGGGGAAGATAACGTCTTTACATCTAAAAAGATGAGTTGCCTGTTGTCTGGTCTCCCCTGCATTTCTTGAAGCTTTTCAGAGAAGCAATGGAAGATGTTGATGTATTGTCCTGAGTCATTAATAGAGCATGTGCTTTGGAGCTTCCTTTTTCTTTTCCCTATCAATTGTATAATGTTCCTTTCAATCTTCTTGTATTAAGATGTCATCATCCTACAAACATGGTGTTTGCTGGGGTGCAGAACTAGAGAGAAAGTGGGTTTGGGACCGAAACTAGAATTTAGACCCAACTTGATCTTTGTAGCTGGTCACTAGCTCTAAGAGCAGCACAAAGTGGTCTTTGGTGTTTTGGTTCATGTGGGGGTTTTGGGTTTTGGTTTTTGGGGTTTTTTTTTGGGGGGGGAGGAAGGGGGAAGGAAGTTGTTGGATTTAAAAAACAAACAAACAAAAAAAAAAACCAGGGAAGCATACATCTGAGTCTGGATCTGGCATTCTCTCCTTGTGGACATCGGTGCCTTTCTGAGAAGGGCTTGGCTGTAGCAGGCTTGTTACCTTAGTGTAGGGACTCCTAAGGACCACTGAGGTCTGAGCTTGTTCCAGTCTTCTCAAAGGTTGGAGATGCTATAAGAACCGTATTTACCTGTCATCTGAGGAAGGGTAGGTCCTGCTTCCTTCTGTCTTTCCACTGGCACCAACTCTGCTCAGCTGGACCAGCACTTCTAGGGTTGTTGAGGGAGCAAGTACCATCATGGTAGAATTTGGCCTTGCAGCTGTGAGGCAGGACTTTCTCAGAGGGCATGGAGACAAAGCACTTCCCAGCCTCAGACACAGGACAGTCCTGGCTGCCGCGTCTTCCTGTCCTGGGTGAGAGGAGGAGCAATCCCTGTGTATCTCTAAGCCTTGTACTCCCAAGGGTCCAGGCAAGAGTCTCAGAATGAGTCTTGCTTTGCTCTCTGTGAGCTTTTACCCCATAGAGAGCAGTAGTTAAACCCCACAGCCTAGAAATCCTTTGGGCTTTACTGTAGGCTGTAAAATAGGCTGGGAGACACTGGTCTCTAGTTGTTTGTCTCCAGAGGTAAACCGCTGTTCATGCAGTCCTGGCCTCTAGTTCTCAGGATGAAATTCCTTTCCATGCCAGAAAAGCAGCAGCTAAAGCCTAGGGAAAGCTCATTTGCCATGCTTGTGCTGTGGGCTTATTTTTCTTCTGCAGTAGCACCCGGCATCTGGCTGAAAAGCGTGGCAGATGAGGCCTAGTGGGCTCAGTAAAACCCCTCTATCTGTCACCGGAATGCAAGACAAAAGAGCTGCATCTCTAATGGACAGCTCAGGCTCATATCTCCCTCTGAGGAGAACCATTACAAAAATATTTCCCAGATATTTGGCTGGGCATCTCACAAAACTATCCAGTTTCATGATGCTAATTTTCCCATTGTCTAGACAGTTGCAAATCCAGACAGCATTATCAGTATGAGCCTACTGTGCACATACGTACACACAAAAGCCCATTTTTCTGCCCATGGTGTTTACAGGTATGTTCTTACTCATGAGCTGCCTAGTGGTAAACTTCTGAATTGCTCCAAAGTGCCAATATAAATTTCTTGGTGTCCCAAATCCCCTGGCAGGGCTAGTGTTTGATTCAAGCAACGCTTAACCATGTAGATGCTCAGAAGGTTGAACTGGAGGATCTAGCCCCTCACTGCCTACCTTCTCCTGCATCCAGAAGAAAAACAAATTGTGCTCGGGGTTGGCAAGTGCTGCAAGCCAAGCCTAGATGTCCCTTCTCAGGACAGAGTCTCCTGCTGCAGTGGTGTTCCAAGGATGAAAATGTTCTTTTGCGGTTTGCATGCTGGAAATGTTCACGGAAAGACATTCTGGGGCTGTAGGCATGTAGATGAGGTCCTGCTAGGCTCTGTTGATGATAAAATGGTCTGTGGGCATTTGTTTCCTCTGTTTGGCTTGAAATGTTAAGACCTGTGTAGAGGAACAGCACGTTCTTGTTCTGCACATCAGGGGTGCCAGCCCACATTTTGAGGGAAGCTGTAGCACCTTCCCCAGACTTTGGCATAATCAGTAGCTATATTTATAGCTCCTCTGTGATGACAAGGGGCAAAAATATAGTAGGAGCAGGAGCTGTATTTACAAAGTAATAACTTCTGAATGAAGATACTTAGCCAGCAGCAGCATTTCCCCTCCTTTCTCTTCTCTAACTTGCTAAGTTCTTCACTTTCTTCCCAGGGCTTCTTTCTAGATGTGAGTGGCTTTCCTGGCACACTGAAGTGGGGGTACCCCCTGGCTTGCTGGGCTGTACCAGCAGCCCAGGCTCTGTGCCCATTTATTTGGAAGGCAGAGCAAAGAGTGACCCAGGTGGAATACAAAGGGCTTGACTGCAGCTCCTTTCCAGCTTTTTTGGACGGCACAAGGAGCGGGGAAGGAACTGACCCTGTGCTCATGGGATGTGAATTCTGCCAGGCAGCTCTTGATTGTGTGTGGGATTACAACAGTGAATCCCTGTGATTGAGGCAGCATTATTGTTCTACTAATGAAAATACAGGACTTGTAGTGTCTGAACAGCAGTGACTTGGGTCTTTCCCTGGTGAGGACCCCAGCCAGGCTGGGTGAGCTATTTCCAGGAGCCCCTACTGACTCCTGAAGGCAAACAAAAGGGAAGGAACTGAAATAACCGCAACATGGTGGGTTCATCATCTGCCTCAGAGATATCTGTTACCAGAGCCTGGGAGCTGTGGGCAGAGAGAACCTAGGGGGACTTGAGCAAAGCTGAGATAATGTCCCAGACAGCCAGTCCACATGGGAGCGGAGGAAGAGGGCAGTTCTAGTTCAAAATCTGAGGCTTTGCAGTGAAAGTGCTGGGAAGGGAGGGCTGGAAAAGTTCTTTCTTCCTCCAAGATAGCTGTGGTCTGTTCCCCAGCTGGACTCTCACTCTGTGTCTGCTCTAATCCACATCTTCCCTCTACCAGCTGGGTTTGTTTTGCAAACTCAGATCTGATCTTCTTAGTTGGTCCTGTGTGTCTTGCTCAGCTTTCAGAACTCCATGTTTCCACCATATAAATTTTACAGCAAAGCATCCTACTTGCCCTCCTGTAACTGAAAAGGGAGGTACTGTGGCTCTAATAAGAGCAAACAGTCCCAAGAAGTCTTCTAGTCCAAGGTATTTTACAGAAGGCTGGCAGCATCTGCAACGTGAATTGCTGCAACTCTCATTGTGAGATTTGACTTAATGAAAACTAAAAGATTCAGCCTCATTCAAGTTTTATGCCCGTGAAACATACCCATCTCTGGGGAGGTGGCCATGTCTGCCAGAACAGTATGTGACATGAAGGAAGAGGGTGTTTCTGAAGCTCTACACCAGAGCAAAAGCCAAGAACTTGGTTAGATTTGATGCACCCTTTCATATTTTCCTTAAATGTTAACTCTGGGTCCATCCTCACTAACTAACTCACAGAGCCAAAAGGTAGTGGGACTGGAAATAAGAAAATGTAGCCCCCTGGAAACCAAAAGCATGAGATTCCTTACGCTGTCTGAAATGTAGAACCCTTCTAGGGTAAGCCAATATGCAAAGGATATAGACACAGGCAAAGTGAATTCATACTTTGAATCATGTTATGTGCTCAGGTATTCAGTCCTTCTAATCACACAATGCAAATGTGCAGAAAGTGAGACTGGTTACAATAAATTTACATACCTTAATCCTTAAATCTGTGATGCTGAGCAGAGCTCCTAGGAAATGCAAGGGAACTTACTTAATCTGTGCTCTTCTAATAGAAGTAACGAGCAGATATCTACTTAAACTTTCTTGAAACAGGTCCCTGCAGCTGAGTCTCTGATGGCTTTTGCAGTTGTGTTGTGGGTTTATCAATAGGCACTTGCTTCAGTCTGCGTACTCGATAGCACTACCACCTGCTGATGGACACATCTGAGCATAAATGTGCTTTGATCTGTGTGAAGTCATTTTAAGTAGGTCTCCCTGCCTTTGGGCACACTTACTATACAAGGAACAATTTGTGCACAGAGCTGCTAAGAAAGAGCTATTGCACTTTAATCCCATGCGTGAATCTGCCTGAAACCACACTAGCATCAACCTCAGGGCCAGGAACACAGTATCATGCCCTGAGATTTGAGAGGGTTGTCCCGCTCCAGCCACAGACTCCTGCAGACTCCAGAAGAGCCAGGCCTTTGGCTTCAGTGAAGTGGGAAGGAATTATTTACCCAAGTACTGGTTGTGTTGGAAGGATGTGAACCTGAAAAGTGCTTGACTACAAAGGTCATCAGAAAGACAGGTCCAATGAAAGCAAAGGCAAGGCTTTTTAACAGGTGTGTAGAACCACTGTTGAAAGACATTGTAATAACCTTTTCTAAGACTATGAATATCCCTGAGGAAAACCCATTTTGGCAGCAGCCTGGCCTTCTGTTTCCCATCAATTGTAGCTTTGTCTCTTTTGAAGCCCCCTGCTGCAAACTAGCAAACACCTGGCTGAGAAAAGATGAATGGAAAACATTGCCTGTTCTAAAATGGTAACGGCAAATCCCATGCCAGGAGGAATAATAAACAGGAGATTATTGATATAACTGTGCTAGTCTCCAAAAGGTTTTCCACCAGGCATGTAGAAGCACCTACAAAAGCGGCATTGTCTCTACTGTCACTGCAAGGGAAATGGGAGAAATGAGTTGTGCCTTGCCTTGAGCACAGTGCAAGAAGGACGGGTTTGTGTCTGGTGAACAAAATTGATCAGTATCAGCCGAATGGGGAAGGAGGGGGGGAGAAATCACTGGGCTGTGAATTCTGAGGATCAAAAGGTAGCATATTGTAGTTAAGTGTCCAGCAGGCTGTTGTTCATTAGCCAGACCCCTGCTCTAAATCCTACGTGGTAGGCTGGGAACTGAACTGCAGGTTTGGGTCTGATGGCTGAAGTGCATCTTGCCCAGAGCCCCAGTGCATGGCTGCTGACCGTCTGCTTTGCATCTGCAACAAGGTGCAGGTTTATGAATGTTCAGGACTGAGCCGTGATGTTAGCACAGCCCAGGCACATGGAGATTTTAGGAGCATTGCACTGATTGAATGTATTAGTTTCTAACAGGAATGCAAAGTTAGCCCTGTATTTGAGTGTTGTTAAAAATGCCCAGCTCTGCAAGTGATATAATGCAGAAGAGATTCCTTGAGGGCAGGTCATTGCACTCTCTCCCTAAGATATTTCTGTGACGTCCTTCTACTAGGGAAGAAGGCTGTGAATATCCTGTTTCTGGGGGCTTCACAGAAACCTCTTCTGATACCCCAATTACAATCTCAACCTGATCAAAAGGGATGGGGAAAGATGTAGCTCAACCATACGTATACCCTAAAGTTTTGAGCATTTGCATACAGGAGCTTCTGCAGCCTCTCTCCCTTTGCTTCCCTGGCTGTGGATAACAAGTGCTTTAGTTCCAGTTTGACTGCCTGATTCATGGAAACCTGAGGCAGACAGCAAACTGCTCTTCCAATGTGCTGTAGAAAAAAGAAAGGTGGGTGGGAGGGAGGAGGAGAACTATTTCCTGCAGTGAAACTCGATCCTTTTCAACTCAAAAATAGGAGGAAAACAAATTCCTGTGGGTCCTGCTATAAAAGGGTTTGACAGTTGCCTACTTTCTGCCTCACCTCCCAGAGCTCCCCATTTGTTTGATGTTCTGGTGAGAGCCCTCTTGAACACAAACGCAGATCTGTCGACTGCAGTCCTGCTGCTGGGGAAGGTGGCTCTGGTCCATGCTGGGGGTCAGCTGCAGGGGAGTGTAATGCACTGCGACAGGTAGCAAAGCCCAGGATTAACTGTTCTTTGTGTGGAGCCACCACACAACCAGGTTTTCCTGGGCCTTTTTTCCCTGCTGGAAATTTTGTCCAAACTGTTATAAAGGTGCCCAAGGTTTCTGAGCAATTTTGTAGGCCGCGTCAAGCCAGGAGCCTCACAAGAGAGATCACACAAATAGCAGCCAGAGCCCCCATCTGTGCTTGCATCTCCTCATGGTGGTCCTCTAAGCTGTAAGCCACAGCCTGTGTGTGTTACAGTAGGAGGAGGGGGAGCTCTGGGCACAGCTTAATCAGACTCAACAGCCTGATCAGGCTTAGCTCATAGCCATAGCCACCTTCCTGCTCATCCCTCCTGCCAGACTTCTGCTCTCCTCCCTCTTCTCACCCCTTCTCTCACTCCTTTCTGCCCCATCACCCAATTTCAGTGCTGGGTGACGGTGCCACAGCACCCAACACAGCAGCCTCCCCTTCTGCCAGATTGCTCTCTCCCCTATAAGTCCTGCTCCCACCTTTGCTTCACTTTCTCACTCCTGCTCTCTGCTCCCTTCTCCCTTCCACATCTTCCCCCTTTCAACACTCTGCATTGACAGGGTAGGGCTGAAGGCAGCTGGAGGAGGAGGTTTTCTTGAAGCTCCTGTTCCTCTCTAGGGAAGAGAAAATAAAGCATTAGGAGGTAGAAGAGATAGCCAGAAAGACTGTTTAAGTAATGAGCCAACAACATTGGCAATTGCAGCCCTGGCAAAAATGCTGCTGCCTGCAATTCTCCTGCCCGGGGGGTGCTATCGAACCTGATGTGGCCCGGCCCCGTGACAGGCATTGATTAGGGCTATGCCATCCTCTCTCTGTCTCCCACCATCAGCCGATGCTGCTATCCTGAGTCACTTCAGCTCTTGGCTGCAGTCACTGCTGAAAGAGGGAACGGCTCCCAACAGGAGTGATTCACCATGCCTCACCAACCTTCTTTAATCTGCTTCCAGTTAGATCACCTCAGAGTTGGAGCACTAGAGCGGAGCAGCTCCAGTGCTTTCTCATGCCCTCGCTGCAGAGCTACTGTCCTCCTCGCTGACCTCCTTTAGACCTCCCAGGTTTGTGCTGTTAGCGATTCACTGCATTTTTATGATTCTTCCCTCCTGAGCCAGTAATAAACCACTTCTGGTGCAGATCTAGGGACTGTGCTGTCGATAGGGGTTCAGAGCTTGACTGGAACAGGACCGCACGTCTCTAAGTTAGGAACCACCCTCAGTCCTCATGTGAGCTTGGGGATCGCTGTGCTCTGGAGCCAGATGAGTTGTTACAGCCACCCTGCCGGAGTCAATTAACAAGACTAGGTACTTTTCCAAAAGCAAAGGGGTTTTAGCCTATGGGTTTAGGCCAGCTTCTGCTCTGAGTAACCACATTATGCCTCACTGTGCTTGAAATTAGCCTTGAGCTAATGCATTGTACTTTGTGTGTCCAACAAGCAGAGTCAGCTACCACAGCTCAGCTGACAAGCAGTAATTCTTTAAACCTCTGTAACTCAATCACTGCAATCATCCAGTCTTAACAGGGCCAAATATATTCCCACTGTGATGTCATAAGAGTACAAAATTCCTCTTTAAAAAAAAAAATTGTCTGTTGTTGCTCATCCCTGATAAAGCTTCAGGTCTTTGTCATCTCTCTGGACCAGCAACCTGTCTTTCCAAAGGCTGGTTCCGCCTGCATAGCCCAGCATTGTACCTCCGTAAGGAAAACAGGTGACTTAGATGAATGCAAACCTCTCTCTTGTACAGACACACGATCAAATGCAACTGAATTATGGTTGCTTAACAAGTAATTGCCCTTCAGCTGAAGCAACATCACCATTGTGCACATGCTTGTAACTCACCCAGCTCCTTCACTTAACTTACGCAACGTCCGAGCCTTAGTAAGAAACTGATGCCTGCTGAACTAATCTAAACCAGCTAGGGCTCCTGAGCCTCTGCTCAGACAATCGCTGCTGGGCAGTTTGATGTGTTACTTGTACTGCAGCTTCTTTCCTCCTCTGTATCCAAGAAGTCACTTTATTTCCCCTCTTGCAGACTGTTTAACTGTAATCGTCTGGCTTTGCCCTGACGTGGCCAGAGTGCATTGCACTCGACCCCTTTAAACCAGCTCTTTCATCCAACGAAACAGCACTTTCTCTAGCAAATATATACCTACGTCCCTAGCATCAGCTTTGTATAGCAGTTGAACTAACCAACTGGTGGCTTTCAAACTAACTTTAATTAAATTGGTGTAAATTTGCATGTAGAATGACCTATGTGGATGTTTTGCAAGAAACCCTGCAGAAGGCAAACAAATCCATACCTTTGATAGAGGAAGCATGCATACTTTTGTGGTAGGCTGTGGTCCAACTGCATGGAAGGCTTTATAGAGAAACGTGTTGGTTTTGTTGGATTTTTTTTCTTTTTTCTTTTCCTTTTAGCTGGCGTGGAAGAAAAGAGAGGATAGTTTCCAACAGGGAGGATAAAACAGTACAAATTAAATCCATTCTCTGGCCAGTGTAACAATTGCAATTTCCTGCTATTCCTTGGAAGCTGTACAGCCCAAGAGGGAGATATTTCAAGACCGGTGTGTCAGGGATAGGAGCGCATGCATCTGGTTATTTTTAATGGCAGCTCTGTCCCTAATTTTCAGTGCTGGCCTTGATGAAATGCCAGCTCTGCTTCTTTAACCTTTTGTCAGTATGGCAAAGAATAAAAGGTGGCTCACAACATTAGCACCTGAGATAAACTGCTTTTCCCAACAAGCTGTTGGAGGTCCTTAGCTATACCAGGCAGAGTTTTGGGTAGAGAAGGGGAAGAAGAAGGGAAAAAAACCCTCTATGAAGGTTTGTGTAACAGAGCCTATACAAGTCTCATATCTGCAGTCTTCATTACTGTCTGAAATGTGTGTTAGAACCAAGTTTCAATCAAGGTAACCATTTTCCTCTACAAGCCAAGAAAAATATTTGGTTTATTTTCAGACCATTAAGAATCGTCTCTCGGAACAGGCCTGCTTTCCTTGCTTCATATGGGCTGCTTAAAAAAAAAAAAAAAAAAAGAAAAAGCATAATTTCACAACCATGGCAGCTGTGAGCCGCACATGGGTTAGACCCCGACAAACAAAATCTTCACTGTGCCTTAGAAGAACTTTCTCAGGGCCGGAGACTTAATCCACCACCACAGCCAAAGGATTAGTGCTCCATCAGTAGAGCTGGGCAAAAGACAGGATTTTTATTCTGTGAGAAATGCGGTGGGCTGAGGGTGGGAAGGGGGAGAAAACACAAAGTCGAATTTCTTCCAAGCTCTGGTTTGCAGTGGTGTCAGCCCTAATGAAGCAGTACAATGTAGCTCCAGCCCCCTCCTCCCTCCATCTCCTGCTTTGCAGCTATGACCAGTTCCTACCAACCACAGTCACTGTCACGGTTGCTACCTCCTCCCTCAGCTTTTTATGGAAACATAATCCATCACTGAAAGCCCTGCTTGTGAGACAGCAGTCTGAACAATGTGTTCAGTCTGGCTGGTGGCTGCTAGTTAGGGGAAGACTCTTGGTAGTGCTGTAGCTGTTGTATAGTTCAGCACGGCTCTTGTGCACCCAGAAGGCTTATTTCAGAGCCCCAGTTTCGAAGTGGTGAAAGACAGAGCTGTTTGCTCTCTGGGTTGCAGCCTCAGGAGGTTTGGATTTAGCTTATCATGTGAGATCAGGATCACTGCTCTTAAAATGTCAGCAGTGAGCTGTGGAGCAAGAGAGGGGGGAAACCTTGCCCAACATTCAGGCTATGCTAGTAAATGTCAGGTATTTGCACAGAAGAAAGTCTTGGGGCTGGGGGTTTGCTGAGGGGTAGCCTTTCTCTGAAAGCATCTCCGTTCTCTGCCAGGTCCCTGTCATGTACTATGCACGCTAAGGTGTCCCACCAAGGGATAGCTCACCCAAGGCAATGCTAGGCTGGTCAAGGGGCTGCCACAGCATCGCCTGACTGGGAGCACTGGCTTACACAGCGGGCTGGTACCAGCGGAGCAGAAGGGACAGGTAGAGCCGTACCAGATACAGTGTCTTCCATCACCAGCAGCTCTGGGGAGCACCACCACCTTGCTGGTGTGGTTGAGGAAGGTCAGGGATGGATGTCGCTGGTGGTTCAGAGGGGAGAGTTTACACTATAAAACCAGAGGAGAGAAGAGGAGGAGGAGGAGGAGTGAGTGAGGACAGAGATCTCCAAAGCCTTTGCTGGTCAGGGCAAGCAGGGGCACAGGCTTGGTGCACTGCCGGGCCAGACTTGCTGTGTGAAGCAGAGCTCTGCCAGGCTTCTTGTCACTGTGGGCCTGCTCATCAGGGCAGGCATCCAGATAGCCAGAAGAAAGGGCTTTTCTTTTCAGGCAGTGATTGTGTCTCTGCCTTTGCAGGGGATGTAGTCCCGTTTGCTCCGGCCACTTCCAGCACGTACAGAGCAGCTGAGTACGGCACAGCCCCTTTGGCGCAGGGCTCTGGTTTGGTACCTCCCCGGTGCTGCCGGGGCCGTGACACTGCAGCACACGTGCCTGCCAGGCCACCAGCTGCAAGCCACTTGCAGAGAGCATCCCAGGGATGAGCATAGCAGAGAGCTGAGGGAGGACCCTGTAGCTGTAGGCTGCTTTCACTGCTACACAGAGGGCTTGTTAGAAATAAGTCAAGCGTTCTTGCAAAGGAAGAAATCCAAGGCAGGGGAAAGTGAATTACATTACGAATTAAGTTGGAGTTGCTGGAAATACTGATTCTCTAAGCAGTGGTACAATCCTAGCTTCTGGCATGTTTCACAACACTCCCACCTTAACTGCAAAAAGAAATGGGGCTCTACTGCATGCTCAGGTCAGGGTAAACTGAAAGAAATGGCTTCCATTTAAGTGCAGTCACCCCCAGAAGGGGCCCTGGGCTGCCCAGTACTTTGCGTAGAAGTAAGTAGCCTGGTATCTGGTATGCCAGGTCTGGGAGGGAGCCTGGTGGAATCCTTGGAGTCCCACCTCTTTGCACCATAGCTCAGTGCTTCCTGTTCTTGTGACTTGTCTTGTCACACTGAAATGGGGACAAGCACAGAGATGGGTATTGATATATTAGAAAATTCACCAAGTAAAAGCAATTGGTTGGAAGCCTGCTTTCTTGCAAACCAGAATATTTCTTGCAAACCAGAATATTTCTTGTTCTCAGTGTTTAGCCCATTCAAAGGCAATGCCAGCACACAAAAGACAGCAACTAGAGGCCTGTAATTTGCCTTTGCCATCTCTGGATTACTGGAGTTGAGTAAATGTTTCATAAGTTTCATTATGGTCTCAAACTGCAAGCCAGGTTCTCCAGGACATCCGCTGCAGGCAGGGATTTGGGCAGAGAGGAAAAGAGAGAAGTTCTTGTTTGTAGAGCCTGGGCGGGGTCTTGGGTTGAGGTTTGAGTGAACTTGGGCCGTTTGGGCGGGACCCACTGAAGCTAACAGACTATGTGTGGTTTGGATTCAAATCTTGGCAAAACTAAACTCCATGAGCCTGGAAGACCCTTCCTGAAGCCACACTAAGGAATACAGTGAAGGGATGGATGCTAAGAGCAGCAGCTCCTGGGCTTGGTCAGTGAGGAAAACCTATGGCTGTTGTTCTGAGCTCTCTTCTCCCTGTGCTTCTGCCATGGTTGCAGATCTCAACTCTTCACAGGCCCAGGTAGTCATCCATGGAGATGTGGGATTATTGTTGGTCCTCAGAGATACGGGTCTCCTTCCCAGCCCCTAGAGAGGGAATAATTTCCTTCTACTCATTGTACACCAAGGCAGCAAACTTAGATTTGCTGTATGGGACAGGATTTAGTCTTAAGGGTGGAGAGTGATGTTACCTTGAAGCAAAGTCCCAAGCTGCAGCAACAGGTTCTCATCAGAATTGGCATGTTAGGGCAGACAGAGATTTAACAATGAATGCGGGCTTATACAAACCATGGCAAGTTACCATCACAGCATTTTTCAAAGCTGAAATGACCAGCTGCAAAAAGCACCCATCTAACAAGGGATGCATATGTGAAGATGGATACATCGTCTTGGCTTTGGATAGACTGGAAGGATGTTTTTCTCATAGGATGAGAGTAACAAAGAGGATTAATCTCAGGGGGAAAAAAACTGGGGCACTATGTTGAAGTGGGTTTTCATCAGCCTTGTGCTATTGTGTGTGTATCTCAGGTTTACTAATGATTCAAATGAAAAGTAATCAGGAGAAGTGCTTGGAAAAGGAGATTTTCCTGTATTTATTTTGGATGCATGTCCAATGGAAAAATATCTTCTCAAGCATTTTGCTTGGCGACGTGGCCTGTTTCATTTGGAGAACAATTGATGGTGATGATGAGTGGTGTTAGATGTGATCACTGTTCGACAGCTTTTTGACTTGCCTGCAAGTCAAAGCAGCAAATTCCATGCGACTGCACACGTGTGCTGAGGAGAGGGTGGGGAGACAGGGGCCACGGACAAGCTGCTTGACGTGTTCGATCAGGTCTTCGCCAAACTCTTACCAGGCACAGCACAGATTGTTAATGCATTGCCCAGTTTTGCAGCAGTGTCTTGCTGTGCTAATCCTGAGTGGTTTGTTGACTGTGCACTCTGCAATTTGATGAGATACCACTGGGCAAACAGTGCCCTCGTGTTGTGGGTATACTGTAGAGCTCAGTTTAACCCGTTAGTGGAGAACTCGGCCATGAACTCTGCGCATGGTGCATTACATGTTTACAGGAGCAGACTGCTCCCACTGACTTTGTTTCCCAAATACAATGGGGCATATCCTTAATTGATGCTATCCTGGCACCATATTCACCCCCTTCCAGAACAGCTGTAACAGCTGTAGCTCCACACCCCCCCCCCTCCTCCAGGTGCAGGAAGGATGAAGGGAGTGATATGCACAAAACCATCCTGTCCCTTAGCTCTCCGCAGTGGTCGTTGGGAACTCTCAGCAGAGAGGCCATAAGGAAGGTTAAATCAGTGAATACCATTTGTCTGTCTTCATTTCTGAAAAGGGAACAGCCATCTGCCACATTCGTTCCCTCCCTTGCTAAGCGCTTCTCCAAGCAATGGCCTCTGGTCTTGGTGGCACAAGGGATAAATCCAAAGCAACTTTGCTGAAGCCTTCGCAATTGCTCCCAGGGTAACTGAGATCAGAGCAGGGGCCCCGAGAGTTTCCTAAGCTTCACAGCCATAGCCGCAAGGCAAATAAAATGAGATTAACCAATTACAATTAAAATGAGAGAGAACTGCTTTTGACAGTAATTTTGAATTTCCCCTAAAACCACTTCCAGCTGTGACCTCTGACTCGTGCAGCGTTCGCCTGAGATCTGCCCCTGGTTGTTATAACTGGTGCTTTCAAGGGCGTTCAGTCCTGTCTACAAGAGGTTCCCTAGGCAAAAAAAAAAGTGAAAAATGGAAGAGGAACTAACACAGGGTGTCCCTGCAGTGAGGCCCAGACACGAGAGCCCTTCCAGCCAGCAGATGAGAACAGCCAGGTGATCTCCAGTGAATTAAGCAGGGTAGTGCTTGCATCAAATTCCCCCGGGCCCATAGTGCTGTGTTGCTATCGTGCAACTGTGAACCTCATTCTGGGCATATCCTAATTCATGCTGGTGTAGAACAGATCTCTGCTCCCACAGAGAAGCTGGCTGTGTACAGACCTTGCCCTTGCTTTGAGAAGAAAGCAAAGGCTGTGTCTGCAAGATTGGAATTATTATCATTATTCTTCTCTAGAGATATCAAAAGGTTTGTTATGCAGCAGTGTCACACAACTGGCTCTCATCTTACGAGTATCCAATCCTTTCAGACTACTTAATTTCTTAAAATGAGTAGGTGTTTTTGGCTCATTCTTTGGCTTGTGCTACCATCCTGTAGCAGAATTTCTCCAGGTGCTGTTCAGAAAACAACCCTGGAGGAGGAAATTTTTGAGGACTAGTGAGGGAGGAATAATATAACCAGGTGTGAGTTTTCACCCAAATATTATCAGCAGTCTATAGTCTTCTGCAGATGCTGCTGCCTCTTCCCATCAGGAGACTGGAACTTCCCTTTGGACAGGATCAGAGAAGAACAGCACTTCCAGCAATTCCTCTTCTCATTTCAAAACTGCGCCAACAATACTCACAAGATTCAAAGCTCAGCTCTTTGGGTAAGGGTGTCTTGCATTTAGTAAGAGATCAGGTGTTGCAAAAAGGAGGAGTTGGGACTGGGGTGTTTGTTAGGAGATGCCTGTAGATTTCTGCATGGGCTGATAAGTGAATAGCCTCCATTGCCTGCATCACCTGTGCGTCTGCAGACACGTTCACTGGCCGTGAGCCATTTGCATGCTGCATTTCTGCCATTCTAATGTTTCCACATTCAGCCTGGGTGGAGGATGTGCCTAGCAGAGGAGCGGCTGGGGATGTGAGGTGACACATTTGAAGCTTCTCCATCACCCAGTGCAGCAGGATTGATTTCCCATGCTGCAAGGAGTCAGGGCTGTGAGAACAGTGATGTGAGCCAGTGATGAGCAGCGTAAAAATGTATATGAAGTGATTTTTACTCTTCAGGCACAGAAGGTGAGAGGGAGAATAGACAGAGATAAAGAAAAAGGTGCATCCTCTTAAGGCTGAGTTACCTGAGTCAGACAATGTATTAGACTATTTATATTGTGATCTGCCAACTTTGAAAGCCTTCCAGGTGCTGTACCACTCTACTGGTGATGTCAGTACCATAGTCACCTTTCTTTGCAATTTCCTTTGTCATTAGTGATTTTTAAGGAATGTGTTATCCTTTAGAGATGAGGTCTGAAAGCAATTTTGGAAGCAGGAATGCTGTTTGTTACCCCCACACCTGTTGTATTTATTTAATTTGGAATGAATCAACTGGTATTCAGTGCTGTCACACCTGGGTGACTTCCAAAACAGTTTTGTGTAAGCAACTGTCTGCCCACACTCAACTCAGTCTCGTATCTTTGCATCTGCAAACACCATTGTTTTCTAAAGTACCTGAGTTTGTATCTGAATTGCTACAGTCTGTTCTTAAAAGCTTCTTACAATGGACATTTTCCCTTTCTCTATGTAGCCCATCCCAGGGCTATTTACTTCACTTTTCCTACAGTCCTGTCTAAAACTTCCTTGCTATAAATGAGGCTGATTTCTTCTTGCCCTTCCCAAGGTTCTGGAGAACAGTTGATATCCCTTTTGCAAATATTGGAAAATCATTATCATGTTCCCCTCATTCTTCTCTCTTCTAGACTAAACAAATTCACTTCCTTCCACCTTTCTTTACAGGTCATGTTTTCAAAACCTCTTTATCATTCATTTTATTCTCTTTGCGCACACTCCAGTTAGTCTACTATCTTCCTTAAAATGCACTACCCCAAATTGGGTGGATGGAGTTTCCCACTACAGGGCAAATCTCTTCTGAACCCTTATCAACTTCATGACATCCTGTTTTGAGTTGTAGCCTATACAGCCAGACAAAGCATTCCCAAAGTGTCTTCTTTGGTGATATTCAGACCAAATCTCAGGGTAAAGATGGGCTCTTTATCTTCAGTTCAGAGTCCCTCCACTGAGTCTCAGTAAGAGGTAGTGCAGGTGCTCTTAGTTTAGTTTTCACAAAGCAAATCAGCATGGCTGAAACCAAAACAAAAAAGGACACGTGTCTCTCTCTGCCCGAGTTCTCCCATTTGTGGAAAAAATAAAACGAGGGAGAAAAATATATCCTGGACGTACTAAACAGCCCCATACCTGTCTCATAAGATCTTACATCCCTTCAAAATATTTGCTTAATCTCCCAGTATCTTGGCAGGGTACATAGGTATTAGCACTTGCAGGTGTTCTTATCCATCGATCTCAAAATATTCTCCTCCTTGTTTTAAACATGGGGAGACTGAAGTGTTTGGAGGCTC
Source organism: Vanellus vanellus (assembly GCF_965231255.1). Taxonomy (NCBI): domain Eukaryota; kingdom Metazoa; phylum Chordata; class Aves; order Charadriiformes; family Charadriidae; genus Vanellus; species Vanellus vanellus. The sequence continues at coordinate 13,158,180 of NC_138921.1, forward strand.
AATTTTCATAGGCAACAAAGATCCCCCGCTCCATTTAAAGTCAGTGGAAAATGTAGGTTGCAAGCCAACTGGAGAATTGGGCTTTAAGTGACATGCTGAGGTCCCCTTGAAAGTTAATACCAGGGCCAGGAGTAAGAGCCCAGGTTTCCTGAGTCTGTCTAGAATCTGATGAGCAGAACCAGGCTGCCTCTCACTCGGTCGTATAAACACACCTAGTGCAGCCATGTGATCAATCCCATGCTGTAATTCCGCAAGTAAAACCTACGCGGTGATGGCAGGCATTCTGGAGAAGAGTTGGGTTGATCACTATTTACTCACTAACTAGAAATCTTCTTCGTCTAGTATTTGGTTGCAAGTTGCATAGCTGAAAAGCCTGTTAAAGAAAACAAATAGCACCTGCGCCAAGCCCTGCCGTACTCCAGCAGTAAAAGATATTAATAGTTTCCAGCTCTGTATTTTGCATGTTGGCTTGCCAAAGCTCACCTGCTCTGTGTGAAACGGGAGGCTGTTCAATGCTGGTCGCTGAACAAAAGGCTGGTCTGTAAAAGACAAATCTGGGGGAATTTTTTAAATTCCAAAAATAGACAGAGGGGGAAAATGTGCCAGCAAGATGGATCTTATTTCATTTCCCAAATCCCTCTGGTCTCCAGAGTTCATTCTTTGCTCTTAATGTTTCATGCTATGGCTTATTTTAGTCTCCTTAGTGGAAAGTTTAAAACATTTACTTAAAGGCAAAGCCTCAGCTGGCATAAACTGTCACAGCTCCCTTGGCTTCAGTTGCCTTCCGCAGAGGAGCTGCCCTTTAGCATTTAAATTGCTTATTAGAAAGTGGAAAACTGTTGCTTGAAATCATCTGCAAAGACTAAGGAGAAAGGAATATAAAGGAAGGGGCCACAGTATGGATTTCAGCTTAGAAACAGTCTTTCCACACCGACAGGTGCAAATATGGAGCACTCCTGACACACACTACTCTTCAAGTATTTTCTCAGATCCCCCTCCAAAGCGGCTGCCAGTGCCCCCCACCCCAGCAGCCCTGAGGGGCTGGTGGTGCTGTGTCTTGCTGGGCAGAAGGAATGGAGGCTGCAAGCATCTCTTGCCGGACAGTACCAAGTGCTGAGCACCAGCAGTCAGGAGCGCTGGAGCCATGTTAAATGGCTGTGTGCCAGCAGTGCTCCTTTGTGCCAGGGAGATGTGTCCAGAAGCACCAAGGGGATTCTAATAAATGTTTTCCAAACTGCTGATTAATTGGTGGAAGGTCTGACTTGGAACACATGAACCCACTTGCTACAGCCTTTGGGCCAGCCTGGAAAGTCGCTAATTTAGCCGAATGGGCAGGATAGAGGCTCCCTCTTACACTTGGTGAGTGTCAATTCCTTGTCCAGGACCCATTGCACCTCCAAACTCCATCTGTGCTGACCTGTTTTGCAGCAACACAGTACTGCCGTCGCTGTCTAGCTCCATGCTCATCTCCATGCTCTGTTTCCTGCCTTGCTGCGTTGTTCTCTTTGCCTTCGGAGAAACATCTTGTAAGGGCATGGCAGAGTAGTTCAGACATAAAAGCCTATCTCAAAAGCATCAGTGGTCCCTAATGAGCAAGTCCCTCTTCCTCCTCTTGCTCTTGCCTTCCGCATCAGATTCAGCGCGCTCAGGCTGCAGACCTCCTGCCCAAGCACAGCTCAGCTCCCCGCTCCTGCATTGTGTCTCCCTGCTCTTAGCACAGCCCTGGTGATCATGCAGGGGTACAACAATACTGTCACAGTTGCCATTCAGCTCAGTGTTTTTACAGGGAACATCTGCAAGCTCTTCTTTTTTTCAGCACATCCTAAAGGGGAAAAAAAAAAAAAAAAGAAAAAAGAAAAATCAGCAAAGGTGCAATATGTTTTTCTTTACTGTCAAGTTTAACAAACAACAGCCATCTGAGCTTTCACCATTTGATGATGTTGACTTCCTGCACTGGTCTCCCTGTCTTGTGCATCCTGACTTAAATTGAACCCACCTAACTGATTCTCTGGTAAATCACGTCAGCAGGGCTATTCCAGATCGACACCAGCCTGACTAAGACCAGAGGAGACTGCCAAAGCCCAAAGGATGGGAACAGTTATTTCGCCAGCACCCTGGCTGGATTTGTGTCTCCGTAGGAATGCGTACACTTCCCTTTGCTTTTGCAATGGCACCAGCGTGTTGACGAACTGCAGTGCTGCTATTTATCCCTTAATTACTCCCATGACTCACATTAAAGTAACAATTTTCCATAGAAACAAACACAAGCAGAGCTGACACCACTCGAACTGCTTTTACTCTGAAACATGTTCTGTGCTTTGGGTTTTGAGGGTGGCAACTCTGGAGGCTGCTCCATGTTCCTGGGCACTCGGTTGCTCCAGGATGGGGAGGAAGGGTTACAGCCGCTGGCCTACAGCCCGCATGGGGCTGAGGACCACTCAGAATACTGTGATTTTGGGGGAGATGGACACTAAACATAGCTCAAGACAGGATGGCTCCTGTCCGTGGTAGTTCTGGGTGTTCTTAGGACATGTTCGTCTGCTAATGTTCTTGCCAGGACGCTCCCTCTGTTTGACTTACCTGTGGGCATCTCAACCTGGGCTGCTGCTCTGTGTTTTTACTTGTCTCCAAAAGGCTCAATCAGGGAGAGCAACATGAGTGCCATCCCTGGATCTTATCTGGGGATACTTGACCTGTTCTGTGCGTCTTATTAATTACAGGTGCCGCTGTTGGGTGGGATCATCCCTGGATAAGTCAGTTGTTTAAAATAACTAATGAAACAATTAGCTGGAAGATCTCAACTGCATCCTTTGGGCCAACCTGGCATCAGTTCTTATGTGGGGTCCTCATGGACTTCAAATCCTCTGAAGCTCTTTCCCTGTGCTTGACCCATGGAAAGCAGTATGCATGCTTGACTGGTTGGTCAGGAGGGGTCTTTTTCTATTACAAACCTGCCTGCTTTGCCTTGGCACCAGACTTGTCAAAAATCACCCTAGTTTCGTTCCTCTGTGGAGCCAAGAGAAACAGGACAGAGCCGAAGCTTTGTCTGAGTTCTTTACTTGCAGCTGCCATTATTTATAGCAATTAGATGTCCCTGGTGGTGGTGTCCCAGTGTCTCCCCCTCCTGCGTGGCAGGAACAGGAATTCCTCACTCCTTAGAGCTGTATGTCTACCCTAAAATCATCCAACAAAGGGAGCCCTTCCCAGGGCTTTGTCACAGGCAGTGCACCCATGGCAGAGTGACTATGTCCACATTGGAATCTATTGCGTAGCCTCCCCATAGCCTAAAAGGAGGGGAAATGGCCACGCGCTGTCTCTTCCCAAGGCAGAGAATTGTAATGTCCAATGCAGATGCGGATACGGAAGTGCTCAGAGCCCTCAGCCAGGCAACGGGGCGCCTTTACAAAAACTGCTACGCACAATCATGTAAAACAGATCATTCCTGCTCCAAAATGCTCCTGGCATTATGAAAAAGGCAAAAGTGAGCAGGTGGATGGAGAGAGGAGGGACGTGGAAGCACAGGGCGATGTGAGCAGCAGCACTGTCGCAGCATCCAGAGCGAGGAGGTGGCCGGAGGCACCTGTGTTTCCTTGCTCTGGGTTTTGCTTCACAGGCTGGGGAAAGCAGGGCACGATGGAGCTGAGGGAGCAGAGCCCTGGAAAGCTCAAGCGAGGCCAGCTCCAGACAGGCAGTGTGATGCTTTTGCCACTGCATGTTTTAAGAGATTGTATGATTTGATGTAGAGTCTGTTAGAGTTGGCTGGTAACTTGCTTACACTGTGTCTGTGCAGATAATGTTGCCTCCATATTATACTTCTGTGGTCCCCACACGCACACACCCCCCTTAACTTTGCAAAGTGCGTTGTTTTTTTTTTTTTTTAAATAAATTAAAAATGCAACTTTGGCTGTGCAGCCTTCCCAGGAAATGCCTATAGAAACTGTCTGCACAGGAAACATCTACAAAGGGAAGATGGGGGAGGGAGACAAGGCCCGACAGACCTGGATTCATCTTTGCAGATAGAGAGACCATGGGCAGCTTCTTCCCCTCCGCTTCCTTGGGGCTGTTGGCTGTCTCTTCATTTTGCTTCCCAGGCCCCACACATGACCAATGTCTTTCATGAGGGCTTGTCAGCCTCCTGTCCTGCCAGAGTCCCGTCAAGTCTTTTCTCCTCTGAAGAACAAACTTGTAAGGGTTCGGTAGCCATTACTGAAGTCAGATTTTCAAACAGGGCCAGCACGCAATAAACCGCTGGGCTTTTCTGAAAGTCTGGCTCAGAGGAAAGCCTTTATTTTCTTTTTTTTTTTCTTTTTCCAGAACATTGGAGTTGAACTAGGACTGAATCAGTAATATAAACATTAGGCTGAATAGGCTGAATATCTCTTCCCTAGAGGACTGCTCTCTTTGTCTGCCTTCTTTATCTCTGCCAAGGTGCTGATAACCAACGTGTGTCTCATGGAACGCGTGGCAGGACTCCCGCAGGACTGACAGAGCCCCGTTCCATGGGGATTTTCAACCCAGGCTGCAGAAAGGACTGGGAAGGAGACAGTCGGAAACAAGCCTTCCCTGGCAGAAAGAGGGATGGAGCAATCAAACAGTTCTTCCAGCAGGCAGGGCTGTATTTAGGCAGTGCAAGACGCTGCTTTGTGCCTAAACACCTGAAGTTTCCAGGCATGAGGCCAGGATTTCAACTTCTCCTTAAATAAGGGTTGTTTTCATCCAGTCAGACACAGAGTAAAGTCTATCAGCTAACTGAATGTAAGGAGACCTACCTGAGCAGGGACTGGGACTTGCCCCTCTTCCCTTTCCCCAGTCCCTTTTTGAATCAACTTTGAATGATGGCACCTGAGAAGCACACACCAGAGAGGGACTGGGGTAGGAGCATCCAGGACAGGAGAGATGCCAAGTAGGGCCACGGTGCCCATCATCTTCTTTCTGTCCCACACATGACTCCTGTTAATCAGGGGACAACCCCTGTTTGACTGATCACAGCACAGTGTCATGGAGGCTGTTCCCATGGGTGCAGGGATCTGTGCAGGTACACCAGGATCAGTGCAGCGAGAAAGGACAAATAGAAGCAAAGGAACTAAAAAAACCCAGTGTCTTCCCCATGAAAAACTTCCCAATTCCTGTGTCCTGCCACAGGGTTATGGCCTTGACTTGCCTTGTGCATTTGCCAGCAGCAGATTCTGCTTTCAACAAGTGACTTGAAAATATTTACTGTTTTTTTGAAGCAAGAAGGCAAAGTGAGAGGAATCCCTTGGTCATTTTCCTTCTCCAGGTTTAACAGAGGACTTAATTTGTCTGAGATGTGAAGCATCTGAAGCAGGGATGACACCAGCAAATGGTTTGTATTTTCACAGGTAGGGGCTCCAATCTTGTTCCGGAAAAAGAGCTTAATTACCTCTTGCATTTCTCCTGAATCAGGGACATCTCTTGAGCCCAGCAGCTTCAAAGACACGTCCCCCACACTCTATCATAACAACATGTAGAAAGCAGCTTGAATTTCTTCCAGCTGGCTTCATGTTACAGAGATCCCTATCAGCACCCGGGAGGAAAGAATTAGCAAGAAAAACAAGTGTCTCTTTAAACTTCAGAAAGAAAAAGAAAATGCAAAAAAAAAGGCCATGTAAAAAGCATAGATTTAGCCCAGTGGAGTCCAAACAACGTGCTTTTCTCCTAGGGTTGTTTGAGGCAGAAAGGAGCCTAATGATTGGATTTTCTTGTGTCAGCTGGAGACTTTGAATGCTAATGGCAGGATTTTATCGAAGCCAGATGCATTTGCACAGGTACTGTCTATACAACCTTCCTCTCAGCCATTGGAAATGAGCACCTAATGTGAGTATTAGCGCAGGCAGGAGCGTGTGCCGGTGGAAGCAGGGAGTCACCAGAGCAGACAAGCCAATATACATGGAGTTTCAAAGTCATCTGCTTGACTCTTCAAGCCAAACTCTTTCATGCCCCCCAAGGGACTGCTTGTGACTCTCTTCCCCCAGAAAAGCATCACAGTTGCAGAGTTTTCCCTTTTACCAGGAGATCAAGCAGTTGGGCTCAGGGTAAGCAGTGGGAAAGGCTGGAACAGACAGCTCCCTTAGCAGCAGAGAGCTTCCCACACCCAAGGCGCTCCCCAAATCTCAGCCAGTCGGTTTTGTTGTGGTTATAGCTGAGCCACCTCCTCTTGTGTAGCTGTCCTGCACCCCAGCCCAAGCCCTGCAGCCATCCTCGGCATCTTTCCTTTGGTACACAGAATGACTTGCTGACATGTGAACAACAACTTTTAAAGAACAGATACCCTCCATTTCAAAGAGCAAAGTCTCTCGGGCAGCTGGGGAAAACTGGCAAAGGACACAGACTGAATTTGGTTTTGCTTTGCACTCCCTGTGGTTCTTCACACGAAGAAGCCAGCGGCATGAGATGGGCCTTGGGGACCAGAAGTTGGTGCCTTTGCATGTTAGAAACCATTTCCGTTACAAGCCTTGCAAGCACTGTCTCTATTTCTGTATTTGTGATCCCCACAGTGCTATTTTTCTGTCTTTCCCAATACTTTCTCTTCTTCCCTATTCAGTCTGCTGATGGGCCAAGCCTCTTAGCTGTCTCTTCAAAGGAGGGCATTATGTTATGCCATCACTTCTCATACTGTTCTTTCCTCCAGCAAATTAGCAAATTTTTTTTATGATTGCAAAAAGGTCTGGCAGCCATCACCTCTGCTCTTTGATGATCTTTGCTTGGTTATCGAGCCATTACTCATAATTTAATTGTCTTCATTTCTAAGTAAAAGGATAGTTGGATAGATACATAGATAGATACAAGGATGAAAGATGGGGGGAGCCATTTGTGGTGGGAAGGGGTGGGAAATTGCATGTAGTTGCACCAATTTACACCTTCCAAGATACTAACTTGCTCTGACAGTGAAACATTTCTCAATACCAGAATTCAATCTATTATCTGCTTGGGTTTAGCGTGCAGTTAAAGGAAAATTCACAAGATGCAATTAAAGCAAAAGTTACAGATTGATGTTTCAGCTTCTAAGAGTCAAAAAAAAAGTGAACTTGAGCATATGTAACTTCAGAGACAAACCTAATCTTCCCCTCTTGCTGAGAAGATTCACTTAGCAACAGTGAATGGGGCTTTCTTCAATTTGCTTTATCCTGTGTGTATTTAAGATAACCCTTTTTTTTCCAGAATTTCATTTAGCTACTCATACTCCAAACACAAGGACAGATGGTCACCAGATCAAACTTAATCAGCATTCTGTATGCTGGATTTTGTGCTTAGAAATTCATCTGGTTCTAGTAAAACATAGTCTGAAACCTGCCTGATGTTTAACTCAACCACAGAATTGTATTAAATTTCTAAGCCTCCCCATCCTCACAAGAGATTGAGAAGGGAACCATCAGGCATTTTTAAAAAGGGGTCGATTAGGAGTTTATTTATCAGAGATCAAAATCTGCTCTGTTACTGGTGTCTCGCTGGAGAACAGCACTTTTAATGGAGGACTGCAGCCCAGTCTTACCTATTTGTTTCTTCTTGAAGTTCACCGCAGGGCTAAACCTAGTCCTGGAGTAAGAGGATGCACTTTTGTTTACATCCCCTTACACCACGCTGAGTTCAAGGTCTATACTGTTGCAGTGCACCCCCGGTCTCATTCCTCTTCTTCCTCAGGCTCTTCCCTTTTCTGCCTCTCATTGCTGTTAGTTGTTAGCCTAGCAAGGCTGAACTCCGCACGAGTGCCCCCATCCCAAGGAGTTGATGTTACATAGACAGGACAAGCAACCGGCTCCCCCAGGACCAAGGCCCGCAGAGGAAGGCTTTCAGGGCCATGAGCACGTGGGTATCCAGGTGCATTAAAAGCCATTTCAAAGCCTCCTTTGCCTAAAAGGAAGACAAGGTTTCACCCTGTGTCCTCAAATCCTCTGTCCTTCAAGCTGGTGTGGTGATCTTTTCGCCCTCTTCAAAAACACACTGCTATTTTATCCCTCATGCCACAGTCTGCTAGAGATGTGTATACCGCTGCATCGAACTTTGCTGCCTTTATTTGCATAACTGTGGCATGGGGCTGACTGGCTAGAAACCAAAAACCACTCCAAATGGCACAGAGGCGACAGCCATCTGTGTCTTTTTCACATTTGGTTTCATTGTTTTAGGATTAAATCCAACCGCTGCAACCTACAGTAACTCTAGACTTCTCGAGGCTCAGAGCTTTCTATATAGCACGGTCTGTGGTTTCACTGTGGAGAAGCAAACCTGGAAAAAAACTTGTTGGACTGGATCAGAAGTATTTTAGTTAGTGCAGCAGGAGCTGCCAGTGGTGAAAATAGCACTCCTGGAGCATGAATGAACGGAGTGGTGTTTCATTCTGCACACATTAGATAATTTAAGCCTAACTCGGCGTTTTGGTTGCACTAGGCAGTTTGCTCTTGAGATGTATTTCCATTGCCACGTAATAAATATAAATGATCTTTATAAGATACCCGTGGATGGAAGGCATCTAGTGGTTGCAAAAGGTTATTCTGATGATGTATATTCAAAGCCCTCCTGTTTGGCATTAATTAGCACAATGTACTATTTTGCAATTTCCCAGCATAGATGCATCCAGATTCCTGCTAGGAATTGGAAGTGGTGTCACCCGCCACCCACTCTCCACTCAAACCAGACAGCACTGAGACAATCCCTCCTTCACATGAAGCTTGTGTATCCTCCACAACCCTAAGGCAGGGGGCATGCAGGGGCATGGAGGATGCAGGACTTTTTTTGCATTACAAGAGCAAGCCATTTCTACCAGGCCTGAGGCTGGGATCTTCATGAAGGTCTCTCCCACGGGTCCCAAAAGCCCAGTGCCATTAGCTGGGGGCAATCAGAAGCTCTTGATTTGGCACGCGGGCTGGTGTATTTCTGATGTCCAGGTTGAGGATTGCTGCTTGCAAGAAGCTGATGCCCACAACAGCTCAAACCCCTTAGGGACTGACAGAAACTTGTGACCCACACACTGATTTGAACTCTTCATGTCACAGCACTGGGAGGAACTGGTGTAAACCATTCCCTTATGTGTTTCCCATTTCTCTGGGCTTGGTTGCTCCAAGCCTACTACTGCTGCTTCCTAATGCAATACTAAGGAAAATGCATAGGAAGTACCATGGGGGCTGGATTCTGCCCTTGCTGAAGGCCAAGAGAGAGGGGGATACTTGCCATTTTTCTGCCTATTTTATCCCTGTTAGGTGTCTGAAAAGCATTTGCTACCAGCCCCAAGCTGCAGAGATAATTAAATGCTGTACCAACCAAACTGCCAAAAGATGAAAACGTGTGTGTTTCAATGATATTGCATGGAACATAACTTAATATAGCTAGGCAGATCCTGTAATTAGGAAAGTACCAACTTATGCTCATATCCTCCTCCTGCTTAGGCATCCCACCATGGATAGGTTGCGCTGCTGTTCGTGGCTTCCGAGTTCCTTGCACTGGGCTGAGAGTGCTTTTTCCACTGACTTCGGTGCACTGCTATTTTATGTCCTCAATGGAAAGGCTCTTTTTTGCTTCTTTCTTATTAGTGGTTATATCTTGCCTCATGTAAGGACCGTTGGCCTCTGAGCTCTAATGCTGGACCTGTTTCTTCTGCGTTAATCACTTACACAATAGCCATCCTCTCGAGCAGGGTATATGGTGTGAAGTAGGTCCTTTCCTATGACTAATGACTAGTTGGGAGAGCGTGAAGCACTGATGGGGCATGGTTACTGCCCTGCAGCCAGCCCTTCTGAGTGCCCATTGCACTCACCATGGAAGACAGTCACCGCTGGAGCCTGCTTCCAGCATCACTGTCCCCACAGCATCGAAGCTCCGCTGCAACTCAGCTTTTCCCAACACTGTGGGTTTTGCACGCTCTCCCCAGAGCTGTAACAGGCAAGCATCAGTTAATTTTCTTTTTTATGCCTCCAGCCTCCCTCCAGATAATTTTTTTTTTTAACTCAGAAGTACATTTGTTGCAAGTCAGGTGCCAACAGCTCCCTGTGCCAAGAAGATGCAGTGCTCCTTCTGCTTGCTTTGTTTTCCTGTGAACTTTATCAGTTCTTGCTTGTTTCTCTGTGACCTTTGGAGCCCATTCAAAGTCATCTGCCTTTTGCTTTGATTTAATTTCGGTCCAGTGCATGTTGCCAGCTTATTTGTTGCCTATTTTTACACATCGCCAGCAAATCACCACCTCTTCATATTGTTTAGACAGTCATCAAATCTAGGCTTGCCAGCTCTTTTTGTTAATGGGCTAGGAGGGATTGTTACATCGAGCTGCTGTGACCAGAAAGGGACCAGAAAGCTGCTTAATTCCAGCTAACAAATCTTTAAAGCCTAATGTGGGACTTTTACGGCCGGAGCAGGGTCTGGCCTATGTTATGGACTCAAGATCCGCCTGTATGTCTGCTGTACCTCATCTTTCCACTCATTAGCAGGGCACTTCAGCTACCACAAGCACTGGCTCCACTGTGCTGGAAATGTATCCCTCAAGTTGTTGCGCCAGAGATTTGGCTTGTGCCGGTTCTGGGATGGAGACAGTTTTTATTTTTATTGTAGAGCTGGTTTGGACCTCCTGGGTCCTCTCCTACAGCTGGTCTCAGTTACAGGCAGCCTGGGATCAATGGGAGGTGAAGGAGCCTGGTGGCTTGTAGTTCTGGTTATTCCTGCAACGTTAGCAAGAGCTGGGGTGGACATGGGAGCCCCAGGTGAGGTGCAGAGTCCACAGACCGTGTTCAGGCTCAGCTCCAGAACCACGCAGCCCACAAAGTGCTGCTTCCATGCCTGGAAGGCTCCACTTTTTTCATGTATTCCTTGGGAGAGCTGTATTGAGGCCCATTTGTGGTGAACGGCAGGAATACTTTCTCCACAACTTCTGTATGGTTTTCTGCACACTGGTCTGTGTTGCCTTTACAGTTCCAGGTATTGTGCCTGATGGCTCATTTAAGACCAAGATTCCCTTTGTGAGCCAGGAGTAAAATCCATACCGAGGACAGTCAGATGGGGAAGGCATAGCACAGTTGACCAAAACCCAGACTCATCTGGGCACCATGGGCATCTCCCACTGCATCATTCAAGACCTGAGGTATGTATTTATTTCCTGAAGCACAGACATAGTGTACATAGCTTTAAACTATTCTGACTCCATTTTCTCTGTATGAGACCCCAAATCCCTAAAGAAGACAATTTAAAGAGATAAGTGCTTACTGGTTAGATGTAAGCACTAAGTAAGTGTCCTGGTTCCGGCAAGGATGGGGTTAATTTCCAAGGAGCCGGCAGGGGAGGCACGTATTCCATACCACGTGACCCATGCCCCGCTATAAAAGGAGCTAGTCGGGGCGGGGGAGTCAGTCGCCACTCGGGGGCGGGTTGCGGCGGTGCGGGTCCGGTCGGTGCGCTTCGCGGCGGTACTGTAATCGCGTTCTTGTATTCCTTTACCGGTGTTATTGTTTTTCTTTCTTTCTTTTCTTTCTTTTTCCCTTTGTCTGTTCTGTTAAATTATAATATTTCAACCCACGAGTTTTGCCCTTTTCTGCTGATTTTTCCCACGGCTGTGGGAGTCGAGTGAGCGGCTGCGTGGTTCTCTGTTGCTGGCTGAGGCCAAACCACGACAGTAAGTGACGATTTTACATGGCACAGTGAGCATAGTGTTTTCAAAGGTGGCCTGCGCAGTTCTTGGGCTCTCCACAGAGGTTTAACTTTTATTCTTTCTCCTTTTCTTGGTTCCCTCCCCATAAATCACCAGAAGGAAACTGCTGGAGCGAGTCCAGCGAAGAGCAACTAAGATGATTAAGGGCTTGGAGCATCTCCCTTATGAGGAGAGGCTGAGAGAGCTGGGACTCTTTAGCCTGGAGAAGAGAAGGCTGAGGGGAGACCTTATCATGGCATACAAGTATCTAAAGGGTGGGTTGAAGGAGGATGGAGCCAGGCTCTTTTCAATGGTTCCCAGTAACAGGACAAGGGGCAATGGGCACAAGTTAGAACACAGGAAGTTCCGTTCAAATACTCAGAAACAGTTCTTTACAGTGAGGGTGACAGAGCACTGGAACAGGCTGCCCAGGGAGGTTGTGGAGTCCCCTTCTCTGGAGATTTTCAAGACCCGCCTGGATGCAGTCCTGAGTAATGTGCTCTGGGCAATCCTGCTTTAGCAGGGGAGTTGGACTAGATGATCTCTAGAGGTCCCTTCCAACTCTGATGATTCTGTGATTCTGTGAAAACATGTAGATGTTCCACATGAGATGGAGAAAGCCAGTTGCAACCCTTAAATGAAAAGTAACCCATGATTAAAAAATGTTAATGTAAACAAACCAACCTTTTCAAGTGCCCTTCTCCCCAGAGGCATGCCCTGCAAACACCAGCGAACAGGGCTGGCCTGGAAAAGAAAAGCCGGAGCGGCACATTTACAGGTAGATGGTCGGGTCAGTTCAAAACCTAGTTCAATCAGGTCTTGCCCGGCAAACGTCCATGCCCTCGCTTAACAGCATAGGCGAGTCCAGCCCCTGAAGGAAGTGGGGCAGTTTATAGGCTTAGCCATTTGCAGGATGAGGGCCTTATTTTGTTGTCCTGCATTCAAGCCTTGCAGTATAAAGATTGGCACAGGGTTGTGGGGCATTTGTGGCCAAGAGGCTCCCTCACAGAGGGCTAAACTGGAGTGGGCACCCAAGAGCCCAGGGTGCCCCTCACCCTGCCAATCCACTGCCGCAAAACTGCTCGCAACCTATGTGTTAGCAGCAGCGGGGCTGTGGGCTCCAACCCAGGCTTGTTCTGCACGGCTCAGCCCCCCCAGGGCCGCACACCCGAATTCTGGGGGAACTTTAATGTTCCTTCAGGCCATCAGAGCAGCCAAAGAGGCTGTGGAGGTCAGGGATTAGTCCTGGCTTGGCTTCGATATGCTCTCATGAGCATTACCTGCATCTCAAATGCACCATGTCTGCAGTTACGTATCTGATCCAGATTGAAGCTCGTTTGCTTGCACAGCCTTGCAACAGTGAGCTCAGGTCAAGCTCAGTAACTTAATGTTTGCCAAGGTTTTGCATTTTGCACTGAGATCTCTCCTGCTACCATCACCCACAATGCCGAGTCAGCCCACACGTCCTCCTGCCACCCAGGGAGTCATGCATTCAGAAGCAAAGCCTGGTGATACCACATCTGGGGGGTTACAGACCCCAAAGAGGACGCGTCCCAGGGACCCCGGCGCAGCCAGCCTGCACGGTTTACAGTGTGTTGCAGGCACATCTCAAACTTCTCATGAAAGGCTAAGGAAAAAGGCACCACCAGAGCCCTGGGGCTTAGAAAGCAGTCTGGCACGGACCAATCTCTTACTGTTCCAGTGCCCACGTGTGGCCAAGCCCTGAATCTTTTCCTCTTTTGCTTTGTTGCATCCAAGTGAAGGGCAAAGTCTTTGCAAAGAAAGCAAGTGTCCTCTGCTGGCTGCAAGCAAAAAACGCATGTGGTGATACCTTAGCTAGGGACAGGATTGGAGCAGGGATGTGTTCTGTGGGGTTTGTGACCCGACTTTGTTTTAAGGATGGACTATAAACCAACCGTGAAACGGAGCTACAAGCTAGCTGCTTGAAGCCTGGACAAAGGAAGGGGGTCAGGGTCTCTATGCCTTCAGGCTGCGGGTGCAGGGCAGGGTGCAGCCCTTCTCCCTCACAGCCCCGTTGCTGGGGGGGAACCCCAAGTGGGTCCCAACCCAGGAGGTGCCTGAGGTGGTGGAGGCTGGAAGGGGGCAGCTGCACAAGAGGGGCAGGAGATTGGAGGTGCCCAAGGCACAGGAGCAGAGGAGCTCTTCACCAGCACAAAGCACATTTTGGGCAGCGCCTGCAGAAAGGACGTAAGAGCAGGGGCCAGAATCCAGCATGCGTTTGTTCTCTGTTTCTGAAATAATCCCTCGGAGATCAACGGGGTTTCACATCTTTCCCCATCTGTTCTTAATCTGTTCACTTGACAGATGCCAAACCACCATACCCTGTATGGAAAAACACAAAACAAAATACAAAGCCTTATATCTCCTCTGGTTTTATTCAGAAAGGTTCCCCGGACCCTGGCTCTATTCATGCTCCAGGCGTGTGTGGAGGCCCAGGGAGTAACCTGCACCGGGGACAGATCTGCTGTCAGCAGGGTTTTCACAGCAAGGCCCAGAGAAGGGGTGGCCAGGGCACAGACTGTATCTGATGGAGCAGCTTATGCAAACCCGTTGACTCAGGTTGGTGATTATCTGCTGCAGGCATCCCTCTGCTGCCAAGAAGCCTCTACCAACATCTCTGTCCTGTTGTTCCAGAGAAGGGAACTGCCTTGCTAGAGGTCACAGAGCAGATACGGCCAAAAGGAAAAACGGTACCCTGAACCCCCAAAAGGCTCCAGTCCATTGGTCAAGCAGTGTGTTATCCCAGTGTTACCTCAGAGTCCATCCCTGCCAAATCTGTTGAGGACGTGAGGAACAGCATATTAATGGTACCCATGAATACTTTATTTAAGGCTGAGACTCAGTGATTACAGTTCTATCATTATCAGTGCCTGGACCGAACTATCTCTAATAATAAATAATACAGGGTAACTCCCAACATCTAAAATTATTCTATCCTAAGTTGTTCCCATCCTCATCCTATCTACTAGAAGGTCTTAGTGTTTGCAACAGCTCATACAGCAAATGGACTTTAACTTTGTTCTTTCCAAATACCAAAACTGGCTCTTTTCAGGACACTGTCATGTAATTTACAGCTCTGTCACCAACTCCTTAATACTTGCCAGGTTCTTTGGAGTCCTTTGAAAGTGAACACAATAAAAAGATAAGAGCCGAGAGTGACCACAAGTTTCATGTCTGCAGATTCCTACGTGCCTTTTTTGGTCTTTTCAGCCAGCTAATGGAAACCAATTCTGTAGGTTCTTCAAGGCAAGATCATGAGGGTTTAGAGTTCCCCTGACTAATAACAGAAAATTGAGACAGATCTACAGCAGCCAAGTGCCAGCACATCTCTGCATCTCAACTGTACTGTTAGCCTCAGGTAAGAGAGGGGAGAGATTCCCTCTTTGCATATGATTTGCTTAATCAAGCTGAAACACAGTCCTGCCAGTCTGAAAACAGGTTTGAAACAATGACAGTTAAACACTGTGCAATTTGACCATTACCCTAAGAGCGGGGTATTTATATGAGGTTTGGATGAGCAAAAAGGAAGGCTGGGAAAAGATGCAGCGGCTCTGATCGGAGAGGGAAAATGGCACTGTCTTGGGCGGTTAACATCACAGCATGCCCTGCTCTGTTCAAACACTGCTTCACACCAGCCCGAGCCTATGTTAATTTGATAAATGAAAACATCCTGTGCCTCCCCGGTTTGGCAAAGGTAGGATTTGGGGTGAAGGAGATCACCTCTGCTTACTCTGCATGTTTTGCCAGTATCCCCCAACTCCCTGAAATGTCAAGAGAAAGATCGAGTGAAACATAATCTCAAAGAGAAACACAATATTTTTTATAATGTCCTCACAGCGGCAATCATAATAAAAATACAAACCTGAGGTTTGTAAAAATCTAGCAATAAAACCACAGACATCTTTACAACTCCCAGATACACAGTGCTCCCCGGCAGCAAGCACAAAAACTCTCCCAGATGCACCAAGCAAAACCGTAACAAGGGAACAGGCCTAATTGTTTTACAGCCTGCAAAAAAAAAAAAAAAAAAAAAAAAAGGCCACACATGACACCAATTCACAGGTCATTACCAGTCACCGTCAGGGAAGATAAAACAAAATCTCTTCATTCTTCCTCACTTAGAGTCCATGGAGCAGCTGAGTCGTATGGAGGTGGAATGCTACACTTACAGGCAAGTGCATGTTTTAGGTTCATAAAGCAAGCTCAGATCTTTGTGCTGTTTCCTGGTCATTTAAAGCCTTTTCTTTACAAGCCAGATTATAGGCATGTGTACTCCCCTAACAAACCGTAACTGTGTTCTGTTCCATGGGAAGAGAGATCATCTCTCTTAAAATGGAAGGCAGGCCCTTGGGCAATGTAGCTCAGCTTCCCAGTGTGCTCTGGCAGGTTAGGTAGTATTTCCATGCCTTGAGTCTCCCGTTGGCCAAACGAATCCTGTATTTCTCCCATTGTTTGTCCAACAAGGTTTAAAGGTCTTCACATGGGCACTGCTTATTAGGAGGAGGCAAGGGAGGACTGTGGCAGCAGAGGGCTGGTTGTGTGTAAGGTGATCAGGCTCACCTGAGTATGGAGCAGGATTGTAAAGCACAGAGCGCAGTTGGTGGAGGACTTTCTGGACCTGCAGCAACCATTTAGCCCAGTACTTTCTTACGTGCTTGATTTTACTCGTAGATACAGCAAAGATTTTGAATTGCCCACCTGTTTGCCTGTATTGCTGGGGGAGGCAAGCATCAGCTCACTGAGATGATGGCATTGATTCGGTTACTGACAACTGCAGTGACTTGTCTTTTCCTCTGTCTGCCATGGAAATGAACCCATGTGGTAGCAATGATGAGAAATTACTTAGAGAAAAGATAAAATAAGGTCAGTGTAGGCCAGGCTAAAAATCCAGAGTAAACACAGCCTCAGCCTAGTACTGTCCAACTGTCAAGTCACATTGCAGTAGGTTTCTTGATGCTGATAATTTAACAGTTCTTTGGCCCAAGGGTACATCTCCCACTGTGAATCTGCTTCTCCAAAGCCACTTTATCACTGACCTGAATGGAGGCAATCATGGCTTGTGTGTAAATGTATGTGATGAGAGCTAATGCATAGTAATAGCTACAGCACATGCTGGTCTGACAAAATGGACAAGGTTCTGTATGTGTGTTTTGGTCCTTGCATATAGAGGTCACAGGCCTTTTTCCTGATGGTAGAACACAGTAGTCAGAGCCTGGGCATACGTATATAAAGCTGTATATATATATATATATACGTATATAAAGCTTGTATATATAAATATATACAAGTATATATTACTTAAACTAGATTTCTATTTTAGTTTTTTGTGAAAGCCTTAAAAAAATACAGAAGAAAATGCAGATGTCACAGGTCGTCTTTTGCACTAGAAAAAATGTTTGTTCTTCTCCTCTTGTTTCTAGGTTATTCACAACTTGTCCGTTGTCTTTTGTGAACTGATTCTCTAAGTTTAGCTGCCTAGTTGAAGAGTTTTTTGAAAGCAGTTCTGGGACTTAATGACACTCTTGCTGGTGGTAATGGGAACCCTTACTCGTCTGGTTCCTGGGAAAGGCCCATTATATAATTGAAAGGTGGGAACTGCTTTTGCCCTTGTTAGGATATGTACAATCACAGAACTATGGCTAACATCCATCTTATGAATTAATGCTGAAAAATAAAGGATTTTCTAAGAGTCTGGTTGGTAAAGTGGAGATAAGGGAGCTGATTGAGTAAGGGGCTGATGCCTTCTCCCTGCCAGCAATTCTAGCAATTTTTTACATTTTTAGGGAGTAGGTCAATTCACTTGCACATTTAATGGATGAGATAAAGGCTGCTTGCACTAAATTAGCTTTCTGGGCAATGTATGATACCAGGGATGCAAAATCCTTCTGGCTGCCTGCTGCTGTGGGGAGCCGCCGGCATGCTCTTCCAGAGCGTGGCCTGGCAGATCTATTTGCAGATGATGCTCTCTTGTGCTAAAGCCAAATGCTGATGCTCCTGAGCATCCTGCTATAAAGCAAATGACCACTAAGGCAATGCAGGCCAATGTGCTGCCTTTGGGAGACAGCTGACCCCGCTCTGCTCAGCACCATTTCATTAGTGGTAAGCCACGCTGCAGCAGAGTTACAAGAAGGATCTCTGTGTTGTGCCTCCCTCCATGTGTAGAGATGCGTGTGCAGCTCACGGCACCCCACTACCACCTTCTGCTCCTCCAGCCCCGTGCGTCAGGCCAGATTAAGCTTCTCCTGGATCCTGACCCGCTTTCTCCAGTTCTGCTCCTCAATAGATGTCTGAGCCTCAATTTCAGCACTTGTCATCAGATGTTACTTGTTCTGCAGCAGGAGGCTTCCTCTTGCACCAGGAACCCCAACTGGCCTAAGCGTTGTGCAAACAAAGAAAAAACAATAACTAAAACCGTTCTCTGCCTTAAGGAGCTGACAGCATCTCCCTTACTTCTCCCAGCTTCTGTAAATAAATCCTTGGTAATGTCACTGTTCTTCAGAGGATGATAAAAGGAACTGTCGTCACTCCCTGACACTGACTGTTCCTGCCATTCGCTAAGCTTTCCCCTCCCTCTCCCATGCGGGGAGAGGTTTGTTAAAAATTAGATCTCATCTGATGACTGCTAATTATCTTAGAAGCTGTTGGTAAGATGCAGGGAAGGGACCAAAGACAGCACTCAAGAACAGCCCTGCGGGAGGAACGCTGGCTTGGCCAGTGTCATTGAACAGAATTAGGCCTTGGGTATTTTAACTGATTCTTCTTCAATAGGATGTCTGATAACAAAGATACTAAATAAGGATTAGTATAGAAATATCTCTATATACACACACACTTATGCACATTTGGTTCTGATTTTTAAAACCTTTCCTTTTGAAATGGGGAGATCGCATCACCCTTCAGATTGGTTGAATTTCATCCTGGCTCTTGTTCCCTACCCTGTCCCAAGCTCAGGGAAAGACTCTGCCCTTCCCCTTGTCCTACCTCCAGCACACTGCTGTTGAGAGCAGAAGACTCCCGTGACAACCTGCGGGCTGCTTGCTTGCTCCGGCACCATCTCCTTCTCTACAGGGTGAATGTGAAGCTAATCCCAGATTCTCATCTCAGCCACACTGATCTAATTAATAGTAACTCTTTTGGCTTTATAGGGTGGAGGGTGTCTGGATTTAGATCTGCATTACCAGAAACAAATCCTGCCCAGCTGTGCATGTTGATATTACAGATGTGGCAAAGAGAAACAACATCGCTGTGCAATGACACGGGAGAGGTGATGAACCTTTTCTGCTTCCAGCTCTGCAGCCTGCTGCTGTCTCCTGTCCCTGTAATCTGTGCTTTTTAAAAAAGCAAGCAAAAGAAAAGAGAGAGGCACTTTAAAAGCCGAGAGCCAGCAAGAGTGGGAAGATGCACTGCCTCTAATGTCCTGGAAAATCTCTGTCCCTGCTCCTAGTAGAGGCTGGAGGGCAAACTCAAGACTAGAGAAAGCACGGGGTAGGAGGCCGAGCAGCTGAGACAAAACACAGGACTGGATCAGCCTTGCCCTAACCTCTTCCTAATATCTTCCTGCACTCATCTCCCACTAACTAATTAGCATGGGCTTTTTAAAGTACGCATGGCCCCTCCACCAAGTACACACCGATTTCCACTCATTCTCTTACCTGGTCCCTCTCTCTGTCCCCAGACAGCACGGTAAGGAGAAGAGCCCAGAGCTGGTGCTGGCAGGCAGGTGCTGCTCCTGCTGCTGTCGGTGCTACTGGGAGCTCTCCATCCTCCACGGGTGTTACGCTGTCTGCCCAGGCTTTGCAGCCACTTGATTTATTTCTATATATAAACTTTGGAGAGATGCTTCGTGCAAGCAACATGGCACATCTCCAACACAGCCAGGCCAGCCTGCGGAGGGCACATGGGGCTATGTGCCAGGGGATCAGAGCAATTCTTCAGCTGGTGCAGAGACAGACTGGCCAACCTGCAGCTCTGCTTAGCAACAAGGTCCTTGCAATCCATGCCGATGATTGCATCCTGTCAAATCTGAACAAATCCACCCGTGCAAGGAGTTCCCTGCTCTGCAGAGCTTGACCGTATGGCTGAAGAATAAGACATGAAGGGACAGAGGTCTTTGAACTGAAGTCGAGGACTCAGAGGTCCTCAGATCTGGAGTCTGTTTGCTGGATTTTCTTCCTGATTCGGTCAAATCATGGGAATCAAGAAATCTGGATTTTATCTCAGTTTCTCCATGGATTTTTTGTCTGAGCCTGGGGTGGTTGCTTAGAGGCAGTCTTTGAAAGGATGCCTGCAGTTTTCACAGAAAGCTTTAACTGCAGGAAGCACTGATAATTACAATAGAGGTACAACCCACAGGCAACATAGGACCTTCAGGACTGCCACACATCATCTCATAGCCTTTTGGGGTCTCTGATTTTGGTGGAGCATAAACAACGTGAGATTTTACTGTAAGATGCTCCTATCTCGGAGCCCTGTGTTTGCACTTTGATGGACTGGGGATTTGAGTTTCTGGGGAAAAACCCCCTTGGCCATCCCCAAAGTTCAGGAGTTGTGATTGGGGCCAGAGCTTCCTCCAGCCCCACTCCCTGCAAAGAGGAGTCACTGAGCTATAATTAACTGTATTACACAGCACCCTCCTTTTCAGGATTTTTAAAGAGCTTTGCAGCTATTAATGACACATAATTATCATGCTCGCAGCACCCTGCAAGACAAAGATATTCCCATTTTGAACATGAAGAAACTGGAGCAGCTCAGTGGGCCGCTCACCTGGCGAGGGGCAGCGGATGCTGAACCAGAGCAGCCTTTTAAAGGACGACAAATTGGGGTGACATTTGCAGACTGAAACTTCACAGAACCGAAAACTTCAGAGAAACCACAGGGAGATGGAAAAAAATGCTTAGGGACTATTGCAATTTTATTCCCGAATTAATGTATTTTCATCCCTTTGTTTCCAACATGTTTTCCTCACATGGGTTACTGGGGTCTATTTCTGTTGTATGAATGTCACATCTTAAGGCCAGTTAATAAAAAGCACTTTCTTTCCAACAACGCAGCTGGGGGGGTTTCCTTCATCTGTGCGAGGTTATTAGGGATCCGTATTGAATTGAACATCCTTCTGTCTCTCCTGCAAGGATGATTCAAATGGCAAATGCATTTCTTTTTTGGCACAGGTCCTAAGTGAATCAGCTTCTCAGACTAACGGGATCCTAAATGAAGAGTCCACATTTTATATAAAAAGCTGGACGGATCTGAGATAAAAAAGAAGGAACAGCATGAACAGGAGAGGGTTTGTTGTCTGTGCCTGCCTGGCATTGCAAACCGGTATTTGGGTTCAGCCTTGCTTTGCGCAGCTGCTGCACAGAGATGCCCCAAAGGAGGGACACGCAGGGCACTGGGAGCCGCCAGCGCTGCTGCTGCGTCCTAGGCCAGGAAGGTGCCGTGGGGACACTGCTCACACCCACCCCACACCAGTGGGACACAGCAGCCTGCTCCTTCCCACTGCAGGGCCTTTCTCCATCACTGCTAGGACACCTAAATCTCCTCCTGTACCCGTCTTTTTACTTCCAAATGTCCATATAAAACTGGTCTTCTTTGGGTTTAGCTTTGACTAATAAGCTTTCTTGAAAATATTTCCCTCTAGGCTACGTTGCGCTTCGTTTTCCCTGCTTCAGGAGCCACAAGGTGCAAAGCACATGTAGATCCATTCTTCGTTTCCTCACACAGAGCAGAACCACACTGAAGGTATGTAGATCCACCAGCTTGTGGCTTAATGTTGAATTTTATAGTGGTTGAGGCCTGCAATAGTTATCTGTGTTTGATATAACACTTGCTTTTCCTTAGAAAATTATTATCTCTATCAGTTAGAAACTTTAATCAGCTTTTTCTGTTGACTGCTTGCAAAAATGAAGTTTCTATCTCTTCATTTTTAAGTCCCTTATAAAGAAGTATTTTCTTTCCATTACAAACACAGAAAAGACGGAGAAATCTTATTAGGCTTTTCCTATGTGTGCCATTCCCATGGGACAATGTCCTGGTCACGGGCAAATCCCCGATTGCCCTAACTTTCCTGTACTCATCAGTTGCGTGGAATCTCTGTGTGTGTCTGCCAGTGCACGCACTGCTCATCCGAACGTGCGTGCATCTGCCAGAAATATAATCACATGCCAGTGATAATGCCACGTGGCATAATCTTCCACAAGGTTTTATGCAGAAAGTACAGATGCACAAAGAATATCCGAGCGCCTACGGCTGCACAGGACCCACCCAGCCGGCGTGCAGTTTAAGGTCGCATGCATCTATTCATGCGGATGTCGGTACTGGGACCTGTGCTGTTCAACATCTTTGTCAGAGACATGGACAGTGGGGTCGAGTGCACCCTCAGCAAGTTTGCCGATGATACCAAGCTGTATGGCAAGGTAGACAAGCTGGAGGGGAGGGATGCCATCCAGAGGGACCAGAACAGGCTGCAGAGGTGGGCCCAAGCCAACCTCATGAAGTTCAACAAGGCCAAGTACAAGGTCCTAAATCTGGGTCGGGGCAATCCCAAGCACAAATCAAGCCTCAGCAGAGAATGGCTGGAGAACAGCCCTGAGGAGAAGGACCTGGAGGTGCTGATCGACGAGAAGCTCAACATGAGCTGGCAATGCGCAATCACAGCCCAGAGGGCCAACCGTATCCTGGGCTGCATCAGAAGTGTAGCCAGCAGGGCGAGGGGGGGGATTCTGCCCCTCTACTCTACTCTGGTGTACTGCGTCCAGCTCTGGAGTCCTCAACATAGGAAAGACACGGACCTGTTGGAGCAGGGCCAGAGGAGGGCCGCAAAGATGATCCAAGGGTTGGAGCCCCTCTGCTGGGAGGAGAGGCTGAGAGAGTTGGGGGTGTTCAGCCTGGAGAAGAGAAGGCTCCGGGGAGACCTTATAGCCCCTTCCAGTGCCTAAAGGGGCTACAGGAGAGCTGGGGAGGGACTTTTTACAAGGGCATGTAGTGATGGGATGAGGGGGAACAGCTTCAAAGTGGAAGAAGGGAGATTTAGATTAGATATTAGTAAGAAACTTTTCACTCTGAGGGCGGTGGGCCCCTGGCGCAGGTTGCCCAGAGAAGCTGTGGCTGCCCCATCCCCGGAGGTGTTCAAGGCCAGGTTGGACGGGGCTTGGAGCAACCTGGGCTGGGGGGAGGTGACCCTGCCCAGGGCAGGCGCGGGAACTAGCTGGTCTTCAAGGTCCCTTCCAACCAAAACCATTCTGTGATTCTAAGTGACATCGCAGAGCCGCGGTGCGTGTGCGGACGGACAGGCGGCAGAAATGGCTGCGCTCGGTCGGGAGGGCGTGCAGGGAAACGCACGCGCTGGTGGCCGGGGGCTACGTGGGCACGCAGACACGCGTGATGACATATTGCCAACAGCGCAAAAAAACCTCACCGCTCCGGACACCCGCGCGCCCGCACAACGCGCGCGCCTGCACACGCGTGTACGCGCATACACGCGCATACACGCACACACCTGGGCAGTCGCACGCGCCGCGCCCCCCCCCCCGTGGGCGGGGCTAAGGCTGCGGCCGATGACAGCGCTGACCCCCGTTGCCATAGCGACGGGCCGGGCTGCCGCAGCTGCACCTGCGCCTGCGCCGCCGCCCCCGGTCCCGTCCCGTGTCCCCCCCCCCCCCTTCCCTCTCCGCGGCCGGTAAGTGCCGGCCCCTCGGGGCGCCCCACGGCTCCTTCGGGTTGGTGGCGAGGGGCGATGAGCGCCGGCAGCGCCTGACCCGGCTGCGGCGAGGGGCGGGCGGCACGCTGCGACCGTGGGGGGCCTGCGGCGGGAGGGAGCCGCCTCAGCAGCGCCGCGGGGGGCTGAGCAGGTGAGGGACCGGCGGGCGGCGGCGGCGCGGGGCCGGCTGGGCTTACGGCTCCCTGTCCCCTCCACCCGGGGCTGAGGGGGCGTTAACGGCAGCGCGACACCCCCCTCCGGGGCTGGGTGCGGGGCGGGTTAGCGGCATCACCGCTCCGTGAGGAGCCTGAGGCCTTTCCCCCCTCCTCACGCGCACCCCGCGGCGTTGTGAGGCGGATCCCCCCGGAGGCGGCGGGTGTCGGGGCGGCCGCTGTCGCCGCTCCGCGCTGGGGGGGGCGGTCGCGGTCCTGTGTCCCGCGGCGGCTGGAAGAGCAGCGCCCCGGGGCAGGAGGGGCGGGGGCGGCCGGCCGGGGCCGCCCGCTGCGGTGCGGCGAAGGGCAGCGGCGGCTGTGCGGGGTGGGCTGCGCCCGCACCGGCTGCCGGTCGCGGGGTGCGCTGGCGCCGCACCAAAGCGCCTCCTTTTCTCTGTTTAGAGCATAAAAGGCCCTTTTTTTCTGGTCCCTAGAGCAGCCGACGAGAAAAGGTTTTATCGTGCAGCTCGTTTTACCCCTTATCTTCCCGGTTCTGCTGGCTCAGGGGCAAGGACGTTTCTTTCATTGCTGGTTGCGAATGTATCCCAGCTCAGGGGAGAGCCGTCCGCCCGCTCGCACGGTTCCGATACGCCTCAGTGAGGCTGTTGGCTCCCACCCACACCCGCTGGGGCAGGTTTTACATCGCGTCCTCTTTCATCCTTCACAGACTCCTTTTGTATGGTACGTTTTCACTTTAGAAAGTGACAACAGTGTCGGTTTCATGGGTAGTGTGGGGCCTGCAAAGGGATGGATGGGTGGATGGATGGATGGTGTATGTTTTGGAGTAGGTAGGGAGTAATCTTTATTTGAGATGGGGAGATTTTTCCTCCTGAGGAGAACGCCTGTCGCTTGTGGATATGGCAGCAAAGAAGTGCAGGGCGTCCTCAGACATGGAGATTCTTCCAGCCGCATAGATGCTGTTTCCCTACGCAGGACATGGGGTGGGACAGCAGGGAGGAAGGAGGGGCCCTTCCCACTCTGCACAACAGCGGTATGCGTTTGAGTTTGCCTTGTTAAATTGTGTAAACTGGAGACAGTGAAGGTAAATAAAAAACACGGAAGCTGAGGCATCCCTGAGGGTGGAATTGTGCATTTTGATCTGCATTGCAGGTGCATAAGAAGCATCCAGGGTACTTGTTGGCTTTGGCTAGATGGTAAGATGCTTAATCTCAAAAAGCTTTATTGATGCTTTTGCAATAGAAATTGTGCTCCTTAATTAAAAAAAAAAAAGGCAAAACAACAAATGGATGTGACTGTAAATACAGTGCCTCTTTTCCATATAACTTGCTCATTAGTGAATGTAATTCTGTAGTGCTTTATTATGATAACCTCTGGGAGAGGGTAGATTAAATACAGACATTTATACGCTTAAACTGCACAATGCTTTTTGATTTGAATATTTACAGCAAGTGCTTTATAAACAGATAATGGAAGACTTGTAATATTATAAATTTTTCAAGCTTTTTGTTGTACTGATGTTCCAGCAGTCATTTTTAGTGAAACAACAAAGATTAAGAGGTCATAACAGAGGAAAGTATCAGCTGCTTAAGTAGAAAAAAATAATATTGGCTAGACCGACATATTACTACTTGTTTTCATCCTATTTCCATACTTATGCTTAGTATATCTGTAAAGTTTCCTCCCCCATCCCCTTAGAAAAGATGGAGTCCAATAACCAGTCCAAACACTATGTAGTTTTCAGTCCAGTAGTTGCTGCAAACTTTAAATAGCAATCTTACTGCATTCCTCAAGGTTGTTTCCTTTACTCCAGATTTCAGATATAATTGCGTACTTTCAGGGCTCTTAAATGATTATTTTTTAAATGCATTTTGTCATCGGAGTTATAAAAATCGCTGTTCCTCTGTGTGTCCTAATTCAAGAGGTTGTAGGTATTAAGGACAATGTATTTGTTCCTCCAGATCTACTACATTAGTCAATCCTGTAACAGCAGTAGGCAGAAGAAAAACTCCCCAGTGCTATTATTCCATAATGTGGACACTAATGTGAAGTAAAATATTTCTTGAATATTATAAGTGGTATAGCAGAGGGAATACAGTTGTAATAAACTAGTTTGCAAGTTTACTTTTGATACTGTGTCTGACTCATTTCTAGGTGTCTCATTACTTTTCTATGTCTTAAAAAACTGTGTTTTAAAGTAGCAAGACTGAAGGATTACTTTTATATCCTCAGGCTTCACAGTGTATTGTAATACTTGTGTAAACAGAATACTATTATGTAATTAATCTTTTTACTTAAGTTTATGTTTAGCCTTATTTTTCATAGTAAAGATTAAAAAAATGTAGTAGTTTACTTTGTACAGAGAACAGACACCTTCATCTTTCTGAAACCGTTTATAATGCTTAAGATTTTTTTTTGCTGACAAGTGACACTTTCTGTATATATTTGTGTATCTGTAATATATATGTGTGTCAGTAACATTGGTGGGTTTTGGTGAGCAGTGATTTACTGAGAAATCAGTGTGTTAGATAACTTAATGTTGATGCTTTAGGGGAAATAGTTAAATGTGTTCTGACTAGACAAGTGCATAGCTTTTCCTACTGCTGGTTTAAAAAGCAAAGCCACTGATGAAGAAAGGAAAAATTTAAGGATTTTACAGTTGAAAAGAGAGAGTTGTGTGAAAGGCCACTGGTTTGGCTTTTTACTGCCTTTTCCATGTCTGCTGCAGCACACAATAAAACATTGTGAATAGCGGTGAAACGTTGAAAAGCATAGATGTGTCTGTGTGCCTTATTGCAGCTTCCACACTGTTGTTGCTGATACGAATATGCTGCAATAAGCTGATAGCGTGTAACCATAACGAGTATTGTCCGAACAGTCTCTGGCAGAGCTTGTCCTGACCCTGGGAACAATGGTGCTGAGTGCCGCTGCCCAGCGCCAGGGTGGAGTTGAAGCAGGGAGGGTGCCCTTTGTTCAGGCAGAAATCTTATCGCTGGAGCTCTGGTTTCCTTTGCATCTGCAGCGTGCTCAAACAAACTCTCCCCTCCTTTCTTGTGCACTAAGCTAATACGAAGTCTGAAAAAGCAAATGAAGATATGAATAGAGCATTTAGTAGAGCCAAGTTTGAATGTTAGCCCCCCGGTTGCTACCTGCTGTACCTCACCTCCCATTCCTTCACTTGCTTGAAGAGACGCGGCATCCTTTATGTATCTGGCTGTAGTATCGTCAATGAATGTGTGCCTGATTAGTCTCTGTGCTCGTTTGTAAGTGATATAAAAATCGTCTTCCTCTAAACAAGGATGTCCAGCGGAGTGACAATGGGTGTTGGTATCTCCATGCGATCAGTGAATAATTTTCTCTAATAATATTTTACGGTTATCAACCAGCTCGTTTCTCCTGGGTATGTTAAAGAGCATGGGACTATAAATGGGAGCAATACATTTATTTACTACTATAGGTGTGACAAAATATTGATGAAAACAATGTCCTTGGAGTATATCAGAACTTCTGCAAGCTGTTTGTTTGTTTCTTCGTTTTAAATAATCCTTGAAAAAAAAAACCAAACCACCTTTTCTTTGGATCACTGTTTCTTTCCTGTTATTGAGGAGCTTGTTTACTCTCACTTCACTCCTAGAAAACCTTTGGTTTCTACTTAAAATGTTAAAATACGCTGCTACTTACAGGTCTTAACTATTTGGGTGAGGGACAGGTTTTAAGATCAATGTTATTTAAAAACATCGCTTGATTGAAAACTATAAAATTTCATGGCTTTTCCCTAAACAGAATAATAGCTGCCTCTAGAAAGGCTGAAAATACGCCAGGAACAGTAGCTCCCTGTAATCTGAGTCAGTGCCCAGAGGGAGGGCACAAAAGGTGCAGCGTATCGCATCTCTGTGGAGTGGAGGTGTCAAGCTTAGGAAGTGTCCATCTGTGTGGAAAAAATCGTGTGAATGATGTCATTAGCAGCAGGTTTCCTTTGTAATAAAAGTATACGTGCTTGTTTGCTTTCCATTCCTTATGAAAGCTTGATTTAAGCTGTTTTATTGTCTCAATTTGAGATACCTGGGTTATGTAAGTAAGAGTATAAAGCAGCTCTGTTTGAAATTCTTTGTCCTGACATCCTATTTACATTAAAAAAAAAAAATCTTACTTAATAGAGGATGTAGTCATAGGTCATCACCACCACTAGATATCCTTTATCAGCAGCTCTCAAAACCTTTACTTTAGCAAAGTGGAGACCAATTTTTGCATGTTAGAACAGCAACTACGATCAAAAATAATAAAATCAATGGCTTATGAAACGGCATCACAGAATGCATTAGAGAAAAGCCTACTCCTCAGCCTGTTAAACTTGCCTGAAAAATAGTTGTGCTACTCTGTAGAGTTGCTGTTTCAATAGCTGTTCTCCGTAAATGGATCTCTCCTAGGAGGACAGATTTATTTAGCTCTCTGTAAGGCTTCAGTGCTTTGTGATGTGCTTCACAAATATTCCAGGGAAACTCTAAAAATCATCATTTCTGCAGTTTGTGCAGGAGGACCTCAAGCTCAGGTGAGTGCCCAGAGCTGGTGCTGCTGCAGGAAGCAGTTCTTGCTGTACCACCACCCCACCGTGGTTTTTTTATTCCTCTCCCCCCCCCTCCAACCTTCCCCATCAGCTGCACAGGTGTCTGCAGTGCTGCATGGTGAACCTGTCACCTGAAAAATAGCTAGTGGAAAAAACAGGTTTGTTTTCAGCTGGGCCACTTCCCTGACCTGGTTCACTGAATGACCAGGAAGGTGATTTTGGAGTGTTCCAGAAATGCAGCAGTAAATGTTTGCTCAGTATGTGCAAGTGGAATGGGCGAGACAAAGTCACGGCTAGGCTGGATAGCTAAACGGTTGCATGTCTGTGTGGTGGCAGGTTATTTTCCTGTTATGGGACAAAAACCCAAGTTGCTTATGTGAAACCAGCCTAGTAGTTTTTTTGGTTTGTGTTATAGCAAGCCTTCAGAACTGGCAAATTTTTTAAAATGACACATGCATTTTCTTTGAGTTCTTGTGCAATTCACATGTTACTGATCATAGAGACTAAAATTAAAAGAGGACATGAAATGTTCATAAGTGAATATTTGATATCTGTAAAAAAAAAAAAAAAAACAAAAAAAAAACAAACAAAAAAAAACCACCAAACAAACAAAAACCTTGACTTTTCCAGAGTATAGTATTATTTCTAAGCATGTATTTGGAGTTATACTTAACATATTCTTGTACAAAAACCTCCCACAGCGTATCTTACTAGCTTAAGTCTTGATTCAGCTTTAACTGAAGCTGGAGAACTTTCTTAATGTCTTTGAAAGAAACAGAATCAAGCTCGTTTTTATGTGTAACATTGATATTGTGTTAGTCTGGGGGAATCAAATATTAATTTTCTTGTCATTCCTCTTCTGACAAAAGAAATGGTCTTTACTAGAAAGACTAACATGTGTCTTTGCAATATAACAACTGTCTAGTAATTGGGTGCATTCTGTGTTCTGTTGCTTTGATGGAGGTTATATTAAAATAACAATTTTATCCTCAGAATGAAGGGTGAATAAAATAGGAAGACCATTGATCAGGAGCATATGCTAGAAAGCAGAAGAAAAACCAACCTGTTCCTCTGAATTACAATGAGGGCTTTTATTGTCACTTTAAAAAATTAAAATTAAATCATTGTTAAAGGGGTTCTTTTGAAGTAATCGGTGTTATTTAGATGGTACCTCCTTTGTTTCCCTAAAGTGACTTATACTCAAATTAGGTCATTTTCAGTGTTTTCTGCCAGAGTAAGCTATTTCTTCTTGTCAGCTGTACAGCCGTAGCATTGGGTACCCTGGTATTGGTGAGAAGTATTGTATCTGTATAAAATATCACTGCAGGGCCATTTGATGTGATTCTCTAATAGTCTCTTGTCACGGTAGTGATCTTAACATCTGATTACTTTTAGTCGTCTTCCATTGTGACAACTCTGGGGTTGTGTGGTCTCAAGGATGGAGAAAGCTCAACTTGAATTATTCCTGTCAGTCCTCATGACTTCAGGCAGACAGTCGGGCACATAAGCAGTCAGCGATTTCTGTGCCAAGTACCAGCTTGTTCATTTAGAGCATCTAGCCGAATTAAATCATTGCTACCAGGAGTGCGTCCACTCTATTTTTCTTCCTGCTGCTATACCAATTGCTGTTGGAGTAACAAAAAAAAAATATTTTCTTACTAAAATACTAAAACCTGTGCTTCCTCAGGGACATTCAGAGATTAACTGTAAGAGTCTGCAGAATCTCTGATCGGAAAATTAAGGGGAAGCCAGACAGAGAAACAACTCAGTAAAACAACATTGAAAATCATTAGAAATAGAAAAGGAGCTGAGAGAGCAAAATCATATCCTTCCTCTGGGAGGAGAATGGCACATTTCCTTTTTCCCCTCAGTTGTCTCCAGGAAAGAACTACTAATTCTACTTGGCTTAAAACACACAAACTAAAAGAACATGAAAAGAAGTTATTGGTTAAAGTATTGTTATGGTTTAACACAGAAGGCAGACATTCAGAAGGTGGCTGTGTAGGCCTAGCGCAGAGTCTGAAAAAATAAAAAATTACTTCAAGAAATATTGAACTAGTTAAAGTGGTTTAGTCTAATGCACAGATGAATGAGGGGCGACCATAAATCTGAAACTGCGTAATAGGCTGCTATTAAAATGTGTTGTTGCCGGATCTACATTAGTAGAAGTAGAATGTTATCGGGGGGTGGGGGAGGAAGCTTAAAGCAAATGTCCAAACAGAAAGACAGCAAAGCGCTGGAGTTGGCTGTGGAGACAGCAGGGTTTCCTTTATTATGTCCTTTGAAATAAGCTGAACAAACACTTTTGGGATGGCATATGTCTCTGGAGATGGAGAGCTGATCTAAGCAAAGAACAGCTAAGCATCTGACAGCCGGGCATTTTATCATTAGAGCTATGTTATTTAGAAATGTTTGGTCAGTTCGGTGATAGTCTTTAAAATGGGGAGTGGCTAAAACTTTGAGGGTTCTTACAAGAAGATTCCCGTGTCCTTAATTAGTTCTTGAAATTGTATTTTTTCTAGCATACAAAAAGCATTTTGGCAGCTTTTGTCACATTTTGAGGGGGCACTGGCTAGATACCAGCTGAGAGGACAAGGCCTGCCTGTCCATACATGTTTCAAAGACTTGAATTTGCGTTGCCAGGGAGCTAAAGCAGCTTCTCAGGTGATGGTCACCCCATCCATGTAAAAGGAGGTTATTCTGTTTTGTTTAGTGGATACCAAACAGGAATGAAAATGTTAAATAACTGGGGTTGTTTGGGCTTTGTTCCAGTATCTTTCTTTGGACTGTGTCTAAAGTCATAGATTAGCATCTTCCTCCTCTTGTCTTGCAGTGGGGTGTAGAGACGCTCGGATTTTGTGCAAAGGCATCTAATACACATTGCTCATTCCTTGAGATATTCTGAACTCTATCCAAACACGTAAGATCAGAAAAGGCCTGGAGCCTGCATATCATCTGCAAGGCAAGATTTGGCGGTTCAAATGTTAGAAATTGTTTATGGTTAGCATGTGACAAAGTTGCATTTTGGAAGCTCTTGTTTAATATTTTTCATTTTCAATTTAAGATATATTTATTTTTGTTCCCTTTTTAAGGGAACACGCACTTGAAAAAGAGATGGAGCAGTTCCTTTTTAATCTGAGGTTACAAGAATGTTAATTTAAGTTACCTTCTCCACTTTACTGGCAGATGGGGCTTAGGTAGGTGCAGCAAGGATTAAAATATTGCACTTAATGTTCCCAAAGGAATGCTGTTTAATTCATTCCATTTGTTCCTCCTAAGCTATATTCAAGAGAAATTGAGAATCCATTGTTTGGAGGAGTTAAGGCTCAATCTTTGAGCTGTCTCCAGACCTACATTTCTAGCTGTTCTCTAGAAACATTCTGTGATGTTGGCGATATTGAGAGATGAGAAATTTTGCGTGTTTGAGGGTGGGATGCAGCATACCATCCCGATACAGCTTGTGTGACTGACGGGTGCAACACTGGTGGTGTTTAGTGCAAGTCTTACTGCGGAAGAGGAGGTGTGTTACCATTGCAGCGTTGAACACTGCAAGGCCCCTTTTAATGTTTTATCATCCTTATCAAATGACATATGCATTGCACAGCTCCTTTTGTTAAAGAACATAAGAAACTTTGTTTTTCTTTAAGTTGCTTTGGAGACAAGAGGAAGGGGGAAAAACCATAGTGACAAAACTGTTCTGTGGTGTATGCAGTTACAGCTTTCTTCCCAGCATTGGCTTAATTTATCTGATGAAATCCAGCCAGAGTTTGGTTGCTTTGAGAGCTGTCCCACCGATTTCCATGGCGAGAGAGTGAAGATTGCTCATCTGGGCTATTAAGGGCTCAGCTGACCTCTGCATTTTGCTATTTTGCCTGTGCTTTTTGATTGTAGCCTTATTCTTGGCTGCACGTTCTTGTCTTGTTTCAGAGAGCAGGAGATGAAATCAGTTTACTGCAATCCCAGAACTGCTTTATAGGATTTCGTCTTTGAAACCCCAATGGGAGATGTACCTGAATAGATTTCTTTTAATTTATTTTTTTTCTTTAGACTGCCCCCTCCCAAGAACATCTTTTCTGTAAGACCTCAGTTGCCCATGAGAGCAGTTGTTTGATGTGATTTGTGGCCAAGTGCTACACACCATGAAATGGCAGGTTAAGAATTGTTAGGAAACTTGGAGTAGCTGTAAATACTACTAACCAAGCTCCCTGGAACTAAGTCAAAGCATCTGCATAGGGAATTGGCAGAATTAAAGGGTTGCTGTTAATTTATAATAGCTTTTTCAAGTTTCAATGTGTGGTTTAACTTTGTGACAGTTGTCAATGTTTCTGGCTTTAAAAATTAGTTTATATTTTTTGCATGGTGTCCTGGGATCTTTACACAACCTACATAAATGAGGAAGTTGATCAGTTGTAAGATGTTATGAAATATACAAAATATGCAAACTGACTGCAAGGGGGAAAATGGCAATAAAAGCCTTCAATGTTTTAATAATACAATTATTAAAGTATTTAATAAGTATGTAATAATTATTCAAAACTAACTGACTTAGAAAACTAGTTGTATGGAAATTACTTCCCAGTCATAAATGAGCATATTTTCCCACTGCCACATCTTAAAATAAATAAATAAATAAAACCTGACCAAAAAAAAAAAAAAACACAAAAAAAAAAACCAACCCCAGAAAACACTGTTTTCAGCCAGTATGCTTTAAATTGAAATAAATTATTTGGATGAACTTTTTAAGGGCATAATCACACCCAATTATAACAATTTGGACAACATACAGCACTGAGTCTCTGTTGAAGCATGTAATGTCCCCTCTTGCCCTGTCCAGCAGGAGCATCGTGGATGTGAGCATCCAGGATGGTCACAGCCAGGACATGTACTTCTCTCCCACGTCCTGTCCCTTCACAAAATACGGGTGGTGTCTCCAGGCTCTTGAAGGTAATCTTTGTTCAAGTGTCTGAAGATACTTCTCTTGTCTGACCCAAAAGCAGAACAATTGCCAGAGCAATTCTACGATGTCATGCTGAAAGGGTTTTCCCCTCCTTTTAACCCCGTGTTTCTGATCTTCAGAAATTATCTGTTTGATAAACTTGCCCAACAACAAATTAATTCGCCATGTTGTTGGCCTGACTTACTATATATCCTTTCTATACTTCCAATCTTTTTGTGTCAAATTCAGTTGTACTAGCTCTAGGGGCATAAACCAATTTGATATTATTCTAGAAATATAAATATTTTCTCTTTAGTTGGCTTCTGCTTGAGTAGTTTGGCCAGCTTTTTAGTTAGGCACTGGCTAAAAAAGTTTCTACAGGGAGAAATAATGCTGAACGTAGAACTGGGTGAAATGCAGGTGATTGGTGGGTATCTGAGAGTATTCAGACTGCAGATGTGATTTTTTTTTTTTTTTCTTCCCTCATTTGTGCAATAGAAATGTCCTTATAAGTTTGGCTGCAAAAGCAATCAAAAA
Source organism: Vanellus vanellus (assembly GCF_965231255.1). Classification (NCBI taxonomy): domain Eukaryota; kingdom Metazoa; phylum Chordata; class Aves; order Charadriiformes; family Charadriidae; genus Vanellus; species Vanellus vanellus. Next base: position 13,191,726 of record NC_138921.1, read on the forward strand.
TATTTTTAATATTGTGCTAATGAGCTTGCTTGACAGATAATGCATGTTCAGTTGAAATCCATTTCATCCAGATCTCAGACTTGAATAATGTTTGGTCTAATTTTGTGCTTTAAGATGTGGTGTAAAATAGGTACAAAGTGAATAACGGCTTGGAGAATATTTTGTTGTTGATACTAATTTGTGCAATTCTAAGCTGATTTCGTAGCAAAAACATCTTTGTCTAGTCACTGTCTGTGTGAGACACCTTCCCCTTTCCTTGTTTGTATGGTAGATGGTTTTGGCAGTTTCCCAGAACACATGTGCATGGCTTGCACAGTGTTTGTGTGTGCTCTCTGAAAGGACATGACTGGGCAGGGTAGAGTGAGGCTTGAACTGAAGCTGCTGCCCAGAAATTCTGTGGAAGCTCTGACTTTACCGTGGTGGCCTTCCCTTTCCCCTGAAGGCAAGGAGAGAGGATGGGCAGCACCCAGGCTGCAGGGAGGGAGAAAAGCACAGGAAGGTTGCAGAAGGCTTGTGGGAAAGTCGGCCTCCGATCCTTCATCCTCAGAGGAGAGGGGCCGCAGCTAAGATTCATAGTGGATTGATTTAATTGTTCTCACTGACACATTTACAGGTGCTGCAGGGGAGATGATGCTCTGGTGCTGGTAACTTTTATTTTCTTCCTACACCTATGAGACTAGCCTGCCTCTGATCGTTGGGGTTTTTTCTTCCAAGTAGGTAACCCTAGTGTGATCTTTAAGATGCAAGAGATCAAGATGAAAGAAAACAATTGAGGGGATTAATAGTGACAGCCTTGTTTTGCCTTTTCTAACATCTAGAAACTAGTTCTTAAAAACCACATTTATTTGCAAGGACTGAGTTATGGATGCAGTTTGTTTCTGAAGTCTTTTTCTGTTTAGATCATAGTTACAGGCGTAAAGCCACTGTTAGTAACCACTGTGATAGTTTAGGATTCGGGATATTATGTGTAGGCTATTCTTTCCCCTAGCACTGTCAGTGCTTAGAGTTTCTTTTGGAAAATATATTTCTTTAAGATTAAAAATCCCTTCTGAGCCTTGGTGTACCATGCAGTCTGTGCTCCAGCTGTGGTGAGGGCATGGACTCGGCAGGCTTTATTCTGTCATATTCAGCCGGTAAGTGTATAATCATCACTTAAGAAATTGGATGATTCACTAAAGCTTCTGTCTGAAGTCAGCTTTGAAAACAAGATGATGTCACTTTGAAAATGTAACACAGCTAAAATATCATCAATCCTTAGAAGTGATGGTGCCCCACAGTGATTGCTGTGGACTGTGTAGTCCGTGTTCAAATAGTCCTCTTACGCTGTGGGCAGTGAGGGGGTACCACTGCGGGAGGTATGAGTGTTGCGGTGCCTCTGCTGCGGGGCTGTGGAAAGCACTCACGGCTCTCATGAGCCACTCTTCAGAAGTCATAGAGCAAGAGCCTGGGTGCACAACTCAGTCTATTTCTTATTTAGCCAACCCAGAAACCTCTTTTCAGAATATTTTTGGTCCGTAATTTTTGCTTGTTTGCTGTTGATGGTGATTGCAAAATGATCTGTTCCACTCAACAAAGCACAAGTTGGCACCGTTACCCTCGTTCTTCTTGAGCACTGAATTTAATCTTTGATCTCTGTTATAAAGTAACCAAAAGCTGTTTTGCCCCTTGCACAGAAGGGGATTCCTTGAAAGTCTTTTACACCCTCACTTTACTTCTTTTTACAATCAAATACGTGCTTCTGCAGGGATAAGTCAGTTGATTGTCAGTTAAGGTCACAGATGAAATCAGAAGACTCTCTGTGTGTGTATTTATTTGTCCCCCTCCTCTCCCCCTCCCCCCAATGTTTTACTAAGGTGCAAGAGCACCCAGTCTGGTGTTTTTTATGGGAGTAAAAAGTGTAAAATTAAACACAGGGCTGTGTTATGTTTTGGAATGACAAAAGCGTGTTACTTTCTCTGAGTGTGTGTTCTACCAATTTTGAACTTGTAGAATCAAATTTTTGTCATAAAACTACATACCAAAAAGAGCCCAGTGGAAACTACGAACCTATGTTTTAAGGAGCCTCTGAGGCAGCCATGGGACAGAATTAAGGTCTGTCTTATGCACAGCATGTGGTCCCGTAATTACAGACCGCGGTTGTAATGCCATCACAGATGGTCGTCAGGGAAACGGGAGTCCTGATTCTCTACTTATCTTTGTAACCTAAATACTGTAATTGTTTTTACAAAACTACACAGATAACTGAATTTAGCCTTTACTACAGTAATGACAAAGCTAATGCTCCTCCTGCATCAGCAGCGTTTAACCCATCGTCGTAACCGCTTTATCAGTCTCCCGCCTCCATGGCGTCAGGAGAGGGCTGCTGTGGCCGCCAGCCCCGACAGGCCACATCCTCAGCTGTCCACTGGGAGCGCGCAGAGGCACTACACAAACCTTTCTCGTCGCTCCTGGTGGTACCCCAGGGGCTGTGACAGAGGTCCCTGTGCTGCTCTGTCCCACAGAAACCATTTCGCCCACCGGGGCTTGTGTAATTCCCATCCAGTGTGTGCTGCTGCCTGTCACTCGGGTGTCCCCGCGAGCCCGGCTCTCTAGAATCCTGAGCTGCAGCTGGCATCCCAAAGCTTTCAGAAAGCTTCCCAAGCACGACAGCTTTTTTGCTAAGGAAAATTGAAGTGTAGTAATGTGGAGTTATTAAGGACATACATTTCTGGAAAGTTCTTCTCATGTAGACCCAGCAGCCTCTATTAACCCGCTGTAGGTGGAGCAGCACCGTGCGCCCTGGCTGTAGGAGCATGGCACTGTCTGTGTATGCAGAGAGAGGTGATGATCACACAGTGAAATTCAAGAACTACTAAAAGTATACCTGAGTGATTTTGTGCTTTGAGGCTGCAGGAGGATTGCGTGCTGTCATCATTGCTTTTTCTCATTAGTATATTTTAGAGTTAGAATTTCAATAGGAAACAGAACAATAAACTACAACTTATCATAACAGACTTGGTGACTAGATATCCCTAGGGACCTGGTAAGTCCTGTTTGTGCTTCTCTGGATGCTTCTCCAGGTGCTCCTTTAAATGTCGCAGGAGAGCCCCAGGGCACAGCGTGTGCTTCTCCACAGAAAGCATTGGCTGTGCCTGGTGCGAGGAGCTATTTTTACCTCTGTAGCAGGGAATTCATTTGGGAGTCTGTATCTCCAGCTCTACCAGACAGCTGCGTCTCGGCGGTTCGGCCTGCGGGTGTACGTAAAACTATTGTTGCATTATTGGGAGCAGCTGTAACACTGGCAGTGCAGGAGTCTTTAGGCATGCCTCTCGGCATCGCACAATTAACGAGTTCTAGCTTTATTGGAGCCTGAGCACTTCTGGAGTCAAGGCCTTGTTTATAAGGCTGTTCCGCAAGGAAAATCCATTGGTGTAATCATCTTCCATGTACTCATAACCTGAGCAAGAAAAATCTGTTTGTTTTCTCTTTAAATGAAACATTGTCCTTGTCAATTGTCTGTTCCATGTCATTGGGGCCTGTGCGGGACACCACTCTCCCGTGCCATGGGCCCTGCAGTGGGTAGGGGATCCTGCTCCAGCACGGCTGAGGAAAGGAAATAGCAGCCAGAGCCTTCTCTCGTGTGGGTCCCAGTGCACACACCTCAGCTAAGGCGCCCCGTAGCAACCACGGGGGTGCCGGCGCTGCTGGGCCCAGCTGTGTGTTAGACGCCCTGCTTTGCATTTCTCTTTTGAGACGGTGCATTTTAGTGCTTTATTCCTTGTTCTTGTCCAGGGATGTTGCTAATTCCTGTATCCCTGGAGGTACGTGGAAAGTCCCCAAAAAGACAGAGGGACACACTAGCCCATTTCTCAGAACGCCACTTTTATCTTGTAACAGGATTAGTGACTTAGGCTGTCTGAAATTAATCCTTTAAATGTGTTAACTCCAAACAAATGAGTTCCCTGCACTGCTCTGGCCTAGAGTATAATTAGGCTTTCTATGAACGGAGAAACAGTCATGAAACAGAAAAGCCTTTTGTGGCATTTGCTCGATTGCGTATCAGTTCATTAATAGTAGAATTCGGCTGTTCCTGCTGACCTTGAGTGAGGATTGTTGTGTGTGCAAGATAAGTGACTGTTACTGTTCTACATCTGTTTGCTGACAGGGTGACTGCACCTCAGGATGGCGACTTCAAACCTGGAGAACCAGCTACAGAGTGCCCAGAAGAATCTGTTGTTTCTCCAGCGAGAACATGCCAACACACTGAAAGGGCTGCACGCTGAGATCCGACGCCTGCAGCAGCACTGCACAGGTAGCTGGGAGAGGATGCCGATTTGGTGCTTAATTCTTTCACAGGAATGGAGTAACTGCTTCCTACTTCAGCAGTGAAACCTTGGAAACAAGGCCCACCACCAGGGTATATTTAGGGTGATCAGCACGTATCTCGGGGTGCAACTGTGTGATCATTAAGCAAAGGTTTTTCTTTTATTAAAAAAAAAAAAAGCAGTGTGTCACCTGATAGTTCCAGTTGTTTTACAACTTGCAGTGGATCTCCTATTATTGCTTTGGGTGGGGGGAAGAGTTAGTTATGTTTGTATTGAGTATGCCATTGTAAACACACCAGGTGGGGTACTGGGTAGATGATGTTGTTCTAACAAAACCAACTTTTTTCCTCAGATTTAACCTATGAGCTGACTGTAAAGAGTTCAGACTTGTCAGGTAAGGAACACATCGCATTTGTCTTTTAATGTTCACATTAAGCTTCCTCGTTCCTTTTTCAATGTTTGTATTTTCTCCATTACAAGTAGGTGAGAATACTTTGCACTTGATGTTGGCTTTATAAATTCTAAAGGTATAAGAGTAGTTTTCTCCTTTCCAGACTTACTGTTATTTATGAAGTAAATGTCACAAGTTCTTAACAAGGTCACATAGGAAATATTTGAAAGAGCCAGGAATAGTGTAGAACTGCTGACTCCTCTCTCTCACTAGACAATCAGTTCCCTGCATGCTGTATAGGAACAGGGAACATGAATTTTAGGGGCAGAAGACTGAGACTATTATTAAAACTTAGCTGCTACTGTAACTACACCACAAAGCTTTTACTTATTTTTAGGCATATGCTAGATTCCAGTTATTTTAGCTGTATTAGGTTATCAACAGGTGAAGCACAGGAATAAAATATTCCCTGGGAGTAACCTCCCGAATGAGGGACAGTGTGGGACAGGATGTGGAATGCAGATAAGAGAACATGGGCAAATTTAGCAAAGCAACTGAGCAGCTTTGCATGTGCTCAGCATTGTTTCTTGATACTGCAATGTTGCTCAGATGCTTCTCATCACAGGGTTTTCAGAGTAGGTGATTGACCAGTGATGCCACTGTGGTGGCGCTGTGCCACACAGAGACACTGCCCAGTGTGGAGGGGACAATACCAAACACTTTATAGTTGATGGACCTGTGACATAGGGTGCTTGTTATTGGAGAAATTCAGGCTGCTGGTCTCTGCTGAGCAGCTGGGAAGCTGTCCAGCTGCAGTAACCAAGGGAAGAGTGACAAAATTGCCCCACAAGTCTTACAGCATGAGGGCAGCAGTGCCGAGACATGTCAGCCTGCCTGTTCCCAAAAGTGTGCCCTCACCAGTGCAAGAGCTCCTAGTGATACAGGGTGATGTGTCACACTCTTGTGAAGAGAAGGCAGCCAGGCTGGGACACCTAATCCCCACAGAGACCTCTGCAGCAGCAAAGCCTTGGTGAAGAGGCACACCTCTGCCTTTGAGTCACAGGCTTCAGCTGCCTATGGAGGGGTGAAGCGGAAGCCTGGCATATCTTCCTGGTGAACTCTGACAGCTGCTCCATCGCTCTTTCCAGCCAGTCTGGCATTTGCAGCAGGAGAACTTCCTCTCAGTAACCAGAGGATTTGCAAAATGGCTCCAATTTTGAGCAAGTTCAGCAAGCATGGTTTCTGTAATCCCTGTTCCCCAGAACATGCAAAGCAGCTCTACTTAGTATCATCACTATTAACCCATGGTGACTGGCACTAGCTCGTCATCATTTCCTTAAAAGCTGTCGTGGTGCTTCCGACGTTGAAGTAGTTTTAAGAGTATTAGCTGAAGTCTTTGGGATTTCTCTTGCAGCTTTGGGATGGCAAAAGGAACCCTATAGCACTGTTTTCCTTAGAGGCTATTGTTAACTTGGAACATTTCTGCTTTTCCTATTCTTCTAGGAAATGGTAGTTCAAGAAGTGATGAACTCAAAAGAAAGTGTGAAGATCTTGAAGCTCAGCTGAAAGCCAAAGAGGCTGAAAATAATGAATTATTGAAAGAACTTGAACAAAAGAATGCGATGATAATGGTGCTGGAAAACACTATTAAAGAAAGAGAAAAGAAGTATTTGGAAGAGTTAAAAATGAAAAGCCATAAGCTTAATATGCTGTCAAGTGAACTAGAGCAGAGAGCGAGCACTATTGCTTATTTAACTTCTCAACTGCACGCTACTAAGAAGAAGCTGATGAGTTCAAGTGGGACTTCAGAGGGGACCCCTTCTGGCAGTCCTGTGTTGTCCAGCTATAAGCCGTCCCCTCCCAAAGATAAACTGCCGGAGACTCCACGGCGTAGAATGAAGAAGAGTCTGTCAACACCACTCAACCCCGAGTTTGAAGAGGCATACAGAATAGGATCGGATAGTCGGAAGCTGCTGTTAAGAGAGCCTGTGGATGCCATGCCTGATCCCACTCCGTTTCTGTTGGCCAGGGAAACAGCAGAGGTACATCTTATTAAGGAGAGGCCGTTAGTTATTCCACCTATTGCTTCAGATCGTGCATCTGGTGAATCGCACAGCCCGGCCCGAGAGAAGCCTCACAAGGCACACATTGGGGTGGCGCATCGCATCCACCATGTTGCACCATCCCAGCCTCAGCCGGAGGTTGAAACGCTGGCAGTGGATCAGGTCCATGGAAGCAAAGTGGTCAGAAAGCACTCAGGGACAGACAGAACTGTTTGAGTAAAATCACTGAAACGCTCTACTCTGTTGCTGTTTATGCACTGTGATGCTGTAGGATAAATAGCACCTGCAGTAAAGTTTCTTTTGATGCCCCATGCATGCCAAACTTCTTCCAGATACATCATTAATAGATTATGCTCCTCTAATGAAACCTAATACGACTGCGTTCATATGGCAAGGTATATAATTACTAAATGCTGTGGCCAAATCAGGGGTACCTGACTGCTTGCTTCTGAGCACTGCTCCATTTATTGTAACTACACGTGTGGACAAAGGCACAGGCTGCAGGCTGCGTTATTAATCAATATTAGTGAAAATGAACTTAACTATAAACCTGCAGCAATATGTATTGGCTGTTAACATAGCAGTGGTTCTTTTGTCTTCACTGTGTATGTAAGCACTTCATACACAAACACTAACCTCCACGACAAAGCCTTTCTCACTGTAGCATTGAAAATAATGCAGATGTATGTACACTGTAAAATGAACTGAGGACATCTTTTCCTTCACATGCATATGCTCTCGATTGCAAATTGTGTTCATAGTTTCTCAAAATCCTGAGAGTCCCAGAAAGTATTACTTGATTAATCCTAAACACTTTGGTTTGTGGCTTTAAGTAAAAAAAAGGGGGGGGGGAATATAAAGCACTCTTCAAAAGGGTTAATGATCCTCATAGAAAGAGTATGAGCACTGGGTTCTTTAGTTTTGTCTTGAATTGAATGGCTCCGTTACATTTTACACTAGTCAGTACACTGCACTTGAAGCACCTTCGATACTGGCTCAGAGCTCCTTTTCCAGGGAGAAAACATAACTGGCTATCCAATATGGAAATGGTTCTTTATGCTCTAACCTGCACTTTTTTTTTATTGTAAAGGGATTATTTTTATTTCCTGAAAACCTTAGACTTATACTGGGCATCATCAGACAGTGCTGGCTTTTACCAGCTTAGAAGTCTGAGCTGTCCCTCTAAAATGTACGTATTTAGTTTTAAATTTAACTCATGTAACCAGTTTATACCAGAGGAGAACTCGGCATCCTTGATGGATTGGGACAGACTTGCCTTGCACTTGCCCTGGTTCCCCTATTCCTTTCTAGTGAGCAGCAGGTAGATCCTCCATCTGTTAGACTACTTGATTTTTTTTTATTATTATTATTTTTTTCCTAGGAAAGAAAGACATACTGAGAGCTGTGAGAATATGTAATTTTGGGAAAGGAGCACAAACTTGACCATTTTTCTTAAATTCTGATCTGTACCTCCAGCTCACCTCTGCTTCACTCTTGTCTGCAGCCTCTGAGTAGGACCAGCAAGAAACAATGGCTCCCAAATGCTGCTAAGCTTATGATGTGCCTTCAAAAACTTGGAACGCGTAATCTTTGTGAAAGCTGATGAAGGATCCCTGCCTGCCCTCTTTCCTTTCCTGTGCCAGCTGTAGTCTGCCCCTCTTAAGCTTTTCCTGCAGCTGTGTGCTGGTGTGCGTCTCCCTCTAGAGCCTTGGGTCACTACCTGTCCGCTTCCCCCACAAAGGCCCTGGCAGGACGACAAAAGCTGTTCTTCCAAACTGTGGCACTGCTCCGTGTCCGTGCAGCATGACGGCTTACAGCAGGGGTGGGCCCAGTCAGAAAGGGCCGGAACATCTACAAGCCCCAAGGCTTCCTGTGCCCTACCCCGTGCACCCTCACGACTCAGTCACTTGCTGTTCTGAAGCCCGAGAAACACTCCTCAGTGTTACGCCTTGCTGTTGCATGGTAGGATTTGTTTCATGACTGGTGGGGAGGGATAGGGAAAAGCTGTGTTCCTGGAAAATGGTTGGTTAAAGAAAGTTGGTTATTCTGTGGTTTACTATTTTTCAGTGTATTGCATTAAACAGCAGTGGGTTTGGTTTTTTTGGTGGTTGTTGCCATATTTTTATGGCGATCTATTGTACGACTGATCTACCCCGCCACTTGTTCAAGGATGAGAGAAGGCACCGCTTCTAAGCACAGCAGAAGTGATGCTTTGGGCAATTAAAAACATTTCTTACAACTATACAGGCAAACCTTAGTCTTTGTGTGTGCGAGACTAACTTATTACCTCTTTCATATATATATATATATATATACACACACCAGCTTGGAGTCTTTCTGAAAGGAAGTACAAATTATGAAAAACACTTTCCTCTTCAAATGTGTTTATTAATAGTATTGGCTTCATTGTATTGTACTATTTAAAGTCAGGCATGCCTAAGCGAACGCTATCCCACCTGCGGTGTGAATCTTTGCCTAGTCTGAGTCCTGCCCCCCTCGCCCCTGCCAAAGGGTTGGATTCAGTGGGGGAAAACCAACTGCCAGCTTCAAACTGTCAGTCTGCATTCAAGGTGAGACAAACACCTTGAAGGACCCAATGGGAAATGTGCTTTGTAGTGTAAAGATCAGCTTCAAAAACAAGGCCAACGCCCATCGCATTCCTTCTCAGGGAGGTTGTGTACACTGGTGTCCGGAGGGTATTCTGAAAGAGTGTGGAGGAAAGAAGGACACTGAGCAGTGCTTGAAGAACTACATGAAACTGGAAACAGGAAGGGCCTCTAGGAGAGATGACTGCCTTCAGAGATTTGTTTTGTTGAAAGTGTTAAATATCTGATAGCCAGAAAATGTAAACATCCTTTATGTCATTAACTGGTAATAGGAAATAATTAAGAGAGTAGTGGGAGTATAAGAGCGTCCCAAGGTGCCTGTCCCATTCTGCCTGAATGGAAAAGAGGCAACAAATGTATTAACCCCGTTGAGTGTAACCCTTAGAAAAGAAAAACTTCAGTGATGGCTAATGTAAGGAGAAGTGTTAAACTACGTACTTTATATACTGGTGGTAATGATAAAATACTGCCGCTTGTGCTAAGCAGGAAGGGACTACCAGTGACTGAGATGTGAAAATAGAAGGAAGGTCACTAGCTAATTGGCCATTGGGTCCCCGAGGGAGCAGTACCTGGAGTTTGAGCCTGTGTGCTTCGATGGGGATTATCTTCAGAATGGGTAACTCCACCACCAACACTCCGGGCTTGCTTTTGGTGAGGCAGCTGTGCTCTATGTCCCAGTCTGCTCCTTCCAGAAACAGACCAGAAACAAAGCAGCCTGCGCAGGCAGAAGATGCAACACCTTGTGTGAACTGAGCTACTAAAAAATCCCTTTAAGACAACTCTTCCTGCAACAGCCATTCCTTGGCACTTACAGTCGTGACAAAACTCACTACATTTCAAACTGCAGCTACACACAGGTATACTTATCTGTGGGGTTTGTTTTTATAATACAGCTGTGACCTACTGTGTTTAATTTTTTTTTCAAATTAAAATTGTCTCAGTTGCACTACATATGATAAACATCATTAGGAATAAACACTGATTTGCTTGCAGTTTTCTTCCCCACAGTGGGTACCATCCTCGAATTACTTGCCCAAGTAATAGCCAAATTATGAGAGAGCTTTTTAATTCCTGTGGGACCACTCGTTAGACCATTCGGACAGAAGGGGAAGGATTGGGATAGAGTTGTGTTCTGGTACAAATACCAAGTATTTTGATGAAATGCTAGTAAATAAAGAGCAGTCTAGGTAAGCCCCTGAGGTAGACTCTTATTTTTAACTGAAAGTTAGATTTAGGAAAAACAATCAGATTTTTTTTCCTCCTCTGTTCCCAATCAGCTCTAGTACTCGAGAGCATTGCTTAGCTGTCCCCTTTACACAGTTTGTTATATTTAGTAATTAAAGCATTGCTAGTCATAGAGATTTCATAAAGATATATTTACACAATAAATCATACCTATTTGTCATAGAGATTTCATAAAGATATATTTACACAATAAATCATACCTATTTGTATTTACTACTTGTTTAAATACATTTCAATATACTATTTGTGGTGTAAATAGATCTTTATAAACCTGCTAGGATTGGTAATATTCTAGCCATTAAGAAAAAAAAATATATATAAGAGAGGGAGAGCAAGGGAGAGGTGCAAGTTAAAGTCCATGCGTGTGGGTGAGAAGAGCTGAATAAAGATCACGTTTGTGCATGCAGAGGCTCAGCAGAAACCAGAACCCAGCTACTTCCCAGCCTGAAACCACGTGGAGTGTGAAATGCAAACACAAGGGTACTCTCTGTGGAGGTAATTTACAAGAATGCCAGGCAATTTCTCTCTCTCACCAGTTCACTACTTTATTATTTTTGCCAAATAATCATAAAAACACCCACCTTGAGTAGACCCTTCAGTGATGTCTTCTGCAGTCCTGTATGTGGTTACCTCTGTGTAGAGGGTGGAGTGATCCAGGGGCCACTTGTTCTTCCTGCAGGTGGCTTGGACAAGAGCCGTCAGGTAAGATTCTGGGACGTGCAGGCCTGAGAGCCACATCACCTTTGGCTCATGCTCGTTAACCTGCAATCACAAAGGACAAGCTGCAGCACCTGGTTCTCCCACCACAGCTGGTACCCAGCCCAGAGGCCAACGCTCTCAAAGACTAGCCAGTGGCTAGTCTGTCTTGTATCCATAGTTGTGCAATTATCGTTCCAGGTAGTGACTGGCATTAGTTCAAGTAACTTGTCAAAAGCAGTGTGTGATCAGTGACTCCTGCACCAATTTGCACAGCATATCATGCAGATTAACAAACCAAAAAGCTTTCTGGAAGCACACTCTTACCCAGCTGGTGTACTGGTCATACCGCGCTCTAAAGAAAATAATCCAATTTGCAAGTGTTTTGAGTGTGTCGGGGGCAAGCCGCCGCCAGATTCCAGGAATCTGTCCATTAAAGAGAGCCCGAGCCACATCGTCCAGTTCACTGCTCATTCCAACTTCCCCAGCCAAGGCCTGGAAAGACGGTGAGAGTCTGAGTGCCAGCCTGGGGCAGGTAAACCTGACTGATTTCCTCTAGTAGCTGCATCCTTACTTACACGCTGCAGTTCAGCCAATGACTTTGCCATTCGAATGATCAGCTTATTAAAACGTTCCAGTTCCTGCAACAGCACCACAGTCGTAGGGGATATCTCTGGTCCAAAACTTTTCCGTATCTGGTCAAGATCGAATACTTGTGGTATTTTGTTTTCTATATCCTTAGCAACATTTGCAATATATTCATCTCGACTAATTCCTGTACCAGTTTCACCTGCAACCGGAATGGTTTAGTAAGACTAAATCTCCATAGGTTACCCCCTTCAATTATTAATTCGCTGACTCACCTTTTGGCAACAAAGTCTCCCACTCTGCAGCACTGACATTCGCACCAGGCGCTCCCTGCGTGCCTCAAACTGCCTCTGGGCACGTGCTGAACTACCCCCATGCTGGCAGGGCTAAGCCGTTCAGCTCTCCCCTCCCCTCCCAGGCCCCACTGTTCCGCTGCCGCAGCTCCCAAAGGCCATGACACAATCCAGCTCTGCCCCCCAGGATCAGGCACCTCCCCACGCAGGGTGCAGGTAGCATCGTGCCAGGACGCAGTACCCTGAGGCGGGCTGTGGCACGGCTGGTATCACAGTCCCTGTGGCAAGGCGCTCCCCACCTCATTATTTATTTACACAAACAATTTGAAGTAATGGAGAACACACCTGTTTGAGGCTGCAGCTCAAGCAGATGAGACCATATATCGCGAACTGCTTGTGTATAATAGCCAATCTCCGCATTTGCATGAAGGCCAAATACCTCTGGAGTATTAGCAAGTGGCAGAGATTCTATCGCCTCTGCAATACAAAAACACACTTCCTAAAGATGTGATATACTAAACCACAGCTACCAGGCAGAAAATAATACTGCAGAGAATTCCATGAGCAATTTTTGTTATTGGTTTGCTTGCAAAAAAATCAAATGCTGTAGCTGGTGTTGAAACACTGCAAGGATCAAATAAACTTTTTTCAAGCATGAAATACACATACCACCACCCCCAATGGAAATGTATCACTTAATAATTACAAAATTAACATGCCCTTTACATAGGGATTTTAATTTTTTTTAAAGAAATGAGGAGCTGGCTGGTAAGCTCACATTTCAAAGGGCTGCAAGAACAGCATTATCAGTGGATTATACTATTGCAATAGGTACACACACACTGCCTGAACTTCCTTTCAACTTCTCATATCCAGCAATGGACATACAGAGAGCATGTATACTGTAAGTAGCCTTTTTTTTTTTAAAAATGCTTATTTGTGTGGCAGGAAAAGCATTTCTTACCAACAAAGTCATCTTTTACAGTCCCTTGTGGAATTTTATAATCAACCTTGTCGTTTTTATAAAAATGAAATGCTTGGAATGTGTCAAATATGAAATCACCAAGGTACTCATCCATATAGACGGTCAGAATGCGACGATCAAAGCTATCAATTGCGCGCCCACCATACATGACCTAGAAATTAGTTACATCAATATTATAGCACTGGCTTTCAGGGCAGCAAATACAGTTAAAAATCACTGAAAGGTCCAAAACACTCTTCACTTGTGCAGTGACTGCATGGTATAACACTGTCTCCCTTGAGGGATACCAAGTACATCTTCTCTATGCCCCTCTCAAGAGGGAACAAGCAGGAAGTATCTGGACTTAGACTGAAGATAGCTGCTGTGGTCTACTCCTCACAACCAGTCTCAGTAATTTATGTGCAATGGTACCTTCCTCAGGTACCAGCTCATGCTCAGCTGTGATTAAGTGCCACAATTACTAATCAGGCTGAGTTGGTGGTGTTCAGCCTGGAGAAGAGAAGGCTCCAGGGAGACCTTATTGTGGCCTTCCAGTACCTAAGGGGCTACAGGAGAGTTGGGGAGGGACTTTTTACAAGGGCATGGAGTGATAGGACGAGGGGGGACGGCTTCAAACTGGAAGAGGGGAGATTTAGATTAGATATTAGGAAGACATTTTTCACTGTGAGGGTGGTGAGGCACTGGAACAGGCTGCCCAGAGAAGCTGTGGCTGCCCCAGCCCTGGAGGTGTTCAAGGCCAGGTTGGACGGGGCTTGGAGCAACCTGGGCTGGTGGGAGCTGTTCCTGCCCATGGCAGGGGGGTGGAACTGGATGATCTTGAAGATCCCCTCCAACCTAAACCATTCTATGATTCTATAAAAATAACGGTTCCCTGTAGGATTTCATGTCACAGCAGCTACACAGAACTGGCCGCTACTACACAGCACATATCACGTATAGCACTGCAAAAGCTTTAGAAATCGGTTTGTAGAGCTCACATCGGTAATGCTCCACTGTACTAATAATACTGTAAAGTTGTGCTGTTCAGTACCTTTCATCAGAGGATCCCAAGGGCACTCTCACTCAAAATTAATTAAGCACCATAACTCCCCTGTTGTGCAGTTACACACAATAGCCCTATTTCATTGAGACAATGAGATTAAGTGACTTGCTCAGGGCTACACAGGAGTTTCAAGACTGCCCAGGAGAGATTCTCTGCCAGCTTTACCTGCTGATACAGCCCCTGCAGAAAGGAAGCTTCATTTATCTGAATTCTTTTACCATCAAGTGTTCCTGAGTGACATTGTAGGCACTCACCTCACCAATAAGATACTTGAGACTGCTCCAGGGGATTTTATCATCATTTTGTTGGAAAGCTTTTGTCAAGTATGTGTTAAGAATTTCCATGCAGACCTAATAAAGTTGTTGGAACATGTGAGATAAGGACATTCATAAATCAGCTATACATATCCATAGATTCTATTTTAACGTAGTTCTTGTTTGAAAACTAACAATCATTTATTTCTCAAATAACTAAAAAGGTAAGTATAAATGCTCTTAAGAAAATAAACCCATGAGAGAGGCAATATAAACATGAACGATTGGGAATTTGATTAATTTTTAGTGGCCAAAATTGACATTATAGAAGATTGGGAGTCTACATGAGTCCACAGCAGCACAAAAAAATGAGGCAAAATGTTATTGTGAGAAAGGACTAAAGCTGGATAGATTATATGTTTTCAAAAGTAATGTGAGCAACACAAGAATATAAGAGCCATTGTGATTATTTTCTTACCTGGAAATCAGATTCATTAAAATCATATGGTACGTTCCAGCCAACCTTCCCAAACTTCCTTCTCTCCTGAACCACAGCATGGAAAAATGCCAAGACATAGACCAAGGATTTAAAGGCAGGATGTGGGCACTGCTCTAAGGCTTCTTGGGGAATTTTGAAGTAGGTGGCTCTCATATTCAGTTTCAGACCATTAGGTGGTTCTGTCACAACCTACCAAAATAATTAGGGAATCCATCAATTACTGGGTAGCCTCAGGAAAATAAGCCGTAAATGTATCATGCTCTATAAGTAAGCCATACAATGCAAGCTTGAAAATTTTGAACAGCTTTCCAAATTCATATCATATGTATTTTTTTCTTAAGTAAAGACAGAAAATAGACCTTTTAAGTTCATCAAGGTAAACACACATATGTAAAGAAAAACTTGATACTGTTTTAGAAATAGTCATGTTATTGGAAAGACATTAATATTTATCATACTTGAAGGTCTAATTTACTGAAATATTACCAGCACTTAACATATTTTGGTGTGTCCTACATATCACTACAGTAAGATGGCTTAACAGTCTTTAATATGGCTTTACTGATGATCAAACTGAGGCAGAGCCAGCTTCCTGGCAGCTTTTTCAAAGTGCTCTAAAGCCTTCTCACTGCTCATGGCTAGACCTAGAAAGTGCCTATTTGCAGTCTTTCAAAGATACGTTCACGCTCACTTCTCTGCACTGCAGCACTAAGCACTGCTGGAGGTGAATACTCCAGAGCTGTCATTGATACACTAGAGCACATATTGGGTGGATCTGTCATGCCACTGCTTTCAAATCTATGAAATAAAATGATGATGTTTACAGCACTGGTTCACCACAACACAAGTAAAGCAGCCATAGAAAAGAACATTAGAACAGCATCATGGCTTGTGCCTTCAAAATAATCAGCTCAGCTTGCTTGTGATAAATGCTGCAGCCTGAAGTGGCAGCTGGAAACCATTATCCTATTACAACGTCTGCTCCACTGGCACTATTACCAGGCGAGGCAGAGTCCTCAGTTCTGCACTTCAGCATCAGGACTGACAGGACTATTTCTGTCTCTCTGGATATTCCTCACTTGCGGCGGCAGTTGAATCTAAAGAGCATTTGTCACATTTCCAGGTTTACTCACAAACCTCTACTCTGAAACAACTGCTTCAGAAAAAAACTGCTGAAGAGCTTTCACCCAAAGGAAAAATCACCATACGATAAACAGGATAATGAAATAAGAATTTGGCCTATAAAGACAAAAAGCTAGTAAGTACAGGCCAAGTCAACGTGCTCCATTCAGGCCATGCTTCCCCCAAAGCCAGTCTGTTTTGCTGAATAAGAGTGGCAGGACATGCCCTCCTGACTGGGGTTTCCCCACTGCACGCTACCTTTAAGGACTTCTGCAGTATTCCAATTGGGAAGCCCCTGGTTGGGTCAGTAGTCAGCCAGAGGCGAAAGTCTGGATGAGGCTTTGTAATTTCCTCCAGGGCCTTTTCCAGATTGATAAGCCACCTCACCAAAAGGTGACAGTTCTGCAACATTAGCCACTCTCCACGAACCACCACATTCTCCAGCATCTGCAAAGCAATCTTAAGAGACAGAAAGAAGTGTCTGTGAGCAACACTCCCTTTATCCTGTACGCAGACTGACTCTGACGGGTTAGTGCAATGGATTTCTTCCTGCTAGCCACCACACTCGGCCTTTTAGTTAGTTTTAGTAGACTTACTGGAATGCTCCTTGCTGAGAACAGACCTTTTCCAATACCACAAGAAGTTGCTCTGAGATGCTTTTTTTTATTCCATTAATTCCTTTTGAAACTAAAAGTCATGCAGAGCATTGAAGTATTTCAAAACAGTACAGGAGTGTGCATGGCCCAGAATAGGATGAAGATCAGAGCCGAGAAAGTGATGGTCTAAATGAATCTAACGTGAGTTCTCCCCCTGACTGAATTCACAGCAAATTCAGTCAGCTGCTAAGCTTTGGAGCCTGCCTTAGTGTCCATAACAAAAAGGAAAGCTACAGAAAAGACAGAAAGAGGAGCAGGGTATCTTTTTGGTAACAAACACTATGACTTCCAATCAACTCACGTTCATACACAGAGACACAGTGTCACTGATTAACCTTTGAAAGGCTGCAGAGTAATATCTTGTCAGCTCAACTATTTTTTAACAGATGACAATATCATTCTGATTCTGAATCAGCAAAATGCCCCCTTTCACACTACAGGAAAGCATTATTCCCAGGCTGACAAATTGTGTGCTATATCCGAACAACAAAGTAACTCCCTTTAAAATGGCGCAGGCCTTTGGAAAGGAAATTTGAGCAGGCCCACAACATTAGGAGAACGATTTGCAATTCACACACTAACTTGATGCACACAGCAAGTCCCTACCCTCCCACCACAGTTACCTTTTCTTGGCCTTGTCCCATGGCTAGGAATTTGAGTCTATCCCCTCCAAAGCCTGTCCTCTCAGCCAGTTTCATGAGGTCACTGACGGGATCAGAGCCAGGACTTAAGATAAAAACAACCGGTGAGTAAGGACTGCTCTGCTCAAAGATAGCTTCAAAGCTGATCACAGGGGGCTGCACATACCTGGTAGGAAAAGAAGCACAATAAACTGCTAATTTATACAAGAGCAGCCATCTTGTGTAAAAGCTGACTTTTACACAAACATTAAAGCTCAATTCAGACTGCACGTGGAAATGATACAGAGACAAATCACGCTGTTTTTTAGGCAAATTACAAAGTCTTTACATAGTTGATTACAACTTCAGTTCTGTGAGAAACACCTGAATGGTGTGATTCGGATTTGAAAGAAGAGAGTGACTTACTTCTCACTCATTGTCAGAGTAACATAGTCCATTACTGCCCGATATAGCCGGTCCACTCGGAAACACCGTAAAAGTAGGAGTTTCTGAAAGTTCGTGAGATTGTTCTGGTAGTGCATGGGGAATGGCATCTGCTCCAGAGCATCCGTATCATACCACTGGCAAGAAAAGATGGGAGACAACACAAATAGATCAAATGGCTCTATCGATGAAATTACTAGGAAAGCAGACAAAAGCAATTTGATTAAGAAGGGGCCAAGAGACACAAGGAGAACAAAGAATAAAGTCAATCAGCTGCAAAGAAATATTAAAAGATTCAGTGAACGTAAAAAATTTGGCTTTTTCAGAATAAAGTATTCAAGTCCAGAAACACATTTGTACTTTCAATTTTATGTCAAGTAACTCTGAAGATACAGAAAATAGCATCTCAAGCAAAAAGTATTAACAGATTGTTTACAGAAAGACTTCTTCTAAAGTAAGAAGACATGGAATGAAACTAAAGGCAGAACAAAGGAAAGTCTGTGTTTGTAACTAGCCTATAGAACTCACTGCCACAAGAAGATCAAAGTACAGTTTAGCAGTACAAAAATAACAGTTGACTGTTGAAATCAACAGCAAAAATTCCACTGACTTCAACAGGGCAAATAACTCATCTAAGGCGTTTGATCAGAAAATAAAAAATCTACAGTATACAGGGAAGATTTTTTGGGTTTGTTTTTTAAATAATAAGAGCCTTAATTCTTCTGGAAATAAGCCAATCACTAACTGAGGTCAAGAAGAAAAGCAAGACCTTGAAAGGAAAAGCCAGTGGTGACATGCCTCCTGCCGAGTGCTATGGCATATTGCATCATACTTGAATGTTTAATACCAGAAGAAAAACAAAGAAAGAGAACAGGATTGCAGAAAAGCACGTACATTTTTCCATACATCTGGATTTTTTTCCACATCATCTGGAAGAGATTCAAATTTCTCAGGAAATAGTTCAGACAAGCGAATTAGGTCTTCCCAGCCTTGATCTGGAAGCCAAGCATACGGTTTCTTTCGTGCACTCTTCTCCAGGGAAATATTGCCTAGTCACATTCAGAAACCAGAGTAAATGCCCATGTCATAAATTCTCCAACACATGACCACACATACAGTCCCACTGCACAGAAGAACCAACTGGAAATTTGTTTCTGGAAGCACTGTAAGATTAAACTGGTCTGCTGAAGAAAAGATGGCATTTTACAAGTGCTTGCAAAAGCCAGAGTTTTATCTTTGCAAACATTTCTAAAATTATTTATACACAGTCAGAAAAGAATGAAAGATTATTTTCTCAGGTAACATCCTAACAACTAGCTAATGTGAGATTTGCCAACAGCTGCAGAGAAAGATTAGCATCTTTGCTGTTTAACAAAGTGAAAAAAATAGTAATAGAAGAATCCACAATTTCTGTAAACCAACACAGTTTAGCTGTCTTCAGTGGTTTCTCTAGGTGCTAGCTTTACAGCAAATCATATCTAGTCTTCAAAAGATCTTTTAGCTATTGCTACATATAGCTATATATTTATATATAAATAATCACTTTACCTTTCAAAAAGAACTCAAGTTCTTCTTGTGGAACTCTGCCATCAGCTTGTTCTATCCTGACAGTCATATTAAAGGAGAATAGTAACTTGTGCTTCTCAAACAAGCCTACATTAAAAGGACAATAGTTTCAAAAATCAGCTGCTAAAACTTGTGGAACTGGAGCAATCTTTAAATCCAAACCCTGCATCTGGTCACCCCACAAAGATCAGGGTGAACGAAGTTGGGGCTTTGAATCATGCTTACACTGTCAAAACAGCATCTGTGAACTACATCCAGGGATGTGAGATCCGTAGCTGCAATTTACCATTTGTAACGGTATTAAGAAAAGCATTTCTTTAAAAGTTACATTGGTAATATGCATAGTTTCTTCAAACAGAAACAGCAGGGAGTAAAGTGTAAACAGGGAACCAATGCTGAGAACTGAACATTAGTGAATTCACTGTTTGGTAACTTGCCTTTAACGTAAACCAACTGAAGTCATGGCTTTTAACAAGCATTTGTACAACACAGTATCAGCCCAGCACTAAATTGCACTAACCTGTGCAGCCATAGTTATAAGTGTTGAAAGTCAGTGTATCCATGATGTTCCTTAACCTCTTTGGAAGAATAGGACTGGGCATGGATTTCCGAAGAGAAAGTCCAAAAACCTCTAAGAAGGAGACCAGTGAGTACTGATACATAATGTTGACAAGTGCCATTTCAGACAAAACGGAGAATAAAATGGCCCCTCTCCTGGCAGCTGGTCTGTAGCCATCTCGAAGACGATCAATATCCACTGCTGTCATCTCAGCCAGCTTCAGTTTTTCAATCACCTAGCCGTACATTGATTTTATACACATGTAATTACTGCGCTGATCCATAGTATGTATATTCTATCACAATAAGCAGAGCTATTCAGTGCTTGCCTGTCTATGTTGACTCTATAGGGAATCTGGGCAGGTAACCCTAAAGAAGTAGTATGAATTGTAAAAATCAAAAGTTAGAGAAAATCAATCCCACCCTATATATTTATGAAAAGTAAAGGCAAAGATTTACACAGAATCATGGAAACTGTGGGAAAAGTCCTCTGGGGATCTTTAGTTCAACTTTCTGTCCGAAGCTGGACTATGACCACCACTAGATCAGGTCAGCTGTAGCTTTGTCCAACTACAGCCTGAAAGCCTCCAAGAAAGGAGATTCTACATCCTCTCTGAGGAACAAGTATCTTAATTTTTCATTTCAGATCTGATACAATACAAGACAAAGGTTGTTTCAGAGCTGAAAGAAATATATCAAGTACTCTTTGCTTTAGAACGGTAAACAACCATTACTTTGGTCCTGATAAGGACTTTCCTGAAGATAGGATTTGATCCTCTGATGCAATAAAATACTGCCCAATATTGAAAGATGCAACACACTCACAAGAAGACTTTCCATTTCCTTTCAAACTAATCCCTAGCTTCAAGGGTGAAAGATAAAGCACAATATAAAAGCAAAGATGATGTTCTATTAGTAGATATCCAGCCCAGAGCTGGTACCTCAGTAGCTTTGTATTTTGTCTCTTCCAGGGTTTGCACCAAGTCCAAGTTGTCCAACATGTTTCCTGTGGAAGATGTCAGTTCCCGAAGGAGAGAGTCTTCCAGATCTTTCAGCAAGTTTCTGTTGTCGCTTGTCTCCTGAATGAGATGTTCTCTCTGTTCTTCCAATTCCCTTCTTTCAAAACCCGTGATGACACTGAGCAACTGATCCTCTAGGCCCTTTAGGGTAACTACAGATACAGCACATGTACACAGCACACAGTCTTTTTTTTTAAATACAAGGAGAGCTTTTACAAAACTTATTTAATCTCAATCATGTCATAAAAATGCAGCGATATAAGAGTGATTTGGTTAATAACTGTATCTTAATTCTACCCAAGCATCCCAACCTGACAAGTGCAAGAAGAGATACTTAGCTCTGTTTCAGATGAGAAGAGAGAAGTGAGAAGGATTTTCTGTTAAATCAGATGCTAAGTATATGGGAAGCTATGAATTTTTTAGAGTTTCATTGCTATTTCAGACAAACACCCAGGCCCTAATCTTGCACTACAGCATAATCACTACTTTGTTACTAAACACATACTTTTGCTTACCTGTATAATTGATAACCATAGCTTTGCCAAACACAGAGGGAGAATACTTTGGGTTCGATAATTTGGTGTTCAGGTACAATCTAAAATTATTGTCATAGTCAACCTCTTTGTCACCCAGGACAATGAATGTTCGCCCCTGTGCAACTTTGATATTCTTCTGTAAGACATTGTCTATCACAGGATCAATGTATTCATCAACACCATGCAACAAGAAAGGGCTTCCATACTTTATGGCCAGTTCTAGTTGTTTAAGGAAATCTGGGTCATTAAAGGAAGCCATCTGCAAGAGAATAATGGGAAGATATGAAAAGAGAACTGATATTCAGTTTGCTGACCATTATTATTTTACAATAGTTGCCAGCACTAATGAAGTTTGCTCTGTGTTGCTTTTTGTCTTTCTTCTTACAGATCATGTAAACTGCATTGGTACAAAACAGTAGAAGTGTTGGGTTTTTTTCTGATCAGTTGAGAATCATTTCCATTTGGAGTACTATTCTTCAAAATTCTGACTGTGCCTCTGTTAATTTTTCTACATGAAAACTCCATCCTGGAGCTAAGATAAAACACAATCTACACCAGCCTTTTGGATATACTATTTCTTCATGTACTAAGGCTAGCCAAAATCCCAAACAAACCATCTGTTCCAAAGAATTGAAAGTCATGTGAACACTGATAATCACTATCTGTTTTAGAGACACAATAGTCAACACATTTGTCAGTACATAATTGGTTCCCTGTTCAAGGTGACAGATATTTATGCAGCTTTCAAAGCAACCAGTAAGTGATCATTCATATTTACCCTCAAGTTATTTTTTTTTTCTTTCTTCTTAATCCAATGTAATGCCTGTTGTTGTGGGTCAATACAGAGTGGGAAGCGGCTTGCATACGTTGTCAGGATGCCATTCTGGATAGAGAGCTCATCTGGAGGTAATCCTTGGGAAACCCACCTGGGAATGGAATGAATCAAATACCAGGCTGGGACGAAAACTTGATGGGAGAGCAGCACATTTCATTTGTCGGTAAAATTACGCAATTCATTGAACATACTATTTAGACACACAAGGAAACATATAGTGTATGTGATTGTGAGAACAGTGTCAAAACTCTGACTGACTCATTGTCTGAGTCATTTGTAACTACACTACTCAAAACACTGACTTGCATTTAGTGAGTAATCCTGAAGTAGTTGACATATGGGCTGCCTGGGCATGGGTTTAATTCCAAATTCATTGAAGTCAATGACAATATTCCTTTGGCTTTGGGTTGAACACATGTTATAGATAACTCCTTTAAAAATCTCCTATAAAGGTATTATATGTGTCTAGAGTCAGTGAATGTCCCTGGAGTGTAAAGTACAACAGATTGTTATAACAAATAGCCTTTATTAACCAGAAGAAAAACAATCTGTCTCCTTGCCATCTTTGAGACATGAAAGTAAAATGGGCTCTCTCTGGTATGGCTGTGCACCTCCACCCACAATGCCAATTCTAAGCTACAGATTCAGATTCATACTCCCACTTCACAATTTCACGTTCAGTAGTCACTGGGCTTCTTGAAAAAACTGGACATACCTGCTGACCTCCACCTCATTAGTCAGGAGGCTTTCTAAGCTAAAAGGTTGACTGAGAGGAATCTCTCGTGAGAGGATATCTTCTTGCCACACTTGATAGATCATTTCATTACGAAACTCCCAGTTGAATGCTCCTTCATAGCTCAGAAAGGCAGCACAGAGTAGACAGTCTCCAAGCAACTTCACCTTTCGTATTTCATAGTCCTGAAATTCCTTTGTCCACCTGATAGAATTATAAAGGAATCCTGGGTCAGTCTGTACCAGGTAGATGGGGTATATGTGCAGAATTTCCAGCTGCTGCTATTTAGATGGAGGCTGAGACAGACCCCCCAAAATTAACAATCAGTTTTTCTCTCACTAGTATGATGGCGACAGACACCGAGTTGATCTGAATCTTCTTCTTGTTAATCTGAGTTCACCTTTTTCTTCTGCATTAAAAATTGTTGTTATTATTTTTCAAGAGCTAATGAATATTAGCTTAGAACAGATATTAGCTCTTCTGAGAAACAAGCCCAGGAAGGGACATTTCCAAAAATGTCTCAGTT
Source organism: Vanellus vanellus (assembly GCF_965231255.1). Taxonomy (NCBI): domain Eukaryota; kingdom Metazoa; phylum Chordata; class Aves; order Charadriiformes; family Charadriidae; genus Vanellus; species Vanellus vanellus. The sequence continues at coordinate 13,215,307 of NC_138921.1, forward strand.
TGATAGATTTTATCACTGGCACATGACCCTCTGATGTCAAAAATGTTCCTCTTTGAATCTAGACTTACCTCTTGTTTTCAGATCTCAAGCCAAAGATGAGCTTGTCAGCAGCTTCTAATCTTCTCTGCATAATCTCTGCTTCTTCTTGTAACTGTTGCTTTTCTTTTATTGCCTCTTGATATTTGTTCCCCAAAGCTTTAAGCTCATCCTGAATGGTAGCCAACTCTGCCTTTATCTTTTCCAGTTCCCGCTTACTTAAGTAATAGTTCCGTTCTAGCCTAGCCACCTACATTACGTTATGAAGGAAACATAAGTGTATGAGAGGAAAGAAGGGCTTTGGAGAGAAGTCTTAAGTTCTCATATTTCTTTTGGCTATTTCGTATATTTCAAAGGGTCTTGGTAATAAACACCGTATGCCTAAATAACTGGTACTGTTTCTCACCCACCTCTCCCCATCCCGAACATATATATTATGGTCTGATACTGCAGTTCCAAAGCAGAGAAATCTCCTAGAGTTTTGTACCCACAAGATATAATATTAAAGCATGTGAGCAGTCCTGCTGACATTGGAAGTCAGCAGGACTGTCATCCTTTGACAAAAGAGGAGGTTTGTCTGCTTAATAACAACAATATTAAGACCTCAAAAAATAGTCAGACTCATCATCTAGTGAATATAATTTCTCAGTAGCCAGCTGTATACAATAACCTTTTCTTGAAGAAAGTTTCCCAGCATCATCTGTTGGACATTAGATTTCCTTTGGTAATACAGCTAACTTTCCAGTTGCTCTAAAAAAAATTAATCAAAAGGCCTATGCTTAAGGGACATGGATGTTGTGCACTACTGAGCTCAGCTCTGTCCAAATGCCATGTGTTTTGAAGTCTATTTTCAGTAGACAGGTGTAAACTGTGTTTTTCTAAGCATGTTAGATTACAAAATCCCAACGGAATGTGTCCCTCCCTCTTCATTCAAACACTGGCGGGGATGGGAACCCACAGCATGATGACACAACGAACACAGCAATTTATAACTGAGTACCTGCCTCACTCCTACAGCAATAGCTCTTCTAAACACCTCTTTTTAAGCACTTCAAAGAGGAGGAATGGGCAGTCTACAAAATTGTCGAGTATTATTTTTCTCATCAGGATCATGCTTCATCCTCCTCTGAGTTTGAATCCACACACTTTACCTTTTCTCTCTTCGGCTTGACTTCTTTAACTACATCACAGTAGCTCATCACTGCATCAACAAACTTTAACATCCCCAGTCCTGCTCTGCTAACAAGTTCCATTTCGTTGAAGGTAGTATTAAGATTCTTTAACAGAGCTAAATGGGGCAAACACAAAAAATATTGCAAATTAGTTGAATTACAGTGCAGAAATTCCCAGAGAAATAGCTTTCCCTACCAGCAATATCGAGCAACGCTGTGACAGACAACACGAAATATTTGTCAGAATATTAAAGAGACCTTAAGATGAAGCTACTGGGCTGTAACAATACAAGCATAATACAGCTAGTGATTTCTCCAGTTCTTTCTCCATGAAGGAGGGCATTCAGGAGTTGTTCAGCGTGTCTGAGAATCATGGTTTGTTTTCTCTGAAGCAGTCAGGTGCAATTTTCTTCAGAGACAAATTCCCCTCTTAATGGAACTACTCTGGATTACACCCTAGTGAGCATGTGTAAAGTTTGGCCCATAAGCTTTAGCTATAGCTTATGTTCTTTCCACTCTGTATATATCACATTTTAATTGCCACCACATGGATGAGGTCATAATTCTACTAAGTGGCTAAAAGCAGACAGCAGGCCTGCTCAGCTATCCTGTTTGTTTCTTGCATGCTCTAAACCAGAGTGTATAAGACCCTGCTCTAAACCAGAGTGTATAAGACCCTAGCTAATGTATAAACTGGGGTAACACATAGCAGAAGGTCTTTGAACTCTGAAAAATCCAGTCATCCCAACAGTGCAAAATCTGCAGCATTGCAGACAGTGCTGTCCCTTTGCACAAAGCAAATCCCACCCTCCCAAATAACACTGGAAGGACTGCTGCTGACATGGCTAATCACATTGACAAGATCCTACATTCATTCCAAGTATACAGATCAGTACTTTACCTCGGACAGATTTCACTTGGCTCTGAGTAATTCCATCAAAATCTATCTCCATCAGGGATCGCAGGAAATTTGCCTCAGACATCATTCCTTTGGCTGTCTTCCAGTTTAATTCTTTGTAACCTCTGATTATAAGAACACATTCCAAAACAGCCTGCACCTGCTTAGGGGGTTTTGCAAAGGATCTAGAAAACAGATGAAGACAACAGTAGGGGAGGAAAAGGAGGAGACAAAGCACATGATGCCAGACACAGGTATTTCCCATTAAGAGAGCCATTGCAATACAACAGGAGCTAGTACATAAGACATCCTACACAAAGTGAAAAAGATAACCCAGGCCAGACAAGAAATTATTAACTAGTCAAAAGCTCAAAACCAATTATTGTATTCAGACAATTTGATCAATGAAATACTAAGGCATTTCAACAGTGGAAGACCTAAAATACTGAGCCATGATATTCTTCCCTAGGGCAGTGAAGCAGCTGTCCCTTAGGAGAAGCAGTACAGGAAGAATTCGGAGATCTGCAAGAGAAAGGAAACTAAACAAGTGTGGCAGGGAAGGGAGAGACGCTGCTATTTCGGGGAGAGCCAAGGACTGGATGTGCTTTCATATCTATCCTCAAACACAAGAAGTATTATAAAAACACAGGAAGAAGTTAATTCAGCAGAGAAATACATTTTCATGCTATCAAAGCATCCTTGAAAAATGGTATGTGGTACTGGTATTCACACAGAATAAAAACAGAGGAGGAATGAGGGGCTTGAACAGCCCCTGCTCAGGCAAAAATCATAGCGGTTTCTAGTGTATCAGAGACATGGTAGAGAACTATGGGGAAGACATCAAATGAAGGAGAGGAAGAACAGGCTTGAGGGGAAGTCCTGAGCTAAGAATCAGGGGATCCTGTTGTGACCTCTGCACCCAGACAACTGATGTCCTGACTTTACCCACACATCATGCAGGTGAGAAAGTTGAGGCTAAGGTTCAGACCCTGCAAACAAGGGTCTCTCAGTGAATTCCAAGAGTTCATGCTACTGTACGTTCAAATGAGTCACCTTATTTCAGTAACATCAGATTTGTCAAGCTTTTGAAGCTCCAGTTTGGCAGCTTCTAAAATAGGCATGACTTCAGCCAGAGCTGTCTCAGCAGCCGCCTTCTCCACAGCGATAATCTTATTCTGTTCCTCTATCTCCACAGCTTTTTCTTCAGCCAGTTTTTTCTTCTCCTCAGCTAGGAATTGTAAAGGCAAGACCATAAGTGGATTATTCAAATTTGTATACAGAACATATACTAACACAGATTTGCTCTTGGCTGAAAATCAGACATTACCATCAACTCAGTACCTTTTTGTTGCTAGCTTGCCAATATTTACAGTTCCATCACCAGGTTAGGAACACTGTTGGTGTTCCACACAAGAGCATACATAATCTCTTTTTCTCCCATGCTTCCCTCTGTTTTTCCTCTAATACTAATTTTCTGAATCAGAACGTCCCTTTCTTGCTAATGCCTCTTTGCCACGTTATGCTCTACACTATGGAAAGGAAAACAAGGGCAGGAAAACATAGTATTGAGTTGTGTAAAGTACTGTAGGCCAAATATATTGCAAAGATGGCAACCTGGGCAAGATAGGGGACCTACTCTTCTAGCATGACACTAGATCAGCACAGATAGAACACGAGGGTTACCTCTAGAAGCAGCAGGAGCTCTTAGAGGGTTGAGTTGGCGTCAACCCAACACAACACAGACTACGTGAGTCTTGCTTAGCCTGTAAACTACCTACCTGCTTCTGTGTTCGCTGAAATCTCTTGTAACAAAGCCTCACAAGCAGCTGATTTTTCTGCTAACACAATCTTTTGCTCAGCAAGTTTCTTGTTCAGCTCAACCAGCTGTATACTAGCTTCCTTCAGTTTAACTAAGCCCCCATCCAGCCGTTTACATTGTGCTAGGTAGGAAAAAAAGAGAGAAATGTTAGTGATTCATTGATTGTGCACTATCACAGAGCAATAGACAATCTCACAGAAGGTAGATGTGCTTATAGGTGCACTTTGCAGCAAGGCCACCTTGTTCATGAAAGGCAAATGACTCTGAGACATTTTTCCTTTCCTAAGTCTCCCTGTGCCACAACTTGCTTTCCATATTACACTGTTCATGCTTTATCCTCTTCACGTATTTCAGTGCCCACTGAAGTATGAATAAGACTTGCTGCTTGAGGAAGAATGTCAAACCTTGCACTATGCTAGGCTGGTATTAGATTTAATCAGACTCTTCCCCAAGCAGTGTCTGGTTTGGAGATTCTGGCTCAGGTTGATGCAGTAAAGAATTTGAGGAGAGTCCACCGTTTGACAGAGTCTGAACATTCACATGTGGCCAGGATATTGGTCCAATGTCAAAACCAGATGCCAGCACAGCATTTGAGACAGTACTGATAAAGTGAATTTTGTATAATGTGGGTAATATGTGGGATTCTCACCACAATTTTTAAAAAATATTTAAATCACTTATTAAAAAGTCAAAAACATCTACACAGCCTTACCTAAAATAAACTCATTTTTCTCCTCCAGCAATTTTGAATAAGTATGGATAAAATCAAGGTAATTCTTTGGTGTGACATGGTTGCTACGTCTCAGTTTCTGCAGAAACCTCTTGCTGAAATCCCCTACAGATTCATGCACCATGACTATATGCTCAATCACTGACTTAGAGGTCTCCGATGGGATGCGTGTGTTATTTCCTAAAATTGGGCAGAAGAAATAAAAAATTTCAAAGGTCTTGGGTTTTTTAAGAGTCTGCCAGTTACCATTTTTCTTATGTACATTTAAGTCAGGTATTAGTCTTTTCTGGGGCAAAAAACAAGATCAAAGTAGAGTCAGAAGATAACCTGGACCTCCTGCTAGGCAGACCACATTGTCTGCAGAGTTCAGAACTTGTATTTAGTAATTTGTTAAATCTATTGGAGTAAGAAACTTTCATCCAAAAACATTTTTTGACTGGGATTTTGCATCACCCATTTAGACACAAGCACAATGGGAAATCAAATTATGAAATTTACAATAACTGCAAAGTAAAGAATATATTTCTTAGGCTATCTCAAGGGTTAATGGGTTAAAATACTGACATTTTACATACCGATAAAGGATTGTGCAACTGCGTACAAGGCCTGGGGGGGCCAGGGCAAGAACCAGTCAATACCAGTGTTGTTGACAAGACCTTAAAATAAAAGGATAGTGTCATCTGAAAAACTACATTGTAAAACTAGACTCTAATCTGCCAGGCAGTCCTGTGCTTAACTTTATTTGCACCAAGAATCTGCAGAATCTGTCTTATTTGACTCCTGCTTAGCAACAATATTTACTATAAAGTCAATACTTCTGTTTTGATAGTAAACAATCAGCTTTACACCTGTGTCCTCCTAACCTCATTGTACTATTCTTTAGGCTGTACCATTCTACAGGATGCAGTCAAGAGTTGCAACAACGTATTTTAATGCCTCAGTTAGGATTCCCACCCATACCCATCTTTCACTTGTCTTTTCAGTCTCCCAGGACTCCTTACAGCCACCTGCTGAAGTGCAGCATCCACCAGGCTCAGGTGTTTCTTCTCTCAGTGGGTGTCCCTCTCACCATGCCCTTCTTTTGGCTTCGGATACAAAAACATTTCTCTTACCACCATCTTGGTTTCATAATAATTTAATACCATGCATTCTTCTGCAAACTACAGAAGACAGGCTGCAGACATAGGCTGCATATTTCCATTTCAATGAGGAGGACTAATTGATTTCTAGCTGTTCAGCTGGAAAATGAACTGATCTGGTAAATGCTAATCAATAATACCCACCAATATGTGGTAATTAACTGGAAGAAAAAATCGTGCACTGCAAATGCTTAACCGTGAAGTCTGTGCTGCTTAGGCTTTAGCTGTCAGATACCTCTGACTGTCCATTGGAGATTTGCTCTTGCCTGCAAGCCTGTGTTTCACAAGGAAGGGAATAAGCAACGTATACAATTGATACCTGGGAAATTTCTGCACCACGTTCTCAGATCATCCCCAACTGGGGACATTCCCAGGACAATGTGAAGGTTGTTTGCACATTTGTTTACAAAATATTGCCAGATACTCTCTTTAGCTGGGTCCATGCCAACTTTAGTAGCTTCTTCTCCAATCTGACTTAGTATGGTGTCTTTTTCATCATCTGCAAAAAGGGCTGGCACCATTCCTGTAACATAAGGACAGAAGAATGCTAGTGAGAACAACCAGTAAGAGAAAACCATATGGGTGGGGATAGGGCAAGATGAGAAACCAAAGTCACAAATTTTAAACCTAGTTCTGCAAAAAATGATTCTGGGTAGTTTTGAATGAGCCTATTAATCTCTCTTATGCTTCTAGTCCTCCCCCTAGCCCCCATGGAAAATACTGCCCCATGGACAGTACTCAGGATGATGCAAGGGGATTTGGAGGAATAATTAATTAATTTTTGTTTGGGCTTCAGCACATATACAAACTGTCACAAGAACATAAAGTGCTTTTAACTCTGAAAAGAAAATCTTCATTAGTGTCCACAAACTATCAGTTCACATTTTCATTCTCTCAGTCACATGGCTAATATTGCATAAGTTACCTAATGACAGACATAAGCAGAACAGGAACAGGGAAAACTAGACCAATGAAAGGGATAAGATTTAACACATCTGTTTTCAAATCAGACTGTGTAGAAACTTCTATAGAGAGAGTGGTCACACAGTGCCAGCTGCTGCTCATTTTCAGCTGCTGCATACACTAAAAGACACTACACTACAGTTTAGGACATATATATATAAGCAGCTGCTGCAGTGCAGGTAAATGCTATTCAAAAGCCAGTGGGACAAAAGGTGGGCTTGTGGCCAAATGCAGCACAGTCCTGGAAGAAATTCGAGACTCCAGCAACATTATGATCAGTGTGAATTAACCCTATAGCCTTCCCAGACACATATAAATGACTCTAAGAAGATGCCAAAATGCCATTATGAAGGCCAAGATCATTTCAGGTAGTACCGAAAAGTGTAACTAACTAAAGCAGCAGAGGGCACAGGGTGAAACAGTAACAGCTGGATCAAGAGTACATTTGAGATTATGAGTCACAAGTAGATGCTGATTGGGAGTAATTGAGGCTGCCTGTATCACCTGAAGTTAACATGTTGTTGATGAGTTCCAGAAAACTCTCTTCTGCTACGTGGGCATCTGTAAACAAGAAGACCATTGACTTGTTCTCAATGCCCAGCTTCTGGTACAAATTTTTCAAATCTTCTCGGAAATTATTTTCTCCGTATCCTCGACTCAAGATGATCTCAAATACCTAAGGATGCAAACATATATTGAGAAGACACAGATGGACCCAAGACATCATGGTAACTCTAAATTTCAATTAGACTGGATCAAAGGTTTTGGTTTGGCACCTATCATCAGTACATGTGTAAGTATTAAACAAATTATGCACTACGTTCTTTTTTTTAAAATTACATTTGTACAACCCTGCAAGATCGTATTTTCAAAATTGCTTTGTGTTCATCCACCTTTTTTTTTTTTTGTTCTTCCCTTCCAAGCCAACAGCCCCTGTAAGAGACTGAAAGTTCCTCTGAGAGAGGAACATTTCCTATCTGAAATATTGCAGTATCAATCACAACAAGGTTCCTGTAGCAGCACTGGAGTGCTGCTGTAATACAGTAAGTAACAAAAGCAATAGTTAGGGACTATTAGTTGTTCACCCCCAAACCCATCCTTCTTTTCTGTCTCCAGTGCCAAAACCTAGATTCAGGCACTGACATCTTCCTGCCCAGATCACCCACAGTCATCGCTTAGACCTCCTGGCAATCACTTCACCCTGGTTTCCTCTCCACAGGGAAGAGATGCCAGCCAGATCTTATCTTGACTGACTGACTTTCCCCCACCCTGCTAATTTAATCCTGATCACAATATTGCTTTCCTTGTCTTCTTTCACTGCAAAGATGCAGAGTCACTAACCTCACATCCAGCTGTAAAAGCAGCCAGTCTTGTTAGAGACTGCTTTCCTGAGCCTCCCACTCCTATGAGCAGGGCATGCCCATGATCCATCCGTATGATGCGATGTACATGGATTAAGTGCTCCAAAGCATCATCAAAAAGAACCAGATCCATTTTAATATTAACTTCATTATATTCCTCCAAAATCTCCTGCAGAGAAAGGTGGACAGAATGTTACTAGGAGACCAAGGAAACAATTAAGAACATTAATAAAATAACAACCCATTTAGAAGCATTATTGCTTTCCCCTTCCTCAGGGAAAATAAACTACTGGAAAACTCTGCCAACTCTGTAGCTGATTCTCAATTTTCATTACTGCAGACTCCAAATGGGTAACAGTGCACATAAAATTCTATGTGCACACAAAAAGAGACCAGTTTTCCTACAGTTTGAGGCAGGCTTCTGCCCATTCATCAGGCATAGAGACAGAATCAGGCACGGTTCGAAGCTGATGCACACTACCTGAAAGAGAGCTTTTGCTGCATCATAGTCTTGTATATCTTCATAAATACGAGGTTCTCCTTCACTCAGGGCCATTCTAAAATCTCCAAAAAGAATAGGATCCCTCATGGCCTGCTCCAAGTCATCTCTGAAATTCTCTTCAATCAGTTTTTTTATATGACCTTGTACCTTCAAGTATATGAAATGAGTCAGGCAACACAACAAAGCAAATGACTCTGAATCCAGTAACACTCAGAAGGGTTATAATGCAGATTCTTTCTCAAATACTGACTGATTTCAAGGGAATTTGTCACTAGAAGATCCAAAGACCACAGCCTCCTAGTGGGTGCTATGTATGACCTAAAATGATCTACTAGGCAGTTCAAGAACCACCCAAGTCAATAGACTGCAGAAGTTTAATACAAAAAAAGGATAAGTGTGTTAAAAAAACCCTTCTCATATATTGGTGTAAATATTATATTAATAAAACTTCCTTCACAGCATTCATGGATGTCTTGCCATCAAGACTTCTCACAATCTTGTAAGTTTGAATGAATACAGACTGTACAAATACAGAAAAGTTGCAATATAATTATTCTGAGCTATGAAAATTGAGCTGGAATTGTATCTTTGTATGTTAGAGGAGAAAGTTTTAAGCAGAAAAATCTGAAGTCACCTTAATCTACCTCTTTTCATCTAAGCTTATATGTAAGTAAATTTTACCCAAATCCTCCCCTAATTTTCAAGGAATACAACTGGTGTCATTCTCTCATATGTTTTAAGATATAATTTGGAGTTCACATAACAGCCAAAACAGAATGCATTGTTTAAGGACTCTACTCTTATCCTTCTTTTCCTACTTGATTGTATAGTCACATTCTGATACAAACCTTCCTAAAGGAAAATACTGACTTGAAAATGAAGCGATTTCCTGAGTTTTTGCCTGCACTGCTCTCACAGTTTGTCACCTGTGCCACTGCTAACCAATTTTCCTGGACAGGCAAACCAAGTAACACTTTCCATTCCTTCAGCCAACCTGCTCACTTAGTCTACCATAGTCACTTTATTTTACAAAAGAAACCTGCATGGGCCGTGTTTTAAATTAATGGAGCAACATAGTGGTTAGATAAGTCTGCAGTCTGACTGCAAGACCTGAGTACAACGGTTGGTAATGTTGCTGTTGCAAATTAGTTGCCATAGTAATAGTCAGTGACTACTAAAAATTGAAAGAAATTACTCACCAATGCTTTGTCTGCTTCATTAATCAGCCTGTCATGGAAAACCCTCAGGCACTCATTTCTCCAAACTCTCACCATCTGGGTCACTGTTGGAAACCTACATTAACATTGAAATATCAGACTGCACCAAATGAGCTGACATGATTCCTAAGGCCATATGGTTAATAACACTGACCAAGGTCTGGATTGACTTTTTTTTTTTAACTCTTTTTGGTTTTGTTCTTTTCATAAGGACAAATAATTAATTTGCTTGCATTTCTACCTCTGGATATCTTTTATAAGAAAGACTAACGCATCAGTGTTTGTCATCAAGGATAGGATAGGATAGGATATTTCAGTTGGAAGAGACCTACAGTGATCATCTAGTCCAACTGCCTGACCAATTCAGGGCTGACCAAGTTAAAGCATGTTATTAAGGGCACTGTTCAAATGACTCCTAAACACTGACAGGCTTGGTGCACCAACCACATCTCTAGGAAGCCTGTTCAAGTGTTTGACCACATTCTCAGTAAAGAAATGCTTCCTAATGTCCAGTCTAAAACTCTCCTGACATAGCTTTGAACTGTTCCCACACATCCTATCACTGGATACCAGGGAGAATTACCTTATCTTCACCCAGATTCATCCAATATATATAGGTACAGGATCACTGAAGGCAATTTTTCTATTCTTACCTCTCTGGAGTTGTGAGAACAAGTCCATTATAGACCCTGGAAAGATCCCGCAGGTTAAAAATGTAATGGAATTTGGAAGGAGTAGGGGGTAGGTCACGAATAATCATTTTATAAAGCTCCAAAGTACACATAGTAATCTTGTCACAGTTGGCTGATACAGATTCATTAAACATCTGAAAATATGAGAAAGAAGAGGTGTTTTCATGAGACTGCACAGAGAGAATTCAGTGATATTAAACATATTCTATGTTCCAGCTTTTAACCCTGCTTTGTATATTTCGAATAACTGAGGGCAAACATTTTCAGAAATTCATATTCCTGTGTAGTATAAACATTCTGCAGTTAAGTGTTTTGGGCAGGGCCCATCTTCACTCCCAAGCTTGCCCACTGCTGAAGATGGGATTTCTACATGGGAGCCTACTGGTCCATGACTGGGATTTCTACAGTACTTCCATAACAGACAAAATAAACTGTTTTTTTCTTATATAATGTTGCAGTTTGCTTGCCAGTAATGCAGTCTACTGCATTATATTAAACTTTTCACTGTCATTCAGGAAAGCGTTTGCTGACCTTTGTGTACTTGGTTATAGGAACCATAACCAAATCGTTCACAGGTTTCAACCTATGAAAAGCACCAGTTTTATAAATTATCTGCTGATTTGAAAGTTTACATATTACTCAAGAATTTATCAAAATAATGTAAACTCATCTCCTGAGAAAGAGAAGAGGATTGGAAAGGTTTGCATGAGGTTCTAAATGAGAAAAAAAAACTGATAACAGAAGAAGATAAACCTGTTGAGCAATCCTTTAAAAATAGTGAAATTACCGCAGTGTGGCCTCTCAGGATGGAAGCATAGATCAAATTCAGTGCTTGCTCAGAAGGAAAAGGTATGTTAAAAACGCTGAAGAGTGAGATAAATCGAGGGTCAACTTCATTCCGACCTCCTCCAGCTTTCCCCATGGCAGCAATAAAATCCAGGTCTCGAAGAAGTTTACAGTTCATCTCCTTACCACGGTCATACAAGAAACCTTTTTCTAGCAGCAGCTTCAACAAGGCAATGGGTTGCTGCGTGCCATACTCATCAACCTTTGTAATACAAAAAAGTCAAGATCTTTAGAGCACAGTACATCAGCATGCCACTTACTGCTATAAATGTGGAAATATTGGGCTCCATACTCAGGAGAACATTACAAGGACAAAGAGACATTTCGTAAAGCTCTAGCACTGATTGCAAACATTCGTTCCAATGTCTCCTATGGAAAAAGCGCCTCTTCTCTGAGAGAAACTAAATGCACACATACTCTTTTGCCCTATTTATAAAGAGAAAGAGATGGTTTCCATATTACACAACCTGCAGCTAATATCAGGCCAAAGAGACATGATTTTAATGGCATAAAGAAATGATCCAACGGGATCTCACTTATATATAGCACAAATATTGTAACAGACAGAAGCACTCCCTACTGCACACAAGTCCAACTCTTCTAAAGATCCTAAGTTGAAATCCAGTTACGGACTTACCATGAATCTCCTTGACTTGTGATTCATTGGATTTGTGTATGAAGGGACCACATCAATGCCACCCCAAATGCTTCTATACTACCTTGCAAATTAGTGGCAGCTTACCCTTGGCATATTCATATCATCCATGAAAACAATGAGACGTTTTCCCATAGGAGGGCCATAAGTATCTTTAGTTCGTTTCTCTACATTTGTCTCTAGGTTTCTCTGAATGTCCATTGATGTTGTACGAGAAGAGAAGTTAATTACTAGCAGCAGCTGCAAAGGGGAGGAAATGGACAAGAATGGATTTTTACCTGTTCTTTTTTTAACTACAGCATTCAAAAAATATTTATATTAGACTGTCAGACATACAGAAAACACTTCTCTGGTCCATTTATTCACTTGAATTACAGATGACAAAGAAAATTAATCCCATTCCTAGCACTTCGATAGCATATATTTACTTTATAAAATTGAATCTGTACATGGTAGAACAGAAAAAAACGTCTTTGATCCTGCGGATTCTCAAATCATTCACACACTTTGTCTGAGCTTGCAGTTACATTACCAAAGTCAATATTGCTACCCACGGACTCAGGTGTCACAATGCAAAGGTAACACAAGGACAAAGAATGAAAACACAGCTTTACAAACAAGGCAAAATGCCTCATACATACATTAAGGTCTTTGTTCAGATTGTTTAGGAAGTTTTGTGTAGTTGCTGTTTTAGATGTACCCGATTCACCTACAAGAACAACTGGGCGTTTTATTTTTACCATCTGTTCTAGTAACCAAGTAGTGCGTGTTGTATCCACTGTAGGCACTGTAAAAGATCATGAATATGACAGCAGGTTAAATTAAAATGCAATACAGCTGGGGGATTTATATTTATAGAACAGTGCTGGATCAGACTCTCAAGGTATTAACATGCAGTTGCACAAAGACATAACCTGAAATATCAACTCACTAACAATGTTGAAAGAAAATTTTAATTGCTCAACTATTTCTTTTTAGCTTTTATCATTGGGATCTTTTCTCCTATAGATATATTAGAAAAGAAATTATCTTCCATATAGGAGGGTCATGGACTGGTTAAGCTCCATTTAATCCCTATTTCAAGGATATAATCAGGATTTATTTGGATCATAAGCATTTTCCCAGAACTCTACAGAGATTAATTTTGCTCTATGTGAATAGCCTGCCATTAGGAGCAACTTTAGAGATCATATAATTATCCCTTGTGTCAGTGAAGTTAACCTGTGCTTGCTGAAGTATTACTATAAAGTAACCTGCATTAATTTGTCCTTAACTATGAAAACCACCTGTCACCATTACACAGTGTTTGAAGTAACACCCAATAACAGCCTTAAGAATGCAATTTTTATCTACTGAGTACCTGAACCGTTGAGCTGACATTTTTCCTAGAATTTATGTTAGAGCTGACTGTGAATCGTCTGCTATTCTGGTTTGTAAAAGGCATTGTTAGCTCCTAATAAGCCTTATTAACTGAAAAAAAGCTGTTCATCCTTTCCTCGTTTATTTATTACACAGTGCTGTAAATATCAACTCCTGCTAAACTACTCTGACAAGAACATTGAAGAAATTGATTTGTGCCATCACAAGAAACTAAGTGTGAGTAGACGACCTTCAGCACAGAAAGAGGATGTCTCATGTTAAGTGCATGCACTCAGCGGTGGCACATTATAAATTAAAGGCATATCATCACTGTATTTTATCTTACACTCACCAAGAATGTCAAGAAATTTCACTTCAGGCTTATGAATATATTCAGGAACAAGTTTCATCCAAGGTACCCACTTTTTTTGAGATCCATCAAAATGAAAGTCGTACAAAGTTGGCAGCTGACCTGCAAATCATTAAGCAACTGGAGGTTTTCTAGGACACTGAAATATTTCGGAAGAAAATAACCTGATTGAGATGAAAGTGAAGGGTAAGATTCTGGACCAAGTAGGGCAACACTATTTTCTGTTTATTTGTCATATAAAACCAAAACTCTCCTAGTCCAGCACGTGGATCATACTATCGCTTCTTAAGCACCTTCCACCGGCTTTCCTTTCACTGTTTACCTCTTCAGTTTGGCATAGAAAAGTACTGTTCCGTGAGGACAGACCAATAGCTGAAAGTCATCTAGCATCAGTATCTCTATGTGGTTTTCAGTAATAGTCCTTCAGAGAGCATATTTTGCAGCCAGGATAGCTAGCTGGAAGGAAGAACGATGTTCTGCCTTCGTGGAAACTAACACTTTTCTAATATAGCCAATGGGATTCAGGCTAAGTTACAACAAGATCCTACCTGGCAGCTCCCCTGGCTTAGCCAGGATGTTATCATCATGAACGGTAGACATGCAGGAAATACGTTTAACATTTTCATCAAATTTAATTCTCCCAGCATCAAGAAGAGCAGCACCTAAGGAGGAATACAAAGCTTCCAAGAAAAAACACTCCAGAACATCAGGATCATCAGGCTGTACCACAAGTAGAACTTCCAGCATCACAGTCAACTGTACCACCTGTTGTAAAACAAGACAAAACTGTAAATAAACTTAATATGGTTTCGTTTGTTTGAGTGTTTGCTGATCTTTTGTCCTTATAGGTATATCTACCCTAGCAGGTCCAGAGGAGGGTCACAAAGATGATCTGAGGGCTGGAGCACCTCTCCTATAAGGAAAGGCTGAGAGTTGGGGTTGTTCAGCCTGGAGAAGAGAAGGCTCCGGGGAGACCTTATTGTGGCCATCCAGTACCTAAAGGGGCTACAAGAGAGCTGGGGAAGGACTTTTTACAAGGGCATGTAGTGATAGGATGAGGGGGAACAGCTTTAAACTGGAAGAGGGCAGGTTTAGATTAAACATTAGGAAGAATTTTTTTAATTTAAGGGTGGTGAGGGCACAGGTTGCCCAGAGAAGCTGTTGAGGCCCCATCCCTGGAGGTGTTTAAGACCAGGCTGGATGGGACCTTGGGCAACCTGGCCTAGTGGGATGTGTCCCTGCCTATGGCTGGGGGGTTGGAACTCGATGATCTTCAAGGTCCCTTCCAACCTAAACCATTCTACGATTCTATGATCTACTGATATGAGTATTAATGACAGTAGAAAAGTACTGTTAGGAACTGACTGATTCTTTTATCTCTCGGTGCTCATTACTAGCAAACTGATAGTTCAGCATGGACTCTAGTCCTGTACTTTCCTTGGGAGGTTTGTACTCACTCCATCATGTCTTTTAGACATGATAGACTTTTTCAGCCATTACTCTCTATTCCTTACCATATTTAAATCTGTTTGAGGAACAATGGTCTTCAGCCTTTCTCCATGTCTGCCGTCTACAATTCCCTCTACAATCATATCAATAAGGTAGGGCACATATTTTTGAAAGAGACGATTCAATTCAATTCTCTCTTGCTGAGGAACAAAAAGGACAATAATTCAGCACACAGAAACCTGGAAAACCAATTTTTGGCAGCAGAGCTTCTCATCAATACCTGGCTGACCAAGTATGATTGTTCTTGCAGGAATCACTTCTACCAAAGATAGGGTACAGTCACACGAAGAAATGTGACACTGTTGTACGGACTCGGTTTTCAGCAGCTGAGGATCTGCATTCATCAGGTGCTACCAACTAAGTTGTCTTACTTCAACTCCTTGTGGACTTGAGTTTTTAATCTAACTGTAAGAAACAAGGACCTAAGCAATCTCACTGTTAACTCACTGGAGATTGGGTAAACTGATTTCTTGGTTCTTCGCTTCTCAGAAATAACCAGAAGTTAGAAAAGCTAGGAACTCTCTTTAGCCCTCTGCTGCAGGCCTAGTGATTACATTTGTTGTTAGAAAATCAGACTGCCTTTACAAAGTTGGTTTTTTACAGCTGTCTACAGCTCAGTATTTAACACAGTTACTCTCTGAACAGGTGCAGAAATTCCTACCTCATTTCCTCTTTCTTGGGTCCACTTCTGCCAGTAGGGTTTATATCTCAGGTTTTTAGGATCTACAAAGACCATTCCACAGCGCGATACCGTGGCAGGAGATGCATACTGTAAGTCACCAACCTATAAAATAATCATACAAGATAATTATACACTTAAACAAAGAACAGCCACAGTAACTGCTTTTCAGGCTTTGCAGACCCATCTGTATCTAACCCTTCCCATGTATTCGACGGTACAGTCGTTACTTACCTCAAACAACAAAGCACAGTGCGACTGAAGTCTAATGCGCTCCCCATTTGCCAGGGTCAACAACTTGTTGTCATCCATGACAGAATTCATGTTTTCAACCCAGAGAGCATCCACATCTCCATCAAACAGAATGTACCTGTAAATGCAGGAGCCAAGGGCACTGACTAATCTCTGATTTTACAAACATATTTCAGAATTCAGATGTGTCATCAATGGTGTCAATGTCACTCCAGGTATTTTGAAGCCTCCAATTCATTTTTGATAATTGCATAGTTTCCTCCATCTCAGTGAGGCTGGAAACTCCCAGAAGACAGAAAAACCCCTAGACGCTTTCTATTTATTCAGCTTTTTGCTTTCTTTTTTTTTTAATAGTGCAGTATCAAATATTTAAAATAAAAACAAATAAAATATTGATGTAAAACTCAGTATCTAAAAATCATGACAATGATTTCTAGCTGTCTACCTTCGCTCTTTCTTGTCAGTAGGCCTGTTGATATCCCGAAAAATGTTTGACAGGACTCCATCTGTCCAGTCTCGTGTGGTAGGGTCAAGGATCCCATACAGCTCAATCACACTCATAGCTTTAGGGTTCAGTGTGTAAAGCTTTGTCAATAATCCCATCCTAGAGATACAGCCAGAAAAGCAATATTAAAATGACACAATACCATCTCATGTTAACCCAAGGAAATATTATGGTCAGCTATTGATCTTTTCATGCCTACACAGGGCTGAATAATGCAGTCTATGCCATTTTATGATCAGATTTCCATGTATCAAATTCTATACTCACTTGTTTTGGGCCTGGCACAAAGCATTAATGACAACTGACTTTCCCCCTCCGGTAGGTCCAACTACCATTGTAGTGTGACGAGTTAACATTGTCTCATACATCTGAACTACTTTATCCACCTGAAAAATACATATTGATTCAACAGACTGCTGTCCATAATTCTTCTATGAACAAGACCAGCAGCTGGTCTATATCAATTAAGCTTTCCTTGAGCCACTCCAGAGTGCAGCAATGCATATCCAGCCTAATGTTTACAATGAAAACACAAGCAATTAACATTTTTCATACCTGGTCTGGTAAAACAACATAACCCCCTTCTTCCAGCACTTGTTCTACAGCATCATTAAAGTTAGGATAACGGACTCGAGGGCAATCCAGGCCAGGAAACAGGTCAGAGATTAGGCCAAGGAAGAGAGGTACATCTTCAAACACAAATTTAGGAAGATTCATATCTCGTAGAGCTCTCATCAATACAACTTCCTAGACAAAACATAGCAGAATCAATCTTTACCAAATAGTTAACCAATTATCTAATATGCAGTAACTTCAAACATCTCTAAAAATTGTTGCCTGATTACTTCAGTACAGCTTTGAGAACGTTTCCTTGGCACCAGTTACTAGTGGAAACAAAGGTTATTTATAAGGATCAAGAAGACCAATAGCTAAGAATAACACACTGCCTTTTCCTACCATATTAACCAAATGCCAAATGGCTGGAGTGGCCCACACCACAGCTTCCTTGATTTGATGTTAAAATAACAAACTGTTTTATGAACATACCCAAGTTCTGTAGTCCCCTTGAGAGCACCATTTAGACCTCAAATTCCTGCCAACCTGCAATGTGCATCTGTACATAACTTTATAGGAGAGCTTCCCTCAGCTGCCTCCAAGTTTTTAAGAAGAAATTTGAACAAGAATTTCCCAGGCAACTGGGTATCACAACCGTACATATAGAAATAAAAAATATGCGTAAAAGAAAGACATAAAAAGCAACACTATTGAAAAATCTTAATTTATAAGTATACCATACTACTTGAGCTACACAATTAACAACTGTATGACTGGAGCACTCAGTGTTCAAAAACCAGCTTTCGTTATTCATGCAGAGATATTCGTCTGGCTATTTGCATCCTGGACTTAACAAGAAGTAAAATACCTCATTTTCTATAGATTTCCCTACCTTGACTTGAGTTCTGATGGTAACTTGCTGGCAGAGGGCATGATGAAACTCAGTAAGAACAAAGCGAAATAATAAGGCAAATAACACCAGTGCTCCTATTTCCTACACAGACAAACTACAGCAGATGTGTAAACACATCCTCTTCCTAACGAAAAAGATGATCTGCCCAGGGTAACTAAGTAGCAAATATACCTCACTGAGGTCTGCTGATCCTCTTTTCAGTTCTCCAGCCATCACCAGCACTGACTTAAGGGCTCGCAGTCCAAAATCATAATGATGTTGTTTAGAAAGTTGTTCCTTTGCCAGCTTGTATAGCACTGTCATCTTTTTGGCAAGCATCTGTTTGAGATTTAAGTTAGAGAATCGCAAATGTGTAAGTCACAACCAAACACTGGCCGTGCATATATGGGTATATACATGGGTATGGGTAGCAATAAAATTTTCTTACCTTTGCCATAAGGAACCCTTCAGAAAAGAGCATGATTTCACAGATTTGCTGAAGATCTGGTACAATAACAACCACAGGCCTGAACAAAGCTTTTACAGACTCAGGGAGCTCAGTCCGGCCTGCATAACCAGGATTCATCGTAATAAAAATGCCCATTCGGCTGTCAAGGGTAATTTCCTGTCCTTCAAACTAAAGGCATAAGAAAACATTAGAACAATGTGTATTTGGAATTGAAACAAATAGTACTATTTGCTGAAAGAGAAAACCAGCAATACTCAGGCACCCACTTAGATAGTCATCCAGATACATTCATCCCACTGTTGTATCTTGCCTAAAAACATCAAGACATTTCACACTTGTCTATCAAATTTGCTGTCTGAGGGTGTTGAATTTCGATAAACATGAGTAAATAAAGCCTCACAACCCACACCAAGTTACTCCTCTCCCTAATTACTACTATGCTATTATCCCATTTACTTATTATTATCATATTTAGCTTACTTTTATCCCACTTCACAAAGGAAGAACATAGAAAAGGATTAAGAAATCAGGAAGGACTTAACATCTCTGAAACTGAGAGTAGATACTCAGGAGTTTGAAACATTCAGCATGAATTACAGAAGCATCTAATGATGGGGTCTAACTCTGAATCTTGGCCTCAAAAACAAGATCAGCCTTCACAATTACTCTTCTTTGTTAATGTTTACCTGAAATGTTTTCAACTGATTCATTAAAGCATTTCGAATCGTCTGAATCTGAGAAGAAATGACTGAAAGCACGGAAGCATCAATACGATTGAATTCATCAAAGCACCCCCATGCTCCACACTGGGCGAGACCAGAGAAAATTTTACCAACTGCCTAACAAGAACGACAAGAAAAACATCTCAGCAATGAATATATAAAACATTCAGCATCAACAAATTTTGGAGTATGCTAAAACTCTTCATGACTGGGTAAAACCTCTGGATTTTTCCATATGCAGGAGCTAGCAATCTGTCATAACATCTTGCAACAATTACTTGCCAACTGCAGATTGCCTATGAGGAACTTAAACACATATCACCTAGTCATTGCTCCCCTGCTTGAAAGCACCTGAAATTTCTTCAAGAATTTATTCAAAATAGACATTTTTAAAATGTATTTCATTATCAGTCAGCATGATATCTCTAAGGGAGGCATGTATTCTGAAGTTCAAAATATGTCCTTATGCTGGGCACTGAAAAAGAGCAGTAACTGGCACTTTGTGAGAGAACACAGATCTTTTAACTCTTACTTTGAAATCCATGCCTTCTCCGCAGTTTGTCACTACGCACAGCAAGCCCAGTGCTTTGGCCAGATCCTTGGTTGTTTCTGTTTTCCCTGTACCTGCCGGCCCTGCTGGTGCTCCTCCCAAAAACATTGACAAAGCCTTAGGAGACAGACCAAAAAGCAAAGCAAAGCTTGGATTACATTTATCTTAGGTTGGTAGCAAAATCACAAATGAACCCTTGGGTACAAAAAGCCTTAAATTTTATCTGTGAAAGCATTCTGTATTATCCTTGATGCAATCAGGTTAAAAGGACATCCCAACTGTTTTCAAACATATTAGCCTTCGCATTGGCATCTAGGAGGTAACAGAAAGTGGCAACAAAACAATTCTGTGATTGCCTCGGAGTGTATTTCAAAAGCGTTTCTTAGTAAAAGTATCCTCGAACATATACCTGTGTAAGTGTAAGATAAATACGATCTGTGAGTGGGGTGATCACAAGACGTCCATTCAAACCCATATATTCATAACCATATGAAAATGTGCCTGTGCACTGCCGCACGTTCAGTTCATCTGGCTCTCGGTCCCAGTAAAAACGCAGCTGGCTTTCCCATTCAAACTCCTGAGCCTGCAGAATGCTACACAAGAGAGACTTGCTCACATGAGGTAAAAGGATGGAAATACAATTTATGCATTTGGTACTTTGTCAATAGGTTGGGGGGTGGTGTTTACCTGTCTCTTACGAATGTATCAACAATGTCTCTGGCATGAACATCAATAATGAGAACAGTGTTGTATTTCTTCCTATCATTTTTGCTCAAAGGCATTGTAATGCGGGTAACCAGGTCATCAATTTGCTTATGCATTTTTTTAGCATAAAGTTTCATTGCCTGTTTTTCTCCTTTCTTCACTTTCTGAAAGACATCCTCTACCTCCCAAGTCCACCACACCTGATTAGCAGCCAGCACCATCATGCCTTGGTAGAGTAACATCCAATCGACTCTACGGTAAATACATATAGTGAGGGAGTCTGAGTAACTGTTTTTTCTAAGTAACTGATCAGGCAGAAAAAAAAAAAGGAAAAATTAAAAAAAAAAATATATTCCCCCTATTTCTGCAACAACTACAACATGAGCCAAACTTTACAAAGATGTACAGAATTCTATCAAAGTATCCTGTCGTATTTCAAAAGCCTAGGAAATACTCTGATAGAAAAGCTGCCATGTGTAAAGATTGCCAAGGAATTCATAGTGAGAAAAACATACTGTGCACACAACAGTAAAAACAAAAATTCAAGACAGGAAATTGCATATGATAGATAACACAACTTTTTCTGGTCAGTTAAAATACTGCATATGCATGTATTCAAATCCCTCCACATACAGAAATACAGGCTAAACTGTGTAAAAACTAAAAAATTAAGTCTTTATTTTTCTGTATCACCACAGACTCACAATAATATATAAGGTATTTGTGTTACCCCCGACACTGATTGTTTCACCTGCTTCTGTCTTCACAGTATCGAAAAATAGCTTCCTTAGTAAGGAGTCTGTTTGTTCGTCTCATTTCTACTAGCACTGCTGTCATCCAGTTCTCCACTCTGCCTTCTGCAGCTACAGCCTGCCGGAACTCCATCACCTCCCCTTCAGCTGATATCATGGCTGTTGCAATTTTCTCATCGTTATCACCATCCTGAAACCTCAGGGAGGCTATGTTATCATACATCTGAAATGCACCAACCAACAAAGAAAGTCAATGGCATTTAGAAACAAAGCTTCAAAGATTTAAGTGTAATTTAATCTTGAAATATTTCCATGGACTCTAAAGAGAAATGGATGTGACTGTAAGTAATCAAATACAAATGCTGATAACTCAGCAGCACAACTGCAAAGTAAACAAGCAGATGATCTGGTCCAAATGACATTGATTTTTTTTTTTCCAGAAAATAAAGACCTATCAGGAGCTACAGGAAGGTTCTTTAATGATTGATCATTCTGGTGTACCTTGAATGTTCCTCTACCAACGTTCTTCTTCTACTGTAACTGCTACTGGCCAGTATGAGAGCCAGGAGGGACTATCGATCAGATTTGATTTGGTTATTCAGAAGCTTCTTCAAGATGCTGCCAGGATGCTCTTTGTATGCAATAAATATTAGTGCACCCTTAACAGCATGTATAGCATAGTCTGTTAAACTTTTTAAAGCACCTAAAAGCACATGGCACTGTGGAAAGCCAGACATTGTACCTTTATCATGTGTTCCTGGACACAAAGTGGGTTACTGCTGCCAAGGATACTAAGCAGCTCCTCATCAGATATAAAGAAAAATCTTGGGAAAGCATTTCGCTTGGAATCCAAATAATCATTCAAGCTTTTCTGACATTTCTCCAGCACATCGTTTATATGATGGAGGTCTGACAGACGATTTGGGGCTTCACAGGATTTTTTTATTTTTGGTTCTTTTACAGTTTCATCCATTATCTATGTACGGAGAAAAGAAAGTTTAGAAATACTGAACAGCAATGGACTATACTAAATTGTATTTAACTAGTGACAAAGCACACAAGCAGCACAAATAGTATAGGTTCTTACAGAAGTGAAATAGTCAGAGTTTTAAATATGGTTTCCTATTGTTGCAGTGCTGTATGCAAACATGAAGACAGTATGCTTTCAAAGCTGAGAGCATGGAGACACTACTGTAAAAGCAAGTGTAAGCAAGACAAGCCTGCATCCCAAGTTATGCAAGCATAAGCATATACCTGACTTTGCTCCTGTATGCAGTAGTACTTGAAGTGAAGGACAAACATAGCATTTCAGAAGCACAGTACTATCTCAATTTTGCAGATGGGAACAAGAAAAGTAGGCCATATTCATACTGGGAGTATGTGTTCAGTATGGGAACAGTGGTGTTATACCCACAAAGCCTTTTTAGCATGTATGTAGGTCCTCAACCTATAGAAACACATCTAAGCTTCTTATTATCATGGTAAAGATAAAAAGGTGTATCCGATGAAAGGAAAAGGGGATTCTGCCTGCCCAGTACTGCCAGCCAAGGAACACACCTCCACCCAGCTTAGATAAATCAGGAGAAGTCTTCTGACAGATCTGAAGTAAAACACCAGAGTTCCTGGGTTCCACAATCTCATATTCAGTTCATTGTAACATACCATTCTCAGTGATACAAATGACACAGAAGACTACAGCTAACTATGAAACTGAAAGCAAAATGCACTAAATAATTATGCTGATCACAAGTCAAGTCAGTTACTTGCCTTTTTAAACATCCTGTCTACGCTGTCAAATATTTTGGCTTCCTCTGGAAGCTGTGATCTGATATCTCCACCAATAAAGATGCTTTCCAGGTACATCCATTTTCTCTGGACCACCATCCAGATCTAAGGCACAAATGTTAACATCAAAGAAAAAAAAAAAAAAAAAAACAAACAATAGAAAACCCTGATTATAAATAATGAACATTAATTATTTAGTCCAGCACTTTCCTCCCTACCTCAATTACTTCACCAATCAATGACAAAGTTTTTTCCCAGTGGTGAACAGTTGAAAGGAAAGGACCTACAAATCGACTGCTCAAAACACTCTGAAGATTGACGTTGTTGTCATCAAGAATCTCTAAAATTTCATCTACAGATCCCAGAATAAAGCCTCGTTTCTCAGTGCCTTTGAAGTACATTTGTACAGTGAATTTCAGGTGTTCCCACGTTTCCGCTATTTCCTTCACACCCTGCATGTGAGCACAAAAAGGTGCACGTTTTACTCTTCAAAAAATAGAGAACTATAATCTTAGCATAAAAATGAAATCAAGTAATGCAGCAAAATTTTTGCACAGATTTTCTAACTCTGGTTTATAAAGAAGGGTCTATTTCAAAATATCATTATGGAAACAGAATGGATCCTTCTTCAGATCCTTTTTCAATGGCCAAAATTGCTTACTGCAATAACAGAAATCCAATACACTGTTGCCAAAGCTAAGAAAGCCAGGATTCTGTGCTACATGGTAGCTTATTAACAGAGCTATTGATCTTAGTTCCTATCAGTTACATCATGGCAGCTCCCTGAAGATGGCCGAACTTGCTGTCATGCCAATACAAAAATCTCAAAGAAAACATAGAGACTGTTGTCATCTATGTCTTTTTAGTTTTATTATGATTTTTTACATTACCTTCTCAATGCTAAGTTCCTTAACAGCAGTTCCGACTATTTCACTGATAACGTCTGAGTGTCTGTGAAGTTCCATAGCAAACATATTCTCCAAAGTGAATGTTTCTGGTGTCATTTCAAAACTTGTTCCTGTTCTCTCCATAAGATCTTGCCAATGCCTGTTTTAAATTGACACATCAGCAATTGTACCAACCACCATGATGCAGTAAAAATGAAAACAACTGTAATTTAATATATAATAATGAAACCATGTTTAGCACTCTACTGTTTAAACAAGAACTAGTATTTTGAATACATAAAGTATCCTAGTCATCCTAGTCACCTTGCATGCTATTGCACAAGTTCATTGAGTAGAAAGTGAAGTTTCAAGCTGCAGGATGTGGCATAAGCCCAGTAACTGAAATAAAAAGTTCTAACAAAACAAACAAAATCTTCCTATATAGAGAAAATGGATTCAAATAAATCAAAGCAAACCTTTCTCTTAAAGCTTCATTTTTCAAATCAAGCAACAAAGGAATGGAGTCTCGAAATGCCTTCATTTTTGTTTCCAAGTGAAAGGCTACTGGCATACTGCGGACATGTTTGGGCAGCTTTCGGAGGGCTCTAAGAAATCCTTCGATTCCTTCCTGAAGAAACTGGACATTGAGGTTTATCCAGAGTGTCTGAGACAATTCCTTTTTAGCTGCCTGGGAACAACATCATCAGCAAGAAAAAAATCATATTTCCTTTTAATTCTGACCCAAAAAAATCCCAACCTTTCCACTACAGTAGGATGTAGAGACCACAGTCAGGATGCACATGTAATTGGATTAACATTCTACAAACAGAGAAAGACTTGTGCAGTAAAATGCCACCCAATAATTATTAGAGGCGGGGGGAGGTCTGTTCCTATCTGATAAGAGTATGTGTTTGGTCTACTATGGAGACATTGTTAGTCCTGTACTAACATCATTACAATGGTTTCATGGGGATAGCCAATTACAGGTCACAGCTTATTTCATGAAAAGGCTTAGAACAGAGTTGACAGTAACTAGAGGACAATGCAGCCTCTTCTTCTCTCCCTCACCTCTTCTGTACGCATGTGCATGAATATGTGTGCGCCTGTGTATCCACAGTGTACTACTTACTCTTTGTAATTCATAAATTTCATAGATCTGCTTTAGACCTTTCATATCATTCTGTGCCTTCATTAAGTCAGGGTACACCGTAACTGGTAAGTCAAAAAGTTTCTCAACACTGCCCAGTTCCTGATGACTTTTTTCCAGTTTTTCCACTTCTTTTTCAAAAATGGCCATGAGTTCCAATCCTGGGAAAGGAGAGGAATTTTTCTAGATAAACAATCCCAGGGTTCATGGGGAATAAATAAGACAGCTTTCACATATAGTCTGTAGAAGTTACAGTATTTAAAATGTCACATTCCTAGTTGATCAGTTTGCATGTTAACAAGGAAAGCACAATTTTCTTGTTTTACATAAAATTTGAAGAGTTGTACGAAGACTAGTATTTTTAAGACATCACTTTACACACATTAATCCATTTACCTTTATCAAGATTTTCCCCAACAGCACCAGGCCCCTCGGTCATGAACTTATGGAAGAAATCTTCTATCTCTTTGCTGTAGTCCTCAATTTGTTGCTGTGTAATCTAAAGAGAACAGTGTTTAAATTGTTTTCTTTTCCATTTCTATTTTTTTTCAATATTAATTACAAATATTACCTTTATGAATGTTCTTTTTATGCCTCCAAGGTTGTGATCAACTTCTGATGCTTCAAAGAAGAGAGTCTCCCACTTTTCCCTAATCTTCTCGGCCATCTCTTGCTCTTCTTTAGCTACCTAAAACAAAACAAGTAACGTCTCTCACAAAAAATGATTAGTCACAAGAAAGTGAACAATATGTGCTCACATTATAAATTTGCAAAACACAAAACAAGCATTGAAGTGATCTGAATCAGATTCTCAAACACACACAATATGTCCATTTCAAAGTGGAGATACAGTTTTGAGAAGGGGGTTTGGACTATACAATCTCCAGAAATCCCTTCTAACCTCAACAATACTGTGATTGTGTAAAATGTCTTAAAAGGAGAACATTTATTCATTCATATGTGAGGTATTTGTGCCCCTAACTCACATTTGAAATGTTTTGTGAGACAAGGCATAACATGCACTTACTGGAATATTGTACATTGCAAGAGTGCGGTATCTCTCCCAGATGTCCAAATATTTCAGTTCAACCTTGAAGGACATGCCTTTGATCTTTGCAATTGTGCCAAGGACAATTCTCAGATCTTCCAGGGAATCTGGAGGTCTCTTAAGACTCTGTGATAAGCTCTGTAAAAAAGTAAAAATAATTTCCAGAAGCAACACTGACAATGCAATTAGGCAGAATTATAATCAGTCGTCAAACACAAAACACAAGTAACATGCAGATTCATTTTCATTTTTAGTCTATGTGATAAAGGTAACACACACACACAAAAAAAAAAAAAAAAAAAAAAAACCAACCAAAAATTAAACCCCAGTCCAGAAGGGATGTTTTTGCTACAACAAAATAGAAGTTGTAAGTAGCAGTTTAAAGGGAACTTTGGAATCATCAATGTGAACCTTTTGCCAGTACAGGAGTAAGAAAGTCCTGGGTTTTCACGTTACTATCTCCTGTTTCCCAGCTACAGAGAGAGACAGCTCACCTCTTTACATATGACACAACAGAATACACCAGATAGTTTCAACCAATTTGGAGTGTGGTTCAGATCATCACCTACTACTCCATGCTAGCTACATCAGACAACAGGAACTAAAAGCACCTACCTGAATTTCCTCCTGAAGACTGAAGAGTTCCTCTCTTGCAGAGTCATTAAGCAACTTTCCAAGTGAATTCACCCAGCCTCTAGCATTCTCCTGCACTGTGTAAACTAAAGGAGCCAGCTGAAGCCTGATACATTGCTCATCTTTAATCAATGGCTGTTGAGTCACTTCGTGAGCTACCTTCATATAGAACTGCAACTCTTCATCAAAGGTGACACAAGCAGGCTTTTCTGCAGCTAACCTCTCCATGACTATGCCTTTGTCTAATTTCCACAGCAGGTGGTACCTCTTCCATTGTTTCAAATACATGCTGAGAGAAGCCAGGAGTTTATGGACATTCTGAGGGATGAGAACAGCCTGTTCAATTATCAGAGGGTTCTGGGAGACATCACTGTAAAAGCTGAAAGTGATAACTTCATCTTCCTCGACGTGCTGAGGAGGGCATTCAATACAAGTACCATGCATCCATCGTACAAAATGCTGGAGTTTTCAAGACAAGGTTGAAAAACAGTTACTTTGTAGAGAGTCATTTTAGTTAAATAATTCATAGAATTATAGGATCATTTAGGTTAGAAAAGACCTTTAAGATCATCGAGTCCAACTGTAAACCTAACACTGCCAAGTCCACCACTAAACCATGTCCCTAAGTGCCACATCTACATGTCTTTTAAATACCTCCAGGGACGGTGACTCAACCACTTCCCTGGGCAACATTTTCCCATAAAATTGAGAGAAGAATTAATTTCATCCTAACAAAACCTTTCCATGCATTACTCACTCTGCTTTTAAAATCTCCACTGAGCAACAATATAGCATGATACACAGAAACAGGTATTAGGTGAAACAGGCTGGATGCAGCACTGGAGCAGAACAGCAAATCTGAGCATAGGAAGCACACTTAATCTAAATTTATTCATGTCAGGTGACATCTGGAATCATTTCTCCATCAGCACAGGGCAGGAACACTGCCACAATATTTGGCGTCTTTTCTGGAAGCAATTCAATGTGAACATACTTATGCAGGGAAGTACCTTTGCCAGCAAGCTAGACATTTCATCTGCTGTCCTAGATATGTCCTACATGCCCTTCTCCCAGCATTTTCTGAACTGGTTTTCTGCTGCTTTTGAGGAGAGCGGTAATATAGAGAAGGCTACTCATATTCCTTATTCCAACAGCTTATTTATACATCAGAAAGCAACACCTGTGGTGCAATCTGAAAAGTATTTCCTTCTGATGTATGCTGATTTATAGAACCAAATCATGTCCTTACACTGGCAAAACTGCTGAAAAGTAACAAATAACTTCACCTGAGTAAAAATTGCATGAAGTGTTATAGCAATTTTTTTTCCTTTGTCATCAGTTTGTAAAATTAGGACAGTTTGTAAAATTAGGACAGTCTGTAAAATTAGAACAGTATACTGGATATTTTGTTTTCAAGATAAAGCAATATGAATCTTTCCTATGACTTGCCCAAACATAAAGCAAGATTAATTCACTATAATCACAAGCAAACTCTGGCAACAAGTGAATCTTTATCAAAAATCACCTTGGTAACCTCAACACAGTCTCGGATAGATTGTACAGTCATTTTGTCAATCTCACTGGCATTAGGTTGCAAGATTATCTCAGGAACAGATAAAATAGCTTCTGTTTGGAACAGTGGCACATTTGCAAGAACAGCTGCATTGAAAGCCTGCAAATTCCTGGGAAAGGAAAAAAATCATGTCAAAGTAATAATCAGGGGCTGCCCCCCATGGAAATGCCCAACAGAGACTGCAGTTATCAGGTATGTGCTTAGATATGTAAGCAGAACTGTCTCAAGCCAACTACCACCGATTTCAGCTGGAAACACTGTGTATTGGAGCAAAATTGTCTCACTAATACTGATTTAATGTAAAAGCTTGACTAGCTAAAACAAGCTACTGGAAGGAATGAATGGGGATACCCTAGTGCAAAAGGACCCTGAGACTATGGTCTATTGCAAGAGTCCAGCTGAGAAAGCACAATGAAGTCAGCTGAGCATGGATCAGATTACAAAGACATGGATCATGAAAAGAAGAGATGGCTGGGAAGTTTTTATAACCCTGTAATGCTCTATTGTAATAATATCTTGCTTATAATATAAGCCTTTATAATATCTTGCTACAGGAACATCCTTGGCCCCAGCTGCTGCAGAAGAGGTAAAAGTAAAATCCAATAAACCTTTGTCCTCCTGCATTACAGGGATGCACCTGGCACCCAGACACCAACTTCTCAAAATTGTATTCTTTAGCAAAACAAAACTTTGATTTTAGAAATAAACCAGGGATATGGAACTACACACACTGCAGAAAATGTATCTTATTTCTCTCTTCTGCCAACAACATGCCAATACCCATTTTCTCAGAATTTGGGTTTCCTTTCCTGTACCTTGTTATCAGTTCTCCATTCTTCACAGAAAAAAAAAACAGTACAAATACAAATCTGTCTCAAACTGCAAATCACTGAGGTGTTCAAACAGAGTATCAGTATACATACTGATCAACAGATCCAGAAAAAAATGAAGATGAAAGACTGAAAATCCATTAAAGCAAACAATTGACTTACTTCACAATTAACTGTGTCAACACCTGATAAATCCTATTTTCCCAGTATGCATAATAGGAAGTTAATTTTGGAGATTTGCCACTGTTCGTATTGGCAACTCGTCCTTCCACTTTCATTAGCAATTGTGGAATTGCAGAATACTTTCTAACCATGTGTGTCACATCTTTTGCTCTTTCACGCTTAACATACTCAAAAAATTCTTTCGCTTCTGCAAAAAATACAAAAAATAGCATTATTAACTGCAAAAGACCTAACAGACTTGCATACTGGAATAACTAGCTGGGCTTTATTTGTGAACATGAAATTGATCTCGTATACTGATAAAAATATCTTCACTTATTAATGCTTAATTTATTAATATTTCAGCCCTCTGATCTTATAGGGAGTCAATTATTTAATAGCAGCCACTAGATGTGAAAGTAACCTTTTTAAGACTTACAAAGCATTGAAAGAAATTTGATCCATCGCCCACTCACTCAGGTGACAGGGAGACCTGGGAGACTTTTGCCTCCTTGCAATTTCTATCTGAGGAAACCAGTTCAGTTCAGATGGCCCAGAAGGGAACTGACACTCCATGCAGACTGCAGCTCTAGGGCTACACTACAGCATACAAGAAGGGTCAAGGGAAAGCTAGGGGAAAAGTGATCAAAAGCAAGGTAAACACAAGTCAAATGATCCGTTTGTCTCATTGACACCGTCAGCTTTAGGGTACTGAACCTCTTGCTTGTGCTTCCTCTGTTACACCATGAAATGCTACCATAACTAGTTTTGGTAACTATTAAAAGAGTTGATCACAGCAACTAAAAATGCTAGTAGCAGACAGAGCGAAATAAAACATCACAGAGCCTGGAAATGGAAATATAAAGACTTACTAGGAAGCTCATCACCATTTTTTGAAAGCGGAAACTTAAAGAGATTTGTTGATTCTATAAACAGAAGTGTGTTGCTTATGTCTTCAGAATTATTATGAATCTGATGGACAAGTGATTCAAACTTCCTGATGGCTTCTGTACATCGGATGATAAAGTCACCAATACCTTGAAATAAATCACAACCATTTGGGGTTTTTATTTCACCAATGCATCAAAATTGTCACAACCAGACATCTCTGGGAATGAACTGATGCTCTGCAGAAAGATAAGTTAGATGATTTCTCACCTAATCCTTCATCTAGTTCCCTTACAGCTGTTATCAAACAGTCTCACTCTATTTCCACTTAGTGCTTTAAATATAATAAAAACATAAGAAATACCCTCCTGGATCAGAGTCTGTCTAACCTAATATTCTGACTCTGACTGTGACAATAGGATGTACAATTTAGGGATACATTGTTGTCATATGACATAAAAAATAGATTCCAGAATTGAAGAGATTTTTTAACTAAAAATCAGTATCTAAGGCCATTTTAAAACAGTATCTCCATTACCTAAGGAGTTCCACCTGAGTCTTCTGTGTCCTGATTTGAATACTCTCCAGAGTTCTTGAATATGGTCATCAAGAAGTTTGGTTTCTGCTTCATTCAGTGTTCCCATTAATTTGTGATAGCGATCCAGCATGTTTTTCAATCCATTTTTGTACCTAAGGAGTATAAGAAACACAACAACAACAAAACATAAAATCACGATTTTCTGGAAATACAGCTCTGAACTCAGATCAAAGAGTAGATCACTTCCATCGTTCCATTCAGACTTCCATATAAAGCAAAATTTGCAGAAATAACCAGTGAATATGTATTGATTATAAATGCAACTAATTTCCTATTGAAAACAAAAGAAAAAAAATCATATGACTCCAATAGTAGCTAGACAAACCTCTCCTGCCCCCCAAAAAAAAAGTTTTTAAGAGAGCCTCAGTGTGAAGCACGTAAGTGAACTCAGCAGGTGAACTTTAAAATCCAGTTAGGGCTCTTATCAGCATACCTGTGTGCTAAATACCTGTCATAATTTGGGCAAAAGTGTCTTATCCAAAGCTGCACAAGAAGAAAGTGGCAGTGAGCTTAAGTGTTAGCAGGAATCTAAATGGCACATTGCAAAACAAATTGCTTTCCTTGTTTTTTCTCAGATTTGACACGATGTTAATTTGTATGACATAGTCTTACAGGGTGAAGGATGCAGCCAGCGCCAGAGAAAAGCTTACTAGTGCAACATGGCCATTAGTAATTTTACCCTTAAAAAACAGGCACTAAGAGCTCTCATATTTTCAAACTTTGATGACTCAGAGCCCATCCTGGTTTGGAGTGAAATTACTTGAAACACTGCCATAAGTCTATATGTGAACAGATACTCTGTTACAGCCTTACCTAAAATATTTGTCTTCCTGTAATGCCACATATCTTGCTGTTTCTGGGACTGGAAACCCTAGTTGTTCCATGTACTTTGTTTCAATGATAATCTCTTGGAGTATAGGAGAAAAATTCACTATGAAGCGGACACTTTTCTTTGTGGTGACAGGCTTCTCTGTTACAGAGCTCTACAACACAAGAAAGAGCAGCAGAAAGGAGAGGAACATCAAACTTACAATGCAACAAAAAGGTTAGCTTTTGGAGACATTTGATAAGGCAGTAGGTTAAAGTCAGAATGGCTGACATGCAGAGCTTGTGGAAATGCCTTTAAAATTCAATAGCAACCTCAGCATTCTAGTTTCAGAAATTATACACAACTACCTCTTCCCTGAAAGTTGATTACAAGAAACAAACCAAATCACCTCATTTTACATACAGCTGCAACTAGTTGCAACAGAAATCCCAGTGGAAGTTCAAAATCAGACAAAAGTGTAGTTAGAACAGGATACTGCACGATCTCTGCTGGGAACCTACCTCTGCCTAACCTCAGTCCCAAGTTTTGTTGTAATGTCCCAAAGACATTGCACCAAAACCCCAAAATTAACAGGAATTACAGCACAGAAGAACACATAGAGAAACAACATTCACCCATTTGCCAGATCATTCAGCAACTGTGTCTTATAAAGGACAACAAACAATTCTGAGCTCAGAACTTTTCGATTTTTCCTTTCAAAAACTGTGTTTAAAATACTATTCTTAGAAAAATATCACTGACCATCAGATAGGTTTCAGTTCTTCCTTATCGAGAAGTCTGGTATACTATCTTCCTATTTCTCACCTGCTCAAAAATCTCTGGATTAACATGAGTTGTAGCCCCACCAGTGACAACAGTCAGCAGAGTATTTTTCAGTAACAGTGGGAGTATCTGTTCTGTCCCATCTCTCCACTGATTGTATTTTTGATCTTCATACTCTTTCATCCTCTTGGCCACTTGAAGATATATTTGTTTTACCTAGAAAGGAAAATTTTGTATAATTAATTTTAAAGACCATGAGAAAAGTTCAGCTAACCTGCCTTAACATGCTGTCTTAATATGGTTTCTAATCTTTATTAGATGAGAGGGCAAGGAATGACTTGTAATGAATGCAGGTGATGAAAAATTTAGGCTCTTGAATTCTGTCATTGATTCCATCACTGTCTCTCCAGGAAACAGTGGGAAGGTCCCAATCAGCTTTTCACATCTAACATGGCTTGCTGTGTGCAAAGACATTCTTGGAACTTCACCTCACACAAGAACACTTCCACATCTTTAGAAGAAGGGTATGAAGAAAGTATTTCTTCCTTCACTAAATATCAAAAGAACTAACATACTTCCTTTCCACGTTCACTAGCAAGCAACTCCTCTATTTCTTGAAATCTAATGATAGTCTGTTTGATCCGATAGAAAAGGGATCGGGACCAGTATATTGCTCCAGCCACTGGAGGATGATTCTTGTACAGAGGTGGATCCTTGAGGTTCTGAACAAAGATTTGCTTAACATTTTTGACCTAGAAGAGAATGAAATATTGCAAAGAATCATTTCTCCACTTGCATGTCCATGGTCAGTATCTAACCTGGTACACAGCACAAGCTCTGAAGCTAATTCCAGAAGCAGGATAAAAACAATTCTTTTTTTTTCCCCATCATCTCTTGTTTGTATTAATTCCATTACAGAGAGTGTCTTCCTTTCTATATCCCGTGTAACTGCTATTGTGGCAGTGTTTTCTGTAAGATTACATTTTATCATTAAACTCATTGTGCTTTGAAATATCAAGAAAAATTCTATGACATGAAAAGCTTTCCAACACACAGGCTTCAACATGTCAGAAATTATTTCTGACTTCACAGTTGATCTGTGACACCTTTTGGCCATACCATGAACTTGTCCATCACAAGAGAGCTGTAGGGTGTGAAAAATGTATTTTCTCAGGAAGGACTGATGTTGAACTGCTGTTCACAAGGTAAAGGAATAGCCACAAGCCTTGTTACATTCAGAGTACATGCAAACATCTTTCAGCTCCCATACAGTGCCACACATATAAAGATATGCACATCCATTTCAGCAAATTAGCCATAATATTTCTCCAATAGGCTCCAAAAAAGTGAGAGCAATTATTATGCTTATTTTATAAAACTTGTTAGTCTTTCAGATAGCAAATGACACTATACAGGTATTTAGACATATACACAGCTTTATGAATTTCACTAGGTAAAGAGCTTCATATACTGCATAAGAAATCCTTACATACCTCTTTACAGTATTGGTCCAAAATATCATTGAACTTCATCATCATCTGCTTATTAATAGTTTCACGAGAGCGGATGTGTCTGAAGTTTAACAGCATGTCAAATGCAGCTTCTGCTGATCGAAGGGTCTTAAAAGATCCATCAATAAAGTTTTTGGTCTCTTCTTCAATAACCTAAACAAAGGAATAAGGTGAAGACATCATATCACTTAGAGATTCATCTTGCAAAAACAAGAAAGGAAGGCAAAATGAAAATACTTTTTTAAAATTGTGGTCAAGCATATTTTTACTATTTTTTGTTTTATAAATTTCTAACCAACCGATGGCTTTGCAGAAAGCTGCAGAAAATGACAACTACTGTGTCTGTGGGGCAGGTACATAAATCACAAAAAACATTGTAATATGTACTTTGTGGGTATTCTTAGCTGAGGGGTTAAGGACTGAATGAATCCAGAAAAGGAACTTTTACTTCTTAGTAGGACATGATTGAGATGTGTCAGCACATGGATACAGGGAGGTCATATGTAACCTCTGTTCATCCCGCAGCGATTCTGCCAATGAACAAAAAGTGTGCTTCACCATTTTCAAGATAAAGTGAAACTATAAACAGAAACAACTTGGAAATCGAATAGTGACTTAGAAAAATGGTCAAATTCCTCACATTTTCATTTATGTATTTATTAATTTATTCTTTTCTTTTGCAAACTTACGTTTTCTTTAAATGAAACTGTTGATATTCCAGAAGGAATTTGCATATAGGAAGTAATGGGGGGGATCACAGTATGTGGTACTTACTGAAACTTCTTCTTTAAATTCTTCCATAATTAATTTCCAGTCATGTGCACTTTCAATGCTAAAAGGATCAAAAGTCAGTTCTTCCATAGGACTAGTTAGTCTGTTTACTGCTCTCACTAGATCATCAATACGCTTTGGATCCCCTGTGACAGCTTTCAGTTGAGGACCAAATATATTGCTAAACTCTTCAATGACCTGTTAATTTAGAAGAACATACCAGAAAGCTGTATTTTTACGGGTTTTTTTTCTGCCATTTAACACATCTTTCTGATATTATTTCCTTTAAAAAATAAAAACAGCTCAGAGAATGATCAATTCATGCTGTGATTTACATTTCCTATAATTCTACACAAGACAGTAAGTAGCTTTATGGAAAAAAAAAAAACAAACACTCTACTGGCCCAACACTTCAGTTGTTAAAACAGGTAATACTCAGTTCTTACTCTTTTTTATTCCACTTTTCACATATACATTTTTTACATACAAAACCTGTAACATCTGACCATTGTTGGACCACTAATACTGCTAGTTACCCTGACTTAAATTAGCCTAAACACAGCATCTCTCCATTCATATGTTAACCTGCAATTGATATACTGATTCCTATATGGACAAATTTTATTTTATAGTATACTTAATGGTTATTTTATCTAAAATTCTATCATTAAGCTAGCAACCCATAAAAACTGCAAATCTGTGAAACAGTTGTTACAAGTCTGTAGGTTCATAACAGCAATGTACACAGCAATATCTTTCCTCCACCAGTACCTTGAGAAGAGTTATTTCATCTCAAGCATTAAGTTGTTGTAATCAAAGGCACCGCTCAGGTCTTAAACACAAAACCACTCACAAAACTAAAGACTGTTAACATTTCAACAACTACAATACAAAATAATCTCCTCTACAGAATAAGACACAGATCACACAATCTCTTTATTTA
Organism: Vanellus vanellus; assembly: GCF_965231255.1. Classification (NCBI taxonomy): domain Eukaryota; kingdom Metazoa; phylum Chordata; class Aves; order Charadriiformes; family Charadriidae; genus Vanellus; species Vanellus vanellus. The sequence continues at coordinate 13,251,023 of NC_138921.1, forward strand.
TTGTCTACATTACTACCTGCAAAATATCATACAGATCTTGACAGACTGAAGTCATATAATCTGTTTTTTCAAATAAACGTTTTCGGTCAAATTCCCAGTGTTGCTCTCTTCCTGATGCTTCAATTTGGGCACGAACAGCAAAATAACATTTCTTCCATTGTTCAAGAGTGCTTTTGGCTTCTGCTATTTTCTTTTTTGCAGCAGCTCTATCTTCTCTATTAATCAAATCAAAACAGTTAAGATACTATAGATAAAAAGATTATAGATAGAAAATTTTATCTCAACTGGTTTAATGTACCCTGGTTCAGCAGCTTCTAATTATAAAAGATCTAGGCAAAACTTATAACTGTTAGGTCTTCATTTTCGATGTGACTAACTTTGAAAGGAGATAGTATTTCAGGACTGATTTTGATGATATTTACGCCACTTTGTTACCACTATAATTCTATTGAGTTTATTGATTTATGTCCTTTTGAGACAAAAGAGGACAAGCACCTATTTCTTCTGGGCTGATTCAGTAACTCATAAAAATTACAAAATAAATTAACTTTTAATTGACCTTTTAATACAACTTCAGATAGTGAAAAACACTGAAACCTATTTGATGAAAGTGTTATCTACTGCACTTCCTGTAAAACAAGCAAAGCTTGTAATAACTACAGCCTAGTTAAACAGGAATCCAGTACTTACTTAAAGAGTGTGTGTAAATCCACAACTTGGTACACTTTTGTTGAAATTTCCCATGCAATTCGTTCCATGAGGGGTACCATCCGTTCATCCTTGTTGTAATGCCGTGAGATAATCCATACCATTCTCAGGGCATTCATCAGTGAAGGAATTGTATCCAAAACAACATTAAATCCAGTGCCATACGTTAAATTCTATTAAATGTATTATAAATATTGTGAATAAGATGTCATGAAAATATACAGACACATATTCTATAAACCAATATTTGTTCTATAGATACCTGAAATTAAGAAAGTCTGTGACATTATTAAATAAATAACCCAGTCAAGTAAACACCCTGGTGCCTAAGTAATACACATGGTTAAGGATGTGCAAATCTGCTTTGATGGCTCCAAATGCTTTTTTAGGTCATAGCTCATTAATATTCTCTTTTCTGTAAAAGATGTCCCAAGACTGGTTTTGGCTTAACTCTTCATTTGGATGTTTGGAGGATCTCCAATGAAACTTAAAAATTGAGACATCAGCTGTAATCAGTGATAGAAGATACCTCAAAAATGGAGTAGAGAAATCTTTGTTTTCCCCAATTCAGCTATGCTAACAAATTCTCCCAAGGCTGTGATTTACAAACCAAGCTGTTAACAGCTCTAGGCTTCTGCTTTCAAATATTAGAACAACCGTCACTCAAGCAAAATAAGCAAGCCTTTTTTTATTGAGTATAAAAAAGCTAGAGTACATCTTTATTGCTGATAAAAAGTAAAAAATAAACAAGAGGAGATTATATCAACAGAGAAACTAAACACAGGTAACTACAGTTAAAACTTTACAAAGTTTTCTCAAGGATACCTACCTTCAAATGGCGTTCGAGAGTTGACAGAAACTTAACATTATCTAGAGCTTCCACATGATGTTTTCTGAGGTCACTTAAGACTATCTGTAAATCTCCAATATGCTCAGATTCAGCTTCCTGTAATACTTCCAAGACTTTTTGCACTTCTGGAAGCTTTGTCTGTTCAGTAAGAGCACTTAAAGCATCATTTCTTTCTCGCCAGAGGTCAATTTCTGCAAGTGGACCATTACCCTACAAGTAATGTGGAATAAAATAAAAATTCTAAATTACCATTACACAAGAGTGAAAACCTACAACCAGGACTATATTTTTTCCTTCTTTTCAATATGCTGTATGCTGAGAAAAACTTGACATGATTCAGCCATGCAAAAAACCCTGACAGAAGGTGATCCTTGAAATCAAGAGAGTTTGGCACAGACTGAAGGGAACTGCTCATTGGGAGTATACCCCTGAGTTGGAGCTGCAGAGTCCAAGCTTCAAGCAAAAATATAGTTGTATATTTAAAACGAAATCACTGCAGTTTTTAATATTTCATGGCTATCTTTAGAAGTGTGCAGATAGCAAAAGTGCCTTAGTTTTCCACAGTTATCCTGTGTGGGTAGGATCTGCAGTGAGTTACTTTATATTCCATTTATATTCTATTTCCCAGAGTCACACAGTTCCTCACTACTTTTGTTCTACTTTACATCAATTAGAAAATGGCTTTCCAAAAATCAAACATGAAGATGGATTTAAAATGTGCATGAACCATTCAAAGAGATTCTTGTGGGGAAATGGACTAATGTCTCTGGGAATAAAAGAAGCTTGGTGTTATAAGCAACATCACCTGTGGAACCTTTTTCAGTTGTTCCTCTAGAGCTGTGGATATTAATTTCTGCCAGGTCATTGCATAACTTTCCAGAGCTTCAACCACTTCTGGAACTGTGACAAGAGCAGCCACTTCTCTATCTAGATTTACAGTTGGCATCTGCAGTTTAATATTGCCTATTGGAAGAAAAGACATAGAAGCAACTGACTTGTTCCATCAGCATTAGTAAAGTAACACAACTGAAATGGTTTATGCCTTCCATCTTGTTAGCTACTGGAGAATAGGTAACATACCACCTACTGTGCCTATTTCAGAATACGGCAAAAAACATCCAGTTGCTTCACAGTTAACACAGTGCAAAGAAAGACATATTCCTAGAAATACATAAAAAGCTCTCAGCTTTCAAGACTTAACCCAAACTCTAACTATTAAGAATTAGGATTAGGGTTTTGCTGAAGATTATCAATCTTCCTATTATAGGCCACTACACTCTCTGTAGTGGCATGACAGTAGCCCCTGTCAGAGAAGTGATGTTAAACAACATGTGAAAGTCTCATTTGATCCACCACTTTCTATACTCTGCTATGGCCTGAGTGCCCTGAACATTGTTAAGCAATGAAGTATGTTTACCCTCTCTCCTAGTCTTACTCCAGACCACTTGAAAGACTATCACTGATTTCATCCATTTCTCCATACTGCCTACTATGCTTCAGGGCAGTAAAAACAGTACTGTTATCAGCAAAGAGAAACTTCAATCAGGTCTGGAGCTTCCCCAGAAACTATGTGTATTTGTTATTCTATATAAAGCCATTCCTAGGTGAAACTCTTTCTACTGTCATGTACTCTAAACACCACAGTGCTGGCATAGGCAGAACACTCGCCTTCCGTTTGTTGTATAGTCTGCTGAGTAACACCTAAGATTTTTTGCTTGCTCATTTGACTTTCATTCCTCATCTGAATATTACAGTATTCCACAGGTTGTTCCTTCTTTTCTGCAAGATCAGTCTTGGGTAAGTTTCTTTTTTCAGAATCTGTGTTTTCACTGTCTGGATGAAAGGAAGTTTCCTCAGTGTGCTGCTGACTATAGGAGATAGCTGGTGAAAACGCCTGTAATTCAAACAGGTACCATAGATGAGACAGTTCATATTAAAAAAGAAAACAATAAAAGTCAGCTTACTAGCAATTAATTGGATATGTTGTTCTAAAATTTAATTTAAGTGCATGTCTTTCCATTTCACCTCTTTAGCATCATTCTCTCTGCCTCAAGTTCTGCAGGGGAATAGCTCCAGAATGCTTTTACAAGTCTGCTGGCACAAAACTAGAGGTATCTTGTGTCACACTCTTAAATGTTTCTCATATAGGGCCAGACAATGAAATAATGCCCCTCTCCACATCTCACAAAAATTTGGGAAACAAGATATCAAATAAGGATTAACAAAACCTTCATATCAAATAAGGATTACCAAAACCTGGCATATGGCAGTCACTCATTAAATATTAGTATTTCTTAGGCATAGTCCATATGGTCAGCAGAATACTAAGTTGGCAAATCACTCACAGAAACACTCAAGACATCATACATAAAAGCTGTAACACATTTACCTGTGAGATGGCGTTCTTTAGCATCAAAAGAGTATCATCAGTCAGTACACCAAACTTTATTGCTTTAGGAAGAACCTCATTAGCTTCAGTCAGGTCATTAGGTTCAGTAACTCTTTCTAAACAGTATACAAACAATTAGCATAAATCTAATTATTTGATACAGAAAGCATAAAGCCCTTTCCATAATAAGTTAAAACACCAATAAAACAAACTGTTTATAATACACTAGGTTTGATGCAAGTCACTTTCAAAACTAGTACTGGTTTTAATAGCGTAGATGCTTTTTCAGAAAGGGCAGAAAAATACTTCAGAGTCATCATCTGACCCTGTCTTTACAATCCTGCCTTATAGTTAGGAAATGGTTTTCTGTTCAAACAAAACAGTAGCCTTGATTTGAACTCCTATTCTACAGACAGACCAGGAAAATCTTGCACAGAACTGCCATAAAATGACCAAATACATTATCATAATTTTCTTTTCTTCTCAAATGTCCTGTTTCTAGAAAAACTGAAACTAATAGGCACATACAAAATGCTTTGTAGCTTCAAACCACTCATGGTTTAGAAGTGGCTTTTGTCAGGGTAGGTTAATGGTTGGACTTGATGATCTCAAAGGTCCCTTCCAACCTCAGCAATTCTGATTCTATAATTCTCTGTTGCTGCTCAGTGAACCCACACAAACATTTATGCTGGGGCCAGTCCCTGGCACTAAATTAGAGTTAGCATATTGTTGATAGTTCCTGGATATAGGTGTGGAAATACCTGTTTGCTTTAGTGTAGAAGCTGTTTCCTATGGGGCTAGAGCTAGATAATAAGGTTTGATTGCAACCAGAAACAGAGCTACTCCAGATGCTAGAATAACTGTTGTCATTGGTTTTATGATAAAAGGATGAACTAGCAGAATAAAACATGCTGCCATTGTGTACCAGAATTTCAGTCAGGTCAGGAAGTCTGATAACCCAGTTGTGCTTATCACTACCTCATGGTCTAACTTTCACATACAGCTCCTCATGCCCAAAACACCATACACAGTTCTAGCAGTTGTAGTAACTAAATCTTCTGACTTCCTCTGAGTGCAGCATGAGACCCCCATCCTTGCCGGTAAAATGCAGAAGACATGTAACTTCCCATAAATTCCAAATGAAGAGTGTTCCTGATTCCTGGTTCTACTCTGAGAATATTTGTGCCCAGTTAATTAAGATGAATATGCACTACCCGGAATCCCAGCCACTATCACCTCTTCTCAATGTGAAGTACTGTTTAATGCGAGGACTGAAAACGCCAAGCCTGCAGTTATTCAGGGCACATACCTTTGGTGTCTCTCAGAAAATATACAGTAAAATCTGATACAAATTCTTCAGGAATTTCATCCAGAGCCATGTAGAAACACACTTTGTCAACTTTCCATTCTTGCAGCTGAAACGGAAAATAAAAAGGAAGTATGACTATTACACATTTCTTAACAGCAAGAAAATATTTGCGTGCTGTGAGCAATACAACAGGATCATTAGTTTAACTCCATTACCTTCACATTGCTGTTCAAGTAAACTACTAACATAATTGAAATGTTAAAAAAAATCACTCAGATAACAGTAAAAGTCATCAGCTTTGGAAACAATGTTGATTTCCAGAACAACAGGACTAAGAGCATTAGTGCTTGAAACATAAGAAACCAGAAAGCACTTAAATGCCCATCTCCCCCGAGCCTTTCTGAAAATGTGCGAGCACCTACTCCCTTTCCACCTGCACCTCAGTCATAAACCAAGTTTAGTTAGAAACCGCAGATTCTATCCTGACCATCTAATTAGGTAAAAGAATTGAGGTACAAAAGCCTTTGTTCACTGTTCCTTACATGCTCCTCCCCTGGTGTCTTTATCTAGCAAATATTCTAACTGCAATTTTTCTTTCACAAGCAACGCTGGGAATAGCTAATGTGGTGCCTGAGTAACTCTCTGCTGCATTTTCTCACCAAAAGTCAGCATTTTGCCAACGAAATTACCTTTGCAATGTCTTGTCAATGTCAGGCTGTGGCAGACACCACAAGCCGTTGCTTTTGAATGGAAATCCCTGTTCTCATAAAACATTCTGTTCTGCTCCGACTACTTGCTCTGCACTTTACTTCCTTAACTTGCCTACCAGTTTTATTGAAACATTTGCATCAGAAAGCCAACCTCTTCGCATCCACAAAAGAACAGAGTAAAATACAACATTTACCTGTGGTGTGTGTTCAATACTGTCCGTTGTAAATCTTTGCTCCAGTTTACTCAATTCAGACCCACTAGGGAGAGTTGATATGTGACCTGACGCACTTTCACTGTCTGTAGGTTGTAGAGGGGATGCCTCGCGTTTTTGAGTCATCCCTAGAAAGAATAACACAAGAGAACTCAATTAAAGAACAGGTATTCGGTGTATATAAAGTGGATCCTTCCAATTTTCTTCTCAAACTAAATTACTAAGCATTTTCTTCCATCTTCTGCATCACCTTTCAACAACCAGCCATCAAAACCTGGTGTTAATCACACATTTTCCCACAGAACAGCACTATTGCTGAAGAACTGAATCCAAATGTGCAAGTGACATTCCACAGATAACTGGGCTTTATTTGGAATATCCTTACCAGCGTTTTCCAACACAATTGCAACTGATCTTTTATGACAAAATAAGTAGATGAACATGTTTCAAGATGAAACCACTTTGTAAAAGGAAATGCAAATAATTAAGGGTTTTGTTGTGCCAGATCTATGATGTGGAAAACGTTTATAGTAATGTCATGCTCAAGAGGTGATAGTGAAGACACTGTAACACAGGAACAACTGCATGAATTCCAGGGCCAGTCAAGAATTTCAAACTTTATTTTATAGAATCTTTCAGGAGGGGCGCCATGTCTTCTTCCCCTTTCAGCTTCTGAACACTTAGAAGTAGTGTAAAAGGTATAGTTGCACACCCAACTGGACCCTTGTGCTGATATTATCAGGCAATAAATAATTCTCCCTGTCTTACTGCTTTTGAGCATTAACCTAACAGCACTGCAGCTGCCCGCATTCAGAGTTGCAGAGCGGGAAGTTGAATCTTATCTTTTCTTTAGTCTACTTACACCCACAAGAAGGCTTCAGCACTTAACTTTCATGGTCCTATCTTTCTTGCACAGTATGAACAAAATTCTTTTATGGATACAAAATACCAGGCCATGACTCTCTGCTTCTGCAAGTAACTGTTTCAGAAGCTTGTGGGAGTTACATAGATACTGATAGTAGAGAAGAGAATAGAATCTCTGAGCCATAGAAAAATTGTTTCTCTCTTTTGACACCCTTTCTATCACTTTTCCTTCATTTTTTCCAATTTTTTTGTGAAAGGCTTCTCTGCAATACTGTGGTTAAAGTACTGGACCTATCATCTTAACTCTTTACAGGATCACTTTTATTCTAAATAAACTACATCAGAATAAAGAGAAGAGTGTGCAACTCTTAAGGGGAATGAATTAATTCCTACTAAAGGGAACATACTCATTTTATTTATTTTAACAAAATGCATTTCTAATAATGTGAAAATACAAAGCCAGTAAAAGATGTCACACACAAAGACTGGATGGAAAGTCTATGTTTGTTGATTTTGTTCATCCCAGTCAGTCTCTTTCTTTCCACCTGTTTGGAAAAGAAGAAAGGGCCAAACTAGGATAAATTTCTTTCAAAGGAACATCCTGAGGGAGAAGGTCCTAACAAAATGTTAATTGGCCACACTGCCCAGGACACTATCCACAAAATCAGATCTACTTTCCTGCGAAAAGGAACTCTTGAAGTTACAGATACTGCTGGATCTGCTCAAGAGAGCCACGTTATCTAGCCTTGTTTAGCCCCCATGGCAGCATGGCCTGCAACTACACTTCTGCCGCTCAAACCACCTACTTCCTTCCAACTCCGCAAAGGAGGCTGTTTCAGTCAACTGCTCAGGAAACGGGTTATCTGGGCCTTCCTCCTGATGCTCTTCTGCAAACTTGTCTGTGTCGCCTGTGTCTGCACACACACAAAATGGCAGGAAACCATGATGTAACCTCTCCGCAGCAGGGATGGCGCAAATCCCACCAAGGCACAACCACAGAGGAGAAGGGTCATGGAAATGGGTGGGATAAAAGGGCTTCGGGAGAACTGGACACAGCCCAAGGGGTGGAAAGGGGCAAGGACGGGGTAATGGGGCAAGGACTCAGGAGATGAGACAAACCGGGTCTTGAGGGAGGGAGGGAGAAACAGGGAGTTGCAGAGGGAAGGACAGAGGAAAGGACAGAGGGAAGGGGGGGGCGGTCAGGCAGTGCCCAGGGGAGGGCTGGGCAGGCCGGGGCGGCGGGGGCCTCCCCCACCGCCTCCTCACCGTCCTGGCCGCGCCGCTCGACCCGCAGCAGCAGCAGCGCCGCCGCCGCACTCTCATCGTCCCCCTCCTCGCTGCCACGGTCGAAAAAGCGCAACACAGCCCGTCCCTCCCCGCCGTCGCCGCGGTTCAGCAGCTCCTCGAAAGGCGCCGGATCGGTCAGCCCCAGGATGGTGAGCGCTCGGTCCCTCAGCCACTGCACTCGCACATCGTCCAGGCTCATGGCGGCAACACCCCCCCTCCGGAGCCCGACAAGACGCCCGCTGGTGGCCACGGCAACGGCCCGGGGCGGAGCGAGGGCCGCGACCCGCCCGCCTGAGGAGGCCAACGCCCGCCCAATGCCCACCTCGCGCCGCCGCGTTCCCGCCGCCCCTCACGGGCCTCGCGCTATCTCAGCCCCGGCCCCCGCCGGCCCTGAGGGGGGGCCGTCGGCGGGGAGGGCGGCCCGCCCGTCCCCCTCCGGCGCTGTGAGGGGGTAGGTACAAACATAAGGGCCAGCTCCGAGCAGCGCAAACGAGGTTTTATTCATAATTAGTATGAAAGGAACGCAAAAATTGAACTTATGCTCTTCTTATGGCACAGATGTTAAAACATTACGGCAATATCCCCATTTTCACACCGACACAAAAAATAACACAAAACGACCCCTTTCCACTTATTCAATATAAACTTTGGTTTAACAACATCAGGTAACACTGTATGTACACCCTTATAGCCAAATGTGAATGTCAATCGAGGCGAATTCTTCATTCTCCGGGGAAAAGTTACACTGTAAAAACAGAACCCGGGATAAAAATGTCTATTTTTTTATTTGAGTCCTCCCCCAGACAGTGTAACACCTTTTCCGAGAGTTTCACCCATGGAGGCCTCAGGCAGCGAGAGGCCACACACCACCGGCTTTGCAAAAGCTCCTCCCCACCTCACCACAGGGAAAGAAGTCGGCTAATACTTTCCCTCTCCACTTCTAATTCTGCCTTATTCCATAACATTAAATAGCCCTGGGGCTTCTGAAAGGTTAAAGTAATAATTCTGGGCAGAACTCAGAATAAACAGTTAACATTTTTCGGTGCAATTTTAAATATGGCCAAAAAAGAGGAGGTTGCGTTGCTACGTATAAATTTACATTTCATAATCCTTCTGGAATAGACACTGAAAAGATACATTGCTTCTGTTGCATTGCTGAATTGTTCCCAAAGTGCATGAGATGGTAGCTTGCTTGAGTATGTGATTAGTAATGAATGTTTAATATGATGAAAAGTCTCTCAGATAACTTAAAAGTAATCATTCAAGGAAATAAACAGCTTCAACAACAACAACAAAAAACACCACTGGTTTTAGGACAAGGAGTAATAACTTTTTTTTTTAAGAATAAAATTAATTTACATTAGTTTATCAAGAAAAATGTACATTTTCTATCTATATACTTTACAAGATGCTCCAGGTCTGCTATGTATTTCAATGGGAGGTATATATTACAGAATTATTTGGCTGCATTATAAGGCAATCAGTGAAAAACACTTTGTCCTACAAGAAACCACTCATAGGTGAGATCCAATCACATGATTATTTGCAGACAATTCCAAACATTTCTGCTGACAGCAACCAAACTATGCCGTATCATCTTTATTGAAATGTAAAGAAATGTGCTTGAAAGAGAAAGGCGTAAACTTGTATCCTCCACCAGAGTAGAATTTGTTCTGAAATTCCACCCTGAAACGAGACAAAAAGAAAACCAAACAGAAGCTATATATTAATCCAAAATGACCGGTTGTCAAGGGATAGAACAGTGCAACACAAGAGGCTGAACAACACCAATCCTAATCCTCTCACTTATGCCTTCTGTGCAGCTATTTAACCTTCCTGTCACAGACCCAAACACACTTCACATTTCTCAGACCCAAACACACTTCACATTTCTCAGACCCAAACACACTTCACATTTCTCAGACCCAAACACACTTCACATTTCTCAGACCCAAACACACTTCACATTTCTCAGACCCAAACACACTTCACATTTCTCAGACCCAAACACACTTCACATTTCTCAGACCCAAACACACTTCACATTTCTCAGACCCAAACACACTTCACATTTCTCAGACCCAAACACACTTCACATTTCTCAGACCCAAACACACTTCACATTTCTCAGACCCAAACACACTTCACATTTCTCAGACCCAAACACACTTCACATTTCTCAGACCCAAACACACTTCACATTTCTCAGACCCAAACACACTTCACATTGTGCTGTAATGGCTCATTTCTCACTTCTGTCTTACTAATTTGTTCTCAGGTTAGTTGCAGTTAATTGTTTTGCAAATGTACAGTATCATGAAGACCATACTCTAATGCATATAGCTCTGCTTCATGTGTTTATATATGTCTACCTTTCTTATGCTGTAAATTTAATCAGGTTTCAAACTAAATATTTTCTGAATCCACTCCAGTGTGCAAAGCTTGTGATATTAAGAAAGGATTAAAATACTTAAGGGTTGGCAGCCCCACTTTAGCAGAAGTTTTGCTCACTAATAGGAATAACTTATGTTGAACCAAATAAATAAAATAGACTGAAACCATTCAGTAATATAATCAGACTGAAATTAAAAATACTTATCCACATCACTAATCATCTACAGTGTGAAAAGCTGCAATATTATAAATCAAATGTACTCATAGTTTGCACTAAAATAAACTCTGAATGTGGTCGAAGTTAATATGCATCATAAGCCAATATAATATTTGAATTTACTAATAATATTGCAGATGAACAATCGTATTCAACTAACAAGCCATGCATTTAATATGATTAAATAAGTCTATTACAGCAGCATGAGGCTGTTGAATTTTACACTTTTCTCTTAATAAGGCACCTAATATTTTGACACAAAAATTCCTCTTAAACAAGCCAGTATACGTTAAAGCAGTATAAAGAAAAATGAACTTACCAGTGAAGTCGTATAGCATGTAGAAAAGCAGAAAGACCCTCCATGACCAAAAGAATAAAAACCGTTAGCACAGCAAAAAAGGCGAGAACAGGGACTAGCAGTAAGACACCATATGTTGTATCCACACGAAGACCCACTCTCATCACCATTTGCCATAGAACTTCTGATAACTCTATTAAAAAAAAGTTTTCATAATTAATGTTGATACTGCATACATTCACGCAGAAAGCTACTCTAACTGACCAGTGTTCTAGTTTAAACAATATTACAGGATCTGCTGCACATGGCAACCCCCCGCCCCAGTTAGTTGCCTCCCTCTCTCCCCCAAAACACTTCAAGGTACAGCTCAGTTTCAAAAAAACATCTGCTGATGGCAACATTTAACACTGACACCATTAGCAAAAGCCTAAATACCTTCCAAACTGGTCAGTCAATGGAAAATAGGAAATGGTACTGCGACTGCTGATACACTATTATGTGAGGTAACACCGCGCTCAGACAATGGGCCCCTTTACAACACAGAGCAATCAATGAAGAAAATTACTTGGTTCCAAACAATAAAGTCACAATTTTAGTTTGAGGGCTTTCCATAGATCATGATTACTTAAAGAAGGGAATTTTTTTAAATTAAGAGAAAGATAATTTCTCAGTAGTGTCCCTTCAATAGGCCAGCTCCCCTCTAATGAGCATTAAAAAAATCAAGACACATGGAAAAAAAAAAAACACAAAAAACTCCCCACTTACGCGCATGAGCAAGACTTAATGCCCAGAGTCTCAGATATGAGGCTGTATTAGAAATACATCCTAGACAGTATTCAATGGTATGAATTGCTTGATTCATAAAGACATCTGCAAAATTAAGCTGAAATATAAAAATACATTATGAGAGAACAAAAATATTCATCTGCAAATCTTAATATACATGGAAGAAACAGTCCATTAAAGGGTAATACATTGATTTCATATCAAGTAAAAACAGCTGCTATGTTTAACATTTTTATTACAGAGACGACATTAAAAAAAAAAACCAGATGCTACAGTTTTCCATTAGTTTCCCCAATTACTTTTTTGATAGATAGAAGTGAATACAATTTTTTTTTTTTTTCCCACAAGTAATATGATCTAATATTTGAAAACTAAGTAGTAAAACCAGTCATGGTTCTAGTTCCCATTCTATTGATGTCATAAGTTCAGTGTCAATTATTGCATCTTTAAAACCAGGATTAATTATTAGTAATGCTAGTGATTAACTATGTTAATACTGTAAACTCTAAATATACATACTTGTTGCTAACAAAGAGTTCCAAGGCCAATCTTACAGTAAGTTTAAACATTTACTTCGCATGACAGATTTTTATTTAAGCAAACAATTCTTGCATTTTCTATACATAAGAAGCAAGAATCTACTACCCCAGTGAAGCACGTACTATACATAGTCTGCACATGCGAAACTGAAGCAATTTTTTGTCTTTCAATTCACATGAAATCAGTGGAATCAGTCAAGACATTTAAAAAGTTAGCCAAACTAAGCAGCGGCAATAGCTGTGGACTAGGAATGCAGCCCATGTCTCCCAACCCCCATTAGCAATAATCCTCATCACAAGATGTAATTTGCAGACATAAAAAGACTTTTGTCTAGATGAAAAGCCAAGATTAATTAACAGGAAGCTGGGCAGTCATCCTCTTGCCTTAATTTTAAGAACCATAAAACCACACAAATACCAAGATTTTTATCCCACTCTTCAATTTAAGAAAAACTATAGTCTTAGACGCAAATAAAGCACTCTTCCTGTTCTCCACTACAGAGAGACTGTGGTTTACTGTAGCAATCTGAATATACCAAGAAATAATGATAAAATAGTAACAAATAAAAATAAGTAAATTGCATTCAGGCATGAAGGTCTTTGTAAAGGCTCGGCTGATTTTCTTAAAAACTTCCAGGAACTCAGAGTATGGGTTATCTTCTTGATTTTCCACTTCTAATTTGCATTTAAGGACATACAAACTAGAAGTTAAATAACAACATTACCTCCTCTCTATCCCCCTCTCTGTGCCCACTGTCTGAATGACTGCTTCCTTCTTCCAAATCATGAGATCTCAGCAGAGAAAGTTCTTCTTCACTTTCTTTTCGAATTAGCTTGTAGCCACTCTGCAAAATGGAAATGCAATGTGTCTTTGTTCAGAGGACTGCCAGTGTCATTTTTTAAATTTATTTAAAGTAGTCGCAGGCAAAGGCAAAAAGAGAGCTAGAGGGACAAAGTACTATCATACAGTCAAAAACTTTCCAAGTTAAGTAGAAATAGCTAGTAAGGACATTATATGCAATACAAGAGCAGCTGAATTCTTCGCTACTGAAGAAATGTGTAAGTGTCTCTCAATACTTACCCTGTACATTCTGATGCCTCGGCCTCCACTGTGCAACCAATATAAATAAAGTGGTTTACCAAAAAGCATTACAGGAACAGAAAGAAAAGCAATACTAAGTAAAAATCTCTGTAGAGCAACCTGGTAGGGAGGGAAAGAAAGAAAGAAAACTAGATTAGATCACAAAATCCAAAGCAGGAAAAGCCTTCCCATTTTCCTTTAAAGGCCTGTTTAAGCATAGAAAAAGTACCACTGATTTCACTGGGCACGTACTCCAAATTGAACATATACATTTTACTTAATCAGGCCCTTAAATTGAGTTACAGATACCCAGCATCTCCAGGACTGGGTTCTAGATTAAGGCAGTACTGATACTCAGTTTTGTAAGATTATTTACAGCACATAGAAAATCATCAAAATTGCAAACATAAGACTCCATTCTCTAGCCTTAATTTTAACCTAGGATGTTTTGTTCTAGAAACAGGTATTTTCAACAAGTCACTACATAAAATCTTACAACCAATTAAAGAGTAAATACGCTATTTAATAATAAAGTTTATTCAATTCCACTGAGTCTGATACATTCCCCTCCCTTGGGGAACACTCAGACATCAGCCTTTCACAACTGGTAAAGTGTTATCTGCATGGGGAACAACAGGATCTTCAGAGGCTTGTAAGAACACTACTAACCTGTCCGGTGTAGAAGACCTCTGCTTCACCACCAGGAAACAGGAACATGTTAATAAATTGAATCAGAATACTAGGAGCAGATGTGGAGTCCTCTGCAGAGTACGCTAGCCATTTGAAGAAGATCATAAACACAAGGTAGCCAAAGATGCACATCATGAATAAAAGTTCAGGAAGAAAAACCAAATAAATATTATACTTCTTCTTGAAATGCCTGGAAGAGGCAAACGAAAAATAAGTTTTACACAGAAAGATCAAGATAAATACATGGCCCAACCATAATTTCAATAAAACAGAGTAGTACCCAGCACTTTTAACAGCAAGACTGAAATTACAATCCAGAACAGATTTCTTCATACTCAGTGAAATTTTAACCAGGTATGTCAGCAGAAACCAAGACCACAAGAGGCACGTATCTCTATTTAGCAACAAGTGAAGTAAAATCTTGTATCAATTGATGCCTTCAGATTTTTTGACATAATACAGATCCACCATCTTATTTACGTGAAGGAAGACCTCTCTGTTACTATCTTTTTTTAAGAACAGTTTTCACAATTACTGTTGTTCTGTTTTTTAAAAAATTGTTAGTTTCTCTTATCGGATTAACTGTTATAATTCACAACTTGACAAAAACTATAATGTTACTATTATCTTAACTTCTTTTACTTACAAGTGGTTAAATACCCCCAATACAACTCCAAACGTCATGTGAGTCACTCCAAAAATCACAGACATTTTCATTTTGAAAGAATTTAAAAAACTGAGACGGTTGCTTGCCAAATTCCATATCTGAAGAAGAGAAGATAAAACCAGCATTAAAGAACAGTCTAACAGAAGGAATGAAACAGCATCCTTTCTCTACTGGAGACCAATATTCTACCTCAAACAAGGTTCACAACTGAAATGTAAGTTTCATGGATATAATTAAGTCTTCCTTTGACTCACTAAAGGAAAAGCTCTTTTTGAATAGAGAATGCAAGCAGAAATGTATTTTTTCCATGGTAAGATTAATTTTCCTAACTGTTATGGTTTCAGTTGGGATAGAGTTAACTTTTTTACTAGCAGCTGGTACAGCGCTATGTTTTGGATTTGGGATGGGAATACTGTGTCAGCGCTCTGGTGCTTTCAGTTGTTGCTAAGCTCTCAAGACCTTTTCTGCTCCTCATTCCGCCCCACCAGCAAGTAGGATGGGGTGGCACAAGAAGCTGGGAGGAGACACAGCCAGGACAGCTGATCTTAACTGACCAAAGAAATACTCCATGCCATATGACATCATGCTCTGTATATAAAACTGGGGGAAGAAGGAGGAAGAGGGAGATGTTCAGAGTGATGATGTTTGTCTTCCTAAGTAACCATTATGTGTGATGGAGCCCTGCTTTCCTGGAGACGGCTGAACACCTGCCTGCCCATGGGAAGAAGTGAATGAACTCCTTGCTTTGCTTGCATGCACAGCTTGCTTTTTTTTTTTTCTCCCCACTTTTACTTTTCCATTTCTCTCCCTCATCAAAATTGGTGGGGATGAGCGAGCAGCTGTGTGATTCTAGTTGCCAGATGGGGTTAAAGCACAACACTAACACATACCAAAATCTAATTTACAAATGACTGGTCACCTCACAAATGAATAATTTAAAAGAATAAAACTAACCGGATCAATTCCAAAGGGATAAGCTCCATTGTATACACCAGTAACATTTGGATCCAGTGTTAAAAATTGATTAGACTTCAGATCCTGAAGACTGCAGAGAAAGAAAAACATAGTCTGATCTGACATTGTTTAAACATAGTGACACAACAAATACTTTCAGTTCTGCAGGACACTGCTCCTGCTTTCCTTTATATGACTAGCTCACCCACTGTTAGATTTTAAAAGAATAAATGGATTTCTAAGCGCAAAGGGCCTGACTAATAAAAACAATAGAAAAAAAAATCTCTGGAAACCTCACAATCTGGTCTTAGTTCGCACCAACTGTCTTTGAAATAAAAGTTTGTGTATTTTATTCTTCATTCCCCTAGAAAGCTCACAATTTGCTTTTATGTAAAATGCACTAACAAACACTAAAGAATAATAGGATTTTTTTTTCACTTTGAATCTGCATGATTTTCCACTCTAACTTCATATAGTTTTTAATTAACACAGCATTCACAACCTGTTCACATTTTAACCAGTCAGTGGTTTTGTCTCAACTATTTCAAGCCACTTCCTGTTTTTGAGGCAAAACAAGATGCAAGCTGTGAACATTTAAATACCAAAGGGCCATGACACCTCGAAACAATGAGGTTACCCCACTTTGTGAAGAAGCAGGTTTGACAATTCACACAGTAAAAAAAAGAAAAAAGCAGGCTATCAAGAAAAGCTGTGCAAGGACTAATGATTGCTAGGTAATTAATTTATTTCATTTAATTAATTTTTAATTTCTTTACAGTAGATGCTAATGCTGCTTGGCTATTCATTCTAGAAGCATGACCTAGGACAAATTTCTCCAAAACTAGCCCTGTGTTTTCTATTCCTCTCAAAATCTGATATATATATTCAGAAACCTCTCCCGAAAAACATAGTAATTGGAGACAAATTAAAACCATTAGCATAAAGACAAACCATAACACAGGAGGCAGTGCGCTTTTTATGAATAAAAAGAATACAAGACAATGTCCAAGTACCTTCTGTTAGGATTTTACAATATTACTGACGTCTCCAGCCATTCCTAAGAACACATTTGTGAGACCACAAAAAAAAAAAAAAAATACAAAACACACCTAAAAAGGTTTAGAGACTGAATAAACCCTAGAAATATCACCTCATAAAATTAGGTGCAAGTTCTTACTACCAATAAAAGGCTACTATGCCAGATGCAGTTTTTAATCACTAAAAGTTATCAGCTAGCATAGAGCATTATGGTATTGCAACAGAATTTGTTCCAGGAGAATACTGATTGTCATCTATACCAAATGCTAATATTCTAGAAAATGTTCTATGTAATTGAGGACATGTAAATGTAGTAAAGCACCACTGATAAATAAGAGATTAACCTGATACGCTGACTGAATTAAATATAATCAAATTCTAAGAGTGGTTTTGCAAGAAATTATGTTCTTTGTGCATTTCCCAATTTAATATAATAAGCAATTTTATTTTTTTGTTTTAAATAACTATTACAGCCTTTTTTATTATTATTATTTTAAGCATAGATGTATCACTTAGCCCTTAGCACACCAGCACTTACCACCTTAACAATTAGATCTAACAACAACTCCCTGACCAACCTAGTGGTCTTCTATGATGGAGTGACTACATCAGTGGACAAGGGAAAAGCTATGGGTCATCTATCTGGACTTCTGTATGGCCTTTGACAAGATCCCTCACAACATCCTTCTCTCTAAATCGGAGAGGTAAGGATTTGATGGGTGGACTGTTCAGTGGATGAGGAATTGGTTGGGTGGTCACATCCAGAGGGTAGCGGTCAATGCCTCAATGTCCAGATGGAGATTGGTGACAAGTAGCATCCCTGAGGCATCTGTACCAGGACCAGTACTGTTCAGTATCTTCATCAGTAGCATAGACAGTGGGATCGAGTGCACCCTCAGCAAGTTTGCAGATGACACCAAGCTGAGTGGTGCAGTTGACATGCCTGAGGGACAGGATGTCATCCAGAGGGACTCTGCTCATTGCAGGGGGGCTGGACTAGATGACCTTTAAAGATCTCTTCCAACCCAAACTATTCTATGATTCTATGATTTTGCTAGACGTCACTGCATTTACTTACTCCTCTCAATAATTATTAAGGACAGTTAAAATGGGTGACCAAAAGGGTTAAACTGTTGCAGGAAGTATATTTTTGTTTTAATGGTATAGCAAACAGAGGCATGCTGCTCACCTCCAAACCTTCTGTTCAAACATTGCTGAAACATTCCATCCAGAACCAAATATATTTAATGACTTCGAAAAGCAGTCATTATAGATCAATCCAGTGTATACAGAAAACAGACCCATTAATAAAATAACATATCGGCCTTCAAATAACATTTTCATTATCTGTAAGTATTGGAAAAAAGACAAAAGAGATCATTGTCTGCAATGTGAACAATCATTATCTACATGTTTCTAAGAGAAACACATTTTTGGCCATACCAAGACTTCTAAAAACTAAAATTTCTTGTGAATAGTCATTAAGGAATATGAAGAAATCTACAGCCAACCAAGATGTAACACAGAGAATTTTGTTTTAAGCAGGTAAATATGCAATTTACAAATGGCAATCACCAAATGGGTACAGTTCATCTCCCCACATCCACAGCTTTCTGGCACGTGATTTATATGCACAAGTTTATATGCATTAGGAAATAGAGCTAGCAGCAAGAAGCATATTCTGAAAGACGTTTGTGGTTTAAATTGAATGCAGAGATTTGAAGTGCCCATACAAGCTCCCATGACACAAACTGAGACTTTTCTCACTGGCATTGTTACACTAACGAACAGTCATTTTAAATCACGTTTCCTTCCTGGGACTAGTTCTCAAGAAGTTAAATCGTTTGCAGACATTCTTAATTAAACATAATTCTAATGAGAGATGCACTGGTACCCATATTCCAACCTCAAATCATTAAAAAATTAGTTAACGTTAAGCTTAATAAATTTCAAACTACAACTCCTTTTCAGAAACAATAAAGGAAGCTGGAATTTGAAAAATCATTTTCTCCTCACACTAATCACTGTAAGCACATTCTGTAAAAGACACACATCACTAAGAAGCCCTAGCAGCAGGAAAGACAAGCCCAACAGTACCAACTAATTTTTGTCAGTCTTTCATTCCAACTTGATTATTTCTGCCCTTTCAAAAATAGTGAATAGTTTAAGATTATCACACTAATCTCGAGCAATATGGTAACTTTAAACACAAAAACCCCTGAAACAAAGAAAAAAAATATCTAATACATGTGCAATAAATAGTACTTTTCAGAAACAGTAACTATTCAATTGAAGTTATTTTGCTGAATAGGGAGTAAATTACTTGTAATTCCTTTTACCTCATCTTGTGATCTTTTTAATCTAGGGTGGTTTTCATACAGTATTGTCAGAAGTGCAAATATGAACATAAGTAGACCATGCCCAAAGTCTCCAAACATAACCGCAAACAAGAAGGGAAAAGTGATGATGGTATAGAGAGCTGAAACGACAATGTAACAGATTTCAGGCACACAGCACAATAGATGACGTTGCTATCTGAATTATGCCTAAGCAATTCAACTACTTTAACCTCTCAAACAATTTTCAGCTTTAAGTTTGAGAGATGGTTCACCCACTGCTAACAGACCTTTGACCCACACTGTAAATTTAACTCAGTTTAAAGTTTGCTTATGTATGCAATGACAACTCCGCAGCCGAGCATTAGCTGACAATTCTGAGGGAAATAATATGAGCCTAGCAAATAAAACACAAACTGTTCTCCCTCTGTGGCTATTTTGGCTCTGTACCGTAACATACATTTTCCTGTACAGTATGACATAGACAAGGTAGCTGCAAAAATACATACGGACATTAAACTTAACCAGGCTATACAACAAGCTGGATTTTTTTCAAGGAGCTCCACACCTCAGTAAGATCAATAGCCATTACCAAAGTTTTCTTTTTCCCCCTAAATATCTTATCTTATTCCAAGGTAAAGCATATAAAGAATAGCATACAGCTATTATCAGTATCTTTAATGCTAAAATAAGTCAGCACAATCAAATCCCATCTTACTGCTTCAAGCATCGTTTTTACTTTTATGAGCTACTGAAATTTTAAAACAGCTACTAATAAGCAGTACAGTTGTCATCATTTTGGCTTTCCCAGTGTCCAATTCAGCGAGGTATTTAAACACATTACAAGACAAGCAGTAATGATAGCACAGCTCACAGCTCAGATTTCAGAAGGACCAACCTGGATTAACTTCCCCATAGTTTCCAACTCCGTAAGCATCAACAATGTTTTGGAACCCTGAGGTGAATTTATTGGTACGTATCAAAGTTGGAGGAGGTTGTGTTGTTGGGATGGTATTCATGAATGAAGAAATTGTAGCTCCACTCTTCCTCTAATTGCAGGCAGAAAGAAGATACATTTATATAAAACTCAGTTGATATTTAATCTAAACAAAGTAAAAAGACTTTCTCTATCAGCTGTTTCACTGATCTTAAAACTTCCCTAAATTAAGCCCCAGGTTTAACAATTATCCCTTTGTGCTTCTTAAAAAAGAAAAAAAATACATTAATCTGTTCCTCTAAAAACACTAATTATATACAGTGTTCTAATTCTTACTTTATATGAAATACTAAATGAGAATCATCAGTCAATATTATAAACCAAAAATTTGTTACTAAAAACTCCCTCTTGTAAAACAAAAAGATGGAGCTGCACTCAATGCAACTAACACAAGGGAACCAGCACCTTCTACTTGACTGCAAATAGCATTGTTAGCCCAGTCAGACTTGGGTCCAACACAGAAGTTCTTACTCAATAAAAAAACAAACGAACAAACACACACCCCCCACACCCCCTCCCAAAAATGTTTTAGATGAGTTCAGAGAGCCCCAGACCTGCCTGTGCCTAGTTTTAGGCTATTTTAAATGATTATTTTCTTTCCTTATCTGTATAGTTAGTTCAAGGCAAAAGTCTTAACACCAGTGAGCACTGAGCTGACTTACTGAACCTTCCTCCAAGGCATGGCGCAAATTCTGCAGATCAGCCACAGGACACCAAACCTCAGCGATTAAACATTTGTTTGTGACATCAAAACTGCACAGGTTGAGTACATGATAAATGGCTTTCATCTTCTTCACTTGGATAACCCATGTATAGATGGATTCAGATGCTTTACACAAGACTTGGCGTAAGTAATCTTCAGTTTTATGCAGCACCTTTGTCCAAGATAAAAACCAAAAAGATTTCACTGAAAATGTACCAGTGGTTATGTTAACCACAGTGAGAGCACTTGGTATTTGTCCAATGCTGGTTCACATTTGTAGGAGGCCACATTAACCACTGCTGAAGACAGAAATTAATGCCAAGTGCCTTCAAGTTTAATAAATACATGCAGCACAAGACCAGGGACATGACATACAGTTCTGTTCAGATCCAAAGCTGTATGTATTTTAGAAACATATTCATATATTTAATGCAGTGACTCACCAAACGATTTCTTATGGTGCAATAACTACAGCAAAGGGCATACTGTTATCTACTCACAGTATGAAGATCCTGAATACGAACATTTAGTCCTTCAACAACTGCTTTCCGCTCCTCCAGGCTGTTTGGATAGGGATACACATGACAGTGATAGCTACAGAAAAACAGAAGTTTGTGTTAATTAACCAAACTAAAACAAAACAAATCGCCCAACCCCATGCCCTAGTCAAATCTGCAACACATCATTTAATAACCATGGAAGAGATTCAACTGAGAGAGTCAGTATTTTGCCTGTACTTAATAAGGACTGCAGATAAAATGACTCATACATTTATCTGTATATTACATAGTTATAAAGCAATATGCAATGGGCGGGGGGGGGGGGGGAGGGAAGGGGAGGGAAGGGGAAGGGAGAAGCACGCGACACGACAACTTTAACTTCAAAAACCTTGCCTAACAATCAACACTTACCAGGAAAGGGAGAAGGGGAAAAACTAACAACAAAATAACCCAGGTATAATGAAATTATATATATATATATATATTAGTTTTACTTCTTACCAGTCACAAATCTTTTTAACTTTCTGGCCAATTTTTTCACCCCAATAGGACACTAAAAAAACAAACCATTTTGTGGTTTCGCCCTAAAAAATAAAAAAAGTTAAGTTGAAGAAGATTGTTTTTAACCAACAACTCCACTGTGACATAGCTATACAGCAAGATAACAATCTAAAAAAATCTAAATAATGAGAAAAAGCTGTGTTAGTGCCATTAATCTTCCACTATTTTAGTGAAGATCAAGAAATAAAATTCAAGCATGCCAAACTTTTTTTTTTTAATATTAGAGAAAAACAGAAAAAGTTTTCAGGGAAAATAAAAGCAATATTATATTTTACAATCTCAGAATTATTAGTAACAAAAAGGTCTTAAAAAAATAAAATTATACAAATTAGAATTGAAGTAAAAGTGACAGATTAGGCAGTCATAATTGATGATTTGCAAGAAATTAATTTTATAAGTTCAAACAAAAAACTTCATAGAAGACCAACTGTAGTCCAGACTTTTTTTGCTTAACTACTGAATGAACAAATAAATTTACTATTAAGAGGTAATGCACTGTACAGACCTAGTTAATAAATATCCAAGCAGCCATTTATGCCACGTATTTTGATCAAGGTAGCCAATCATCAAGTCACTACTATACCACAATAAAGTTCTGCACTCATCAAGCTGAACCATGACAAATTAATTGCCACTCCTATAGTTAAGGTGGCAACAAAACCTCTACTTTTAAAGCCTTACAAGCTCTAATACTTTAAAATAGTTTTCCTTCCAAGGGCACTGGGAAATCATTTACATTCACTGCATACCTGAGCAGCAATTCTTCTAAGTCTCATGAAAACTACAGAACAAAATAAACTGATCGTTACGATGTTTACTCACTGTGTCTGGATCTTCCAGGCACTCATCCAACTCTGCATATGTAAGAATATGTAAGCCTTTACAGACTCTCCACAGCATTTTTTCAAATGCTTCAACTTTTGCTCTGTGAACTAACCCAGACATGAATCTATGGAAAAAAAAAAAAATAATAATAATAATTTGAAAAATAAGCTGAAGTCCACAAGAAAAAGTAAAAACTCAGAGTACATCATCACTCAGTATCACATAGTCACAACAATTTAACATTTGCCATCTCTAGAACAGGAAGCATCAGCCTAAACAGGAAGTAACTGGTATATAAAATAGACTCAATTTCTATTTGAAAAACAAACAGACTGTAAGGCCCAAACACACAACTAGAATTATATTTGACATAATTTCTTTCTGTGACAATACGGTTCCTAATTTTTTCTTGGTACGATACCCTCTCACAATGGTGTTGTAGAAATCAGTATCCATATCTTATTGTAAAGGCAAGTACGCAATACCATTAATAATGTTACATTTACAACTGCCACTGCCAGATGATTAAAACACTGTGTGTTTACCCAAAAAAAAAAAAAAAAAAAAAAAGGAGTTTGAACACTGAAAGAAAGTACTGACTTAAAGCATTAAAGACTTTCCTTACCACACTTATTTGGTTTGATGGAAGTTTTGTGACAGTTTTTTTGGTGCTGTCCTACTTACCTCTTCAGATAATTTTGTTACAAAGGTGCATTTGGGCCAGACTCCTACCCTGTCTAAAACTGTTTGGCTCATCTGAAATCACTAGTCACACTACATTCCATCTTTTAAGAAAACAGCCCATTATTTACAGCAGCTCATCAAGCAGTTTCGAAACAGCCCACACTGTCAACCTGCCATACGTGGACTGAACCATACCTACCCCAGCTTGGCACCCAGTCTGTGCATGCAGTTGTAATCCATCAACTGCTCATTTTCCACAGTTGCAAATTCTTCATAATTTGTCTGTAAACGGGATTCATACTAGCAAATAAAAGAAAGATCATTCAAAGCTTTCAGAAAAGAAAAATACATTTGCATTAATTTATTATTCTAAAGAAGAAAAGCTAATTAAGTAAATTATTTCAACAAAAATATAAAACCCTTTCCTGTGTTCAATTCAGACAACAGAAAGATCTTGGGGTCTCATGTCCACCGCTCTTAGCAATTATATCCAGTGTTGCAAAGATTACCTGGTAAGTTTCTTAGCACAGTTTATGCATACAATAACACAAATACGCCTTCATTTTCAGTTGGCGGCAGCAGCAGCATTCAGACAATTCCAAAGAGAAATCACAAAGCTCCTCTAAGTTCAGGGCTGCATTTTGCCATGTATATGAACGCAGCCTAGCACAACAAGTTGCCAGCCAGGTTCTCTAAGTACTGAGCACAAATAGTAATGAACAACATACAGTGCTGTAAAGCCCGACACCAAGTCATGCACTTAACTAGAACTACACCATACAACAAAAATACCACAACACACACTTATCAAACAACATAAGCAGTACCTCAGTTGTTCTCCTGACAAATCTTTGTGTGACCTCCAACATGCATGTGTATTCTGTCAGTTCAAGTAGGTTTTTCCTCAACTTTTCTTTGTTTTTAGTTACTTCCCTCAATTCTGTCTCCAGCTTCTGCAACTGTTCCTAAGACATGGAGGAAAAAGTGACATAAAATCAGTTATACTGCTCTGCAAATCAGGGGAGGATGAATTTTAAGCACATGTTAATTTGCTGCAACGATAGGAGTTTCCCAATTGTTTAATTAACTTAAGTTCCATAGGTTTTATCCTTCAGTCTGCCAAAGGTTGCTTTGTATTGAGTACACTTGATCCTCCACTGGCATCTGTTAAGTCTGCTGTTCTGACCCTTATTTGTGTCCAAGCTAAGTAACGCAGATTTGGAATTAGAACTTCAGATAGTATGGCATGCAAGACACTTATCTGTTCTATTAATAGAATTACAGCAGAACAGAATGTCATTCAAAACTATACCTGCATTTTACAAGCTTCTATTTCTAACGCAATATCAGAAAAAGCATTCAGAGAAAATAGCACCATGTTTCACTATGCAAACCAGCACTGGAACCTGCAGAGCCTTGGGCATATAAATCTCCCACACACCCTGGGAACCTTAGATGCATGAACAAAGCATTAGGTAAGTCCCAAAGCAATAAATGAAACTGAAGGACTACATCCACAGATAACAATTTGCCTGGAACAGTGTAATATGCCAATCCATCAAAATACAATAGATGACTGCAAACCCCACGAGTCAGCTTTGACCCTTTCACAGGAATTTTGTGTTAATATCAAGTCCTCACTGGCACTCTTTGAAGTAACTCTGGTAGAAAGGAAAAACAATTGACAAAACAGAAAGCAAATGCTTCCACTCCCCTGGCCACACCCTTATAATTTAAGTCATAGGTAATACGATAGCAAGTAATTAAGTTTGAATTAAAGTTCCAAGATCCAGAGCTACACTTTTGGCATCTGTTGTGTGGAACAGTTACCTGGATTTCTAAAGTGTGTTTCAGCAAGGGGGCAGGAGGAGCAACATCTCCTTCAGGGAGTGGAATATCCGCCTTTTTAATTTCTTGTACTAAATACCCTGGAGAGAGAAGAAAAACAGAATCAGAAAGGAAATGGCTTTTCCTTAACTTCCTAGAATGCTGCGTAGTTGATCTTCAGCTGTTATTGATGGTGCTGATCACACTGCAGCATCGGGCCCTAGTTTTTATTCATTTATTTTAGCATCAAGACACACACTAGTCTTCAAAAAAGAGGGGCTTACGGAGTGCTAGGAATAAATACACAGAACATTTCTGTCTTGGAAGCTTGCAGAAGTAAGCTATCTTCAGAGTCCTCTGACTGAAATTTTCCAACCACAAGTACTTTTTAAGAAGCTTTTAACATTTCACAGTATCACTCTGCTGCTGCAAAGATACCACTTTCTGCTAATCACGTTATCTGCCAAAAACTGAAGTTCTGCTCATTGACCCATGTTTGGAATAAAAAGTGTTCAAACAAGGCAGCTTAAGCAACCTTGACAACAAATGCAACTCACACTGGGCAGGGAGACTGCCAAAATAGCCACTGGGATGGTTTGGCATGACCAGCACATGCCTCTGACAAGATTCCAAGAAAAAGAACCCTTTAGCGGTAACTTTTCCTCGGGATACACTGAAGAAATCTGCATCTTGGTTGTAATGCTCTGCATACTCTTCTCTATTCATTAACTACCATGTGAATACAATTATTAACAACTTGACATATTTTTGAGGGTGTCTGGAAGTTCAATAATATTGAGTTATATAAAACAAAAAACAGGGTTTATCTTGTAGTCAGGGAAATATCCAGGGTAAAGCTTCCATTTTCCTAGCAGAGTTTTAAACAGTCAATACTGAAATGGTCTCAACCATTTATCGGCAACACATTAGCAACTCTCCCTCACCCCTGAACTTAGAAAAACCCCAACCGATATTTAGCACATGCATGTTGTAGTCTAAATAAATTTTATAGCTCACAAAACCAAGAAACAGCAATCAGTCACAAAACACTGGAAAAGGTTGCCCAGGGAGATTGTGGAGTCTCTATAATTCAAAATCCTGGACAACCTGCTGTAGCTGCCCCTGCTCAAGCTGGAGGTTGACTAGGTGATCTCAAAACGTCCCTTCTAACATAAACAACTCTGTGATGCACTCAAAACTGATGCAGCATGTCACAACAAATTAAGGAGTATATTTGTATGCTCTGACCCAATTCAGTACTACAGTAAAGTCATCTCCAGCTCCAAAAATCTACATAAAGACTCTACATATGAGTGTTCTATGCGTATTTTTTCCTAGATATGAAAATTTTATAAGATTCTACAGCATTCAGATCATACAAGACTGGGAAGATTAAAAAACCCTGCACCTGAAGGCTCCCCTGTAGTTCCACTCTAGCAATGTAAACTTTAATAATGCCACAGACAAGAAAACAAAGCTCACCAAGTATTCTTTCCATTTCTTCACACTTCTTTACTTCATTCACAAATTTTCTCTGAAATACACTTACATTTGGGTTAAGCTGAAGGAGAAGGACAAAATGCTTATTAGGTATTTAAAATAGCTGTGTTTTTATAGGGGTGGTTGCTATTTCTGTGACTTCACAGAGACAATTTTGCATGTATTCTATGTGCTTTCTGCAAAGTGCTTTTCAGCTAAGAAGGTATGAAAACCTAAAAAGATTAAAAAGTCTTCAAATAGCAAGATTGGTTCTATTAAAGCAGAATTATCAGTGCCTTTTGATAGTTTTATTCAAATAACAAAATAACTAGATCTACTGGAGAAACCATTCCTAATCTTATGTCTAGAATTTTAAAATACTGCTTAATGACTTCAAATTAACAGACAAACCTTTCTACAAGCAAATCTTTGCAATGGATTTCGACAGAATCTATTTGAAATGTTAAGTTTTGAAATAATCTTTTTACATACACCCCCATATTACAAGTATGCAGTATCTCTGACTACTTATTCAGCTTTTAATTCAGACCCACTAATACATTATTTCTGGAATAAATGGTGCGTTGGATACTTGGAATGGCATCAAAATGTTAAATGTAACACCCATGTAGAGATTCTTACAGATCTGTCTCTTCTTACCTGCCATATTTACTAAATAACCATTAATTTAAGTTCTCCCAGCTTTCCTTGCAAATATTTTCCTACCTGTATTTCTGAAGAATACTTGGAAGAAATTCCAAAGTCTCAGTCATCAAGCAAAGATCATATAATTACAATGAGGCAATGCAGAAACAAGGTTAATTATTATCCGACCCAATTTTATGTCAGTCAGGCATGTAGTTTCCTCCAAGATTAATTGCTCCTCCAGAAACAGACAAGTTTTACAAACCAGCATTCTGCGATGTTGAAGAAATAAGCCTACGGAACAGCTAAGATGTTTCTTTCTATCGATCTGTCAATGGAGTGGGCATATCTATGAGCTGAGCACATACACTCAGCCTAAAGTCAGTGTGCCTTCAGGTGGGTAATGGGCTCTCCCACGGGATCCCACTGCAAAAAAAAACCCCTACGTTTAAACTAAGAGAGGTAGGATACAGTCATCCCCAAAACACCCCTCCCTAGAGTCTCGGGAGGCTGGGGCTCCACACCGACCTCCCATCGCCCTACCTCGCTTGCAGGCAAATGCGATATAGAGATTAGCCGCACATTTGCGAGTCAGAGCCGGGGAAAGAAGGAAGAGGAGCGCTCTTGCAGTCTTTTACATCGCACCATCGGAATGAAACCTACACCTTCCCGACGGCAACTACCCTACCCTGCCCTGCTCGCCTTTTACCGCACCGCCCACCCGCCGAGACCCCTCGGGGTCCTTCTACCTCCCCCCCGTTCTCCCAGAAAGCCCCGTCAGCCGCCCGGGCCCGGTCGCAGCTACTCACGTCTCGGAACTCGGCCAGGCCACGCTCGCCCACCTCGCTGAGGCACTCGTAGGCCGAGCCGCTCTGCAGGAAGAGCTGCGCCAGGCACATCGGCTCTCCGCGGAACAGCGAGCCCATGGCGGGGGTAGGGAGCGGAGGAGTTTAGCGAGGCGGAGGCCGAGGCGGCGCGGCGAGGTGTCCTGCGGCGGCAGCCCGCGGTTCGGCAGCCATGGCGGAGCGCCCCAGCCCGCCGCCGGCAGCGCGGCCAGCTGCTTCCGGGGGGCGGGGCCGTGGCGGCGGCCAACCGGCGGCGAGGGCGAAGCGCGGCGGAGGGCCCCGCCCCCTCCCGGCCCCTTCCGGGGAGCGCCCGCGCACTGACGGCGGACCACGGGAGGGGAGGGGAAGGTACGTTACCAACGGGATTGTGAGATCCAAACCACAAGAAAACCCCAAACTGAACACCACAGCTGATCAACGGAAGAAAATTGGTAGTAAGTGTTCCCTGTACCCTGTGTAACCCGGATCAGGTACAGGTTGCCAAAGAGTTAACTGGAAAAGAGAACTACAGCTCAATACATGAAAATACCTGAAACATTATTACTTTTCAGAAGGGTGAACCATCTGTCCACTGCTCCAAAAATAGGTGCCACGACGAGTTTGCTATGGAAGGGACCTGCTGCCTGCACCCGCTACGCCAGGAGAGAACACACTTGACAGGACAACAGTCTGTCCACGAGGACAACAACAGTCTGTCCACGAGGACAACAACCATCCATCCATGAGGATGACCCCGATGCCTCTGCAGCGGTTCATGCAGAGCCCACCCTGCAGGTTTCAAGTCCGCATTCATGCTCCTCCAAACACAGAGCCTAATGCTTAAAAATAATTATATTGCTTTCTTTTTGTTTTTTTTAAATAACACAACCATTTTCTATGTATCGTAAAGAATATCAATTTTATGTATTTTTAAAAGTTTATATAAAATGTCTACAAAATCCAGGAATATTTATCCATACATTTTACCCAAAAGTACTTAAAATATTAACAAAAGTGGTTCTCTTTACATCAACATTTTTAAACCAAGGAACTATTCCTTAATTTAGAAAACCAAGGGTTACTCATAATCGCTGCAAGTAAAACAAGAAATGCCAATGACAGGCCTTTAGCAAGACAGTGTGAATATGGTTCTCCTGCAAAAAAAAAAGAAAGGAAAAAGAAAAGTGTAAGTGTATGAGAGCTAAATTTTAGTTTAGACAACAATCCAAAGGATACAGATTAAAGTATATGCATAGTCTGAATAAAATAATGGAGCATAAAGTAAGCCATTAAGAAGCTTCATGCTTACAAAATTTCATACTTTGTCCAACTTTAGTCCCTGAAGTGGTGCAGATAATAAACACGGGCAGTTGCCTCTGTCCGTGCAGCTCTCAGAACAGAGGGCAAGTGCCTTGATGCCCTTTGGAACGCCAGACATTTAATCTACAGTCTCCCACAAAACATAATCCACCGTGGTTTTACACAGAGGAAATTTAAAAATTAGCCATCTTACCAATATGGCTATTTTTTACTGGAACTCAACGTGGGCTGACTGGAAAACACATACCCGCAAAGTGAGAAACAACATCTCCCTCCACCCTTCAAGGGCAATGTCAGCCATTGACAATGCTACAATTACAGTCGGAAACAGAACACGAGCATAAAGTGATGTATTCTCCTTCCAAACCCCACAGGGGAGTCAAAAAGAATCTCTCTGCCAAACAGGTATTCACAAAATTTCAATCTTATCCACAAAGTACTCCTCATAATTATTTTTTCCACTAGTCTTGCTAAAAAATTAATACATTATCAAGAAAAAAATTAAACAGACTTTTTGGACCATGCTTTCTAAAAGAGAAATTTTAATTTCCTACTACAAAGCATTCTTTCAGACTAAACTGCACACAATTAATTATGTTTCAAAGAAATATGGCCAGTTCACAGCATTCCACACTGCTTACTATTTTTACCTGTGTAAAACCGTGTCAATGGATAAAAAAGTTGTGGCCAGCACACATCGTTTCGATTGCAGTCAAATTCTGTGTAATTAATCTGAAATCTGAAGAAAAAAGAAAAACAACAGGTTTACTAACTACAGTACCAGAACACCAGCACAAGTGGATAAAACCAGAGTGAAAAGGTGTCCAGATTACAGGGGGAAAAAAATAATAATAATAAAATAATAAAAAAACCCCACAAGCTTCTCATTATTCTCTTATGACTTTTTTTCTTTAACAAAAACAGGAGCCTCCCTCTACTCCATTTCTGTCATTTTTAGTCAGATGTGTCTTTTTGTGATGAACATTTTCAGACAATGGATAGTTTGGGAGCCTCACTCCACATCCCTTGTCCACTCAAGTAAACAACACAGAAGCTTGTCTGCTAAAACCAAATGACAGTTTCACAGGGTAATTTACAGCCTTTCATGTTCTTCACGCTCCTGGGGAAGATTGTCACTAACAGAATTGTTACTCAATAAATCTTTGAACCAGGCCTTACTGCTCTGTAGTCCACCAAACCAAAGTAACCTTTTGATCAATGCTATTCACATCTGCTTAACAAAACATGAAGTATCCTTGTTTTTAAAAATTACCTTGTCATTGGAATGGGTGGCTGAGCAGGCACTTTAATAAACTGAACAGAAGCAGTGATGGGAAGAAAGCTGATGCTGTTTTCACAGATAAGCCCGCACTGGAATTGCCATATGACGGTTGAGTAACTGTAAGAATATGCATAACTATTACTTGAGGGCTGTAAACGGATATTTAGAGCCTAAGCATAACCATGAAAGGATAAAATACACAGTATTTAGGAGGCGGTTAATGACCTCTGGATTTTCAACACCATACAGGGAGAGAACTTGCAAAGTCTGGAAATGTGGTGGTGTGGAACAGAATTGCATCTGTTTGATTGAGATTGACTTGGGAGAAAAAAAAAGTGTTTACAAAGTGAAAATTCCCTCTTTTGGAAAAGAATAAAGCATTTACTACAGCCCTCAAGAAGAGCTCTACATTGAGGTAAGTCAGAACACAATGTTGCCACTTCCACAATGTGACAAGAAATTAAAACGTTCTATGACGCTGCCAGTAGTAAGCATACGTAGGGCATTCCATCAGAAGATTTTATTTAATATGTCAGTGAAGTAGAAAGATTATCTGCTGTTAACCATTACTATTTTTTTAATTATTATTTTCATTTCAGAGGGAGAAAGGCAAACCTGGTTGTGAACAAAGGAATTTGGGCTGCAAATACAAAAGACGTAAAAAATTATAAATAACAAAACAATATTTTTGTTTGTAAAATTTAATCTGCATATGTCAGGTAAGCAAGTCTCAAAATGAAACATTTATTTGTCAGATAGCCAGAGATACCTGATCTGCACAGCAAGAATCTCTTGCCGGGGAATCCCTTGTACTGCACCCACATCAGCAAAGATTATGCGAATATTCAGATTTGCAGGAATATCTGGACAAATGCCTTTAAAGTTTCCACTGCTCATATTGGTATCAGAATTAAATGGATCAAGACCTGTGGAGGAGAACAGCGTTATTTAAACAGAAATATTATGGAGAACATTATATTTTCCATAATTATATTATTGTCACAGTCCAGTGAAATACCAGTAACTTTCACACAGGAACACAGCAAAAAATCCACATAAAGAAAATGAGTACTTTATCAACACAGAACTAAAATACCAAGCCATATGTGTACCCGCTGACAGTAAAATACATGTTATTGCAATATCCCTATACATATTGAGTTATATGCGTGTGTGTACACATATATGAATGGATGGATGCAGACACACAGATCAGGATCTTTAGGCATTTGTAATTACAGTCTATTCATCATATGGGCATGTTTAGGCTATAAACAATAACACAAACCTCACTTACGTATAATTTCCACCCAGTCATTTAGATCACTGTAACTTGAATTGTCCCTCTTTCCAACGTGAGTAGCTTGTATTAATGAATTCAATTTCTCAGTTACATTTCCTCTGCAAAATAAGAATGTGAGATTACACAAAAAGTGAATCTGTACTGTCTACCCCCCTGGACTGCAGTGTTATTATACCATAAGGTCAGTTTCCTCTGAAAGATGTTATAACTCAACAAAAACAAACTTGAACTATTGAATTATCTGTTGAATGGAAGACATGGCAAAACATTCCACTCCAACATAATAAATACTCATTTGAATACAAAGATCTGAGTGAAACCGTTATTATAATTTCCTTATTAAAAAAAAAGTGAGACTATCAACCACAGAAAGCTGAAACGCATACATGAACATTTAAAAAGAATGTAACAGTGCTGATAGTAGACACTTGTAGAGAATCATGTAATAAGCAACAAGAGGGATGCAGGGAAAAAACAATTCAAGCTACATAGCTCACCTTAAAAGGCTGCAGTCTTCATTAATACCAACTTCTAGAATGCACCCAGAGAATGAATCTAGTCCAAATAAAACTGGTGTATAAGTTGCCAACGTACATAAACCTCTGCCAGCTATGAAATGAAAACATCTTACTTGAGCTTTCTTATATCAACCTTTCAATCTCTAGCTTTCAATTTTGTGCAAAAAAATCAACTATTAGAATGCAAACCACCAAGTGATATAGTTCAAGTATACATACAAGTCCATTCAACTTAAGTTTTCCAAGAAAGCATTAGAGGCTTACTTAATGAAGTTTGAATCAAGGCTTAAGAATAGTCTAGAAGAGCAAAATTTGGAAGAGATTCTTAATTAAAATGTTTTTTTAAAAAGCATTTTAGCATTAACCACAGTTGAAGTTACAACATCACAAGCCAGTACCTGGCTGCCAAACATTTAGGCTTCCAAAAGTATCAGAAGCATTCATATTTGCAGCTTTCACTGGTTTTCCAACTTGATAACCTAAACATAGAAGGGTAAATTGTAAACATTGCATAAGAATCTTTAAACATTAGCATTGTTTGTATAATAAATGTCATCAATCTTTAAGTAAACAAAGAGACATTTCCATTACAGTAGGAATACACTCACTTTAAATAATCAATATCGATACATCAAAAGCCCAAGAACCAATCACCGCTATTACAATTGCCAGTGCATTAAGACAGGAAGGTGCGGGCTAGCGACATAAAGAAGTATGAAAGAGATACAAAAGATAGTCACTGATAATGATCTGTACAGTACCATATTTTTTTATTTTCATTTTTAATAAGAAAAATGAAGTATTAATACCTGGATTCCCAAGCAGTTCTGTTGCATTAGTACTCTTTAAACTTTGAAAATTGACTGTGAATCTCTGTGCCAGTATTTCTGGTAAAAGAAAACAATTATTACTTTACTTTTAAATAAGTAAATTAGCAAAAAGTATGCTCTATGTAGGATACAAACTTCCATCCTTCATTAGTAACAGAAGATTCAAAATAATACAAATTAATGGAAATCAGCCCCATAAATTTTCTTTCCGGAGTCCAGGGGAAATTCTTTTTAAGAAGTATTAATAAGTAAGAGGCTCTATCACAGAATTTCCATGCTGAAGAAAAAAAGTAAATCAAAAATTGTGAAAGAAATTTCATGATACCTCCATCACATAAACTTCCAAGGAAGACTGTGACATTTATTCGCTCTATGTTCTTGTCTTTCCAAATGAACGTATAATGCTCTGCAAAAGTTACATTTTGACACAGTACCTCAGCAGTACGAAGGCTTTCTGGCAGAAGAACAAAAAAAAGGCTACAATGAAAAGCACTGCTAATTAGAAAGCTATGTTACTGTAGCTAAAAGAGAACGCATTAAAAGACACTGGCAAAATTCTGAAATTACAACATTCCTCTTTTTGAGAATTTATCTTATTGTTTAAGCCCCATCTTATTAGGACAGTGCAAGAGTACAATCCCCTAGCTTATCAATATTTTAACATCAGCAGTTCCAGGTCCTTTCGTAGCTAAATCTCTCCTGAAGAACCCAGCACTGGACTTTACATAACCAGATGATGCACTTCTCTGGACTCGGGACTCCCTCTACTTTCATCTCATCCCTCCCAGGGAGCCATCACTGCCCAGAAAAACATTAGCTTGCATTCCAGTAGTTCCATTTGTGCTGCATTACCCTCCCACTGACTGGGAACCACTGTTCTACATCAAATAACTTTTTAATTGGCTGAAAAAGGCCCTTAAAAAGGCACGAGAGCTTACAAAACAGAGACCTATACATCTACTTACAGTTTGCTCATCCCACTTACATGTTCGTCCTGAGGATTTTCAAAGCATCCTGTCCTTTATTTCTTTGTTTATTTTTATTATTACTATTTTTGCTTCTCAAAAATTTACTTTTAATGTAAGCTAAGGGACTCGATTCCTTGACCAACTTTTAATGAAGTTCAGGTAAATTAAATACTTTCTGCTTTGCAGTAAGCCAAACAGTTTACTTTTTGGGCATTAGATAATATATAAGATCCCTCCTAAGAATTACAGCAAGCGTATTAGGCATCAAAACAATCTATTTCTTATATAGTCCGGGTTAGGTAAGAAACATATCTATTAAATGGAAGAGACATACCACTTTCAGTGATGAATTTGCCCAGGTCAGTGATAGCCCTATAGATGACATTTTGTTGGATGAAATCTGAGAATAAATAAATAAATAAATAAATAAACCCAAAACCAAACACCACTGCAGTAATCCTGACTAATAAGAGAGACAGACGTACTGGTTTCACATCCAAGGTACAATCCTTGTTGTTATGAAAATGGAGTAGAAAATTATTTAGAAAATTAATTTTGGTAAAGGACCAAGCAGTTTACGTATTTTGAGAGCATAGCTAGTTATCTTCATGCAGGCAATCATATTATCTCAAACTCCAGAAGGAGACTTGATAAGTATATGCTTTTGTAATGCAGAAAGTAACCACTTTTCACTAAATCTAAAATGATGATACTGCACCCTCTTGACAGAAAAAGGGCTCTGCAACAGTCTGAAATAGAAAGTGGGAGAGATGCTGTTCTGTTATGTGTAGCCATAACCAGTATGAGCCACCAGAAACAGATAAATGGGAAAAAAAGGCCATTCCTACTATTTTTTATATCCTAAATCTTGGGAAACAGTGGGACACTTGCTGGAACATCATTAGAAACAGGAAGAGAACATCCCCAAATGCTGAACTGCAGCCACCAAAGATATTACATATAACTACAATGTCAACAACCCTCTGGTATGTTCTGTTCTAGTAGCTCTGAGAAACATAAACCACATTTCTGTCAGGGTTTCTGCATCATACCTCCAGTACCGCTGTTTATCCTCACGTCACGGAGCAGTCCTTCCTTGTAAGATGCTAGATTGGTAAGGCATTTGACATCAAAGTTCTGGAGATACGCTACAGGGGCATTTCCAACACACTGCCCAGCCATGGATTGCTGCAGGTAGTTCAACAGAAATAAGTATGCTGGACCCTTTTCTAGCCCCTTGCTTTTCATTTTAAGACTATCTGTTAGTGAAATGCTCCAAGTATGTACTACTGCCATATGACGCTTTGACAAACAAGTAATCTGATGTTATCAAAATACCTCAATCTGTAGCAAGAGAGAGGTTAAAATTTAAAAACCACAGCTTTCAAAATAATTTCAATGGACAGTACGGCTTCACCTTAATTTGTCAAAATAATTATAACCAACAAGTCTCTCTAAAATGCAAAAGGAATTCAAATAAAGTACAACCAGATGACTAATATTCAAAAAGAAAACCAACTATAGGGCTCAGTAATGCAGCAGGCAAACCAAAAAAAAAAAGAAATATGATAAACCATAAACTATTAATTGGGATGCCAAGCTTGATTTCACCTCTTGAAATAAGTAAAACATTACCATTTGGGAGGATGGGCAGGGGGATCAGGAAGGATACTATTTACTGTTCATAATGACTTTGTGGTGGGTTTGGTTTTTTTGGGTGAAAAATATATTACACCACACCACAACAGTACGTAGCAGAATCTTGTTACAAAGCCATAAGGAGTGTGATGTATAGAGACTATCAAACAAACCAAGAGGAACCAAAAGCTCCTAAACATTAAGTGATTACCTGGGGAATGGTAAAATACTCATTTTCTTCTGTCATAATTGGATCTCCTTGTCTGTAACCATTGAAAAGTTTCCCAGGAGAAGTTTGTAAAGGGATCTGGAACGGAGGAACTCTGGGTATAGAACTGCAAACAAGTTTAAAAATTAAACAATTCTTTGCTCTCTACCTCACACAAATAATTACACATTTGCTTTCATGTCCCACATTCTCATATAGTACTAATGACATTTCTCCATTTGCACTTAAAGTTCATATCCTAAAATTCCAATTTCAAAATAACCTTCATTATAAAAACAGGTTACATTTTTGGTAGCATGCCTAATACGTGTGTTGAGAAAATAAATTTTCTTAAGACTTACATAGAGCCATGATAAAAGTAGCCAAGAAATGGTGTATTGTTCAGAGAAGACTGTACACAAAGGAATGGAAACCAATCAGGGGTATATTTCATTGACTGAGAAGAGCACAGCTGGTCAAAAGGTGGGTTTATATCCCCACCAAACACTCCGGTGAAACATGATTCATTGAATAACTGCTTTAAGTCTGGGGTACATTCCTGAAAGGGAGAAAAATGGTCACTTTTTAGCACAGCAATTGTATTACCATAGGCACTATAGCCACACATACAGGTAAATCAAATCAGTTTTGTAGAGAGAGGTCACATTTACTATTGGAAATACTGAAAAATCCAAACAAGCCCTCTAGCCCCTGAAGCATTCAGTACCTCTCTCTCCCCCTAGAAAATAGAACAAGCCTAGAAATTTTGAAAACACTTAATCAAAGTTTAATATGAAATAAGTACCGGATCACAGCAACAACGAACATCACAAGCTCCAGCTGTCAAGTCACAAGGACAAGAACCCAATGGTTGAAACGCCTGGTTTGGGATGATAGTTGCATTTTCTGCAAAAGAAATTAAAAAAAAAAAAAGAGAAAAACAGATTAAATGGACTGGAATTTATTCTGACTGTGTACAAAACTTTTTTTAAATTCCATTAATGAATATTCATTATCTCTTATTGCTGCCCAAATCCCAAATTTTTTCATATATAGAAGAAAAGACCATCCAAAATGCCTTTTCTTCTTTAGCACAACTAAACACTTACCTGACACATTCCCTGTAAAGGAAGTGTTGGCATATATTTCAGCTTGAATCAGGAGATGGGCCAACATCACTGAATCACGGCAAGCTAAAACCTGAAGTGTTTCAACCACACAGAGAGGTGTTGTGCAGCAGTCAGTGGCATTGGGTAAACACAACTGCAGATTTCTAGTCAAGCTTATAGTCACTTTGGAAGTGTTCTAAAAAAATACAAAATACAGTTTGACAACTTTGAAGGCTTGTATTAAATTGCTCTTATTTATACCACTCATCAGCTTCTGAAAGAAGAGTTTCGGTACCAGTCTGTTTT
The DNA here is from genome assembly GCF_965231255.1 of Vanellus vanellus. Classification (NCBI taxonomy): domain Eukaryota; kingdom Metazoa; phylum Chordata; class Aves; order Charadriiformes; family Charadriidae; genus Vanellus; species Vanellus vanellus. Next base: position 13,288,879 of record NC_138921.1, read on the forward strand.
GTCAGCACTACAATGCAATTATATTCTTCCTATATAAAATCAAACATTTGTTCAGAGTGGAATGACAAAGGGTCTGCTAATGAGATATGCAGATACAGTGAGAATATGAACTGTACACAGAATTTTTTAAGGTATGCACACAGATTGTAACCTCAGAAATCACATGCATGTTTCTAAACAAAAGAACAAATACCAAAAAGCGAACTTCAGTTTTTAGAGCTAACTTCAGCTGAAAACTGGAATGACTGCAGAGTTGATAAAACCCCTAAAGGAATTATGTATAACATAACACTGAAGATAAGTCTAATAAATACAGATGTTTCAAAGCTCATGAGTATAAAAGCACCACTTTTTTATTTCTATTAGCTAATTCCAGCAGATCTGAAACACTCTCAAATGCTACAGCCAGGCCAGGAAGTACAGGCAGTTCTGGAGAGGAGGAGGAGGACAACAAGGGACCAGTGTCAAAGCTGCACCTCAGCAAACTCTAGCAAGGACATCCACACAAAGGGATACGTCAAGGAAAAAAAGGCAAGGGCAAGACACTCAAACTGGCTTGTAAGTACATTAACATTTTGCTAGTATTACATTAGCCCTTCATACACAAAAGTTCAATCCTTCCCATTTGAAGAATCAGTATTTTACATACCATACCAGGTGTTACATTCAAATTCCAATCACCAGCTCTTTTACTTCCACTGCAATTTGCAAGTTGCAATTTTCCTGTATCAAAATAAAAATTAAAAAAGTATATTCTAGTGTCATTGAGAAAAGACTAGAAAATCAGAAGTACATTTAAACTCCTCTTATGCCTTCAAGTAGGCATATCATCAGGCCCAGCTGACAAGGAATTAACAGAGGACTAAGGGCTTAATCAGCAGATGTCTTCTGGAGTTCCTATTTCAGTAACAATTAAAGCACAAATGAAGTGCATTATTCTTTCTCTAATAATCTCAGCAGAAAAAAATATTCAGAATTTAAACGTATTTATTTACATGCTATTTGGATTTAAAATAAAATTTAAAAAAAAGAAAGAAAAAGTGAAGTGTTCTTACCTGTCTCTTCATCTGCAGAACTTAAAGTTATAGAAAAATTAATGCCTGAAGAATTTCCCAGAAAAAATGAATTTACTCTCGGCCCTGACATATGGATAAATGAAGGCTGAAAGACTTAAAAAAAAAAAAAGAGAAAGAAACAAGTCTTAATGCACACTGGAAAAGGTAACATCTGTAAGACATATTTAGGTCTTACACTTGGGCTAGATTCTTACTTTCCTATAATTTAAATTGTCAGAAATAGCACAAAAATACCTCATGATGCCTAGTACAGGATTGTATTTACATTCTTGCAAAGTGCTGGAGCAATGGATTCACCATAGCTTGCTTTCTATACTTCAAGTTTGCATTTGTGAAGACGCACAGTAGTGGTACAACACTAAGGCAGGAGACTGCAGCACTCACTGGCCCACACAGATACTACCCAAGTGAGGCAACAACATATTTAGCATTTCTTGCAGATTTCAGTTCACACTTTTTGGTATAGCTCTACCTGAGATCCAGTGATTACAGGCTACTGCCCTCAGCACGTGGACATAGTTTCAAGTTTAGGACTCCAAGTTTGTAGTTTCGCTAGAGTTTCCTTTACAGACTTTACCAACGTTGAAAGGTCCAACAGAAGCAGCTCCTCGTTCTCCCCTCTGAGTTTTCCCTAATGTTAAGCAGTATCAGGACCCTCGAGGGCCGGCACCTTCGGGCTGGGCCACCAAAGGCCCACAACCTCCTAGCCGCAGAGGACACACACAACCCGCCATCCCTCGGGGCCTCCCTTCATGCCCCCCCGGGCAGGCCCCACCGTTACCCAGTCAGGGACGGTCCCGCCGCAGACCGACCCCCTCTTCCCCTCACTCCCAGCCGCCCTTTTGGCCCCCTTCCCTCAGCAGCGTCACCCCCCGGAGTCCACCTTTCATCGCGGCTCCCGACGCCCTCCACCCACCGGAGTCCCAAGCCCGCTGCCCGGCGCAAGGTACCGCCAGCAGCAGCAGCGCCCCGAGGAAAGCAGCCTCCATGACGCCTAAGGAAGGCCGCGGCGCGGAGCCGGCTGCCGCCAGACCGCCATCTTGCGGCGCCAGCGCGCCGCCATGGCAACGGGGAGGGGCGGGAAGCGCTGGCGGCGGCGGCGCGGCTGCCTGACGGGGAAAGCGGGGCCCGGAGCGTAGGGGGCCACCGGCGGGCGGTCGCCCACCCCGGCGGGGCTGCCTCTCGGCCCCCTCCGCCCGGGAGCGATGGCACAGCCGAAAGCGGGATCAACCACGACAGCCCAGACGAGTCTGCCCCTCATCTTCCCGCCGCGCTCCACAGCTGCCGCCTCCTCCCTCAGGTACTTCATCTACTATCAGGTCACGCTATTACGCTTCCACACAATAAAATTGCAATAAGGCCACATAGCTCACCCTTCAAAATATCTGTTATACAGCAACATCTAACCCCATTTGAAAAAAAGGTTTTATTACAAATATTTTCTACAAAGTAAATTACAAATACAGCCTTTAAGCAAAATGGCTTTTGTCAATCAGTCAAGCCGGTAAAAGACTGGCACTTGTTACAACTGTTATGTGGACAAAAACCTGATGCAATTATCAAGACGTGACAAATTCCTGTATACACCTCAGAAATAAACCTGTCTTATTCTGTATGGAAAACAATTAGGCTCTATATTCTTTTCAGGATAACATAATCTACTAGCAACAGGTAAAAATACCAAATTATACAGTAATGTTTTAAAAGTGGGAGATTGTGTTTGTTTAAATCAAAGGCATTTTCAGAAGTATGCAGCATACCATCATGTTCTGACATAAAAACCACCCACCCAAAAGCATTCCTTTTTATTTGTCAACTGTCAGATGTAAAACTACATACTAAAAAAAATAAAGCATATTACCCAGAATTATATTTTTTTGTTTTCCAGTTTCAAAATACAACCTTAAAGACTACTGAGCTAGTTTGCATTTATTGAAGTTATTTTAAACAAAGGGAGGCCTTTTTATTCATGAATGAAGAGATACCCAATTGAGAAAGAAATACCACAGACAGTACAGTCAACAGAATGTGAATACAGGTGAGTGCACACGCAGGGGAATTAGCACCTTTAAAAAAAAAAAAAAAGACAAAAACAAAACATGGGTTCTAAGCCATCTTGAAAATGTTGGCTCATTTTTTTTTTAAATTGATGTTGTTTCAGTCCAAAAATTGCTAGCAAAATCTAGCAAGAAGTTGAAGTCCCTGAATAACATAGTGCTAAGGCTCTGACCCTACAGACCAGAAAGGGTCGTTCTTACCTTCACACGAACATAAAAGAAAAGAATCAGAGCTTTCTTGTCTTTGATAATAGCTTGGAAGTGTGAAACTTTGGACTGGCCAGAAACTACCTTCTAACTTACAGGGTCTGTCTCTCAACAGGCTGTAACTTCTGGAATTAAGAATTAGTATTTAGAATAGCACAGGTTACATGGTAATACAGTGATTTGTTACTTAAGGGGCTGTGTAGAAAACATACCATTGATATATTTATCCCTTAAGAAACAAGTAGTAACATGGCATGCAGTTCTCTTTCGTATCCAATAAGAAGTGCCATCAACTTCTCACATATATTCCATTTCATGGAATTCCTGGAGGAGGTATGATGTATTTACATAATGTTGTTACACAGCTAACTTTAATTTCTTCTTCTTAGCTTTCATGACAGGTGGCAATGATATTTTGAAAGCAGTCCTGAAACAACATAAAAAAGGAACTGTCAGATACACCGAACATATTCCCTCACCCACCCTTGAAACAAGAAGAAACAGCACTTACTCGCATGTACTACAAATAGGACTGAAATTGCAGAATACTGGAAAATAAAAGAATTGGCATTCACTAAAACAGTTCATTTGAACATAAGAAATCAGACTCAAATACTTATAAACTTACTTGACAAGCACACAGAGCACACGTAACCAATTTCAATGAGATTTCGATGACAGAAACATGCAGCTCTGTAGTCAACGTGAATAGGAGGCGGAAGGACAAGCTGTGATCTTTGCTCTTGATCAGGGAGAAATACCCACTGCATGAACAGAGAAAAATATTTTGCAAATTGCAATGGTACTGCTGTATTACCTTGTCCATGAAGTCAGTAAGATTTCACATCTGACACAGGAAAAACACTGAAGTGTTTTTTAAATGACTTACCAACAAATACTGCAGGAGGGATGGCATATGGGGCACTTTCAAATATATGCCACCTGTAATGTCACAAGCCTAGAAAGCAGAGAGCATGATCAGATGTTATATTTTATGAGATTAGGAGGATATTTAAAATACCCACATACTGCTCAAGGCCCACATATTGGAACTGTCAGATTCAGTGAACGTATTTCCACACCCACTCTTGAAACAAAGGCAAGAAGAGAGCTTAAGAACATGGCAAACTATATAGCGTCAACTGTTTACGAATAAATGTAAACAGCAAATAAGAATAGGAAGTCTGTACCTGTTGTAGAAGACCTGAATCTGAGTCCAAGACACAGGCATCGATCAAAATACTCTGCAAGAAAAGAGATTAAACACATGAAAAACAAATTCAGCTAGGACTAACGTAGCCTCATCAGTGTTATTGTCATGATCTGTTTCTGCTATAAATACACCCCACACACAAATGCACGTGCTTTTACAGCTGCAGGACCACCACAGCCATAGGGAAGCTCTTTCACGTGACCAGAACACAAATCCAAATTTCCAGCATCTCCCTTCTGACACATGGTATAAAAGAACTATCAAAGGTACCTTGTACACGTTACCCACAAGGAGGAACAAAAGGCTACTATCTGTACTTCCATAGTAATCTATTCATCTAGCAAACCCTTTTATGTTTCTTTTAAACTTGGCCATGACAGACTTCACTTCAAGGAATTTGTAACTTGATCATAATCATAGGAGAAATGAACAATTTTTTTACCTCTGCACATTAATAGAAGATAATACCTATCAAAATGAAATGCCAGCTTCACCTGTTTCTGTGCTGCAAAGATCACATTCATGAAATTCATATATTGCAACGCACTGTCTTCTGCAGCTTTTATGACCTAAATAAAGCAATTCAAACTTGTTAGCTTACATAATATCACCGGATTTCAAGAGTAGAAGAAAACTGACAGCAAAATTTCTTACCAAAATCCTTGATTTCATTTCTTGATTGGCTAAGTATTGAAAAGAAAGAGAAATGCATGAGTATATTGCTTCTCCCACCTGTAGTTTGTCCCTGTAATTCTGTAGCATCTAACATCTCGGATGTCAGATAGCTAACATCTCAGTTAAATATGTTTATCATCAACTGTTTTACCATCCCAGTGGCATAGAGAGCAGCAGAAATATTTGGCAAGTAACTGTAGACTAATTCAAACTTGTTGTGAAAGTCAACCCATTTCATTTGTTGTCCAAAACCAGTTAGGTGTCACTGCTTGAAACACGTATCTCAAGTTATACGGTATTTCTCATTGATTAAAGAGATCTGAAATGCATAGCTGATTCTAGTCCAATCTGCTCCTAGCAAAACTATTTGTACAAATAGCCCTTTCCTGATTATAGAAGACAAAAGAGGAAGACCAAAACTGAGTAATTAATTCAACTACCATCACAGCTCTGTAGGTGGTCCCTTTGGAAGAGGATTTGTGCATTTTGTGACTTTGAAAAAATTCCTCTCAACCTCCAGTTGTTCTAAAAAGATTCCAGTTACAGTTTTACTCATTTTACTTGCATGAAACAGAAAATCAGAATAATAATGTGGACTAATGATCAAGTCCTTTACTTCAAATTGTCACGCAGACCTAGTTTAAACTGGGCAACTTCAAATGATCAGGATAAACCTGTACCTATTATTGCCAATTTGGGAAATGGTGATATGTCAAAACATATACATATTTGTTTCTATGTACATATCATATGTACATTTATATCTGTTATTTTGGTTCGAACATTTAGGTAAGTACTCAGAACAGGAGAGGCGTTACCTTTTACCTCTTTGCTCATCTTGTTGATATCTACATTAGCTGACATTAAGGAATCTACATTCTGTTCTTGGAAGTAACTCGTATCCATACCACTTATTCACCACCTTAGCCAACGCCTATCTTAATACACTTGACCCACAGTTATTAGGCAAACATTTCTGTTTTGAGTATTACAACAAAACGGGAATAGTAAAACCTATATTGAAAGATAATTAATATTATAAGAAACAGTCTTAAAATACATAAAGGCTTTGACGATTCTGTGATCAAAAGGATACAACAAAGTGCTTTAGCGAGTGATCCTGCTAACAGAGTTTCTGTTTGCTGGCCCCTCATGTCAGCTGCAATACAAGAAAAGTTGCAAAAGTTACTTTTATATTTAAAAAAAGTTGTTGAACTTAACCATACCAAATACTACAAGTTTTATCTTTGGCAAATAGTATTAATGCAGAGGCCTGAAGCATCAAGCATAATAAACTCATCTACTTTAAACATATCAAAATTCACATGATCAAAAAAAAAGGAAATTCCTACAACTCTTTGAGAGTCCAAGTGTTTTTCAGTTCTGTATATTAAGCCTAAAATTTTCTTTTCCTTACTTTTTGTCATGAGGTCTTTAATTTCTTCTGCAATGGCATCATTTATTGCTGTTAACAATTCATATTTTCCATCCTTGCTGCCAGAGCAATTAGATTCCACCGAGCTACTGCCATCTCCAAAGAGATCTGCAAAAGCCCAACACTTCCCAGGGTACAAGAAACGGCTGAAACAGAGAAAAAACAAAGTTTTCATGTTTCACCTTTAACCTTGTAAGAAAAAAAATGCCAAAAACTAATCAGCTCTAGACAGCAATACTCTGAAGTATAATTTCAAATAACTTTAATACGTTAGACATTAAAGAGACTATATAAGGCAGTCAATCTTCAAACCCCAAAATGAGGCAAAACCCACATTCACCTCCCCTCTTTCAAGATATGTTTTAAGAGAACTGGCAAACAGATACCATGCCCACACTTAGGGGTAGATCCTGAGACTGACAAATATCTGGGAAATAACATCCACTAAACAGGAAATTTCTGCCACTTGCATGGTCCTGCTCGCTGCATCTCTGCCATCCTCCCTCTCCCTCTCTCCATATGTTTTTAAGTGAAAGTCTATTTAAACCTTCTTTCTATCTTATAAGCCTTTTTATTGCTTTGTGTAAGGTACTAAGATTATTTTTCTCCTACATTGCTTTAGTTAATTTTTGTTCTTAAGACAATTCTCTTTCATGTATCTGAAATCTGGCTTCAATATACTGCAATCCAACACGAAAATCAGGAGATAGATATAAGAAAGCACACTTTAAACCTTCACAGTGTTAAGAAGCAACTATACCTTCCTTGCGTGTGACTCGCTATTACAGCAAGTTTGTTGGTACGATTCATAAATAAGTGAGAATTTCCCAGTACCATCACTGCATCAATGCATTTGGATAGGGTGAACTGCAGAAAAAAAGAAGAAAGTAGATATAGCACCGTAACATTTACAGTTAAGTAATTCAGAACAAATCTCAAGTAACTACTGTTAAAGAACTTGAATATTAAGACACCAAAAGAGCTTCCTTTCTTAATGCGAAGCATTTAGGAAAAAACACTTTGAAAAATACACAATGCTGCATTGCTATTTTTAAGAGTATTCTAAAATCCATTCTACCCATTCTAGCAGACAACGTTAGCATAGTTCAGAAATCAGAGTCTAATCCCATCTGCTACCTACTTATTGAAATTTTTTAAAAAAATAAGTTATTTCCCTGAGAAATCACCACTAGTAGTACCAATACCCAGACGATGTACCTCAGCAGCTTCTTGCGCCTTCTTTCCCCACCAGATCGGGTTGGTGTCAACGACAATGACCAGCAGGCTCAGCTCATCCTCTGAAAAAGCGACAACACGGCAGGGTCACTCCGAGCTCCGTGCGAGGCCCCCGAGCAGAGAGGGTCGCCCGGGAGCGCTGGCAAAGCCCAGCCGGCGGCGGGAATCCGGGGAACCGCCCCACGGGCCCGGCGGAGCTTCGCTCGGGAGGCGCAGGGGCGATCGGGCCTCGCTCTCGGCCCCCGTTCCGCCTCCTCCCGAAGGGACCCGGACCCGGACCCGGACCCGGACACCGGAGCGGCCGCAGCCCAGCCCGCCCCGGCGGCTGCTCCCTCCCCCGCCCCCTCACCCGCGCTCATCGCGCCGCTCGGAGGTACCAGCTGCTCCCGGCGCCTGGAAATGACGCCAAGGCACGGCGCTACGTCATCCTAACGCGTCGCGTCACTCGGACGGCGGCACGCCCAGGCGAGGCGGGCGGTGTGGCGGCGGCCGGCAGGGAGCGAAGCGGCCATGAGCACGGAGGGTGAGGGGAGCGGGAAGGGGGAGCGGGCGGCGCGGGCCGGGCCGGGGCAGCGCCAGGCCTGACGCGCCCCGTTGCCTTGCAGACCTGATCGAGACCTTCAGGGCGCAGCTGAGGGATGACCCCGACGTCGCCTCGGCCGTGGCCGCCATCCGCGCACTGCTGGGCTTCCTCAAGCAGGACCGAGGTGGGCTCGGGCCCTCCTCTCCTCAGCCCCGGGCGGGACGGCGACAGCCCTCTGCCCCGGGTCTCCCCACGGCGAGGCCCGTGTCGGCGGGGCGCTGGCCATACACCTCTGCCTCCCCGCAGGTGAGACCATCCAGGGCCTGAGGAGCAGCCTGCTGGCCGCCATCAACACTCTGTCCCGGGTGGACTCCTCGGTGGCCGTCTCCTCCGGTGGGGAGCTCTTCCTGCGCTTCATCAGCCTCACCTCCCTGGAGTACTCGGTAAGGGTGGCCGCCCCCTGCCCAGCCACGCTGCCTGCTGAGGGGGACCCTCCCGCCTCACAGCAGACATCGCCGTGTTTTCCAGGACTACTCCAAGTGCAAAGAAATCATGATCGAGCGCGGGGAGATCTTCCTCAGGAAAGTCTCTCTCTCGAGGAACAAAATCGCCAAGCTGTGTCATCCTTTCATCAGAGATGGTGCCGTAAGTAGGCTGAGGCAGGGTCACTCTTGGCCAGTGCTCTGCTGCTTGCAGTAATGGCACAACAGAAGGGGAGGGCAGCAAAGCTTACTAGCATTCATTCACACCGGCCTTGTCTGATGGCAACTTCTGCAAGTATATAGCTTCAACATCTCCCTTCGCTTTATTTTGTTAAGACTCGTCTCCTCCCCGTGCTTCAGTTTCCAGGCAATCCAACTTTAACTCGTGGTCTACTTCTAAGAGGTGCTGAGGAGTCACCACTTCGAGTTTCCATTTAAAGTACTAGATCATCACCCCTTGGCCACATCAGGGCTGGCCATGTAGAGCCCAGCTACAGAGTGGTTCGCTATGCTATTTGTAGAATACAAGTGACATACATTATTATTTAACGTTGACAGACAGTTGTGTGAAATAAAAACCATGACACCATTAACAAAAGTAAAAGTTTCCCACAGCTCAGCAAAAAATAATGTCTTACTATTTTTTGACAGCGAATATTGACACATGCCTACTCAAGAGTGGTCCTCAGAGTGTTAGAAGCAGCTGTTGAGTCAAAGAAGCGATTCAGTGTTTATGTTACTGAATCACAGCCAGACCAAGCAGGGCAAGTACTCATTAATTTGTGTTTTATCTTGCTTAATAGCGTAAGGTACGGCTAGCACCCAATCTGTCATACCTTAAGAAAAGCTGCTAGGCTTGTTTGCGGCATTTTAAATGGTAACTGTCACTAATAATACCACATTATTCTGGACAAGTGAAAAAAACAATATTGGCAAGTAGTTTCCAATACTAAATATTCTAATAAGAGTGTTACCTAAGTTTTCCTCAAAGGTTTACACACTTTCAGTCAGTGCCAGGCAACTTAAATTTCCCTTGGGAGATGGGGGACAAGTGATTTCTAGTCGTCTCCTTCAAAAGTAGGCTAAAATAATCAGTATTATCTTAAGCATAGCAAAGTAATACATTTGCCTAACAATGCTGTTTGAAGATAGTAAGCAAAGTACATTACTGATAGCAAGAGAGGAAGCTTTCCCTCCTCAGAGCACACACCGTTGCATAAACGAAGTAGTAAATCCTGCATACTGGATAAATACACATTGCTAACCAGTCTTTCACTGGAATCAAGGATGTTCAGCCAAGTGAAGCACATATAATTTTCCAACTTCACTAAAATAACTTCTAGCAATGCACCCCATACTTTATTTCTTGTTTCTTATACTCTGTTGATGGAAAAGCTGAGACAGTTTAGGTAATCTGTCATCTTAATAATAGTTCACTGACTTATCTTTCTGTCGATGTAATTTCTGATGGCTAAAACAAACTGACTTGACTTTTGTTGGGTTTGTTGTAATCTGTTTGTTTCCATTTTTACAAAATAACTTATTTTCTATTAGAGGGTACATCAAAACCCAAAAGTACAAGCAAGGGAATGTGGGCCGTCATGGGTTTCAGTCTTCCAGACAATATTTTTCTAGCATTGTCTTTAAAGAAAAGAACTCTAAGCTTCAAACATTTTTTTTTAATAGGCAAAAAATGGCAAAAGCCTTGAGGAAGCTGAACATTCCCGTGACTGTGATTCTGGACGCTGCAGTCGGGTAAGTCTGATCATTAAATCTTAGTATTGTTCATCAGAATTTTATTTTGATAGTGTTATATGTAACTTTCCTAGAAACTTGTTCAAACTAGATAGGTTGTTACTTTGTCATAGTTGTCAAACAAGCTAAACAAGTTACACCTAAAGGTGCACGATTAAGAGAGTATGTCTGCTACAAAACAAGTACTTGATGTTTGCATATTAAACAAAAAATGGAGTCAGACCTAAGCGTAGAACTTGGGGATATGTTAAAAAAAAAAAAACAAACCCACACACACAAAAACATCAAACAAACAAACAAAAACCCCTAAGCAACCAAAACTGAGCTGCTACACAAAAGGGCTACAATTTTTTTCTAATTGGCATACATGTTATCATTTTGGGGTTTCTTAAGCTATTTGCTAAATTACCACTGCTCAGTGTAAGTGCAAAACATGATAAAAGAAAGAACTACAATAAATCTGAATGTCAATTCTTCCATATGTGCAAAATGCCCAAGAGACTGCCTCCAAGGGAATACATGCCAGTCTGCTTACCAAGGCACCTCTAATCTAGGGAACATAGCGGCTTGCACGGACAAGTCTACAAGTTCTGTTGAACACACTAAGTCTATTCAAATCACTTAGTTGATGATTTTGTTTTTAGATCTGTGTTTACAATTAACAAAACACGTTGGAGGGATGTAAAAAGGGGGGGATTGGATGAGTAGCATCCTTTGTATTTGGCCAAGGTTGTTAGGGTGCAGTTACACCTCACTATACAGTTAGTATCTCATCACAGGCACCCACCTCCTGTAACTGAGTATCATTTCTAGTCAGATTTCAACTTCTTCCAGCGTTTACACAATTACCAACAGCTATGGCTGGAGAAGATACGGTTACTTAATATTCCTGCCAGGGAAGCAGATGAAAGCTCACTCCAAATTGTGTAACAGCATGTGGACTTACATAGGTAGATGAAACTAGTTCAGAAAAGTGAAAGAGTGTTTGAATTACTAATTTCTGTTCAGCGATTCATCTGTCATATTATCCAGTAAGACTTGGATTTTTTTCCCCCTTTAAACAGCTACATTATGGAGAAAGTGGACCTGGTGTTAGTTGGTGCTGAAGGTGTAGTTGAAAGCGGAGGCATTATTAACAAGGTAATAGGTAGTGAGTTTATTAAATCATTCTGTGAACTCTAGACTTTTAAAGTTTGGTTTCTTTGAAGAATTCAAGGCTTTCTGAAAAATCTTTTCTATTTTGATGTTATTCATTAAACATCTATTTATTGTTGTAAACTGGGCATTATTATGTCACGCTAGCACTGAGTCTGCTTGTTGTTTTCCATCTGTCTCCACAGATTGGCACTAATCAAATTGCTGTGTGTGCCAAAGCACAGAATAAGCCATTTTATGTGGTAGCAGAAAGTTTCAAGTTTGTAAGACTTTATCCTCTGAATCAGCAGGACGTCCCAGATAAGTTTAAGGTAAGAGAAATTCAAATTACTTCTTAGCCAGCTAAGAAGCACACTTACATGTCAAGGAAGAATTTTCGTCTAAGTATGTCTTCATTTATCTGGATCTCTCTACTGTAGCTTACTTTATATAATAAGGAGCTGCTCCATATTATAGTCGCATGTCAGACAGCCATAATTTGTCATAATACCAACATCTAGTTCCCAAAGCAGTTCCTCTGGGCACAGGGGCAGCTGAGGGCAAGAAACAATTAAATCAATACACTTCAGAACTACAAATTGTACTTTATAAAGCAGATAAAACAGCTGAGACCAAGGTGGCACCAGCCAATGCCTCATTTTAAAGCAACTGACTTCCTTCTGTTTTACCACAAACATCTGCTCGAGACCCAAAAGAGGTTTTAACTTACAGTTGAGTAATAACTAATGGTCTCCCGTTTCCTTCTAGTACAAAGCAGACACTTTGAAAACGGGTCAGAATCTAACAGAGGAGCATCCCTGGATTGACTACACATCACCATCGCTAATTACATTACTGTTTACAGACCTCGGTGTGTTAACTCCATCAGCAGTCAGTGATGAACTTATTAAACTCTATCTGTAACAGATGACTTGGTGTACAGGAGATATCTTCTTCAATGACTATCACAGTTGTAAGAACTTGGAAGATGATACAAGTTGCATGGACGTGGTAAGGAGACAGCATTATATGGATTAATGTAATTATCAGCCTTCTTGAGTTTTTAAAGCAAAACGTTACATATGGATGGACCACCGTTTAAAAAAAAAAAAATCCCAGAGTTACTACAGCTTCTAAAGACCTAAAATAAATTATTTTAAAGATGGGTGGAGTATTTTGGTATTGTAAAATAAAATACCTTATGGTGTATTCAAGCTCACTCTGAGGTATGCTGTTACTTACTGATCTGTGGTATGTACCCGAAAAAAAAAAACAAAATTAAAAAATGCACAAGGCTGCTAACAGAAATCTGCAGCTCCTGCCACACCATACCAGAGCAGTGCTTTTAGCTTTGTTCTTAACTGCAGGCTTGTTTGTATATCTTCACAGACGCCAGGTCTCTTTGTTGGAAAGAGAGATAAATTCTGTTCTCTGCATCGTTATTTTCTTATAAAACTGCCAGTTTCAATAAAACTGTATTATTTTAATGTAAGTGTGGCTACAATAACTGTCAGCCTACAGCCTCTAAGTCAGCAACAGTTTCTGCTTTGAGTTTACTCTGGCTGCCTGTTACTCTCTTCTCGAACTCTTCTTCACTAATTTTTCCTTTTTTTAGTCTTTTCAAGAGTCTTGTGTCATTCAGCAACTCTTCCATATCCTCATCTTCAATATCAGAGCCCTGTTGACAGTTGAAAAATATCAAATTAAACACAACATGAAAAAGCTTTCATTCTATACAGCTGAACATGAGAAGTTTTCAATTCAGGTTTTGCCAGGAGTTTCCAAGCAGGGAATAATACTCAATTTCTACCTAGGAAACCGTCTAACTCTCAGTTAGACTCGTTGAGAATTGAAAAAAGGAAAGAGGAAAAAAATCAAGTACTGTCCACCATCATGCCATACTGCTGGACCTCTTATGCTACCTATGCTGTCAGCATTATTGACCAACATCAGAGTGCTGAGTTGTTTTAGTGTTGGGCTTTAAAAAGCTTCTATTTTTTTTTTTAAATCTTGCCTGTCAAGGTCTTAAAAAGTTAATGTACAGTCATCAATTCCGTCAAACTAAAATCCCATGGCTCTCCGCCATTTGAAAGTATGTACCTATGCTACAATAATCACATGCAGTTTAACAGAACGGGCACAGTTTTACCTCTTCACGCTTCCTTTTAGCTGTTACTTTCTTTTTCTTCTCCCTCTTGGCTTTCTGCTTTGACCAGGCTTTGTTCTTTATGAATTTCTTTTTACCTCCATTTTCCTGTCTTTCTTTTCTTTGTTGTTCTAATTGCTTTTGCCTCTGTTTTTCTCTATTTTTATCCTTAAATGAAATGGAGTCTGTATTAACAGTGACAGGAGTAAAGTCTGGAAAACATTTTCCTCTTAGTTCAGGCATCTTTGGCATTTTTAACAACGCAAAACCTTTGGCAAGGCTAGCAAAATCCAGATCTGTTAAAATAAATATTATAAAGTCAGTTTCCTGCTGGATAAAAAGTTAACTTAGCTTAGCAAGTCACAGAAAAAAAAACCTCACTGTCTTTGCATTCTATATTTCTTTGCATTCTATACTTCATACTAGTAACAATATTAAGTCACTTTTATTTATGCTTATGTCAGCTCGGTCAAACTTGCTAATTAAACGTTTTCTCTTGAAAACCATGAGAAACAAGTTGCTTGAAAAAAAAAAAAGAGTTTTGTCAGAATCTGATGATGCAGAAAGTAAATTTGAGATCAGGAATCAGTAGTTGAAGCTTGTGGACAATAACACTGTTTTTTCCCAAACCAAATACTGTCTTCTGAAAAGAACAGTAAAAGATACCAGCCACTGCTGGGAATTACCTTTTATTCGGAAGATCAGATTACATTCATGTTTGGCATAAGCTTGGACATAAGACACAAATGCTTTCATCCCTTTCTCAAACACTGCCCTGTCAGCTAGGGCCATAGACTTCAGTTTTGGAAGAAGATCTAATACATTTGTTTGTGGTTTCATTTCCTGCATGGGACACTGAAAGCCATAAAAGAAATACAAAACCAAATTAAAAGTTCACCAGAATGATTTGAAAGGTACTGTGAAACTTCAAACACACACTTCCCCAGTTAATCTTCAGTCAGCTTTGAGCCCCCTTCCCCTTTTACTTGGCCATTTCAACACTGCAGTTCACCATTCAGCCCCACACACGATCGTCCTAGCCTAGCAAAAGAGCTTGCATGCTACAGCTTGAGAGAGGGAACATCTTCATCTCATGCCTCGTCAAGCTACGTTCTCATTAGCAGGACTACAGAGAATTTATACAATTAATCCCACAAATGCAGGACCAGACACAGGAAATTATCCAAGTTGAACGTAAACAGCACAGAAGGTGCAACATATAAACCGGTGGCGGGGTTGGGGATAGGAGCATAACCCAGCACTGCCCTTGCGGAAATCCTCGCTCTCCACAGAAATGACAAGCCTTTCCTTACTCACTGCACCACATGCTCTTATTACAAACTCAGTTGGTAACAGAGGGAGCAATCATGTTCTAACAGATAGTTGCATTTAGTGATTAATAAGCAGCTCTTGTCTTTTTTTGTTTTTAACTATGCAACTCTGCGAAAACATTATCTATGCATATGACCTTAAGTCCTACAAATACTGATTTCAAAACTCCTATCGGTAAGCCTCTCCCCTTGTCCTTTCCTGCTTTGGGGTAGAAAAAAAGTCTACTAACCTTTTGGTTGATTGAGAGAAAGTTAATATAAGAGTCTTCCATGGGAAGCAAAAATACAAGTGCACTGCCTACGTTGCCGATCCGTGCTGTTCGACCACACCGATGCACAAAGGCACTGAAACAACACAAGACAGAGGTAACTTAACAAGATATGCTCAGTCTGATTTTAAAGCATTAGACAGACAGCAAAAGGGGAAATCTGATGGAATGGAAAATACAGAGTACTATATACTTTCAACTAAACCAGCAGGAATCAGTAAAATCCAATACACGTAGCAGCCCCACTCAATTGTTAGGACTGTATGCTAAAACAAGGGGGAATTTAAGCACGTTGTAGGGAGAATTATGACATTGGAAGTTAAAATACATGGAAAAACACCTTTCATGTGAACTTGCAATGTACCATTCCTTGAACAGCTCTGCCCTCGCTCTCATCTCTGTTTTCATTCACCCTAACGTCTCACCCCTTGTTATTTCTTTGATAATCTCACAAGCCTTACACCAGAGTGCCTCTTCACACAAATATAAGTGGCGACCACCCATTTGACTTACGCACACATAACACAGTCATTTCAATTCACAGCAGTTACAACAAAAATTGCAGTGTTCCAACCTCCCTTGTTCATACATTATTTTGTGTGTTCAGACTAACTTCTAGGCAGTGATTAAACATGTTTTCCACAGTTGTGTACTCCCAATTTATATCTAAACAGTACAGTAACATGACCACAAGTAAAGGTTTTTAAGATCTCAAGTTGTACCTTGCACTGCTAGGTGGGTCATACTGTAAGACCCAGTGTACTTCTGGAATGTCTATGCCCCGGGCCATGACATCAGTGCAAACTAAAATGCCACTAGAAAGAAGAAAAATCATATTTTCATTAAACTGTCATTTGAGAAGCGCCAGTCCCCCCCAACTGTGTATTCTGCATCTACACTGGAGAACGAGGGACAAGACATTTTAAAACATTTGGTTTTTTGAAAAGAGAAACAATATTATAAGGTAGTTGCAGCTTTCACCAACTAAAATTCTACATAACATTATGAAAAGGAATGTGGTTTATATTACAGCCAACATATCACTAAGAAAAAAATAATTTCCCTATTACGAGTTCTATTTTAAATCACCACTGCATCTACCACAGCTGAAAGTAATACTACAAATGTTTTAATAAGATACCTAAAAGACTGACAGTTTTAGCATGCTATTTTAAACAGTTGTTCTTCCAGCCTGTTGGTAATTATCTTTCTTATAATATAAAATGCTAAAACTCAGGTCCCATGCAACAACAACAACAACAAAAAAGACAGCTAATGGGGTAAGTTTCTTAACAACATCCTGCAAAGCTGACACAGACCACTTCTCTGCAGGTAAATTATAGCATCATGTTGCCATATTCTTGTTCCTATACTAACAAAATAGTATCCTGGGTTTCCACTCTGGTTACCAATCAAGAAAAAGTTATTTTCACTACCAGTCCCCTATCGATGGTATGTCTGTAGAGGAAGGCTAATGTGTGATTGTAGCACGGGACAGTACAGTGTGTCCAGTTTAAACAGGAGCCCAGACAGCAGCAGTAATAATGGGCTTCATAGTGTGAATGCTTGGCCAGCAAGCAGCTCAAACTGCAGAGGGTCCCGGGCTGCAGGATATCCCAAATCCATGTCCCTGCACCTTCCGTGCTGCCACATGGATTATCTAAATCAGACTGGACGCACTCCAGTCACATTTTCACTTTGTTTGTGATCACACGTTGAGTACGTAAGCATAGTTTGTGTTATTATAAATACATTCAGAACCAGCTAGCAGCATCCTTCTCCGCAGCACAATGCCACTTAAGTGGCAGAATGATCTCATCAGCCAAACTTACACATCCCTTACTATTTTTACTTTTCACTGGCTTAGCCTATTCATATGTTCTTACCCTGGGAGCTTCCGAAACTCAGTAAAAATCTTGTTACGCTTGTGTTTCATTTTCCCATGAATGCTCATTATTTTCACTTGTTTAATTAAGGATTCCAAAGCCTTCCCATAGTATTCCACGCAGGCACATGTGCTGTTGAGATAAAGACAGACATAAAAGCAAAAGATTATGCTGCGCTTCTAATCTGGTTTAGACAGTGAAGCTAGAGTGGTCCGAGACCTTTCAAAAATATACGCTATTGCCTATTTTTATTTAAATGTGTACATAATTTTTATAATTAATATATAATCACCTATAATGCCTTACTTTAAAAATGCATATAAAATTTATGTTTTGCTTAATAAGGTTCAACACAATCCTGACATGAAGCAAAGATCAATCTCTTTTTAGGCACCATATTCTACAAAACATCTATTAAAATTAATCACTTAAAGTGCTTGTGTCCTTGTCAACACAGGGCACGGTTTTGGAATTTAAGTAACAAAACACCATACTGTTCTCACAATGAAACACAAACAGAATTACCTGAAAAAGACTAGATGTTTTTCCTGTTTGTGCTGTCGAAGAAAATGCACCAACTGATTAAATTTTTCATCTGCTCTGCAGATCTAAACAATGCAAAATAATAATAAAAAAAAACAGTAAGAAAATGGACTTGATAGAAAGTGATCTGCCAGTTTCCTCCATTCATTGTACACATAAATGCCTATGGGCATAATTTGATAATATTGATCATTTGTACCACAATTCATCATGTGGAATATTACTCTTTCACGTACGTTGCATTAAGTATAATCAAATACTTAAACTCCCAGTCTTCCCATCCTCAATACCTCTCCCACATTAGTTTCTCAGGTTTCCCTCAGCCACTTCTCTGAAATTGCCAAGGTCTCCTCCCATACCCATTGACAATAAGCAGGTCAAGGAGCTGCAGCACTGCGGCTAGTTTAGGACTAAAACTACCCCTGACCAGCCAAACAAAACTCACAGAGCAGGAAACAACAGGGTTGCTAATTCAGATCTTTCTCCTCAGCTTGGTTATGCATCTTCAAAGAACCTGCGAGAGCTTTATGTCTTTGAGACTTCTGGTTCCTCTATTAATGCAATCCTAACTGGCCAAGACTTAAAAACTTATTGATGGAACCAGGAAAAAAGGTGAGGGAACAAGAAACTATCGCAAAGCACAGAGGTTCGCACCATATAATAGTTCTCCAAGCGCGTTGGAGTTTTCTGCGTGTTGCTTGCTGCCACTCCCTTCTCTTTCACCGAGATGCGGACAGGATTCCGGAGACCTGCTCTCACCAGGTTCTCCACCTCTTGAGTTTGAGTTGCTGAGAACAGACCTGTCCGTCTCTGCTTGGGCAAAAAGTCCAGAATGGCATTCAAACTGCAAGTAAGCACATGTAAAACATAACTGTCTCAAGACTCCCCTCAGAAAGAAGCTTAATCATTGGAAGTAAGAGTTTATAAACAAAGTAGCTTTTATTACAGAGTGACAAGTATAGAGCATCTTCTATTGAGCTAATTATCTTAACTTTACAAGAAAAGGGACATCAAAGCTTATTTGTTAGTGTTTTAAGCTATTCCAGTGTGGAAATGACCTTTAATCAAGCATTAATACAGCATGTGTTAATACACATTAAAAAACAAAGATATTGTAAAATCGGTATTCATCAAGGACCCACTTTTCCTGATTCTCTTCCCCTCTTAGTAATTGCTTCATATAATCTACAGAGCAAAGAGAAGTAAAAGAACAACAGAACAAATCTAACCTCTAGGTCATTGTAGACGATGCTCATACACATCAATCATATGTGAACTCATGTAAAACCTCACATGTATTATCAGAATTTATTATTTAAATACCTTGCTTCAAAGCCCATATCTAGAAGTCTGTCTGCTTCATCTAATACTAACACATCAAGAGACTTCACACAACTTGCTAGATCCAGCCCATCTGCTTTTCTTCTGAACAGATCCTCCAAGCGGCCCGGTGTAGCTACAATGATGTTCCCGCTGTTTGTGAACAAGACACACAGCAAATTTGTAACTGCAAGGTAAGGAATTTGGGGGAACTGCTCACATAATTATCACAGCACAAACCTGCACTCAAGTTGACTGCATTCATCAATTAAACAATTTCAGTTTGTAATTTCTAACTGTATTCATATTTCAGGGCCTTTCAGACACTATGTTGATGGGAGAAGAAATGCTCAGGTGAAAGCACACCATTTGTGGTAGTAAAAGTTTAGAATATAATCAGCAACTATGGAAAGAAACTCTCAGCTAGAAGAAATATTTGGTTCCTCTGTGCAAAATCCAGTGGCATTTGATTGCTTCAAAACTTCACCATCGGTATCAGCACCAAACAATTCCAGAAAAATCATTCATCAGCACTGTCTCAACCTCACTAAAGCCTACTCCTAGTACAACATTTACAAAACAGACGGAACTGAATTATTCAGTGAAGACGGTTTTCAGCTCACCATGCTGCACACTGTTCTTCACCCAAACAGCATGTCAATGGTACTGATTTTACATACAATCCTTTGCTATTGTCTCATTATGGCATATCTCACTCAAGGAAAAGAATCTACAATTTCCTCAGCATACATCCTAACGTTCTCATGCAGTACCATCAAATTTTAGCATCAGCAAGACCCAAGTCCTAATTGAAAACCCTAAAGACAAGGAAAAAAACACAGCTGCAAAGCATGATAAAAATTATTGACAATCAACTCACCCATGTTCTTTAAACTTTTCAACATCTTCCATGGGATTCCTGCCACCAATTAACAGAATCTGACTAAAACAATAAAACAGAAATATTTAGGCCATCTTTAAGTTTTGCTAGTTTACAAATGGCAGAAGTCCAAAGAAAAAGGAACTATGGTCATGACATGGACAAGGCTGAATTTCACTCACCTAAACCTGGGGAAGTGTTTTGTGAAACATGACAACACCTCATCAATTTGAATAGCTAATTCCCTCGTTGGTGTGATAATTATAGCTCCAACCTGCACATAAAAACCACAGTGAATTTATGGAAAATAACAGACCAGAAGAAAGATTTGGGCAAAATTCTTGCTTACAAGCTAAGTGAACATGAGCCATGTTTATGATCCTAGTTTTAGGACAAAACATTTCCACAGAAACACAATGCAGTATAGAAAATAACACAAAGTATCTATGAAAGAGGTATTACACCAATGTGCAAAATACCTCTGCTGAAAGAGCAGTATCTGATAATGATATTTAATAGCAAGTAACAGGGCAAGTTCTCTGTACGCTAAACATATCCAAAGTCAATGGATGCTAAAAACCATTCAAGGTTCTTGTTTGCAGTACACCACTGTATTTGATATTTTAAGACACTTTTCTAACAGCTCAGAAACGTGTTTTGATCACGTCAAATAAAAAGCTGTATCTAAGTGCAAAGAAAGCACCCCAATATTTATTTTCAAGTTTTAAACAGTTTATTGTTAGTGCTATACCAAAGAGCTGAGCACACAGTCACTTTATATGTACACAATTTTCCTTATTTGTACTTTTCCTGAAGTCGTCAAACCGTGTTGGCACATCATAAAAACATACTCAGAAGTGAATAACTTAATCTTACCTGCATTTTCTTTAATTTTTCTTCCCGTCTGAGAAGAATTTCCAGTATGGGAATTACAAACGCTAAGGTTTTGCCACTGCCTGTTACCTGTAAGAAGGGGAACAGAGTCAGCCCTTTCTTAGCTCCAGAGACAAACCAAGAAAAGCAACGAACTCCACCAAGAAAAAGCACTCACCGCTTCTGCGGCAACGTCTTTGTTATTCATGAAGAGTGGAATGGTTGCAGACTGAAAAAAAAAAAAAAAAGAGAGAAACATTACACGAACGCATGAATTGGCTATGGTGGAAGTCAATCCCACAGAGGCTAAATCCCTCCAGGCACATCACCAAAGCCCTCTGAAAGCATTGCCCGAGCAGAGCCAGTGAGGAGAAAGCCAAGGGCAGCGACTTCCCTCGCTGCTACGGAACCCCCTGCCTGCTCTGACCCGCGCCCCCGGCCGAGCCCGCTGACCCCCACCACCGGGCCGGCCCCCTCCTCCCTCAGGCCCTGCCTCCCCCTTCCCGGGACAGCCGCGGGCCCGGGGCGCGTCCCCTCACCTGCACCGGGGTCATACGGGCGAAACCGAGCTCCCGCAGCGCCTGCAGCACGCCCGGACTCAGCGCCACGGGCAGCGACTCCCAGCTTCCCTCAGTCACCGCCTCCATCTTGGAGAGGCGCCTGGGCCCTATCACCGCCCGCTCCACCCCACCCCGCGGTCCGTCCCCGGCGGGGCCGGGCGGAAACAGGCGCTGCCGCACTTTGGTTCCGGCGCGGCGGGTTTTGCCTCCTCAGCGGGAAAATTGGGCAGTAAACGCCAGACTTCGGATATAGCAAAAAAAAAAAAAAAAACAAAACATACTTTTATGCCAAGCGGCCTATCATAGTAGTACTTTTGGGGGTTATACAGAAGCGCTGGGACACCCAACTGCCCAGCGCTGAGTAGCAAAGCTGTAGGTTTAGAATTACCTGCAATTTGGATGGATTCCTGATATCCTAAGAGTCAATTTATATAAAAAAAAACATTGTGTTAACCTGTATTTCCTTAAAGCATCAAAGAAAAAGAGACATACAAAATTACTTTTTTTTTTTTTAAAGAATTTGTTTATTTATCGAACCTGGGTCATATTTAGATTCACAAGCAATTTTTAAATGTACATCTTAGAATTCGATTTTAAGTGTTTTACACAAAAATATTGGCACACAACAGTCGCAATAAGGTGTAACAGCCACCTTTCTGAAGAACTGCTGCAAGTGTTTGCCCAAGGTTGAAAAAACTTTACCTGGAACATGAAAACCTGTAACAAATTTTAAATTAATTGTACAAAACTGTTGTGTGTTACTTGTAGAGGCTCCCCCCTGGAAAAGACCCCACCCCACCCCCAAAAATGATTACAACTAATATACATCAGTCACAACATAATCCTGGCTCAGCACCCACATCAGACGCTTCTTGAATTTTTAAACCAATCATCAGATACCGAGGAAAGTAACTTTATACAAAAACAAATCTACATGTGCCTGAAAAAGAAAACACACCAGTATTTAGCATTATGCTAATTATGATCAGATAATGGCAGAGACTGCCACTTAACTTAAATACAAGGGCTGCATAGCATCGCAATAAACCCCCAGAATCATTAACCCTTTGGCATCAGGAATCCAGGTTTCCTGAACACTAATGCATCCTGCAGTAGCGCCAACAGTCTGAGCTTTGGACCTGCAAAAACCAAAGGGCTAACTAACCGTTGTCTGCCAAGACACTGCACACCATTGGCTTTGATATAAAACCTGTGAAAGACTTAAAAAAAAAAAACAAAAAAAAAAAAAACAAAACAAAACATGAACATTCAGTCATGAGAGGAGAAAAATGTATTTTCATATCGGCTATTTAATTTTAAAGAACTTTGGGAACAAGTTGATGTAATTAGGAGAGTTACCGAAGATCTTTTAAATAGCAACTAGGTACGAATACTAGATTGGAAGCAGTCAGCTGTCTTCTATTCGTTATCAGAATAAAGTTCCAATCGCTTCTCCTTGGCAGTTTATGTAAGTGAAGAAGGTATTATTTCGATTTCGTAACATCTACTGCAGGGATAAAGATGTCAAAAATGCAAACAAACAGTCATGTTAGGGCCTTGTACCGTTTCCCTAGATAGAATTGCAAGTACGAAAACAGGGGGGAAAAAAAGTTAGAAAAGACATCAACATTGCTTGTTACTACAGTTGAATTACAGCATTTGCAGCTTGCTCGGACCTCGCTTAGCATACAGACTAGGCAGATTTAAGTGAAAAAAATTATGCCAATTAAGTGACAAGATTTCAGCACAGCTTTCGCTACAGAAGATATATAAAAACAATTCATTTTTAACTAGGAAGGAACATAAGTAAATAAGTTTTACAGTTCAGTAAAGAGGGTTCAGAAACTAAATGACTTTTTTTTTGTGACCAGGATGTTTGGTAGACAGTGAACTGAAATCCGCGACCAGAAAAGTACTCTTAAACAACCCTTCGGACTTCAAAAAACCTCTTCAGATAGTAGATTTGTCCCAGTGTCATGGCAACTAGTACAAGAGCTTCAAAGAATGACCAAAGAACCACTCTGCTGTTTGTGTTGTCATTAACTGTGAGGAAGAAAAAAAAAAAAAAAAGGTAATAAGTAACACAGCATTTAAAACAAACTTAAAACATATTTTGTCACTGGAACTGAAGTACTGCACATAAACGACTGACATTTGTGTCATGTCATTACAAGCGTCTCAGAAGGACTCTACAGTCTCAGAGATGAAATCCGAGAGAAGAGGGACAGTATTTTTCTGAACAGCTTGAACCGTGCTATGCAAGCAGGCAGATGTTTTAACCTCAACTTTGGACATAGGCTGCAACATCTTTCTCTGTTCTGTCCACCTTCAAAGAGGCCAGACAGAGGCTTTTATCTGCCAAACAGAAGCCACTTGCTTTTTCAAGTAATGGTTGCATATTACAGTCTCAAAGTTAAGCGGGGAATTTCTAATCCCTAAAAGTTCATTATTTTTGGTTCTAAAAATTCAGCATTCTCTTAAATCAGACCATTAGTAACAAAAGTCATAAAACTGGAGATATTCATAGGTTCAAAAAGTCGAGGGACCGGTGCTTTAATATAAGTTGTATTTTCACATTAAAAATATTTGCCCTTTATTCTCACTGGGCTTCCCCTAATGCACCACTTAGCACTCCCAGTCATATTTTAAAGCTATATTTCAGAAAGTGAGGGTTGCGACTTGAGAGTTAACCATATTCTCTACTTGGAAATAACAGTAGTTCTGCTCTATTTCAACAAAATATCTGAAACAGACTTTGGCTCAATTATTAAGGCACACTCACTTCAAGGATGAAGTAATAGTTCAACCAACGTCTATCCCTGGGAACCATAACATTACTGATATCTTCATGAATATGCCATTCAAAAAACATTAAAACTTATATCAATTAAGCAAAGATTATTTTGCATAACAATCGTCATCATGTGAGAGGCAAGCCAATGTAAAGAAGATTGCAAGCATCGACTACTTACTTTATTGTACAGGCAGGTCCTTCAGAACTCGTTCTACATTTACATTTAGTAACTTAAAATAGCTTTCATGGACTTATACTTTAAATCACATTTTTAAAGCTCATTTGAAAGGGGAGAGGCATTTAAGTCAAAGACACATACTTGCTCTATGTATTCTTTCACGAACTTCCATGTACTCCTGTTCATGCTTTACAGCTGTCATGGCCACTGCTAACTCATTAATCATCTCTTCTAGCTTGTTCTGATGAGCTGCGGAATAATTTCAGAAGCATCAGAAAATCTGTTATTGACTCAAAGAACAATTTGTCAAAATTTCTGAAGAGTTCTATTTAATTTCCTGTCACAGAAGAAGTTCTGAAAAATGCAGCCTGAACAGCTGAAAACTTTCTATCTTCACCGCAAAGTAAAGTTTAGTTTTCATGGTGCCACTTTTCCTAACATGTCTACTCTGGTATTTAATAAGTGGGAAAACATCTTTTTCCACATCTGACTAGAAGGCAGAAGACACACAATTTAGAGTCAGAACAGACCACTTATTTCCAATATGGGCATAATTTTCTGGAAAAATAGAATGTAAGAATGTAGTACCACACACTAGTATCTATTTTGCCAATACCATCCAATATATTCCAAGCAAATTATCTTAACATTACAGCTTTCCCTAGTTGTTAAGCTTGCAAAAATAGAACGACTGAGAATTTAGCTTAAGATCATGATGCTGGCAAAACGAGATCACTTTCTGAAGCAACATATCACATATTGTGATCTTCCAGTTTAGCTGAAGCACAACATTCAGCAGAAACGATGCCAAAGGGGCCTGGCAGAGGGCAGGAACTGGCTTCAGGTTCTGGTATGTTGTGAAAGCAAAAGAGAAGGAAAATACCAAACCAACGGTAACAGAAAACTAGCTTGAGATAGTTCAGCAAATGGAAGGATCAGAGATCCAAGATTTAGTGATTTGCCTGCCAATTGCAGAACCTTTTAAATACATTCATGCTCAAAGAACTGTCCACTTACAAATTTAAAAATTATGCAAGTAATTTTCAAAGTTTTCTATCAACAAGAGAAGTTCAAGATATCATTCCACAGACACGCCCTGGGCAATCAGCTCTCTTAAAACAGTCGCAAAAACCAACACATTTTCCACTGAAGGGACATACTTGACTTTGAAGCTGCCTTATTCCTTCTTTTATTTATAAATTAAGTGTTTCAGATCACAGTCTGAAAATAAAGCTATTCAAAATACACATCTTATGGGGAACAGTCAAAAAGAGGAAGAGAGAATAACACCCATACAAGTTACAATTAAAATCGTAGAGTTGTATAAGCCACATTCACTTAGCTAATATCTTAACTCACTTATTTTCATGGCCAACTGGTCATTGCAATAAGTGCATTTTATTATAAGAGAAGAAATTACAGTTGCAGGGATTGTTTAAACCCATTCCAAAAAAATACACTCAAGAAAAAGCGTTTGCCTTAAAAACTTAAAGCTGCACTAATATTCTTTACAACAGATATATTTAGACTCAATAGAATATTTAACTGAGTCCTTAAAAATTATATCAAAATTTAGGAATTTGTTATTTATGTGATATCAAGTACTCAATGCACACAGTTATTTACGTGCTAAAATAGAAAACAAGAGTTTATTGCTTTTCTAGCTACAGTTAGTGACTTCTAAATAAAACTTTATAACTTGTTACCCAATTCATTCATTTGCTTTACAGCAAATGACAAGTTTGAATTTTTTCCCCTTGTAACATTACTGATAATTAACCTAAAAGAAGCTTATTGCTTCCAAAAGTCCTTGATTATTCAACACCCACTTTAGCAACAAAAAGCAAACACCGTCTAAAATATCCAGTGTTCTTGGATGTTCAGTGTTTTAGTTTAATTTCCCCTAAAACGCCTGATTAAGTCTTCTGTTAGCCATAAATAACCACCTGAAAACAAACTGTCACAGACAGTTCAAGGACCTGATCCCAAGAGCTGCTAGGTACATAAACCTCTCGATGAAAGCTTGCAGGTGCTCAGCATTGCTCAGAATCAGACCTTTTATGTAGTTTATTAAAAAGACATTCTCATGCTACAAACAAACGTTACAGAGAAAAAGCAAACGTTAGCTGTTAGTGAATAAACATACGCAAAAGACAAGATGCTAATGAGCTTTCAAAAAGCAGTACACATACCATCCCAGGTATCTCCACCACCTAGAGAAAAGTGTAAGAGATGAACACAAATACAGGACAAAAGACTGCAGATAAAACAGTAATTTACACAGCTAAGAGAAAAAAATTTATATTAGCATGTTTATCAAAGAGCTCAACTAATGCATGTAGTAGTCTACATACCGCTGAGCAAACTAGAAATCAAAGAATGAAATTGATGAAAAGACTAAAGGATGAAAGCATTAGTTTCCGCAGATGGCCAAGTGATTCCCTGGTGATTTTGCATTAAATTGTGTAACGAGGTCTAAAACCATCCATATCCATTCTAGCTGTGCAAGAGAACAGCTAAATAGACCACCTGAAGAAACAGGAATTCTGAGAATCCTAGTCAAGTTCAGAAGTCATGCATGCAGGGAAAAGCCCACGAGCCAGAAATAAATTTTTTCCAGGACTCTTTCTCACCTTCTGTCTCCATGTCTTGCCCCTTTGGAGCTTCCCCAATATCAATAGTGAACATCACTATCTTGGGAGTCATGGTAGACATTCTGTTGCTAAAGCAAAACTTGTAAGTTCCATCCATGTGGGCAGCAAATGTGTATTTTCCACTGGACTCTCGATCGCCTTTGTAAATTCCTTTATTATCAGGCCCTGTAATCTGGACGGGGAAAACAAAATATAATAAATTTTAAATAAAAGTCAGTGGTTTTAAATACACTGTTACAGCACTGCATACATATTCTGAAGCTATCCAGTCAGATTTATGAACACCATCTGTAATCTGACTGGTTTGTCATTCTTCATATTTTCCCTCTCACAACTCAAAAGCAGTGATATATTTCTCTGCACAGAACTCTTAAAAAAAAAAAAACACAAAAACAAAACAACTTCTTAGTAAAGAAATCCATACAAAAGCCTCTCTTACTGGCCAAGATTACTGACCTTCCATATTCAAGATAAGAAGCATTCAAGAACAAGTCGACAAGCTGTCGACAGCCCTGTTAGCCAAATTAAAAACTGCAGGGGATACCTTATCTCTGATGTTTGAAGGAAAACAAAAAGGAAAAAAAGACATTCTCCCATACGTCAATACTACTTGAGATATATAGTTGTGCACTGCTGCAATTGCCATCAAATGCACTAAGGGCCTAAATTCAGAGCGCTCAGGGTCACTGTGATCTTAAGGCTTCCATCCCACCATGCCACCAACCTCAGCTGCTGAGCTTCCACTGGTGCTATCTCAATGGGATTTCATTGCTTCCTAACTTTGTCCTATATTAGTGATGTGTAATTTTAAATTATTATATTCAGTCTCAGCAACGACTCTCTCATGTTTAAGTGATCCCAAACAAACAACTATCTGGTCTTCACCAACACGAAAAGAATTCTTATGTATTATTCTCCGACTGATTTGATGCCTCATTGAAGAAAAGGATTTACCTACAACTTTCAATATCCCAATCAACCTGATTAACACTTTTTGATTCGAGGGGATACACACTGCTACCCGGAATAAGCAAGACACTTTTGTAAAGAGTAATCCTGTTCGTTCTTCCCGCCAAACGGTTTATTATGACAAGATCCCAGCAAGCAGAATAACGAAGGAAACCTCAAGAGAACGGCTCTGAGAACGGGAAAACCGCCTTCTGCAGCGATAGCAGAAATGACAAGCAGCCTCAGGAGACGTAACCCCCAGGAGAGCCACCTCGTCCCCTCCGAGGTGGCCCACCCCACCACGCCAGGCCCGCTCCCGCCGGGCAAGGAGCCCTTGTGCCCGGCAGGCCGACAGCGAGCCCGCCGCACGGAGCCCTGGCCGGCAGGCGGGACCCTCCCAAACTTCACGAACAGTTTAAAGCACCCTCAAGTCGGTGTTCGCCCCCCTTGCCTCCACTGGCCACCGCCGCCCTCCCGGGGCTGCCCGGGGCCCTCCACAGCCGGCGGGGGACGAGCGCAGGGCCCGGGCCTCGGGCAGCCCCGCGGCGGCGGGACAAGGCCCGGCAGCCCTCCCCTCAGCACGGCACTCGCGGCCCGAGATCGGGCAGCCCCCCGCGGCGCCGTCACCCCTCACCTCCACGTCGATGTCCAGGAAACCCCCCTCCGCCACCTCGAAGATGAGCCCCATCTTCGTGCCGGACGGGACCCGCTCCAGGAAGCACTCCTCAGCGTGCGCGTCGATGCTGACGAAGTAGGCGGCAGCCGGGGCCGCCAGCGCGGCCAGCAGCGCCAGCACCGCCCGCACCGGCGACATGGCGGAGCCCAGCGGGAGGGGGCACCGAGCGGCGGGCCAGCAGGAAAAGGGGAGGGGGACTTCCGGCTTGAGCCACGCCCCTTCCGGGGCACGGGGCCGCCTCTCATAGGCCGACACAGCCCCAGTGCCACGTACGGCCTGAGCTACGGTGGCCATTAAGGGACTATTGGAAAAGGGACCGCCTAAACTCTGCGGACAGAGACCGCGCGGCCCAGGAGGCGGGGCCTCGCCCTCGGGAGAAGCCAGTGAGCACGGAGCCGCGGCGGCGAGGAACCAATCGAGGCGAGGCGGGGAAGAGCTGCCCTGTCAGAAAGAGCGGCGCGCGGAACGCCATTGGGTGGGCAGCTCTAGAGGGCGTGGCCAAGCAGCCGGGGGAGGGGCGGCGGCGGGAGCGCGGGCGGTGCCTGAGGCGATTTGGGCGGGAGAGCTGACAGGCGGTGGCCACCGCCGTCCAAGCTGCTGCTGAAGGCCGGGAAAACCCAAACTTGGTACAGCAAGGTAGAGACTTGAGGGGCAGCTAACGATCAAGAAAGTAATGGGGAAGTCCACCTGGTGGGCGCTCAAGAAAACACAGATCAAGGTACACAGCAGCCTTCTGTGTCACCCCAGACTGCTGAGCATAAAAAGCCGTTCCTTGTGTGGCCGTGCTTAAATGCTAATTTTCAATTAAAAATTCCAGTCATGAATACAGAAGGTCGTGCTTGAGCTTAAGGAATTCTGTTTTCACGGCTAGCTGTTTTAATTATCTGCAGAAGATTTAAAGACTAAAGCACAATCTGTCTTTCTAGTGAAACATTTATGCATTTCAGTTTGCCAAGTAAGTGCCAGTTATTGTACTCCTGGTAATACTCAGGCGTTGTGTTTGTCTTCAGTCGTATGACAAATGTAATCCAAATACTTGATTTACGTAAGTAAATTCTGCTCATCTGGCTCAAGCTGCCAGTTTTGAGCTGGCAGAGCTGGCAGCGCCAGTGCAGGCTCAGCATGTGGACACGTGTGGAAGGGAAAGCTTTCAGCAAGAAAAGCACAAACTTGAGGAGTTTTAAGTCATGTTCATGACTGGATGAGAGGCCTCGCTCCTGATGACTCACTGAAAGCTTCCATTGTTTCCAATGAGTGTGGATCAAGCCAACCTCGAATCTGCTGTTCTCCATAGCGCAAACTGCTGTGCTGTTTTTTCATCTATCTCAAAGTAATTTTAGTCTTACCACTAGCATATTCTCTAAAGTATTATTTTTTTTCTGCTACGTGCATTTGTACATAACAGTGGGAACTCATTTAATACTCAATCCCTGTGGCATGAACTCTTTCCTCATCTCTAACTTGGACAAAATGCTGATTTTGCAGCATATCTGTTCCCCTGAGGTACTGCAGAGAGTTCTCCAAATGTTCTGCTCATTCTGCTACCCCTTTCTGCACTTTTGTAAGCAGTCTTTGCCAGGAATGGATGACTACACCATTATTCATCCTCATGCTCCCTCTGAAACTTTGTGCAATATCCTGTGGTGGTCAATTTTGGCAATAAATTTCATGAATGATATGTAGATACGTTTTCACAGGATATCAATGATCATTATTATAAGTGAAGCGCTTGAATGTCAAACTCAGATGTTTGGAGAGTGTTTTGTTACCATCGCGGCCGCCCAGCTCGGTGAAGATGAGTGTCTCCGGGCAGCGCGGGAGGAAGATTGAAATTTGGTAACCTGTGACAGAAGGAGATACTGACAGTATTGTAGGAAAAAGTTTCTCTGAATGTCACAGTGTTGCATTTCACATCATTCATTCCTCCCATTCATTTGCACCAGGGCTTTGCATCTGCCAAAAACCAGAGAATTAGTGCTGGATTCACAATGTGCAGCACACATCAGTCATTCTAGGCTTGGCTCTTGCAATTCCAGTTCTATTTCCCCTGACTAGTTCCGATGTTTGACATTATTCATAGGATCTTGTCAAAAATACAGTGTGTTATTCCTACACTGCATACAGCAAGTGGCAAGATTGGGACCTAAAATTATTTCAGGGCATGTTTAATTTATCTCTAAAGACTCATCCAGAGCACCTCTTAAAAAACAGCATGAAAAAAAAAAACACTTTAAAAGTGTGCAGTCACACCTGAAGGCAAAAATACTGAAAAACTTAACCAGCAAAAATACATTTGGGCTTTGGTTTAAATTCCCCTGTAAGTGGATCCATGCCAGCAAACTACTCGTATGTACAAAATCTCCACAGATGCCCTGAGCGTGTGCCCGGGCATAAAGACTCTCTTGCTCTGCCCTGGCAGAGCCCGGGCCTGCGAACCCTACCACAGTGCCAGCCGCTGTGTGCGACCCTTGCCACCCTGCGGAATGACTTCTTCGCCCCCCGTGACATTTGCCTGCAGCCATCTGCTAGCCTTCCTCCTCTTTCGGAGCAGGGCATCACCTTTCCCTCCTCTGTCCTGCTACCGTACAAGTCAGCTGTGGACACAGGTGCTGCACTCGCTCTGGGGCACAGAGACACACTGTTGTGGCCCTGCCGTGAACCCACCTCGGTGCTGGACTCCATCAACGTGGGACCCCGAGTCCCCACCACGCGTTGGGTGTGACTTCTGACCCCTCAGACGCGTGGCTGTCATCCCCAGAGGGCGAAGCCGTGGGCAGAAGAGGTTGATACCGGGAGGAATCCGGCTGCTGAAGCAACTCGGGGAGCGAAGAGCACCCGCCTTAAGTGCGACCCCTCTCCCCCAGCGCGGGGAGCGCACACGGAAAGCCCCCGCTGAGCCCCGACCGTAGCTCCGACTCCTCCCGGTGGGCACAGCCCCGGGAAACCGGCGGGGCCGGCCCCGGGCCGCACCGCCCGCAGCCCGGCGGGGCATGCGCGGGGCCTCCCCCAGCCCGCCCGCCGCCGCCGCCGCCGCTCCCCTCACGCCGCCCGGCCAAGTTTAAACACCCCCCCGCCGAGCCAGCCCGAGTCGGCCGGAGCTGCGCGGGGCCGCGGCCCGTCTGAGGGGGCTCCGGGCGAGGAGGGGTGGGCTACCGGGGGGGGTGGGGGCGCCTATGAGGGCGCCGCGGGGCCGGGCGAGCCATGGACGGCGGCGGCGGCGGGGCGCCGCCCGCCCTGGAGAAGAACGCGGCGGAGCTGACGGTGATGGACGTCTACGATATCGCTTCGGCCGTGGGGCAGGAGTTTGAGCGGGTGATCGACCAGCACGGCTGCGAGGCCATCGCCCGCCTCATGCCCAAGGTGGTGCGGGTGCTGGAGATCCTGGAGGTGCTGGTGAGCCGCAACCACATCAACCCCGAGATGGAGGAGCTTCGCCTGGAGCTCGACCGCCTGCGCCTGGAGAGGATGGACCGCATCGAGAAGGAGCGGAAGCACCAGAAGGTGGGGGGAAGCACCAGGGGCCGGGGGGACGCGGCGGGGCAGGGCTACCGCAGCCGGCCGGGGGGAGAACGGGGCCCCGGCCCCTCCGCCGCCGCCGTCCCCTCCTCGTTCCCCGCAGCCGCGGGGGAAAACAAAGAGGGAGGCTGTGGTGCGGGGCCGGGGGGCAGCGGGCGGGACACGCGCGGGGGTACGGCCGGGGCGGGCTCACGGGCTCTGCGTGGATGCTGCTTTAGCGTCGCTGAGGATTTGGGTGTGTTGTTGTTTTTTTCCTTCCCTCCTGGAAGTTTCCTTCCTCCTTTCCTTTCTCCACCCCTTCCCCGGTCACTGCGTTTCCTTTCCCTTGTGTCTACCCGATTGGGACTCCTACTCCATCCCCTCTCCTGACGAGAGGATAGTGCGGCTTCCTGCTAGGCCAGGAAAGGTCACTGACAATAATACGATTTTCTCTCCAGAGCTGTGAGTGATTTAGCAGTCTAATCTTCCTGGTGCACTCATCGGGTAGGCAAGGAGAGAGATGGAGGACCAAGTGATTTCAGGGCAGTGTTAGAGCTGAAGATTAGGGAAGAGCACTCTCCCAGACCTTTGCTCCATCCTCTGATGGTGAGATGTTGTCCCTTGGCTTGATCTGGGGTGGTCGTAGTGTTCCCTGACACCACTCCCATGAAAGCCCAAGGTAGAGATCATTTCCATTATCCTGTTACCCTCGTGTGGCAGGACAGCATGAGCTGCTCCACTTACTGCAGTGAAAGTGGCAGATCTACTCTTTAAACCATCCAGATAATGGATTTAAATAAATAGTTCTTGTAGTCAGTGACTGTGCTAAATCATCCCTGCTGCCTCACGCCGTTCTTGCTTGCACACACAGATCCAGAATGAAGAGGAGACAGGGGATTTCTGGAAGAGAGACCTCAAACTTCGAGTTGGCTTTAATTTAAATAAATTTGATTTTTATGTTTTAAAAAGAGTGAACTAGGGGGCATTTGTTTAGCGTATGGAAAATCCAGGATAATTCCTGCAACATTTTTCAGAGGTAGTCTCAAGGCAGTGTCTCTGAAAAGGATGGTAGAAGATCTTTAATGTATAAAGCCCTGGTAAAACTCCAGAGTATGAAGTAAGAAGGTCTAGAGAGTAGGTAGAAGTACGCGTACCAAACCTGTGCCTTTGCCCTTCTAACAGATCTAACTTTGAGGCAAGTGGGTGGTCTGTTGTGCTGGTCCCATTCTATGTCTGGGTCCTCTGCTAGAATGGAATTAGCTCTTCCCAAACCCTAGCTGACAGAGTGTTTTTTGAGGGCGTGTCACCTCTGGGAAGAGCTGCCATAAGTCAGAGCTCCCCATTATTGTAGAGACCACTGTATTGCTAGTCCACAGTAATACTTTGTCTCAGATATTGGACAATGCTGCCTGGTGAAGTGGATACTGAACTGGGCCCGGTAGCAACACCCAGTATCATTGTACAAGCTGATGTTCCATGTAGGTGCTTCTGAAGTTCATATATGTGTTAAAAAGTTTCCTAAACGTGTCAACTGCATAACACGGTACTTGCCAGATGTCAACTGACCTTCCGCCCGTTAACCATCTCTACTCCGCCAGCTTCTCTGATAGTCACGAATTGGCTCACAGAACGTTCAGACAATCCAGACAAGATTTTGGTGGAAATATACTTTAATAGGGAAAATAAAATACAAGATACATACATATTTTTTTATTCAAGTTGATTCCCAGTGCACCAATTCCCTTTAGAACAGTCATGTCACATCCATCTGTGTTCCAATGTGAGGGTTTGAAGACTTAACTCTTTCACAGGACAGGTACTGGTAAGCAGAAAAAGTCAGAGCCTGAGAAACAGTTGTGATCCAAAAGCCTCCAAAAACAATACAGACAAGCTTTTAGTGGTCCTTGCAAGTGTCAATCTATGAAATTTTAGAACTTAAAATCTTTAGATGTGAATCTGTTTTGCCTATAAACCTGGCTTAGCACTGTCTGGAGTTTCCTGAGCTGGCTGGCATGTCTGATGCTTCTACTAATAAGGGTTCAGAATTTAATTTCTGCTACAATTCATTGGGCTCTTCAATAGCAATAAAGAAAGTTTGCCTACGCAAACCTTAACATAGTTGTGTGTTTACAGAGCAGCCACACATAAATGATAGACGTTTACAAAGTTTGGGGGTTTGTGTGTGTTCTATTTAGTTTTTATCAGTGTGCTTATAACTGATGAATGTGCTGGTTTATTGTCTAAACTAGGTCAGCACATTATCCTAGCTACAGAGTTGTAATATGCAGCATCACTGTAGATAGCCTAGGTATTTGGCAATATAAAGTTTCATTACAGATTTGCTTTTCTCTTTATCTTAAGAGTTTCAAGTAAAATAGAGATGATTCATGAAATTTTCTTTACTTAATAATTAAGTCTGCATAGTTTACAATGCCTTTTAATCTATTTATCGTGTAGTGTTTTCTGCAAAGCTTTTAGGAAACATTATAAAATGGCAGTAATAAATGCTGGAATAAAATGGCATTTAGACCCAAAAGTCAATAGGAACATGATTTCACATTATCAGAGCATACATTCAAAGCAGAAAGCTATCCTTTAATCTCTCAGCAGAGCTTATTTTAGCCTAGAGCTGTGCTTGGCAGGGTTGTTGTCTGAATGTGTTTTGTTGTTAGGTAGGAAAGGGGCATGCTGCATGAATGTAAAAGTCAGCAAGTGACTCAGCCTGGCTCTAGCGATTTGCATGCAGCTTTTTTTGTTTGAAGCATATACATGAAAATGGAGCAGCGAATGCCCCCACTGCAGAAGTATGATTTATGGTTACATTTAGGGTTACATTTATGGTTACATTACATTAAGGCTTTTTGGAACAAGTAAAGTCCTAAATACAACTGTTTTTCCTTGAGGACCTTATACTTTTTGTCCTAATTTGACCTTTACAGGGATTGGTGACAGCTGCTCTTGACACACAGTGTCCTGACAAATGGGAGTTGTTGTTTTGGCTGGTCTGGATGTGGCTAACATAGATGCCACTCAAGACATTCCATATAGAACAATTTACATAAGAAGCACCGTTTTGTCTCCATGTGGACTAGGAGCTCTGGGTTTGCTGCACAGTATTGTGCACTCATTATTTTACACTTGTGTTTCATAACAGAAATTTAGACTAGAGATGCTAGTCTTTCAAAACGAGCATGCCTAACACTGACTCTCCTGGCCCATGCTGTGTGATGTTTGTGGGGCATTTATAACAGCCTTTGTGGCTGCTTCCTGGGATGCAGGAGGTAATTCTTGCTCATGTTTGGTTATATTGCCTAACACAACAGTCTCCTTAACCTGGTCCTCACAGCAAAACGGGGCATACGGAGCCATCCTTTGGGTAACTTGGATGTCAAAAATATTTGCATCAGGAATTATCTCCTCGTGTATTTACATTCAGTGTATAGCCTAGGGAAACTTTTATACTTGGTTCCTTGATGCTGGCATTAGAAAAGCAGATGTCTTCTAAGAAATTCAAAGTAGTCTAATTTAATCATTTTCCATAAGAATCATAGTAAGATTGTTACTAGTTTGATCTGTAAATAGTCCAGTCAAAGACTCTTAACATGTTTAAAAATATAAATGTGTTGTCCCGGTCTACCCTTTAGGAATTAGAACTGGTGGAGGATGTCTGGAGAGGGGAAGCGCAGGACCTTCTTACCCAAATTGCACAGCTGCAGGAGGAGAATAAACAACTGATGACAAACTTGTCTCACAAAGACATTAATTTCACAGAAGAGGAATTTCAGAAGCACGAAGGCAAGTTTGATACTTCAAATTCAGTACTTGCTTTTGTTATAAAAAGCAATACTTTATCAAAATATTTTGACTGGATATTCTGGCTTTTTTTTCATATAGATTAATGTAGATCTGGGTTTTGGGGGTTTGGTGCATTTTTTTTTTTTCTACCTGAATAGAAAATCTCTGAATACATGGTGATACTGAAGACATGATAAGACGTGGGGGTAGGAGTGAATGAAAAGCCTGAACAACTTTTTGTTTGGCTGAGAAGTATCTCTGAAAGTAAAGTCTAGCTTCATTTTTTTCTCTATCTTTTTTTTTTCTTTTTAGTTTGCACTTTGCAAAAAACATTCGTAAGCCCACCTTACATTTTCTAATACAAACAGAATAATTAATTCATTAATGCTTATTTCACACCATTATGCACAAAATAAGTGCAACTGTTGATCTATTCAGGATAACTGTTTGTAAAGTAGCAAATCATTATTTCTTTGCCTGAATTATATCAGTCCACCATATGGAGATTTTTGAAGAGAATGTCGTGATAGTCTCATAGAATAGGAGACACTGGTTTTACTTGGTTTACCTGCCTTTAGGGTTCCCTCACTTGTTTAGGACTTACAGCCAACTTAGAATAAGTGAAAAAATTTATAATCATAGAATAGTTTGGGTTGGAAGGGACCTTTAAACGCCATCTAGTCCAACCCCCCTAAAATGAGCAGGGACATCTTCAACTAGATCAGGTTGCTCAGAGCCCCGTCCAACTTGACCTTGAATGTTTCCAGGGATGGAGCATAAGTCCCGTTTAAATACTGGAAGGCTGCTATAAGGTGTCCCCAGAGCCTTCTCTTCTCCAGGCTGAACAACCCCAGCTCTCTCAGCCTGTCCTCATAGGAGAGGTGCTCCAGCCCTCTGATCTTTTTTGTAGTCTCCTCTGGACCTGCTCCAACATGTTCACGTCTTTCCTGTGCTGAGGGTCCCAGAGCTGGATCAGTAATCCAGGTGGGATCTCACCAGAGCGGAGTACAGGGGCAGAATCCCCTCCCTCGCCTTGCTGGCCACGCTTCTTTTGATGCAGCCCAAGATACAGTTGGCTTTCTGGGCTGCAAGTACACATTGTCGGCTCATGTCCAGCTTTTCCTCCACTAGTACCCCTAAGTCCGTCTCTGCAGAGCTGCTCTTGATCCCTTCATCCCCCAGCCTGTATTGATACTGCGGGTTGCCCCGACCCAGGTGCAGGACCCTGCGCTTGGCCTTATTGAACCTCATGATATTTACATGAACCCACTTCTGGAGCTTGTCCAGGTCTCTGTGGATGGCATCCCTTCCCTCAGGTGTGTCAACTGCACCACTCAGCTTG
This sequence comes from Vanellus vanellus, assembly GCF_965231255.1. Classification (NCBI taxonomy): domain Eukaryota; kingdom Metazoa; phylum Chordata; class Aves; order Charadriiformes; family Charadriidae; genus Vanellus; species Vanellus vanellus. The sequence continues at coordinate 13,326,362 of NC_138921.1, forward strand.
GTGTCATCTGCAAACTTGCTGAGGGTGCACTCGATCCCACTGTCTGTGTCATTGATGAAGATATTGAACAGTACTGGTCCCAGAATGGACCCTGGAGAGACACCACTTGTCACTGATCTCCATCTGGACATTGAGCTGTTGACCACTACCTTCTGGATGCAACCACCCAACCAATTCCTCATGCACTGAACCTCATCCATACCCCTCCAATTTAGAGAGAAGGATGTTGTGGTGGACCGTGTCAAAGGCCTCACAGAAGTCCAGATAGTCCCCCACAGCTCAGCAAATAGCTCTTTCCCAAGAGCAGGGGCAGATGAACAGATGTCTATTTGCTCCACAGTTCATAGCACATAACTTGAGGCTGCTGGATACGGAGTCCATCGCTGGGGTTTAAACTGAGGAGTTGAAAAAAAATGACTGTGCAGCTATGGGGATGAGGCAGCCTTGAGCTGAGACATGGGGCAGACAGCTGAGAATGGTAACAGCGTCACTCTGGCAGCAAAACCTGCCTGTGATGGTGAGTCAGTCTGGAAGTGGGTGGCTTCCTGAACCATTTGTACATGGACAGGACTCTAGTCCACTGCTTCGAGCCCTAGCTCCACTTTCACAGGAGGTTCTGATTTTCAGTGAAGTCATGGCTCCCTTAAAAGCAATCCTGTTTGTAGTGTGCAAAGTCACTGGTCAGTCTGAAAAGGAGACCACACAGCTGAGCCATCGCAGCTCTCCAGTAAAGCATTAGGAACAAAGGGATATCCTTTTCTGTTCACTGGAGGTTGGAATTAAATGGAGGCTTGCTGTAGGTGGATGAAACTCTGTCCAACACTGTAGAAGTTGCGCTTGCTTTCTCCCAAAGGCTGAGTACTGCTCACTTGCCCTGGGAGGAGTACAATGAAATCTTCAAAACCTAAAAATTGGTAAACCTCTCAAGATCACCCACCACTTTTTTAAAACAAATGCAATGCTTTCAATTTAGGAGTGAATTAATGGCAAAGAAGTAACTCTACATCAGCCTTACAAACTCCATGCAAAATTTCAGAATGGCATTGATGAGTCATGGACCATGAAGACTGTGACATCTTATTAGAAGGAGCTAACTTCCCCTTTGTTTTCTTTTCTTTTTTTTTTTTTTTTCCTTCCAGTGGGTATCTAGCTCACTGCAGCTCATGTGCTTGTATTTAAATATAGCCATACTCTTCACATTCGGCTAGCCAAGCAAATGCCAGGCATGCTTTCCATGTTATTTTTACTGTGTCCACCCAAGTATAATAACACAAACAAAACCCATAAATCCATGCCAGAGATCAGATTCTGGGATCACTGATATTCTTTGGCCAAAATCATCAGTTTAAGTCAAATCACATTAATTTCTAGCAGCCCCATCTTATTATTAGGACCTATTATATCAAACACAACTGTTTTCCTTTTAGGAGATTTTATCGTTAATGAATAGGGAGAGATTTGTCTCAAATTACTTGTTTGGATAGTGTCAAAAAGCAGTCCATCATTTGATCTGATGCACGATGAGTCTACGGAGGCAGGTTTTCAAGCCGAATGCTTTGTTAGCTGGACTAACTTTGACCAGACTCCAGTCTTCATATCTCAGCACGATTTAGTATTGTGATCATGTCTCCCCTCAGCGGCTAGCCCCTGGGATTAACAGCTTGCTGTTCACTCACCAGACAGTTAAAGGAGTTATTTTTAGTACAGGCAACAGAGGCCAGTGATTTGGGTGTGCAAGACTTTGGGCTTCAATCCTTGCCAATTAATAGTCACATGAGTGTTCACAGAGCCCCACTTTAGCAGAACGAAGGTGTTTATGAGAGAGGCAGATACAATCCTATTTAAACAGGAGCATTCTGCACAGAGGGCAGTCGCTGAGAGTCTGAGCTGAGCAGAAGGACATGTGGCAGAATACAAAATACACAGGAGGGGTTAAAGGTGAGTCTGCAACATCCATTAATGCTACTCCTCCCAAGCTCAAACTCAGCACTGCTTGATGGTGCTGACTGATTGGAATATCCTAGTAAAATGCCACGAGCAAACCTGACCCAGTGTGTGTCAAACAGGACAAGCAGGCTGCTGTTGCACTGCAGCGAGGGGAGCTGCTCTCAAGCTGGCTGTGGTAATACAGGCAAGCAGCAGGATGTCAACTCTTGTGTGAACCTCTTGTGCTGAGGAACCTACAGTTCCCTTTCAAAAGTGGAGGCAAACTTCTATTCTGAGTATTTAGGCAGTGGAATGGTGCCACAGGCCCTGACTAGTACTTTGGCCCGTTGTGACAGAAGTTGTATAAACACAACAATAAACAGGTCCCTAAACAGAAACATAAAGAATAGGTGGGATTTTTTGTGTTGCTTCTTTTCCCTTTTTTTCCCCCTCTTTTTTTCCAGCTGCTTTCCTTTCTCTCGCTCCAACAATGCTGTGATCACAGCTACTCGCAGGAAGCTGCTCATAGGATGTGTCTAGGGAAGCCAGTTGGGTGTGCCATTTAAGATCTTGCAGATATTAGACTTTGAATCATTTAGAGGTAATTACTTTACATTTAGGGCATTTAGTGATTTCCCTCTCCTCTTCCCCACTGCCTGAGGAAATGGAAGATGTGACTGTTTCACAAACACTTCCCACCTTTCCTTTCCCCTCCTTCTGAAATAAAAAGGATAATGGAGTGATCTGTGCACACAATCAAAGTCTTTTATGCTCACCAAATGTTAGGGAGAAAAATGAGTGCAGTGGGAGGAAAAGCAGTCAGCACTGAAATGGTACTTTATTCTTTAAATAGCACCTGCTATCTACAGATCTCAAAGTATTTCACAAGTACTAATGAATATAGCTGTACTCACTATTCCTAGTTCCTACTGGGGTGAAACCACCAGTCTAAAGTTTCACTGCAGTCCCTCTGTACTTCAAGCCAAAGGTTTGAATTTTTTGTTTTGTTTTGTTTTTAAATACAGCTGATGTTTTAGGCTGCAGCCCTGAGACTGGCTGCAGAGGGTGAATCCAGGAACCTGTAGTGGGGTTAGTGTACAATAGCGTACCAGACTTGTGTTGTGATAGGAAAGTGTGGGTCTTCTATAAGAGTTAAGCAGCTGTATGTGTCAGCGTCTATTTGTCCTCTCTGGTGGGTATGAGCTGTAATCACAGTGAGGAACTAAAATTATCCTAAAAAGAGTTGGAACCTAGAGCAGAGAGATAATAAGGACCAGGGTCCAGAAACAGAGTAGGCAGACTTAACCACAGAATTAAAAAAAATGAGAATGCAATACTAGAATGTGAACACCATGTCACTCAGCTGTTTTCTGGGGTTTGCAGGAACATGACCAAATTCTCAGCCAGTCATGATCACTGGTCCTCTTCCCAGCAGAGCGGTTACCTGTACCAGAGCTCTGGGAGATTCTGGGTCCTTTAGCAATGAGGCACTGGAGCTGCTGTTCCCTCTGTTTGCAGGAGTACACTTTTTATACCTGCATAGGAACCCACAGGAGTGCACATCCACCAAAGTTACTCCCTTTCTCTGTCTCTCTCTCTCAGATTTGTCTTGCTGTATTGTATTATCCATCAGTTCAAACTGTAGACGCTCCGTGAGCTGAAGTTCCTAAAGGCATACAGCCTACATTCTCTTATGGGTGCACCTTTGGATTTCTCTCATGAGGGAAGAACATAACCAGAAAGTCTGAGCTGATGTTAGAAAGTAGAGGCTTGACTGGTTGGATACATCTGATGTGTATGCAGCATATTTCTGATGTAGGATGTGGGAACCTCTTTAATATTTTAAAAAGAAAGTGGCTTTCCAGCCACCCCAGAGAGGTGAGTGAACTATCACCATTCACAGTTCATAGATGGAGGAAGCTGAGGACCCAAGTAGCTACTTTGCCAAAGGTAATAGAACAAGACAGCAGTAGACCCTGGGTTTGAGCTCCAACTTGGACGGGACTTTGGCCAGAGCAGCCACACACTGCCCTGGTCAAAGCATTTCATCTTCAAGCCATCCTATGGGATGTTGTGCAATGTGATTTTATGTGATAGTTTAGGACCATCAAATTGCATGTCTCTGTGCAGCGATCAGGAAAAGTTAGTGTCGTAGATTTATCATCTCACTTAGTTCAACCATCTGGTCTGTGTTTGCTCTGAAGAGCTCATCACTGTAGTGCCAGGAGTTCTCTATTATCTCCATAATGGTAAATAATGGAAGAATGCTCCCTGTTTTGTAATTATGATGTTTCCTAATGTTTCGTTGGTCAGATCTCAGGTTAATCTAATGCTTTATGTATTTTCAAACAGGATCAATGTTGGATTCTTGGCAATGTTCCAAACATCTTTCACAAGTGAAATGCCATGTAGTATTTTTCTCTGAAGTACAGTTCTTCTAAATATGATTTATCACACAATAGGATGGGGAAAGGATTGTGAAACATGAGGAGAAAATATGTGACCATAATCCAGACTAAATTTCGGTTCCAGATTCAGGGTGAGGGTACCCTTTGAAGGTTCTGCTTCACCTCCCTTTCACCCAACACAAAACTGGGTTTCAACATAAAATCATTCTAGTCCCGTGCACCTCAGCTGGTTTAGATCTAGATGCAATTGACAATAGTGACATGTTGTTTAGATCTTGCTGAGGATCCTGACCACGACATGTTTAGATCTTTCTGAGGATCCCAACCACTTTTTTTACAATTTTCACAGGGTTTTGGCCAGCTGATTCTATAGATTATCACACAGATAACCAAGCGCCCTGGGGCATAGTGTGAATACTGGTGTAAAACTACTGAGGCAGCAAGATGTAACAGTGTCACCACACTGTTATGAATGTTTCTGAGGCCATCGGTTCTTTTCTTAAGGAGTTTTTGTGCTGTGGATTTATGGAGTGGATTGTGTCATCTGTGTTCCCCATTACCCTTGAATTAACTTTCAAAGCATCTTCCAACAGCATCTCTGTAATTCTACCAGCAGGCAACTTCCAGAGTCTTTACCTAAATATTTCTCAGTGTTATTGTTCTCAGTCTCAGAGCTCCTGATTGTCCTTTGTTTTCTGTGTTCTTTTTTTAACCAGGAATGTCAGAGAGAGAGCGACAAGTCATGAAGAAGCTGAAGGAAGTGGTAGATAAACAGAGGGATGAAATCAGAGCAAAGGATCGGGAACTCGGACTTAAAAATGAGGATGTAGAGGCTGTAAGTGGCTTTTAGTCTTCCTGGTTTTCTTCTTTCTCACCCACACTTCCATAGCCTGTTTTCAAGGTTTAAGTTAATGTAGAATTTGTCAGCAATGCCAGATTATTAGTCCAGTAACTGAAGCATCTGGCATAACTGTGGAGTGACCAAAATGATTAGGCAGTCTTCAGTGCAGACACACACCCTTCTGCTGCGTTCAGAAGGACCAGACACACTTGGAAAATGACTGGAAACCAGTGTAACAAGAGAGGAAGATGGGGAAGGACAGGCTGTTTTGTTTGTTTCCTTAGAGAGCTGATATCCCTCCCCTTTCATGGGAACAGGACAGGTAACTTTCTTTGGCTTTTTGAATCTCTCTTTGCTTTGGTAGTGCAAACTTCCTCAGCACTGTATATTTCGCATATACTCTCTGCAGAGTGTGGCAGCAGAGACTCCACACACGCACTCCCACACCAGGGATGCAATGTGGATTACCTCTGCACAGGAAGGGGTAGGAGGAAGGGGCCTAAGTCCCGCCCAGTCACTTAGGTTTGCCAGCAGTGAGCAGGTCACTGAGAGGTTGGGTGGCCCTGGGGACCACAGCACAAGAGATCTGGGTTTAGTCTTGGATGAATCACAGGCTCCACTGGTTCTTTCCGTGTCAGGAGGAATAACCTCCTTACCCATATTTTGCTTCCCATCCTCACGCTGCCTCATCTCCTTAGGCCATGGGACTTCTCTGGTGTTAGCAAGGGCCAGACCTAGATGATCTCTGCTCTACCCAAGTGCCTCTGGCAGGTGCTGTGGCCTTTCAAGTTGGTGCTGTCCATGCAATGCCCAGCAAGTCACATCCTGCCTTATGAGAGAGCCTAAGAACTCAAAGCAAAGTACTTATAATGCAAATTGAATAGTAAGGATTCCGCTGTCTTGTCTTGCTCTTTTCTACTTTGGGTTAAGATTTGATTCAGAATCCCATAAGTCACACTGTCCTTGACCTTTGCTTTTTCAAAACATAATATCAGAAGTGATGGATTTGCTTTTAGTTGGAGAATTCTCTTTGTTAGGGAAAAAGTGCTTCTTTACTCTAGAAACCATTTAAATTTTGGTGACTGCAACAGTAGTAGATAACTAGATATTTAAAAAAACTAATCTGGGGGTGAGGAAGGGGGAGAATTTTTTAGTTAAATTCAACAGGAACCCACTACTTTTTCTTCAACATGATGTTTGGGACTTGGCCGCTGTGGCTGATGGCTGAATGGACGCTGACCTATTGCATCAATGTTTTGCAGCTTCAGCAGCAACAGAACAGGTTAATGAAAATTAACCATGACCTGCGGCACCGGATCACCGTTGTTGAGGCTCAGGGGAAGGCACTGATAGAGCAGAAGGTGGAGTTAGAAGCATATCTGCAAACCAAGGAGCAGGAGATGGGCAACCTGCGAGCAGAGCTGGGGAAACTGAGAGAAAAACTGCAGGGTGAGGACAGCCAGAATGGGGAGGAAGTAAAGGTAAGAGGCACTTTAAATCACTTTTTAAACAGCCTTTTAAAAAGCTTTGGACCTCGTACCAAGTACCTCTTCTTTGGATAAATGTGATTGATACACGTCAGAGGCAATGGTGAGACTCGAGGACAGCATCTTGTGTTCAGATGTGACATATGGAGAGAAATGTCACTCATTGCACTGTGACAGGAAAGTCCCCATTAGGGTGGATGATGACCCAGTGGAACAGACCCCTCCTTCCTAAAGGAGGGGACCGATCGCAGAGGAGGCAGAGTGGCAGCCCAGGTTAGCAGTGGGACGCCTTGGTTACCCACCACATGTCCTAGGAAGTTCAACCTTTGGGTCATGCACTAGGCTGCAGAATTCACCAGGTACCAGAACAAATCATTGCTTCAAAAGAGAGTGTTAAAAACATCATGAAGCAAGCCAAAATCTCTGGAGTATCAGCTGTTAGTTTGTACTGAAGGCAGATAGTGTTTTGGTGGTGCTGTATTAGTATGGTTGGCTTCATTTTGTTTGTACCCATCAACCCCCTCCCCCAAAGGAAAACCAACTGATCCCTTAAACAGTCTGGGTTTTCCGAAAGATAAACAGCTGACAAGTAGCTTAAGCTTTGCTGAGGATGCAAATATACAAGCCCTAATGTGTTCCAAAGGTGCAATGCACTATGACGGCTGTGGCATGTGAACCACTGTAGAAAAGAAATTGTGTCAGAAGCGGTCCCAGAGGCTTCTGCACGCTTGGTCCTCCAGTGCTTATGGCACTTTGGATCTGTCAGGACTAAGCTGGTCTATCACTACCAAATCAACATATAAATATTTGAAGGCACCTTTTAGAGGAACTAACTTTGGTCTTATTTCTGCTTTCACTTCCTACTGGAATTTGTGCAGTGACGTGTGGGCAGGGATATACATCAAGAAGCAGAGGCGAAGGCTGATGGGGTACGCTGGACCCCCCAGGAATGTGACAGCCAGTGTTGTGTTAACACGTCACTGCTGAAATGGGCAAGCACTGTATTAATAATGAAAAGGATGATTTCTCTGCTGTTAATTCAGCCAGGACACCCAGCTTTGTCAATGGGGCTGTGGAGCCCAGGCCTGGAGCCAGCAGGAGTGAAAGTGTCCTCAGTCTCTGGAGATAAAGGATGCATTCTTTACCTCTCTAACTCATCAGTTCCATGGCAATGGCGTCTCTTCTAATTAGAGCCGTTCCCCGCTCTCTTTGCCAGGATGATGGTTAGACAGGAATTGCAGTGGCAAGCAGAAAGCTTGAATAGCTGCATGCTCTGCAATGGACATTGTTTGTTGGCTTCAGTTAGGTACATTTGCATTGACTACAGGCTACTTGGTCCTTGCTGCTGTGAGCAAAATCTAGCAAAAATATCGTATTTGGGCAAAGTTGTAGGGCAAATACACAACCAAAAGAAGAGGCATCAGCTCAGACCCTAATCCAGAGGGGTGAAGAAGAGGAAAAGTGTTTGGGTAATTTCCTTTGAACCTCTTGTTGGGTTGCATCAATCTTTATTTATTGCAGTCTGTGTAAAGAAATGCGTTGGGATGAATGGGGTGGATCAAACAAACGGACAAGTGAACACTGCTCAGCTGCTCTGTCTTCACAGGACAAGGACTGCAATCCCTGCTGTAGAAACTGATATTACCTCAACCTCAGCGCAGCCAAGTTTAACCCAAAATTGTTTCACAAACACATGAGCTCAAAAGAGGGTAGGATTAGGCTTACAAAAAAGGGACTCTGCTTAAGAATTTTGGTACTTAGCTCCTCAAATTTCTAGCTTGTACCCCAGAAAAGCGTCACTGCAACACAGGAGCTCTGAGACTCTGATCTCCGCATCCTGCTAGGAGGGCGAGTGGCTGACCTGGCTGGTGACGTCTCTGATTTCATGTGCTGGCTTCTAGTCAGTCCTTGCAAAAAGCATCACGTTTCAAATGTACTTTGCTACATTTCAAATGTACTTTGCTGGAACAGAGTGCCCTGCATTTATTTGTATTGTTAGAAATCCTGCAGACTTCTGAAGGCCTGTAGCTACTTTTCAGCATCTTGATTCTGAGTACCCTTCCCAAAAGCTTGTGATTTCTCATTCATTGGTCCTCAGCTCTGTGCAGCCACTGAGTGGAACAACAGTAGAGGACCTCAACAATGGTCTTCTGTGTGCTGTGTTTATGCAGACCACATTTTCACAAGCAGTTAGGGCCAAATAATTCTGCACAAATGCTACAGTCTATCCAGGTGACAGGAAGCAGCCCCGCAGGCTTGGGAATCCAACCACATGCCTAGGGTGCAAGTTCTGTCTCGTTGGGAGCCACAGAAACTGGGTGGTGGGAGATAAAATTCCTCCAGGCTTCCAGTGAACTCTTCTCAGAGGAAAAAGAAACAAGGGTACAAGTGTATAAAAGCCTCATCTAGCATTCATCTGCAGTTTTCTTCCACTTTGTAGCTGTATCTTGGTGCTAACACCAATCATGCTTTTTTAATAAAGGCATTAAGGGGATATAAACTTAAATCCCCACTTGATATGTTTACATCCAAAGAAGCTTTCTCTTTGTGGGAGGATCTGGAAGGAACTGTCATGATCTCCGCTGTGCAGTTTTTTCAGTGTTTATTTAAAAGGCTGATGTTTGATTTACCCCATTCGTTAGAAGTATGAATTCCTTAAACAGACTTGTTTATCAAAAATTGGACTACACATTTTCCGTGGACTTTCTGGCAGTCTGGATTCCACAGGAATTTCTCCACAAGAAAATGTACCGCAGGCTCAGGTTGGACCCTGTGTTCAGGCCTCCTAGAAACAATTGGTGCTTGTTTGTTTTCCCAAACATGTAACTCTCTGAAAGATTCCTGTGAGCACAGGGCTTTGATTGTAGGTCACAACACTTAGGTCTTCCTCGTTTGCAAGCTTTCTCCAAACACGAGGTGAAGAGAGGTAAAATAGATCATCTTTCAGAGGCTTGCCACAGTCTCACCAGACCTGTGTGTGTCATCTGTCAACCTGAGCACAGGAAAGAACAAAGCGATCAGATCACGGAGCTGTTCTTGCTGACAGTCTTTAACACGAAAACCAAATTCCTTCTACATTTTTTTTTCTCTTAAAATGGCTGCGTTTCTCTTAAAAGAGGATTTAGTAGTGCTGAAAGGAAGAGGTTGGGAATTAGACTGATAAATACTTTAAGTCCTCAGACATGGCACCTGCATGGTGAATTTAAAGACCACATTTCACTTCCTAGACAGAACCAAACAATGATGACTGCCTCTCAGAGTCAGAAAAGATGGCAATGGACTTAAAAGATCCCAATCGTCCAAGATTCACCTTGCAGGAGCTCCGGGATGTCCTTCATGAGAGGAATGAATTGAAATCTAAAGTGTTTTTACTTCAAGAGGAACTTCTATATTACAAAAGGTAGGTTAGATCTCCTCTCCTGTTTCATGCTATACACAGAGGAGCCATAGGGCAGGTCTAGAAACAATAAATGTGCTCTTAACTAGTGTCCAAAAAGCTTACATTTCTGCAAAGGCTCAAAGTAGAGATTGCAAGCACACAGCTTTAGTTTCAGTCTGGTTCCTCAAAATTGGGCAAAACTGTCCTTCCTCAACACTCAAGTTCCCCCTGAATCTTAAAAATATTACAAACATTTAATACTTTTGAACTTCAAAAATGAGGATAAAAGTGTGTCTAAAATGAAAATTCTAGAACTTTTATTCAGTGCATTCCTCTTCTCCCTCTCCTTGTCACAATAGGAAGAAAATATTGGAAGGACACCCAGTTCTAGGTGCTGTTCCTTGGTTGACAGAAAATCTCCCATTGATTTTGATGAGCTTGGAACAGATCTTTTTGCATTTCTTTATCAACAATACTACCTCAGATTGAATTTTAGAACTTAAAGCACCTCTGTGGCTTGGGAGAAGAACATTAATTATTTTCTTTCTTTCAAGTGAGGAAATAGAAGAAGAAACTAGATCCCCTCAGCCTACACCCATAATTCAGCCAAAACCCTCAACTCAACCTGAATCTGGAATCAAACGACTGTAAGTAGCATATTTTCTAAGGATACTGGATATAGTCTGCAAATACTAAATGTTTCTTACGGGTAGGACAATTTTAAAGAATTTAAAAATTAAGATAACCACATCCCTAATGTCTATGGGAGAGACATAGAAGGAGCACTTGACAGGTATCATAAAACAGCAGTTGGCTTTGGCCAAAACTTTTGCCTTGTTCTGGGTCACTTTCAGTCTCAGATTATTTCCTGTGGCACCCTTTGCTCCCTACGTGCAGACAGCAGCAGGGACCCCAACAGTACTGCATGTGCCTGTGTTTATGGGCCAGACTGGTGTGCCCAAGAAGTCCACTCCAGTTCTAATGTTTCCTTCTTAAGCACACTATTCAGGCTAACCAGAAGAGCATGCGTTGCAATGTTTTATTCTAGCCAGTATGAGCTGGTGAGCTCTTCAACACAGACACCTGATAGTCCTAGAGAATTTTCTTGTCTGGGCCACGTAGTCATACTCCAAAGGGAGGTGCTGCTAATTGTGGACTGAGCACTGCTCAGCCTGTCCTGTGTGCCCAAAACTGAAGTCAGTGCCAGATCTCCATGTGCAAGGATTGCAGGAACAATGCTCCTGTTCAAGTGCAAGTCTCAATTCCTTAAAACACAGATCTGAAGGGGGTGGACTGTCAGAAACCACTGGCCCCAGGTCATGCTCAGAAGACGTGTAAAGAGTGTTCTTTACCAGTAAAACCAGATGCAGATCTGCAGCAGTTGGGTGTGGAGAGCAACATTTCCCCATGACCTCTCTGTGCCTGTTTCCCTAAGCCGTTAGACCCCAACTTGCAGTATGTGTACAGCATGAAAACCTTTAGTTTGCTGAACAAATTCGCTGCTGGAGAGGATGCCAGCTTTCTTGGCTATAAAGAACCCCACGTTTGTCAGGTGAAGCATTTAATGTTACTGTCCAAAACCTAAGCTTACCGTCAGAGGTGTGCATTTACTAGTATACCACTTAATTGTAAAATCACAGTGTTAGCCAATCCATTTGTCTGTTGCAGCTCCCTCCTTGTACATTTATTTATTCCAAATTAAGTCTTGTGACTGTATAGCAAGTCTTTGGATTTTTGTGATACTGAAAGCTTAACTTTTTTAACTGCATAAATTATTTTGGAACAGTAATTTGTTTCCACATAAAAAAGCTCTTCCATCCTGTCCCCATGTCCATAACCTTCAGTCCTTGTTTAATAACAGCAGCAGCCCCGTGAGAGTAACTTCCATTTGGACTGATCCAAAACACCATAGAGTCAGGAGGGCACTTTTGATTATTTGCAGTAGACTCCAGCTTCTGTCTGTGCTACTTTGTTTGCTGAGAGAACCCTTCCTCTTACATGACTAGAAAATACACTTTGAGTTTGGACTTAAGTTTTCATTCTGCAACTGTGATGATAATAATAATACTTCACCTCATAAGATCACCACTGTAAAGCTTCTCTTTTCTTTTAAATTTATTTTAGTACTTTTTAAAGCTTATCCTGTTGTGGGGGATGGCTAATTTCAATTTATGCAGTTTGTGTTGATTGCAGTTTCCATGCTTGATTTATGAAACAAAAGCAGCACAAAAATGTAAATAGCCGTGGTAAGACAGAGCACGTGCTGACAAGATATTAACTTTGACTCTGCCTTCTGCATACATGCGTAAGCAACGCAGGGAGACATGGCAGGAGGCACATAAGTGTTTTCAACCAGTTATCTCAGTGCTTTCTTCCTCTCAGTTAATTTATTAGTGAAAACCTGTTGAGCATCAGACCATTGAATCAATGCACGTTTTCAGACACTTGTCTAATCTTTCTGTTTCTCAGATTCTGTGTTAAACTCATATAACTAAAACCACACACAATAAAACATAAAATCATGTTGGTTTGGCCCCTTTCAGAAGAGGCAAGCGTTCTCTTCTGCCGGACAATGAAAGCACGTGTTGAACCTGCTGTTAAGATGAAGTTGGTTTCTTTAGCTGTCCTGCTCTGTCCCCGGCTTTCTTTCTGCTCTCTTCATTTAGCCATTATATTAAATAAGGGAAGATAAACCCATCTACTTAAGTAACCTGAATGATGGTAATTGTTTTCAGGTTTGTCTTATTCTTGCAGCCTGTCTGGATAGGATTTGTCAAGCGGGGGTTTATTTTCTTTCCCCCCTCCTCTCTGTATGTGTTGTCAACAGTGTTTGTGTAGATGGGCTTTAAAAAAGTCAGGAAATTTCACTGCTGGGAAAGACAAAGAATCCAAGTGTATTGTCTGTTCTGTGCTGTGATAACACCCCTCCTGCCCTACCTGCAGTCCCTGCCTGCTGCCAGCTCTCTCCAGAGCTCCCATCTCACTCTCCCAGGCCAGGTGCTGTCAGCATCTCCCTATATGGCTACCTGGGTAACACACTGGCACATAAACTCTCCATACCTAACGATGCGATGAAAACTTGTAATGCTGATACCTGCATGCAGAGTACCTTTACAAATGAAAGTAGGATTGTTTTTCCCTCCGTTTCAGACTTTTCCTCCTGACTCAACAAAAGGCAGCGGTACAAAAATAGGCAGCACTGTTGCTAACCGCTCAAGAGAAGTTTTATGCTTGCCTATGTCACGTGCCTTTTTTCCTTGACCACGCTGCATCTCAGGGAATGAGACATATGTATATGTAGCCTGCGCCATCTAAGATGTGCTCAGGTGATTCTGTGCTGCATCCCCATAAAGAAAGGAAACAAGAAGTTACAGAAATCAACACTTTTTCACTCCCAGGGTTTGCACATTTGGGGCAAACTCTGAGTTCTGATCTCAGACTGATTGATCTCTACATTTGTCTCTACTACATCCCGTGTCGGAGTTTTGATGAAATAATGTAACCAGGAGGCTTTACTGAAGAGAAAAAGTTCCCTCTGTTTTGAGCAGAAAACGCCCTTTCGTTTTCTCTTTAAGGATACATGCTTGTTTGTCACTGATGTAACGCTCGAGACAGCCATAAGTTTTCTTCCTATTCTTGCAGTCAACAAAAGCTGATGTGTCTGTCTTGTTTCTGCAGCTAACGGACTGTGCCACAATGCATAAAAATAGAAGTCCTAGCTACTGCTAATGATACAACAATGTTTGCTCGTTTGTTTTCATTTTGAATGTAAGAATAGCAGTTAGAGTGACTGTGTTGGGGAGAGCTGCGTTTGGTCACAAGTGAAATGTCTCTCGTGATTTCAACTTAATCTTTAATTGACATTAGTCCACAGTTCAAAAAAATATTTGCACAAGGGAGAACCTCTGAGGAGAATCCTTAGAAAAACAGAGGGTGTTCCAGGTACGGATGAAGGTGTGTCGGCAGGTTTGTGCGGGGCTGGCCGGGCGCAGAGCACCGAGCCAGCGTGCTCTCTCAACCTCTAAGTTGCATGAATTGTATAACGTGTAGTAAAAGTGCTGAACTCTTACAAAGCAGCAGTCTTGCTGCTAGCCAGCTAGAAAGCGTTGCTGCTAGAGTAGCTGCAAGGTTTCAAATAAGTATTTAGCTGCCTGCAGTTGGCATCTTTCTGCATGTGAAGCAATGCAGGTTCCTTTGGAACAGATACACAGACCCTTTAACCAAGTAGCTTGCGTAGGAAGTTACTTCAAGATTTCACCTGCAATACCGGTTTTTAACTTGAAACTATCAACTGTAACATTTGTAAAATCTTTAATTGCAGTGCTGGTCCTGTCTAACCCTGTTTTCCGTGCAAATATCCAGTAGTGACAGCAGAGTCCCATTTTGTATTTCTTAACATACACCTTCATCCTCCATTTCATTATGTATGTGCCTGTTTGTCTCTTGGGAAGAAAAATGTGCACTCTGCTCTGCATTGCTACAGGTGGTAATACCTTGATGAAATCCAACCCAGATTGCAGGCTGCCTCACAACAGAAAAGTGGTATCTTTTAGAAATTCAAAAGCAATTTAAACTGTTTCAACAATGACTGCTTTTTCTAAACAAGTTTTTCACTGAGGAGAACTGTCTTGGGTGATGCAGATCCACCTCTCCCTGTAACATGTCCTGTGTGGTAATTCAAAGTAACCCCGTGTATCATGTTTGCCTCTTTTTCTTTTTAATGGAATGCTTTTTCTTTCCCTTGCTCCAGTCTTATCTCTTCTGTGTCTGTACTTTCCTGACCAGGATCTTTACAGCCATAATGCCCATGGTAGCAGCTGGATTGATTCCAGACGATCCCACATTGCAGCCAATAAGAAGACTTGTGTCCCTTGTAGGAATTTTATTTTTTAAATGTTTGGTACCGTGGTTTCCTTTTGCATGACCCTGTGTTAACATGCACTGCTGGTTGCATTCTCATCGGCTGCCTGTGGGATCACAGAAGAACAAAGTGCCAATCAGAATGACCAGTCAGTGCACAACTCACCGTAGTCCTCCATGCTCATCCTCAAGTATTGACATTTATCACCTTTTGCCTTAATGTTACCATGCTAAACCAATCATTACTCCTTAGAAAAATGTCGCAATATGCAATTTTAACCAGCATCTGTTAATTTTGCTTACTATGTGCCTATTCACAATTCACACCAATGCTTTTTAAGAAACCCATGTCATTCTAATGACTTGTTACAAATCCGTTAGATTTAGAGAATATAATGGCTGATATCTACATTAATTTCCAGTCTTAATTATAGGCTGTTGCTTCCATGTCTTTCTGTCCATGCACTGTATATTTTTTCTCTACTTATGTATTTTGCAATAGAGTATACACTTTCAATAATCAATTCTATCATCCTTTTCTTGGCTGTCCCTGGAAGACATACTGATAATTGTTAATGCAAAGTCTCTTTGCATTAGAACTGCTGCTTTAGTGATCTTTGTATTTACAGCAGCAACACAGTATTTAAATTCCCTTCCTCTCCACACAGACCTGCTTTTTCCAAACCTTCTCCATGAGAGTTTTCTAGGCATAAGAACAATTTACATTGTTTCAGAAGGAATTAAAAAAGCTTAACCCTTCTGCTTCGTGTAGAGATTTTACGAATGCATTCTTCTTTTACTTAATTTCATGATTGATAAAGTGAAAAATTACTGAACTTTTTGAAACGTAGTGCATAAATACAGCAGTCCTTTGTGTGGACTTCAAGATACCAAGCCTGACTGGGCAGGACCAAACACGCTCAGCAGAAAGCCTCGGTGACTAGACACTCCTTTTATCAGCTGGAATTGGATCCAGCCCTGAAAAGGCATAGCATACGTGTGTGAATTTATGAGCTCCTGTGATGAAGGTGGTAGAAAAGTATGAGGCTAATTAAGTGCAAAAGACTTATTTCACTATTAAGGCTGCACATTTGAAGCCAGGAAATGCAAAAGTTCAGGTCCTGCTAGCAATGTTAGTTACCTGGCATTGCACTTGTGTAGCTTTTTATGTCACTTTCTAGTCAAGAAATAATTATTCTTAATATTCTTAGTAATTATCATCATGCTTACCTGCACGTATGATAGGATATTTTTTCAGGAAAGCGCCTTAAACCTCCTCTGACACTCAAATACAGCCTCCTATGTGACTAGAGACGTCGAAGGCAGAACTCCCTGCTCTGCACAAGGCGGCTCGGACGGTTGGGATCCTGGTACCGAGGAGAGACGTCAGGGAGTGTGGGTGGAGGACGAGCGCTGAGGACGGTGGGGCGTGGATGTAGGGTCAGGTTTATGCCCTGACAAATATTCCATCACCTGTCAAAGTTGAGTTTATATTTGCATAGTCTCTTGCTGTAGAAGCATTTAGCAGTTCCCGCCCTGGATCAGAACCGCACTGTGCTTGGTACTGTGCAAGCAAACCAGGATTTACCTCCTAAAGGGCATCATTAAAACCCAAAGGGTATGCAGCCAATTCAAACTTTTGGTAGCTGGAACCACAACTTTTGCATTTCTCAGCAGACCTAAACGCTGCACTAACACCTTTTGTCCTGAACTCATGACGAAAATGGAATTTGCCTAACCAAGTAACTTCATCCTGTACAAAGAAGATGATACTGAGGATTTTTTCCACCTGTGTTTTTTTAGCTCTGTTGTCAGCTGGCAATTTGGTGTCTTATTAAATGGCTGTTGGTTCACGTACGTCATTATCTTTGAGCACCCAAGCCGTGTGATGGGAAATGACGTGCACGCTTGTGTACATTTGTTTAGAGCCTTCATCCTGCAAACTCTTGTGCACGCATGTGCATTTATTCATTTATTTTTGCAGGAATCGAGTCTATGTATCAAAATCTGTACACTTGATAAAAACGTGGAGGCTTATTTTCTTATCTGATGAATTTCCCCGCTGACACCCTTAAAAACATTCTCTTATTTCTGCTTTATGGTAAATTATACAGATTTAATGCCAAAGATACCACTTTACTTATGCCAAGAAACTAACCTGTATTGTGTTGCTTCTTTATCTCAGGGTTGGGAAAGGGGGACTATACATCTAAAATGGTACCTGCACCTTGTAGAGTCAACAGCATTTAGAGCTTATTTGAAGCTTCCATAGCCAAACCGCTTGAGATTGCAATGACTTCATCTCTAATAACATTTTGACATGCACTCCCATCAGGCTTCACTGCCTTGATTTTTGCAGATGCAAACAGATTTCTTTGCTCTGTGCTTTGTTGTGCTGTGTACCGTGTCGGGTGCTTGAAGTGTTTTCAAGATGGTAAACTGTCTTCTTCCTTTCTCCTTCCCTCCATTACTCCTCCCTTCCCGGAAGGTTTAGTTTCTTCTCTCGTGATAAGAAACGTATGCAGGCATCACAGAGAAACGTCCACTTCCAGGATACTTTTGGAGAATGGTCGAATTCAAATAAAGATGACTCCTACACCGAACAAGGACAAGAAGCCCTGCAGCACCTGTGACTAAAAACTTGAGGTGTTCAGTTTACCGCAGTAGATCTCGACAGTCTAGTAACAAGAAGCTTCTGTAAACAAATCCGGCAGCTCATCACTTTTATTTGCCTCGCACACCTCAGTGGTTGTGTTCCAGATGGACTCTTCAAAAGGGATCCCTCACTGTTTACTTGGTGACTGTTTGCTGAGAACAGAATCCAAGCTCTGTAGTAACAGTCACTGATACCCTGGGACATAGAAGCTTCTAGATGACTTGTTTTGTGCTGAATAACAAGTCCATGGTCTTGTTCTTGCATTAACTACAGTAACACAAGCTTCTTTAAACCAAAAAAAAAGGACCTGTGCCATTATTAGAAGTTTGTTTGCAGTGTACAATATCTAGTGGCAAAGACACTTTTACCCTGTTTGTTAACACTATCGGTTGTTTGCTTTTTATTTCTGTAAGAAGTTTTTCAAGAGGGATACACCAGCCGGCCACTCTCCATGGCAGGTCTTAGCACTGCCGTGTCCTGTCAAGTTCAGCTGGCATCTGCATGTTGCAGAGTAACCACTTGGAAGTCCACCTGATCCAAACTGATAAACTGGAGTAGCCTTGAGAGGGATAGTGAGTGTACATTTCCCTTGCTGCTTATAGTGCCTAAAGCATGAAGAAACCCACGTATGAGGTGAGCGTGCCTTGCATTTTGCCATGAGTTCTGCAGGATTAATGAAAAACAAACTGCTTACAAGGAGGAATTCTTAACACTTGAATTTTTTCCTTCTTGTCAGGGCCTTCCCCCTGGAGTAGCAGACAGCTGCTGTAAAGGAATTAGGTCTCTTCCCACAGACAGGTTTTTAAGTAAGTCACACTCTACTTTTCTGTCTAGGTAAGACTGCCTAACTTCAGAGTGTAAGACATCCTCAACTAGCTGACATAAACCATTTTAACGGACTCAGAGATGGCGTTTTCTCTGACTAGTCTCAACACTACTTGGGCAGAGTGGATGAATTCTGTATGCGCAGGCTTCTCCCCAGGTTGATGTTTGGGTAGCCTGCAGTTACAGGGGCTTCACTTGCCAGCGAAAGCCCCACACAGCCGAGCTGCCAGGAGGGGGGATTTAGATCTGCTGTGCAACTGAGCTCGTGAGACCTCAGCTGTACTTACAAAACCCATGACACTACAGCCCTGTGCAGCATAACTGTTGCCTACAGCCCAGTGTCAGCACCCACCCTGCCGCTGCACCACACGCTCCACAAAGGCACCCGACCAAGCGGGAGAGGGGAGCGCGCCCGCAGCGCCTTGCGCGGGAGGTGCCGAGGCCATTCTGCGCACTCGGCTGCGTGCTAGGAGAGTCCGCGCTGGAGCACAGTGCTGCTGGCAAGGAGCATCTAGTTACCGCAAGGCTGCAGGGAGCTTCCGCACATGTAGCTTAGTGCAGGGGGCTGTCAGCTGCTGCTGGCACCTTACCCCAGCAACGACATCTGCTCAGTAAAGAGCTGCTTCTCAGGAGTGGCACTAGGAACGGGAAACTGCTCAGGCTGGAGTAAAGCTCCAGCTGCTCCGGGTACTGAATGTAGGAGGGTGCCTCGACACACTCCCAGGTGAGAGCGAGCCAGAGGGTTTAGTGCAGGCCAGTCAGTTTTAATACAGGGTGAGCCAGGACACTGTGGATTCTTTAACGTGTATGGGCAGAAATGGTTCTTGGCCCTTCTCTAATGAAACTGCCAGGGAACTATTTCTGCAGTGGTGAGCTGAATGCTGCTGTGCCCCCGACTGTAGCTGTGCTGTGTTTCGAACACAGACCTACCGCGTGCTGGAGGTAGAGAAAGTATTTACTGTGCCTCCCTGGTGTCACTGCAGTTCGGGGCGGGGGGGGGTTATGTGGCCTTATATGAAAGACATTTGCATTTGAAATAGTGACGGTAGTGTCTGATGCCAGTATTAGGCAGATATGCTATTGCCTGGTTACGTTTTGGTAACATATCTTTAACTTTTATGCTTACAGAAAGTTGTATCCATAAAACTGCAGCACTTCCTCCCTTGTGTGAAAAGCAATTCTTAAATGGGGGATGGAGCATCTTCATTTAATACTTAAGTTGCTAAGATCTTGATTTCACTTCCATATTAGAAATAAAAAGTACACTACAGTTGTATCAGGCAGTTAAAGTAAATTGTGAATGATGTCCATGGAGTCTCTCCTTAGCATAGGTTACAGTCGTTTGGCACGTTTAGAAGAGATGCAGTGATCAGAAACAATGCAAGAATGCGGCGGATGCGCGGCCTGAATAAGCACATCACTTCTGAAATCAGCTGAGAGCAGTGAGCAGGGATAATAGAAACACACA
Source organism: Vanellus vanellus (assembly GCF_965231255.1). Classification (NCBI taxonomy): domain Eukaryota; kingdom Metazoa; phylum Chordata; class Aves; order Charadriiformes; family Charadriidae; genus Vanellus; species Vanellus vanellus. Next base: position 13,346,212 of record NC_138921.1, read on the forward strand.
GACCGCACTGTCTGCCTGAGCACCTAAGCTGGTGTATCACAAAGGACGTCTCCTGGTCTAGTGCACGTAAAGCTCGTCATACGCCAGAGCCCAGTGTTTCACCATTGTCGGGTGAGATCTGCAGCCGATTCCAACAATGGCACTTCCTCCGCTCATCTCTGTAGCTCATTACCTCAAAAATCTAATTAGTTACTCCTGCCCTGCTAAGCATTAACCACTTCGCTCCTCATTCTCATGCTAGAAACGCTGAGTTTATACACTCCAAGTGCCATTGAAACAGATGGCGCATAGGGAAGAGTACGTAAAGATTTGAGGATCTGTTATGTATTGTTTCTCAATATTCAAATAAAAATCTGCTTTTAGAAAAGGGGCCAGGATGTTGTCAGGTAAAGGGCATAACAATCCTGTCTGCAAAGTGCAGGATCACTGACATTTTTCTGGGTTGTTTTTTTTTTTCTTTGGGTTTTTTTTTTTTTGGTTGGGCAGTAAATCATTTTAACAGTTTAATAAATATTTCTGAAAAACAAGTATTTCTGCAAGACTGGTGTCCTTTTCTTTGCGGAAAATTAATACCATCTCCTCTTGGGGAGGCAGCATATGGGTCTGTCTTCTTTCCCCCGAAAAAGGCTCACCCAACTCTTCATGGAAATCAAGCCTCAAACTGGGCAAGGTTTAGGATAGGGCTGATAAAAAAAAAATAGTTTTAAATACATTAGCAAACATTTAGGAATTGCCTATGATGACAAAGAACGTGACAGAGCCTTTTCTAGAAAACTGTGTAAGCTGCTCAAGGGAAGATGTGTGTCTGTACACGCACATCCTGGCTCTGAAAACGGGAGAAAGGAGCTCCTTTGGCCTCTGTTTTCCACGATTCGGGTCCAACCAGCAGCAAGCCCACGTTCCAGAACTGGGTTTAAACCCTGTGCAGGCAGGACCTCACTGGCAGAGAGGAAGCAAGGACAGAGTGGGTGCAGCTGCAAACACATTTAAACATGACACCGTCGCAGAACTAGTTAAGGCCACAGTATTACTAAAGACCTCATCTGTCCCACCATCTTCAAGAAAATAGTCACTTCCCATCAACTTCTGTGTCGGGGCATATTTTTCAGAAGCTTAGTTTGCCGCTATTCCATTACTATTTCTTCATCAAGTGACTATTTCATAAAGGGCATCTGTCTCACTAAATTAGTGTGGACATCTGGCACATAAATAATTAAATACGGAGTTCTCTCATGAACCTTAACCCAGGGCGCCAGATGGGTACCTAACGAGGTGTGTACTCTGTTTCAGTGGGATGCTCATACATGTGTTGTGTTTCTTACAGCAATCACCAGTTCAAAAATATTAATACAAAAGTTTATTTTCTCTGAAAAGCAATTCAACGCGTATCTTAACTGCATTAGCAACCGAAGTACAGAGAGCTTCTAGCAGGCGAGAGTCACAGGCACAAGACAGCAATAGCACAGCGCCTTGTTCAGGGAACATTGCTCACAGCCCCAGCGATGTCTGCAACTGAAACGTGGATGTGAAAGCAGACACCATACCCCAAGGACAAGGCAACCTCACCTACCGATGCTTATCGTCCTCTCTTTGTTTCTTGGTGTCTCTTTCCCTGCTCCGGTCTCTATCCCTGTCCTTCCTGTCTCTGTCCTTCCTCTCCCTCCCTCTGCTCCTCTCCTCCTTGGAGTCCCTCTCTCTCTCACTTTCACCCGAAGCCCACGACCGCTCCCTTTCTGGCCATCGCTTGTCTCTGCTCCTTTCGTGGTCTCGGTCCCTTGTTCTCCAGTCCCTTGTTCCTTCACGAGACCAGTTTCTTTTCTCTGCTGATCCTTCTCCATAGAAATCATTTTTCATGTTTGGCAAATTAATGGGCTTTCGGAAAGGTCTGTCCCGTCCTCCAAACCGTAGCTGCCCGGATTCTTTTTTGCCTCCAAAACCACCTCCAAGCCTCCGAGGAATCCATCCTTTGAGAGTTCTCTCCAGTTCAAAGTCCACAAAGATCTCGTGCTGATCAATAACCAACCTGTTGGCATCTCTGTGGGCCTTCAAGAGAGCACGCTCCTCTTTGTACTCAATAAATGCGTAACCCTTGGAAAATCCTGTGACCAGGTCTCGAACCAGACGGATCTTTCTGATGTCTCCATACCGGGAAAAGACCTCCTTTAACTTCTCTTCTGTTGTCTGAAGATTGAGCCTTGCCACGAACAGGGTGAGGTGAGGATCTCCTGTGACTCCCTTGTTGGGTACGTAGCGTGCCAGCATAGCCCTCCATATGGCACGGTCGTGGGGCTCTTCGTCTGTGCCATCGATGCTGCCGGCTTTGAGGGGGTCATACTCCTTTGCGATGGGGGCCCAGTCATTCATTGTCTAGCGGGACAAAAGCACGCACTACACAGTTATTTTAGGAAGAAGAGGTAGTGCGAGCAGCACTTTCGGCACTGCTGTATAGTATTTTTCATCCAAAATTACCCAAAACTTTGACAAACTTAAAAAAAAACCAACAATATCGCTGTTGTTTGAATTCACCTCCGCGGGCAGAGCCATGCCGGGGAGCCCGGATCCACCCGGGGCTGAGAGGGTCCCGCGGCCCCGTCCCGTCCCCCTCCCCCGCCTGAGAGCCCCCACGGCCGCCGGGACCCCCCACGCGGCGGCGCCGCCCTCCCTCTACGCCCGCCGCCCCGCTCCCCTCACCTTGCCCGGCGCGGCGGGAAGGCGGCTCTTCGCGTCGGCCGAGGCCGATTCGCCAGGCCCCGGCGGGGCGGGGGGGTTCCCGGTGGTGTTTATTTAAACCCTCTTCCCCGTCAGGCGGAAGCGCCACCAACACGCACACCCCTTTCCCCCGCTTCCCCCCCGCCCGGGCCTGAGGCCGCCTCGTCACGGCGTGTGGCGAATGTGGCGCTGAGGAACAGCCGATGCCTTCACCTCCCTCCTCCCCTCCCGGCCCGGCCCGGCCCGACCCGGCCCGGCCCGACCCGGCGGCGGTGCCCAGCCCAGGGCAGACCGAGGGCTCGGCGCGGCGACCGGAGCCACCCACGACCCTTCCCCGCGGTGTCCCCGCCGTCCCCTTACCGGCGGCGGGGGGCGTCTCCTGAGGGGAAGGGGCAGGGCGGGAAGCGCCGCCGGGCCGCGGCCTCCTCCATGGAAACCGCCGGGGGCGGGAGGGTTCGCTCCGCCCGCGGGCCCCGCCGGCAGCGCGGCCCTGGGGAAGGAAGTTAGCGCCGGGCCGCGGCGGACATGGAGCAGGGCCGGGAGGAGGAGGAGGAGGAGGAGGAGGGGGATGGCGGCCCGGAGAGGGCTCTGGAGAAGAGCCCCTTCCAGCTGACGGCGGGGGATGTCTATGACATCTCCTCCGTGGTGGGCCGGGACCTGCTGCAGCTCGGCGCCGGGCCGCGGGTGCCCGCCGCGCTGGCCCGGCTGCAGTTCAGGATCGTGCGGGTGCTGGAGATGCTGGAGGCGCTGGTGAGCGAGAGCAGCCTGGCCGAGGAGCAGCTGCGGCTGGAGCGGGACAGCCTGCGGCGGGAGGTGGAGGCGCTGCGGGCAGCGGGGGGCCCCGGCGGCGCTCAGCAGGTGGGTGGCGGGAGAGTCGGGGGGGGGGGGGGGGGGGGGCGGTGGCGGCGGCTGCCGGGGGGGTACGTGCGGCGGAGGCCCCTTCCCCGACCCGCGGGGTCGTCACAGCACCGGCCCCGCAAAGAGAATTCGCCGTCTGTGCAAACGGTAAAAGCTTCGTTACTCTGCGCGTGGGAAACTGATGTCTGGGACTCAAAAAAAAAAAAATTACCGCAAAGGTCTTATATTAGGAAACGAGAATTCGGCTCTCACCTCTCTGCCACAGAGTTTTGGTGTGACATTAGATTGCTCAGCCTCTCTAATGAACAGAAAAGCAGATTAAAGCAGCTTCTTGGCAGTCTTGATCACAAACTTTGGGACAGAGACGTTGCTTTTAGTTGTGGTTAGAGCCTGTCGCAGTTGGGCCCTATACTTGGCTGGGAAACGCAGACACCAAAGGCATACAAAACTAATATGAAAAACTACAACTAACTGCTTGGGGAAAAAAAAAATCAAGATTGCAATGATCTCATACTGGTTCTAAGAATTACTATATATTTATAAAATTCAGAGTTTTAATGCTAGGAGTGCCCTGGCTTTGACGGGTTACAAGATCATGACTACCACCATTTATTTTACAGCTCAGCCTTGGACCAGATAAAATGGTAATAGACCTCACAGATCCAAATCGCCCCCGGTTCACATTACAGGAGCTGCGAGATGTATTGCAAGAGCGTAACCAGCTGAAAGCTCAGCTTCTTGTGGTGCAAGAAGAGCTACAGTGTTATAAGAGGTATATGGTGAAGTCAGCAAAGAACAAATAATAATTACTTCTTGTCTGGGGAACTTACCAGATCAGAGGTTTGAGCTCCTAGATTGGGCTAGGCACTGTCCACACATACGAGAGACATCTGTGCTCCCAAGAGCCTACAAATGAGCAGAGAAAAATGGGGGAATGGTGAAGTCTCTATGCAACATAATTTTAAAACTAAACTCCCTCTTATTCTGTGCAGTTGGCAGCCTGTCCCCGTAATTGTACCGCTGTGAGCCTACACACCATTACTCCCACTCCCGACACAGGCTGGGTTCTCATGCAGATGCATTCATTTGTGTAGTCACAGCAGCTGCGCATGTACTGTTCTTGTCTAAAGCCACGCTACGTACCAAAGAGCACGGGGGTTTCCATCTCAGCTTTAGTCAAAATTTCCTTCCTTCTCCAGCTTGCTGTCAGAGACGCTAGCTTATCTACTCTTCCTTTGTTACCACAGGGGGTTTGGCATCAATCTAAAAAGCAGAATATTAGACCCTTTCATCATCATTCAAGATGAGCTGTGGGTTTGTTTTTTTTTAAGACTGCCAACAGAGGGTTGTGTAAGGCACTTGAATTGTGCAAAACATGCTTTCAGAGAAGGATTTTCGTCTTTCCAGAAGGGACCAGCCTGGGAGAATGCGTGTGAGCCAAAGGGTGAGAAACAGGAAGGGTCTTGCTCTTGGTGAGGTTACCCCATCATCAGGTTGTATTATAAACTCTGTGGCAAGAAACTATTTACCTAGACATAAAACGTCTGAGCACCTCAGATTTCAGTTGAAATATCTCAGCAACAACCTCTTAGATACAGTAAATCCGCCCTTCGCCTTGTCTCTAACAGGCAAGTTAAACCAAAAAGTTAAAGTTAAATCCAAGAAGTCAGTTTACAAACTGCTCAACAGCACTCGCAGCACTGAGAGGCACTGCTTCCCCAGCTCAGCTGCCTGCTGTGGCTGTGTGGCCAGTGGAATGGCTTCTTGCTTTGATTTCCCAGTGGCGTTGTACAGCTTATTACAGGCCAAGTTACAAAATAACAGTACGAACGTTTTCAATTTTTGAGTCACATCACTGTGCACCTACAGAGTGTGTCAAGGCAGCTTCTTAGTTCAAGTAATTCTATGTGGTTATCTCTTCGTACAGCATTACAGCTTAAGCCAAAACCCATCTTCCCTTGAAATGTTCACATAAAAATCCTAATTATAATTGTATGGCCATAAAGCGTAGTTGTGCAGGGGAAGAGGATAAATACATGTTCTAAAGTGTCTTGTGTATATTGGAAATGAGTTCTATATAGCACAAGGTAACTGACATCCTTCCCGAGAATAGTTTAAAGTGACTGATGATGTTTGGGGTTGACATTTTTAATCCTGATTTCTGAGTAGAAGTTATCATGCAAATATTAGAGATCTGCAGTGTCACCAAACAGCTCATAGTCCCATTTCTCTAAAAGTAGAATCTGCCTCAGAATTATCTGAGTTCTAGATACTCTCCTGTATTTTTATTTCCAAGGTCCAAATGAGTGTTGCTTGTTAGGATGTTGCTTAGCTACTTTCAGCCTCCAGCTACTGCAGTCACAAGCTTTGATCCACTCAGCTCTCCAGATAAATGAGGTCAGCTCAGGACAGTAAACTGGCATGCTGTGAAAAGAAAGTGCAGTATGCATGCTGGTAACATCTACCCCATTCCAAGCAGGGAAAACATCCTTTGGTAAAACTGAAGCTTTTGTCTAAAGTAGGCAGTTACAACCTTGTAGAGCATAGCAGCATTGAAGCAGGATGACAAAATCTACAGCTCGGGCAAAGCCTTTCTTTTCTCCTCTGTAGGATGGAAAAAGGAACAGGCACCTGCCTTGCAGGGAAGCTGGGAATCTCCCATCTGTTCCCAGCTGCATGGTGTGATCCTTTGTGGCTGCACTGAAGGTACCACACATCCATCCACCCATGCAGAAATTCACCGTTTGTGTCTACACCCTACTGTTATCTTTGGACTCTTGTACAAATCCAACGTGTGATTACACTTCCCTTTCACTCCTGTTATGCTCTGCCATTCTTCATCTGTGGAGAAGTCAGCTCATTACTTTTTCAGTGTTCTCATTAACGCATAGCCTAAGCAAAATTACATTGCAACATTTAAGGAAAGTAAAAGCAATTCATGACAAGAAATAGGCCAGGCTGCCATACCTGTCCTGTGAATACCCATTCCCCCACATCCTCAGCTGCTATGGGAAGGGTATAATATAGACAGCAATGACACGCTACGCACAAAACCACAAGAAATAAACAAACCCTCTTCTTTTCCCAGTGGGATCATCTCACAGAGGAGGGACCAAACTGAAGAACTGGAAAAAGAGGCCAGTGGCAGTAGCCCTGGCACCAGCAAGGACAGTGAAGAGAAGACAATCATCAAACGGCTGTAAGTTTGTCTGCAGCTTTTTGGGCAGAATATGGGAGAATACAGCATGCTTCAGACTTAGTGAATCCAGGGATTCTGAACTTTGGTCTAGTTGGCTGGATATTGTTTTCTCCTCCTCTCCCTGTAAAATTAAAACCCGATCGAGAAATCCTTTCCTGTGGAAAAAGCACTCCACAGGAAGGCAACCTCCACCCAGGCAAGCGGGGCATCACTTTTTTCTAGAAAAAATAAGCATTTCAGTACAAAACTATGCGATACTTGCCTCCCCTGCCTGCACATTAAGACTTCGCTGTGGGAACATACCAGCTGTCCCTGGAGGTTTATTTACATTGTATGCCGCAGCTGTATGCAGTACCCACAAGCTCCAGCTGTGTCCCTAAAGTTCCCCGAAATAGCAGAACACGTTGACATGGCCATCTTACTGCATGTTCCTTCTTTTCCAGTTGTACATTGTTTCCCTTTTGTTGTCTTTTTTTTTTTTAGGTTCTCTTTTAAACATGGAAAATGAGTATCCTCGAGAACTTAACCACTCCTGTTCAGAAATAGCACTGACAAGAGCCTCCAAGGCATTAGGGAAGTCAATGATTGGAAGAAAAAGCATCACTCCTACTGTAGAGAATAAGCAGTCTCATAAAAATTGTGTTGTATAATATTCTTTCGGAACAGATTTTACTTTGCTTTTTTAGAAACTGTTTAAGACAGACACTTTTTGTATTTCTTAGATTCCAGCTAGACATTACCCACATGTAGAAAATAAATGTTTATAAAAAAGGTGATTTTTATTCTTATTAAAAAAGCCTGTGATGATCTGTACTACCACTTATTTATCTTGTCCACTTATCAAAGTGCTCAGCCCAAATGATTTAGCAAAATGAAGATATTTTTAGAGATCTACATGCCATTCATGAGTGCATTCATAGTGAAGTGCTGGGAAGGAAGGAAGAACCCATCCAGATTGCAGTCCCCACTGCTCTTGCACAGAAAGTAATGATCTTACACTAACACAGAATTACTTGAAGAAAACCCCAGCACTGCTTTTTGTTCTGTGTCATTCTTTGCATTAGATGGGCGATACACGGGCAGCGGCAGGCAGCAGTCTGTCACACCCCATTCCACCAAAGGAAGATGCAGTTGGGCTGTGACAGCAGAGCCCCTGCACACACAGAGATGACCGTTTGGGGTCAAGATGAGGGATGGAGGTGAAGAGCACAGCAAAGGAGGAAAAGCTGCTGCATTATGCTCTGCCCACATGAAGGACTGATGTCTTTTCAGAGGTGCAGACGTGCTCAAACTGGAATAGATGCACCAAATGTTTCATTTATGACAACTAAAAATCTCCTGTGGTAGACAGTTGTATTTTTCATAAGCTCTGTTCTTTCAGTCATCTGTCACAAGCTGTGTATTAGCCCCATAATGAGATATATCACTAGTTGAAGCATATAGGGGAAACAGGAGCAGAAAAGCAGCTTGAAATATACCAATTAAGATCCGCATTTAGAAAAGCAGAATTTCCAGAGCAGAGAATTCTGAACAGACATAAAAGGAGCAGTGACAGGTATCAAACTATGATCTTACTGTCTTCAGAAGTGAAAGCAGGCTCTGAAATCTTTTGATGCCCTCTCATACGCTAGCAGCATGAAAAATATAGGACACTTCACACATCTGCTCAGATGCACAATGTGAGTGCGGCTTTGCAGAAGGTAGAACGGCAGTCTCCTTTCAGAGAGAATTTATTAGCAGTCGTACATTAGCAAGGCAAGACGTCCGACCTAAGCCAGCTGGTTCAGCCAGGGCACAGAATGGCTAAAGTAATTATGCCATCTTCAAAATATTCATAAGCCTTTGTCATATCCCTGCAATGTATTTTCTAGAGCATGGTAGCAGGGAAGGAAGTTACTGCATTTCCTTAGCAGAGGCTTTATGTTTAGAGAAAAACAAACAAGCAAACAATCATGCATCAGCAACAGCCCAGATAAACATCTCCTCAGCTCAGAGGTGTATGTGTGCTCTGAACTCCATCCTCTCCCATGGTTTATCCAAGGATGTATTTTCTCACCTCCCTTAAAAACAGGGGGGAGGGGGAATTATGCCCCAAAACACCCTAATCACTCTACCTGAAGGCATTTCATTAAGACTTAGTAATAAACTCCACAGATTAAATAGAGCTGTGCAAAAGTAACAACCTGCCATGGAGGCACAGAAGACTGCCATAGCCCTAAGCCACTCTTTGCCGTTAGCTGAAGGAGACAACAATGAAAGCTGCAATTATTCTTTGCAGTTTACCTTTTAAGAAGTTCTTTATTAAAAAAAAAAAAAAAAAAGGTGGGAGTTCATCAGTTAAAACAGACGGGAGAACACCTCAACCTTTTTGGGCTAGACTTTTTCTGGAGCCATCAGTGTTGCATCCACTCTGTGCCAAGTGAGCTGCACAGCTGCTCTCTCAAAAAGGGAGCAAACTCCTTGGCTATGGCTACACCAGAAGAGGCTACAGACCTGACAGAGCAACCCCGACGCCTCTGGCAAAGCCACGCGAGCCTGACAAAAGCAGTTTAGCTGCCAACCCAGGGGCATCTTTCCCTGCTAAGTGCTTTATACCTTGTTAGAAGATGAAACCTTCCTATAAGGCACAGGGATAAAAATTCAAATGGCAAGTTTCTCTGAAAAGTATTTTGACATACATATATATAAAATATATATATATGTCAGTTCCTAGAAAAGTAAAGGATACATACTCAGTGCAACATCAGCTTTATTACCATCTTCCGATGCAGTGCTACTCGATTACCAGTTAAGCATTTCAGAGAAGACAATTATTGTAATGTAAAATTGGGAGAGATCTTCCCCCTCTTTTGTTTACAAAAGTGATGCTGAAGAACAGAGGTTTTAAGCTATTTGACCTGATAGAGAACAAGCAAATGTTTAAATTAAAAAAAAAAAGAAGCATTTATTCCAATTTTTACTTCAGGGAAGTGCTCTAGTAAAACAGGACACTGTACACTGCTGTAGTCTGTTACAGAGACGAGAGAAAAATCAGTGCCAACTCAAATAAGTCAGCCAACGAACCTTACCTGTAACTCGGTACATGTAAGATAACAGGTCTCCAGTTAACTCTTCAGAAATGGCAAAAATACACAGGCTGTCTCTGATGAGCTTGCCTTGTGTTGTGGTAAATAATATAAAGCATTTAATGGCTAACGATTTTCACAGCTTTCTTTCAAAATGCTAATGATCTGCAATGGAAACAGGTACTATAGCAGCCACTTCATCAATAATAAATATATTCTTTATTTTACAGAGACATTGTCTTCAAGTTTTTAATTTAAAAAATACATCACTAAGCCACCTCTCTTGCTGCTGGAGCATACAACCAGGATGTTGTTGCTATTTGACCTATCACATAGGCAAGCATATAAGATTGTCCTAGAGGGCATTAGCTGGAACAGCAGCAGCCTTCAAGACATGAGGAACAGAAGACATTAACAGAGCCACAGATCCCTTGCTGACACCTTCCAGCAGCAAGCGTGGCTGATGGCTCACAGCCATTTTCATCTACACACATGCCAAGCCTGCCTTGGCAAAAATTCCAACTGGTAAGAATTCATCTTTAACATAAAGGACCTGCATTGTATTGCCCGCCTATATCACAGATTTGGTTCTCCAAGAGTAACGTTACAAACATCCGCAAGATGCTAAGCGCTCAACTCCCATTTAAGACAGTGGGACCAGACCATGCTGGACAGACCTACAGGACCAGGCAATAAGGAATCTACTTTCTTCATTGCATGAACTCCATCATTACAGTTTGAAGCTGCATATGAAGAGGACTCCTAGTTTTGGAAACACTATGCTCTACTTCAAGCATTCACAGTAAATAAATAGCTTCTGATGTGGCTAATTAGCATAGGAAGGTAATAAAAAAATTTTTGGAGACAGCTTTTTCTTTTACTTCTTTAAAATCCTCTGGGAGACACCTCCAAGAATCAGCCATCAACTATAAAAAGGTACCATCTTAAATTTTAGAAAATAAGTAATGTCAAACATTGATTCTCACTGTGAAGTTCTATCTTCACATTTCCCATCAGTATCAACCCAGTCTATCAAAGTCCACCCTCGTTTGGCTTGGAGTCATTTCTCTGAAGAAAGCAGCCAGTTTGACCATCCATTTCCCTCAGCGCCAGTGCATTTGAAGTTCATTGCCAACATGAGATATGACACTGGAAAAACTGGATCCCTACCACAAATTATTTGAAAATGATAGAAACAGTCGCATCCACCTCAGAGAAGCCTGTCAGCACTGGGCTGTAAAAAGCAGGCTGACAAGCAGTCAAGCCACTGGATGTACAAGTCAGAGTACAGAAGTACATCTGCTGTCATAAAGCTAATGCCAAGTTCATCACCCCACAAAGTGGAGCGTGAGATTTCATTGCAAAAGCAGAAACACAAGCCAAGTGATTAAGTTTCTGTGCAAGTCTTTGACTGCATGCTCAAGTGGCACTGGTCACTATGCAGAAGTATTCAAATTTTAGGGAGGGTTTCCTTTTATGGTATGAAAGTTTTGGCAATTTAAGATCAATTATTCAAGCCTGCCTGGAAAACTGTAATAGGTATTTAAATACTGCAAAGCAAAAAGGTAGTTTTAAAGGAGCTCAGAACACCATAAGCAGTCCACTAAGAAAGCTGAGGGAAGTGAGGACAGGAAAATAAAACATCCACTGACTCCCTGTAGAGCACTCAGTCCAAAAAACCAAAAAAAAACCAAACCCAAAAAATCAACCCCAAACAAAGAAGATGAATTAGTGTTTCAGCCATGGATGAGCTTCAATGGAAGCTTTGCTTCTGTCTCCATAGTCATACAACAGTTCTTCACCTGCATTAATGTCTCTGGAAGCTATCAGTATGAGATGAGGCACACCATCAATGTCATGAAGCTTTGTTTGACAATTGCCACATTTGCTGTGATTAATCAGTCTTCCCAGACGATTCGTTTCTTTCGTAGCATCAACACTGAAAGAACAAGAACAGAACACAGGATTGCTGCATATCGTGCAGTCACATTTGTGGGTAAAAACCAAAGTGCAAATCAGATAAAGAATCAGGAATCCACACAAGGCTTCAAAAATGAAGGAAAACCAGAACATTACAGAATATTCATACGAGTGAACAGACAGCACATAATATGGCAATGTAGGTAAACTAAAGCAATTCTGGGAGATTAGATTAGCACAAAACCCAGAAAATAGAAAATTTTGGACTATGTTTTTGAGCTGCCTGTTTCCAAGCAGCTCTCAACTGTTCAGGAGGAATAGCAGGATCCAGATGTAGAACACCAAACAGAAAGGCTTGATACCTTAAATAGCCTCCCCTCCCTCAAGAAAGCTGTGTCCAAGCTAAGTAGTATCCACTGAGTAAGCCACCAAGAGTCTACCCACACAGAAGGCTGAGAATGCCTAAATACTACATGCTCAACTTGCAGAGACCTAAATACTAAAGCTCTAGTTCTCCTCATTGCAAAAGAAATGTTATGGCAGCTGTCACTATGGCCTCTAGACTGACAGTCAGAAACATAGAATATAGGGTGCTTCAAGGTAATTAATATACAGGTTAAGTGACCCGCACTCCAGTATCCGGTAACATCAGCCAAGGAGGAAAGAACACACAGTCCAAGTAGTTGCTTTGAGAGAACTGGAGTTTGGGGCAAATGACACAGCACATAGAGGGATAAAGCATGCACACAGGGTGGGTGTCAGGTACTAGGGTAAGAAGGAGACCCAGTCAAAGACAGCTGAAGGAAACATTTCTCTTCCAGTAAGTTTGTCCATACCGATTTTCAAACAAAATCCTTGCAACTCAAGAAAAATAGTTAGTTTTACAAGATAATAAATTCAGACAGAGCTAGAGGTCTCATCCAAGCAGATACAACTGTCCATACAGCTTGTGCTGTACTTCAGAGAATGGGGCTTTGAGTCACCTACCTTTCCTTTTAGTCCAGAGGTACAGGAGGCTCTTGGACTATGACAGAGCTTCAAAAATATTTCCTAATTCATGGTTCCCATTAATTATTTTTTTTGCATGAGAACAAGAAAAGACTTAGCAGCATTCAAAGCCTCTATCACTCAACTATCACACTCAAGGGAAGAGAAGCTTACCAGTACGTTTTGCTGAGGTACTGAAAATAGTACATATAGCAGCCTGTGGATGGATCTTGAGCATACAGAGCTTCTCGCTTTTTAGCATCAGTGATCTCTATGAGATCCCCATGATATTCCACCACAAATTCTCCTCGATTAAAATGTTTAGTAGCGATTACTCCTCTCCCTTTGCCATCGATGTAATCAATCTGTTGAGTTGAAAAGAAAATCAGACGGGAAATTAGAAAGTGTTTACATGACTAGAAACATGCTGTTTACTAAGAAATGAGTGACTTGTCATTAAGAAATGCTACAGCAGGGTATTGGTGTGTATCACAGACAGAGCTGTAGAAGCACGATGCACAGCATCATGGAAGAAATACAGGATGAGTCTGGGACACACCCTGAGTTACCAGGTATTTTGATACAAAGCCTTCTAATCAAAGAACTAAGAATTACTTTAAATAAACGGTACACAGAGAATAATTATCTATTTTTGCTTTTAAACTACCTATTAGCTGAGGCGGTAAGTTTTTCCATTTGAGGTTCACCATCATCACGATTAGGATGCACAGGTTAAGAAGTCAGAGGAACAGAAAGATCAATCACAGAAATTATATTTATCACCCACCAATATACTTTATTATTCCTGCCTTCCCTGTAAATTGGACAACTCCAAGGAAGTTCTCCTATCACTGTCATAGATGTGACAGTGTGACTTGCAGGCTGCTGCTTTTCAACAATCACAGCTCTTCCGCACTTCCAGAAGCCATTTCTGCTTTAAATTCTAAAAAGGGTGATCAGAGTAACCCAAATGGTAAGCACTTGGTCCCAATAACTAGTATTTGCTAGCAGCGGAAGGAAAACCAGTACAACACATTATCCCAAGTGCCATAATGAAGACCCACGGCAACTTGCTGTAAATAGGCTAAGATAATTTGTTACTATACAGACAGTATATAAGGGTGTTACCTTTAAAGCATATGACAATTAAGATGCTATATCTACCCCCATTTCTGGAAGCTAATCCAAGAAATGAGATACTGAAGGGAACAACTGCATTTTCAGTAAAGACTACAAAGGCCCTTTAATATTTATGGCCGAAGCTGCACATACATATTCTTCAGAGCCAAATATTGTCCATCCAAAAGGAAAGACAGCGTGCTCCAATTTTGCTGCACTTTCATCTTATTATCGAGGAACTGCAGCAGTTCTGAGACTGAGTTCTGCTACTTTCTGCTTAAAGAGATTAACAGCAAGATACTGTATAAACACGGCTACTCAGGTTGGCATTGCTGTTACCTTCATTCCTTCTTCTTTCCCACTTGTAATTAGCTCATCTATTTTCCTCCTCTCCTCAGTCTGCAGAAGAAACAAGAACAAATAAAACCACAGTATTGTTGATAGTTTTGGTAGCTTACTCTATAGTTAAAAGGAAAAACTATGCTACATTTCCAGCAAAACTGAATGGTAAAGAGACAAATTTCTGCCCCTCAAAATACATAAGCAGCTAGATTCTATCCTAGAAGAACTGGATCAGCATTTCCTAATTTTAAGAACGTCCTTAACAGTACTTCCAGTGCATAATGCTACTTGTATTTGGCCAATGGAAACCATTTACAGATAGTTATGCTCTTCCTCAAACATTCAATTAACTTGCAATGTTGTAAGTAATATCATTTTAACAAGAAGCACTACCTCCAATTCAGATTTGCTCTTCCTGGAACTTCTTCTAACTGGGTAATAATCTGTCACTTTTCGATTTGGTGTCCTTCCTTGCGTTCTAAGGGATAAGAAAATAGAGAACATGCATATTTCAGACTATTTGTGAAGTTACACCTCTAGGACAGAGGTGTCTCTAAGAAATTTTTATTTCCAGTTTGGTATGTTAAAAGGTCATCAATATGAATCAGCGTTTCTTTTCAGTGCTCTTCATTTCAAGGCAAAAGCTAGATGTACTAAGTCTTTAACAACAAGAGTGAAATGCCATTGGTAACCAACTGAAGGTCACATTACACGGCTGAAGCCCCCTGTGTGCCTTGCCAGAAGGCACGCTAAAATTTAGGTCATGAAAACTGCTTGGCAGGGAATTCATTGATGTGAGGTCACATTACTCTGATATCATGAGAAAGATTATCAGCTCAGCCAGGAAGCCTCCAACTGTAATTAATCTAATATTCTATTTCTGACAAGAGACATTCTCATTTGTCCACAGACAAGTAGGTCTTAATGGCTCATTAATTTCTTTTTCTGTAGGTGGTCAGCAAGTATTTCACTTGAGATAAAATACACTAGCCTTGCTTTCAAGGAAAACAGAAGTCCTCTGGCAAGGTAGATAAATACTTCGGGTGCTATTTTATATTTTCAAACATATTATTCTTGAGAAAACAAAGAAGACTCCGTTAAGATTTGTTCCCCCCAACATAACCATTTGCTTAAAAATGGCAACAAAACAAGAGTAACATTAATTCTGGGTCTGACTGTAGTTCCTGAAGGAAAAATGCAGATCAAAGTCTTCTGGTGCAAAAGGACACACAGAAGACAAGCTTTTACAATCCAGAAGTCACTTACTTTCTCCTTGGTCCACGTTTTGCTTTAACCATCTTTTTCTGAGCTGGCTTTGCATTGGCCTCATCAGTACAGTCTGAAGGCAGGGACACCTTTTGGGTTTCTACAGTTTCTTGGTTTTGATCAGAGGAGGGCACCGAAGCATTGCACCCACTTTCTTTATCTTTCTGGTCTTCTGGTTTCATAGCACCTTCAATTATATTGCCACCATTCTTTTTTTCTGGTGACAGGAAAATAAAGTAAGGCTCTGAACTTAGGATCATCTATACCAGAGGGCTTTAAATGAATTCCAATGGTTTCTAGTCCAAGTTTCTAGTTCTGTCAAACAGGAGAAAGAGGAAGGGAATGATACAATCTCTTTCTGCTAAAACCCAGAGATAGGCTGTTACTCAACTTTTCACTAGTCATTGCCACAGTATACAATACAGAGGAAGAGATGAGTAGAGAAAGGGTAAAAAAGAGACCAAGTACTTTGCCATGTTAAGCTTGTGACTCTTTTTTTCAAACCTGATGTCGTGGTTTAACCCCAGCCAGCAACTAGGACCACGAAGCCACTTGCTCACACACACCCCTCCCCCAGAAGGGCAGGGAAAAGAGGGAGAAAAGGAGGGGAAAGGGAAAAAAAAAACAAAACCAAAACTCATGGGTTGAGATAAAGACAGTTTAATAGAACAATGATGGAAAGGGAAAATAATAATAATAATGGCAAAAGAACATACATAATAAAGTGATACAACACAAGTCACTCTCACCACCTGGTGATCAGTTGCCCAGCTCATCCTGAGCCGTGATCACAGATCCGTGCCACCCAGCCAACCCCTATTTATATACTAAGCATAATGTCTATGGTATGGAATATTCCTGTGGCCAGCTTGTACTGTCTGTGCTCCCTCTCAGCTTCTATGGGAAGCTGAAAAAGTCCCCAACTAATGTAAAACATTAGTTGTCAACAACTAAAACAATTATCAGCATCATTCTCACACCAAACCCAAAACACAACAGCTATTAGAAAGAAAATTACCTCTACCACAGCTGAAGCCAGGACACCTGAACATGCAGCACCTTCAGTGCAGTGTTTGAAACAACTGCACAGATTGCATCTGGCATACTAAATTATCAAGCTGCTGTAAGCTAATCAACATCCTGCACTGAAGAGGGAAAGGAAGCCTCTCTGGATCCTGCACTGCTGTGATCAGTAGCTGCAGACCCTAGTACCAAGTGGCCAACACCACTCAGACAAAATCCACAGGAGCTAAAGGGCTGGGACTTACAAGAAGTCTACCTCACACACAACCAACATTTTCTTGGTTGCACGCATCCTACCTTGGTATGACCACATCCTCCTTCTCAGCAAACTGATTTAGAGGTAGGTGAGCTTGGCTTAAAGCTGAAAATAGTTTTTATTTAAAGCAAATCACCAGGTTTAACAGTCCCATCTGCTAAGACAGATACTTCAATGTGCTGGAGAAATGAAGCACAGCTGCAAGGCTAAAGCAGTGGGATAACCTAAAGCCATCTTCACTTTGTCAAAATTGGAGAGCTAAATTAGGAGCTAAAGGCCCTAAGTTTCCAGAAAACCTGACACTCCCTGTGTTGAGTGGGACATAAAATACCTGCTTGCTAAAAGTGTTTGCATCAAAATGTTTTGACAAATTACCAAGGTTATTAAACGCACCTTTAAATACAAGCCAGCTTTTTTTTTTTTTTTTTTTTCCTTCCTCCATAAACTTATGGAACATTCCCATTTCTACTCACTACAATGAAGCACCTACGAAGCCTGGCAATCAGCATCCACAGTCTGTACTCCTCTTTTTCACTACCTTTATTTCATCCTGAAAATGTAATTAATCTTCTACCAGTACCTCAACCTCATACTTAATTTGACTTTGAATTGCCTTCATATAAATTAGTATAAAGTAGTTAAATTATAGAATAAACTAGTTTTAGGTAATAAAACAGACCAGAAAAAAATTAGATAAACTGCTAAACACTGACCTGAAGAAGGAGGGTAGTAATAGAATTGCAGGGAGATTCAGGCATATTGAAAACGCAAACATTAGCTTTTTATATCCAGAGAGACAATACTAACATAGCCAGACAAAAAAAAAAAAAAAAAAAAAAAAACAACCCACACACAGGAAAAATAGCCTAGTAAACCTGTGACCTGAGTTTTGAAAAGGATAAGGACACCCTCATCTTTGTAGAGTACCAGTTTGCCAACAGAGTTGTAGCACTGGGAAAGCCACTGGGCCAAGGGAGGTGCCTGGCCTTCTTGACTGTGTATTAGAGTTCTCAAATTGGGGGTGGGGGGAGCACATTTAATGAGGCAAGCAATCCAAAGACCAATCTTACCATCTCCTTTCCTGTAGGTTTCGTTTAGTGTTTTGCCCTGACATTTCACCTCGTGATACATGACAGAGTTTTCTTCTTGAAGCGGGGGGCGAGCACCAGGAGTTTTGTTAGGATTCAGGTAGCTGTAGATTTTGGATTGACCAATAAACACATTCTCCTAAAACAGACCCACACAAAAATCAGTACATCACAGAAATGCCAGGTACCTCAAGTTGGTATCCACAACACGCTGCAAAGACCAGAGCTGACAGCTAACTGTTGTAATGCAAATTACACTGCTGTAATGCATCATCCTTGCTGTTGTTACTATTTCTACTAAGTGAAAACATAACAGTGGTAAGCACTCAGAGAACTTTATTAATGCAAACTCTCAGTCCAAAAGGACTTTCACATAAAATGTGGCAGGATGGAGTAGTTGTAACTAATGCCAGCCTCCACTCTGTGCTTCACAGTATGAACTCTGGTGCTAAAAAAAAAAAAAAACAACCCAAAACCCAACCCTGAGCTCCTCAGGAGGAAGGCAGCCTCAAAGAGTGCAAGCCAAAAAAAATATGATTAACACAAATTGCCCAAGCCTAGAACATACCTCTCATAGCCAGAGAGGTATGAGCTTATCCAAACACTCTCATGAGGTGTCAAATGTTACTGCAGTTAATGATATGCTCTACTGAGCAACACAGAAGACAAGAATCAGTTTTGCACAGTCTACCTTGAGTGACACCTCTCAGTCAAGTTTGGGAGATAAACAATGCTATGTTTTTATCCATTATATTTCACAACATAAAGTGTAAAAATTGTTCATGGCAAAAGAAACACAGAACCTACACAAAGCACTCGTGTCCAGCCAGGAAAATGGTAAAACCCTCTGGCTCAGTAAAACACCACAGAGACTGGGGTTTGTACACTGGCTTGGACTCAAAGAACATCAACAGTGAGCAGTATCAAATTCATCAAAGTTTAGTGGAGTCATGCCACCTTTGCTTTTACCATCTCCTGCCACCTTGCCAAGTTTGACTATGCAGCGCACACAGATTTCAACTGTGAAATCTCACTGTCTGGACAAGCAGATGCAACTTGGCCAGAATGAGTTTGTCTTGGCTACAGTTTGGCTCAACTAAAACCAATTTTCAGACATTGCAAGCCAGTTAAAGCAACAAAAACATGCATCCATTTTTTTTAGAAAAGCACACAAAGGTTCCCATTAGTTAAAAAAAGAGCTCAAATATAGCTGACTAAACAAATACTCCAGTATATGCAGTCACACAAACACTAAAAAAGTAAACAAAGCACTCAATAGAATACATAGGGTAATTTTAATAATTAACATAATCATGAGTAACAAACTTAATGTATACATAATTCACACACAAAATAAGAGCAGTTAAAGGCTCAAATCTTAGTCCACAAATAAACTTTACTAACAATTAAGATTACAGTAGAACAGCCTGAAAAAAAGCAAGTCAGTTAGATGCTCACTGATCCCCAGTACTTCTGAAAGGCCTATGAATGACAAGACCTGTTTATCAAAAGACTGGGGCTTTTAAGGGTGAAATACTATGAAAACACTCCATTTTAAGAATTGCAAGCAGTGAACCCTGCACTGCAAAGTTCTCAAGATTTAGTTTAGAGTTTAAATATGGGCATTTCCGGAGAAAGCTAGCAGCAGTGAACTGCAGCAGTCCACCTGCCAACACAGCCTTCTGATTTTCAATACACCATTAACAGGAAACAAACGACAGTTTTTCCAGCATAGCTTCCTCCCCTCGTTCCCAGCTCCCTGCCTGCTGTGCTCTTGGCGCTGCCGAGACGCGGCTGCCACGTCTTTGTCTGTGCCAGGCTTGAGACCCTCAAGAGAGGAGATTTTCTCAGCAGAGTACAGCACACGAAGGGCTGCTGAGGAGCTTCAGGATTTGGTGCAATAGCCACAATTATTTCCACGGGGGATTAAACGCAAAGTGACGATCAACCTCCGGCCAACTGCCTGTCACAGAACTACAGGATGGGGAAGATGGCACGGAAGGATGGCTGAGCCTGGGGCCTGGCTGCTCGCTGACAGCCCCGGCAGCGCCCCATGCTTGCAGGGCAGCTGCGATAGGGCACGGGGAAACACGGAAAGAGTCTAATTCCAGTTAAAGTTAACCCATTTGTGAATGATCCTAGGAGCCCCAGAAGCCAGGCGCCCGGGGCCACGCGTCTCCCCAGGGCAGCCCGCACACCAGCTCGCTCGCACCGCGGGGAGAAGCCCAGGGCACAGAGCAGACCCCCGGGAGCCGCCCGCCGCGCTCGCCCAGGCCCGGGCAGTGCTTACCCCGCCGGTCCGGGGGCGGCCAGGGCCCTTCCTCTCGGCGCTCTCGGGGCTCGCCTCCTCCGCGCCGCCCGCCCTGGCCTTGGGCATGTTCTTCCCTAGGAACAAGGGGGAAAGATCGGCGCCTGAGCCATGTCCGGCGCGGCCGCCCGCGGTCATCGCCCAGCCGCCACGGCCTGCGCCATGTTTAAAGGGCTGGATGCGGCAGGGCGAGCCGCGGCGGCCCAGCCCCTTCCCGGCGAGCTGCGCACACCGCGCGGGGGAGGAGTCCCGCCGGCCCCGGCGCTCCGCGCCTCCCGGGAGGAGCATCCGCGCCGCGGAGATGCCCCTCGCCGCCCGGCCCCCGCCCTGCGCGACAGTCCGCCTCATCCGCGGCCCCGCCGCAACCCCGGCTCTGCTCCTCCCCACCGCCGCGCCCGCGCACCTTTAGCCATGACCGCGGCGGCGTGGCCCGGCACCCAGCAGCCCCCCGCGGCCAGGCTGCCCCGACAGTCCCCGAGGAGGTCCCCCGCCAAAACCAACCGCTCCGCAGTGAGACGCCGCGCTCCCCTCCGCAACCCCATTGGCTTAACCGCGTGCCGATAACCGCTTCCGCGCCTCTGATTGGTGCACAGAGCCGCACCCCGCCCTCTCCCTGTCATACAGAGATGATGGCAGCTCCCGGGAACAGGGTTTAAATGTGAGTTCCCTGGGCGATGATTGGTCCGTGTGAAGAGCAACCGGCGCTCTGATTGGCTGCCCGGGACGGAACGCCCTTCCGCAGCAGGGCCCCGCCACGTGGGTAGGAGGCCCCGCCGGGAACGGGCCCCGCCGGCCCCTCCCTGCCCCGGGAGCGACGGCGGGACGTACCCCCGCCCTGGCCGGCCTGGTGGTGCACCGGCAATACTTCCTCCCTCCTGCGCCGCCTCGTAGCCCCCGCCTCCTCACGTCGGGGCACGGGGCACCCTGGTTCTAGCAGGGCTGCAAAGTTCTGCTCTGAGAAATTATTAAATTGCTTTATGCAATGTCTAGCTTCAATCTCCTCGGTGCAAATTTAAGTCTATAAATTCCATCCTCGAAGGTTGCCTGGACAACAGATAACACTGAAGTGTTAAAGCCCTTCTGGTGTAACCCCCTACTCTGTAACAAGGGCGGCTAAAACACAGCAACACGACAGAGCCATGGCAAGGATGAGCCTTCGGCATCGTGGCCCTGGTGAGAAGCTCACAATAGGTCTCGTACACGTCCTGCAACATCGGGGAAGTCCGGCTGCAAAGCATAAAGCAGGAATGAGGCAAGCGGGCTCAGATCAAGGGATGCTGAATGTTTCTTTGCTAGCAGATGGCATGATGAAAGGTAGGAAATTACCACACAGGACCTCTTTGGTGCTCCTCATTAAGTAGAACAATTATATTGAGCGACATCATATGACTACTCTGTCATCTTATCTGTGTCAGCCCTTTGAAGACCTATCGAACTCTGTGTGCTCAGGATATGGGGCCATGGCAGGCGAGCTGCAAAGCGCCATCATCACAGGGGATGGCTTCCCACCAAAGGCTTATCTGCAGCCACAGACCACTGCTTGTCTCTTGGGCTTTCCTACAGCGACGTAATCAGCCAGTTCAGGACAGCAATACAACTGAAAACTCTCCTTTTCCTTAAGAACAACAACAGAAAAAAACCTCAACACTGTCAACTTCAGCAAAAAACACCCAGAGGGACGGCCTCATCCTGCCCAGGCTGTCCCTCGGCAGCTGGGGAGCGGACAAGACATGGATGTGGCCTAACCACAGAGGAGGCACCAGAAGGCAGCGCAGTGTTTCAGCCTACCCTCTCCCCATTGTGTGATAGCTCTCTGCATGAACAAGCACTTTGAGAAAAGGCAAAAGAAACGCAGCTCTGCATCATCACCCTAATTTCTTATGTCTTCACTAAGAAGGAACACAAATGCATTTCACGGAAAGGCAGTGAAAACACACTGGGTGTTTCTCTGTAAACTCCAGTTGACATGAGCTGACATCAGCTGGACATCACGTTGATGAACTCCTTGATCAAGGCAGGTACACCACGCTCTCCAGAAAAGCACTAGAGCCGTTCGGCAGACACTGGTCTGATTTTTTCCACCCCAATTCACACTGTTCTTTTCACGTAGCCAGGATGTAACTGGAAAAAAAATCTTCATAAATTACTAATGATGCTTTCCTTCTTGCAGTAATTGAGGAACACTGTTCCTAATGTCCTGGGAAAGCTCTGGAAACACCTTTACTGTGGTTTTGCTCAGCTTTTGGAGGCTGAAAAATTTTAATATTAATTTTATACATGTATATTAAACAAAGCAGCCGAGTTTGCATTGAAGCTATGCTGGCCGCCACTAGAGGGCAAAGCAAGCTAAGTAATTATCTTCCCTAAAGCAACAAAGAAAACAACGTCATCTCTAACTGGCCTCTGCTCCCAGGACGGTGGGATCGCGCTATGAATTAACAAAACACGCTGAGCTTACACACACACACACGCAGTCGTCCTTAGCTCTCCCTAGGGAGTTATGGCCAAAAAGCCAGTCGCCAGGGGAAGCTAAACTGCCGTCACATGTACGGCTATAGCCCGAAAGAGGCGCCTGCCCGCAGCCGCCAGTCACCGTGACTCAGGACACCCGGCACACGGAAGGGGGTGGCCGGCTCCTGCGCTCCCGAGGGAGCAGCACGGCTCCCACCAGCACCAGCATTAAAAACCCAGTGACCTAAATATTATATCAGATGGCGCTGCAAGGGCAGCTCCCCTGAGCACCGTTTTCACGTGGAAATGCGGAATTGTTTTGTGGGGGAAGGGGTGAAAAATTAATGAGCAAGGCTTTGGATTTGCTCAAAAAGGAAAGAAAATCTTCAGAGTAAATACCTTCAGGTTAAATTAACATTTCATCTACTTTAAAAAAAATAATATTTTTAGGACCTTTGAATTCAAAAGTTCCATTTCTTTCAAATATAACAATAAGACATGCTTGTTAAATATTTCCAACTGACAGCGAGTTCTTGCTGTAGTTCTTGCTTGCACAGCACCTGTCATATTTGCAATTAAATATCACAACATTTACACAAATTTCTTATTCACAAGATGAAATCCTGACAATTTGTGTTTCAGCCACTGTACCTCTCCATTAGAAAGCAAGTAAAAACGATGCCCTAAGGGTAAGTGTTGAGTGTTACATTAAGCAACATTATTTTATAAAGTGATATGGTAAACGCCAGCAGGTGCTAACTACATTTCATAAGTTATAAAATATAATTATGTTCAGAATAATATCTACCAATGATAAAAAGAGCATCTCTGACAAAAAAAAAAGAAGTACATTCAGTGGGATCCTTAAGTTAAATGCAAAATCCAAGAGAAACAGTGTCCTGCAGATAATTCTTCATGTGCTAATGTCACACCAGTAGGAAGCATCATTGCCTCCAGTGGGATTACTTACCTCTCCCAGTTGAGGATGAACATAAATTCTGCTTGCAGGCCTGATGGACAACTATCTTTTCAACGCAAGACATCAAAACCGTCACTTTCTTGCCATGATTGTAGGGAGCTGCTTAGATGCATTTAACATTAGATACACTGCACATGAACTGTACTTCATCGTGCCTTTATCTGACGTACGTGTAGGGCAATAATCAAGATATTAGCTGCAGTTTAAATTGTTCTTCTCATCTCTGGCCAGACTTCTGTCGTCTTTTTCTTCATTTAGTGTCTGAGGCATCAGTGATTAATCTGAATTACTTAAGTCAGTTTAATTAACATTGCATTGTCTTTAAATAGCTTAGCCTAAATCTGTCTAATCCTTTATTGGTTATTTTAATCCTTGTTGAGTTTGTCTAACAATAAGTAAACTTGTGTAAAATTGAATGACCAGCACTCAACATTTTAAGATTTCATGATTGCCCACATTTCATTTATGTCTGCTTCAATTTTATGTTAACGTTCTTAAAAATTTCCGTATTCTTACACAAGGAAAACATTTTAATGGAAGATTGTCTCTTTTAGCAAAAATCTGTCAATCTGAAGACCTTAAGTGCTAAAAAGATCTCTCCAAATATAAAGCTGGCATAAGTAGTCATCAGGTTTTCAAGCAGTGTTAGCTCTTTGCAGCAGAAAATTCCACATTAGCAGCTTGTAAAATATTTGCAAGGGAAAATTCATGTGCCAGCACATCCCCACGGGTGTGGTCTCCAGGCTGGTCAGCAGGGACAGGCCTCTGCACAGCACGGCTCTGTCACCCCTCATTCTCCCAGGGGAGTCCAGGAAGCTCCTGTCAGGAGGAAACCGGAAAGCCGCAGGACTATGAGGGAGCAGGGGGGCTGTAGGTATCCCCAAGACGGGGCGGCACCGACCCCGCCGGAGTACTTGGAGCCCAACAAAGCCGCCTCAGTGCGCTTTCACAGGGACGCGCCCAGGCCCAGCTCCACAGGAACCCCAGTGCCAACCGCGGCGAGATGGAACCGAGGGGCCGCCTGAAGGGAGGCGCGTTCATCAGCGGGAGTACGGGCGGGGGGAGAGGCTGAAGCAACACCATTTCTCCTCAGGCCGCAGCCCCGGCGGGCCGAGCACTGCGCCCAGCCCGCCTCAGCGCGGCCCCCAACTACCGCCAACGCCGCGCGCCGCCTCAGGCGGGTGTGCAGTGCGCATGCGCGTGAGCAGGGCGCTCCCCCCTCCCCCGCCCTGCGCCGACATCAGACGCGCCTGCGCACTGCGCGTCATCACCGCGGCGTCCCCGTCTCAGGCCCCCTCTGTTTTTTTTCTCCCATGATGCCTCGAGAAGAGCCGGATCTCGCGAGAGCCCCGCCTGTCGCGTCCTCGCGGCAGCCGCCATCTTGGGGAACCGGGATCACGTGATCGCGTGCAGCCGTTCGCCTCCGCCTTCCCCTCCCCCTCCCCCCCCACCGGGAACCGGGCCCGGATCGCCGGTCTCGACTCTGGCCGCCGCCCTGGTCCTGGTCCTGCCCGCGAGGACGTCGCTTTTTGAGGACGCTGGAGACGCCCGGTTTGGGGTGGTTTTTTTGGGGAGCTTGCTGCCTTCCCCTGCTGGTGGGGCGGGGAGAAACGAGGAGCGCCATGTCACGTGACGGGGGAACGCGGGGAGCGCGCGCCAAAGGCCGGCGGCGGTGGCGGCGGTGGTAGGGGAGAGGGGGATGGGCGCGAGACGGCGGCGGCAGCTGGCCACGTGACTCGGGAGGCCAGGGTGGAGGGGGGGGCGGGTCACGTGGCGCGGAGCGCGCGCCAGCGGCGGGCGGTGGCTGGGGTCACGTGGGGAGGGTGCGCCGCGGCGGGCGGGGGGGAGGTGCGGCGGCGGTCACGTGGTACGGCGCGGCGGGCGGCCCTAGCCCCCCTCCCCTCCCCCTCCTCTGTGAGAGGGGAGGGAGGGCAAAGATGGCGGCGGTGAGTTAGAAAGCGGCGGGCGGCGGGGCCAGCGGCGGAGACTTCCAGGACCGGCCGCGGGAGGACCGAGAGCGAGCGAGAGAGAGTGAGTCCCGCTTTCCCCTTTTGCTTGGCGGCGGGCTTGCTCGGCTGCCTCGGCGCTCTCCCTGCGCGGTGGGGCCGCCGCAGCGCCCCCGGGGGTCGCCTCCCCTTAGGCGGCGGGGCCCGCGGTGGTGTGTGTGGGGGGGAAGGTGTTCGTGCGGGAGGCCGCCGTGCCGGTAGCGAGCTCCCCATCTCCCTCGGCCCTTCAGCCTGGGGTGGGCCGCCCCCGCCGGGGGTCCGCGGTGGGCCGGGAGCGGCGCGGCGTGCGGGGGAGGGCGCCGCTGCCTCGGCGGAGCCGCCGTTTCCTCGGGAGTCGGGCAAAACTTTGTGCCGGAGGGCGTGTGGGGGCGGTGGGGCCGCCTGGGCGGGCGGCGAAGCTCTCTCCCCCCCCCCCCTCCAGCTCTGGAGACGCGTTTCGGTAGCGGTTGGCGGAGCTGGCGGCGCGGGGGTGGGGGGGCGGCGGTGCGGCTGGGCTCGCTCCCCCCCGTTCCCCCTCCGCCTCGCTCGGGCAAAATGGCATCGGGACGGCGGCGTTTCTCCGCCGGGTCCGCGCCGCTCGCCTTTGTGGGTTAATTGTTAAGGTTTGAAATGGAGCCGCTGTGGTGAACCGGGGGCGGAGGGGTTGATTTATGATGCTTGTGTGGCTGTAAAGGCAGCCGTGAGGTGCAACCCTTTCGCCCTTCCCCGCGATCCTGATGCTATTAAAGGGATTTTTAAAGAGGCGAAGGTCTGAAAACAAAAAGTCGCGCATGGGACACAATTACGCAGCCAATTCTGGCCCAACCCGGAAGTTTATGTCGCGAACACGTGTTGGTGGGGAAGGTGGCGAGGCCGGGAGCCGGGGACACCCTCACCCCCCCCTCCCCGCCCTGCCCTCCGGGGGCCCCCGCAGCCCCCGGGGAGCCGGCGGTGGGGCCGAGCGCCGCAGCGACAGACCCGGCCTCAAAGTCCAGCCGCTCTTAACGAGCGCACCTCAAACAGAGGTTGCTAGGGTGAGTAATTGCTTAACATAAAAATGCCCTTACACTCTGAAGGGGAAGAGGCCTTGTGGGTTTTCCTTTTTTTTTTTTTTTTTTAACTCCTCGCTTGTTTCATTATTATTTTTAGCTGACCAGGTTCCACACTGTGTTTGAGAGTATAAATTAGGACTGTTGTACTTTCTTCCAGGTACTCGTAGGCTGGTTTTAGATGTTAAATACCTGTTAAAGATTAGGCTGATCGTTTAAACGCTGAAAAAAAAAAAAAAAAGATTGAATTGATGTATTAGATAACTCTAGATAGTGTCGTTTGTTAACGCTACTAATTTATTTTTTTTCACTTGCTCTAGAGTTAAGAATTAACTTAGTGATAGACTGTTTGGCTTTTAGAGTACATGGGTTGTGTCTGGATTAAAATTATTTAAATATAAACGTTTTGCAAGCTTCCCCCCCCTAAAACTGAAAAATTTGGGTTGATGATGTAAAGCAAAGAATTTACTGTGGCAGAAGTTGTGCAACAGCATGACATTTAGATTGTTTTTCTATATATCTTCCTTGCCGGCATAATGTGTTATATTTGAATGCAATCTTAGTCTTTAAAAGTAAAATGTGGGCAGTTTGTCTTGTTGTCCAGACAAGTTCTTTGGTATCAGAACTGACTGATAGCCACTTTAAAAGCTATTGAAGTAGGTAGCAGATATGGTTAATGCATTTCTTGTGCCTTGAGATACACCTAGGACTGTCTCCCAGGCCAAAACTAGGGAAGGGTTCAGTG
The DNA here is from genome assembly GCF_965231255.1 of Vanellus vanellus. Lineage (NCBI taxonomy): Eukaryota > Metazoa > Chordata > Aves > Charadriiformes > Charadriidae > Vanellus > Vanellus vanellus. The sequence continues at coordinate 13,373,561 of NC_138921.1, forward strand.
TTCAGATACTATTCCTATCTCTTCTGGGTTTTTACTTAAAAACTTTCGCTACTGGCTAAATTATCACCTCCAACCATTTAGTACGAGAGCTGATTTTGTGCAAAATCATTGTTTAGTCTCTTTAACAGCTTCTGAATTTCACATTTTTAGACTGTGTATCCTGAACTACTGTATATTTTATAAAACGGTCATAAGAAAGCTTTGAAGCAGAGTTGAACCCCACAGTATCCTGAACTGTACCTCGTGTCCTTACGAGCTTTGACTTTAGAGAGGTAACCAGTGTTTGAAAAACCGGTATGTTTTTTACAGGACTGGAATAATTTTCACAAAAATCAAAGTTACCTTTCCACGTTTAAATGCAATGTTAACTGCTAGTCTTGAGGTTAAAGCGCGTAAGGATGGGTGGGTTCAGTAATTAGTGTTTTACTCTTTGATTGAATGGTGACTTGGAAATGACCAGAAGGGATTAGGTTGGTTGAGGTTTTCTTTTTTGTTTTAACCGAGGTTGCCTTCTGGAGCCAAAAGCTGAGATGAGCAGAACCCATCTGGATATCCAGAGAATTTGGGGGTTAGCAGCCCTTACATCTCTATTGTGAGAGGCTCCAAGTGGAGATGTGACATTTTTAGGTTGATAATAGGTCATAATTTAGACAGCCAGAGAATTTGGGGGACATACCTGTCTCATCTCTACTACATCAGAATTTGTGTGATATTTTAAATGGCTTCCAGTATAGTTCAAGTGGCATGTATTGCTCAGAAAGCCAGTGGGAAAAACCCTTCTAATAAAAAGGAAAACAAGAGTTGCTTAACTACACCACCGTCCCAGGCCAGGCATTGAAACCTAAGTTTGCGGGTTGGGTACACCGCAGAGGCCAGTTGTCTAAAGGGTTTGGAAATAGCTGTGCCTAGGTGATCGTGATGTCTGATTTGGGCTAAGTTGCGATACTGTAGTTCATTATGATTTTTAAAAAAGTCCTTCAGGTATACAGTGTTACAATGTGTAACTCACAGACTTAAAAATCAAAAGCCTTTTCATCGTTTAGGATTCTACCATTATTTTTCTTAGGGGAAACTGAGAACAGGTTGCTCGACATGTGTTTCGGGATTTTTTTGTTGTTGTTGTTTTGCTTCTTTGTACCAAAGCTAAAATGGAGGGAGGGAGAAGGGCAGGTTGGCATGGATACATGACATAATATTAAACATGGCATTCTGGTTTTGTATCTTTAAATCAGAAAGTATTTACATAATGTGCACTGGTAGCAAAACTGTCTTTTTATCAAAGTTTTAGGCTATAGTCTTCAACAGAGGAGCACCTCACAAAAATGCTTGGTGTGTTTTGATAGCCCTTCCTGAAATGGCAGCAGTTTATATTTTTCTCTTGATAAAAAGAAAATAATTGAGATACTACTACTGTTGAAATTTTATAAATACAGTTTTTTAGTTTTACCTAGCAGGTTGATTCTTGCTTAGTGACACTGGACAGCCTGACTAAGCATAGACAAACTCATCTGCAAGATTCTGCATTCTCAGAACGGTTCTTTGACTGGTGAAATGCTCAGGGAACAGCTTGTAATATTCACAACTTTTTTTTAATATGTATTTTCTTTTGGAGATTTTTAAGATGTGGCAAACAGGTCCTTATATAGTATTGCCAAAGCTGAGCTGCAGAGCTTGATAAAGTTGCTTTCACTTATGTTAACTAAGGAGCCTCCTACCTTGTAAGATTATGGAGCTGTTTCAGCTTGATAATGTTTTAGGCTTGACCACCATATGTCACAAAAAATAAACTAAGCTATCACAATGCGGCTTCTGCTATATTTTTTTCCCCTCATTTAATTTCCTTAATAAAGTAAAACTATACCGGGGGGGAAGGAGAAATTAGAGGGTGGGGGGAGGGCAGCAGTGGTGCTTGGAAGTTTCACAAAGGCTAAAATTGGTGCTAAGTATTCAGTGATTTTTTTAATGTAAAAATTCTAGAAGTTCAGAATTCCTTTTGTTCTAATTTCAAACAATGCAGCTTTGTTCCTAGTGTACAGAAACAAAATAAGTGAAACTAGTCAAAATTTCGCTGTCCAAACTGTCTGACAGACAAACAATTGCTGCTGTTTTACTTAGCTTTTTGCTGGATTGCTAGCAACCACTAATTTTTAAGATATTTAAAATTGGGGTTTACATGAATGAGAGAGATGCAGATGGGGGATTTCTTTTCTGAAAACAACTCTACTAAGAAAAGGATGCTTCTCAACCGAAGGTACTTATTCTGGAATTGTAGGAATTGCTATACTAGTCTTTGTAAGTAGTCATCTAGTGAGAACTTTGAAGTAAGCAATTAAAATATTACTGCTGTGAGTGTATCTTTTTTCTGAACTGGGTGAGACTATCTCAAGATATCCAGGCAGTTGTGCTTTTAAAGGTTAAAAATGTAGACCTCGGTGTTATTGTGGATGTGTAAAACTTGATTTTAAACAGCCTTGATAGGTTGTAGCACCATTTTAGGATGGTTGAGGAAGATGTGTTTTTGTGTGGGGTTGGTGTGGGGTTTTTTTCTAGCCTTGGTTTTTGCTTTGAGTCTGAAATTCATAGAAAGGCCTTCCCCTCATATATTGTAAGAGTAGACAAGAAGTTACTTTGAGTAATTTTTTGGTCCTAGTTCTCTTTTAAGTAAACAGCCCCAAGCTTCTGACTTTGTTTCTTCAGTGTAGCCACTTATCTCAACCAAATTTTAGTCATACTTTCTTTTAGAGATGGCATGATCAAAACTACATGAAGACTAAATAATGACATAATTGACTTTTTTTTTTCATTTGTCCATTTACATGTTGTTATTTGAGTGTTTGTGCCTCTTTCCCAAATTGATACTGTAAAGTTACAATTGTAAAGTGCTTCAGAGCTGCTGGTTTGAGGGGATAACCCATGTTAATTCCCCTCTGTAGAGAAATTCACCTTCAATGGCTGCTCTGAAGTTCATAACACCAAAAGTACTTGATAAGCTAAAACTTCATCTACAGACTTAATCTTCCCCTCTCACCTGTTTCTAATTAGCAAACAATGCTGTAAGCTTCTAAAGTTAGATACGATGATTGCTGTTTAATATTTTAGTCTGATGAAAATTAAGGTTTTATCCTACCCAATCAATATGTATGTGTAGTCCCCTCTTTTTTTTTTTTTTTTTGAGACTGGAGGCTTAATCCTTCTGAAAGGTAAAGCTAACAGTCTGTTCTTACTCATTTTTCTTGACCTGTTCAGGGTTCTAGGATACAGACTAGTGGGAGGTGACATCCTTTGAAGGAGCTGCCATGTTAATTAAATCTGCTAGGTGTCTTAATATTTCTTAATATCTTCTGTACCTGATCACTACAAACCAGGCCGTTCTACCACTTTACCTCATCACCTCAAATGCCTTTAAAAGAAACAAAGTAGACTCGAGTTCTGACACAGCAAGTGATGTTTAGTGCAATTGCCTGTGGTCAGTAGTAGCCCCACCAATTATTGTGTGTTACTTTGCTATTCCTTTGGGTAGTACAGTCTTCGATGCTTAAAAGTATATCTTCCCCTTGTCCCAGTATCTTACATCCACTATTTCAATTGTGCCACTATCTCAGTATTAGTCCACTAAAAGAAGGTCTCTTCCTACTATTGGAGAGACTAAAACTAGGAAGAATAAGAATTAAGTGCCTGAGGCTTTATTTATTTCAAGAATTACCTGTTCTGCCAAATGTGCTAAGTAATGTGTGTGACCAACCAGCTGGATGTGGCTTGCCTGTATATGTAGAGAAGGATAAGCAAATGAATGCTGTTTTAGAGTCTGTGGATGAGTGTATCTAAAATGCGGGTAATTTTTTTTTGTCCTATTACCTGCTTTAGAGTAGGTGTTCAGCTTTGTTAGTTTTTTTATGTTTTGTTACCAGTGGGCGTTACAGGGGTTGTGGAGAATAAGTGAAATGAATTTCTGTTTGAGGTGTATCGTAGAACATGTAAGCAACAGCTCAAGTTATGTGGACTCACTTAATTTTTGTCTTAGTATTAGGGCAAATGGGCTTCCTTCTTAAGGAAGCAAAACGCATCATCTTCATCTTAAAACACAGAGTATTAGGATAACTACTTGAAATTAATTTTGCTTGTCCTGTGCATAAAGGAGCCTGTGACCTGATGTTAGTGTCCTATTTAATATGTAGTTAACATACTATAATAGTGGTACACTTGTTCTTTCCACTATGCAAACCTAAATTTCTTCAATGAGTGAATTAGTACCTTATGTAATGGCAAGCAAGAAATAAAAGCTTTCCTTACAAGCTTTTTATCACTAACTTGTTGTTACAAGATAAACTCAATGAGTTTTAATTGTGCTTCCCTTGTGCAGTGTGCTTCACTGACAAAGATGCATCATTAGCATAATACAGTCTCACCATTTTTGCCTCTTGGTATTTCTTGTAATGCTTAAAAATGTAGTTTGAAGACTAGAAAAGGCGCTTTTTTTTTTTAAGGTTATGGGTAGAATAGCATTTTGTGTAGTAAACTATTTCATTCTTACTGCTTCTAAATGTAGTGGTTATGTTGAAAAGATAAAAAATCTATAGATGAAAAGAAAAAAAATCTATGAACAAACAAAATAGCCAAAGCAAATCTAGAAAGTGAAACTCTGTATACAAGAGCCTGTGTCACGTATGCCCTTAAATCCAGGAAAAGGAACTTTAAATGTGAGTGTGTGTGCAGAAAATAAATGAAAATTAAATGTAACTTGTATTTATGGTTCTAATTTTTTAGAGATGGTGGAGCCAGGACAAGATCTGTTGCTTGCTGCTTTGAGTGAGAGTGGAATCAGTCCAAATGATCTATTTGATATTGACTCGCCGGACGTGGTTCTTGCAAATCCAGCACCAACTCCAGCTGTTCAGCAGGTTAAAACAAGAACATAGTCATTTGCTAGAGGGCATAAGAGCTTGTACTTGATGAATTGGGGGGGGGGGGGGGGGGTATGCGTAGCAAATGGTTAAAGAACATGGAGTTTTCATCAATTTCTTGCTACGTAGTATTGAGATTAGAAAATGAATTGTTAATTAATTGTAAACTTTTATACAAAAAAGCAATCTGAAATACACTACTGAGGTTAGTATAAACATAAATATACTTAACTTCTGGACTTTAAATGGGGATATGCTGTCATGTATCCATGAAGAACTCTAATATCACAGCAATCTAGCTGCTCTCCTATAAAATGGGCTAAAAGTGTAATATAACGTGGTGTTTAAGCTCCATGACAGCTTTCAATCTGCAAGAACATAACCATTTCAGACATAGACTGGGAACAGTAGTATGTTGAACAGTGACATCACAAAATTAATTGTATTTTCATGACAGTTAACTAACAAGGTGTTGTATGTTTAAGTTCTTTGAATGTGAAATCAACCACTTGATGATCTTTATTTTCAGTGAAACCTTTGTTAATGAGTATAGTTAAGGACTTCCCCATTAACTTTGTGGGTGGATATTTAGTCTTAAGTTTTTTTTCCCCTGCTAGTGTGTCTTTCCTGATGCTTTTACTTTCTTTCCTCTGCAGTCAGTGCCACTTAGTGCATTAGAACTAGGCTTGGAGACTGAGGCCACAGCTGCTGTGAAACAAGAACCAGAGACTGTATCAACTCCAGCCTTATTAAATGTTCGGGTAAGAACTAGTACCTCAGGATTTTGTATGTGTTTGTGGTGGGTTAACCTTGGATGGACACCTGGTGCCCACTAAGCTGCTCTGTCACTGCCTCCCTCAACTGGACGGGGGAGAAATAAATACGATGAAAGGCTTGTGGGTCAAGATAAGGACAGGGATATCAGCAGTTACTGTCATGAGCAAAACTGGCTTAACTTGGGGAAATTAGTTTATTGCCAGTTAACAATAGAGTAGGATCATGTGAAACAAGAAGAAATCTAAAAACACCTTCCCCCCTGCCCCTCAACTTCACTCCCAGAGTCATCACGTGTTGTCTGTCCGGCTCCTTCCTCATCACGCTCTTCCCCTGCTCCAGCACAAACTTTTCCAACGCAGGTACTTCCCACAGGCTGCAGTTCTACATGAACTGCTGCACTGTGGGTCCTTTCCACAGGGCGCAGTCCTTCAGGAACAGACAGCTCCAGTGTGGGTCCCCCACATGGCCACAGGTCCCGCCAGCAAACCTGCTCTGGCACGGGCACCTCTCCACAGTGTCCTTCAGGCACATCCCGCTCTGGCGCGGGGTCCTCCATGGGCTGCAGATTGGATATCTACACCACAGTGGACCTCCATGGGCTGCAGGGGGACAACCTGCTTCACCACAGGCTGCAGGGGGATCTCTGCTCCAGCGCCTGGAGCACCTCCTCTCCCTCCTTCACTGACCTTGGTGTTTGCAGAGTTGTTTCTCTTGCATATTCTCATTCCTCTCTCCCAGCTGCTGATTGTGCAGCAGTTTTTACCCCTTCTTAAACATTTTATTACGGAGATACTACCAACATCACTGGTCACCTTGCCCTTGGCCAGCAGCAAGTCCATCTTACAGCTGCGTGTTGGACATGGGGGAAGCTTCTAGCATCTTCTCACAGAAGCCACCCCTGTAGCCCTGCCCCCCCCAACCTTGCCATGTAAACCCAATATGGTAAATTAGTAAAATGTAACAAAAGAGGTGGGACTGTAAAATGCCAGTTGGCCATTGTCTTGGTTCTACTTGTACTGAGACTGTGAAAGCTTAGTGTACCTGTGGGTTGATATGATTTCTATGACAAGGAACAAAAAGGAGGACAAAGCAGTATGCAGAAAAACATTGTGAGGTGTCCTGTGTGCATGCCCTGCCTGCAATTTCTGGGGATAGGGAGGTTGTGTAAACTTGTCTCCTACACCTGAACTGTGTACCACCTTTCCTAGCTGTAGGTAAGGCTGAGCACCACAGTCTGGTGGTTGCACCTGAAATGAGAATATAAAAAGCAGCTCTGCAGGAAGGTGGATGTAGTTCAGTTTGTCTGAAAAAGACTGCACATATACTTTAAGTAATCCAAGCTATTTACTCTGACAATTTTGCAACTAGTTTATATCTTGGAGATTCTCTTCAGCTCAGGGCTTCTGTACCTGTAGTAGTCATGTTTTGTGCCTAGGTGATTTTTTTCATCCAATTTCATCCAATTTTTCATCCATTTTTTCCCCTTCTCTTACCATATGTTATGGTTTGAGAAACCCCTAACAATGTATTCTATGAATAGAATAGATAGAATAGAATTCTGTGATTTTATGTATTGTCGTTTGGACAGTCATTCTATCACCTGATGACCCCTCCCTACCCAGGAAGGGGAATTAGGAAGAAACAAGGAAACCCAGGGGTTGAAGTATAAACAGATTTAACAGAATAAGATTAGATAATTGTCATTACATTAATAGCACTAAAGAACCAATATTGATCCCAATTCCAATACAGAATATACAAAGATTATACTCAGTCAATTATATCAGTAGGAAGCTGTGTGCTCCCAGCAGCAGACAGCAAATGTGGGGCACTGCAAGTGCTACATTGTCGGCAGGAAGAGAAGGCCTCAGGGGTCCAGCACTGGGGCAGGAAGTTCTTGGGATGGCAGCCATCAAGCGAGAGTGAACTTTGCAGCAAACTTCCTAATTTATATTGAATGTGACGTTCATGGTATGAGATAATCCTGTTGACCAGTTTGGGTCAAGTGTTCAGGTCTCGGTCCTCCTCATCCCTGCACCTGGCAAGCTGAAAAACACAGAGACCTTGAAACCCACACACCATAGCTGGCTGTAAAGTACATATTTTCACAAATTCAGACACTGGAGTCTTCTAAAAGTACAGTCTTCCTAAGTATTAGAAGAGAAATTAGTCCTGTGTCGCTCAAACCAGGACACCATAAAATAACACTTAAAAATACTGTTCAAAAATATGTATGGCAATATAGTGATAAATAGACACTTCTTGCTTAGACTGTTGCACCACAAGATAATTACTCTAGCATCTTCAGCATGTTATGCGAAGACATTTCTTTTTACAAGAGTCTTTTAGAAACTGGTGACTCTTATGCTCTGGATGAAAGGCTAATAAAGTCTGCTTTTTTTTCCACTGTCTTCTGAAAATTTTCCTGGTTCTTTGTTGCTAGCAACCACCATCCACCACAACCTTTGTGCTGAATCAAATAAATCAGCTTCCAACTTTGGGGACTACAATAGTGATGACAAAAACAACACCTGTTACAACTACAAGGCAGACTATCACTGTAGCAAAAATCATTCAGACCAGCACAACTACTCGACCCTCGGTTGCAGCACCAGCAGTACGCAATGCCTTGACCACTACACCTTCAAAGGAACAGATTCAGCTGAAAGATCTGCTAAAGAATAATAGTCTTAATGAACTCATGAAACTGAAGCCACCTCCTAATATTGCCCAACCAGTAGCAACAGCAGCAAGTGAGTTTTCTTCTTTCTTCATAATTACAATATTTTAGACAAATAGTGAAATAATATAATGTGAAGATCTTTGCACATCTTGTATTTTTGTTGATTAGTAGAATATCACAGTAAAACGAAATGGTCCAGAAAACCTGATAATTTCTAATCTAACTTTAATAGTGTTAGAATTCAGGGTGAATTAATACAAAACAACAGGCTTTTGAAAAAATTAAGCTTTTGATTTACTGCAAGGAATGAGGAAAATGACATTTTAGATTGCAGCTGGTAAAATGATTTCATGAAAACTACTGAAGTTGATTTAGCTATCTTGTGTCTGCATCAGTTTCTGTTCTACTGTATACTTCCTGTGGAACTATGACAGACGAGTAGCTTTTTTTTTTTTTGACGTTTTCCAAACTGGATTTGTAGTACATGCTGGTAATCCTATAATAGGGTATTTCTGTAAAGCGTCTCCTGAGAAAAATCATCTCTGTCCCTGTATGTTTCATGGGAGGCATCAGATCTATTGTGTTTAAAAACTTAAGTCCTAAAAACTTGCTGTCTGTTTCCGTGTTGCTTCTTAAATGTGGTGTTAACTTACATGCCACAAGTATTTTGTTACCACACTCCAAATCTTCATTTTATGATTCCTTTCATAATATTTCCTTGTACGTTATTTCTAATATGTGGATGGCTTATATGGTCAGCTTGATATAAGGGGAAAGCTGCATGTGTGTGTATCTTTTGATATGATCCTTTCAAGTTTTTCTGGTTTTAGGATGAGGTTAAGATCAGACTAGTTGAGTTTGAAAATAGCTCTATTGCTGCTTTTTCTGAAGGGTATGTAGGCTTTTTTTGGTTTACTATATTTCCATTGTCTCTGAAATAAGATTTACTGATTTTATAGGTGGGGTTGGAAGTAACCTGTTTTTTTCATATGCAGATAGAGTGGGCAGTAAATGAAGCTGTCTGATAGGACTGAAACAAAAAGAATAATGTGCCTTCTGATTTCATTGCTTTCTGTTATGGACTGACTGACAAAAATTGAAGTTGAGACATGAATTGAAGTTGGGATGAGGGTAAAGAAGTGAGGAAGAGTGGGGGAGAAGGTTTTATAAGACTGACTTTTGCTAAATGAAAATTCAGAGGAGCACATAAGTAATAGGTAACATCAATACACAATAGCTGTTGTAGTGGCACAGCTGCAGAAAACACTTGAATCTGTAGCTTCTGTGTTAAGTGAGTAGGAGACATGCAACTTCTAGAACTGCATCCAGTCTTCATGTGCTTGTGTTTCTGGATCCTTCTTTGTGCTTATCAAAAAACTTGACAAATACTTGTAGAAAATTCAAGGGCAGAGAAGCTCTTGGAAGGAACCGGTCTTCTATAATTCAGGCAGCAGAAGTTCTAGATTGGAAAAATATTAAAAAGTTAAATTATGCAAACTCTTTGAGGAAAGCTTTATTTGTGCAATTGTCTTAATTGTTTTTTAGGGCCAATTACGCTAAACTTATTACATGCATTGACTGTCAACAGGATAGAAGCTTGAGAGCTGCTTTCAATGTGTTACGTCTATCCTTGTGTAAATTTTTTTAGTTCTGTACTGAGCCCTATAGCCAGTTGCTTCCAAATATGGCTGAAGACGGCAAATTTAATAAAATGTCCTCTTGAAGAATCCTGTTACAAACTTTAAAAAATTAAGTCCAAAGTGTTGACTTCTTGTTTTACAGAGATAATTGTAGTTTCTCCTAAGGTGGTAAACACCACCAAACCAGGTAAGTTCACTTCTGTTGAAACACTGGGCTTTCTGGTTTGTTGTTAAACTTCAAAGGCTCACAAGATGGTGTATTTCCAAATATGATATATAGATTTGGTGGAGGTCCAAAATATTTTTTTTAAAAATACTGAAATTAATACACAACTCTGTCAGGTGCAGTGGTATTACAAGGGAAATTTCTTCAGTCAAAGTAGTAACAGGATTTTAACTTCTTGCTTGGACTTTGGACAAAAATACTGTGTTCTTGAAGTATCAGTGTGCTACTGGACATCTTAAACTTATTTTCTAGTTCATTAATAGAGAAGGATGTTAATTTGAGTTGATGTTTGGAGGGAATTCCTGTCAAAACAGATTTTCTTTTGTAGCCGATCTGAGCAATGGTGCAGTGAAGAAGGAGGCTTCCACAAAAGAGGTCGCAAGAATATGGATAAATGATATTAAAATGAGAAGTTTTTCACCTACTATGGTAAGTAATACAAATGGTTAATTTGCGGAATGGATGCATATTTTCTTGGCCACAATCATCTGTGACTGGTTTCAGTAGTTACTCATATATGCCGTTTGTGTGGTAGAATTATCAAGTGCATCTGTTTGTTCAAAAGGTTAGTTTCTCCTCGAGATTACAGCTGTGTAGAGCAGACTACCTATATAGTAAATGATGGCTTTGAGAAATTAACTGTTCTTAATAGAACCCCATCGTGTGGACAAAGAAGGGTGTGCTCCAATTAAAGCTGATAAGCGTATCAATTGCTCTGTGTTTTAAGGCCTTTTCATTTAAAATATCCCCATTCGTATAACTAGTAGCAAGGAAACTAGAAGACTTTCTTTAGCTTGGCTGACTTTCTGGGTGGTTTGTAAATTGAGTATCATTCAATTTTCTAAATGTAATAAAGATACATTTTGATGTGGTAAACACTTGAGTTTCAACATCTTCACTGATAGCTAAAATCAGGCTGAAGTTTGTGACAAACAGTGCTCCTTAGTGACTGGCATACAGAAGAATTTTCAGCTTTTTTATATTAAACATTAACTTAGTAATTGTGGATTTTTTTTTTTTTTATATCTAGCGAGTACTTTTAAAAATATTCATATATTTACATTGATCAAGATCACAGTAAAAAATGACTGTCAGGTTTCAGAGAGTACTGGCTAGAACTGTGACTGTTGTAACTGTTCCCCGAAGTTGTGAGATTATGTAATGAATGTGAAACTGCAGGAGGCTTCATGGGAGTAGTCGAAAGTTATGTTTTGGCTGTTAAGTAGCTGTTGTGTTTTCAAGGCAGTTTTCTTTAAGTCATAGTTTGGATTTGGTGTGCTGTAAGAAGTGTTTCTTGCTTAATTCTGCTTATGTGATTTTGGAGTACTTGTGTCTCCTTGCAAAGGAGAGGAAGTTCCCTGACTTCATGTCTTTGAAGGGTTGTTCAGAGTGTAAGAAATCTACATTTCCATTTGTAGTTTTCCCAGCTGCTCACTGGTTCATCTAGTACATGTGTTAAAACATTCAAGTGCAAGTTTGTGTTCATTTCATTTCTCAGCTTAATTTCCAGGACAATAGGGTATTAAGAATGTGCTGTTTGACTAATGCAGGTATTTCTCTATTCTAGAAAGTGCCAGCAGTAAAAGAAGAGGAGGAACCTGAGGAAGAAGACGAAGAAGAAATGGGCCATGCAGAAACTTATGCTGAGTATATGCCAATAAAATGTATGACATAATGTTTTATTATGTCAAAAGGCTGAAATGTTTTGAGAGCTGATTTGTTGTTTACTCTTCTGTAGTTACTAACACCAGAAAACAGATAGGTTACTATCTGTATCAAGTGAAAAGCACCTGAATTTGTGGTGGGTTTTCCTAGGAATTTTTTCTCTTCTATAGCACTTCTTTTTGGAAGGTATGCAGAATTTTGTAATAGAAATTGAATTCTTTAGGGTATCTTAGAGCAGTACTTGTTTCAAAAATATAGTTGAACCAAGATCAGGCTTTTGTTACCTGAGTTTAAGATGCTTTGTGCCTCAGCAGGGGAAATTTTGTAAAGGGATTAAGTAGTCACTGCTACACTTAAGAATCTAGTTTGAGTCTTTTGGCATGGAACTGCCATAAGCACATTCTTCCTGCATTGTTCCTTACTGACTTCTTAGACCTGTTGTTTTTTTTTTTTTTTTTTATTAAAAAATAAGTTAATCTTTTACTGCTGTTAATTGCTGGCATCTTTTTTCCTCCTTTCTTTGTTGTAATCAGTGACAAAAAGCTGTTATCTTATTTCCTAGGTACATTGCTGACCTGCTGTAAAAGCAAGGGAAAAACATTTGCATGGAATTTGTAGCTAAGTAGTTAATTTTTATTGTCACTGATGAGATTTGTCAGCAATTAAACCATGTCCAAAAAAGGACAACGAAGCTGGTGAAGGGTCTAGAGCACAAGTCTTATAAAGAGCAGCTGAGGGAACTGGGGTTGTTCAGCCTGGAGAAAAGGAAGCTGAGGGGAGACCTTATTGCTCCCTACAACTACCTGAAAGGAGGGTGTAGCGAGGGGGAGGTCAGTCTCTTCTCCCAAGGAACAGGCAACAGGACAAGAGGAAATGGCCTCAAGTTGTGCCAGGGGAGGTTTAGATTTGGTGAAGAGATTTTTCCCAATACCCAAAGGATTGTCAAGCGGTGGAACAGGCTGCCCAGGGAAGTGATGGCGTTGCCATCTCTGGAGGTATTCAAAAGACATGTAGACATGGTGCTGAGGAACATGGTTTAGCAATGGACTTGGCAGTACTAGGCTAACAGTTGGACTCGATGATCTTAAAGGTCTTTTCCAACCTAAACAATTCTGTCTGTTCTAAATCTTTTGTCCTCTCATACTGCTTAAAAACAGCACTATATAAATACGGAGAAGAATGTTGCTTTTGCGATTCTGGCACGTTGAGGCCACCTCTGGCCTTTGGGAAGGCAAGGTGCAGACCAGTTTTTCTCAAGCATGTCAAGTGCACAAATATGTTAGTTTTCTATGAACTGAAATTTATCTAATTTCATTAAAGTTGCGGGAAGGTAGTGAGAAGAGAAAGTTAAGATTGCAGTTATAAATTCAGATTAATGTATTCCTTTGTACGCAATACAGTTTGTTTAACAGTTGACGTACTGTTGCAATGAAACATAGTTGTTCTTGAGTTCATCCACTGCAATGGACAATTGTAATTTGTTTTGGTAAATATGACAACTGGTGCTTCAGACACAGAACTCTGTATTATGTTTTCATCTTCCCTTTTCTGCCCCTCTGTTTTCAACCAGTAAAAATTGGTCTACGTCATCCTGACCCAGTAGTGGAAACCAGCTCGTTATCCAGTGTAACTCCTCCTGATGTGTGGTACCAGACATCAATATCAGAAGAAACAATTGATAGTGGCTGGTTGTCAGCTTTGCAACTTGAAGCAATCACTTACGCAGCCCAGGTATGCTAGACATTAGTACAGCTTAAAAGCTAATGTAGAATTGAAGAAGAAAAACTACTATCTGACAAGCACAGCTATATCAGTTTTACAAGGAGATAAAATAATAAGAGCTTAAAGGTTTGAGTTGCATTAGAAGGTGTCAGGTGAGCTTCAGCTCAGATAAATGTGAGGTAGTACACCTAGGAAAGCTTTGTCTAAACTACTTCCATGATGCTGATCTCAAACTGTCTTAAACCTCAGGAAGGACATCTTACTCATTTATTTCTCTGAAATAACTTAATGGCTGCAGTAGCAGCAGGCTAAGAAAGCGAATGCTGACTGGCATCATTGGGAAGAGTAAGAGAGCAAGACTGGGTGTTATTTTGCTGTTATATTAAACTTCAGTGGGCCCACGTCAGATGTATATGCAGCTCTGAGTGTCGTGGAGGATGGTATTGAAGTTTAGGACAACTAAAATGGTCACAGGAGGGAAGAAGTTGCCTTGTGAAAAAAGACTAACAAGGCTAGAGTGCCTTGAGTGGGAGAAAAGAAAAATGAAGGGGGATGAAATAAAGGTTTACATAATCAAGAAGCCAGTGGAATCCCACAAAGCAGAACTTGGTGAAACTGATAGGAGATTGTTTTAAAATGGATAGAAGAATACTTCTTTACACAGGCGGTGGATGTCTGGGTCTTGCTGCCACAAAGGGCTGCAGAGGTGCTTATCAGTGGGCTTAAAGCAGCCAGTCTGGTGGTAGGCACTAAAAGAATCAGACAGATACATACAGCAGTTCTAGGTGCTGAGGGAAGAAGGGGGGAGAGTAGATCACATAAAGCAGTTAGGCTCACATGCTTGACCTAAATAAAATCCCCTCTTCCTGCTGTTAAGAGGCTGCTTGGCTGGGTGGGCCGCTAGTCTCATCCAATAGGATGTTTTTTATGTTTGCTTATTTCTGACAGTCCACAGTGATGCGTTCTGGAGAACGGGTACAAGTTTTTTTTGTTCTTTCTCCTACAGCAACATGAAACATTCCTGCCCAATGGAGACAGAGCTGGATTCTTGATAGGCGATGGTGCTGGTGTAGGAAAAGGAAGGACCATAGCTGGAATAATCTATGAAAATTACTTACTAGGCAGAAAAAGAGCAGTCTGGTAAGTGTGTCAGGATTTGTTAGAGCAGACGCTGTATTGTACTTATTCAGTGTAATCTGTCTTCCGACAAATGTTCTAGCAAGAGCTTTTTGAACTTCTGCTGTAACTTACAGAGTATATGCTTTGTTTTATATCTTTAGGTTTAGCGTGTCAAATGATCTGAAATACGATGCTGAAAGAGATTTGAGAGATATTGGAGCAAAAAACATACTGGTTCATTCATTAAACAAGGTGTGGAAACTTTTTACTATGTACAGTTGAGGCAAAACTTTAGGTACGCTTGTGTGACAAGTTGTGCATGTTGACTGTTTTAAGAGCAAGAATGTACTGATTTCAATAAATTTGCTGTCTAGGTCTTGTTTGACAGGCCTTAATCTTTGAAGAACCACACAGTGCTTTAAGTTAATCATGTAAATAGGCCCCTTGTAGGATTAAGTCTTAGCATGTGATATTTAAAAAAAACCCAAAACCTACTCTTCAAGCCACTTCTGACACTACTAGTATTTTCAAGAAGTTTAAATTTTGACTTCAGCCTTTGAAATTTTTCCCTTTATATCTCCCAGCGTACCTTTTATACGTAATACATTTTGTATGTAATACTTGAATAATAGACTTCCTCAGTAATTTATTAAAGCATCAGTAGCATGTGCAGTTATTTTTGGAGACTGTGCCTTTGTTTAGGATTAGCCACTTACATAAATTGTCAAGTGTGATTACTGGTTGAATTCACTGAACTTAGTTTAAGTTAGTATTTTTGCTTTGTGAAGCCTTAATTTCTAAAATACAGTAAAGCTTTAGAAATTGTTGTTTATAGTAGCTGTGAATATGCTTGACCTGTTAGCTCTAAGGGATGCATTGACACTAAAATCTTAGTTGTATTTAAGGGAACCATGTAGTCAAAAAATGTGGCTGTTAATCTTCTGAGGCCTTAGACCTAGCCTTCCTTAAGTAGATATTTAAGTAAGGTGCTGTATAATGCCTTAGCCACATTACCATGTGTCAGCTGTGCCCCAGTCATGATATAGGGGTACAGGTGATTCAAAGTGTTCACACCTTAAGGTTAAGTCCACCAGCATCCCTTAAATCATATGGTAGGTGGGTTTGTGGAAGAATCTCTTTTGAATCGTTTCTTATCTTTTTATTGCAGTTCAAGTATGGGAAAATTTCTTCCAAACACAATGGAAGTGTGAAGAAAGGTGTCATCTTTGCTACCTATTCTTCTCTTATTGGTGAAAGTCAGTCTGGTGGTAAATACAAAACCAGATTAAAGCAGCTTCTTCACTGGTGTGGTGAAGACTTTGATGGAGTTGTATCCTTTATCTGGAGTTCAGCTGATTGTGACCAAATTGCTACTCAAACTTGCATCTTCAAAGACCATCTTGTATTTTTATATGCTGGGTTTTTTTAGTTCTTTATTCATTACAGTAATCGATTGTATGCATGCTTTGACATTAGACTTCAAGTTTTACAAACTTCGTGACAAATCTACTGCCATCATATTGTTGCCACACAGCTCTGGTACAAGAGTGAAGCTTCTGCTTTTTCCGTAACAAACGCATAAAATTAAAACATGATGTTCAAGAAGCTTAAGTTTACACTGAAATTTCCTCCAGTGAATTCTTAAAAAAAATTTTGGGACTTGTTTGTTGATAATTGTGCTCTTTAATACTTACTAGCCAAATGTTTTTCCCCAGAGTTTTTAGCGAAAAGTATGGCTGGTGTCTTTTTTGAGTTTACTATTGACTGCTGCTACCTATGGTAATTAGCAGATTTTGTTGTCTTCTGTTTTAGCTCCCCATTCTAAAAATAAGTGGGACAAAGTTGTGGGTTTTTTTTTCCTTAATTACAGTTCAGATTGTATTTGATGAGTGTCATAAAGCTAAGAATCTGTGTCCTGTTGGTTCATCAAAACCAACGAAAACAGGTCTGGCTGTATTGGAACTTCAAAATAAACTTCCAAAAGCCAGAGTTGTTTATGCTAGTGCCACAGGTATGTACTCCTTGGTTTGCATTAAATGTCTCTGTATGTTTTTACTGGCACTTCTACAGTGTGTGTTCTTCTCCTAGGTGCATCTGAGCCAAGAAATATGGCATATATGAACCGTCTTGGAATATGGGGTGAAGGAACTCCATTTAGGGAATTCAGCGATTTTATTCAGGCTGTTGAAAGAAGGTAATATTTCGAAGAGCTATAGCAAGAACGCATATGGTTGCGATTGACTGTGCTTTCCATTCCTTTGTCTTCACTCACTCATAGTCCTCTGCAAGCTTGTCCTGTCACACTGAGAACTTTCTGACTCTAGCTTCTAAATCTCGCAGGAATGTAATTTGTCTTATGTGGTGAAAAATGAGACATTTCCCTCACAGAAAATTGAGAGCTTTAGAAGCTTGCTGGGAAAATAGCCCTCTTAAAATGTGGGTGTTACGGAATTAAAATATTTTGCTGCTCATCATGAAAACACACTGTATGTACTGAGTATACTCAGTGTAGTTGATGTCTTGCTATATACAGAAGCCCTCTCATGTTTATGCATTCAGCTTAGGCAGTTTAACACGAGGAAGTCTTGTTCTTATGCTTTCTGGCATAAGAACCCAGTTCAGAAAAATTATGTATGCTGTTGCAAGGTACTTCGTATTTCAGAACTTACTAAAAAAACTACATGTGTGAAGCCAGTAGAAAATGCAGCTGCTACGTTCTTTGGTAGGTGAGCATCTTAATGTATTATGTTTTGCCTACTTAAAAAGAATGTTGAACGCTTTAGAATGCTAGGGTTAGTAGGGCTTAGTATGCATCTTCTTGCATACCATCTACATGATGCATGATTTTTCTAGGCTGTGCAAATGTTTCCACTTCATTACTGAGAACATATCAAATGAGCAATAATGAAATTACAGGCCTAAGCTTGTGAGTAGGTCAGCTTTGCAGTCGACTTCTGTGTTCTTAAGGTATTGCTAAAGGTGTGTTGCTATTGAAAAGAACTTGTTACCTACTAGTTTAATTATTTTCATATCAGCATAAATCTGAATAGCTTAATACAGTTTGTATTCCTTATTTTAAATCTTCAGTGGAGTTTGTAAAATTACAATGCAAGATTTTGTTACGTGTTTGGACCAATGTCATTATCCTTTTACAGTTAGTAAGGTATTGTCTCTTAATGCATGCTAGGTCACTCGGGAAGAAGTTAAGCGTTTCAGAGTTTATGCCTCTTGGAATACACTTAATACTCACAAGGCAGGGATATAGTTTTATGAGAAGACTAAATATCAAGAGCGCCCTGATTGGATATGTTTAACCATGCTATTTTCTTCTAAAGCACTTGAGGGGTTCTTTTTTAACAAATCCTTGCTTTAGAAAATTCTAATATTGACTTAATTTGTTCCTTTCTTTTAGAGGTGTTGGTGCCATGGAAATAGTTGCTATGGATATGAAGCTGAGAGGAATGTACATAGCAAGACAGTTGAGTTTTTCAGGTGTAACTTTCAAAATTGATGAAGTTCTGCTTTCACAGGAATATGTTAAAATGTACAATAAATCTGTGAAACTGGTAAGAACACCTTTTTAAACTTGCTTTTTGCATTGAGTTCTGAGAGGTTGAAGTTACTCAGGTTAAACTTGAATGCTCCTGAAGTGATGTGTAGTAGTGTTACATGTTGAGAGACAAGAATGGCATCTTCATGTCTCATTTCAGTGTAAGGGTTTTTCCACTTAAGACTTGGCAAAAGCTGTTAATTCTTGTTCTAAGTCAAAAGCTGCAGGTTTGGGTGCGTCTTCCAGTATCTGTCTGATCCCCACTGCCTTCTGGCAGTACTTCAGAGACCTTGGTCCTTGTTGTCTAAGATAAAGCTGTTCACCTGTTGGTCATATTTTTTGTGCTCCAGTCCTCCCCCTTTAGGCAGCTGAGCTGAGAACAAGCTGCAAAACATTAGACAGGCGGTGTGCACTTCATTGAAGCGACACGGTGGAGCGGTGCTTGTAATTAAACAGTGCAGGGTGATAGTTTTACTCGCATGGCAGGTCAAATCCAAGGCATCAGAGCTGTGGTTCCCTTTAATGTTTTCCTTTATTGACCCACTAGTTATCTTTTTCATGTTGTTCTTAATTTTGTCCATATGCTAAGCTGAGTGTGTTTTTCCTCAGTGCACGTTCTGCTTGTACATTACCACTGCTGTATTAGATAAAAATAATTGCTCTGTGGACGTATTAAAACGAGCAGGGTCTTTACCTGCTTAAGAGGTGCTTAAGCATGACTCTGTATTCATGTTGTATAGCTACAATAATTAAATTTTATCTTTGAGAGGTATGTAACATCAGCTTTAAACCAGCACTTTACCTTATGAATGTTGTTCAAAAGAATCACTAAACTTGTGTCCAAAGCTTATTTTACTTTATCTGGAAAGAATCGGTGTAACAAAATATTGTAGAAATGAAGGCAGTGGGATTCTTCTCTTCTTGGGATCTTGCTTTATACTTAATTATGGGCAGTACTCTTTGTTTTCTCAACCTGACTGTATTAATGGAGAAACTAGATAATTAGAAAATACTGTGTATGTTTGCAATGGTAGTAATGTAAATGTATGTGCTTTTCATTATGAGAGTCATTATATTCTGAATTTACTAAGATGTAGGTGTTTGGGGGTTTTTTGTGAGCTTTGTTTGATGTATGATTTTCCTTGACTCACAGTCCCATAGTACTATAAATTTAAACTTCTCTTCTGGCTTTGTTTTGATATAAACAATGTACCTGTGTAGCCTTGAAATACGACATGTGAAGTAACTAACATTTTCCTCTTCAGTGGGTCAGTGCTAGAGAGAGGTTTCAACAAGCAGCTGATCTTATTGATGCAGAACAACGAATGAAAAAGTCGATGTGGGGTCAGTTTTGGTCAGCTCATCAGAGGTTTTTCAAATACCTTTGCATAGCATCTAAAGTGAAGAGAGTGGTGCAGCTAGCTCGGGAAGAAATCAAGAATGGGAAAGTAAGTTGATCAAGACCCACTTTTAAATATCTTTGTTAATTGTAAAGGGTTTTTTTTGTTGTTTACAATGCAAATATCTTTCACACACAGTAGTATCATGCTTTTGTACATTACAGTATTGAAGATATTTAATGAGCAGAAATTCAGACAAAAACAAACTTACAAGTCAGTTGTCTTAGTGACAGTGCCTTGTATTCATTTGTTCTTTAGTGTGTTGTTATTGGCCTGCAGTCAACAGGAGAAGCAAGAACATTAGAAGCTTTGGAGGAAGGTGGTGGTGAACTGAATGACTTTGTTTCTACAGCAAAGTAAGGATGAAGTTTGTTAGAACTGTCCTTTTCAAAACTATCCTTAATCCAACTTCGTTTGTGTAGTAATTTATCCTTTCATGTATAAAGCATTCATTAGTGCACAGAAAGTTGGGTGTCCTTTAGTACCCACGTTCTTTACTTAAGCTGCCTGTACATAAAATCTGACAATATTGCTCAAGTGAACAATTGGTTAGTGCCTAGTTCTACTGGCACTCTGAAACCATGTCTTCAGGTGTGAACAGCTGGTGCTCTCTTCTGCTCAAACTGGCAGGAGGGAAGACTTGCCAAGCGTACACTGCATATATACCAAATTAAGTTACAATCACGACTTCCCTCTTTTATCAGATGAGACTACCTTGGCTGAAGATCTTAATAAATTAAGTTAATCTGTCATTTAAACTCTGAGCAATAAGAAAATGGCAGTAGCAATGCCACTTGTAACTTGTTAAATTTAGTTTTGGTATCAAGTAACAGTACTGTAAAGTAAATGTATCCTACTTTTAAGAAGATGACAAATATAGTAATATGTGTGATAATTATACAGAGTGCTTGTGTAATAGCATTCACGAGGAATAATTCTGCAGAGAAGTCAAGCAAGCTGTTAAAATGTTGCAGCTTTCTACTTTAAATAAATGCAAATTCGACTGAAGAACCCTTTTTTCTTAAACAGAGGAGTATTCCAGTCTCTTATTGAAAAGCACTTTCCAGCTCCTGACAGGAAGAAGCTGTTTAGCTTGTTGGGAATTGATTTGACTGCTCAAAGTAATAACAATTCACCCAGAGACAGCCCTTGCAAGGAGAACAAAATAAAGAAACGGAAAGGTAATGCTTAAGTTCTTACACTAATGCCATAGTGAAAATGGAAATTTTAGAGCTGCCTAAGAGTGAACTCTGGAAAAAATATGGGAATGTAAATGCAGTACAATCATCTATGAAAGAGCATGCATTACAAGTCTCTGACTTTTGTTAGAAATTTCCATTAACAGATTTTAAAAATGCTGCTGAAGCAATATAACCTGTAAATTCTGGTTACTACTTTGCTCAAAATTAGGTTGATCTAGTATGGGGCTGTATCCCAAAATGCCTTGTACATGTCAGACCACTTCCTGATGCAGTCACACAAATAATTGCTTTTTCTTGAGGCTCAGTAAAGAGAAGCTTAATACCACCCCCCTTCTCAAACTGATTATGTTCTTACTGAATAGTAGGTGATCGTAAATCTTGGGAGAAAGGTCTTCCTTGAAACTTAGATCAGTTTCTTTAAACTGTTCTGTTTTTAGAAGTTGAATATTTTTGTAGTTTATATGTAGTGGTGGTAAAACAAACTTCAAAAGTAGACTACAAGGTCTAAACTAATCTTTTTTTCTCCTGGGGTGATGGAATTAGGTGAAGAAATAAGCAGAGAAGCCAAAAAAGCTCGCAAAACAGGTGGCCTTGCAGGTAGCAGCTCTGATGAGAGTGAAAGTGAGTCTGATGCTTCAGATAATGAGGAAAGTGACAATGAGAGCTCCAGATTTTTGAGTTCTGGAGATGATGATGACTTCAACCCGTTCAGAGATGAATCCAGTGAAGATGATGAAGATGGTAAGACAGTTTAAGTGTCTCATCAAGCAAGGAACTGTACTTGCAGATAGTAAGCATAACGTCTTTTCTAACCGTTTCAGTGAGCCAAAAAGAAGCGTTTGATAAGCACGTAGTTTATTTCTACTGAGACTGGAATTAGTACTAGAATGATTTACATCATCTTAAGTAGATTTTACACACTGGAGTTCAGACTTCTTTTGCTCACCTTTTGCAATGAGAATGTGGTCTTTCATAGTAAAGGAAGACTTTTTAGTAAATGCTTGAAACTTTTTGAAAATATTTTATTTAACTTTAGATCCCTGGCTAATTAGAAAAGAACATAAAAAAAATAAAGACAAGAAAAAGAAGAAAAGTATAGACCCAGATTCTATTCAAAGTGCCTTACTAGCTTCTGGTCTTGGATCAAAACGACCTAGCTGTTTTACTTCCACTGTTGGTACCACCACTTCTAGTACCAACACGTCAGGTAAGAATGAGTTTCTTTGATGTTGATTCACTTTCTTGGCAATTAGGCAGTGAAATTCTGAATCTTAAAGTCTCTCTTAAATTTCAGCAAACAGTAACACAAACAGCAGCTTTGTAACAAGTCAGGATGCTGTTGAAAGGGCCCAACAAATGAAAAAAGAACTGCTTGATAAACTGGAAAAGCTGGCTGAAGATCTCCCACCTAATACACTGGATGAGCTTATAGATGAACTGGGTGGTCCTGAGAATGTTGCAGAGGTAGGCTGACATTCATATTTAGAAAAAAATGGTTTCTTCTACTGCAGCCCTACATTATCTGTTTGGCTGCAGTAAATCAGTGTTGTCATTCTTCAAGGCTGCATGTGACCTAAGTGTTAAAGAGAACTTGTCCATCAGTTTTAGGCAGTAATCTCACAGGGATAAGAATATAGTTTACTCTTGCTGAATGCCTCTGAATTAAAGAGAAAGGTGAAGATAGTATTAGAATACAAGATAAGAGCTCTGAATGGGTAAATAGGTTATTTCTGAGGCTGATAGCTTCTTGTTGGGTAAATCATACTAGTTTCTCTTGTGCTTTATAGTGGTATATTTCTCTTAACTAGCTGTAGTCAATTGGAAGCTGGTGTATATGAGAGAGAAAGCAGCTTTAGTTCATCTTCGTAGGCAATGAACTTTGAGAAACTATATAGTAAAACTGATAGTGAAAAGCCTGATTTATTTCTCTTACTCAATAACTTTTGAAACAAGTCTTTAAGCTACCTGTCTGTTGAGTAGAAACAACATTGTGATTTAAAAGACTGTTAAAATCAGCGACAATCTCAGCTGTCAGTTTAGCTTATTATCTTAGTACTCTTGGTAAATCCCTTATGGACAGTAGTATAATACTACATCATTTCTACACAGATATGCTTTTTATGCTTTTGATTCCCTGAGTTACCTCTAAATAAGTGTTCCACATAGCAGATAGTGGCATCAACCAAAAAATAATCCAGGTTCTCTAATGTAGTTTTGTACTCAGAGTAAATTACCAACTCTGTTTTAAGGTCGATACATGATTAAATAGCAGCATTGCTTGAAGTTTTTGGTCGTGTAATAATTTTGGTATTGCCGTAATGAGCTTGTTCCCTTTTATTTTTAAAGATGACAGGCCGCAAAGGCAGAGTTGTAAGCAATGATGACGGCAGCATATCTTATGAGTCAAGATCTGAACTCGATGTGCCTGTTGAAATTCTGAACATCACGGAAAAGCAGAGGTTCATGGATGGAGATAAGGTAGTCCTTAAAGAGATACAATTTAGCAAAGCTTGCTGGATGCCATAGTAACACTAAGTTATTAAAGTAGTGACTCTGCTGTTATTCCACAGTGACTTTTTAGGTACTATAAGTAAGTACTAGTTAGAAAGCATTTTCCATTCACAAAACCACTTTCCTGTGGTTCGTTTGAGACATGCTACCACAAGAGGGCAAATCAAGTAAATGTAGCTGTTGCATGGAACTTCTGTTGGTCTGTTGTTAGACTTGAGGGTAAATACTCATGTTCCTGTAAGTGACTTGTGCACAGTCCAAACATTTACATTCTTTCAAGGCAAATGCATTCAGATACTAGACTGGCTGTATCCTCTTCCTTATACAGTATTAGCAGCAACTTTTTGTCTTCTCTGTGTTGCTATCAGAGCAAGTCTCCCTGTGTCCCTCCCCTTTTCTTTCTGAAGCGCAGGCCGTCAGAGAAACCTGCCCTTTGGAATGGCAAGACTGCAACAGACTGCCTTTCTTAATTTGCACAGAAAGGTGCTGCTGAAGAGTAAAGTGAAAACCACTCCTTTCACTCAAAAATCTGTTCGAGAACCATATTTTTTTTTTCTCCTCTCCCTGTCCCCTCTCCTTGTGATAGGAAGACCAAATAACGGTGAAACCATTCCTGACTCATGTTAGTGGTTGTAAAACTAAATTTTACTTAGAAACTGAAAACTGAAGCTTGATCTTGGATCTATTGCTAACTAACAACTCCTTTCTTAATAAAAGAACATTGCCATAATCTCGGAGGCTGCCAGCTCCGGTATATCGTTGCAAGCAGACCGCAGAGCTAAGAATCAGAGGCGGAGGGTTCATATGACTCTGGAGTTGCCGTGGAGTGCGGATAGAGCAATACAGCAGTTTGGTAAATAACTTTTGTATCCTTCCCCTAGCAAACTCGGTAGTATTAACTGAATTTACTGCTAATTCATGGAAAGTAAGATTGACTAAGCAACCTCTTGAAGACTCTTCCAATCTCCTTTACCTATGAACAGAATCAGCTTTGTCTATAGTCATAGTTAATAGTCTTGAAAGTTTTGAAAGAAACTTAGCAAACAAACTTAGACTGCAGCTTAGGGGTGTTTCCATGTATCAAGTACCTTTATGAAAGTTGCCACAACTCTAGAGCACTTGTGTACTACCGTCTATTGGCTCTACTACAGCAGAAACTAATTTTCAGCAGGATTAAGTTCTAGATTTTTTTCTGTAGTCTTCACAATTCATAATTTAATAGAATTGTTCAATGAAGTGGAATTCATTTAACATACGTGCTTCTACTTAATTATCCAGGAAGAACTCATAGATCCAACCAAGTGACTGCTCCAGAGTACGTGTTCCTAATTTCTGAATTGGCAGGAGAGCAAAGATTTGCATCTATAGTTGCAAAAAGACTGGAGAGCTTGGTAAGATTGTTTCAAGAAGTCTGATCCTTCATTTGAGAAAATATAGCTTAGATTTCTTTTTCTTAAAATTTGATTTAGTTACAAAGGTGTTTCTTAACAGGGAGCCCTCACCCATGGTGACAGACGGGCTACAGAAACTCGAGACCTCAGCAGATTCAATTTTGACAACAAGGTGACGGTTCTATTTCTGTTTGAAAGCTCATGCTGTGGTGCTTATTCCACAAATGACCTGTTGAGGACAGATTTCTTCCATCTCCTGTGAAGTGTTTTACTTTTAGCTGTATTACTTCCTGATAGGAGGCCTCTTTCTGAGCTAGCCAGTAGACATTCTTAGCGCTGTTTGCAAAGCCGTGTGGAACACAAATATGTGTGTAAATTACTTTTCTGCATTTGCTAACAATCCAAGTCCTTAAATAAATGGTATGTGTCCTTTCAGTCACAACTGAAAGATTAATGTGGAAATTCTACTTAAAAATTAAGACTGGGCTGTTTATATAGTATGGTTTATAATTGAAAAGCTAATAACCAGTTCCCTTTACTATTGCAGAGAAAAACGTTTTATTGTGAATTACAAATGCTTGTTAAGTGATGTGTGCTTGCAGCTGAGGCACAAACACTGGAGCACATTGTTAGAGCAACTTTCTTTTTCTTATGCAGTATGGCAGAAATGCTTTAGAGATTGTTATGAAATCCATTGTGAACTTAGACTCCCCAATGGTCTCACCTCCTCCTGATTTTCCTGGAGACTTCTTCAAAGGTAAGGATAATTCCCTGGATGCAATAGCTACCTTTTGACTGTTCTCCATTGTGCAGCAAATGCAAATCATTTTAGAGCTAGAAAACACTGTTACTATTTAAACCAATCAGCTGGCCCAGACAGACTCTCACCGGAAGTTATCCCTATGCACCTTGCTTGAATGTTGAAGTTCACGTATGAAACAAGATATGAGAACTCTCTCAACATAAGGCATGATCTATATCTGTTTGGCCAAAGTATTACATACAGTTTTTGAACCTTATTTTCCCGTTATGTGTTGCAATATCTTTTTCTCCTCTGGGCTCATGTGTAGTGCCGTTAGTAGCTTTCCCTGCCTGTGCTTCCTTGAAGGGCAGAAGGCAAAGTTCTCTTTTGCTTATTATTGTATTAGATAAACATTGCTTGCAATGTATTTGAGGGGTGTCAGAAGTTTTGGAATTGGATCCTGAAACAAGATGGCTAAACAAGCTGTTACTTTGGTTTATTTTTAGATGACAAAGCAGCTATGATTTAACTTGTTTCTTTTTCCTAGATGTTCGTCAGGGATTGATTGGTGTAGGCTTGATAAATGTAGAAGACAGATCTGGAATACTAACACTTGATAAAGGTATTTGTGTGTTTAATGTGTGTTTTAATGTATCTTTAGAATGTTGCTAGGAATATCATGTATCATGATAGTGGATTCCTAGCAACACAACTGAAGTTGTAACTGTCAAAGTGACTTTTTTTGGGGAACTTCCAAACATTTTCCTCATTTCTGGAAGAATGCATTTAAGTAGTCTCTTTGAGACTTTTTGAATGCTGATGGAAAGCTTGTTGCCATCAATCTTAATCTTTGTTCACCTAACGTGTATTTCTTATTCTTTTTAAGATTATAACAATATAGGGAAATTTCTGAATAGAATTCTCGGTATGGAAGTACATCAGCAGAATGCTTTATTCCAGTACTTTTCTGACACGTTAAATGCAGTTATTCAAAATGCTAAAAAGAATGGAAGATACGATATGGGCATCTTAGGTAAGTAAATCAATTTCTCGGTACTCTTGTACTGAAGTAAGAACAGACACGCAGAATAACTCTATCCTTTCCTTTTAAGATTTGGGCTCTGGGGATGAGAAAGTAAGGAAGGCAGACGTTAAGAAGTTTTTAACTCCCGGATATTCTACCTCTGGACATGTAGAACTATACACAGTAAGTTAATTCTGTATCTTCTTTGTATGAAGTAATAAAACTTGCTTGCCAATAAGTTTTTAAAATACGACAATTGGCTAAGCATGTGCTGAGTGAGGGGAGGTTCCAGGCCTTTCACTGGTCAATATTAAGTTCTGAGGTTCTTTAGTTCCTGTATCTGTAACTGTTTTAAAGTCTGTTCCCATTTAAATACCCCTGCATGGCTCTCTTCTAGATCAGTGTAGAGAGAGGAATGTCTTGGGACGAAGCAACTAAGATCTGGGCAGAACAGACTGGTCCAGATGATGGATTTTATTTATCACTACAGGTAAGATTCTTTGTCTCTTGGATTATATTCAGAGTTGTTCTTGGGGAGCTAACCAAATATGCTGTCTCATCTGAAAAAATTACTGTTCAAATTAATTACTGTTCAGTTTTGCAAAATGCTTTCAAAGTTACATTAATGTTAAGTTTGTTTCTGACACTAAGTATGAAGCACTCCTTTTTAGCTGCTCCGGATATTTTGTGATAGGAATGTGAGCCCAAACTAATAGCTCTTGTTTAAACCTGCATGAAGAAACCAGATGCTTTCACTGTAAGGAAAAGTTGTGAGGTTAGTGCAGATTAGTGGTACTGTTTTCTAAAGCTGTCCGTACTATTACTGGTTGTCTTACTACACACGCACTATTACTCTGTAAAGAACACAGAGTAATAGTGTATCGAATCACTTCAGGTAGATACTGTCGGTGTGTTTAAACTTAAGAAATTTTTTATTTCTTTCTTTTGCAGATAAGAAATAACAAGAAAACTGCTATTCTAGTAAAAGAAGTGAATCCTAAAAAGAAGCTTTTTTTAGTGTACAGACCAAATACTGGGAAGCAACTCAAACTAGAAACATGTGCAGACCTGAAAAAGAAATATAAGAAGGTAACCATTGAAATTATGCAAGTTCTAAACTTAGAAAATTTTGAAAAGCAATAGAAGGACTTTCTTTTTCTGGTATTGTGTATAAATCTAGCAAGTTAACTGGGCTTATTTTTCTGGAGCAGAGCTTGTATTTAGTTTTTTTTGAGTGGATATACATGGCTTCTGCGTTCCTATACCCAAAGCTTTCTGAATATAAATAATCTGTGGTGTGGTAATAAAATGAGGGGGTTTTAGGGTCTAGCAAGGAAAAGCCTTGCTTCTAGGTAAGGTGTACAAACATGTCCTTAAATAATAAGCTGTGTACAGTATGTTGTTCTAAGCAATGGTTCTGAAGCTTCAGCTGTTTGCTGATGACGTTTTAAATACTGTAATGGATTCTTTTGTTTAGAGGCTGGTAAGATATCTAATACTTCTCTTAAACAACTTTCTGGTATTGAATTTGTAAAAACTTAAGGAAACTCAGATCAGGTTGATCATTGGAAAAGCTCTGAGATTCTGTTATTGTTACGGAGATTCCGCTATGTTCAAGCGTTTTGCTCATCCTTTGAGATGGCATTTTGATTGAATAGCCTGAAATTATAGGACAATGTACCTCTCTTCATCAGAATGTTGGTGCTCCCTCTTTTTTCCACAGTAATGACCAAGTTGCTGCTGTTCTTTGCAAGTCTTGATGTGTTTTATTTTATTATTATTCCCACTTTAACTTTTCCAGGTACCTTCTGAAGATGCTCTGCCGCACTGGTTAGAGCAGTACAATTCTTCTGCGGATACCTGCACCCATGCTTATTGGTTAGTATTTCTGTGCACTTACATGCTTTAACTTTAAACTGTTTACCTAAACTGGTTTATCACTACTTCTGTTTATCTGCTATTCATATGAAATCTTGTTTCTTGCTTAAGAAAAATTGTCCTATGACCAGTCAAATGACCCAACCTTTGAGTGGAAACATGAAGCTGTGCGCTTGCCCATAAAGTCCTGATATATTAGATGAATGCTAGTGTATAACTTGCACTCCAATAGAGGTATAAATGACCCAGGAGTAGCTTGTGCTTTGTGTCTTGACCTGTTCTGTTATTGTGGTAGGATAGTTCTAATGTTATGTGTGGGGGAAAATATTTATACTTCATGTAGAGAAGAGATAGATGTCAGAAACAGCTGTTCTTGTGCTACCTTTTCTGTGTCTGAACTCAGGAGCTGATGTCGTATTCCTGAGGAACAGCATAACTGGTAGAAGTTTCAGATTGACATCGGAGCTTCTGCAATACACTGGTCAAATACCAGTTTCATATGTAACATGTTCAGGTTCTCAGGTGATTTACATGAATGGTATCTTTGACTTAAAGCTCTGTCTGTAAATTTTTAAGATCTGCTCCTAAATAGGCCAACACTTCTCAAAGCTTTACCATTAGAGAGGCATGCTGTGGATAAAGTATCCTTCCCCTGCTTGTACTTGCAGCCCTCTCTGAACTCTAAATACATGTTAAGTAACCTCAAGTCTCATTTTTAATTGAATTGGATAGTTTCTGTTTGCAGAATTGTTTTGAAAGTGTTTTTTTTTCTCTCTCTACTGTAGGAGAGGCAATTGTAAGAAGGCAGGCTTGGGATTAGTTTGTGAAGTGGGACTCCGCTGTCGAACTTACTATGTCTTGTGTGGTTCAGTATTGAGCGTCTGGACAAAAGTAGAAGGCGTTCTAGCCTCTGTGAGTGGTACAAATGTGAAAATGCAGATAGTTCGTCTAAGAACAGAAGATGGGCAGAGGATCGTAGGTAAGTGGCTTGTCTGTTCCTTGATTTTAAGTTAGTTGTGACTTACAGGTCACGTCATGTTGGCAATCATGTCGGGGACTTTATAGAGATGCTTACAAGAGAAAAGGCTGGTGTGTATGTTGGGGGGGCAGAGATACAACTGTTGAAATCCATATTTGTACTACAAACACTGTTTTGAGCCAGGCTAAAGAGGGAAGAATTTTTTTTTTTTCTTTTCCAGCCAGGCTTTGGAACACTTATTCTCCCAGTTCTTTTGATTTACTAGGAACAAAAATGTCATATTTGGCCTGTTCCAACCAAGCTACCTTTGAAACCATAAGGACTCCAGTTTTTTTACCCCACTTCTGACAAAGAATACTAAGCCCTTGAAATGGTTGTTTTCATGGGTTTTGAGCTACTGAAAATTGTATGTTTGTAATGACTGCAAGATGACTATGTTATTTCTTGTCACTAAACTTCTTCATGAAGACCTCATAGCAGGTACCTCAGAGGCTGAAGTCTCCATTTTTATTTTTTTTTTTTAAAAACATGGACTTCCTGTGGATGTGCAATATCATGGCAGCTCCTACTCCAGTAACAGTTTTCTAAGATGTTGAAACTAGGTTTTGCATGTTTAAACTCTCGCGGTGGTGTAACTTCTGTGAAACTAAAGGAAAAATAGGTGATGTCTTATGTTACCTGCTGCCCCATAAAACAAGAATAAAATTTGTCTTCAGGAGCAAAATGGCAACTTTCTGTTGCTTCATGACCTAAAGGATCTAGTGATTTCTGAAGATAGACCTCTTAATGAGAAGCAGAACTTGTAGCTGTGCTCGATTAGACTTGACATTGGAAATGGTCACTGACAGTTGCATAACTTCAATGGTGGAATCATCAGCCTGAGGTTTTCATGAACACATTGTTTGCATGCTTCTGAAACAATTGCTTTTTTGCTGTTTTCAGGTTTGATCATTCCCGCAAATTGTGTATCGCCCCTTGTAAACCTCCTGTCAACGTCAGACCAGTCTCAACAGCTCGCAGTACAACAGCAGCAGATATGGCAGCAGCATCACCCACAGAGCATCACCAATTTCAACAATGCATAAGAGGATGAACTCCAGGTGTTGACTTTGGTGTTTGAGGAAAAGGCTGTAAAAGCATATCACTTGCATAAAAATCAGGGACAGATTCCAAAGAAATATTAACTTTTTCAGTTCAGTTGTGTGCTCTCAAATACTTTGGGAATAAAGATCTTAAAAAGGTTGGTAGAACTGAAAGCCAGCAGTTGTTTATGGTGGTGCATCTGTCTTTCCTTATGCTCTCTGTAGTGCTTCCTGTTTGCTTTTACTTTTGGCCTTTTAAGCTATAAACCACAATTTGTTTGAAAATGCTTGAAAATCCCCAAGCAGGCTTTATTTTTATCTTGTCATACAGTGCTCAGGGTTTAACGCAGTGCATCAATGCCATTGCTGTGGGAGATATCCTTGAATGCATGTATTGAGTATATATATAGAAAATATATATTGGGTTTTTCTCTTCGATTTATGAGTTTATAAAAGCATGAAACCTAGAGGTTGCACATCATGCATTCAGGTTCCTTCCCAGTTTCTGTTTGACAGTGCATGTCTTTGGAAACGGGCATGGACAAGATAAACACACAGGACAGGAATTCAGAGAGAAACACAATCTTAGTTGTACAGCATTGGTTATTGCATTTTTATAGTGTTTATACCCAGGTGTTGCATTTTTTCTGGTTCTCTCCTGGGGGTTATATATTTGAGTCTACAACATGTTCTTTTTGTGATAAACATCTTAAATTAAAATTAGTTCATTTTTAATGTATTAATGGTATTCCTAATGTGTACTGCAAAGATGGCTGGATGCCTATTTTCCTTAAATTGAAGCATTTCCTTAATCCGAGGTGGTTATGGAAACTTAAGTGCAAATTCACTTCCATCTCGCATACAATCTTATATTTTTTACTTCATTAATGTAATTTAATTTGTCACTTGTAAGATGAAACCTTACTTGAGCTGTAAATTAGAGAATGGGAAACACTTGAGGGTTCCGCTGTATGTGCTGTTTCTGTTACCCAGTAACTTGAATACTGTTTAATATGTTGTAAGACATTGTAGAGTTTATCTGGAGCTGTTTAAAAGAAATTGTAATGTACAAATGTGAATAGTCACTTATCTATAATATGGGTAAGTTTTGTTTTGCCTATAATAGTAGATGTTTATAAGAAAGTGAAGGACAATGTTTGTCATTTCTTGCTTGCACAGGTTGCACTATTGAAAAATTGAGATTGTATAAACCTGTCCAAAAAAACCTACAAGATAACGATCTTGTAGATGTCAAATAAAAGTTATTGTACTAACAAGAAGTGGAGTCTTGTTTAGGCAATCACTGTATTCCAAAAAAACTAACAAGTCTGTACAATTGGAATTTGACAGGACTTGGCATGTTCCAGTCTGTTTTAACCTGGCTTCTGTCTCGTAGTCCAACTATTTCAGTTGAACTCATTAGTGAGGCAAGAAGGAAACTGTGTTTAAACCTTGATGCATGTTTTAAGTAAGGTTCACCTGACAGCCTTAGAGCAGCAATCCTCTGTAGCTGTGTCACTTCTGTAAACACTCGGTGAGCAGGATTCAAGTGTCAGAGTTTTTCTTAAGTAACGGGGCCAGAAGTTCCACAACGTTGGGCTGAAGCGAGCTCCCTTACGTGAATTATGCTGCTTGCGCTTCTGTTAACGCTGCCTGTGCCGGCACCCCAGTGCGGTCACAGAGCACCTGTCTGTCGGGGAAGGGTGCCTGCCTGCTCTCTGTGGCACCCGTCTGAAATGGTCGAGGGGATGAATCCCCCTGCACATGCTTGTGACTAACGGGAAATACAAATCTAGACTAAATCAGCATGCTCCCTCTTGCTGCAGCGCCTGCTACATCACTGTAAAGTACTTGTAATGCAGGTGGTAGGTGTGTTGGGAGTTTTTAACATTCTGGTAGTGAAGGGAATCTTTCCTGAGCACTGCGATACCAGTAGGAGCTGATCATGCCCTGCAAAACCATAGACCACAGACAGGGTGTGGGGGAGGATGTTCATGTGTTTCATACCCACTGTTGGATGTATTTGGCATCCTTTCCAGGAGAAGGAATGGGATTTTGAGAAGTATGTTGACAGATTACTATTGCAACAGACAGGGAACCAAATTGCCAGTAACGGCAAGCTGTGTCTGCAGTTCACTGTCTTTTTTTTTTAATTATTATTTGGTGTGGAAACTTCTGCCATCTGAGATGGTAACATTTTTAGATCTTAATCCTCAGTAAGGTGGTTCTAGAAGTGGTAGGTTCACAAATAATGATTTTTTTTTTTCTATTTTTTTTTTAAGGCGTCATTATTTAAATATACTTCAGTTCCTAAGTGTTCTTCTTAGCCTGCTGGGCTCACTTTGGTGGTTGGGATGAGTAAATACTGAACTGGCTATTCTCTATAGATAACCAAACCATACTATTTTATTTTATATATGTGTATATAGCATATGCTGTTCACTCACACCCTTTTTAAACTTCCCATGGACTTGTGTCCCCTGGAGGGGAAAAAAACTGACAGTACTTATAAGATCCATAAGAACTGCTCCCATTCCAGAAGTCCTTTCCCCCACTTGCTCTCCTTTGGCTGTTCTCTGCTCCATGCCACCATCCATGCTTTGGCTTTGTCATTCGCTTACTAACCTGTCTGCATCCAATGCTCTGGAAGGTTAATTGTTTAAAAAAAAGCTATAGAAACATTTTTCTCCTGAAAACTCCTGCTGGGTAGTTGGGGTGTGTGTGTGGTGGTGTGTTTTTTTTTTTTTTTTTTTTTTTGTAGTGGTTTGTTCCTTGCATGAGCTGCTGATAAAGCTTGGGGGAGAGAAGGAATACAAATGGCTCTGGGGCTGGGATAAGGAACAGTGTCCTCTTGCAGCACTGCCCATAAGACAAACATCCTCGCAGGGAGGAAAAAGGAGAGGCTAATTGTCATGTCATATAAATGACCGGTCTAGGCAAGAATGGTCTCTGTATTTTTCCTATGTGTGGGGCATTGATCTGCTTCATACAAATCGCCATCTGTAATGGATATAAAATTTATAAAGGATAGATGTCGCTGCAAACAGGGGCAAAGCTCAGCGTAGAGTAGTAGCAATTCCTGTACTGTGGGAGTTTGGGAAGCGTGATGTAGAAGATACATATTTAAGTTGACTTGGGCATTGAAGGGATAAAATTTGGGGGTTTCTTTTTTTAAACTGTCCCTTTACAGCAACAAAATTTTTACTTGTTAACTAGTTTGATACTTAAGATATGTCTGACACAGTAAATGCAATTATAACCCACGAAACCTCCCCTCTGCACAGCAAATTTTCAATTTTTTTCCAATCACTGTATGGTCTGTTGGGAGCACACACCTCTTGTAAGGACTTAAAGTTCCCCAAAGATGCTGGTTGTCTAGTCAGTGCATGGTATTTCCTTTGTAAATGAAGAAAGCTCTGCAACCTGTAAACGTTTGTCAAGTGAATTACAGAGAGGTTTTTGTATTTTTTGTTTGCATTTGGATTAAGCTCCGTTCAGATCCCATCGCAGTCTGTACATATATAGAAAGAGTATG
The DNA here is from genome assembly GCF_965231255.1 of Vanellus vanellus. Lineage (NCBI taxonomy): Eukaryota > Metazoa > Chordata > Aves > Charadriiformes > Charadriidae > Vanellus > Vanellus vanellus. The sequence continues at coordinate 13,407,588 of NC_138921.1, forward strand.
TATGTATATAGAGATGTTAAAGGCTACTGAATTATTGAATGTAAATAACTCTTGTTTTCCTTTTGTGTTTTTTTTTTTTTTTTTCTTCATGACCTTCCCAAGATGTATTCCTATTTTCTCAACCTGCCAAACAGGCAGTTTGTGTGTACTTTGAAATATATATAGCATATATAAAACTTCCAAGGGATGTCTGCATACCTTGTAGATGTTACACGTTGTCATCATTTTTTTCAAAACTATCAATTGTCTGTCTTCCATGATCCTTTTGATGCTGTGTGGTTTTATTCTGTATTTTTAGCATGTAATGCATTTTCTTGAGAGCAATTGATTCCCTCTATCTTTCAGTGACTGGTGCTATTCATTTCTTAGTGCCTGTATCAGAGAGAAACAAATATTTGAATTTTCATGTAGTTTGTTTTCTTCAGTCTTTTCAGTGCAGTCCCCATGTGAAGCTTTAATCCTAGATACGTTTCCATTTTCTTCCACTTATTAGTATCTCCAGTTGTGCATTCAGTGAGTTCCAACAATACAATTTCTAGAATTAAATGCATTATCAATAGGACTTGCCCACTGTCCTAACATGTAAAGGTGTGATTACTACATTCATATTAAATGTTAAATGTTAACTGTCTTAAAAGCACTTTAGAAAGGCAGGTAATTTGAGAGTAGAAAAGATACATCTGTTGTAGAGTATTTCCTGGGAAAGTTTTGAGCTTCTCCTGTGAGGACAGGCTGAGAGAGTTGGGGTTGTTCAGCCTGGACAAGAGAAGGCTCCAGGGAGACCTTAGAGCCCCTTCCAGTGCCTAAAGGGGCTACAGGAGAGCTGGGGAGGGACTCTTGATCAGGGAGGGGAGCGATGGGACAAGGGGGGGAGGGTTTTACACTCAACAAGGGGAGATTCAGATTAGGTATCAGGAAGAAATTCTTTCCTGTGAGGGTGGTGAGCCCCTGGCACAGGTTGCCCAAAGAAGCTGTGGCTGCCCCATCCCTGGAGGTGTTCAAGGCCAGGTTGGACGGGGCTTGGAGCAACCTGGGCTGGTGGGAGGTGTCCCAACCTAGGGCAGGGGGGTGGGACTGGATGATCTTTAACATCCATTCCAACTCTAACCACTCTATGATTCTAATATCGAAACATCTAAAATGGAGGAAATGGAACTTTTTCACCTTTGGACAAAATGGTGCATATTTCTAATTACTGGATAAAAATACATACATTTATATAAAAGTTAGAGATTAATGAGAAATCCCTTGAATTGTCTGCCTCTTATTTAGGCCTTAAGCTTCCAGCAGTTGTCACACAGGCTTGGCCCTTCTCTTGCTGGGAAGGACTGTGTCCATACAGTTGTTCCCTGAATTAAGTGTTTTGCAAAGTCCATTGACTTGGAGAGTCATTACAATTAGCATCCAGCTGCAAAGAGCAACGAAACACTTCTGGTAGTTTCTGTGGTCAATACAAGCTTTAACAATGGACGTGGAGAAATAACGGAGGCGTTGTTGTCATGTACTGACAGGTGCAGTGTAGGGTTCCCAGTCATAGGCTCCCATGGTAAAGGCTGCCAAAGCTGGCAGAAGTACTGGCAAAACGAAGCCACAAAGATGCCCAAGTGCAGAGTGAGAACTGGGAAAGCCCCAGGGCTGACGCTTCGACTAAGAGCAGCGTTGGCCTCCTTTGCTGCTGAGGTTGTACACTGAGTTTGAAAAGCAGCAACTCTCTTTTTAAGGAGAAAAACATGAAGGAGGGAAGAAAAGACTGCAAAGAGCAGTGTTTGCCAGCCACAGTTCCAACAGCTGAGGGCAGACAGCCTCTAAAAGCTTCTGCTAAAGAGTGATAAATAAAAACCTAGCAAGAACTTACTTGATTTGATGTGCCTTGCTATTTCTTAATTGGTCCAAAACAATTTTTGAGTGAATGAAGCTTGAGGCAGAAATAAGATTCAACAATAGGAACTGGACAGGTTTAAGCTGAGGTCAAAAACTCGTCTAAGGAATTTTTCACCTGCTGCGTCCTGAACAGATACTGCAGGTTTCTGTTTAACTGCACCCCAGGAGAGTGAAGGATGCCGACGTTTCTTCCCAGAAGAAAGATGTCTGTGCTGGGAGGAGAGCCTGGAAGTAATGGGCTTGGTGCACTTAAGCAGGTAGCTCAGCCAATACAGAAATACATTTGGAATTATGCAACGTCTTTTGTTTATAAAAGTCCTGCAATCCTTAAATACCTGAATCAACACATGTTAAGTTTTATTTTGTAAAAACTAAATTTGGTTGGTGTTTCTGAACGCGCTGCACATAGGGCATAACTTCAATGAGACAGGTTGCCTGCAGCAGAGCAGTTGTCCTGTATTTGATTTGCACTGGGAAGGGTAAAGAGACGTTTCTGGTTACATCCATATTTACGTATCTGCTTTCCGATTTGGAGAGGATAACCAGTAAAATGCCAAATCCATTGCAGGCACATAACGGTGTTTTCATTTACCAAGTCATTTGATTGATTTTTCAGCCACTGACATGAAGTCCCACATGAAGACCTACTGTATTTTCTTTGAGGCGGGTGTTCCGTGCCTCGGCACCTTCCCGCGGTCCTGCGGAGGGGCCATCCCACCCCCTCCAATAACTTTTGCTGTAATACTGCCTCTGCGCAACACATATGCTATTTTTTTTTTTTTTTAAATAGGACTTCACTATTAGTAATTCTTCAGTCTACACCTTTAATAGTCCAACGCGACAGGATTCAAAAGACACGTAACATTTAAGATGAATTGTGTGTGTCTGCCCTAATTGGCGATATTTGCCAACCTTAAAGGCGTCATCCTCCAGCGCAGCGCTGCACTGCACCGCGCATCCCTGCATTCTGCCTGCGAGCAGACAATACCCGTGCATGCCAACTGCCCCCATACAAAGGGGCAGAACTTCCAGTGCCCGGCAAGAAAATATTACAGCAATGTCTAGAAAGATTTACGCTCACAGAAATGACAAACTGTTAAACATGATGAATTCTGTATTGAGTTCTTTTTTTTTTCTTTTTTTTCCATAAAGAAATGTTAAATAAATTAAACCGACTACTACTTTGGGTTTTTTTTTCCCCTTTTAATTTTCTATTGTGGAACTTACCCACACAGGTTGTTTACACTGGAACGCCTTTCAGCAATACTGCTGCATACATTAAACACCATCGCTCCATTTTAGGATCCTTCAGACTAGTAGAAGTCCTGTTGTAGTAATCCAAACATTTTTTCTTTCGATCCATTTAAATACCTAGCACTCAACCTGGTTAATTTCACTGGTTAATTAAACTGGCTTGATTGGTAGTTAAGAGCAGATTCACGACATTCTTTGAATGCTAATTGTAATGATCTTAAAAAGGGAGGGGAGTTTATAAAAACTGCCAAGATTGGAAAGTATCAACTTCGTCATATTCTGCGCAGAGCATGCAAGGATCTGTCCTTTCTCCAAAGAGGCGGTTTGGGATAAACAAGCTAATGTAATCTAATTTTTGTGACTCATTTTATATTGACTTTTATTCTCATTTTCCCCAAATCTGGAAAGGTGATGATGCCAAGTTCTCAGCAATAAATGAAGATGCCCAAACCTCAGAATTTAATTATTCATTTTCATAAGGCAGTAGCCTTTGTTCTGTAAGTAAGGGAGAAATGTCTTAGGAGAGGTTTTGGTTGGCTTTTTTCCAGTATGTAAATAATACGCGTTAAAAATGCCAGAGGGGCAGCTCCTGAGCTGACAGCTTCTACCTTTGGAAGTCCAGGTCTGGTTTATATGTTCCTTCCTTCCACATTTATAAGCTGGATGAATTGACTGTGCCTACTAAATACACAATTAATTGCAAGGTATGAAATGAGATCCGTATCAGCTTAGCCAGAGTGACTAAGTTAAATCATAAACCAGGGTGCAAGTGATTTAATTACTCCCGAGTAATATCTCCCCTGAAGTTACCTGGAGTGAATAAAAAAGTAGATGTGAGCAATGAAACAGCGAAGATGTGAGCCTGCAGCTGGTCTCTGCAAACCATCCCTAGCGTTACCCTCCCTGTGCAGGAGAACGGGGCTTTGGGAGTGGGCAGAGCTTGGGATCGTGACTTCCGCGGTGACAGCTGCTGCTGCTTTTGTGAGGGGCTCGCAGTTCTCCCACCCCCAGCCCAGGCTTTGGGACTGCCAGGCGGCTGCTGAACGACGTGCGTCCCGCTGGCCCTTTGCTGCTTCCCGGGGTGGACTAGAGGAAAACACCGGTGTCTCCTCCCTTCCCTGGCAAGAGAAAAGCACATCCCAGGCCCACGTTCCTGGGGAGGGGAGGATGCCAGGGCCTGGCCTGCCCTCCTGAAAGCCCTTTTGGGCAGGTGGACCACGCTTCGGGGCCTCGGGGGCTCTGCCTTTGGCTCGCGCCTCAGCCGCGCTGTGTTCGATGGCTGGCAAGTCTCGGGCTCAGACTGCACTGTTTAAATTACAGACGACGCTATCTCCTGTGACGAGCGTCTGCCAGGGCTGTAAATCCTTCACATCCGGGATTGTCCCTCCCTTTCTCTGCGCACACGTAGAGCCCCTGACCACGGGGCCCGTGCGGTGGCTGCCAGGCTGCAGCATCTGCTGGGGCAGCCGGCTGGCCAGCGGCTCCACTGGGAAGACCCACAGTGTGTCTGCTCCAGAGAGACCTGGGGGGACACTGCAGGGTCCCCTCTTGGCTTCTGCAGGGGGAGAAGAAGGTGCTCGCAGGCATTATTACAGGGCAGGAGGCTGCTGCTGTCACTCTTCAGGTTTAGGCAGAGTTGGATTATTTGGCTGCCTAAACATATTTATCATTTCCAAGCCCCAACACTGTGGGCATCACCCCGACCCACTGCCTCCGCTGGGAGAGTGAAATCCAGCAATCAGCACTGGGAGACTCCACGCACGCACGCTCACTGAGCTGGGCACGGAGGCTTTTACACCGGCCACCCTTGCACGCAGATGCCGGCTCAGCCAGAGACATCTTCAGGGCTCTCACGTTGGCATGGAGTGCTGTCCTGGGGCCAGAGCTCAGCAGACGTGTTAGACTCATCTTGGTGAAAGCTGTGTCTGAGGTTCTGGCCCCGGGCAGGGGAAGGCAGCGCTGTGCCCAGCAGTGTCAGCCGGGGGCCGTACGATGCCCGATCAGAGACCGCCAAGGAGCTGCCTGTGCCATGCACCGTGCTCTGCAGCAATCTGTGTGGTCCTGTCGCTGAGATTCACCCCCCAGGTCTTCCTCCTTCTCTCTCCTCTGTGCTCTTCTCCCCCCCCAGTTATTGTGAAGCTCCACATTCCTTTCCTCACAGTCATTTCCATTTTCCAGCCCTGGGCTTTGCTTCCACTCTCTTCTCAGCTTCCTTTGCTCAAATGACCAGTAACAAAACAATTAGGGATGCTCCCATCAGGCTTTAAAGTTGATGTTGCAATGAGGCTGTGAGGGACAGAGGTGTTTTGTGTGTCTCGATTATTTGTCAGTGTCACTGGTCTGGTGGCACTTGGTTTGCGCTTGGGAGGTTTTCTGGGAGGTTTAACCCCAAAGTGTCCCTCCGAAAGCCGATTTGATTCTGCAGCCATCGCAGGTGTGATGTGGATGCTTATTTCACACGGGCACAATTTGATTAAGGCATTTGGGTGTTTGACACCAGCCCGCGTACGGGAAGCGCTTGAGGCAAACCAGCGCTCAGCTTTGCTGTGGATTCCCCTCTGCTCCTGGACGCAGAGCAGGTTCAGGAGCTTTCCCAGACAGGGCTGGGATGAAAGCAAGTCTCCAAGGCTCCTCTGCCCCAGCCAAAGGGTGGGGTACTGCCCGCCGCAGGCCCACAGCCGCACAGGGCGGGAGGCAGAGGCAGCCCAGTGGTGCCAGCTCACTGCGCCCTGGGCCGGGCCGCCCTCCTTGGCACAGCCTTCAAGGGCGCCAGAGTGGGAGGGTAACGAGAGTCCGGCCCGCAGGGCAAGAAGGGAGAGTCCTTCCAGGCAAACTGAAGGAATCAGGCAGGGTGGAGCGCTCGTTTGTCTGGAAAAGCCGAGGCAGGGAAGCCCTGGAACATGGGGATAACGTGATAATCCGTCCCTGCAAGCAACAGTGAGGAAGGAGGAGCCCCTTGGCCCGAGGCCCCTGGCCGGGCAGCCTGCCTGGCTTCACCCCGTGCTCGGCAGGGCAGGGAGAGCTCTCCTGCCGCGGAGGGGGGCTCAGTAGCTTTATTTGCCTGTTCTTAACAAGCAAAACGAAGCTGTTTCCTTTCTGCTCTTATTTTCTTTGCTGGTTTTCATTGGAATCTGGGCTGGTTTTGATATTGGTGCCTGGTGCTTGTTTGCCTGGCAAACTGCAAAGAGGAAAACTCTCATTAGAGAGATTCCAGGCCTGTGCTTTTGTGGCTGAGGGCTTGGAAACTTCTCATTCCTGCTCTGTGGTCCTCCAGGGAGACCTCCAGCCACAGCAGGAGAGAGCAGGCTTGCTACTCACGCTATCTCGAAGGTAAACCCAGAGTAGCATTAAGGCCTCTTTATCTTAAACATTTCCAGTCTCTTCCGACAGCTTTACAGGTGCTGTTTGCTTTTTCTCCTTCTGGTAGACGCCATCTCTAAGACAGAACGTCCCCCTCAAAGATGGAATGAGCCTGGAATCGGCTCCTCAGCCCACGGGGCAGCACCCGCGCGGCGATGCTGAGCAGCTGTCTGCCTGGCAGGGCTGTTCCACTTGGCAGCCAGACAAAGGACTCAGGAGTAGGAGGAAAACAAGGCTGGGAGGGAAAAGTCGCTCCAGATAATACGGCATCTGGCCTGGGAGGAACCATCTGAAAGTGGGGAACAGGGCTAGGCTGGAGGAGGGGAAAAAAAAAAAAAAAGTTTGTCTGGGAGAATTTAAGGGGAGAGCTTGTCCAGAATAGGCATCCAAACTTCGATTCGAAATTGTTCCAAGCCTGCCTGCTGACGTGGGCCAGGCACTGGGAGAGGATTTCCTGGGGCCTGGCTCATGGCCGCTGCCGCAGCGCGTCTGGCTTCGGCACTCTGTATCGCAGCCCCCCTTGCAGAGGGTCTCAGAGGGCTGTTTCCCACGGCGGGGAAGCAATCCAGAGCTTCCAGGGGAATTTTGAGGTGTGAGAAGAAAAGTCAACAGGGTAGAGCTGGGGAATCTGTATTTCTTTTCAGGACCGGGTGTTTCTCATGCATTTTGGTGAGGATGGGGCACTAAGCAGCAAACATTAGCCAAAAAACAGATCGCAGTGGACGGACACCAAGGGCTGTCAGCTCTATCTCTGGAACAAAAAGAGCAGGAGGGAAACCTTGTATCATCAGCAGGAAGCAGTTGTAGGGAACAGAGACAAAAATGTAAGGAGCTGTAGCAAGGCGATAAGAAGGGAGCACCAATGGTGCCAAAAAAGATAAAACGCACGCTTTTCCCTCTGTGCCAGTGTCCCGGACAGCCCCGGGAGCACGCGAGGTGTCCCTGGAGCAGGGCCTGGGAAGGAGGTGTTCTGCACTGGGCTCATTACAATCCCAGTAAGAAAGGAACTCAGCTCTGTAAAGTATCTTTTAAAATGTTGTTTGTTAGAGCTGACCCTCCCTTGCATCCACCACTCGTGCTCTTCCAAGAGGTTAAGCCTGCCTTCATTCAAGACTTAAAAAGCTTAATTTTCAGCCGAGGCCTATCAGATACTTTTCACTTCGTTTTGGATTATCATCTTAGTTTTAGCACAAGAGAGCAGTTTGGAGACTAAATTAGTGCTCGGAGTTTGCAGATTAAATTAGTGCTTAGAAACTTGTAGTAGGTGCATGTATGACTATTTGATGGATGATGCTGGATCCCGAGAAATGTGAGGATAAGTATTTGAATATAAACTCCCTCCAGAAAAAGGAACAAACTTCCCACCTCTTTCCCCTTGCTGCTGCACGGGTCTCTGTGGTGGGTAAAGGACAGTTAGAACATCCCCAAGTCTCTCAATTCATTAAACCTGGCAATAATTAATTACATTGAAACGAATGCGCAAATGTAATGTTTTATACATGTCAAAGACATGCCAGGAAAAAAACAGGGTCTTGCTGTGCCATCTTTAATTCTTCTCATTGTTGATTTAATCCGAGATGATAAGAAACAAGCCTAGTTTGCGCTCTCCCTTTGCAGGTCTCCACGAGTGTTGTGGCACAGCTCTGCAGACACTGACAGCCATTTAGCTTTATTTCCAGATAAAAGGGGACAAACAAGTTTGTCTTAAAGCACGGCCCAAGGCAGAGCCATCCTGACAAACAGCTGCCAGCGCCTGCCAACATCACACTTTGCATGTGTATTCCTTACACCCTCCAACCTCACAGAGCTTTAGGAAGAGAAAACCTCCTTGAGACCAGTCAGCGCTTGGCTAAGCAGGGGCTGGAAGGCTTACTCTGTGGAAACACTGGCTGCTGAGTATTCCCAGTGGTTTGGGAGGAGTGGAGGTGAGAAAGTCAAACCAGGAGAGGGACCAGAGAAAATACTAAGGGGAAAAAAAAAAAGAGAAGGGGGAGAGTGTGAATATTCCAGGTCTTACACAACTGAGAAGAGGTTGCCACACCTGGAAAATATATCGTCTGCACTTGCAGATGACTGAAGAGACAGGCACCTCTTACTCTCCATCCTCCCTTGCTGAGAAACATAAGCACAGACATTTATTTTCAAGTTACCTCTTTGTGTGGAGAAGACTTGAAAATGTCACGTGTGTGATAAAATGGCTCTGCTGTGTTTCCTGCCCAATGACTTGGCCACTTGGTGATTAAGAGCTGCTTTTGCTGTCAGTAAACAAGACTGTGCCATCGGTCTGCAGAGCGGGGACCTGAGACTTGCTGCAAACAGCCTGGAGCACGCATGCTGCTGGAACTGTTGTTCTGCTCGATGTAGGGGTTGCATGTGCGGAACACAACTCTCAGCAGTTCAAGCCATGCTTGTGACTTAAACCAAGTTTAAACTGCAGGCAGCCCCTCTGAGGGAGCTCGAATCTGTGGTCACCCTGTGAAACTGTTGGCCCAGGGCCCAAGCACGACAGTGGTTTTATTCTTGTGGCCACACCTGGTTCAAAACAACTGTGAATCCACAGAGCACACAGCAGACAGAAGAACTTGTAGGTACTTCCTACCCAAGCCAACTTCAGCGGTGTCTGCAAAAACACAGAGACAGCTAGCAGAGTCAGCTTACATAGCGTCTGAGGCTGAGCAGTAAGGTTGTCGTTTTCCAGGGTTTCGTGCCACCGCTGCTACGTGTGCCCAGAGAGCTGCAGAGCAGACGGAAAGTGCCGAGATGTGGTACTGCTGGCTTCCCACTTACAGCACAAACAACCTGGCCCTGCAAGCCCGACCATCTCATCAAGGCTGACCATCTCATCAAGCCTGACCCTCACAGTGTGCTCCAAAGCAAGCAGTGTCTCGTGCTGAAGAAAGGATAATCTGTTCAGGATTGTTTCCTTATCCCCCCCTCCTGGAATACTGTATATTTTGAAGTCGTCGTTATAAAACCCAAGCAAAACATAGGGGATCTTGTTCTTCACAGTGTTGCTCTGAGCGCAGTTTTGTAGAGTTGGTGTAAAGCCGTGTAAAACACGGCAAGCTCGGAACACTCCCATTTCGCACTCACTTGGTGTGACTGTAAACAACCGCACAGCAATGGAAAATCCCAGAGCGGCGTGCCCCTCGCCTGCAGGGCCTCGCTGGCCTTCCAGGAATCGACAGAAAGGCAGTTATTTACAAATCTGGAAACAAAGCTTTAGGGATGCAAAGTTCTCACTCACACAGTGCTGGATGTGAGGGGTTTGCCAGTGCGATCTTTCAGGGCTCTAATAAGAATTACACAGTTAAAGCCCCAAGCACCAGTGTGAAAATATTGTCACCGAGCGTGTAATTCTCCGCCTGGGTCTCTTGGGTCCCCTCACTAACAGACCGGAGCATGGGTCAGTTGTCGTACGGATCGTCTCTGCCACTCTGGGCTTCACCACGATAGCTGGAGTCACGCACTTGGACTGGAGATAAAATACAAACTCATAAAAAGATCACGTATTTCATCTGGCACCAGTCATAATTTTTAGATGTCTCTTTCCTGCAGTGTGCAGTCACTAGGGCGTGAGTCGGAGGGGGGAGTTTCTAAGGCTGGCTTGCTTTTCCCACTCTGCCTTAATTCCCCTTTACGCGGAGGAAATAATCTAATTGCTCCGTGACTATTTCCATGTGTCTGCAATGGAGATGCTACCTGCCTCCTTCTGCAGAGCAGTCCACTGTGAGAGACACTATGGGCCTAAATCCCTGTCACTTACAAGGAATTTGCCCCTGACTTCCACGGAGCAGGATTGGGCTCTCTGTGTTTGCTGTCACCAGCATTAAGAGCAGTATGTAGCCTTGGACAGACATTAATTAGCATGTACGATAAACCTACCAAGTACCTTACCCATCGCAGAGTGGCTTCTGGTAAGATACACAGGTGGGTCCTGTGAGTCTCAGGCTGAGCTGCGTACCAAAGGAGAGGTTCTCCATGTCCAGAGCAGTTATATGGGTATAAATCTGGAGTAATTGAATGATTATAGAGGTGTGTTTGAGATTAATTGACAGAAGGAGTGAACCTGAGTATCTCACAGTGAAAAGGATGAGTTCTAGAGTGGCAGACACAGGCTGGAAAGCTTCATGATTTAATGTGCAAATTTATAATTTTTTTTTTTTTGCTGGGTAAGTTTTACTGCCGCTTGCAAGCAGACAATGAGTCAAGTATCAGCTAAATTCGTATTTATTTTTTAATCCCTCAGAAGCTGCAATCTACATTAACCTTCAACCTTCAAGTAGAGAGAAATAGTGGTTTAGAAGAAAAAAAAAAAAAAAAGGAAAGGCAGATTTTTCCTTGGCGGCGTCCAGGGGAAAAAAAAAATAAATTTTATTCTAAAATTATCAACAGGTATTTTTCATGGAAATTAGCGGGGGGAGACGGGGAATAAATCAGAGGTGGGCGCCTGAGGTGAGGTGAGGCGGGGGGGGGGGGAGGCGGGAAGGCAGCGATAGTCGGGCCACCCTGAGGGACGCCTCAGCCTTTCTCTCCTGACAGGGGCCGCTGGCAGCGCCCCCCGTGCCGCCCGGCGCAGGCAGAGCCGATTTAAATAAGAAGTTGTGCCAAAACTTTCCGAAGTTAATTAAAACGCCCCCTCTTCTCCTCTCCCCCCCCCCCCCCCCTTCTCGCCGTCGCCGGGCTCCCCGCCGCCCGCCCGCCCGCCCTCCCTCCCCTCCCCGCCCGGCTCCTCTCACGGCGGCGTCCCTGAGGGGAGCTCCATTGTCTGTGAGGGGATGGCCGCGGCACCCCCTGCCGCCGCGCCCCCTCCGCGCCCCCTCCGCCCCGAGGTGCGCGGGGCGCCGGGCCGCCGCAGCGGGTGGCTGCCTCGTCTCCCCCAAAGTTTTTGGATCCGCGTCTCCTCATGATGTATGGATGATATATTGCATTGTGGGTGTCAATATAACTGACGGCCATATTTGCCGGTGCTGCTACTGCTGTAAACAACCCAAAGTGTCTGGGAGACACGGAGACGCTTCACTGAATTTCAGGACGCTTCTCCTCCTCCCGCTGGCCATGTCTCTGGGAATGTCTTACAAGCCCAACTTGAACGCCCACATCCCCGGGACTCCCCTCAACCCGGGTAAGTCGGCGGCGGCAACTGGGTGGCAAGTTTGGGAGGCGTGCGGCGGGGCGCCGCGGTGCTGCACCGGCACCTGGGGAAGGCGGCGGGGGGGGGGGAGAAGCCCCGGACTCGAGTTTTTGCCCAGTCCGGTATGGCGGGGCAACGGCTCCGCGCCGCCATTACCAGCGTCCCGCCCGCCGGCCGGCGCCCCTTCGCCCGCACCGCGCTGCCCCTCCACGGGAGCGCCGCGCCCGCCGGGCCGGCCCCGCGCCGCCACCGCCGCCGCCGCTCGGGGGCTCCGGCCGCCGGGTTTCCTCCATGCTCGGCTCCCCGGGGCGGCTGATTGATCTGGATCAGGAATATTCCGCCGGCGCCTCAGCGAGGACCGCTGCTGGCGGGACGCCGCAAGTGCCGCTCGCATCGCACCGCACCGCGCCGCGCCTCAGACGCGCGGCCGCCCGGCCGCTCTCCTCAGGCGGAGGGGCCGCCCCGGGACCCCGGCCCCGCACCCTCCGCCGCCCGGGGGCAGGGTGGGGGGACGGCCAGCGCCTCAGGGGACCCCCCGGGCACCTCTCCCCCCTCGGAGGCTGCGGGCTCCGCGGGGCAGCGCGGGCGGAGGAGCCGTCACCGTTCGCTGGAGGTCTTTTGGCAAGGGGGGGGGCAGCAGTTGCTCTTTATTTCTTACAAAAGCCCCTTTTAAAAATTACGCCTCTTCCTTGGATCTGTACAGGAATCTTTCCAACTTTCGTCTCTAAAAACTTTCCTTGGTGGCATTAACTTTTTATTTTTGTTAACATCCCCCCCCTTTTTTTTTTGTTCCTTAAGTTCTACACTCCAAAGGCGATTGTGTTTTTTGGTTTTTTTTTTTTGTGCTGAGGTGTTCGCTGTGAAAGTGGGTCTCCGTGGCGGGCAGTGTGTGTAGATCGGTGCAGTCTGAACAAAGCCGCAGCAGCAATTGCATCGCTGTGGGATATTTGGAGGGGATCTCGCTAATCTCTGCGCGTCGGCTGGTATTAAACAGAACCAAAATGAAGAAGTTGGTTCTGACTTAATAAAATAATATTCCTGCTCCCCTTCCCTGCAGCCCCAGCCCGCAGAGTTGGCATCAGACCATCCGCAGCCAGAAATCAGGCTGAATTCCTTTCTTTTTCTTCTTTTTTTTTTTTTTTTTTTATTGAGAAGTGAAAGTTTTGCAGTTGGGTTTAGGAGGGAGGGAAATCTGCCTGGGTGATTTTTTTTACAGCGCTGTTTGTGGTTGTAATCCTGGGAGATCGATGAAGGAAAAGGGATCAACAAGATGCGCCTCTGTTGTAGCTGCCAGGAGAGCGGCAATCTTATTTTACTGCAAGGAGTCGTCACCAGCCAGTGGATGAGCCGAGGTCCTCTGTGCCTCAGACACTCCGATCCTGCCTGGAGCTGAGCTCAAGGGGGCTGTGAGCGTGTCGGGGCTCGGTGTGCCTGGTTTGTTTGTGGGGAGCGCTGTGGGCCGGAGCGCTGCTCTGCCAAGGGGTCAGGAAGCAGGGGATGTGCTAAGGATTTTTTGACAAAAAGCAGAAGTGTCACCGGAGGAAAAAAAAAAAAAGAAACAAAACAAAGCCCAGCAAGGGAAACCGTTCTCCTGTCGGCTCCCACGAGAACCTGTGCCTTGCTCTCTGGAACAGCCGTAAAATTGCAGGGAAAACAAAGGTGGTATTTTGCCATGGTGGGTGAGGGGTGGGGATTAGGTCATGCTATGGGGGGGGGATCGGAGTCTGGCTGCTCTGCCAGCGAGGACTGCAAAATCCCGGGTCAGACATGCTGCTCACAATGCGAGCTGAGTGGTGAAGTTTCTGTCTCCGGTCCTCTTGCTGCCGTCTCTGCTTTCTAATGCTTCGGCTGCGATCAGGGTTTTAGATTCTTTCATGCAGTTTTATCTCCCCCCCCCCCCCCCCCCTTTTTCCTCGTAATGGCAAGTTAGCAGCAGTTTGCTGTCATGCTGAAACTATTCCTGTCTAAGTTGTACTGTCTTCTGAGTTCGGATCATCCTCAACACCCCCAGAATCTTTTCAATGAAAGAACGTCCTCCTCTGAATCCAAAATGGGCTCTCTCTTCCCTCCCTGTCCTCTGCCATTATCCTCACGCACCAGCTCTTCCTCTAGCTAGTGGTATTGCCAGCACCGTGGCCTAAGGCCAAGGGAGTTAGACAAAGCAGTCCTTGCAGTTGCACATATCGCATTCAGAGTGATATGACTGCAAATGGCCCCCTCCTTTCTGGAGCTTGATTCTGAGTTGAAGGAGGTTGCTTCTCTATTGTGCTTAAATGAAATGCCCCCCATCCAGGAGTAGGAATCCTAGGTTTGCTTCCAAACCTGGGGTGAAGGACCCCCCCCGCCCCCCCCGCCCCGTCCTGCAGAGGAGAGGAAAACAGGAAATCTGTCCCTTTTGGCCTGAAATCAGCCCTGCAGAAGCCTTTCTGTATGAATGCTGAATATTTTGGTCTCGGCCGACGGAGGGCTCTGGGCAGCTGTGGATCTCACGGGGATTTTCCTCTGGGAGGTAATGCTGCTTCCCTGCAGTGCAGGGTTTCTGGTGCAGGAGTATTTGGAAAGGCAGTGTCGACTCAGCTCCTGGAGCTGCGTCCTTGCTGCAGAGCTAACTCCTTTCAAGTTTAGACTGAGAGTGGCCACTCTGCAAAACCATGTTTAAATGGCGCTCAGTAAGGGTGAGATGAAGCAGTTGTGGTTGATGGGTGACTGTGCTCTGTTCTTGTATGGGAGCGTGTTGGGGACTCAGAAACCTGGGCTGAAGTCCTGCGGGGAGAGGAGCTGGTTTGGGGGAGGGAGGGGGAATATGGGGAGGAAGGCTCTGTGGGTTGTCAGCAGATCTGGGGATGACAGCGGGTGAGGAAAACGCAGCTGCTCCGCAAGTGACTCAGGATGCTGGAAGCATCCGGGTGGTGACTCCTCTGCCTTACACCAGACTGAGGGAAGGAGAACGTGTTGTCACAGCAGAATTTGGTGCCTATTCTTCTTCCCCATTGCCCAGGTCAGTGGTGACACTTGACCCAGGGTGTCTGCAACCAGGCTTGCAGCAAATTATCAGTCACCTTGCTGGAGGGTCTGTGCCATGGGAATTGGGCCCCTGCGTGTGGCACCCCAGGCTGTCGGTTCCAAACCATTTGTGCTTGGGGAGACCTATTTAATCTCCTGCACAAGCAGCTTCTCTGCCTGTTAAAAAGGCACTCTGTTAGGGTCTGCCATGCTGTGGCTCTCCTTTCCCAGCCTCACCTCTGCTACCCTTTCTAACAGCCATGTTTTGATTTGTTTGTATTCTTTTGCTTATCGTACTGAATCCTGTGAAATACTGTTTTCTCCTCATCTGTCTTGTGTTTCGTATTGTGTAACTATTTCTCTGTAAGAGGGCGAGCTGCTGAGCTGAGGTGAAGTAGAGCATCTCTGTTGACTTCAGTGGGACCAGAGAGATTTACACCAGATGTGAACTGGTCTGTAGTTTATCTTTGCCCTTGTATCCGTGTGTTTTCTGGCCCTGTGGATATTCACCAGCATTCCTATTTTGCTCAGAGTTTGCACAGGTCAGAGAGAAGTAGTTTTAAGAAACAGAAGCCAGCAGAAACAGCTTGAGATTTTCCTTTGGTTTTATTCTAATTCTTACAGAAATGTCAAGTTTCAAGACAAAGCTCTTGTTCCTGTAATAAAGCTTAAAAACTATTGTATGTAGGATCTGGAAAAACAAATTCCAGCAGACTGTAACAAGGGAAGGAGCTGTCTCTTGGCTCCACGTGAGCAAGTGGTAGCCTGTACAACAGGTACTGCTGTAGCTGAGGACCAACAAAGCTGTCAGTGCACCTGCTGCACCTCACAGCGACCAGAAGTTTCCCTAACTGGGGCTGTAGTTTGCAACTGGAGAGACCAATTTCATTCAGAACTGAGAAATGATACTGAGCACACTAGGCCATTCCTTATATTATTAAGACTGCAGTGCAGACTTACATAAACAAATGGCTTGCTTGTTGCCCTTTACAGAGACAGCTTATGTTTGATATTGTGGTCCATATTGAGAGGTTGTTTTGGGAGTGGGAGTAATGGAAAGAATACTCTTTGTAGGCAGAGCAGAGAGCAAAGTGTTCATGCCTTAGCAGAGGGGATAATTTCTAGGAAACATACTCCCTTCTCTGATTCAAACTGAAATTTACTGGTTCCCTGATCTCTTGAAGACCATGGGAAGTTAAAAATGACCTGAAGAGAAGCACGCTAAGCATGTTTCAGAATTAGCAATTTTCAAGTGGACTTGTTTGGATGTTCACAAAACTGGCATTTTTGGCTTTGTCTACCTGAGTCTTTAGCTTCAGAGCAATGGTATGGTTTTCACAATCAGCAAATCTCCTCATTGTCCCCACCCATCTCATGTTGGTTGAGTTGCAGAGTGGTTTTCGTTCATGCTAACTTGATTCCTTTTGGATAAAAATCAACCAGTAGCTCTGCTTCAGTTGTGCACCACTTATGCTCCATCCCTTAGTGGAAACACAAGGGTCCAAACCAAATATTTGACAGCTTTGAACCTTACCCGTGACACAGACACTTAGTCTGGGGCACCAGACTAAAACCTAGTCTCCAGTCGTACCTACTCACCCCAACTACATGTGGTATATGTGTAACAAATGCTTTCATCTTTTGATCCTTTCCTGTTGTGCTAAATAACTTGCTAGTGTAGAAATAACCTGTGTCTCGAGCTAGAAAATGAAATGGTGGGGAGTCCAAGTGTCTGTCTTTTGTTTTTCTGATTAAAAAAAAAAAAAAGGCAGGGGGGTAGGAAGAGGAGACATAAAACATGACCGTTATCCACATGGAAAGATTAAATAGAAAGAGAGTACTGGAGGAAAGGCCCAGAGTGTGACAGATCAAAAGAGCAAGGCCTCTGGCTGTTATGATAAAGAATGTCCTAGTTCTTGAGAACATATTTATGCGTGTGCGCACTGGATTTTTTTTAAAAGGAAATAGTTTTATTCAAAGAAAGGTCTGTTTCTACCAAAAGGGCTGGTTAAGGGGGAAATAGTGGGTGAAAATATAACTTTCACAGGCACTGCTATAAAGAATGTTTTGTGCAAATGAGAACGGGGTTCATTATTTTAAATTAAGAAAAATATCGGAAGGTTGGGGGAAATGGGGGCTGTCTGTTTTCGCTCTGGGTTGGCAACTCCTGTAGAGTTCAGTGTGTGGCTTGGCTGTGCAGCAGATCTACTTGTGTAGACATGCATGTGGTGTCCCATGGATGGCAAGGAGTTCTTGTTGAACTTAAGCCAAAGCGTGTAAAGGGCTAAGGAATCAAATATTCTTGTAGTCAGCTAAAACAGTACAACTGTGATTCAGGCTGCCTTCAAATACTTGCTTCAGAAATGGCTGTGCTGGTTGAAGATGTTACCACTCGCCTTGTGCTTAAAAATGCCTCGCAATGTACGTTGGCAGAGCAGCCTACATGAACATTTCTCATGTGTTTTGTTGCAAAGTTGGCTGGTTTAGGACAGAACTTAAATCCTCTCAGTTAAAATATTCCAGCCTGTTTGTCTCATAACACATGCTGTCAGGAATCAAACTGCCATCATCTGAAGCAGATGAGGAATGTTCTCCAGTTGTGTGGCAGAGGCAGTAACCTCCAGCACCGGGCTCTATATAAAGAAGTGATGACCACTAGCCACCTAAATGGCAACAGCCTTTATGTTGCAAACAGCCTCAGCTTGAAGAGACTGTGAAATAGAGGTAGAAGCAGTGAGATTCCACAGACTATCCCATGTACCTTGGATAAACTCCAGGCTACAGGTATCTGTTCTTATATGCTGTCATGTTCATGTGTACAAAGAGTGTATAAAATGGCAGGAGTTTACCTATGCAGTTTTACAGGACCTTATGAAGTACAGAGCAGTAGGGAAACGTATATCCAATGGGGTTGGCTCTTGGCTTGTCTAAGTCAGTTCTACATGAGTAGCTCAGTGAGTTGAGTAACTATTCCTGATTTTACTTTGCTGTTTGTGGAAGTAAAACAAGGTGGCAGTTGAGCCTTGTAGATGCCATGGCATCTGCTGGGGGCGGAGCAGGTGAGGGTACCCCAGCACTCCTGCTCCTGCAGCTTCCTTGCAGGGTGCACAGTACCCTGACAGTGCCCTGCCAGTTATTTTTCCATCAAGCAGCAGCAACAGAATTAAGAATTAAAACTTAGACCGGAAAATTGATATCGCTGCTCAGGCTTGGAGACAGTAGTAGAGGAGCTGAAGGGATCCTTACAAACCTATTAGAAATTAATGGGAAGATTCCTGGTAAGTGGGAGTTTAGGCAAACAAAGATTGATTCTAGATCCTTTGTCTCCCGTGGTGTTAATTTGGGCTCAGAGAGACTACTGGAAGGAAGAGATTTTGACACAAAAATCTCATTTCTGTTTGCTGTATTGTTGGACACCCCTCCTCAATTAAAAAAGATGAATATTGATTAACAAGAAAATCACTATTTTTGTGGGGAAAAAATGCTTCTGGCAGTCTTCTGTTTGAATACAGAAATAAAAGACATTGTTGGCACAACAATAAATGGGTATATAAAAGGTTTTGTGTACATTTAATTAGGAAAGTGGAGGGAGGAAAGTGTGTATATTAATTTAGGTTTTAAACAGCAGTAAGCACGAAGACAATTTGGAATGTGATACAGGGTGTCACTTAAATTCAGTAGCAAGCACACTCCCTTTTCGATTCTGTCAATTCTTAACTGTCTTGTCTCCATTGTCACTTTAACGTGAGAGAGTAAGCCTCAATTTAGATCCCCCCTGCTTTTTTTCTCTCTAGTGAATACCTAATCGTCACACTGATTTTTGACTGGGTATTGACTGTGAGACTTGCTGGCCTAATTTTTCATGCTAACAGTAATAGCAATAGCTGTTGATTTAAAAAAAAATAATAATTTTTTAAAATCTGAGATAGGATGTAGAGACATGCAGATGTATTTTGGGTTAATTGAGTAATAGTCCTCCAAGACCCAGGGCTTCTCCTTGAGATTAACATATAAAGTGATAGGTCAAAAAGCTCAAGGTCTGTTACCCTGTGAGATACTAATACCCCCACAATTAATTTCACTTTCATGATTGCATCATCTTAAATTGAGGTGAAATCAAGGATTTTTAATTTTTTTTCCCCTTCAGCTGAGTTTGACTGGCACAACTTCTGACATGGGTGTATGGAGGCTGGTACCATGGCCAAGTCAAATCCTTTTCTTTGTTCTCTGGGCCTGCTGCTGCTGATAAAGTGGTCGGCGCATGGCATTATGTCTTATTACATTTTTGATGCAGACTGCAAAGAAACGGGTAAACTCACCATGGTTACCACGATCTGTCATTTGGCAGGGCATGCCGTACTCAGCAATGGCCTCTAGTGTCTGCAGCACAGCTCTGCATATGTCGTGGGTACAGTAGACAATACAGCACTCCTGGCTGCTGAAGCGACGCAACTCCAGTGATCTGACTGCTAATTCAAATCAGGAGCGATGCTCCAACTCGGCGGCAGGTTCTTACTCATAGTTGCCTGCTGAAAGTTCTTGTTTGTTTTTGTCATTCAGTGTTGACTTGAATCACTGCTGGATTCCCGCTCCCATGCTGAGACCAACTACTGTCCGGTGCAACGCTGTATGTTGCTGGCTTTCACATCTGTGAAACTTTCTTGGTTGGCCTCTGGATTCACTACTTTGATTTTGCACAGCACATTTCTAGTAACGGTTTTCTTCCTTATCTAGACATATGCTGCTGTGTTAGTTCCTACAGACCAAGCATGTGTCATTGCTTAAATCAACATAATCTGAAACAATCACTAAATTATCGCACTGTATTATCATTAACTGATATGGTGGTGATAAATTGTTTTTTGTTTTGCATGGGCTGCAGCTAAGGATTCCTGAGCCTGGTCATGGGAGTCCTTGCCTTAATTCTGAGCCAATTTGGAGCTCCCAGGTCTTGTATGTGACTGCTTGCAATAACAGTTCAGGAACAAGTCTTTGCATGACGGGTCTTTTTGTTTTATTGTACATGAGGAAAAAGCACTTAAGTCTTTCTCTGCTTAATTGAGGTAATTAAACCTTCCTACCTTGCAGCACAAGGGGCTCATTAATGTTTTTGAAGCATTTTGAAGTCCTTGGAGGAAAGACGCGGTTTGCTGTTGTGTCATGTTTGATAACTGTTGAAATTCAGTCATCTGGACTTGAAATGTTGACTGAGTTGTACATACAGAAATTTTACAATTGTGCATGTATTTTGAGCTGATAATGTGAAGAACTAATTCAGAGAATAGCTGACAACTGTGGTGTTCCTTCACAACGCCGTACTCTATGTGTGTGTTGTTTAATTTTGGGGGATTTCACTATGCTTTAGCAGAATGTGACAATTAGCTCCATGTGAAACCTTAGCGATGGAAATGCAGATTGTAATGCCATAAAATTTAGCAGCTTAGTTAAAGACAAAGAGAAACCTTGGTTTTTTAGGGTGACCTAGTGACCAGCCCAATTTGCCTTTTTTAGGATTTCACACCCGGTTAACTAATAAAAATTAGAACACCCTTTCTTGTAATGACAACGCCACAGTGATATCCTGTGATTAATTCTGAAGTGGGAAGAGACTTCCCAACTGAGGACAAGAGTCTGTTCCACTATGTGCAGCAGTGCTTTTTACAGTGTAACTGCTGGCTCTTTCTTTTTGTAGTGAGGGGAAAATAGGAACGGAATCACTTGCAACGTTAAAACAAAGCTAGAGATTTACATAGTTCTGAGCCCCAGTGACCTTTAGCATCAGTTTAATTTAGATTTAAATGAAGGCTGGTAAATGAGATCTGTTCCTCATAGGAAAGACAGTTGGGAATTTTCAGCAAAGGAGTTTGTAAGGGGGAAGATTTTTTCAGACAGCAGGCAGTCTGTGTCTGTGCCCACAGGCAAAGACAGCAGCATCAGTGGATGCAGGGGCACTTCAGCTGCGAGAGTGAACAAGTTGAATGGTGCAATGCTCCCTTAGTCCTGAGTGTGCAGTCCGTAACCAGCAGGTCCTCTAGCACTGTTGGGAAATGGGCAGCATAATTAAGCACCCAAAGAAAAATCTGAAAGTTGTTTCTCAAACCCAAATTCTTAACCGTTGAAGGTGAGGGGGAAGAAGTGTTTTGATTGCTCGTTTTTGGAGCAGCTTGTCAATGATCACATTGGAGTCTGTTTCTGAACTCTTAGTTGACTCGAAACCCTGTAGATCTGAATATAATCTTTTACAACTTTACAAAAGGTAACCTTTACCCAAAGTGATGTTATTTTGCCTTTGGTTTACTTACATAACACAATTTGACTGGCTAAAACCATTTGATACCACACACAGAGGAATAATGGTAGCACTCTTCACCTCCTGTGTCATACAATGAGCAGCAGATCTTATGTACCTTAACTGACTGTTCGCTAGGAATAGTTTGGGCATTGGCTGAAAATAGTACTGAGGGTAACATGCATTGACCATGTGATGACACTTTGAGTTGCAAAATTACTTTCAGATAACTTGCACTGAAAAAGTAAAAATAGCACAGTACATTAGAGTCATCTATGTGGAATGTATATATGCAAAAATAGGGCTCCTTAATATTTACAGTTTGTCTAGGCAGAACAACCTGTCATATTACACTCTGTTTCACTTTTAGGTAAACAATTTGCACTGATAATGTTGCAGGCTGTGCTATTTTCAAATGTACAGCAAATGTTAGAGAAGCATTTATTTAACCATTCTCTTCCTCGCAAATAGTGTGACTCTGAAATGGCATTAGTGGGCTTAGACAAAGGTGAGCAGTCACAGCTTTAGAAAAAAGCAATCTAAAATGTGTCCCAGTATAACAGATTAATTAATCTTTAGATAATAACAGATATTTTTTTCTTTTCTCTTTCCAGCTGGGAGTGTTCACTCTCCCTCCACAAGTATGGCAACATCTGCGCAATATAGACAACTTATAAATGACTATGGACCCCCATCTCTAGGCTATACACAAGGGATGCAGGTACAGCTCTCCTGCTTGTTTCTCTTTAATCAGATCACTGACCCGACTTTTGCATAGTAGCATGGATTGCGGCCTGTAATCTGAGGTGTTCCTCCCTCCCACCAAGATTTGAAATCAAACCCAAATGGCAGACTGATTCATCGCACATGTCTTGGGATCAAATTAGACTAAGCAGTGCTGAGTGAGATTGGTTACTAATTAACTGTTAGTCCCATCCCTTCTGAGTCACAGTGAAACATGTCTTGAGTTATGTTCTGATAGTAAAGGGCTCTAACATATATTAAAATTATTTGTTGTAAAATTAATATTCCTGTACTGTTTTTCTTTGGCAAATTTATACTCTAAAATTTAGTCTCATGAAGTCTGTGTCCTGTGGGCTGCTTCAAGAATCTGGTGGTAAACTTTCTGTGAAATGTATTTGACTTAATAGGATTTCCCTTATCATCTGGGCAGTTTTGTGTATAGCTGTTTCTTACTCTCCCTTCCTACCTAACTTCTCCACAAAATACACACCTAAACATTGATAAAAGCAGAAAGAGAGTTTAAAAAGCAGTTCTTAGTTTGCTGTTCTTGCAGGACGGTTTTAACTTCTGTTTCACCTAAGGTCCCAATCTTGCAGCTCCATCCTCCCAGTTGATCCTGATTTTTGAAGGACATGTAGTGTTGTGTCCAACGGGAGCAGCAACTGCAAAAAGAAAATCCTGTTTATGTAATAAACCTGAAATTTTAGTTTTTTACGAAGTGGCTTCCAGGGCTATTTCTGGTCCTCCATGAATTTCCAGTTACTGTTTGTTATAATTGTTTTGGTTTTAGCAGTATTTAATTGAGATTAATCTACTTTCAACTACAGGGTACCAGCAGCAGTCAAGTACCACAAAGCAAATATGCAGAACTTCTAGCTATCATAGAAGAATTAGGAAAAGAGATTAGACCTACATATGCTGGGAGTAAAAGTGCGATGGAGCGGCTAAAAAGAGGTAATGTTTAAATTTATATAAAGAAAAAAATGGTGTCACATACACTTTGTGCATTGACTGCTTGTATACAGCTTCATGACAACAGTTTCCTTTGAAAGGAGACAGCTGTCTTGAGCTCGTCATTAAACTAGGTGTATTCACAAGCAACTGAAACCTTGGGATATTCTATTCATGCTGTATTTGATAGGTAAACCAGTGACCAAATGTTTCTCGTGCAAAAGGAGAGTTTCAGTTAATAATTCAAACCTTATTTTAGTACCCTTAAGGTGTCTGACCTTCTTCTAGGTTCCTAGTGGCTAACTTGCCCCTTCAATTCCCTTTTCTCCCCAGTCTCCGAAATATTCAACCAAGCATTGTTTACTTTTTCTCATATACATCCCCCATGTACTTGACCCAAGGGTCTTTACTAAAGTGCATTTTGCCTAAAGAAATACTCCGTTGTGATAATTCACAGTAAGGCTGGTGGAGAGAAGATCTGGAATAAAAAAAAAGGTTGTCAGTGAAGGCTGTTCAGACTGAGATGTTGAACATGCACCTTCCTCCTCTCTGTGGAGCGTTGGGCTGCTTAGGTGCCATTACCTGTTGTCAAGTGAATGTCATTAAGAGCCCACTAGTAAGGGGCATAGAAGCTTTTAGGCCTGGCTGATGAGGTCTCTCTAGCTTTGCTTTGTCAGCTAAAAGGGGTAATAAATGCCCTTTCCCTGCAGTGTAAAAGAAACCCCCCGCATGCCCCACCGCTGACATCAGCTTGACATTGTCCTCTGCAGGAGACGTGCGGGGGATATTTCTGAAGGAGCAGTGGGACATTCCACCGCTCCAGCTCCTGAAATGACCCTGAAAGGCCATCGACCACAGTTGTGCTGGCAGTTCTCTACCAGGATAACGTAGTTACCTTTTCCTCCCTTTCCTTGGTCCTTGTGCTAAGTTTGGCTCATGCATTCAACCCTGAGCGGGAATGTTACTGTAACAGACTTAACTTCACCACCTTGCAAATCCCCCTTACATTTACCCAAGACTACAAAGCTTTATTTAAGGCTCAACCGTTATGGGAGAGTAATATATCTGCCATGACGTGCAATAAAATGACTAGTAGCTGTTCTGGGAAAGGATGCAATAAAGTCTGCTGATGAGTGGTAAGTGGAATCTGGCCCAGCTAAAATCAATGTTGCTGGAGTCTCTCTTTATTGCGCTGCCTGAGTCAGTATTAATAGATCATGAATGGCAATAGGCTAATGGGGACAACTTGAGAGAGACTGGGAGAGATGCAGATGTTCTCTGAACTGAATGGTTCAGTTTGGTGAGGAAAAGTTGTTTTGCTGCTTCTTGTAGTGAGTATTTAGTTCGTTGGCTAATGCAGGTTTCAGATTCAATGCTGCCACTGTGATTTGCCAGTGTTGCAAAGAATCCTAAATAAATACTTTTTGCTGCCATCTTTTGGTCACAAACATACCTCTCTTTCCATTTTGGGAGCCTAATGACTGCAGGAGCATGTGCAAGTGTGAGAGCAAAAGTGACTGAGGGTAGCCACGTGACTGCAGCCTCCATGGCAGCGTGGAGGTTATTCCTGAATAAAGTCCCTGTCCCCAGCTCCACCTGCTCCTCAGCACAGAGGCTACTGACCTCTAAAATTGGCCAATTTCCCAGTGTTCTACATAATTCAGGGTAGTTCTGCTGCAGAAACTGGGCGTCCTGCCACCAGATCCAGGTCTAATGCACTGCTTTGAGTACACACCTCTGCATCCTACAGCTGTGGGATGTGGCTTTACTTGTCTGTGTCAATTTAACCCTCTCCAAAGCCTTGCACCCGTCAAGTCCCAAGTCAGTACTCCTTGGATGTAAAGGCAGTTGCTGTGATCTCGGCTAGCAGCCCTCTAGAAACAGAATCAGTTGTCTACAAATAGAGATTAAACCTCATCTATTACCTTATTGTCCATTCTCCACCTTGTTAAGGAGCATGATTGACCAGAGAAATGGCCTTCTATCTGGTCCTGTCAGTAAAATATAACCTTGTTTGTTGCAGAAAAATCTGTTCGTCTCTCATTTTAAAATGAATCTCCAGGTTTGTTCTTTCAGCAGCGCTGTGAACATGAATCTAGATTTAGTTCCAGGATTAAGAATCAAGGTCCAGATTGCTGGAACTCAAGGCAACAGGACTCATCGTGGAAAATTCCACATTATGTCTATCAGATGAGAGTAGATATGGCAGCGTGTAAAGTGGTGATGATTTACACTGGGATCTGAGCCAGTGTTAGGAGGTAACTTTTTGCACACACCATAAAAATTTCTTCTTACTCTTATGAGAGACACAACTTGTGTTTAAGCAGTATTATGAAGGCTTGGATTTTGATGCATGCTCTCAGAGGAGAATTTTCCCAAGGTATTAAGACTTCTAGAGCTTGCTGAAGTGACTCCCCAAATAACTTTGTATTTTTTTCACTCCACTGTAGCAAAATAACTCCCAGGTAGGTAAGATGATTTTTTTTTTCTTTCTAGTTAAGTCTCTGATTTTAAATAGGCCGACACTGCACATTAAGATATACCTGTCACTGCAGACCTACACATCTTATGACGCTTTGATTCCTGGTTTAAGTCCCTTTTCAATTTATAATGCCAGGTTGGGAAAGCAAACTTGTTTAGCAGCAGCTGATGTTCGGGAAGCAAGGGATCTCTTCCTTTTCCGAGGCATGCTGTGGTAGCCTTGGCAACTCAGGACAGAAATACGCAAACGTTTCTCTGAACTGTCATTGTAAGTGTGACCTGAATGAGATGATTTAAAATACGTCCAATTCTTTTGCAGGCATTATTCATGCTAGAGGATTAGTTCGGGAATGCCTGGCTGAGACGGAACGAAATGCAAGATCTTAGCCCACTAATTCAGTTGCAAGATTTTCCATCTCTTAATGAAGAAAAAGTAACACTTATTCCTTTTGACTCTTGAAACATTCAAATTCCTTTATTTTGAATGTTTTACCTTTCTCGTTTTGCCCTTACAAAAATGTATAGTTAAGAATGAGAAAACAAGGATTTTTCAACTTACTGAGGGTTTGCATTTTGTAAAGACATTAAAACTCCCTAAAATGTTTCTAAAACATGAAAACTGAACTGCATGCAGAGGAATGCTCTTTCTCTCCCAGGCTATATTTCAGTTCTCTTCTTATCCAGCCACAGTTGCATTCTGGTTTGTTTTTTTTTTTTTTTTTCCTTTGACTGTATTCACTTAACCCCAAACTGTCAATCCTTCAAAGTTTGACATAAGCTCTAAGGAATTTTTTTTTAATAAACGCAGAATAGCATGCTGTACCTAGTAGTCTGCTAAGTCACAAATTGTCATACAGCATAGACCCTGCTTAGAAATAACCTTCCCCTCCTCTTATTTTTCCTTTTTTGTTCCTTTTGCATAAACATTTGCATGACTGTTAGTGCTTTGAAGTCCATTTAAAGTGCATGAGTTATATGGGAAATAGGGAAACCTATTAAATAATAACAAGGTCCTGGAAAGCTAATTTCTACATTAAGGCTGGAGATTTCAGTTTAAAGTTTGCCAAAAAAAAGAAAATTCTGGATAAATTACTAAAGCTGTTATTTGCATCTTTGTATGTATTTATTACTTGACGTAATAAAGCTTATTTTCATTAACAATTTGTATTAAAGCTATGTACAGTCACTTTAATCAGATTCATACTCCATCAACAAGAACTCGCAACAGCTAAAGATTTAACCTTCATGTAGGAGGCTCAAGTTCAGGAACAGACAAGGGGATGGGCCTGTAGATTGCTGGGCAGTTTCCATCTGTGGTGCAGTCCAGATGCCAGTGATCTCTGTAAGAAGGTGGTAGAGTTGCTAGTAGTCTCCATTGCTTTCAAAATACTGTTGAAGGTGAGAACTTGATGGCAGCCAGTGAGGGTGCTGTCCAAAAATTAAAGAAGTTCTGGTTAAGCAATTAAAGAATTCTTAACAGGATCAAAATAGGAGAATACAGTTAACTAGTGGCTCCAAAGTAACAGTAACAAAGGAAAAGCACCTGCACGTATTTGCATAAAATGGGAAACTGTCAAAATGAGTGAAGATACCAAAATGCCCAAGGTTAACTGCAGCATAGCATAAACATAATAAATGACTCTAATTCACTATCATACAATCAAATCTATATCCTAAGGAACATCGGATATCTGGGATATCAAATACATATGGAGCTATGGATACTTGAAGAAAATACAGTATTAAGAAGCAAAGTTAATTACTTCACAGCTTAGATGAGCTGGATTCTGTTGCCTTGCGAGGCAGCTTCCAACACGTGTTGTTCTTTATCTGTAATGACCCCATTCTACCTTTGAACTGGAAGAACATGACTGACCAGCCCTCACTTGCAGGAGGGCTTTCCCAGGCAATGATCATCACCACTCCGGGTGAGATATGTAAAGCATCTGTTTAAACTTCAGAATTAAGCAGGACAGAGCATTTGTTCAGCCAATGGATCTGAAGGAGGCAACCAGCGACTGGTGTTTCTTCTGTCACATCTGTGTACCCCATCAGAACCAGTGTCTAAACCTGGTCACTGTTTATAAACGATTTCTGTCAGTAGAGGCATTGGCTGAGGAAGGATGGAAAGTTATAACCTTCTAGGGCTGTTCTCCATGTGTATTGGAACTCCTACGAAGCACCATAAGGCACCATCTGGGCAGAAGGAGGTCTATTGATTTTTTTTTTGTCTCCATTAACAATGGTGGAAAGTTTATAGCTCCTTTTTAACAAGGATTGGTTTATCATCTTCTGAACTTGGCAGAAAAACCAATTGCTAAATGTGATTAATGAGATGATGTCAGACAGAAGTAGGAATACATGACTGCTTTTATGACTTTGGTTTTACAGTAATAGCAGGTCACTACTCAGTATTTCAGTTGTGCTTATGAAGCCCTACATCATCTGTTAGTTTGAAAACTGTTTAGGTATAACGACAAACATTTCCCTTATGCTAGAAGGGCAAGTCAGTTATTTTACATGTTTATTTCTTATCTAATTGTTGCATCTCTTTAAAATGCCTTTTCCTTTCTAGGTTTTCCTTTGCTCTTCTTTTTTTCTCCTGCTTCTTCTTCTCTGATGCTTTCTTCTCTTTAAAAACATCACTATCTTCACCTTTGTAGAAAAGGTCAACTTTCTCCTGCAGGATTTCTCTGGCTATCTTTCGGTTCTGCTCCACTGATCTTGTCTGATGACACTGAAGAAATACAATAGGACATTTTTACTGGAACTTTAACCTGTTTATTATTCTGCTTTCCCTTTCAGTCTACATATTCCCACTACAGTACAGAAAATCCACCCCCTCTCCCCCAAGCCAAGAGCATCGCCCTAACATAAAACTGCTGGGACTTTTGTGTATTTTGGAGAGGCTGCCTAATAATTATTTGCAACTCTAAGTTGTCAGACTGGGTTTTACGTTAATCTCTAATTCTGCCAGCAAACAAGATTGCTCCCATGTTACCTTGGAGAGCTTCTTCTGAGTTTAACTTAACTGTGTTTCCCTTTGCGATAAGGAAGCAAAGATTAATTTCAAGGTATTAATCCACAAGAAGTAGCTAAGAGCAATGCTTAAAAAGAATGCAAAGTGAATATGATCAACTTGTTAAGGAAGACATTGTAACTAACAAGAGGGATAGGAATGTCACAGCTGCCACTGAAAGAAATGTAGCTACAATGAAGATATATTTTATTGAAAACTACAAAATCATACTGCATGTCAAAGCCAGGAAGATCAGCTCTGACCCCAAGTTTATTTATCTACTGATAGCCAAAACTCCTTCTTGCTGAGATTCCTCACAATACATATAAACTTTTCCTCCATGACATCTGCACTGTGATTATGCTTTACTATGAAAGGAGACTTGGAGGACATGAAGCAATTTGTGACTTAATGAAATAAAATCTAATTACCTTCACTACAATCCCAGATGGAATATGCTTCAAGACAACACAGTTGTTTGTCTTATTTGTGGCTTGACCTCCTGGGCCATCACCTCTTACAAACCGTTCTTTTAATTCTGCCTCAGTTAGTCCAAGGAGATTGAAAGAGTTGTTCTTTCCTGCTGCCTGAAGGAAGGGCACTCTGGGCAGAGAAAATTGCTGCTTCCTCAAAATCCATGGTCTCCATGACGGTATTCGTACTTCTCTCAGAAAGAATGTAAACTGAAATAAACTTGGAACATTCATACAGAAACGAAGACACAGTTTCTCTGGAATGAAACCTGAAATAGAAGTGGGGAATGGAGTTTACCATGAGAATCCTTGTTTTAAGATGATCTAGTTTAGTTGCACAGCTTGAGCAATATTTTGATAATCAGATTTATTTTCAAGGATATTTGAATGGGTTTCCTAGGCATTTGCCTTGAAATATTTACCATTCTGAGTGGAATTTCAGTTCTCATTGCAATTAGGTTTCTTAAAATAGTCAAGATTATTATTTTGTTGTTGAAAGGGATCTGAAAACCAGTAAATAAATCAGTACTCTTACCAACACTTGAAAAATATTAAAGATATCTAAAAAGAGGAGAGGAAAGAGGATATTTCTGTCTTGCAGTCAGACCTGTGCCATCTGACTGGGAAGCCTTTGCTGACACTCCACTCATGGCCAGGTTTGTGTGTTGCTGGCAACTGTACCTGCAATTCACGTGTCGACACACGCTTGAACTACGCTGGGGAGGTCGCAGCAATGCTCTTCTGAGGTTGCCTTAAACAGGGCTCTAAACTACTGACAGAAACATGCTGGAAGAAGCAGCAAATTTACATAATATAACTGGCCTAATAGCGCCTGGGCTTCCCATGTTCACTGGCTTACAGTCACAGAGGTGGAAGGAAAACAACACAATCAAAAAAAAAGTGAGTAAGACTATATGTAGAATGTTTCTGTCCCAAAGATATGGATGTAACAAGTAAGATCTGGCAGAACAGAGCTTGAGTAGTTTAAACACATCAGAATGCAAAGATGATTTTTTTTACGAGTAAGAATGAGGTACGACTGCTCAGGCAAAACAGCCGACTAACAGTACACAGCAGAACTCTGGTCTGTATATTTATAGTTTTACCCATTTATGATTTTGAGTTCTGAGAATCCTTTTTCATGCCTGGTTAGTGCAGGAAACAGTAATCCTTACCTAAACAGATTACATGATCTAGACTTGTCTTTTGACGTTGGTCCATTACAGTAGTTTCTGAATTTTGAGGTAAGGCTCTACCATGCACAAGATTTGGTGAGTGGTCTAATACAGCAAGTGTAGAAAACTCCATTTCAAATCAGAAATGTTCTTCTATGTTGATCCTGTTAACAAGCTTGTCCATCCTGCTCTACTCTCATAACTTTATATATAGTCCATATAGATGGAGGAGAAAGAATCAAAGAGTAAGCAGACCGCTGGGTTTTCAACTACTACTAAACATGCTGATATTTACCAGGTCAAGTTATTAGAAAAGGACGCATGGATGCATTATCCTCACAGAGAATGAGGAATGTCAGGTTCTGCTGCTGGCGGAACTCCTCAACAAGGCATTAGGTAAGCAATTAAAACAAATCATGCTGTTTTGCTTGAAATATTTTATTTGATTCAAAAGAAAATACTTCAGCATGTGAAGAAGTGGCACTTAGCAATAGACATCCATAAAAGTTGAACATAGCTGTTGAAATGAAAATAATTTTTAAGAAAGCTTTTATTGGCAAGTAAAGATGTCCACTTGGTGGCACTAGAAGGCAGTAATAGTGTTTTTTTTTTTTTTTTCGGGAAAAAAAGCAGAAAAAATTAGCAGAAGTATTACCTAGTCCTGAAGTGAGACTTTACTCACCAGCAGGTCTCTGCCCATGTAACGGAGCCGACCTACCTGACCTCAGTAGGTAAGTCAATGTAAGAAGTCACGTTCGCTGTAAGCCTACTTCTACTACTGCGATAAAGCAAGACTAAACCGAGAAGACAGTAAAGTGTCCTCGAGATTTCACTTAGCACAGGAAGCGTCCAAGAAACACATGCCTTACAGTGAAAAAATAATGCTTTAATTCTAACAAAAAAAAAAACAAAACAAAACAAAGCCAAAAACAGGGGGCTGCGCTTAGGAGATTCTTAAGCACAGAAGAGCTGTGTCAGTAGCAACATTATTCTCCCGGTTTTTAAAGTTACAGAAGCGACCAGTCCTCCTCAGCTGGGACGCACCGGCGGTGACGGTGCGGCGACACCCCGCGCTCCAGAGAGCTGGTTGAACTGTGTTTTAAAAGCAACCATTTTGCTGAAAGTCTTACACAAGCAACAGCATTTGTTGTCCCGTACGCCCGGGAGAGGCTCCAGCACAGCTCGGCAGCCGGTGACGGGGTGAAGGCAGCGGCCTCCCGACACCCGCGGCTCGGGGCTCCCCGCCTCCCCGCCCGGCTGAAGCCACGAACCGGGCCTCGCCGCAGCCAGCCTGCCGGAACGGCCCGGGAGGAGCGGAGGGCGGCCACCCCCGGGCCCAGGACACGGCCCGCACCGCCCCAGCACCATCACTTACCTCAGGTGACTCGGGGCCAGCGCTGCCGCTCGCACCAGCCCCCACACTGCGCAGGCGCGAGTTACCGCCCAGGCGCACGCCACCTTAAGAAGCCCCACGCACCTCCGCCCCTCGACGCCCGCCTCTGCGCATGCGGACCCCATGGCGGAGGGCGTTACCGCCAGGCTAATAGGCACTTGGGAAGCCAATCGCTGAGCAAGGGGCGGGCTTACGCCCGCCTTCCATCCACTACCAATCAGATTCTGGGAAACTGTGCGGCGCGTAGCCGCATTAGCCAATCCCCTCGCGGCGACGCGCGTACTTTTCCACGTAGCGAATCAGAGCGGAAGGCGCGGCCTGGCGCGCGGTCAAGACAGCCAATCATCAAGTGCGGCTCCGTCTTGTGTGCCCTCTACCCCACCGCGTTCGAAACTCGGCCGCCAATCGGTGGGAAGGAGGCGGTGGGCTGCGCCTGTTTATCGTCTAACGGTGGCTGAAGGAGGCAGCTCTGGGGCCGCTGCAGACGCCTCCTCGCGGGCTCCCAGAAATGCAGGTAGGAACCGGGCGACCTCCGAGGGCAGCTGGCGGGGCCGGAGCCGGCGGCACCGCTGCGCTTGGCCGCCTCCCAGCGCCGCGAGGCCGCCTCTACCGCCCCGCCCTTTTTCTTGACGAGTGGCGGATCCGTCAGCCAATCCGAGGCGGTGGCACCGTCAACATCCCGGAGCGCGGGGGGCAGCTGTCCAATGGGAGCCTGGGGGTGGAGCTTGGCCTGAGGAGGGGGGGCGGTGGGGGCGGAGGGGACCCTGAGGGGGGGCAGCGCTGAGGGTAAGGGGTGAGTTATGAGGGGAGGGGGCCTGAGGGGGCCGAGCTGAAGGGAGGGAGTCACTTGTGAGAAAAGAGCGGACAGAATTGGGGACGAGGTCGCTAATTGAGGGGAGGCGATCCTGAGGGGGCGGACGTGGCGAGAGGGGGTCACTTGTGAGGGCAGGGAGTCCCAAGGGGGGGGGGCTTAGCTTTCGGGGCGAGGGCGTTCCCTGAGGGGAGCGGGGCTTCAGAGCCCAAAGGCTCGTTGTCCCTTCTCAGGGTCCCTGAGGAAGTCCTTGGGAAGCCGGGAGACGGGGGCCTGGCGGCGGGAGGGGACGCGGGGACCGAGGCGCCCCGTCACCCCTTGGCGATCTGCGAGGAGTAGCAGCAATCGGATCTCGCTCAGGAAGGGATGCAGAACCGCGGTCTCCGGGTCTGTGCTGGCCCGGGTGTTCGCATCTAAATGAGCACTGATACTTATGAGTCAAAATACCTTGCAGCTTGGTTTTTTAATCCTGCTCGTTTATGCAGGGACTTTGCCGTATAAGGACTGTTCCGTGTTATGGAAACAATAGATGACATCTTAGCTGTTCCTCAGCCCAGTTATAGCTCACTTAATATTTTTTTTTTTTATTGCGAACAGACTTCTAATGAGGTTATGAAACAAGCCTGTGTCACAGCTAAGTCCCACCCATCTGCTGTGCTGCTGAGATAGGCCACCCATGATTTCATCCCGGGGAGACGGGGGTGACTGATGTAGCCCCCACCATTGCCATCCAGCTGCTTCTGAGACACTCACAGCTTCTGCTTTATCTGTCAAGTTAGGTGCTTGATAAGCTTCTAGTTTTCCAGACATCTGACCACTAAGAGAAGAAGAAAGGCTTTATTTTTACTTCTTTTATTTATCCCAAGAAGCTCTGCCAAAGAGATATGTGTATCTGTGATAACTTCCTTCCAATGATTATGTTTTCAGCCCTACCCAAAGAAGATAGTTTGAGTGAGTACCTGGAAGACATTTTACGGCTAAAGTCAAACAGACTCCAGTAAAACAGGGAAAAATCAGACAGTTGTCCACTCATTTCCTTCTGGTAGAAATATTTTTTTATACTTTGGAAACTATTTGTTAGACGTATATCTCTATGCAATTGCAAATAACGAAAAGTTAAATCTGGGAAAGCCAGTAGCGTGTCCTTGTAAGCCCTGTAAAGACAAATGGTTGTGCTTTGAAGGTGGTGTGCTTCTTTACAGCAGCAGGGATCTATTCTTAGTGTTATCACAGACTGCTAGGATGATATTTCTTAATGTCTCTTTGCTCTCCATCCGTGAAATGATTGTAAGGTTTTTCTTCAGCGTTAGAAGAATAGGGTGAATTCACCAGGATGTAGAAGATGCTGAAAAGAGCACTATAGAAACTAATTAATAAATGTATTTCAAGTGTCTTCTTAGTGAAAATACGGAAACTGGCAGAATATTTTAGTCTCTCTACAGCCATTCTTGTAAACTGCTACTTTGAGTGCTGTGAGACCATGACACAAGTATTTTGTATTTATTTATTTATGATGCTTTTGTTTAACCAGCTGCTGGTTTTAACTGCTGTGGGATTCCTGTTTGACTACTTTTTTTTTTTGTTAATTGGTAAGAAATGTAGTTCAAAACAGTTTCAAAGCTTTTTGAATTAATGCTATATAGTAATAACAAGTGTTCTGTGAAAAAAAAAAATGAGCCAAATATTACACAAATGGCAGAATTGGTCAACTGCAGTCTAACTCAGTGGGTCTCAATATTATTTTTTTGGGGGTATGTGTTTCTTCCAGTGAAGGTTCAGATCCCTGTTCAGGAAATTTAAATATTTTGATAATAGGCCCTTTCACAGAAGTCTCAAAACGTGTCTGTGGAGCTTCAGATTTAAAAAACTGAACAAGCCAACCCCAACAACACTGTTCTACCTGGAATGTTTTGGATTCAGACACTCTTTATGGCCCAGTCTAGATGTGTGATGCACAGCTAGGAAACTCTTTTACTCATAGCAGTCCCAGCAAGTACAAGGCTGATTGAATAGCACCTGTTTGCAAGTATGGCATAGGACAAGGAAGAGAGGTTGGTTGTGGAATCCTAGCACTTTCTGGGGTGGTTTGGCTGAAACAACTGTGTCTTTAATCAAATTCAGTTTCTTAAAACAACAAAGTCAAATGGCTTTTTAAAATATGAGGGTGATGCTTACTTCTTTATATTTTCAGGCCAATGTCATACTTGAGCCTAAGGTATGGAAAACTGTAATGTGGTGAATACTGTACAAGAAATCCCTTCATCTTCTGCAGACTCTGATGTCAGAAATACCCACAGCTCTGTCTGTAACTTGAATTGTAACAGGTAATGTGTTGAAGGAATTTCTATGTTAAAGAAGCTTCTTCGCCCTAGGTTTCCCCTAACAGAGTCTCGGGCAGAAATCACCCCCAAAAATAATGTATTCAAATGGTACAGCAGCAAGGACAGCTCAAGCTGGGTGCCTCTGCAGAGGGACCCCGAACACAGAAATTCCTGGGCAATTGCACCCGTGCAATCTATGCATCCACCCTTCACGTGCTCCTCATGCAGCTTGCACACACCCCTTGGTCCCATGGTAATTTATGGTCTGGGGTCTTCTTATCCCTCATGGGATTCTTTCTCTGTCTCCAGGTAGTCATTAACTGTTCTTATCTTGTTGGTTTGCAGCCCCTGCTGAGGGTAGTAGCTTCTTTATCTCCTGGTTTGTTCTGGTCTTGGGGCCTTTTTTTGTGTAACTAAGTAGAAGTTCAAAACAAGTTCAAGTTATATGTAGGTGAAAGCTTTGCAGCTTTCAGCTTAAGGCTTTGACAACTTTAGCTACTGATTCGAGGCGAGTTGTATACAAGTAGTATGCCAATGTAGCCTAACACTAAGCGATTAACTCTATGCGATTAATTTTATTTAAACTGAATCACTAATATTCCATGTTCCTTTACAGTCCTTCCTTTGGTTTTATGTGAGCATTCCTGCTAATATGTCAAGAACTCTTGAAGTCATACAAGGTGTTTGGCTGTCGCCCATAGTATCATATACAATATTACTGTAAGTAACAGGTGTAACAGAATCAAAGCTAACAATATCACTACTGGGTGAAACATGATTATAGATTTCTGTAGCTGTTGGTGACCACCCAAAAAGATTTTCCCACCATCGGTGTTCTCCATCCTTCTTCACTCTTTCCAAGACATGCTGTATCTCTTCTGTGTCATGATGGACAGTGATTAGAGTGTTTTGTCCATTGTTTTGAACACATTTTAGCAATTGATACAGGTCATCATGCTGTAGCTGTTTCTTCACCAGTGTAAGATTCATTCCGATGGTGGTAGGTAATAAATCTTTAGCTAATATATAATTGGATTGTAACAATTGATGAGACATAACAGGAGCTGAATAATTAAAGTCACATCCTATAATTTTAGTAAAGTTACAAACACAAATATTTGAGTGATTACTTATATCTACAGTAGAGTTATATACGAACAGAGATGCACTGAGGGTTCTTATACAAACACATCCCTTTCCAATATACACAAGTACAATTTCAGGGGTTTCATCAGGATGTATTTCAAAATTAAAAGCATTTTGTTCAGTGTCAAGACAAATGTCTTTGGCTTTGAGGGCGTTACTCTCGCAAATGAATCCCTGTTGTTCCTGTGCAACACATGCATCAACACCAACAGTTTGCCATTTGTTTCCATTTTACTGGGCCCAAACTCTGTGTTCTAATGGATAGAGTGATTTAGATAGATTGTGATTTAATCATAACACAATCTTTGCATATGTGGTGCATACTGAAGCATTGCATATTGTTAAAACAAAAGCTGTGGCCTTATTGATAGGTTTATAAGTGGAATTGAGTAGATACCACTATGATTGGAACTCTTTCTCAAATTCAGTTGCATTATCCCAGATTATTTTTTGGATTTCACTGGGTAACATACCCTCTTCACCTTCTGTATCATTGTGGCTACTGTAGATTGCATCCACAGTTGTGCTTGCATAGAACTCAAGAGCTAGTGAAACGTTATTTTTGACTACCTCAAGTGCATTCACAATCAGTTGGTGGTCCCTTTCATTAATTCTTTCCCACTGAGGCAATACATCAGACAAGAGCCATTGGTTAGTTCCTGATGTTAACAGAGAGGACTGTAACGGGCGTTCTAATTTGTTTAAATCGCTTGTTGTTGTGCTTAATTTATTTGCAAGCACCTCAGCATCTATACTATTTAAGACTCCCAGCCCTGTTCCTAGGATACCAGTCACATCTCTGCCGTCTTAGGGAGGCAAGAGTTCGTCCATGTAACCATGCTAACCATCTGGCATAGGATGCACTTAAGAATGGAGAACAGGTTGGTTTGATCATAGAGATATTAATTTGCATTAATAGTTCTACTCGTTTACAAGATCACGACGAATGGAATAACACTTGCTGTTGACGGGTTGCATATGGTCTAATTCCAGAAATTTGTGGGATCAACTCTTCTTCTATCAATGGAGGTGTGGAAACTAGGCTTGTTGTGCTGGGCATGGGGACAGTGGTTGGTATCAAGTAAATTTTTTTCACAGGTTACGTTAATGTATATTCTATTTATTTGAAACCCAGAGTCCATCCACATGCAGCAACTGGAGTTCAATGTTAAACAACAGCTGGGGGCATTGGGACAACAACATTTGTTTTTGCTAGTTATCTCTATCTGAGTTAGATCATGAGCTGTGTCTGTTTCACAGCAAAACCCAAGAGTTCTTTCATCAGGTTTTCTAGGAGTTTGGACACTTATCCCATAAAAATCTATGTGAACTATCTCCCCTTTAGTCTTATTAACTTTATACTGCACTGGGTCATCCATCGATTTTATACTTAGCCATGCCGTAGTGGTCATCGGGATTAGCAGCACCAAGAATAGTGAGATGTCCCACTTCATTTTTATTGGTGTAAGGGTTCTTCAGAAGTCAGTCATTCATCAGCTGGTTGGCTATCCACCACTTGTTTGGTGTGAGAATGGTGTGTCCAGTTTTCTTTTCCTAAAACTTTAATGGCAAAGTAAGAACATAGTAAGCCAGTATATGGCCCCTCCCATTTAGGTTCTAATTTGGATTTTTATGAAAATACTTTAATTAACGCTGTTGAGAGATGTTAGTTATTTAGCTTAAATAATAAGTTTTAATACGAATAATTATTTGGCATAAATCACACCATATTATAACCCTGTTTGCTTAGCTTTACTTATCACGAGTGGTTAGATTTGCTGAAGCCTTTAGGCCACAATAGAGTTGATTTTCTTCATAACTTTTCTAGCGGCTGGTACAGTGCTGTGTTTAGGCTTTTAGCATGAGGAAAATGCCCATAACACACTGATGGTTTGGTAGTGTTTTTCCCTAAGTCTGGGACATTTCGGTTTTCCATGTTCTGCCAGTGAGCGCAGGCACACAAGAGGCGTAAACCAGAAGATAAGGAGGCTACAACCCTCAGCAGAGACTGCAAAGATAAGAGCAGTCAACGGCCTGCCTGCCTGGACACAGAAAAAGAATCCAATAAGGTGCTAGAAGACCCCAGACCAAAAATCACCACTGGACTTAAAGACGCGTGAAGAGCGTGAGGGGCGGGTGTATAGATTGCAAGGGTTTAATTGCCCAGGGATTTCTTTGTTCCACGTCCCTCCCTTTTTGGAGGCACCCAGCCTGGGCTGACCTTGCTGCTGTTCTTTTCAATTAAGTGACATATTTTTATAAAATCTGACGCCTGAGACTGCTGCAGGAAACCTAGGGTCAAGCCTGAAGAAGGAGGAAGTGTGCCCGAGAGTGAGTGTGTGTGTGTGTGTGAGGAGTGGAAAGGGGCACCCATAGGCCCACTGAGTCGCCCACTGCGAAGGGATCCTGGTCCTGGCAGTTAAAGACTCGGGTGGTGTGTGTGTGACTCCTTGAATGGTGTGTGAATGCTCGGGCAGCGGCTTCTCCTTTAACAAACATTTTATCTCCAGGTTATATGTCATGTACCTGTGTCTCAGGTGGTGTAGGTTGATACCACTGATCATATTTCCTTTTCTCTTCAAACCTTTGTTGCGTATACAAAACTTACTGGGTCACCCATTTATCTCCATCCCACAGGCTCATCTTAGCCCCAGTGTTAAGTGCCTGGTATAGTTAAGCGCCTCTCAAAGAGAATTTCTGCCAGTGTTACTCCTATAGGTTATTGTGGAGTGTTTCAGACATCCCAGAGAATTAAGTTCAGTGCTTCTCGCCATTTTAAATGAGTGTGTGTACATACTTTTGCTATCTTTTCATTTAATGTTCTGTTTATCCTTTCTACTTGTCTGGAAGACTGCAGGTGCTAGGGGGTATGTAGCTTGCTTTCTATTCCTAGCGATTTGTACAGTTGATTGTATTTGCCGTAAAATGAGCACGCCTGTCCAACTCAATTGACTCTGGAACCACATACCTTGGTATAATTTCTTTCAGTAAAGCTTTTGCTCCTCCTTTTGTGTCAGCTTTTCTTGCTGGGAAGGCTTCCACCCAGCCTGACAGTTGATCTACTGTGACAAGCAAATGTTTGCATCCAGTGGCGGATGGTGTATCTGCGTAATCTACTTGCAATCATTGAAAGGGAAAGTAAGCCCATGGTTGCCCCCCTAACTGCCAGCTTGGCTTCAACTTTTGACAAGTCGGGCAGCTACTAGTGATTCTTTTTGCAGCAGCATAAATTCCTGGTGCTGTCCATACTTTCTGTACCCAATTGGCTACTGCCTCTGCTCCCCCATGACTTTTGTCAGGAAACCATCTAGGTACAGTAGTTACATATTTCTTTGCTAGTATTCTGACCTCAGAATCTATGAAGAAGCAGATAGGTTTGAGGAAAAGCTTTATTTATTGGTGTTTGTACTTGTGACCAGTAATATCTGTGCTGATTGTGCTGTCTCTCTTGGAAAGCTACTGCATTTTAATAGTATTTAGGATAAGAATGAAGCATGCTGTGGGTTCTTGACATTTTCTTGAAAAACGTCCTCGTCCTTATGACTGTATCGGGGTTCTGTTCAGCATGAGGGTCACAATGTAAACTGTGTAATTCTTTTATGGCTGCATAGCATATGTTGTATATTATTTTTGCCACTATGTTGGACAACTGGCACAATAAATAATTGAAATGTTTTTCCTCATGTTTCACTAGAAGTCCCTCATCCAATCCCAATGGAGTTTCTGGTTACTCAGGGAATACCAGGTCCTCGTTAATGCCTGGTTCTGTCGAGCTGCTTGCCTCCTTTACGCAAGATGTCCAGAACATTGGAAATGTTGACGCCGAAATCGTGAAGAACTGTGAGGTATTTGATGTTAA
Source organism: Vanellus vanellus (assembly GCF_965231255.1). Taxonomy (NCBI): domain Eukaryota; kingdom Metazoa; phylum Chordata; class Aves; order Charadriiformes; family Charadriidae; genus Vanellus; species Vanellus vanellus. Next base: position 13,446,882 of record NC_138921.1, read on the forward strand.
GGTTTATTTTCTAAAAAAAAATATATTAATGTATCGGCTTTGCATTTTGGAAGACAGATCTAATGATGATATAGTTTAGCAGTAAGATCTACACATGTATGTGTTTATTCTTCATGATGGGACAAATCCTTTTGCAATGTATGAACTAATCATGGATGGATTTCATTGCACTCTTATCTTAGCGTTTTATCTTAGTGTTTTACAATACAGATGTATCTTTTTCAAAGTTACAGTACTTAAAGACTGCAAGTTTTTGAACTGAAAAATTTAAACCTTTAAAATTGCAGCACTTCAGACTGGTCTGAAGAAATTAAAAGTTTTCTTTCTAAAAATGGCTCTGTTTTAGTTGAATTATTTATTATTCCATTTGTAAAGATGTGTAGATGATAAGTTTGCTTCCAGATTTAAAACAACACAAAAATAATAATGTAGGTCCAATGAGCTAATTCTCTAAAATCCTTTTTTTAATCTTGTTTTTGTCCTTTTTTATTTTCATTTTATCATTATTTTTAGTTTCCATAAGGAACATCAGGTTTCCACACCATGGGCTTGTTCATGCAGAATGTTTGAGCTTTCTGGCTGTGGTCCATCAAACTGTCTCTTGACAGATGCTTAATTTGGTGCTTTTTAACAGCTCCAAGAAAAGAATATAGATGTCTGTGTCCAGGCACATGCGTTCTATGTCCCGTGTCCTATGTTTCAAATATCAGGCTCCATAAACATTAGCATAAAATAGTTTTTAAAATTCATATTTTACCACATTTTAGGAACCCTATATATTTGATTTTTTAAATTATCTTTTTGTTTTCACTAAAGAGTTACGGATCGTGGCCCTTAGCTGGCTTGTTGAAGGGAAAAGTTTCTTACTGAACTGAATGGCTCACTGGAAAATGGTCAATAATTTATTGAAATGGAATCAACCTTTCCAGAATTTGACTGTACTTTCCTGCCAGCTGTTTCTACTTTTAAGTCATTTGACTTTTTTTTTTTTAAATAGAATAACTCTCATCCTTTGTTCATTTGCTTGTTTGTTTTTTGTTTTTGTTTTTTTTTTTTACACCAAACTTATATTGTAGAGATGCATTATCTTGCTGTCTGGAAGGACCATTTTTAAGTGAACGTGTCCGTAGTGAATTGTTTCCATTGACTGACATGATAGAGGGCTCCGTGTATTGTGGGATGGATAACCACAGTGCTGTTATTAAACTTTGTATTATGTTGACACCTAAGAGTAAGATTGCAAAACTATTCTGTAGCTAGAATAAAAGGTAAGAAATGCAATATGACTGTGCTTTAATTATTTTACTTTGTGATTTGCTAGACAAGGTGGCTACAATTATTGAGACTGGTAGAAAAACAATGTCAGGAACAAATAGTTGCCCAGCAAGAGCAGTTCCACCATCAAATCCAAGTAAGTAATGATTTGTTCATGTAGGTAGGTTAGACTGAATGTTTCTTTTCTCCCCCAACCCCGCTCCAAACAATACAATATGGTCTCTGGCACTCCTATGTTTTTCTCTAAGTATATCAGACAGGCAGTTAATGGAAGTGGATGACTGGAATGCCGATTTACAGGATGCATATTTGAGACAGCTTTGGCTAATTAACAAAGTAACTGGTAGGAACCATTTCGGAAGTAAAGGTTCTTGGATTATTTGTTTTCAATTGTTCTGTTTTCACAAACATTTGGTTCAGAATGCCCACACAATAATTGGATTTTGTAGGTATAAGCTGTTTTTTATTAACTGTTAGACTGTATAATTTCTAATTTTGAGACATTGTAGTTATCTCTTCATTAGAAAATGTTATGCAACTCGTCATTCCCTCATCTAGACTGTATAGGAATAGCATAGGCAAACGTTCAGTGTAATAGCTGAACACTTATTTCACCCTTCAGTTGAACAGTGTCCTGATTCACATGTGAAGATTCACATTTTTGCTGAACCATATTTATCCATTAAAACAGAAGAAATGTACGTGTATGTATAAGAGACTGTAATTCTATAATTACATAATGCTTAATATCTTCATCATTTTGGTTGCTGTTTTTCCCTTCCCTTTCCTGATGCCCTCTACACTAGTAGTAATCAACAGTTCCTGAACTGAATTAATAAGAGGTACTGTCCTTTTATCCTATCTCCTGTTTCTTGCCCTCCCCCCAGCCTTTTTTCCCCCCTGTTCCATCTCATTATTTTGGTCCCACCAGTGTTTCCTTACCCTTGTATTTCCTTCCTCTTTCTGTACTGGGTTGATTCACTTGTTGCTAATCGTAGTCTTGACTAATCCATTGTGTTGGCTTTGCTGGTTTTTGTCTTCATTAATAGGAAAGGCTACCTCTGGAAGAGTTGAGTTTGTGGTATCAGCAGGGACTCACTAACTGCATGAACTGCTACACTAAGTATAAAATCAACTTACTTTCAGTTGTATGAGTGCATTAGATAAAATAGATGCAGCTATTCCAAACTTAAACTGGTATACCAGTGACCTAGTGAAAATACTGAAATACAGGCAACTCAAAACATTCTAATAAGAATAATAAAAAGACAAAACTCATAATCTACTATTTGGGATAGAAAAGCAAGATGCTGCATTAGCATTGACATGACTCTGAGATAAGGCTTGCACTGTGCTATGTTTAAAGACCAACTGTGCTTATAAAAATACATCTTCATCCATGTGAAAATATGGATCAAGAGACTTTGAGTTCCTTTTGGAATCAGTGGGGTCAGTCCTTGCCTTACGTGATTGATACACTAGAAGACAAGTGTCGTAATGACAAACTGTCACCACCTGTGGATCTTCCTCAGATCAGGATTTCTTAAAGAGGATTTTTTAAAAGTTACCTACAATCCCAAAACTATAGAAATCTCTTTTTATTTTTCCCAGTTCTTTTCTTCTCTTGGAATTATTTGTGACTATGCAAAGAGAAGTAAAAGTGCTGTTTAATTGGAATAGTAGTCTTTCACTTTTCCTGTACAATGTATTAATGACAAAGATTAAATGTCAGCAGAGAATCTGATCAGATTGTGGTTTTTTTTCCCCACAGTTCTGTTTCTTCCCTTTTGTCCTGCCTTCCCTACCTTCTTCGATGGAGTTGAATCACAGAATTAAAACGCAAATGATTACTGCAGTAATCATTAGCACAACAAAAATCTTTGTTATGGCAGAAAACTTCATCCCTGGGTTTTTTTGTGTGTGGTTGTTTTTTTTTTTTTTTGCCTAGAAAGACTGAACTGGAATTCAATTGGTAATTCTATTGGGAGTTAGTAAAACATGAGGCTTGGTTCTGACTAGCGTCACATGTAGGTTCTTCTGAAATTAAGTTTTATTTTTTATTTCTTACTTTCAGAGAACAAATGATTTTTGTTCAATTTGTGCTTTCCACTTGCTATTTGTATGTGAGTAATGTACTGTAGTTCTGTGAAAAAACATTAGCAGAGTTCCATGTTCTTAAAATTATTGTGAGTTCTTTCCTTTTTTTTTTTTTTCTTTTTTTCCCCTGGGGGAATCAGTTTGAAATGTGTTCTTGAAAACAACTATGTACTCTGGTCTTGTAATGTGTAATAAGGGTTGTGCGCTCATGCAGAGTTCAGTAATCTCAATATAACTGCAGAAGTGCTGACCACTGGCCAAAGGACATAGCCATGGGCATGAGCATGAAGTCTTTTCATAGCCCTTGACAAAAGCATTTGTTGTTTCTCAGAGCTGTTTCAGGATACCAGTGCACAACTGTAAAACTTTAAAAAAATATATTACTTATATACTGAAAGAACTCTTTGCAGACATTGTAGACTAAAGAATAAGTAACCTGTTAAATCTAGTGATCTACTTAAAGATTTGCTCCACTCCATCAGATACCAAAACTGTCAAAATGTAGATCTTTGTATTATATGAAACACCTAATAACCTATTATCTAAATCAGATATTTTAATGTCGTTTTATGCAAATAATCTTACAGAGGTACATTATTCCTATTAGCATAATAGAGTAATGGTTTATACTTTGATTAAAGCATCCTTGCAATCTTTAAAAATGTATATGCAAGTTCTAAATTCTTTTAGACCTAAATTTAGGAAAATACTTTTGTCCACTTCTAATGACATACATGTTTAGTTTGTATTTCTTTAGCTGGCTGGTAGGTAACTGGTTCTGAAGGCATGTAGTGAATACATGGATGCATGGAGGTTTTTTATGTTAATAAATGACTACTGAGACTGTAATTCACTGCACGGAATGAAGGATTGTTACCATGCACATTTTACTGTTATGCACAGTATGCGTATATCTACTTCATGCATGAGATGTCTATACGTTGAAAAATTTGAGTTATTTGAAATAAGTACTCTAATTCTCTTGCTAATAACATGAATTGAAGATGCATCAAAAGAGAAATGTGATTTGTGGCATGACCTCACAGGAATTTTGCCTTTTGTTTTCCTGTAGCTGATTCAGGATGAGATAAAGCAGTTAGTGGAATTGCAGACCAGCAATTGGGGTGCCGGCAAGAGCAGAAGTTTGCCTGCCAAGCTTACAGACACTTTTTCATCACTAGAAAGTCAAATGGGGATGTGTTCTGAAATCTTTGAAGAACATGAGTGCGTTGTCAATCAACTTAGATCTAATGAAGCAGAAAGTCAGCCAAACGCATCTGATCTGCATCAGGAATGTTTTGCAAATGATGCTTCAATGAATAGTGGGTATGGTGCGCTTTCTGCCTCCGAACTGAACCCTAGCAAATCTAACGACATTAACAAGTCCACAGACTACATGGAGAAAACTTCACAAGGACAGGGTGATGCAGTGGTATTGCAGAGTGATGCAGCTGTAGCCAGTGTTCAAAACAAAAGAGAACTTCCCCCTCAAAAAATAGAGGAAAATTTTTCATCAGGAAGGAACGATATTTTAGTTTTTCCTCCTGATTTTGAACATAAAATTGATGAAGCTCAAGATGGAAAAAAAAACAGGTAAGTGATGAACTTTCCAAGTATGTTAATTTATTGTAGACAGTCCCCATTCAGTAAACAGCTGTTGGTAACTGGAAACATGTAAGAATTGAATGGAACCTCTTGATTTTAAAAAATACTATGCTTCTTGATAAAGTTATTTGTTTAGCCCAGTGTTTCTGCATGTTACATATTTGTGTCTGTGGTGTTTACCTGTTGTAGATAGGTTGTGGGGGGAAAATATGAAAATCTACTTTCTACTGCAAATTTTAGCTAAGATAGAGTTTGTATATAGTGTTTATCTGTGCACCGGAATTTTAGGTGCTGATTACCGATTTTCTGTGACTGATACTTTGCTGTTGTGCTCAACCAGTCTATTTTGCTAGCTTATATGCATGCATTACAGCAATAAATTGTATCAGACAACAGCCAAACATGGTTGGATTTTTCTATTGTTTTTTTTGGTTGATCTTTGTTTTGCTGTGTTCAATAGGTGGGTGGATCCAGAAAGATTTTTTTGAAAGACTGGCTAGCTAATTTGGCAATAATACCGTCCAAGCACTGCTCTAGTTGCACAGAACTTGGCAATGTACTTTACTCTCCCTGTCAGACTAGGCTGTCATGGCAGTGGCTCCGTGCAGTCATGAGCTGTATCAGAGGTCTGGTGGGCAGCATGTTGCCTGTGAGTCCCTGATAGTAGTTTGTGGAGATAAAAACTTTCTCTCTATTGAGAAAACAGAAAATTATGAAAATGAACTTGCATTTTGCTAGTAGAAAATAAACCACTGAACCAGCTTTCTTTAGAGAATTTGGTTTGGAAATTTATTATTTCAGCACATAAGGTAGGTCATAACCTGATTGATATTTATGTTCTCTTCCTCCCTTCTGTTGGGATTTATTCCAGTATTTGATTCATGTTGCATAGTTCCATGAGGGGGGTAGCTGCAATTCATGGACTGCCAGGGAAACTTAGAGCTGGAGAAGCTCAATTCAAGAGTGTTTTTCAGTTTGAAAAACTTTTCTAAGACAACTTTTGAAATCACTTGTGTAATTTTTTTTGTGCTTTTTTATAAAAAAAAAATAAGATTTTTTTCTTTGAAATTGCTTTCTGTTTTGTGTTATGAACTTAGTTTGAAGGAAGAAGGGGCTCAAACCAAAGAGCAATAGTTCTGTTAACCCAAGCTGGTTGTGTTGTTGTTGTTTTTTAATTTTTAGTTATAAACTTCTTTCATTCTTTCCACTCTATGTCCCAGTCTGGGACAATACATAGTTTTCTGAAGTGTCACTTTTTAACAAAATGGAGAAATTGTTCCACATCTACCTCTAAGAATAATTTCAGGATATCTCTATTTGTTTCTTTTTTTTTTTTCTTCTGTTTCTTTCTATATCTTGTTTCAATCTTTCCTATCCTTGAAGATTCTCTTGAGTTGGAAGGCATCTGTAGTTTGTCTCAGCTGACATCATCTTTACAACCAGGATGATAACACAATAAGAAAACCCACTGCATTTACATTCCATTACATTGTGGTTTTGATTAGTACCTATTTGAACAGACCAAAAAATAGTTGCCTGGCTAAAAATACGGAGCTCTTTGTTGCGATTTTTTGTAGTAGGAAGGACGTTTTGATTATGGGTGCAGTTGATTAGGACATTTCCTTTCAGTGATTTGTTTGTGGGTTTGTTGTTGTTTTGTTTTACTTTTTTAAAAAAGAGCCCTAAAACATTTCAGCATTCATTACTTCATATTGTTTCTCAAAAATGCACAAAGGCAGTAGAGTTTTAGTGCCTATGTTTCATCTTGAAGAAGAAATTGATTTCATGTCTCCACTGAAAAGGGCGTATGTACTTATGGTATATGTGTGTGTCTCCCACCATAGTAAACCTTTAACATCATGGGCACAAAAGTTGAAACAAAATCCACCAAAAAGAATAAATGCTGAAGGAGTATGTGTGAATTCTATGCAAGAAAATGAGCAAGCAAAGAATATATCACTTCAGAATGTAAGTCTGTCTTTTTATTTTATGATGTTTTTCTAATTTTATTCTTGTTACTGGTATTTTTTCAGTGTTATAGTATGTTCTGATTCACTATGTGCTTTCATACTTAGCTTTAAGCACTTGAGCAGTGGTGTTCCTATTCATATGTTTAAAGTTTATGTAGGCAGAGTTTACTTCTTGGATCATTCTATACTTAGCCACATAGCTATTTTGGCTTACTTTATTCCTTGCCTAATTTTTGTCCTTATTTACCTAAGTGGCACGTGTTCTTCCCTTATAGAGATAATAGTCGCATTCTCAATTGAATCTTCAGGTCATGGCAATTTATTGTGCTCTGTAATTTGTAGAAGGAAACCTAGAGTCGAACCCTGTTATGGTGGCTGGCATGCGTAATTTCCATGACAAATTTTTGGAAAGATCTTTGATTTCAGCTGGTAATACTGCTTTTAGTACAGAGAACTCTTTGCATCTGGAGGCATTAAGCACTTTGTTCAGGACAGATAGTATTCTTCCAAATGGGAATTTTAAAAGGCAAGGATTTTTTGGTTTAGTTTGGTTTGGCTTTTTCAGTGTTCTTAGAAGGCTCCTATACTAAAATCCAAAACATGTGTTTGTTTTTTTTTAATTTTTCTTTTTTGTATTGTTTATGTAAGAATAATACATTCTTTTATGCCTGTGTATGTCTGTGATTTGGCTAAATTGAACTACTCCAAGCACAGTCACAGCAGTGGTTACTAAAAGTAACCAACTCCACAACAGACATTTAGAAAATCTAATTGGCTCTTTAGAACCATTTGTAGTAATGCCTATTGCTGTGACTGCTGAATCGGCTCAAAACACTTCTTTTGAGAAGAATTTGGTCCGTTCCCCCCATATTCTTGAGTTAATAATTGTGTATGCTCACAAATCTGATTATTTTGGGGAGGGAAGTTTAATCACATATAATATTTCTGATACAAAAGGACATTACGCAACATGATTGTATGAATAATCATACATGTAACTATGAACTTTTAGAATTACTTTCAGTATATTGTCACAAACCTCTCTCCTTATAGTATTTTTACGGAAATAATTCCTGAAATCTGTGAATGACTCCACCTACAAGAGGATAGGAGAACTAGCAAATATGAATCACTTAATTCAAGGCAGGGTCTGTTTTCTTTCCTGTGGTCACTCAAACGGTGATGCAGAGGGCGTAAGAGTAGCTGGTTGGACTTGCTGTCTCTAGTCTTCTATTGTCAGTGGAAACAAAATGTTGCTCTAGGGGGCTATTTCAAACCAGAGTTAAATTTATCTGCTGTGGATTGTCTCTTTTCTCTGTCAGCTTTTGAAAATACCTTTATCTTCTATTCCTTTGTAAGAATTCAGTTGATACCCCTTCGTTTTCCTTTCTTCCTCCTTAGGCAAAGGAGAATACCTAAATAAAAACATTAAGAGGGACAAAATAGCCTTGAGGTGAGATGGTACTTCACGCAAAAACTTGAAAAGCTTTAGTTCTAAATTTTTTTTCTTATTTACTTTTGTTAACTCAATGGTTACTATCCTGTTGTAGTCCTCAGTTGTATGAGTTGTGTAAAAAAATTGCCAAAGTAGCACAACTCTTAAGCTGCTGTAGTGGAACAAAAAGCCTTAAGTACAGTAGAAAAGAGCAATGTGAGATGACCATTTTAAGGCTAGCTGCCCTTACTCAGTTGCTCTTGTATCACTGTGTTATATCAATGACACTTAATTTGATTCAGGAAGAGGAGAATTGTAGCAAATCTTAAATTATGGGATTTCTTTTTTTTTTTCCCATGTGTTGGTCAAAGTTGTTTCTATAATGAGCTGGGAGGTTGCTTAGAAAGTTTGGAGTGCTGAGAAGGGTATGCAGTATCTTGTCTATCTGAGGTGACGGACAGTGTTTACCTCTAGATTTGTGGTAGGTGGAGTCATAGCAGCTGAATATAAGAAATTCCAATCTTAGGATGAGGAAAGAGTAACACTGTATTGGAAAGTCATCCCTCTATACACTTGCACCTCTTAAGGAGCAAGAAAGTTTAGATGAGTGTCCAAAATGTGTATTTTTATAAGAGTTAATCTCAAAATGCTCCACAAATGGACAGGCACGTGACTTAGAAAATATCACTGTCTTTTAATTATGTGGCTTAACTTAGTTCCCCTTTTGACTGTGATTACCCTAAATATAAATTGTATAGGTTTGGATCATGCTGTATAATTAAATTTAATCTCTTTGCTTAAAAAGACTAGTAACATTTACATGCAATTTTTTAAAATTGTACCCTTGATTTTTTTCCCTTGCCGTGTGGTTTTCCTTATAAATTTGCTTTTCATTTGTCATTTTAGACAACCCTTACTGATGCTGCTTTGCCACCTTACACTTTTTACCTCAATCAACCAAATGAAAGTCCGAATTCCTTAGTGTCTGAAGCTTCAGGTATAGAATTTCTTGTACTTGAATTTCCTTTTCTTTTGAATTCTCATTTTTTAAAACTTACTAGAATGCATCTCCAATAACTTTGGGGAGGTGAGGAGGGTTTGAGCACCAACAAGCTATTAAACTTTGATATAGCATAATTCTGCTTTTCTTACTGTCGCGTTTGAAACTGATGGGAGCGCCTGTGTATCACTGCTGGCAGATGTAGGACGTGCAGCAATTTTTTCTTCACATTTCTCAACGTTTCAGAGTTGAGCTTCATGTTTAAAACAGTTTCATAATGTAATTTTTATTAAAATCATGGTGGGGTATCAAATGATCTTTCAAATATTAGCATCATTGTTCTAGTAATCACAGGAGTGTATGGTAATAGAGACAGTAAGTCAAGGGCAGGATTTAATAATTGTGTGAATAGACAACAACAAAATAAAGCAGTATGTAATGTGGGGATTCATTAATTTGGGAGGGATGTTTGCTTTGGTGATATTTTTTGGGGGTTTTGGGGCTTTGTGTGTTTGGGTTTTTTTTTTGGGGGGGGGCTGTGGTTTTTTTGTTTGTGTTTTTTTGTTTCTGTGAAAGCCAAACAACTAATTCACATATTTTGATCATAACAGGGTGGATTCATTTCAGTAACAAACAGGGGCACAGAGATGCAGCCCTGCAAACTGTGTAGATTTATTGCTTCTTCACAACCCATTGAGAGAGGGAGACACATAAGAAATTGAAGTGGGATTGAGACTATCTGTTCCTCTTGTGCCATCCCTTTTAGTCCTGGTAGTCTGTCTTTTTGCATGCGGTAGAGTGCTGCTGAGTACCAAACCGAAGAGTTTGTACTATCAAGTGGCTGTCTAGGATTATTCCTCGGGTAATACAAGTTTTAAGTGCTATACTGGAATCAGTAGAAATATAAAAGTTTGTGGTAAATGAGGATTTGTTCCTTGAACACCAAAGAGTAAATCTGTTTGCACTGATTTGTAGATTTCGTTACTGATGCTGTGTGATGTCATACTGATTAAGTTGCTTGTGCCTTGCATTGAGATTTTTGTAACTTCTGGTAATAAATGCTTTAGTGAGATTCTTAAGCAACAGATGCAAATAATTAATACAGCATTCTTGTTAGCTGACAAAGTAACATCCTACTAATGGATTTTGGGATTCCTGTTCTATAGCCCTGAGCTTGAAGTTTGTAATCTTTTTTTGTTTCGTTGTTTCTTCTCATCAGGACTTTCATACTGGAAGTTAGATGAAAAGGAGCTGTATCACTCTTTACCAGAGAATTTCAGAAGCGAGTTTGCTGATATTTTCTCCACAAAAGTATCACCAGATCAGGTAAAGTTTGTACATGTTTTAAAAGTTATCTTACAGTTGCTTGTCATCTTTGCTTTTTTCCACGATGGAAAGAATCAGCCCTCCGGAAGTTAACTTTTCTGTAAGAACTCTTAGTAGCTCAGTTGCTCATATTCTGTTCCTTCCTTATTCATTTACCCCAGCTAAAGTCACTTGGAATTTATTGACCTTCTTTTATCATTTAAAAGAAATTGTGTGTATTGGAGATGAAAAGAGACTAACTAGTATATTAAAGGTGATGTGCCTCATTAAAGACCCTTTTTTAAATTGGGTGCATTGAATAAAGCTGCCTTCTGTTCTGAACTGATTTATTAGCTAAACTCACCACACAACTTGTTTGGGGGGTGGAGGCTTGTGTTCAGCCAAACTAAGGTAGCAATTTTTCCTTTTGAAGTTTTCTTCTGCTGATGAAACAAAGCTATCATCATTGAAGGATATTTATCATAAAAGACAAAGGGAGAACAAGCAGCTGCCAGACCAGAATTTTATGCCTTCTTCCCAGTCAAGTCACCCACCAGAGGTAACATTAATTTCTTTACTTCTTGTCTCAGTTTGAAGATATGATTGGTTGCAGACTGGTTTCACATTAATTAGCCCCTGCTGCCACCTCCAGTGTTACGCTGGAACAGCAATTTGTGCAGCCGTGTGATGAACCAGATTGGGAAGGGATCCAGCTGAAAAGAACCTCTAAGAATACCCTGGGTAAACAGCACCTTTGCCACACAACCTTGAGGATGGCGCAGGGACAAATCTGATTACGCTGAGGCTGCGGCTGATGAAATGTGTGTGGAACTGCAGTCACAGAAGCAGGGTTTTCTTACTTCTCCCCATAAGACAAGTTCATTCCACTGGTGAAACAGAAGAGGCACAGGTTGTGGAAATATTCTTATCATATCTGTTTCTTTATACAACTTTCAGTCTTGTTCAAAATCCAGTAATGATGGCTGCTGTGTGACTGTCTTGTTCATATAATCCATGAAGTAATTTTCATAACTGTATGAAATTACTGTTTCAACCTACAAGCAGACATCATAGTCTTTCTGTTTACCTAAATGAAATTTCAAAGGTTTTCTAGACAGCTACAGATGTTAGATATGTATTTATTCTTAATGGAAACTTAGAAACCCAAGTTGCAAATGTTGGGAATATGTATCATCATCTAAGCTGTTACAGGTCCCTTCATCTTGCTTGTCAGTAACAAATGATTGTAGTAATATTCAATATAATTCCCGCAATATATTATATGGATTACTAATGTCTTCAGATAAACTTTATTTACAAGAACAAAAGTTAAATCACAAATTTTTTAGCATTATAACTTATTCCCTAGATCTTGACGTTGGACCCAACCCTGCATATGAAACCAGGTCAGCAGAACCCAGGACCCTGTTTTTTCAATATTCCTGAAGAGACAACTCCTTTTTCTCCAGACTCTATGGCGGAGCCTGGATTTTCAAGTCATTGTGACACAGACTCTTTTTCACAGACAAGTAATTCATCTCAGTTAAATGATTCTCCAAAATATCCTGCCAACAGCAGAGCTGTGCATTTGGACCTCTGGAGAAATCACCCATTCCAAAATGAAAACAAGACCAGCTGTCCCTTTCCAATGGCATATACGGATGCTAATAATGATAATTTAGTCAACACTGAGGAGGAAGAAACACTGACTCTAACTCCATCTTCTATTACTCAGTGTGCTGACAACAGTTTGCCAGAATATAGTCTTTCAGTGACATCTGTTGAAGATCCTGTGATAATGTCAAAGTAAGTAATTTTTTTTTTCTTTTTTAAAAGTCGTAGAGTTGGTACTTTCATGAAGGAAGTGAAACTTAATAAAACTAGCAAAACAATATGTGAGTTCTGTTTGCTTAGAACATAGCTAGATATGGCTGCTTTTTTTCTTTCCTTTTTTTCTTCTTTTTTTTCTCCCCTGAAGTACAGATGGCGTATAAATAGAACAGTTGTTTTCCACTTCTTACAATTGTCTTTCTTTGGACCATACTATTTAATCTTCTTTAGACCATACTATTTAATCTAAGGTAGAGTATTTATGCTCTGTCTTCCTTGGATGTCAAAGCCTTAACTGGAAGGCAAAACAATTTTCTACGTTTTAATGCTTTGGTTATTTCTTTTTATATGTTTGAATAAAGATACATACTTCCTTCATAGGCTGTAGGAGGGAGTTAATTTAGGCAGAGAATATCAAAATTCTGTGGGGGTTATTTAGAGTCAAATGGTGGGAGAAGCACAGAATTACTGCACTTACTTAAGAAAAATAAATATCCCCCGTTCACTATTGAAGCTGTCATGATTTGCCCATGGTCAAACAGGCATGGTATATATTCGATGTGTGAGGGCTTTTGTGGGGGTCACAGTTTCAAGATAGTTCAGTGTTTGGAGTTTCCTATTTTAATTCTACATGCATAATTTCTAGTGCATAGCAAAGGAGAGAAAAGAGCGTATATATTATTTCTATATGTTGTTTTTTATATGCCATATATTGTTATTCATATGCTGAGTTCATTATGTGTGAATGAATACAGCAATGCATGGTCATGTGGATAGCTGGAAATTTTTTTGTTCTTAATTTTAAAAATAGGATTAGGCAGAACTTGAGGGAAAAACATGCTCGACACATAGCTGATCTACGAGCTTACTATGACTCTGAGATACATAGCTTAAAACAGCAGCTAGAGGCAAGCCATAAAAATGCTTCGTCTGAAGACTTGAAGAAAGTCAATCAAAATCTTGCTGACAGGTACTGTTTGTCCTTACTTGTCCTCTTCCTCTGTTACATGGCACTCTTTCCACTTGAAAAACTGAGTATGCTTGTTTAGAATATCTTGAAAAGTTTATGCCACTCTTCAATTATGAAGATTTCACGCATCTATGATACTAATATTTTCCTATTAAATATAAATTTTGTGTTATTTAATGCAGCTGTTAAGATCAGTTTAAAATCATTGTTAGGCAGCAAGTGTGATGTTTGGACCAGAGGTCTTGCTTGACCTGATTTTTGCTAATGCCAGTGTAAGTTTTGCTTAAGAAAGGATGGCAAGCTGAGGTAGTCCTAAGCAGTAGTGGAACTATCTATGTTGTAAGATAGTGCTCACCTGTCATGCTGGTGAACATCATCCCTTTTTAACTTTCATGTCAAAACTATAGGTGGTACTGGACCAATCTTGAATTCATTGGTAGCTTTATAAAGCCCATTTGCCGGTCAGTGCTCTTTGACCAGATATTACTACTGGAATCTGTGTGCCTCACCTATATGTTCCATTACATACAGCTTGAATGTTTGCTATATATAGAAGTTCGATGTGATTTTTATATCATTATTGCCAGTCAAAATACACATTGTAAATTTAGACAGCTAAGATACTTTACAAGAATTATGCCCTTCAGAATAATTGAAAAAGTGCTTGGGTAGCTGGGGCTCTTTTGTACTTATCTTCCAGCACTAGTGTGTTCTAACTATTAAAAGTGACTTCTGAGCAGTCAGTTATTGGGTTAAAGTAGCTTGCGATATGGTTTCAGTCATTAATTATCACACAGCGTCATCAATTAGCTGAAGTGGAACTCTGCTCCGGTGCATCCCAGCTGCTTTTGGTTCTGCAGCTCTTACGCTCTAAGCCATCTGGAGTCTCTGCACGTGTTCCCAGTTTGCTGTGTGCCCCCCAGGAGCACCACAGCCCTTCTGAGCAGAGATGCTGGGCGCTCGCTGCAATGGCCAAAGACTATGGGAGGAGGAGGTCACAGGCTGGGCACCAAAATTCATGGGGATGCTTGAGGAAGGAAAGAAGGTTATAAATTGTAGATTTCTTATTTGAAAATTTCCAGAGATTTTTGTAATCTGTATCTTCTAAATAGGTGTGACCAATTAGATGCAGCTCTGAATGAAGCAAGTGCTCGCATAAAAGCCCTTGAAAATAAGAATAATATGCTAGAAAAGCAAGTGGTAAGTATATGTTCTTAATTCAAGTTGTTTTTTAACTAAAAGAGTAAGAGAATGCACCTGTTCATTATTAAGTTGATCTGTGTTTCCATATTGTAGAATCATAGAATGGTTTAGGAATACCCTGTTGGTCAGTTTTGGGTCACCTGTCCTGTCTGCTGAGCCCCGCAGGTGGGACACCTCTATGCTTTTATGCTTCCAACCTTCCAACAGGGCAAATAACAAAGTGAGCTGCCCTTGGATGTTATAGCAATAAGTATAAGCAAGAGCCTCTCTGCATACCATGCCTGGGCATCAGCTATAAACATAGGTCTTATCGCTCTGAGAGAGAACAGTGTCTGCACAATATGCTGTTAATTTAAGTAGTTAGAAGAGGCCCAGCTAAGAAGCAAAGTTACTGAACAAAATTGATGTTGGCTGTCACCGATCACCTCCTTACTTTCCATGTGCCTTAGCAGAGGTTCCAGGAGGTCCTGCTCCATGATCTTGCTGGGCGCAGAAGTGAGACTGACTGGCCTGTAGTTCACCAGGTCCTCTTTTTTACCTTTTTTAAAAATGGGGTTATGTTTCCCCTTTTCAGTCAGTGGGAACTTCTCTGGACTGCCACGACTTCTTAAATATGATGGATAGCAGCTTGGCAACTTTATCCGCCAGTTCCCTCAGGACCCATGGATGAATCTCATCAGGTCCCATGGACTTGTGCATGTTCAGGTTCCTCAGATGGTCTTGCATCTGGTCTTCTCCTGCAGTGGGTGGTACCTCATTCTCCCAGTCCCTGCCTTTGCTTTCTGCAACTTGGGCCGTGTGGTTAGAGCCCTTGCTGGTGAAGACTGAAGCAAAGAAGTCATTGAATATCTCAGCCTTCTCCATTTCCCACATTTTCCCTAGTCTTCCTTTTGTCACTGATATACCTATAGAAGACTTTCTTGTTGGCCTTGATGCCCCTGGCCAGATTTACCTCTATCTGGGCTTTAGCTTTCCTAACCTGATCCCTGCCTGCTTGGACAATTTCTCTGTATACCTCTCAGGCTACCTGTCCTTGTTTCCACCCTCTAGAGGCTTCCTTTTTCTGCTTGAGATTGTCCAGGAGCTCCTTGTTCATCCACGCAGGCTTCCTGGCATTTTTGCCTGACTTCCTCTCTTTCTTTATTTTCAACCTTTCTCCTTAATATATGACATCAGCCAATATGCTACAGTGGTGACTTTCCTAGCTGGGTTCCTTAAGAGTTTGTGCTTGAATCATCATCACTTTTGCTTATGAACATCCTTTCCAGGTCAACAGAGATCAAACAAAGTTTAAGAGTGGAATATTGTGATGTGTTTATGATGTCTCTCTCTATTTTTTTTTTAATTGATTTTGGTTTAGTTACTTTCTCTTTGATTTCGTATTAGAGCTGTGATAAAAGCAAATCTCATCTGCACCAGGGCACAAATATTCTAAGTATATTTAGACAGTCTTTTCTGGTGAGGTCAGACCAGTGTGCTTATGACTGCATGGCTGCATTTATTGGTCAAAGAACAGGACACTTTTCATGAAAGTTAGACACCTGGAGAGACTAATTCATTCCACCATTTTTAGACATTTTTCTGTGCTGGGAAGCAAGACAATCAGCTGGGATTAGAGGCCTAACCTCTAGATATTTAAGTCCTATAAAATAAATACAACTTTGGGGGGTTTAGTCCCCATTTTCATTCTTTATACATCACAGAAATTAGCAAAAATTAGCAAAAATCTCGTTTAGTTCATGTACAGATGTACTCTTGTTTTCTATTGATGATTTTTAGATTATGCTTTGTACTGAAATAAAAAATCTGCTAGGTAAGCATTATAATGAAGGGTTTTTTTTCTCTTACAGGCAGATTGGAGAGAACGCTTTTATGCAGTCAGTAATACTTCCAAAGTTTTGCAAGAACGTATTGAAGAAATGCGCACAAATAATAAAGAGAAGGATAACACTATCAGTCGACTAAAATCGAGGCTTAAAGATCTAGAGGAAGCATTTGAAAAGGCTTACAAGTTATCTGATAATAAAAATGCAAGGCTAAAGGAAGAAAATAAAATGTTCCAAAATGTAAGTAAGAAAATGGGCAATGGTGCTTACAGTTGCACAGCATGTTATGAACACAGTAAGTCCTGGGTTTTGGAAAACTACTTAAACTTTACCATTGTAAAGTCTTAATGCACATCTAAGAGAAAAGAAATTATTCAGCTGACTACTTAGTAGGATAGGTGTTAAGTGACACTATGGACCTAGTATATAATAATGTATACCTGATATTTAAAACCAGGTATTTAATGCAGCAAGTGCGTACTTGATGTGATAACACCTGTCATAGTCCATCTCAGATATTTAATTACTTTAAGTGCTATTAGTTAATTTTATTTTTAGAGGTATTATAGGAAATTATTTTGGAACAAGTTATTTTTTCCTCTCAAGCTTAGTGGGAATGGACTGAATTTCTTTCATAAGTCATCACAACTTGCTAAAACTGGCATTTTATGTATGATTTCAGACTGAATCAAAAGAGTTATTCCTCTGATTCTTCAGTAATAGCTTCATGGAGTGTTTAAATGGATTTGTTTTAGCAAAATGGGCATTAGCTGGAAAAACTACTTCATGCTTTAACTCCTTTTTACAATTAAAATTTCAAAATACAAAGTCAGCTTTAAAAAGTCAGTGAGGAATTTTACTGTTTTTTTCTGGTTCCTCAGTTTCTTCAGAGATAAATAATTTAAATAATTTGAAAATTAGGAGTATGTGTGAGTAGCTCTGTTTCCTCGAATTGGAAGATGCTAAAACTTAACAAATAATATTAAAGTACACTCTGTATCTCCTGTAGTGTTTCTGCCTGTGTTAGACAAGCAGTTTAGATGATTTTACAGCAGTCAACAAAACTGTTAATTGTATATAGGTATATAGTCTCAGTGTGGGTTTGTGTGTTCCTTTATTTTTTTTTTTTTTGCTTTAGCTTTTAGGAGAATACGAGTCCCTTGGAAAAGAACATGAAAGAGTAAAGGTAAGTACATGTTAGTTAATTAAAAAACCCAAACATGCGAAATATGAGATAATGTGCCATAGAATTAACTTCAGTATTTTGAGAAAGATCAAACAGAAAGATCCATGTTTATTTTAACTGATAGCTTCTTACTATATCGTCAGAGTCCATGAAAGTGAAAAGGAGGGAGTTTAGAATGCATCGTTTTCCAGTCACAGACAGTAAAAATACTGGAAAGTCAAAGCCAAAGAAATTTAATGGACCTCCCTTTCAAATAATATATTTTCAAGACTGATGTAAAGTTACTAATTTTTCTTTTAATATTTTTCTGTAGTTTCTAAGCTTTTAACTTTTTTCCTTGTGTACTTTTAGGATACATTAAATGCAACTGAAAACAAATTGCTTGATGCAAACACGCAGATTTCTGATCTGAAAAGGTAAATGCGAGACTGTCTTATTGCTATTTTAACCATATGAAATATAGGCTATGGCCTAAACACTTACTCCTAGATTATGAAGGCTGTAGATCTGTAGATCTTGCAATTTTAATTCCATCTTATGAAACATTTCACGTTGCTTTATGTTACTTTGTACACATTATAAAAATCTTGTTCTTTTAGGATATGTGTTTTTTCTGCTTCCTTGAACACAACATCTTCCAGTGGGATGTTATTAATTGCTTCCTTTCTGATGGCTGTTACTCAGCTAGCCCAGCCAGTCCACTGCTCAAGCTCTTACTGCTGCAGTTGTCTCCTCAGGAACTCCCATCTTCAGCTATCCAGACTCTCTTCTGGTTTTCAGGAGTGAGGATGCTGACAGGAGTTTGCTGTTCAAGGTTATGGCTCCTAGGCATGAATAAAGGACAGAAAGGTGTTCTGTGTATAGAGCAGGAATAATATCTCCTGTGTATGTCCCTCAGGCTACCTGGATCTATTTTTTGCTTGGGAGAACAGAAATCATTGAGCTTTATACTTTCTGGGTAGGCCCTAGGCAAGACCTATGTGACCATCAAGGAGTTTACAGTCACAAACATATCCTCTAGTTTGGGATTTCTCAGCTGCTCCTTGTCGGGGGTTTTAAACAGCACACTTGCTCAGGGAAGTCTAGAGAGGTGGGAGCAGAGAACATCTGAGAGGGCTGCCGGGCAGGAATTGAACTGTAATGGGGTGAGGTTCCACACCATTCACCTCCCTTTGAGCATCTTCTGTGGATATGTGCTGTCATCGTTTTTCTTTTATGTTTCTATATGAGCAGATTGTTAGGAAGATATTTTTTTATGTGTGATTTTTGATGATTCTTCTAGAAATGTGGCTACAAGTTTCACCTCAATTCATTCCAAATGTCATTGCCACCAAGCATTAACCTCTGCATAGTCTTCAGCCAAAACCAGAAAAATAGCAAATGTGGTCCTCAAGAGATACCAGAGTCCTCTTCTTTGCTGCTCAGATCACCCGATTTTTCAAGAAGACGACTAAAAAGAATGAATAGGAAGAATTTAAGAAAGGAATAGAAGGAAGTGAAAACAACTCTGCCTTCAATTTTTATTGGAACTGTTGAGGAAATGAAGATAGTGTGAAGGACAGTTCAGTCAGTTACTAGTGATTCTATTTTCCTGCCTGATTCTTGATGCTGCTGGCTGGGGACCATTCCAGACTGGGGAAACTGTAGTGGAAAAGGAGATTATTATATCCTGCTCCAAACCCCTGTATTTCTATCCCCCAAGTGGGGAATGCTTATGATTGTGTTTCATTGCCAAGGGCTAGCTCACTGAAGAGGTAGACTGCGGTATGTGGGAGAGAGGAAAATCATGTGAAGAGCCTCAGCCACGGATTAGTGGAGTTACCCGAGTGACGCACAGGAGAAGGAGCCACTCATTAAAACCAGAGTCAGGGAGGATGAGAAAACATTCTTGTTTTGTTTTCCCCAACCTCTCTCAGTTGAATGCTCTGATACACAGCAGTATCTCCTGGTCTTGTCTTTCTAGCTAGGTTACCTAGCTTATTTAACTCAGAATTCAAATACATATTTATATACGTATTTAGATAGATAGATAGATAAAAATGTAGTAGTTGCTCTTGTTCTTCGCTTCACCCAAGATATCTGAATAAAAAGGACTAAACTCTAAGAAATATGCTATCTCCTTTATGTCTTTTACATCATCTCATAATGCATCTTTGCTACTTCCGCATTAGGACAATTTCAAAACTTGAAGCTCAGCTCAAGCAAGTAGAACATGAAAATATGTTGAAACTTCGCCATATTACCGAAAGTCATTTAAGAACCTCTTGTGCCAAGTAAGTGAATGTTCCAACAATGTGAAAACAGGTCACATGTTTTAGAATATTTTTTAACACGTTTTGGCTAAAAATCACAGAATCACAGAATGGTCAGGGTTGGAAGGGACCTCTGGAGATCATCTAGTCCAACCCCCCTGCCAGAGCAGGGTCACTTACAGCAAGTTGCACTGGACAGCGTCCAGGTGGGTTTTGAATGTCTCCGGAGTGGGAGACTCCACAACCTCTCTGGGCAGCCTGTGCCAGTGCTCTGCCACCCTCACAGGAAAGAAGTTCCTCCTCATGTTAAGATGGAACTTCCTATGTTCGTTTTTATCTTTACCCAAAAATGGGTAAACATAAAGATGTCAGTCAATAGGCTAAACTGGATTAAACACGTGAAGTAATCCAGAGACTTCAAATGCCAAGATATTATTAAAAACAAATAAATAAATTGGATAGTAGATGTGTGACATGGCAGACTGGCTCTAGTCTTCCTAAATGAGTGTTTGATAGGTCTCAGTTGCTCAGCTGAATAGGGATTCCCATGCTCAACAAACATCTTGGGAATAAAATGTAATAGTCCAATTAGACATTAGAGGTTTTCTTCATGTCATTGATTTGAAAGGCTGATAACTACATTTTATGTTTCTAAATAGAGTTTGAACAGGTATCCTGAGAGTAGAGTAGAGTGAAAGTTCAATTAGAATGCATACTCTAGTTTGAATTTTGAATTTATGTTAAGGAAATCAAAGTTGGCCTGTGTTTTGGTTTTTCGTGTTTTTTTTTTTAATGTTTTAGAAACCTGAAAAGCTTTGTCCCCCTTTGTTTTTTATTACTTAGTTACAGCTTTTTGGGTGTCTCTCCCAGTTCAGCATTGATGATGTATATATATTACAGGGACAGATTTCTGTTTAGAGCTACTTTAATATTTATGAATAAGATCCCTCAACAATGAACAGAAAAAAGGAAAACATGAACATGGCAGACCATGTTCATCAGGGAGGAGGATGTAAGAACCAATATGGATTTGGAAGTTTATCTGTCCTTAACTGATCTCGAAGGCTCAAGGAAAGCTGATTCCAATTGTGAATGTGCAGAAGGACAGATTTGCAGAATAGCAGTTATAGTTCATAGCTTGTATAAACAAGAACACTTTTTTTTCTACTTATCAGATACTTTCCTGTGTATAAAAGTCACATTTTTCTTTTGGCATTTCAAGATAATATACTCATCGAAGCTTATTATTTAATATTTATCACTCTCAAGTCATCAGCGCTGGCTTTCTTGTTTGGGTTTTTGGTTTTTATTTTTTATTTTTCTAATAAATGTTATCAAAAGGAAAGCTGGGGTCAGATGCTATTGGAGTAATCTACACCAAAATGTTTTTGTTTAACTAGTTGAGAATTACTTGTTACCCAAACCTTGGTCTGAGGAAGCAGTATTAAATTATAAGGTCTTTGTGGAGTTCTGCATTCTGAGCATATTGTGTAATTTAGACTGAAACCTCAACATATTATTTTTTTTAATATATTTTATTTTTACTTTACAAATATTTTTTAAAAAATGGTTATTTTTCCACTTTATTTACAAATTTATTGTATATTTGGTATTGTTTCTGTTTAACTAGAATAAATAGATGGATTTTCTTATTGTTTGTCTTAAAATAAAAAAAAAAAGAAAAAAATCCCAAAGCCTTTCATGATTTTGAAGTTTTTTATTCCCACAGCAAGTTGGGAACTCCTGATGTCAGCAGGCGAAAGTGGTTGATACCAGGAGCAGAGTATTCAATCTTCACTGGCCAGCCTTTGGAAGTCCAGGAAAGCCCCAAAGATAACAGATTAGAAGAAACCTACATTCCTTCTCTGTGAGTTGGTTTCCTTCAGTCTCCACTATGATGTGAAGTTGAGCACTTCTAATAGTAGTTTTATCCAGAATTGACTAGGATCATATTTCTAGGTTTTGTACTAGTTAAGTATAGTTCTAAAAAAAAATATCTTGATGTTGTAGACGCTACGCAATTCCAATATGAAGCAAGCAGCAGCAGCCTTCAGTAGCTTCCTCGAAATATTAGAAAGCTTCAGCTGCATCTTGTGCCACTGTCTTTATGCTCTCTGTGTTTGTGTCCAACTCTGCTCTGCGTTTGGACACAGTGTGCTCTGTTGTATTGGACGTGAGCTGTAGTGGTTGGCTGCAGCTTTCCCCCAGTGTGAAGCTTCAGGTGTAATTTAGGTTGTAATTTAATAGTCTGCCTTCTTACCCAGAAGTTTCTAAAGCCTCTGTCAGGACGTATTTAGTTCTAAGAACATGTCAAGTCACCAAATTTAACTCACACTTTTCAACTTTAGATTCTTGAACTGGCTATAACACAATCCTCTGAGGTTCTTGGCTGAAATTAAAAAGCGCCCTTAGAATTCTTGGTTTGATGACTGTAAATCTCAAACTGAATTTCTCCAGGTTTTTGGTTATTCAGCTAGTATTTGGATATATGAAATGAAGTAAAAAAACTTGATCCTTTTTTCCCCTCCACCACCTCACATTCTTTAAGGCACCATTCTCCTCCTGAAAAAGACTCCTCACAAGAAGACTCTTCAACAAACACAATAGAAAAGAAAGAAAATGAGACGTCAGAAGCACCAATTATAGAAGCCTTTAAACAACTTGAAGAAGGAAAAGCATTTAAAGATTGGGGTACACAGACAGAAAAAGAAGACACATCAGCTAGTAATTTTTATTTTTGTATTCCTGAACTTGTCTTGACTGGCTTTTCTTTGTTTGCATATCTTTTGGTTTTGTTATTCTCAGCATTAAAGTTCATCAGGCTTGAGTGATGGGATAAAAACAGTTTTAGCATGTGAACTTCTGGAATTTTCCTAAGAAAATTCAAAATGATATAGCTAAGTGACTTGTTTAAAATAGAGGGAATGCAAAGGTTGCTGTTAGGTCTCAAGCTAGAGTGTAGTTAATGTCCTTTTTCTAAGAATATCTCAGTATGTGTAAACAGTTAATGGACTCCTAACAAAGCTCTGGCTAGCTGTACATCCATTTTAGTTTTGTTCTCATGGGGTTGTATCAGAATGTTATTCAGAAAGCTGGCATGTGTACTGGAAGACTGCACTGAGTTGTTCCAACAACATTGATTTAGGAAGACTTGTAATTAGAAAAAAATTAAAGATTTCCTTAAATGCTTATATTCTTGGTTCAGGCAGGTACTCTGACCCTTTTTCCCAAAAGATGCTTTTGTCCTGCTTTCCGCTGTCTATTAAATCAGTGTTATTTATCGTCATTTCTCTCACACGCACTGCAAAGCATCCTTTTTCATGAGCTAAACTATGTTTCATTAATACGATGAGCAGGAAGCAAGACTTGAGCAAAACGGTGTGAGGCAGACTAAGTGAGTCTTTGTGCACTGAAAGCTGAGTACAGGAGAATATTTGTGAGTCCTTGTATTGAAAAAGATTGATTAATATAATTACTTTTTCCTCTTAATTAGAAACATCAAATCGACGACAAACTGTTGGGTTTGTTGAAACTTCTTTAGTTGCTAACCGATCCCCAGAGAAAGGTAAAGACCAACACAGACCGAAACGGTACAGCTCTCCTTGTGGCCAGAGGTCATCATCCCTTCCTCCTTCAAATAGGAAATCAAATACTCCAAGTAAGTGCTTTTCTGAAGTTTGGTTTGTGTTACTCAAAAGGTAGAAGGAAATAATGAAAGGCTGCTCTGGAAGAAAGAACAATAAATACAGGATTTCTGCATTATTTTAACAGTCTGGAAAAAAAAAGCTCATTTATAATCATAGAAAATGTGAGCGTTCTAAGTTTACTTTCATTTTTCTATGTTGCGATGCACTTTTCGTCTAATTTAAATAAGTATGTAGACAGCTTTGAAAAGCATTCTTTTAAGATGTAAGCGTCTGATCACATGAGTGGGAGATACTGCACTGGGAGAAGTTTTAGGTAGTTAAAAGTACTTTGCCTTTTGCAGCAACAAGAGAGATAATGTTGGCACCAGTGTCTGTGACGTACAGCCCGAAACGATCTCCAAAAGAAAACCTCTCTCCTGGATTTAGCCATTTGCTTAGCAAAAATGAAAACACAGTGACAAGGTATGAGTTTTCTCAATACAATTAGGTGCTGATCATTATTATAGCAGCAGTACATTTATGCAGACTTAATGCTGTTCCTGCTGTTTCTTGTCCATTAAGTCCTAGTAAGTGAGTCATGTAAAGATTTCTGAATATAAAGCTAAGTTTTACTTTTTAAAATCTGGCAAGAAAAATCTAGAATGATTTCACCAAGGTGAGAAAGATGAGCATTCACCAAGATCAGTTGTTGGGTTTACTATTGGCACAACATTGGTCAGTGACAAAGAAGTTATAGAAGAATTGTTCTGTGGAGTAAGTCCAGATCCACATTCCACTTACCGGGAAATGTAATAAAAATTGAAAGTAATATCTACCTACCTGTCATGACACTTAGAAGCATGTTAAAAATATATAAACTTAACTTTCTGCTAACTGTACTAGATACTATGGTTTCTATAGAGATCTTTGCTTGGCAAGGCTTGTAGAGTTTCAGAGAACGTACTTAGCTGTGAGATCGAAGTGTAGGACGTGCATCAGGAAGAAGTGTGTGGCACCGCTCTGATGGTTCTTGAGGATGACAACACGAGAGCTCAGTGTGTCAGGGAGTGCAGCTTGGCCTGCTTCTGGAAGAGAGTCACGTGAATGAGGTATTTTGGTGTATGCAAATAGAAGTATATCAGGTACTAGTAGCAGTAATCAGAAGACTTACAATGCCTGTGGGATAGAAATTGTTTTGTAAACAATTTGTTTATTTAACCGAATGGTGAAAAAGTAGAAAATAGCATATTGGTTGATACATAATTTCTAGCAAGTAATTGTTGTGTGCTTCCTGTTCTGTAGATTTGATATACTTCTAGATGACCTGGAAACTGGTCCTACATCTACTTTACAGCACAACAATCCAAGAAAAAGGCTCCAGTTTCTCTCACTAGATGATGCAGAAGGTAATCTGTCAAAGTGGGGGAAAATTGTTCTTTATTTTTTTACCATAATTTCTTCCACATTGGTAACAGCTGCTTAAATAGGAAGCTGATACTTCACTCTATGAAGTCCAGCTTTTAAAAATCCTCTACATCTTGTCGTATTCCTGTAGACAGAGAAATACCATTCATACAGTATTTTATTTTTATGTATATGTGTGTGTGCACAAATGCAATGGAACAACAAAAATAATTAAATTGAGAAAGAAAGGCAATATGTTTTGCTGTGCTTAACTCAGTTATACAGTGCATATCTCAGTAGGGTCTATATTAAGATGTACATATTCAGTCATACTAATAACATTCTACTGCTAAACACTGCATTACAGAAAGCAAAGAGCAACTATAATAAAGCCAGTTGTTTCAGATCTTTTTAAATGATTAATTGAACCAAATCTTTTCTCGCTTTTGTAAATCTTGTCACAATGTTCTGCTTTTGTTTTTATTAATGCATTTATTTAGACTAGTGCTTTCATGACTAGTTTACATGGTGATATTTAGAAATGTTGTACCAGTAATAGTAAGTTTACTAATTTTCCTAATTAGCACAGTACAGTAATCTGTTTGCTAACCAAAAAATATGCTTTGTTATAAAGATCACTTGAAAGATGATCTGTACAAATGTTTAACATTCTTCTGAGAAGTTTGCTTAAGGCTTTGCTATTTACTGTCCTCAGTTTGTATACCTCAGAGATTAGTTTCTTTTTCTGTCCTATGGAATAATTTCAGACCATTACAAAACAAATAAAAAGACCCCTGCTTTGTTGATAGGAAGGCAGCATTCAGGTGTCAGACACAGCTCTTGTACCGAATCCGTCAATACTGGAATGAAGAAAGCGGCAGCGTGGGACGAGAGGAGCATAGCACAAAAACATGAGCCAGTGCGATCACCTTGTGAGGGTGACTTCCAGTACGGGGCAAGGATTAAGACTCTGGCTGAAACAGAGAGGCTTTTTGATGAGCTGACGCAAGAAAAGCAACAGGCAAATATTATTTTTATTTTAAGTTGTGATGAAACATAGTCATTATATGAGAGGTGAGGGATGTAGCCCATATACCTATGCAATGCGTGGCTGAAATTCACGCACAATTTCTGGTGTTAACCCTCGGAATGTTCCATTATCGTTACCTGCTCTACTTCCCATATTCCAGTCCTTTCCTGTCCCTAACGTCATTAACTGAGAGTCACTTTAACATAAATACAGAGTGGATGGAAGAGTGGGAGTGAATTTACTTTCCTCCTTAATGGACAGTGCTTTAAATCAGCCTTTCAAACAAAGAAGGTTATTCTGGCAACTAAGAGTGCTCTCTTCAAAATGATCCTTGAGAGGGTCTGCTTATGAATGTTATCTTTTCTATCAGTTTTGTATGGCACAGGATTACGGTAACATAAGTTAGTCTTTAAGAACAACATTGGACATGTATCTGTAATCTGTACACCTCACTTCTCCTTCTAGTAAGATTAGTTAGGAAGGTTTATATTGGCTCTGGAAACTATAATTTACAGCTGAAGTATTTTCTGTTATTAGATTGAGGCTGCATTGAGTCGAATACCTTGTTCTGGTGGAAGAATGACCTTGCAAGCAAGATTAAATCAGGTGAAAAAGCTTTTACATATGACTGTTCTCTTAAGTTGCTCTTCCACAATTTGAGAATATATAGTGTAGATCAAAGTTCTGCTATATAATACCTGCAATTACTATGGGAATTTTTCCACAGCACTGAGAATTGTTCCTGAGTATGGCTGAATTTTGAATCTGTGTGAAAGATGTTCTCTAGACATTACTGCAGTAGAAGATAATAGGGAAGTTACTGCAAGTTAATTAGAAACACACTCTGAATTGCTATGCAAAAGGTGTAAGTCTGGATAATTTGTATGCAAGTGATTCAGAAAAGAATAATCAGGCCTGCAAACATTTGACACCCCTCCCTGCCATCACAAACTGACGTGTCTTTTGTGTGTGTCTATATATACACACATATAAAGTATGTGCATGTATATAAATATATATACATACTACATTGTGTATATTCTGCATAAGACTGTTTATATCTTCTATTTTTTGTATATAGGATGTATTTTTCCAAGTTACTGCAAGAGTAGTCTGTTCTTGTGGTAACACTGAGAGGTAAAGGCAATACATTAAGAAAATGCAGCGACAGTGAAATAGATCCCTGCAGCTGTGGAGAGGATGTTATGCTGTAGAAGAAAGTGCAAAGTTTAGGTTTTGGTTGGTTGTTTTTTGTCTACTTGAAAGTATAAAGAAGAAAATAAGAAGGCAAAAATAGTTGTGTAGGTGGAATAGAGGAGAGTGCCTTCTTGGGAAAGCTCTGCAGACCCTTCTCATAAAAGGAAGTGTCTCAAAGCTGTGCTTTAGAGGTCTCCACAAAGCCTACAACTTCAGCACTTCCTAAATTGTAATCCCAGGGCTTGTTATTGATTTGAAAGTAAAAGTGCATTCTAGTAAATCAATACTGCCACTCAATACAGTGGTCCGCTGTTTCCTAAATGTGTCTCCCTAATGATCAACCTGTCCTAATTTGTGGCAAGTTTATCTCATGGAGTTTCATAAGTCACATGGAAAAAAAAAAATACCTGAAATAGTTTTAAAAAAAGCCAACGACCCACAAATACACACACATACATAAAAATAATGCAAAAAGTTCGTAGGTCTGGCTCTAGTTTTTGGGTGCTTACAAAATGCTAGCAATGCGTCAAAAAGGATATCTACTATAGCAATAATAGTAGTTTCTTTATTTTAGAAGGATCATTGCATTTTCTTGTATGTTATTATAATCCTTTTTTTTCCCCCTTTCTTTCTTTTCTTGAACTGTTTCTTTTAGGAAGCCCTGGAAGATCGCTTGGAAAGGATTAACAGAGATTTGGGGTCAATACGCATGACTCTGAAAAGATTTCATGTTTTACGTACCTCTGCAAATCTTTGACAATTCTCTCTTGAATGCAAATATGCTTTTTTTTTTTTTTTGCACTAATATGTAATTATGCACTCAGTAAATGCAAATTGTTTTGTATTTTTATAAATCCTCAATAGTAGTTTTACAACCATGTTACCCTTTACAAACAGCAATATTTTGTACTTCAAACAGCCACCTATATTTTAAACATATTTTTGTTACACTTGAGAAATCAATGCTTATCCTGTATTGTAATATTTTTAGAAATATTAATTATTTTTAAATAGTGATATTCAATTTATAATAAGAAACTGAAAGGCAGCTTGTTTTCAGAAAATGATAGCGTTATCCTTTTGCACTTCGTTTTCCTCACCGTTTTATAAATATTTATGGTATGATGTAAATATTGGCCAATAGGACATTTTGAACTTTAATACAAAAAGCAACATGAATTACCCATGTTAAAGATAACTACTGTTATGTGGTAAATCCTTTTAATTTAAACCTTATAACATGTATATTTTTCATTGTGACAAAACTGTGAGCAATACTTTCATTATGGCTGGCTGGCTGCAAATTGGTATGTGTTTTGCTGGCTGCATTAGGAAAAATATTGCTCTAAATTATTTGATGTCTCCCAACAGTCGCAGTGAGTAGTGTTTTGATACCGCGAGTACCAGGATTCACGAGACTGACAGCAGCCATCCTGTCTCCCAGCGAGCAGCTCCACTCCAGCTGACGCTCCAGGACTGGAACTACTTAACTGAAGTTACTGTTTTAATATGCCGGGGGTTGGACTAGATGATCTCCAGAGGTCCCTTCCAACCCCGACCATTCTGTGATTCTGTGACTGGGGTTTGTGCCATGCCAGTGTTCCGATCGCATACCTTTCCAAACCAAATCCAAGCTGTATTTGTGAACATACATGCACTTTTCTTGGTGAAAAATACATATTTGCTAGTTGGCGTATTGCTGAATTACTGTCCAACATCGATATTTTAGTTTGTATTTTAATATTAAATAAATGTTTAATTAGATTCTTTCCTCCTGCCCAAGAACAATAATAGGTTCTGGGATATTACATCAGCGATAATGTAGGTTTTAATCATATTGTGTGTTTCAAATTCTGTCCTTGTTCAAGATGTTTGGCCACCAATGATGTGATTATAAGGCCAGAATAGCTGTCATAAAGGAAGCTTGTGGTCTGATTCTAAAATTAGAGCGCTGTGTTTTTAAGATATTTGTGCATCCTACCCATGCACAGTCTTTTAAAAAAAATAATTTTTTGCAGCCACTTCTGCCCTGCAGGTTCTTTTAATACAAGGTCAGAGTTGGGGAGAAGTCAAAGATGTCAGTTACCCATTTTCCCCTTTACTCTAAAATGTAGAAATTCGACCTGAACGCTTAGAGGCAACTTGCTCAAATACACTTCCAGGTACATGGATAGATGTATGTTTTTGACTGTATTCCATACTCGTAATTTTTACTCAGAAGGGGTTGAGGGAAGAAAAAAGCATCTTGACTTCCTTGTGCAGCTCTACTATTTAGCTGGAGAATTTTTCCCACCATTTTAAATTATTAACAGGCACGATTTAAAAGTGTCTTTCAAAAGTATCATTCAGCCAGCAGGGTTTTTCCAAGGAATCCATCACTGGACATTTTCACATGGGTCCACTGATGGTCTTGTTTTCTGTCATCGGCACTACAGCAAAACCAAACAGAATTTTCCTGACAGGCATTAGAAACAAGTAGGGAAATCATTTCAGCTATTTCACTGCCTTTCCTTATAACCTCCCTTTATCTCCACTCCATTCTTCCAGTGCTATTCATATTCATGTACTCTTTTTTTATTACATCCAGAAAACTGAGTTGTGAGTCAGAATTTATTTTTTAATCAAAAGTCCTCCTCCATCTGTTGGAACTCTTTAGGCTATTTCTGTTCCATTATAACACCGAAGCAGGGGGGTGGAGGGGTAATGTAAGCGTTGCTCTTGGTAAACTTCTAGGACAACCTTTTCAAATAACTGTCTGGCTTCGGGTGACCTGTTCAGCATGGTGCCTCCGGCCTGATTCTTCAGAGGGGCAGAGGATCTGCAGTTCCAGATTAAATCAGTGGGAGGCCTGAATGCTCAGCGCTGCTGAAAACCAGACCCGAAGCATCAAAAAGTGGGGCACACAAAGCGAGGTGTTTACTGTGGGAAACGTGACTGCACTCGCTGTGCGCTTCGCCGGACGCTTTGGGTTTTTTAAATCACTTTTAAAATTCTTCCCCTTAACACGCGAAAATTGTCTTGTTCCGTATTTGGGGAGAAATAAGGACTTCCAGAGAACCAGAAGCTTATGGTTCCTCTGAAGAGGACTTTAATCATCTTCCTCTGGCCTTCTTCCTCCTGACACCTCTCCGCTCCGTCGGCATTTATCGCCTTTCCCGGTGTGCCCGGCTGTGCCCGGGGCCGCAGGCTGCCCGCTCTCAGGCTGCCCTTGCACGGCACTCCCACGCATAGTTTTCTCTATGATAATAAACATCGCAGCTCCTTCAACTCTTGAGGTTTAACCTTTGGAAAATAACATTTCTATTTGTCCGCATCTCTAAAAAGCAAATTTAACAACAACAACAAGAGTGTTCCTCTGTACCATTGATAGCTTTAGGTATTATCTACCTTCCACGGGCAACTCTGTCTCTAAAAAGAGCTGTAACGCAGACTAGAACTCACAAAATGATCGCAAAGCCCTTAGCGATTTTTCTTCCCGGTCTTTGCGGAGAGTGAACTGACCGGAGGTACCAGCGGCTGCTGCGCTCTGCAGACGGGTCGGGGCCGGGGCTTCACCCCCCCGCTCCGGGCACCGGTGCAGGAAGGCGGGGAGGGTCTCCCCGCGGTCAGCCGGGGCTGCCGGACGCGCTGCGGGGGCCCCGCTACTCCTCCTCCCCGGCCCGCCCGCTGAGGGGCCCCGGCGGCGCTCCCCGTCGCAGCCGGCAGGCGGTGCCCCCGGCCCGTCCGCCCCGCGGGAGCGCCGGCCCGGCGCGGGGAAGGAAGTGGCGGCTCCCCGCGGCGGTGGGCACGGCTCGGGCGGGGGAATAAAGCCGTCCGGCCGCCGCGGCAGGGCACGGGCAGCCGCCGGGACTCTTCGCCTCTCCGGTTCTCCCCGCCTCCGCAACGCGGGGCTGCGGCCCGCCCGCCTCTTCCCCCCCCCTCGCCGCCTCCGCCGTCCTCGCGCCGCGGCAGAGCCGGCGGGCGAGGAGCTGCCAGCGCCCGGCCCACCCTCGCCGGGGATTATGCCAGCGGAGCGCGGGCATGTCGGCAGG
Source organism: Vanellus vanellus (assembly GCF_965231255.1). Classification (NCBI taxonomy): domain Eukaryota; kingdom Metazoa; phylum Chordata; class Aves; order Charadriiformes; family Charadriidae; genus Vanellus; species Vanellus vanellus. The sequence continues at coordinate 13,478,124 of NC_138921.1, forward strand.
CAGCGACTCGTAGGCAGCGGCAGCCGCCGAGCCGCGGCGGCATCTTCATCATCATCATCATCCCCAGCAGCAGCAGCAGCGGGAGCCGCGGCCGCTGCGCCGGGAGCAGCCGGTGCGTGGTGAGGGGACGCGCGGGGGGCGGCGGGGCGGGCCCGGCCCCGGCACCTGGCGGCCCCCCCTCAGGGCCGGCCCGGCCGTGCCTCAGCGGGGGCGGGAACCACGGCGGGCCCGAGGGGAGGGCGAGGAGGTGGATGGCGGGGAAGGCCGGGGTGGCTTCAGCCTTCCCCGAGGGGCCGGGGCGGCTCGGCGGGCCCCTCCCCGGGGCCTCGGCGGAGGAGGAACGGCCGCGTCGGGCCGCGGCGCCGGAGGGTGCCAGGCCGGTACCTGCGGGGGCTGCCGCGGCCTCAAGCGGGGTCGCGTTGTCTCGTCCCCGCCGGTGGGATGCGTAAGCGGTAAAAGTTTCCCGAATGGAGGAGTAAACGCCGGGGACGGGGAGGGGGACGGGGACGGGTCCGCTGCGCCGCGGGGTGTGCGGGCGCTGCAGCCATAGCAGCGCGCCGCCTTGGCCCCCGGTCACCGCGCACAGCGTGAGGAGAGACTCAGCCCCGCTCTGACACTCCGCCGGAGCGCTAACGGGGGTCGGTTCTGTTACACGCCCCTCCCGTTAATTCCGTTCCCGGTGCTGGCGGGCTGCGGGCAGCAAACACCTTCCGTCTCTGCCCTCAGAGCCTCCAGGCTGGGTCATGGCTGAGGGAACCTTTTGGGTAGGTCGTGGCAGCCTTCACGCGCCATATGTGTGAGGGCAGAGCGGACCCTGCCCACCGGAGAGCCTTCGTCGGCCCTCCTCGTCCTCCTTCCTCAGTTGTCTCGTGTCTCTTGGGCTTGAATTCCAAGGAATTCCGCTCAGGCAGAAGCACTGGTGGGGGGAATTGGTGGTGCAGTGGCCCGCGAGTCCCTGGGACGAAGGCGCTGCCCGGGGATGGCATCTCTGCCTGCCACAGGAGAAGAGGGGTGAGACCTGTGGTGGCCTGGCAGAAGAAATGCCTTTGACTAATTACGGCTAAGGAAGAACCTGGTGGGCTTTCAGGGCTGGAGACCTCCCTGCGGTCATGGGGTGGCTGACTGGGAATTGGCTGCACTCCTGAGGCAGTGCCTCCCCTCCGGAGGGCGGGAGGCTGAGGTTTTTCCCTTTAGAAAGAGCAGAATGGCCATTCCTGAGCTGGACAATGAGCTACAAGAGGGGATCCTCTCTGCTGGGCCTGGCGGTCCCTTCTGGCCTCCCCATCGCTTGACAGAAGGGGCCTTACCTGATGCTCCCGAACAACCCTGGGCTCCGTTCTGGAGTGTGCTGCTGCCCCACGGCTGCAGGCTACGGCATGAACAACTTCAGCATTTTTGTCTTCCTGCAGAGGGTTAAATCATTCCCTTCACCTCCTCCCCAGCCCCGGGTGCTCCTCTCCATGGGCAGAAGCACAGAGGAGGGCACTGAGGTGCTGGAGCATCGTTAGCAGAGCCAGGAACGGGGAACCCCTCAGAGCAGCGCCCTGTTCAGGCAGCTGCACAATTCAGTCCTGTCACGTTTTATGTTAAAATGCCACGGCTGAGGCAAAGTTTGTTTGTTTATTTATTTGTGTATCTACACACAAAAAAGAAAGTTTCTTCCAGTGTTAGTACCTGCTCTTAAGCAAGAGCTTCCATCTTCGATGTGCTCTGTGTGACTGGAAGCAGTGAAGTGGGTAATAGGATGGCAAAAAATGTCTCCAGTCTTTGAAGACATAATCTGCATGTGCTCAGCTGTGTACATGACAGCGGTTCAACAGGACAATAGTAATAGATCAGTCTTCGCAGACATGAGGACTTAAATAGGAGGTGGTTTGATTGCATGTCAAAATATCTATGGCCTGTAGGACTCCTTATCCTCTTATTGCATGCCAATTCCCTCTACGTGCCCACATCTTTTTGCTCACACTGTATTTTTATCGTGTAGTTTATTTTTGTCATGACTGCGTTGTGCTCCCGAGTAACACAAGAAGACTGACGACTGCGTTACAGAGTTCAGCGCTGGCTTCTGAGTGATTTTTTCCACTGTCGAGGAGGCGGCTGCTGTTTGTAGGGCAGCCTTTTTCCTGATCTTTGGCAGCCCTCGCGCCTGCGATGGTTGATAGATCGCCGTATAGCTGGTTATTCCGACAGGTAACGAGCTCGTCGTCTTGGCTCTGGCCGCTCGGTAATTGAAACGCCTCCTTGGGATATACAAAATAAAGAATGGCCAGACATGAAAGCAGGCTTGCAGGCTTGTGCTGGCTTGCTGGTTTTCACAGGAATGCTGCTTCGTGGTCCTCGCAGCGTGTTCTGAGTGCAGCAGCATCTCTGAGAGGGAAAGAGAAACGAGCGAGCAAGGGCTGGAAACGCGGCTTGTTGTGCTTCTTGCTTTTGATGGAGCAGCCTTCTGGTAGGCTGCGAGGTTTCATTAATCATATTTAAGTTTCTGTCACTAACTTTTAATTAAAAGCATGGTTGATACCACTTTAATGAATGTACGGATGTTAGCCATCTTCATGCATAAAAATGCTTTTTAATTCCCTTACTATTCCCTTTATGGCACTTAGATGCTTTTGTTACCATTTAAACAGCATACAGTAGCAGCTGTTTATCTTCTTAATATAACTTTTTCTTGCATCTGTGTTCAGGAAATGGTAATGGTTTGAGTAAACAATTCCCTGGTATCCTTTAACAAGATTTTTTTAAGTAACTTGGCAGAACGGGTCGTAAGTGATGTCTAAACAGTGAACTCCAAGGCTTTTGCTGATGGTAGCCCTTAGCCTAATGTAACTCTGCTAAAACTGTTAGTTGTTCCTCATGCTCACGTGAGGTGGTGAGGAAAGTAAGAAGCCCTCAGCGTGTGACTTTCGATTCTGATGAACTTGACAAGGATCTTTCCCCCAAATGATAACTTCTTAATAAAATATCTGTTCTATTTTGGGTTTGCTTCTGATGGTGTATTTCAGTGCGTTTGTCGCTTGTTGTGCATCTAACAGCCCGAGCGTTTATTGTGATTTACCATCTGGCATGTGGGAGTTTTATCTAACTTCTCATTTTAGTTGACAGCAACCAGTTTGGAAAGATCTTGTCCTGATTTTTTTTTTTTTTTTAAATAGAAATTCTCAAAACTTACAACTGACAGTGGTGCTAAGGGGTTTTGAATTTAAATAGTCTCTTTTTATTCACAATTTGTTCCTGCTTCTCTGAGTTGGCCAAACAGAAAAGCAGCACATTGTTCAAGCAAGCTGATTTAAAGAAGGTTCCTCCAATTAGTCCAAACCAGCATTAATCTGCCCCCTACATTCAAATAAAAATCTTGTCATTCAGTTGCTGTCTTGGCAGCCTGACTGGAAGGCTTCAGAAAAAGGCAAGTGAAAGCTGATGCTTACTCCCGAGTGTAGTTTGACTCATGCCATTCATGCGTATTCACGGTAATGTCCTGTTCTAGGACCAGCGTGGTCTATTGAGAAACCTTTTTTTCATGTGTTGGGCTTTCTTTTAGGCTCCCTCCTATTTGAGAGCCGTGCCTCATTTCGAGGAGAGGGCAGGAACAGGCATCAATGTCTTTTTTTCTCTTTATTTTTATTTTCTTAGAAGGAAAAAGCAACATCTAAACCCCATGGTTTTCCTAATAGCCAATTTCTCTAAATGGTGAAGATGCCTTCTACTTTCATTTTGAAGCTGGCTGACATAGAGTATGATGCAATTAATATTTCTGTTTATCTCCCCAAATTAGTAAGATATGTCTAAATTTGATTTTGAGCCTGAAAGCATCCTATAAACAGAAATCTTCTGTAGTATTCAGTGTGAAGGAAGTGGAGTAATTAATGGGGGGGGAAATAAATAAAACACTTTATTTTTAACTTTGTTCCTGGGTGTTGGAGGAAATCCAAATGCCACAACATTGTACTGGGGCAGAGGAGTCTGTGTGAACTCACCCACAAACTCAAAGGGAATGTGGCTTTGCTATTGATGGTAACCATGCCAAGAGTCCGACAAAATTTTAAATGAATGAAGCAGTGAGTGATATTTAGATGTTATTAATGTAAGAAGAACAAAATAATTTAGCGTGGGGCTAACTCAGATATTATCACTTCAGGGAGTTTTAATCAGCATGATGCCAAGTCAATACGCAGAGCTCCTGAAGTCATACTTGTGCATTTTCCATAGGCAAGGTTGATTTTTAATTAAAATAAATCCTTAGAAGCTCACAGCAAAACGCTTCAGTAAATCCCTCTGTGGAATGTAGAAACCAGTGGGGAAAAAGGTATCTTTCTTTTTGAAGGGTGACTGTGAGGATCCAGGGGACCTCCTGAGAGAGGACAGTATCTGAAGACACAGCTGCTTCCCGCTGTCCTGCAACCCTTCCTGAGTGTGCTTGACATGGGGTCGAGCTTCAGAGGCCAGAAGAAAGAAGAGGTTGCTCAGGCAAGTGGAGATAAATAGTTACTGAGCGTATGTGGGTGCAGGGAGCTGCATGATTTGCCGTGGAAGAGCAGGAAGAAATCTAATAAGCATAGGGCTAAAACCTGCCCTGGAGAGCTTGGGCACATCTGAGGAGATCTCAGCAAAGGAGGCGCTGGCTTTGCGATGAAAGACCGTCCAGGAGGGGAACCTTAGTGCCCTGTACTGAGAGGGGAAAACAACGTCTCCTGCGTGTGGGCTTCCACGTGCAAGGGATGGGCACAAGGACAGAGTTGTCTTGGGTTTGGTGCTTAACGCAGCCCAGGTCAATGAACGGTGTGGAAAGCTACAGCCAAGCCGTCAGCCCTGGAGTGCTCTCGCGTTGAGGAGTGGAGGTGTTGGGGTCATTGCTCCTGCGTCCTGGCAGGAGCGCACATACCAGCGCTCTGAGTCTGCAGCCGCAATGCCACGGAGGGCAGGAACGGAAAGCAAACACTTCAGCTGATTAAGAAGTGTGCTGGGCAGAAGGCAGCTGTCCAGGTAGGAGCGTGGACACCCTGAGCAGCAGCTGGGTCTTCCAACGACCCATCATAGCAAAGCCTGATCTTCTCCTTACAGAGCTAGTGCTTGAGGACTCCAAATCAGATTTCTTTCTTCTGACTCCAAGTCAGATTTTTTTTCTTCCAACTTTTAAACAGCCTCCAGAAAGTCTTGCTTGGACAGATTTGAAGAGCTACAACGTCCAGAAACCTGCATCCTTGTGGACCTCAAGGTTTTTTCACAAAACCCCCCAACCCTGAGCACCGAATATCTTGGATAGTGAGGACTCTGCACAGCTTTTACAGTCCTGACTCTGTTGTGTTTGAACAGCTGAGGTTGGTGAGTGCTGTGACGTTGTAAGCAGGAACCTTAAAACTCTGCTCTGCAGGAAAACGTTGAGCTTAGGTAAGTTGGAGACGCTCGATGCGGTGAGGAAGTGATTTGCTGCTCATCCTTTTCTGTTCCTTTAAACAGCTCAGTCTCCTGTTGGAGACCAGATACCGGGGGTTTTCCACCATTTTCTATAGTCTCGTTGTGGGTGGGTGGGAGCAGAGGTCTGGACAATCCAGTAACAAAACGAGAGGTATTTTGCTACTAGCTGGGAAGGCATGTCTGATCCTTGCACTGTAACTGGGGGGACTTGGGAAAGATAATGGTGAATGAACAGCTGAAAGTTTTGTAATTCGTCATCGCAGCAGCGATTCTTGTAATGGACAGGGAAGTTAACTCTGATTTGTTTGGATTGCTGGCACTTACGTAACGATCGCTGAGCTTCGGGACACTAATTCAAGCATATTAGCTGACTTAACCCACAGAGCAATGACCTGAGAAGGCGTTTCTCTTTAACGGCGCAGTAACTAATTGGGAGGGTGGGAGCGTATAATCACATCAGCACATTGAGCGCTTGGGCATATCTTGGTGCGTTAGGGGTGAGGCTGTGTTATCTCCAGCTCCAAAGTTGTTTGATATTTGCATGACTCTTAACTCTGGATGTGTAGTGAGGCCATAATTCCATTATGTGCTTTAAAAGGTTACGGAAGGATTTCAGGTTTTTAGAGTACAGCTGTGGTAAACTGCAGTTCAGCTTCTGCTGTGTCTCATATGGGGTACGCGTAAGGATTCTGGTTCTGGACTTGGTGGATCGCTCTGGGGCTTTTTTCAGATGATTTGGGTTGGAAATCAGAGTTACTGCTCCATAGGGAACCCTGAAGGGCCACGGGCATTTCTTAAGAGGTAAAAATATAATGTGCCACCATCAGCTAGTAGATGTTTGGAATGAAGAGCAAAACAATTTTATGTATGTATTTATATATAGACATGGTAAAATTATGTTTTATACCTGTCAGAAGACAATTCAATGGGAATAACTTAACTTGTGATTGTAATTTTGTTTCAGGATCAATACAGTAACTTAAATAACCTCCTCCTAAAGGTAGAAACACTGCCGAATCATTTTCTCTATGTGGGTGGCTTACCTATTTTAATGCTACCTTTTTTCTTTTTTTTTTTTTTTTTAAAGAAGGAAATAGACATTTTTTATTTATCATATCAGATGAAATTGAAATCTAAATATTTACATCTCCTTGCTGGATCTGAGGTTGAGCACCAGTTGTAGGCGTTGCCAAGCTGTTTAGTTGTCTCCTTCACTGAGTAGGTTGATTTTTCTTCAGGGTGGTGGAGAAATGGAGCCTCGTATTTCTGTCTATTATCTTCTAGCCAGTCTCTGCAGCTGGAAGTACTTCCCTCTGTGGGCTTGGTGACCTGGCATTACATTTGGAGGGTGTTCTAGCCTAAACATGCTGAAAGCTAAACATGTGTTATCTCCAGCAGAATGCAGAGTTAACTGCAAACTGTGAAACCGGAGGGGGAGTTCAGGATACGAGTATGTAAATAACTTGGAGATATTTTGTGAAAAAGAACAGAAGGGGGAGGAAGGCCTCTCGCTTGCTTTTTCTCTGCTGTCCTCATCTCCTCGGTAGCGCTCTCCGTGGCTGACTGTCAGTGCTCTTTGCAAGCAAAGGTGGAGGATCGCTTCTGTTTTAAACAAGGGTGAACCAGTAGCAGACGTCTGAAATGTTGCAGGTCGCAACCCAGTGGAAGAGACAGTAAAAATCCCAGAGCTTTCTGCCACCAGTTTTGCTCTGTCTTCCAGTCCAACACTCAATCTTCCTGGGCTGTGCTTGTGCGGTGGCTCAACTTGTTAGGAACCTTGTTTCCCGGTGGGCTGTTATTTTTGGGGCAGCACTAGCATGGTGCTTTTCAGCCTCTGATCCACCAAAGCCAGCTGATGGAGAAGGACAAAAGCAGATAGCTTGTCTGTCTCTCCCTTGTTTTTAATCATCATTTATCCAGATTCTTGGGACCCATTATTTGTGTAACCTGTATCTGGATTGTAAAATATTGTTCCAAGGTTTAACTTCAACAGATGGTAAACATCTTCCAGCAAATATCCTCAAAAATGTGTTTAGCACGGACACCATGCGTCCTTTGTCTGTTTTGGGATGACTGAATAATTTTTAATGTTGTCTTTTGCTTACATTTAATGCCTATAAATAGGCTTTTCAAAAAGGCACGTTTATCTAACGCACTACCTCTGTGAGAGGGAAGAGCATATTTGGGCAAAGCCTACTTGAAGGATTAACCTTTTTAGTACAGCTTCTGTGTGTTGCTCTGGCTTCCCAGTTTTAATCTATCATTTTGTTTAGAGGAGCAGGAGGTGGTTTGACTTGCCTTGCTGAGGGTGTGCCCTTTGATGTCTCCACTTGATGCTCTGCTAGGACAAATAGTGGAACTGGAAATGCAGCATCACCACATCGGGGTGGGGAAGGAGAAAACTCTGGATAGTAAAACTTTTCAGTTAGAAATCAGTTTATAAAACTCTCTAACAGCAATAACTCATTATGCAAAGCTGCCAGGAAAACCGCTCCCTATGCGTCATAGGTGCTTTTCCTTCTGTGCTTGGCCTTCAGTGGACCTTGTTGGGTCAAGAGCCAGACCTGCTGCACTGTGTCTGCAAAAACATCTGGGCTGTCTAGGTGTAGGGGAAAGAACCTTTGGCTGTGCTTCTTCTTTCTCCTTCCTATGGTTGCCCCAGCAGGAAAAGGAGCTTGACATAGAGGGAAGAGTTCATTGTCTAATGGAGCATCTTTATTATCAAAGGTAGATATGTTGGAACGCTTTGTTTTCCCTCACTGCTGTCTCTTATGTTGTCTGTATGTCATTTTGCTGGCAAAACTTGTGTCTTATTCCTTGTTATCAAAGTAGAACTGAAAAAAGAGGAAAGAATGTTTTTATCTTAACCATCATTATGAAAAATCATCAGCTGAACTGTTGAGAGACTACTTTTATTCCCGGTTTAAATGCAGAGTATAATTTGTCTTTTAGACCTCTCATTCTTCCTGAATCGAGTTTATGGCACCAGTAGCTAGGAGAGTCAGCTTCTGATTATCAACAGGTTTGGAGCCACAAAAAAAACTTAAACCCTTGAAATCAGTTTGACAACTGTTTGAGAACCACCTTTTTAATATTCTTATTGAGTATTCTGCAGAGGTCTCTTGCAGCAGACTTGTAATCTTGTAGATGTCAGTCTTGCCTGCATATTTTATTTAACTTGCTGTTCAACTTTCTAGAAGAATATATGCAGTTAAGCTTGTAAAAGCTTTAAAAAAAAAAAATTTTTTTTTTTTTGTGGAAACCTGGGACCAGCTAGGCAAGAGTTAAGTAAAACTGCTCGTGCTGTGCTGGGGGAGTGCAGCATGTTGGTGCTCAGAGTGCCTTTGCTGTTTTTTGTGTTTTGTTGAGGTTAAATCCCCGTTTCTCACCCCAGTTTCTTGCTTGATGTAGCCCAGGTGGGTATCTCTGGACCTGCGGAGTGTCAGCATCGGCAGCCAGGTGAGGTGTCCCCATCCCGCCGCAGGTGCGAAGCGCTGCAGGTGACAGCCAGGGTGAGCGGGGTGAGTCTCTGGGTGCTCGGACTCAGCCAGGGGAAGGCGAGGGAGACTAATTAGTGCTTGTTTAAGCTTTATCCTTGCAGTCTGTATGGCAGCAGCTGGCCTCAACCGCCTGGCTTGGATAACTTGAGCAGTTACTAAAGGCGGTATAAACACAGGCACGCGCTACAGAGCCCAGGGGCTTAGCATTGCAGTTATCAGAAGGTATTCCATCTGGAGGTGGAAAAAACAGCCCTTACGGGGTTTCTTTATCTCGAGGCTGGCAACAAGCGCAGAGTGAGTGACATATTTCCATTTGACTCATCTGTTGTCAAAATGGTGACACCCTTGAGTCACATTAAAAATGAGACCTTGTAGCTGAATTGGCACATCGTTCTGGTAAGCACGGAGCAGGTGTTTGTCATGTTTTTTTTGTTGTTGTTTTTGTCTTCGTTAAGAAAATTATTTTTTTTTCCCCCCTCCCTGAGATGGGATGAAATTGATTAATGCTATTGCTAATGTTCTGGATTAAAAATAACAGGAGAGCCTGATTCAGGGGCAATGTTGGATGTTAGCTGTAAAGATGTTCAAATAACCCGTTTTACAACTATTTAAAGCTTTAAAAATAAAATAAAATTAAAAAAAAATAGTGCCCAGTAGCCAGATGGTTGGAAAAGAACTCCCCACGATCAATGAGGCAATATGTAAATATTTTCGATCATTACCACAGTACCGCTGTGTTGACATTGAAATTCAAAGTGCTATTCCATGGGACTCCTCATTGATCAGCAGATGAGCTCTGATAAAACGGAGGATAAAAGCACAATACTGAGCGTTATTATGGATTGTGGGTTTCGTTTACAAGGACAGGCATCCATCAAGGTCTACGAATGGATTTCAAACCCTCTTTAAGCATGTTACTGAGACACTGGGTTTCTTCCCTGGCTGTCAAGTGTAGATTAAATGGTGTAGTATTTCTTGAGCTGCTTTATTTAAGGTGAAATACTGCATAGTTGACTAATTTTTCTGTGCTAATTGCCACCCTTATATGGGAAAGGGCAAGGTGAAGCTGATGAAGAGTTCTCTGCTTGAAATATACCCAGCTAGAAATTGACTGGAAAGTAATATAAATCAAATGGTTGAATTAAAATAAATTTTTGACAAAAAGGTCCTCCTAAAAGCAGGCCGTAGAGACCCTGTCTGGCTGATTCACTTAGAAATCTTCACAGGGGTGATAGCATTCTCATGCATAAAACATGAAGAGCCTTTAGCATACGCAGGTGCTGAACCCACCAAGAGGCTTTTTCTTGTTTTTCCCCTCCTCCTCCACTTTTGTGCTCCTGGGAAAAGAATCTCGTAGGTTATACTTCTCTCAGAGGGGAGTTTGGAGCTTGACTCTAAATAGATGCTTATAAAAGCTGCTTTTTAAGATCTGAATCCGTAACTGCCTGCCTCAAAACAATACCACGCCAGCGTGTGGAGCAGACGCTGCTGTCTGAAGTTCCCGGGATCCCAGCGTGGAGGCAGGTCATCCTCTGTCTGAGAAGGTGAGATGTCCTGGAGGACATGGGGAGCGGGTTGCCACTGTCGATGCGTGATGTTAAAGGTGAACTCTGCCCACTTTACGTAGACTGATGTGAGGTTCATAAAAATCTTGTAAGGGTGCATAGAGAATGTAGGTTTGTTTCTTTTTTAATGTATTTTTCTTGCAGCCTAATCGGAGCAATGGGTTGTAGCACTTCACATCCCAGTCTCCCATTAAGAAAGGTGGGAGAGGGCTTTGCAAATGAAAAGCTCATTATAGCTACAGCAAGGTCCTGAGCCCAGGCAGCTTTCTGGCAGCACTTTGCTGTTTGCTTTCTCTCCCTTCCCTGTGGGTCTGGCTGCTCGCTGTGAGGCCAGGACCCTGTGCTCCTTAGGGAACGTTCCTTAGGGAACGTAACCCTAGAGGCACTTTTGGAGGGTCCAGATGCTGCAAGCAGCAGACAGGGGAAAATGGTCTAGGTGCCTTTCCGAGCTGCTCATGTTTTCTAGTTACCTGCTGCATTTCTCTCCCATGTTGATTAGTTTCCTGGCATGTCCTGGAGCCTGTTCCTCCGATTACAGGGTTCTTCAGGGTTTTCTCTCTTTTTATTTCTCTCTGGTTTGTTGCTTTTTAGTCGCTCACTTATATAAACCCCTTATTGGTTTAGGGTGACTAACTGATATGAGAAAACACCTTCCTTGATCATCAAGGACTCTTGTGACTATCCATGGTCTGAAACTGATGCTTCCAAACCACAGGCGTGCAGGGCTCGGCCACAGCTCACCCTTGTTAGGGCTTAGTATTTATTCACGCAGATTGTGCAAAAGCAGTGGGCTGAGCTAAAACAGCTGTGGTGGTCGCTAGGAACGATTTTGCTAGTGCATTTATCCCTGCAAGATAGTGCTGTCAGTGTCTCTGACTTTGCAGATGCAGCTCGTGGATCTCGCTTTCTATTGCCTTTGCCCTTGCTCGACGGGACTCTGATCTCGGGGGTGAGGCCAGCGTGCTCTGGTCTGTGGTCATCACCAAGTGTGTTTGTTCAGGTAACGCTGAGGTGGGAACTCTGCCCATTGAGCCAATAGAAAGTGTTTTAGTGATGGCGCCTCTTAGGAGGAAGGACTGAAAAGTAGAGCACAGCACATCAGTTAAGCAGAGAAGCCTTCGGAAGCCAGCAGAAAACATCTTATAATTAATTGCCCTCCATGGAAAGGTAAATGCCAGTTGTGTTAGTGTAATGTAGTGTTTGTGCTAAAAATGAGCTGCTTGTCACCTGCTGGGTGGCACCTCCTCCTCCTCCAAAAAGGTATTTGCACGTCAATCTGTCTGCTAATAGCTGTGGTCTGCTTTTATGTGCCTCACTGCTCCAAAGACAAATGTGGTCTTTGCATGGGTTCAGTTCTGAGCTGCTCCGATGCCAGGAGCCTTCCTTGGAGAGGTGCTTCCCTGAAAGCCTTTCTAGGAAGGAGAGAAATTTGTAACGTTTGTCTCTTGCAAATCACCCATAATAAAAATGTTCTTCGAGCCCTTTGGGAACTCTTGCATTAATTCACGTTTCTCAGTGGTTTTGTTGGGTTGCTTTTTCCTGGTAGTTTGCATTGGACAAATGTGTCCCTTAATAATGCTGAAGTCTCCTGCACTTCAGTAGTAAAATTTTAAAAGATAAGCAGTTTTAAATGTGTATTTGATTACCACTTATCACAAAATGTTTCTGAAATGCAAACAGTTAATTATAATCAATCTAAAAGAGGCTTAAAACTGACAATTTTAAAGTTTAAATTTTGCATTGGTAATCTGTTCTCACACCTAAAAATAAGTAAATTAAGAATAGCGTCAGCTAGGCCTCTGCAAACTGCAGTGACTTTTAAAAGTGATGACTTGGGAATACAGTCAAGGTGAATTGTGTATGAGTATTTCAGAAAATGAGTTTTATAAATATACCATAATGTCCTAGACTATGTTAATTATCTGTTACTTTCAGTGTTTGCAGTAGAGCAAATGCTGGTGTTTATTGTTTTCCCAAAGGCAATACTTTCAGTTTCTGTTCAGAAATACTTTTGCTTTTAATCACTTTTGATTTCAGTACTGTTAGCAAGTGTGTAGAGAACTCTGTCTTTCTGTTTGGAATAACTGTTTCAGACTTGGTGTCAGTGAAATTAAGAAGTTTTGTCATCCTTCCCTAATCTACAAAAAAGGAAAAAAAAAAAAAAAAAAAAAAAAAACACCCTGAAACAAAAAAAGAATAAAGGAGGTAGGAAGATTGATTTTTATCAAATTGAGGCAGTTTTGTGTCTGTACTTCCAGGTTTGCTTAGCTACCCAGTGAGGCTTTCAAGATGGCCCCGCAGTGGGTCAACCGAACACTGAAACTCTTAAACTCTTTCTGAAACCGTGGGTCCAGGCTCCTGCTAATTCTGAGAGCTGCGCTCTGCTCTGCGAAACCAGTGAAATGGAGCAGGGCTCCGGGCTGACTCCATTTTGTAAAATTTATTTACTTAAGTGTAGGTTATGGTAGATGTTCCTTTTGGGAGGATGTTTTCCAGCATATCCAGCATCTATAGAAACTTGTCTAGCTTGTGAAAACAGATGTAGAATGGATGTCGACAAATCCCGACACCCTTGATGAAGAGTCAGTTATTCTATAACATTTAAAAATTGGTAAGACTCAATCAGTCTAGATGTGTATTGGGTTAAAAACTATGTAGATATAATTAATCCTTTTTTAAAAGAAATGTAATGTGAGGGTTCTTGTTTGCTTGCAGATCAGTGTGGTAGAATAGCTAAAAGGGCTAATGAGATACTTGCTTTCCTGGAAGAGCATTTAAAAGTTCAAATGCAAAGCAAGATTAAAATGTTATATTTAAATATATTTCCATCATACAGATTTGAAAAGGTGGTTTAGAGAGAAAATCCTTTCGGTTTTAAATCATCACATTGTGCATAACAGTAGGGGAAGAAACACTGTAAATTTCCCTTTATGAAGAAAATTTCTACTTAAAAGATTCCTTAATAATTTAGTGGGTTAATTCTGCCCCAAATTCTTGACACAGGCTTATATATCTATCAAATCATCAAATATTTTTCTTCGGTTGATTTAAAGATGTAATTTTAAAAGTAGTAATGATTTCCACTGTTAATTTTGTTGTAAGCCTGCAGAGTCAGGTTTTATTTATGATCTGGTCTTGACTGTATTAATGTTGGGAACAAGAGCGATAGCCAGTAAAAGTAAAGAACACTAAGATTCCGCTTTGTAGCACACTGCAGTCATGCTTGGGTGACACCAAGGCATGGCATCTAGTGAGTACGTAAGAACTGCGCGTTGCAGATACTGGGTAGTAGCTCATCCTGGGTACCTGGATGGGGTTGGCTGTTCAGAGTTGGTGCTTTCAACTCTCAAAGTGTCTGGCGGAGTTTAAGCAAATGCTGTAATGGCATTGTGTGGCGGGAGCGTTTCCTCTGTGCTGTACACACGAGGGTGCAGATGTGCGGTGGCTGCCTTGAGACCACAGTGGAAAGCTGTATGTGGGCCAGACCTAGCATGTGGGAATCCCTTGTTTTTAAAACTCAGATGAGACTCGTAAACCTTAGGTCTGCAGACTGGACCTGTATTTGCCAGCCCAGTCAGATCCACTTCTAACAGTTGCATTGCAGAAGGTTTTGAGATGGATTAAGCAACTCGCTCCCCAACTCTTTCAACTTTTTTCTTCTTTTAAAGCCGGGCTGGGAAAGCAGAAGTGGCATTTGGGCTCCATGCGACTGGCTGAGCTGTGAATCACCAAGTGACGTTAATAAGCATTTGTGGACTAAATATATTTTTAAGCTGTCTGGCCGCTTGCTCTTGGTGAGATCTCCGAGATTAATGGTCCTGAAATGTTACTCACATTTGTTTGCTCTTTCTTCAGGATGAATCTGACCTGTGCAAGCACTATTATTTTTTTTTAAATCGCTGTGCAAGAAGGTACAAGAGTAAAGAGCAGTTACTTTTTTCTTAATTGTCAGCAAGACATAAATCTGCATGTTAACTGAAGCAGGGTACCATGGCTAAGCGTATCAATAGTTTCTACAAGCATTTCAGGTTCTTTGGTGCAGGGAGCAGAGTATATTGGTGGGGTTTTTTTGTTGTTGTTGAAAGCATTTGGTTGTGGGTGCTGCTCTTAAGGCTTGGATCCAGGTCCCAATCTAGGAGATGCCTTTTTTTTTTTTTTGTGGATGTGGACTCAGATTTGCATGTTCTGGTGCAAAAAAAGCAGCTCCTGCTCCAGGGAAGGACAATTGTGCCCCTTCCTGACCTGAAGGGGAAAAGAATATTTGTGCTGCCGGGGACTTCAGCGAGTTAAGGCAGCTTTAATCTGAGCGGGTGGTTTCCAGGAGTGCGTGGGAGCTGCTGAGGCCCCGTTGTCCGCCCCGCACACACAGCCGAGCTATCTTCTGATCTCGGTCGACTTCCTGAAGCCGTGCTGGCTGCCGGTGGGTCGCTCATCAGGGGAACGGCTGCAAGTGCTCCGGCCGTCCCTTCTCCATCCGCCCCGTTAGGCCACGCTCTACTGACAGCCGTTGCTCTGTTCTGGCTGTTGCTTGGAGGACAGCAGGGGCAGACGAACCAAGGACAAGCCAAGAAATTAAAGACGACCTAAAGGAACCTGAATATATTTGGGGAGGTCTGAGAAGAGAGGGGATGTGATGGCTGTGAGGGGGGAGCACATGTGCGTGCCTTAAAGTGCAAGCCAGATGCTTTAAAAGCAGCATTAATAACAGTTCCCAGTGGTTGGAGGTAATGATGAGACTCTGCCTGAAGGAATCTCTTAGGAAGGCAACCGGCTGCTTGGCATAATGAAGCAAACCACATAAGCTGCTCAGCAGGTAATGGTTACAAGTTCCTTCTGGCCCTCGGCCCTCCTGACAAAAATCAGCCTTGGAGGGGAAAGCAGGTAGCTGATGGCTGAAAAATGAAGTGTAGATGGGCTGCCTGGCATTGACATTTCCTGAGCTGTGTGGGGAAGGGAGCTGGATCTGTCCTCCTGGGTGCTGCTGGGTCACCACCGCTGTCTGTGGCATCCCTGGGGCCTGGCTGCACCGTCCTCTGCGGCAGCCGTGGGAGGTGCCTTCTCCTCACTCCTCCAGGTGTGGAAGGACTTGCGGGGTTTGTAAAGACTCTGTTTCCACCCTCCCGTGTGGGATCCTGCCCGGTCTCCGGGGAGCCATCTGGAAGAATGCTGTGATGTGATGTTTTTTTTTGTCTGTAATGATGTCCCCTTCATGGAAATAGTTCAACACCCTATTTAAAAGGGAAATGCTTTAGGGGGAAGTTATGGTATTCTACAGAGAGAGCACATGAGTGGTCAGTGCAATGCACGTGTGTATTTTTTTTCTTCTCTCTTTTTTTTCTTTTTTTTTTTTTTTTTTTTTTTAAATTTCCATGAGTTAGAGATGACGATGACTCATGGCTTGGAACGCACTTTAAATCCCCGAGGTGCTCATTGCCGCCTACTATCACGTATTGAATTTCTGACATACCAGAGGGATGTCTGCAGAGAAACTCTGATGTGCAATTATAAAATGTTGTAGCTTTATGTTGTTTGCATAGGAGCCATTAGCATGGTATAACTGTGAAAATAATGCAGCTTTATTCTTGCTGTTGATTTCCCATGGGCATGGCAGTTAAGCAACTGTGTTTTATCTTTCTCTAGGATGTTGACACATGTGGACCAACAGTGACACCCTTTTTCAGCAATGCTGTCTTTACTCCCTCCTGCATTCAGAAGCATCTAGAGAATTTTTTTGCAGAAGGTAGGTTCTGGCATTTCAGCTGGATGGCTGTTCTTTGTCTTCTAAACTAGAAAAAAAAAAATTTAGATGTTACTAGGGAGAAAGGTAATGATTCTGACAGATACTAGCTTGCTGCTGGTGAGAGAGGGGATTAACCTTAGCTTGGGTTCCACTTGAATAGATGCTCAGGGGAAACGCAATAAAATGGAGTCTGGAAGAATGGCTGTATGAGTTGTCTTTGAGAAGGGCTTGGCAGCCAGAGGACATGGTTGGCTTGAATTGCGTTGACATGTTTATTGGTAAACCTCTTTTTAAAGAAAACTTATGCTCCCTGCCTCTTTCTGCTTAGTCAGCATCCTCGTTTAATTAAAATCTTTAAAATAAACAAATTAAAAGGCAGAATTGCTGCACAGGGTGTGCAATTAACATATTTTTTTGTGTATATTTAAACCTTGTGTGGGTCTTTTTTCCCCTCAAAAATCGCAGCCTTCTTGCATTTTATTTATGTTGAAATAAACAGTGTGCAGCCCCTGGTGCTACCATAAAATTGTTGTTAATTTCTACCTTTTTTTTTTTTGCCCTCTGAACTTTTAATTTGCTTTACTTTGCCAGGAGGATTGATGTGCAGAAATTCCCCAGTAAAGAGTATAGATGGGGAAGCAAGTACCCCATGGTGTTTTTTAACAAGTAAATTTTAAAAGATTTTATGCTTTTTATGAATGTATCTACTTGCTGCTCCCTTATGCTGTAAGCTTTGGAGTGTTGCTTGTGGGTTCACTGTGTATGTGTCCAGCTCTCACCAAACCTCTTTTGTGTGTATTCCAGAAATGTATATCAGTAACGTTAAATCTACTCACAAAATTAGTGGCTGAATAGGAGTTTTTCAATAGATGGGCTGTCAGCCTTTAGACTGACTGTGTAGTTTTGCATCTTCTTATTTTCTTCCAGTACTTTCCTTACTGTTCAGTTTATTTCCCCTGTATCAGAAAGGGTGTTTTTAACTCTTAACTCCACCAAATGTTTCTCTTTGCGGTGGTACTGTGGTGGAGCAATCTTGTATTTTTGCTGCTGGATGCTAAAACTCAAAAATTGCTGTTTTTTCCTTTAAGAGCAACGAATTGCTGGGAAGAACAGAGAAAGGATAAATGACTTTGGATCTGAGACTGTTCACTTACCAGACTGAAATGTGTTTTCAGTTTCTCTGGATTTATACCCCAGGATTGCAGCAGTTACACTGAAACCGCAGTGTCACCAGCTCTGTATTAACATGCGATGTCTCTACCAGAAATCCTTGAAAACTCAGGGTGACTTGAATACCTTAATTATCTCCTGTTGGGAAGTTGGCTCCCAATGAATTCATTGCCATTCCCCTGTGTGGATTCCCTTCCTGAAGCCTCTCTCTTCAGGATTAGCAGAGCCGAGGGCCAGTCTGGGTAGGCTGCTCCCAGTGCTGTGGCTCATCCCTCTGGGATACCTGACTTCCTTGGGAGAGAGCCCACCAGCTTCTGTTCTGCCCACCACAGCTCTCTGAAGGAGCTGTGGACAGGTCTCTGGGGGGAAAAAAAGCAGCTGTCAGCAGCTTTGACAGAGGAGTTTATGCTCGTAGAGGCATTAATTGCCATGTGGATTTGTGCTTCTGTGCTGAGGGAGAACTTCTATGCCCCAAGAGCTTTGCCTCCCTTCCCGTAGGTCACGCACTCCCCCTTTGCTCCCCTGTAGGCTGTTGTAGAGGAGAGTGTGTTTCTCTGAATTAGTGGTAAAAGTGGCAAGGAAGAAATGCAATCCTTAGCAACATTTAGGGTTTGCTTTGTCCTGAGGCTGTGACTCTACTCATTTCACTTGCCTGAAGGACTTATTAGGGCTGACGATGCTCTGTAAGAGAGGCACCCAAGTGGTCATTAATTTCCTGGCAGGTGAGGGGAAACTGCCTTCAGAATTGTATTCACAGCAAAATGAATCCGCGTGGCTTGCGTCACTAGAGAGCAAGTAACGTTCGTGGATTGTCAGGTAAGGAATGTAGGGAGAAAAATGGGTTTTAAACCTTGTCAGGGAATGCAGTGTTCATGAAAACAAAGAGCTGAATAACAATGTCCAGGAAAATGCTGTAGGCACCGGGTAATTTTCCCCTCTGTTCTGCCAGCAGCCCTTTGTTTTTCCGAACCTGGAAGCTTAGAATCCAAACTGCTGGACAGAGTGAAAATGATAGGAGGAGGTTCCTCTGCAAGTCATACCTGGGAGTATTTTGTATAGAATTATTTCAAGATCTAGGCAAGCATCCTCAATCCGTGGTGCCAGCAGAAAGGCAGAGCAGAATCCCAGGGGCACAAGTGTGTATTGCACGCTCTAAGTGCCTGTGACGTTTGAAGCATGACTGTGGGACCGTGGCAAGAAGGCAGTGGGGGAAGCAGTGTGATGGGGGGAGATGGAGGATGCTGATGCAGAATGAGGAGGTACCTCCTGCTCTGTCCCTCAGCGTCCTCACTTCTAGCTGTCCAGGGGCACTGCACTGCCTTTTTGTGTTTCCCCCAGTCCTGCAACTGCAGGAGCCTGCATGGGGGATGAGGGGTGAGTGTTTCTCTCTGTAAGAAGAGGCAGAGACTGACACTGGGCTGGAGGCTAGTATATACGAGAGGGGAAAGTAGATGAGGTGAAAGCAGGTGGAATTACAGGGTGCCTTAGCCTGAGGAGATGTGAGGCTGGGGACAGAGGTCTTGTGCACTGGGGAAGCGGTGTCCACTCTAATCACTTTGTGCTTGTCACTGAAGGAATGTATGGTGTCCTGTCAAACGGAAGCACGGGTTTGCTTTGCAGTTGCTTCCTTCTAATGCCCCTCTAGCACTCCCTGCCTTGCCTCTGGCACCTGTCTCTGTGCCTGCGCCACGCTGTGCTGTGATTATACCCCTGGCTGTGTAATGTGACAAGCTTTTCCCTTTCCAGAGCCCTCTGCCCTTTTATATGAACACAAATTGGGGCTGAGTCTTACTTTTTCTGCACCCTGTACTTACCTGGAGACTTGCTGTATGACCTGTTAAATGAGGACTGTACCCCTTGTAAGGGGTGAGTTTATGGAGACTGAATGCAGAGAAGTCTATCCTCGTGTTGGATCTCTCGTAGACTACACTGCAAAACACTTAACAGTGAGTTAGATCAAGGCGATAATGCTTCGGAGAGCTGAGTGGTGGCTGATTTTTGTGCTGGCAAGGAGAGGAACCCTGTTTGGCATTGTGAGGGAGCGGTACAGTTGTGGCATTCCCCTGTCTCAGTGTGTAAAGGCTGTGAGTTAGTGTGGCACTTGTTCCTGTGCCAGGCAGGGAGAAAGGGGAGCTGCTAATAGGTAAGGGAGGGGGGATGGGATCTCATAAAGGCAGGAGGTAGTTACGGGTAAACTGAGTTAGACTTGACAGTTTAGGACGTAAATATTTGGAAAGGTACAGAAGGATCCCTTTACGAAAAAAGATAATCTCCTGTATAGTCTGGCACTATGGAATTTGTCGTGGAAATATGGGTGAGTTTTTCTCTGGGTTGTTTTCCTCCTTTTACAATAGAAACACTAGACACGAGGAACTGTTTGGACATAAGTATTTAACTGGAAGGAAGGAGCAATGACACTGTTGTGGTTGTAACCACAAACTAACTGACAGTTTCCTGCTGCAAGTAACTTTCTATAGATCTAAACCTCCTTCATTTGTGTTTGTCTGTGCTGTTTAAATATCTGAGGAAGATTCCACTGCTTCTAGGCTTTTTGTTTTTGACAAAGTCTTTGCTGTAGTAATTTGGGGGATGGTGGCATGAAGAGAGATCACTGCAGCGCTAATACAAATTCAGGCAAAGTCCAGAAGGTTTTTAGATTTTACAGGCTTTTATAAAGTAAAAGACAAGAAGCAACCCCATTAAATGCGTCAGATGGGTTTTGCAATTCCATTTGCATGTACAAAGCTCTATTTATTTCTGAGGAGTAGGATGTAATCACGTGAACCTACCTGTGTGGCTGAGACCTCTTCATCTGATAGTTTTGTGGCATCATAACTTGCTTCTAACTCTCCTACCTCCTCCCCATCCTTCTCCCCTGTGATGTGTTAAATATCACGGCTGCAAAAACGAGAGCACGTTTTTCCCTGCTGTTCCCATTCCAGCTGGAAAACTTGGACAGAACCTTCCCTTGTGGTTTGTGGTACTGTAAATAAAGGCTTGGGAGGTCACACGTTTTCCATCTCAAGTTATTTTGATTCCAATGCTGGAATTGGGGGAGGGAAGGGGGAGGGAAATAAATAAAATAAAATTAAAAAAAAGCAAAACCCCAAACTGTTCTGGCTTATTGTGGGAAAAAGAACTCATTAATGCTAAGGGAAAACAATTGGGAAAAAGGCCTTTACAAAGAAGACTTAGTCTTTGACTACAGCTGAGACTTAGAGATTTAGGGTCAAGGATTTCAAGGGAATCTTCTATTAAGCTTTGAAAGAAAAGTTGCATACAAAGTAAAGGTCCTGAACTCCAAACCCCTGTGATCTGGTGCTGTTCTTGGACACTTCTGAAAAATTTGCTGCCTAGCTTTAAAGGCATATTGGTGAGTAATTTTACCTATATTCATATGAATGTAGTTACTCATATGCTTAAATGTCAGTTAAGTGGGCTTTTAGATATGGGGTTGAGAAATTCTAGTTGTAGGTCTTACTGGCTGTGATGCATCTCATGGTTCGGCTAGCATGAGTCCTTGCGTGCAGCCCGGGGCAGTACCTGATGGTCTGGGGCACGGTGGGTGGAAAACACGTATACACACTCGCTCGAGATAAATGATGCAGTTCTGCCGTCTGAAAAATCTGCAGAGAAGCGCGATGTGTTGCCGAAGCTGTTGCTGCTGCTGTTCACAGCTGGTGTCCTACATCTGGCAGCCTTGGTCTCCTCAGCTGCGTCCCTTTCCATGTTGGTGTTTGAAGCTTTGAATATTTACAGGAAACACTGCCTAGGTTTAAACTTATATTTCATAATTTTGATTTTGGTATTTGTATAATCCTGGTTTGGATTTACTAAGAAATGAGCTCAGAACAAGGCCCGTTGGGCTTTACTCCTGGGTGGTGATACACAGAGTATGATTAATATTGGCTTACAGTGGAGAAACTAACAGTTACTGGCAGCTGTGTTGCTTGCTTTTGTTGAGTTTTGAAGAGGCCTTTTCCTAGTAAAGTTTTTTTTGTTATTTTTTTATCAAAACAGGATACAAAATGTGAATATAATTTGTCACTACAGAACTCGCACTGTACCTTGACAGTACAGAGGTATTTCTTTTTCCATAAACTGTTATATTTATAAATGTACAGCAGGAACAAAAGAAGAACATTCCACATCTAGATGTTAATCTCTGCACAGGATAGTCTTTTGATTCAATAACTTTTCTTCCTTGATCTTCTTTTGCATTTTTTTTCTTTAATGGGCACATGACATATGGACATAAAAAATAATGGCCCAATTTCACCCCTGCTGTAGCTCATTGACGTCATTAAAGTTACAGCAGGGATGACTTGGCCCAGATTCTTTAAAAATAAGACCTGATGAACAACCCCTCGTGGAAAAGCTCTATAGAGAAGGTTGTCCTGAGCATAGCATAGAGCAGATGCTCTGCAATTCACTGTGACATTCAATAAAATTCCCATTGGTGCTCTTCCTGTGAAATGGAGGTAGGACCCTTCCTGGAGGGGACAGCAAGGCATGTGCTTGCAGGGCTGCTCTTACTATGCCTTAATAGTGTGATGGAAAGGGGCAATTAATGAAGTGAGAGAAGGACGCTTAAAGTAGAGGCAGATCTGGATGGAGACCTGACTTGCTTGGAAGCTGTCAGAGATATTTTCTCTGCCTGAGGACTGGGCTTGCATGTGGTGAGGCAAAAGGTGGAAACCGTGGTAGAAACGATCTGTGGAAAACTCTTGCCTTAAGCAGATTTTCAGGAAGACTGTTTGTATCCGTTTGGTCTTTTTGTACTTTTTCCCCGCTGTTGCCCAGCGGTGGTGTTCGCTGCAACGTCGAAGTGTTGTCACACAAGGATTACCGCCTGACCGCGGCAGCTCTCCCTTCCCTGCCGTGTCGGGGCGCTCCCACGTTCAGTACCTCAAGGCAGGTCTAAGCTGCAGCTGCTTTCACAGGCCATATTGCCCTCTTTACAACTTGGCATAGAATAGAAAGTTCAGGGAATATAGGTGAAAGAAGGCAATACAAATCATGGCAAAAATAGTAAATTTGACCTTGACTTAAATGCTTAGTCTGAATTAAGCTGAAATGTACTTTCAGATCTGAGAAAACTGAGACAAATGTGAAAGGTTCTCAAGAGCTGTTGACTAATTTCCATTTACTAAAATAGTGGTAGCAATTCATGGATGGCAGCTCTGCAAATCTTTACCCTAGCTTAGAAAGTGAGTGTTTTGCTCGCCGTTATAAATAACTGCAGGAAGAAACGCCCTTTAAAGAGCAGTCAGAACCCCAAAGCTGTATCTCTACTGGGTAAATGCTTGATCATTGTTTGTATAGCCAATATTCATTGCCTAGGGCATCTTTAATTTAACTGATTTCTTGGTGGTAATAACTGTATCTGGCCAAGACAGGTTCTCTTGCAGTGAGTCCAAGAAATCAGATAGTTCTTTTTCTGATGCCAGACTCTTCTGGTCCACTGAATGTAACTGCGAGAACACATAGTTCCCAAGAAGGAAAATGCTTACTGTGGTTTTTGGTGACAGCTGAAGCTAACTTGAGGAGGGAAAGATGGAGCGAATAGCGCTCGTCTGCTTATGAGAGCATGTTCATTTTAAGGGAATTTAAGTCGGAAAGGTTTTTTTTTCAGTTGAAAGCCAGAATAGTGTCAAAGTGACATTGACTAGTATAAATAGTGAAGGGAGAATTAGATCTTTAAAATATATGCAGTCTTTTGATTAGTCATCCACAACTCTGCTGGTAAGACAGGGAAAGAAATCTGGGCTTAACCTGATAAATGTCCTTCTAACGGTGGAAAAAGTCAGAAAAATCAAGAATTTAATTCATGATATCCAGAGAGACCACGCAGCGGCTGGCAGCAGACTTCTGAGGAAGAGTATTAATGCTAGTGGAAGTAGAGGGGGGAAAAGGTAACCAAAAACTCTGCAGCCTTAAGGGCTTTTGAAAGTAAAAGGTATTTGATGTAATGCAGATAAGGATGACGTTAGCTTCTTTTTATTGCATAGAATACAACCTTATCTGATGAAACTGTCCTGCTTTGAGATTCTCTTTCCTTGTGTTGTCTTCCTTCATCCATTTCAAGCTCTCCTGTGCCACTGTGGGTGAACCTATTTAGGTAAAACTTGATAGATTTGAAGAGAACCTGCTCTGGGTGGAGCCCCCACTGTCTCTTTCCGACCAGGCTGATTTGCAGTGCGAGTTGAATGGGTATGCCAGATCCAGTAAATGCTTGAATACTGGAGAGAAGGGTTGAAGAGAGAATTCTGAGTAACAGAATGTTTGAAAATGCTTAAATTGTATACCTTTTTGACTGACCCATAGAGTTAATTTTCCAGAAGCAAGCTACCTTGTGATGGGTCTTAGTGGAGTACCAGGTCCCTGATACAGGAATGATTAATTTCTGGGGAATATGGTATAGAGAGCCTTGTCTTAATTATCAGATGTGGGGGGTTTTTTGCTAACAATACGATTTTCAGGAAGGTGTGAAATTGTTAATGAGCAGTAGCAGGCCGTTATGTATGCGCTTACACAAAGCATGTACATCCCTCTAAATCAAGCCCAGCTTCCTTCCTGAAGGCTGAGCGGAGCGTGTCTCGTGCAGCCGCCGAGGCAGTGCCGGGACATTACGTGCTGCAGCCAAGTTTTGTTTTCTGTCCTCTGAAACATCAGTGCGTGGATGCGCACAATGCACAAACGTCCCCAGGGTGTATGTAGGTTATCAGGGAGATAACCTCTGCCGAGCCCTGGCACTAGAAGTGTTGTGACGGGTGCGGCTGTATGGCTGCGACCACTTCTGATTGCATCTCAGCTTTACAGCTTCAAGTGGAAACTCTCCAAAAAGTACCAGTTCTCACTGAGCAGCGTGTTCTGCCATACAAGTTTGCGTTAATCTCTGTGCACGGGCTTGCTGGCTGTGAGTGGAGAGAAGGATGTACCAGCAGATGTATTGACTGACTCTCTCGTGTATCCATTTTGTTTATGAAGAATGATGAGTTGAAAATCAAGGGGCAGATCAGCAGCGCTCAGAGTATCTAAAGAGCATCCTTTGACTGTGCTGTATCTGCATCATCCCAGCAGTTGTGTTTATTAAAAACAAAAAAAAAAGGGGGATGCGAATACCATATTTGTTCAGATTAGAAAGGAATTTGAGGATGGAGCCTTAGAGAAAAGGGGAACAGTTCAGTGCTGAAGGAGAGCTTCCAATTTATCTGATTGGCAATTTTAATCTATTCTGGATGATTTAACTGTTAAAGTCTAGAGCTATAGGCTCGCTTCAGCTCATCACCTGCTAAGTGCTTAGATTCCACTGGGTGCTCTTAAGTCCTGTAGAGGCCCATAAGGTTCAGCTATATTCTTCAGAGCTCATGGAGAGTAACAAAGAACGAGGAAGGGGGAACTTTCTGATAGCGCTATTTGTGTTTATAAAATAAATGCCTAAGAAAGTAACCTTGAAATTAATTTGAGCTATTCCGTTGATCAACGACTCCAGTTTGTCTACTAATTCTTCTGTATATAGCTAGAACATAATCTACCAATAAAAGTTCTTTTTTTAAATTTTTTTATTATTTTGAGGTTTAGTTTGATGGATTATGTTTCTAGGTAACTGTTGAAGGTTATTTCTGGGAAATGCTGCCAGAACGCTTATTAACATGTGACTAAACCCAGGTAGAGTCACTTTTGAAAATCTGGCTGTTCTGCGCATCCTCAGTGAGAGGCAGTGACTGTGCTGAAGGGTGCGAGTCCTCCCAGTTCCCTGCCTGTGCTGGGCCTGGGAATAACTCTGTCAATAGTAGAAATGTCACAGCAGCAATGACTCGCTGGATGTGCCTGATTCCATTTATCTAAATTGGATGTGATCTTGGATTTAACATGCTGTTTCGTAGCTAAGATAAGAGGCACAAGAATTAGATTACTGTTGGAAAAAAAAAAATAGAGAGGTGCTGATATAAATACTTCTGTGAGAAGTTTAGCAGAGCATTAGCAAGTCTTTTTATTTTTATGAACAGCAGTGGTCAAAGTCGTATCCTGCAGAAGATGCTTTCCACATGATACTAACTCCAGTCATTAAAAAGGCATGAATCAGATTAAAAAGTGTAGGGCTCTTTTTTATTTGCCTTTGAGTCTTCAGATGTCAGTGCAAGATTTAATCGGCAGCTGTGCTGGCGAGAAACTACCCTGTGAAATGGAAGTGGAGGATGTGGGCAGAGATGCTCCTGAGTGAGCGGCTTAGGGGCTCCTCAGCACCCGGGAGGTTACTGCTCCGCGGGTACTTGCATCTCAAGGATTACACGAGCACTCTTGTCCCTTTTGTGGCCAGCTCAGCACAAGCACAGGAGTTGTGTTGTGAAGCACAGGAGATGTTCAGCGGAGGGGCAGTTGCGTGGATGGTGGAGATGGGTGCCCATGAGCACTCCTGCCTATGGGTGAGACTCCTGGATAAGCAAGTGCAGCACCTGAGCCCTAGCAGAAATATTAAAAGTCTTGTGATAGCAATGGTTCGCAGCTGATCATTGACTGTAAGGTCTCTTAGGCAGTTTGATGCCATTCTTTCAGGTGGACTTTTAAAATACTA
Organism: Vanellus vanellus; assembly: GCF_965231255.1. NCBI lineage: Eukaryota > Metazoa > Chordata > Aves > Charadriiformes > Charadriidae > Vanellus > Vanellus vanellus. Next base: position 13,504,095 of record NC_138921.1, read on the forward strand.
CTTCCTCTCCCTTCTGGCTGTTTCCTCTGCAGGTGGAGCAAACTTCTTGAGCCTTTTCTTTTTCTTTCAAGTCAGCCTTCTGGTCTGTGCTCTCTATTGCTGTGAGCACCGTACTGCGTTTCCTGGGGCTCAGGGAAGGGGGCCTGAGGGAGGTACAGCAATGACAAACACTAACATCTCTGAGTTTTTTATGTGTATACTTAATATGCAAAATGTCATCTGTTGTAATTGATTTTGCTGTTTTGTGTCAGGGGCAGTGATAAGCAGTTCTCTCCTGCCCCGAGTTCTGAGGACAGGGATGCTCAATTTTGGCCTGGTACCAGTGATTTCGTTACGAGGAGCCAGAAGCGGCAGGGCACGAAGGGTGTCCCTTCACGAGGTCGTGGTGGGTAGAGCACTACTGCTCTGCAGAGCTGAACTTCCGACAACCAGGAGGGAAGGGAACGTCCCAGCGCTCTGTTGGTGCTGGAGGGACATTCTAATGCTCACGTCTGGGCGGATGGCTGTTCTCTGCAAGTTGTGGTCAGGGACAAAGGCGTATTCCCTGGACAGGATGGCAGGAAGTTCGGGAGGTGGGACGGCAGGAAGCAGTTTCATGATCCCAGGCTGTTGCTGGTGAAAAACTGCCCTTGCTTTCACATCTGCGCTTGTTCCATGTTAGCAAGGATTGTGTTTAATTTCGTAGCGTGTTCAGTGCAGTACCCCCCGTCTCTCTAGACAGCTCTACTTAGTCTTATTGTTATCACCGTGGCTGTTTACGAGTGATAAAGGCCAAGCTGAAGAGGACTAGGATCCTGATACTTGGGAACTGGGTAGCGCTTTAGTTTGGGTTTGTCTCTTGTAACAGACAGAATTGGGACAGTATGTGGATCTGCTTCCTTGAAGACCTAAAACATGCTTTTATTGACTCCTCGGGCTCTGTGAAATCATGATGGAAGAATGTAGCTAAACCATTGGGAAAACTTCCCTTCCCCACTTCTTAGTGTTGTCTTAATAGCTGCCTCTTACGAATTGAAATAGCTCCCTGTGCCATTCCCTTTCCTCTATTTTAAATGTGAGCTAGTCTGTATCACGAATAAATATGTTAACTTAATAGTACAGTTGCTTTAAATCAGGTGGCTGTATTGTTGCCAAACCTCCTGTTGCTGGTAGCTCTGGGAGATACTCTGCCCAGCAGAGACTTGTTGATGTGCTGGTGTTGCGCCTTCTGTGCTGCTGTGGCCATCTGGCAGTGTCTGTCTTCTCGCAGAAAAAGCAGGATTTGGGTAACTTACCTTGCACTAGCAGCCTTTCATAATTCTGCCTGCCGTGCTAATTTAAGGGAAGACAGCAATTCTCTAGCTCCTTTCACGAACGCCATCACGCACGCCCTGGCTGTGCCACCTACCAGCTTTCCTTGCCGGCGGAGTCTGCTTCTCTCCCTCTACCGTACCGGAGGGCGTTGTGAAAGTGGAGCCTGGGTGACTGCAGGCTGCCCGCTGGTTTTGGCAGCCTTGAGCGTGAGCAAGTGCCGAGGTGTCGCCTGGGCTATTCTCAACTAACCCCTCAGCTAATGGACACTGCTTCCTGACGTAAGAGCAGATGAGAAACTCTGGCCAGGGGCTAAGCTACAGCAAGCTGCGCTTTCAGAGGTTAAGCTGATTGGAGATCTCTCATAAATAAATCTTTCTGTATTAATAAGTAAATGCTTGCAATAGTTGCTTTATTATAGTGCATGGAAGCTTTCAGAAAGAAAAATTTCCCGAATGAGCCATCTCTGCAGTCTCTGCTGACTTTTAAAGATTGGTGTCATTAATTGAATTCTGCCTCTTCCATTAGAATGCAGCGTGCACTCCTCGCTTGCGCTTGCGGTTGATGCACTTGAAAGAGTGCGGGAAGAGATAAAATATTCAGAGCTCCTTGCGTTGCTTCTGTGGGAGTTGGGGCACTGGGTTGTTCTGGGGAGAGCGGGCAGCCTTTCAGTGTGACTTGTCTTATACTTGGGTCTTGGAGAGTGGGAAGGTTTCCCCACTGAAGTTGATGTAGCGGTTGTTGGTTGGCTGTAGAGACCTGGCTAGGTGTCTGCTGCTGACTCATTCTTCCTGCAAAATTTCCCTTAAAAGCAAAATACATCGCTTATACGTTACAAGTAGCTGGATTCTTCTATCTACAGGGAACGATACTTTTTGGAAATCGATCTCACCTAATCCAAAGCATTGCGAATGGAATAATTAAGATCTACCTTATGTCCACACTTGATAGGTGGGGAGACAATAGCTTGTTCTTTGAAACTGTGCTTTGCCTTTTGAAAATCATCTTACCAATGTTACATAAATGCCATATTGCAGCCCGCCCTTATTAGCCACTGATTAGAGGGTCCTTTGTGAAGCATTGTCTGTTTCTGATGTAATTTAATTAATATGGAACTAGTAAAATTCCTATAGAAACAAAACAGGAGCAAATTTAATACCAGATAAGTGTGTGTTTGGGGCTATGAAAGTGAACACAAAACTAATTTCTTAATGGGACCGCTAGAAGAACAAACAAATCTAGAGAGATGTGGTTGTACGCCTCAGCTAGAAATGTATGTTTGTGGATATAATTAAACTTCAGTTAATAACATATTGTCCTCAGTCTTGGCGAAGAAGTGCATTTGGGCTGTGGCTACGTGTCCAAAGCATTTTTACTAGATTAACTTCTCTGCACAGCACAGTCTAGAGCTTTCAAAGCACTTGCAGATCTTGGATGGCTGTGTTGAATTTCAGCTCGTTCCTCGCATAGCTCGGAGAGCTCAACGAACCCGTTCCTTCAGAGGGATGATGGAGAAACGGGCGACCATCCCTGTCAGTGACCTGCTGTAGGAGGCAGTGGGCGAGTTGGAGGGACAGACTTCAATAGCAATGCGTGAGGAAGGGTGAAGTGTGAAGGTGATGCTTCATGATTCACTTTTTGCATTGCAAATCCTGTTTCGTAAGTAAGCTGCTTCCACCGATGCATTAAATGATTTATTATCTCTCAGAGCTTTTCTTCACCCTGGAAAAAAACAAAAGATGATCAGTGTTTTTTAAAGCTCTGTGCTGAACATTATATGATTAAGTTGCAATTTTGAAGCGATGCATTTGGGCATATAATTTTCAAGACCATGTTTGGTTTCGGGGATCATAAATACTGGTTCCAGCTGTAATGAAGTGCTGTGCTACTTACTATGTTCCTATCATTGTGTGTGTCTTTTGTTTAAATTATTAAATCACAGTGGCTATGGCCATAATAATGTGGTTGTTTTATGTCTTGGAACAGGGGAAAATAATTTTATTTAGTTGGAATAATGTAATTGTAACATGCCTCTGGGTTTGAGTTAAAGGGGGAGGTGGTGCAGGTGGCTGGCAAGACAGTGCTGTTCTCTTGATGATTTTCTGCAGCAAATTCCACTGCCGTGGAGTGGCAGCATATTTATTTTTAATGGAACAACTTGTGAGCAAACACTGGGATGTTTATGATGACAAGGAAAGCACTAGAAAAATAGAGGCTATAAAATCCCACTCGTTAAGGGTAGCAACATGTGTAACTGGCTCAGTCAGGTGCATCTCGGGGGAGGAGGTGTAGATCTGAGATCTGGCTACGTGCTGCCCGAGCCATTATGGGCAAAACACTCAACTCCTTTGCGCCTCTGAAGGCCATCTGTAGGGTGGGCAGCTCTCTGCCTGGGTGGTTTTATGAGGCAAAGTGCCGGGGAAAGACTTGGAGATCCTCTGATGCAAAATGCTTTACAGATAAAGTATTTATTTCCCCTTTTGAAGGGAAAAGACGCGTGATGGTTTCTTGAATCAGGATGACTGCACCAATTCAGATATAATTTGATAAATGAAGTATAAAGGCCCAGTGAATGACCTTCCGTAAAATACAAGAGCGCCTGAACCGTTTGTGCTCTTAAATCTTGCTCCACATCTTTGTATTTCCTGCTCACACCGTTCATTAAAGCAGTCTCCTGTGCCCTGTTGTTTTTGGGCTGATAATGGATAGCCAAGTGGTGCATGCTGAAAAGAAAATTTCTGTATAGAAAAAAAAAAGCGGTGTGCTTTTCTCTGCATAAAGTGTCTTGTGGATATGGGGCAGAAATCCTTCTGTTTTCCCCTCTTTTGTGTTTGTAGCTGGGCCCTGAGATGTATTAGTGCTCTTTACGTATCCCCTCGAAGTCCAGTTTATTGAGGCATCCCTCCCTCCCTGTGAAACCCTGCGCTTCTGTGGCCGCGGCACAGACTGCGGTTTCTTTCCAAATGAATCCATGAGGGTTTTACAAGCTGTAAAACTTCTCTGGAGAGCTTAAGGGCGTGACCACCTTACAAGCATGGATGAAGTTTTGTTGTTTTTTTTCTTTATCTTTTCTGATTCGAGGCTGAATATATCCTGAATATCTTTTTGACTATTTTGGTTGCCAGCAGGAATTCCCCCCCCCCCCCCCCCTTCAGATGGGATGCTGCACAATCCCAGGCTCTTGCTGTGGTTGCCAGCAAAGCTTTGCTGTGACTCCCTTAGGGACTGGGTGTAGGAAGCGGTAAAACTTTATTACTGTTAGTTCCTGTAGTCTATATAAACTTTTTATGAGGAATAAGCTTATGTATTTGGAGGAGAAAAGTTGTCCATCTCTCTGGCTGGGCTTTGCTCAGGGAAAATGTATCTTGCTCTTTGCCCAGCCCCAGCAGGGCTGCTGCGGTGCTCCCCGTGGAGACTGATTTGACCAGTCTACCTTAGTCCAAGCCACGTCTCTCCAAGTCTACCTTAGTCCAAGCCACGTCTCTCCAGAGCAGTGTGACAACCTGGCGTTCCCTGTTGAGGACTGTGGTACAAGAGCCTTGCAAAGGGGACCGTGGGATGGGACAGTGCTTGTTCCCTCGGGCTCCTCACCATGCCTGGTGAGCTCTTCTGGCAGTGGGGTGTTATGGCTGGGAGGCTTTGCATGCTGGCGTGTGCTTGCCCCACTGCAAACACGGCACCGAAGTATGTGATGTGCGGTCCTGCTCTCTCGCCACCTGCGCTTGGAACGTGTGAGCAGTCCTGGGGAGAGCTGGCACATCCTCTCTTGTCTCTGGCATGTGTGCAGGGCGGGGAAAGCCTGGAAATCAAGGGTGTTTCCAGTAGTTTTGAGCTCTGAGTTAGGAGCATGTTAGGTGCACTCCTTGCACAGTGTCACCAATAGCTCTTCCTGGGTTTCTGCAGCCAGTCCCTCCGCTCTGACTCAACTAGAAAGCAAGTTGGCTGTCCCAAAGAGAGACATTCTCTGGCCAAGAAATCTGGAGCTGGCAGTGACACAGAGCTGGCAGAGAGCAAACCAAGCAGGTAGAAACTGTCAGGAGCTCTGGGAAATTAGAGGGGACTTTTTTTTTTTTTTTTTTTTTTTTTCCTGGCATATGCCAAGAGTAGGTGGTTCAGAAGGGGAATACCTGGCACAGTGTGATGGCAACTTACCCAGCTGCCCTAATGGGATGCTCTTGCCAGGAGCCTTTGGACCTATTCTTTTTGGTGTAAATAAAATCACATAAATGAAATATTTGTTACTATAAATAAAACTAAATGAGTGTGATTGCCCTGTGTTTCTGGATCCACCTTACATCCTTTTGTTCCTTTCTCCCTCTGCAGGCAATTAATGGAGAAAGAGGGGACCATCAGTGTGCACAGACATCAGCCAGGCAGCATGAGGGCTCATAATAACTTTCTCCTATGATAAAAGAGATATTTTTATGGTCTGAATTTTTTTATTTTACTTTCCCCCTGGTGGGAGAGAATTACTGGTGATGATAGTTGGTAGGACTGCTCCTGTTGGGAAGCACTGAGTGGAGGAAGGATTTATTGAAGGAAATGTGTAGCAAATTTCTTGATAAGCACTTTTTTTCCTTATTTAAAGAGGTTGTTTATAACTAAGACCATTAGCACCCAGGAGGTAATTTGTTGTAGCAGTACCTGATTGAAGGAAAACTTGGTAGTCTGTTTCTGGATAGAGGCCTCAGGAACAGCCTCTAGATAATACTGTACCTGAGCTTTTTTTTTTTTTTTCCCTCCTTTTTTCTTCTTTAAATGAAGGTTGGTGCAACTCCTTCCCATGTAGTTTAAAGAACAGCTTGGTGAGGTACAAGTCAGCATTTGAATTATACTTTTCATTTACTGTAGCCAATTCTAGCACTCGCCTTTCACCCCCAGGGTTTCTAAAAGGTTTCTCAACAAATCTTCCCCCCCACCCCCTGCAACTCAGAGACAAAAACCCAAGAGCTCCTTTGCATACTGCCTAGCTGCTTTGCTCCCCTCTCTGATGCTGTTAGAGAAATTTTGTGATGTTCGCCAAGAACACTAAAATTGGCGGGGGGGAGGGAGGGGGCAGAATTACACCATAAAGAGTCCTGGTAAGGTTACTGCCCACAGCTCTCCCTGTATTAAGGAGCAGTCAGAACACATCAGTGTAAAACCTTCCACACCAAGAGAGTAAACAGCACAGATTAACTGGTAAGGGATGCTAAGTACTTTGCATCCCTTATGCAAAATGGGTTTTGTTACTTTTGCCTTGAATACTGACCCAGTACTAATAATCCTATATTTAAACAAACTGCCAAGTTTTCCCCATGGTAGCAGTTAAGAGATATGAGGGAGAAGTGTATGCAAAAACAGAGTATGGCAAAGATTGAGGATCATTACTAGAACAGAGTACCGTTTAGTTTAAAGTAGTCTTTAATGTGCTCGAAGAAAGGGTAATGTGTTCCAAATTATCTCCACCCTAAAATCTTTTGAGCTATTGCTGCAGGATGGCTAATGCAAAACCTCTTTTGGTGGAAAAAATGGTAAGGAAGGTCATGTGTATTTTGCATCTTCCCCCTTTTACCCTCCCTCCAGTTAAAGCACGTTTGGGCTCGAGTGGGCTGAGCTACCCAGGTGCAGAGGATCTTACGGATTCTCCATATCGCCAGCCCTAATTTTAGCTACACTGCACGGTTCGTGCCAATACTCACCCACTTGCATTTGCACTTTCGGTAGCAGTCATTACACAGCGTGAGCTTCACACGTGTGCTGCTCCTCCTGGAGCTCAGCTGGCAGCACCAATTCGTATTCCCCGCAATAAAATAGTGGGGTTTGCGTGGGTAAGGGACTAGTGGGAGGATGCTCACATCTGTGAACGTGTCCCTGCGGAGCGCTGCTGTGCTGTGCTTGTTGCAGCCTGTTGGAGGCAATTGGATGGGAGGAAGAGGGAGAGCGCTCTGTAATTCCCTTCTGCTTTTCATTGAAGTGGAGAAATGGCTCTGCATTGCATGTTATGTTCTCTCGTGCACTTGCACTGTGAAAAGACTCCCAGTCCAATTTGTCAAGGCAGAGACTTGACGTGAGTCCAAATGCACTTGACAATAGTCTCTCTGCTGTCAAAACCTCTCCTCCTTCTGTGATAAAAACAAAGCTCCCGAGTAACACTCCTCTGCTTCCTTCCTGTGGCTCTTAAGAAGGACTCGGCATCCTGGAGGAAGTTTTTTACTGTATTGAAAACGCTTACCCGTTTTCCGTTTAAGAATTTGACAGAGCGATGCATTCAAAACAAGATAGCCACAGAGAAATGATTTGGATTTATGCTTTCTTTAATTGGACCACATAAGATTTTATTTACTGATAGCGTCCAAAGGGAGCTGTCGAAATATTGCAGAAAGAGTGAATGCGTCCATTGTGGTAATGTGCTTTTGATAAATGCATTATGGCATGGTTATGAAGTCAGGAAGAAGCCTTAATTACTGTTTTGAAGCCATTAGAGTCTAAAGCAGCAATCTGAAGCTCTTGTTGCAATTGTGTTTTATATTTCTTCACCGAAGACTTCAGCACCAAAAAATGGGCATGTTTTAGAAGATAATTCATGCTTTTTATTTTCTTTGCCTTTTTAAAATGGTACAGAAGTGACAGCAGGTACTTGACTATTATAGCAGTGAGCTCCATGGATTCACGTAAATAAAAAATACAACTTTTAAATGGGGCATGTACTGCTCCAGTTGGCAGGGAAGCCAATGCCATATGATCTCCTGACTGTTTTCTCCTGTTACCTGTACCCATATAGCATACAAAATTACTGAACTCAATTCTCCCATCTTTATATATATATGTTTTTTTTAAAGAAAGAAAAAAAAAAAAAAAAAGGCAGGATTGATCTCTAGGAGTCTTGTGTAAAGCTTCCTCTGGGGCAAGGGAAGGAGAAAGGCTGGTCTTGGAAACTTTCTGTTAATGAAAATTGCTTTGGGAGATCAGTCAGTGTTCTAATCTACACCTGGGGTCAACAAACTGTCCATCCCTGGAAGCCTCCGCTTTCCACATCAGCTGTCCCTGCAGCGTGGCGCAGAGCCTGCGCCGCCTTGCTCAGGTCCTTCTTAACAGCAACCTCAAAGCAAATTATTTGGAGCTGACGATTCTTGTACCAAAAATGTGTGCAACGAGGGAGTTCGGTTTTCAGATGTTTGTTACCCTTTTATCTTTTAAGTTATTCTGAGAAAGATTGTTTAATGCTCAGTCACCTGGTTTTAGTGCTTTGTAGATGTTCTTTGACTCTCCGGTAGTGCATTATTTATAGCAGATGTTAATTTAATAGAGTGAACTTTGTTACCCTTCAGGATATAAGCATCTCAATTTAAAAAAACCCAAACTGACAAAAACGTAGCTGTAAATCAAAGGTTAACAGGCATAGCAACGTGAAGGTATTGTTTGCTCAGTCGTTAAATTGATACTGTGCTGCTTTCTTAAATGGAATATTTCTTTACTGACAGGAAGGTTAAGTACAAGTTGTACTGTTACGAGAAAGGAGGAATGAACCTCGCTTGTTAGTGTTTTCTAAAGCTGATCGCTTGAAATAATTGCGGGTGCGACATGGTGGCACTGATGCTTTCTATGGCGGGCTGTTGGTTTGGGGCCCCATCATCTGTGCTGTCGGCTGCCTCTGGCCACTTCATTTTCATACTGGCTTCCAGCTCTCACTTGTCCTCTGTTTGGGCTCTGACTCTTGGCTGTTTCTAGAGAGCAGCGAGGCCCTTTGCTCATAAGCTGTTGGTTAAGAAAACACCAGTTGAAAGAGCCCTTCCAAAGAACAGGCGTGTCCTTGGCATACCAAACCTGCCAGTGCAGTCAGGCTGGGAGGATGGTGGCTTTCATGTCTTGTGCTGGGGGTGTCTGTCATGTCTCGGGCCATGTTGCTCATGCCAAGTCTGGGATTCAGCCTCTTCAGTCGACGCTCAGAAAGATAACTTTAGAAATCTCAAGAATGTCTGCCCGATGTATTGGAGCAGTTTTGTCCTTTTGCAAAAGTGCGTTTGTCTTGCTGTGGGACAAGGTCTAGCGGGATTTACAAAGGCTGTGCTCTTAGACTGTGTTTTGGTTTGACTCAACTATCAGTAATTTAAAAAAGAAAAGGGAAAAAAAAAAAAAAACAACAGAACCAAACACTTAACTATTCCAAGGCTGTGTGTTTTTTTTCTCTGTGTGCTTTCAGCATACTGAGCTGGGGAAGGTGATGATGATAAATATTACCGCCCTGTTTCCGAAAGCTGTTGGGTAAGATCTCTCACTGCAGCATCTGAAGCATTACTGGAAATATTCTGAACTGTTATAACAACATCTCTGGTGTAATCTTTCTTTTCCCAAAGTCTTTCCCTTCCCCCTATTTCTGGGTAGCAGACACTAATTAGCAGGGAGATTCAGGTGTCAGCAAATGTGCCAGGCTCTTGAATCATGCAGCAGATAGCGAGCTCTGAGATGTTCCCCTTCCCTTCAGATGGCAACGTTAATTCTCAGAGTGCACTGGTAGTGCTGCTGCAGTTTTTTTTCCATTTGAGAATTTCCAAACTTAAAATGCTTCCAGTTATGATGTTTGTCTTGAGTGAGTGTTTGTTACAGGCTTTGGTGTTCTGAAATTTGGGTTGACTTCTTGAAATCTGGCATATGGCATTAAAATTCTCAGAGCGCTACATCTCTGTAAAGTGTCAACACTCGAGATTAAACCTAAGCACTACTACTCCCAAGGAGATAGGCTAAGTATTTTTTCCTCTCCAGAGTACTCTACTCTGAATAGCTCCACAATTAAAATTGATGCATCTTTACTTGGTTAATATAATACCTATTATTTCCTCTTTGTGTCAAATTTGAGTCGTTTGGACCAGTTCATGCTTCAGAGATCTACTTTAAATGAAGTTGTTCACAGCTATAACCTTTTAGATGTACTAATTGGTTAACATGAAGCTCTAAAGAACTGCTTGAAGAGTCCAGAGAACTTTAACAAGATGATTCTCCCGCTTTCCATGTCTGCTCCTGCCCAGGCATGGTTCTGTTGGCTTGTCATCGTTCCAGCCAGTCTCGCCAGCCTTCAGCATAGCCCATCCTAAACTGCATCTATATTTATTCATTCAGAGGATTTGGAGATGGTGTCCTCCTTGCAGTCTGGTGCCGTTCTATGGTTTTCTGGTCTGTTAAAATTTTCAGCAGAAGGTGCTTAGAGTTACTGCAGTGGCGTTGCTGGATTTGCATTTCCACGGGCAGATTTGAGGGCAGGTGTGTGTCAGATGGGGCTGCCCAGCTGGTCCCTGCCCCAGCGGGGGGATTTTAGCCAGTTCAGCTCTGTCCCTTGCAGAGTTCCCGGGAAGCGTTTCACCCCAGCTACACGCACACGATAGCAGATACTGAAACCAACCGTTTGCCTTCAGGCATTTGGGGCAAACGCCAACAGAATATGGCACAGAGGACGAAAAGTAAACTGGCCTTCTAAAATCCTTTCAGCTTTAAGTATTACAGATATAATTAGAAACACAGGCAAGGATTATTATCCTATAAGTGCCTTTCTAGTCTGTTCTGCTTTTGTAACCTTTCTTTTTTCACCTGTCATTCTGTCTTGCTGCATTGTTTCTCCTTGCAGCCTGGCGTCTCCACCATCATGTCCCATTGCTGCCTTAACGCTTTGCACTGAGTCTGTTTGCTTTTCCCCTCTATTTACGTCACAGCTGTCGTCTTTTGGCTCTGCATTGGTGTTCCCGTGAAGCCACCATCATTCAAACGAATAGGTAGTTCTCATTGCTGCGAGAAAATGAGGCACTGTCCTCTGCAACTGCTCTCTCCCCAGCTCCCCAGGCTGTACATCTTCCCCCTCTGCTACTTGGTAGATACATTTTTTTTTTTTTTTAATTGTCTTGGAAGTGGAAAGTTTAAGCTTGGTGTAAATTGGTCTCTCTAGGTGCCAACGTGGGAAGCAGAATGGGTCCGTGGGAGCAGGGATGCAATTCTGCGCTGGGAGACCCGCTGTCAGGCGGGAGCTGCCCGCGGATCACTGAGAAGGAGAGGTGCCGCTTTCCTGCAAGAGTGCACCCCAGTTTGCCCAGAGATTGCTGCCCTTCATCTTTGTGTCTTTTACACTCAGCAGAACTGTCTCTCAGTGGATCTTACAGTTCAGGGAGGGGAATATTGTGGAATTTTTTGCAGCTGCTTTTGTCCCTGCTCTGTCCATAGTCTGTTGCAGGCAACACTTTGTCTCTGAGGCTCGGTCTGTTCTGAAGAGCTTTTTGGCGGAGCCATCTCACTTAGGACAGAAGTATCGTTTCTACCAGCACTTCCCAGTTTCGCAACTACTTCGATAAGGAGTGTGCAGTTCTCAGCCAGCAGGTTCCCCTCTGCTTGTGAGGTTGCATCTCCTTAGCCTGACCAAAAAAAAACCCCAGACAAAAAGCAACCAAAAAAACCCACCCCACCCGAAAAAGAGCCCCTGAGTAGGAAGGGGATGTGCCACTCAGCCCCTGGAAGTGTACTGAAGCTCAGACTGCAAAGCTCATCCTTGTCTGTGCACTGTGGTGTCTGGGAGCTCGGGAACCCAGGAGAGGAGTCACCTGATGCAGCGTGAAGGTGCTGGTCTCTAAAGACCTTTGTTCGGGATCTTGTGGCTTTTCCTCAGGCAGGATTGTGAGTGGGAGTTGCACTTTGTAATGTCATTTTATATATGCGCTATATATATGCTTGTGTCACAGTGTTTAGTGGCTGTTGAGGATGCTCAGCAGCTCCCAGACTGAGGTCCAGAGCGGGTTGGTTTGGGCACCCGGGCAGGAGGGGCAGCTGCTTGCAAAACAAACAAACAACCCCCCCCTAAAATACTCACGCTTGTTATTTTGCAGATACAACTGAGATGCTCAGCTCTACCCAAAGGGAAATCAATAGTGTGTTTGGACTCCCTGTTGCTCTACGTGTACATGAGTGTGTTTATTTTATTTAAGGAGTTGGTACATAATCAGTCTTAAAATTAACTGACTGCCTGTTGACTTGTCACCCTGTGAATGAAAACACATTGCTTGTAATTTGTTTGACATTATTCTGTCCTGTTGTCAGGCTTCTAATTATGTTTAGAACATAACCCAGATGTCTGTCTCCTTCTGTCTCTTTTATTATTATTATTATTATTATTTATCTTTTTTATTGTAAAACATGGAAGGAAGTATTTCTCTGAAGTGATGGAAGTCTGTTTCCTCTTCTGTCTTTTCAGAAGATAAGTAGGTGGTTACAGGTTTATCTCTTAAAACAAAACCCTGTGTTCCTTTTAAAAGAAGGTCAGTTTGGGCATCCAAAATTGCTAGTCCCTTGTGACTTTGGATCGACCTTCTATATGCTTTCGGGGTATTGAAACATGTTTGTATCTACATTAAAATGTTTCTCTAGATACTGCTTTCTAAAAACTATCACATTCCCCACCTTATTTATTTTTAAAGAAGAGATAAATTGCTTGTGCTTTCAGAAGGTTAAAATATTGATGCGTTTAAATACAACAGTGAAAGAGAGGTGAGGCAGAAGGGGTTGCCCTTTCAAAATGTGCACAAATGAGTGAACTTTTATTGAATCCATTGGATAAGCATGTAAGATTCCTTGCCAGCATTGGCTTTTGATAATTAGCAAAGAAAAACTCAGGCTGCTCAGTGTGAGGTCTTAGTGCTCAAAACCTATCCTGTAATTTGAATTTTCCTAGAGCCGCAAGCTTTTAAGCACCAGAAACACAGTTTTCCAGTAGCATACTGGATCACTGATGTACTCAAGCACTGTTTTCCAAAAGCTTTAAGTCACTTCAATATCAAAAGGCTGCTACTTTCTTAATGGGACTTTTGAACACTTTACCTCTGATCCTACTTGGAGGGTGCCGTGTTGGCCACCGAACAAGCTCCGTTCCCCTTGTGGTGGTTCTTTTTTAGCTGATCTAAATTTGCAAGGCAATGGGGGTGTGTGGAAACTGTTTTTAGGGATAAGAAACTTGATTCTTGGTCCCTGCTGACTTGGTTTTTTTGCTATTGTCAGTTGCCAGCTTCCCTAGCTCGCGAGTTGTGGAAGATTACTATTATATTTAAAGGTTGTTTCCTTTAGACAAAAGAGCCTGATCTGGCTGGCTCCAGCAGGGGACAGATTTTTCTGTTCTGCAAAGATTTACTCAAATAGAGCTCATGGTAGGGGAGAAGGCAGAAGTATAGGAAGGACACAGTGGGTCGCCATGGGAAAGAAAAACTGGAAAGTAAGAATAAAGGAAATAAAGCGTGCATTCAATACAAGTGATATACGTGATGCTTGGGTATAGAGACTGCAAATTATGATGTGGTCCCTGCCATTAAATACAAATACATCCCCGATTCTCCCCTCTGCATCCCAGCCAACAGGATCTTAATGAAGGGCAAACTATGCAAACCAATCCCCTGAACCACTTCTGCCTCAGCTTGAAGCAAGCTGCGTTTTGTATTGCCGCTGTTGTTCCGTGTCGGTGCAACGGTGCTTTTTGATCTGCTTCTGTTGTTACTTGGGGTCTGGGCATCTGTTAGACCTGCCACCTGTGGCGAAGGGCTTCTGGCTGAGCGACGAAAGGTCATTTGCTGAATCTGGAATAAAACTGTGCTGGGGAGCCCTCTGCTAGGGACAGAAACTAAACCCGGGTGTCTTGTGATGAGGGAACCGCTTGCCCAGAGGGACAGAACTGACTTGGCTAAAATACTCCTGGGGATTGTGTGCCGAGGGTCTCGTCGTGGGGTTCGCGGTTGGGAGAGACGCTGGAGGGAAGGATGTTGTCACTTGGCGTTCCTCTCTGAACCCTGCCTGCTTTTGTTGGCAGCTGACAGTTAAAGGGGGTGAAAAGGCATTTCTGGCTCTGGGCATCCGGGCCCAAGCCTGGCTGCCGCCTCAGCTAAGGGTCTGCTGGTCTCAGCTGCCTTTGAAGATCTTGGTCTTTATGGGAGCTGACAAACAAGAATTAATTAATTGATGACTCACCAGCACAATAATGTCAGAAATGCTAGTTTTATTTTGCTGTTCCTGCATGTTCTTCAACCTATAACTCTTTTATGTGTTTTTTAGCCCGAGGAGAGGTTATTGCGACCATGTACAGCAAAAGATAAAAATTGAGAGTGGACGCTTTTGGAAGAAGAGTGTCTGTGGAGCAATATAACGCTGTAGGTGGATCGGTTTGCTTCGGGTAGAAGAAGGGAGTGGGGGATTGCCCAAGCCTGGTTGTGAGAAGCTGGTTTCGTAGTCTGAGTGGCAGAAAGGGGTTCCTCTAAGGGTTTGGTGTTTGGGTTCAGTCTTGGTCTTTCTCCTGAAGCAGCACAAAACAGGACTGTGCTACCTACCTACATTTGTAGCCTCGAGTTCAGGAAAGCCGTCTGTCCACGTGTGTGTTCACGGGTTTGGGGCTTAAAGCGATACAGTAGTTCTTGTACTGTGAGGGGAAATAATCCTCGAAACAGCGATGGAGTAATAATGCAATATGCTGGTTACAGGGCGGGGGGGAGATCTTAACAGAAGAAGAAAAATGCTGGTTTATAATTAAGATAATGAAGAGAGGAATTAAGAAGATACAAAACAAATGGCTTGAGTTGTCATTGTAGTTATTAGTTACTGTGTTCACTAAGTGTGGTTTCCAGCGGGTACGGCTTTTTTCTATCATGAGAAGTTCCCTTCATTTATTAAGGGATTTATTTGCAGAAGCTGTGTGTTTTCCAGCCTTCAGCCAGGACCCCAGGTATCAAGGAAGCGTGAAATCCTTCGCGTGTCTCTGTGAGCACATAGCAGCGCAGAGTGAAACAGGCTTTCCTCCTTGGTGTGAGCACATTGCACGCTGCACAGGTCCCCCTCATCTGTGTGTGCTTTTGTTCTGGGCAACATGTCTCTTGTGACCATACGTTAAGTATCTAAACTCTTAGGATTGTGTGTGTGTTTGGGGGGGGGAGGTGTTGTGTGGAGTTTTCTCTAGTTTGACTTTTCACCTCCTTTTAGCCATACTTTCTTGTTGTTCCACTGTAAGCTTAGATATTAATTATATGGTATTCTGCCTCTCTCTGTCCTCTTCCTGTCCCACTGTGACAATAACAGCTGTTTGATCATTTTTGGTCAGAATCTTTCCTTTGCAACTGCAACACTCAAAAAAAAAAAACAACCCCAGAAACAACACCCAACCAAAAAAACCCCGAAGAAACCTCCCAAGCCATAAAAAAAAACCAAAACACCAGTGAGGCTTTGAAGAAATGTCGATGTCATATTTAAATATGTAACACATATGCTTAGGCTTTCTCTCTGTACCTGCGATCTAATTTCCCTTCTCTCAAGAGCTCTGACTAATGCTGGGATCTTTCTCTGTTTGAGCTCTGCTGCTTATGAATAGAGCAAGTCTTATCTGAAGACTTGTGAATGCTTACAAGTACCACGCGCGCTCAGATGAAGAATGTGCGTAAATACCAAATAGTTGAAGGACCGAGTCCTCGGAATAGCAATTGAGAAGAGATGACCCTGTTGAATATGCGATGAAGCAAACAGCTTTCCTGCTTGTCTTTGGTTGCTGGCCCTGGCGAGGGCAAAAGTGTGTTTCTGTTACAGGACTTGCCATGCAGAGTGAAGTTCAGCCAGGCACTTGGAGGTGATCTCCTTCTCTTGAATCCTGCTGATCTTACCAGGCTGAAGAGGTGCTTTCAGTAGGGTAATCTTTTGAAATGGTGCTGAGGGCACCTGCAGTAGAATGATGAATTATTTTCCTTTATAATCAGTGTTGCTGGCTGAGTTACCCTTCTGCTGCCCGATGTTCTTATTTACAACAGGTTGATTTTTCAGGAGTAATCATTGGTGCGTTCACTTGCAAAAGGCTTGTAGGACTGGGTCTGTCTTTGAATGATTATCTCTAATACTCTTCCTCCTCTTATTGCAGGCCTCCTGCGTGTGTTCGCTAAACCAGTTGTTCACATCACGCTTCATCTTCCTCTGTATCCCCGAGCTATAAGGGAGAAAACGAGTGCTTGTTAACCTACAGAGCACTCCTCTGAAAACGGAGCGCTGCCTCCCCATCCTCTCCAGGAGGAAGGAGGGCAAAGCTGCACCTACACGGTTGCATGACAAAGGGTGTTGTTTTTTTTTTTTAAGTGCTTCCCAGTCTTTCAATGGAAAGATCCTGGGAGTACAATGTTGTTGCTTATTTAATTACTGTCACCGTGTAGTGTGTTTAGGGCAGCATTTTATGTGTAACTGGCGTGAGGGGTTTGGTAAACTCATTACTTGTTCTGCTTGTACCAATTCCTGGATCTCCCTGGCCTTACCTGGGGAAAATTATCCACTTAAAACATCTTGAAAGAGAGCTCCTGCTGAGGCCAGGGCAATTCAAAATATGTGGAGGTAATGTTGATGCTCTCATTTTCTGCTGGGTGCCTGGAACTTCTGTTAGCATAAAAGATTGGATACACTGGTTTCAATGCAGAATAAGCATAAAAGTACCCTTCAGTGCGTTTCCAGGAGGCGACTAACACGCATATGTTATCTCTGTAACATTTCAGTGATGATAAGGCATCTGTAGCTCTTTTCCATGACACGGTTTAGTAAATCCAGCAGCAGCTCTTTGCCTTTACTAAGCTCGCCTGTCTGACTTGCAGAGAATCTGTGGAGCTGCTTTTTGACTCTGCTGCAGAAAGTGGCATGTAATGAGCACTGTAAAACCTGGTCATTTGTATATTAAGCACAAACTCTTTCATTTTGGTCTTGTTGGGCTCTGGCTGCTCAGGTCTTCGGTCATCCCTGCACTGGGCACCTGCTTCACATCAAGGACATAGGCGAAAATACGTCACTCTTTTTTGTTCTCCCCTTTCATATCCCTTGCACATTGTGTAGGTAAATTCGACCCTCTCCCTGGGGGAAATGTGCTCCTGATGTGCACAAGGGGTGCAGCACAGGACCACAGTGCTGCCAAGGAAATTGAAGCCTGGTTGGGAACAGCAGTGGCTCAACTTGGACTAGGGCAAGTGAGGGCTATTGTCATGCATGCAGTGATCACACTGCAGTACAGCTACGTATTTCTACGTGGTATTTCTGGTACTGTCACGAACCGATCCAGCTTCGTTATTAATGTTGACCTTTTCCCTGCCCAATGAGACATCCATCTGCAGCACCCTCTGGAAAGGCTCAGGAGAACAGTATCCTGACACCTGTTGTCAAAACCGGTCCCTTTTCCCCTTGCCATAAACTGTCTCTTGTGATGTTTTCCAAATGGCAACCCGAAGTATGTAAAGATGCATGTGTTTTCTGTGAACACAGCTGCTGCTCTTGACCCATCTGCCAGAAATTCTGCTCTTCAGACACAGCTTGCTTCCTCCCGATGTCTGTCTCTCTGTTCCATTGGAAACAAACATTTTAACACAGCTTTGCTTAATGCAAAAGAACAACTAACTCTCCTTTTAAGGGCATGTTTCTGAGCATGAATGAATCCAAGGATGGGCTGAATCTACTGTCAAATGGGTGTTTTAGTCTGGACAACTGTGTAAAGTATTTGTCGCTGTGGAAAATCTCTTCTTCCACTGCATAAAAATTCCTTAAGCAAGCGTGTCTGGGCAATGCCAAGCCTGGTTAGTGTAGGGTGAAGCTTCTTAGTGTCTCTGTCCTCCCTGCTCAAAAGAAAACTGAATCCATGCTTCATCTTTAATTGAGTTGCTCTGGTACAAGGGCTTTCACAGCAGCGCAACCAATATTGGTCAAAGAAAAAGAACAATAATTCATTTTACTACTTAAAAGAAATAAGGGGGAAACAAAGAAAAAAAAAAACCCAAACCTAACCCAAAACAAATGCAAAAAAAACCCCCAACCACAAAACACAAACTTGTGAGCAAGCTACTTTTAAAACACCTGCCTCTCACCTCTGCTAAAAGGGACGTGTAACTGAATTACAGAGGGCCTGGATCATGCAGTCAGGAGTCTTTCCACATCATGGTCATCTTGCTGCCAAGGGCGTGCTCGCGAGATGTCCTCTAATTCAGTTAGAAGTGCTCTTCCAGGAACCATATCATTATAGAGTTTGAAATTCTGGAAACGGAGTGGATGCAGTAATACAGGATAGCTAGCGCTCTCTTTCCTTCTTCATGCTAAAAATGCCTCTGGAATGAGCTGTGTCCTGGTCTGGCCACTGCTCCTGCTGGCTGGGGACAGCGGCCTCCGCAGGGCTCCTCTCCCCTCCTGGTGGCCCCTTTCCCAGTGAGAGGCAGTGGCCAGGGCTCTCCAGAGCTGGACAAAACCCTTCTCTGTCCCACTGCACCTCTCTTCTCTTCAGGACTTGCATCACCTTGCTGATGAACTGATTGCATCTCCTTCCCCAGGCCATCAGCAGTGGCCTTGTGAGCTTTTCATCCTAGAGGTTAAATTTTTGATACATGCAGGTCCTGCTGGACAGACGAAGCTGCTTTGGTCCATAGGCAGCATTGTCTGTGCCTGGATCTTAATGAAGAGAGTATCTGACCGTGTTTGGGCTTTCTGCCCTACAGGGCCATGCTTTGATGGGAAATAGGTCCAGACACACAACGGAAATTATCTGCGGCCTTTGGGCTCCCAGTTATCACCTCTTAACTGCGCTGTGGTTTTTTATTATTTTTGTGTTTGTGAGCTGTGGTCTGGACAGTCTGCTTGGCTACCTCTGCTGTTTGATAAGTGTGTGCTCTTTTAAAGAAGAGCATGTTTGGAATAACAGCTTCCTAAATTCCTCCCGTGCAGCGGTTGTTCCCACAAAGGAGTGGCGTTGCAGGACGGATAGCGAGTCCGGGGGAGCAGCCCTCGTTCCCTTGGAGGAGAGCTTCCTCGGTGCATGCTTTCTGCAGTATGATGATGTATCTGATGCTGCCGTGTCCAGAAGATATCTGAGCCTTTTTATTGTAATCATGTTTGTGCATTCAGACCAATTTTGATGGTTATGAAGGTTCAAAAAAATCCCAGAGATCTTAATAAGCTAATTCAGTAACTGTTTGTGGCTTTTGTTGTTCCTCTTTGTTGTGAGGACAGAACTGGTTCATGCTGATGAGTGCTGCATGAAAATTATATTATTAGTAATTACTGGTAATTTCTTGTCTGGAAGCTTCAGGTTTGTGGGAGCACTTAAATCCATTTGCTTCTGTATTCCCTCTGGCTTTGCTGTAATGTCTCTCGGCACCGTGTACCTCAAGACACTTCAGCAGTTCCCTTTTCTCCATGGCAACTTCTCGCAGCGGTTCCTGTATCGCAGAGAGGCAGTTCTCTCTCTTTCTGCCTGAACGTGGCTTTTCTGCCCGGTCAATGTGCATCACCGTACTGTACAGGCTTCCCCGAAGCGAAGGGAGCGGTGCCAGCCCCGGGTCATTACGGATGTTGGGGCAGGGCGATGCCTCAGGGGTGAGGGGGAAGGCAGAGGACCAGCGTGTGCTTCACATTTTCCCCCTCCCCCAAAGAGAAATTGTAATTTTCTTTTTATTTTAAACGCGGTGTGGTAATGCAGTGGTTTTTGTCAGCTGGCAAAGCGAAGGATTAGTCACAGTGGCTTGTTTTGTTTTCTTCTAGAGAAGCTGGCAGAAAGGTAAAAAGAAAAAAGCATACCTTTAAACAAAAGTCCCGGGGAAAAAAAAATCTAAACCCCCAACTTTTCAAAGAGAATAACGGTATTTCTGTATTTGTTGTGTTCGGAGCATCACCCAGCTACAGTGTCTCAAATCCCTTTTTTTCATTTAAATTAGGGACACTTTTGATTTTTTAATTGTGCATGGAAACGTGCAGCGGAGGTAATCTTATCTGGCATAGCCAAGGAAATGGAAATAAATGGAAATACTGCTTGCTTGTTCAGTCAATTTTTTTTCCTGTACCAACTACTGAGTTTTTTCATCAAAGATCATCATTAGAATAGAAACATTTTTATTATCCCCTCAGGCTGAGATTAATAGAGGTGGACTCCTTAAAACCTATATCTTAATTTTGATTTGGTTTCCGGCATCCTTATTACTTCTACTTCTAACCACGTCTCCCTATCGCCTTCCCTTTCATCTTCCCCAGTCTGATTGAAAGTAGCCTCAGTCCAGAAAAGCCGAATGAAGGAAATCTTTGCCATAGGTGAGATAAGCAGCTTTTGTAGAGGAGGACGGCCGGTGGCTGGCGCCTCGCACAGGACCCGCAGCCTCGCTGTTTGCTTGCTGCCCCATGCAGCGGCGTTCCCTCTTGGGAACGCAGCCGGGAGGTGGGCGGCTGCGGGGTCGTGTTTTCAGCCCGCTCTGGCAAAGGGTGGTGGTTTGAAGTTTGCCTGGCAATAAATAGTAAGTACGCCTTGGGATATACTTGGTGAGGCAGTTCCTGCAGATGTTCCAAGCTTGTGTGAAGTGAGCGAGCTGAAAAAGCAGTGGGGTTTGCTCCTTTTTTTTTTTTTTTTTTTTTTTGTCTTTTTAACATTGTAGTAAGTTTGTCTAAATTTTGGACCTGTTTTGGTTTTGTTTAATGTGCAATTCTAATGACCAGATATTCTTAATAAATGTCGTATTCCTTACTGGTTGGAGATGATGAAGGGATGGGGCCTCTGGTGTGTAAGCCTATGGCTCTTTAGTCCAAGTAATAAGGTGGCAGCAACTTCAATTCCACGTGTCAGCATCTTTTAATGACTTTTTGTTCAGGAAGGTAAGTAAAGCTAAAGGGCAAACAGCTTGTTCCCTGAGCAGTGGAGCTCACGCTCCAGGTTGAGTTTATATTTGTAGCTTTGTTTTGAATTTTGTTTTTATTGGCTAAAGAAATGCTTATGCTCTTCTGGTGCTCTGTGAACTCAGCTGCTGTGCCCTTCAGTGCCTCTGTACTTGGAGAGGGAGGAATGCATGTTATTTTGTGCGATGGAAGTGCCTGTTTTCAGAGGCTTAAATGTTGTGAGATGTGTAAAACCTTTAAATGCCAAAATAGTGGCAGAGTGACGCTAAACTGTCTTCTTGTCCAGAAAAGTAATGGGAGATTTGCTCTGATTTGTAAAATAATAATTTCCTACTGGTTACTTCATGTAAACACTGACCAGGTTTTTTATGAATTGATCCCCCCCTCCTCCCGCCTTTGCAAGAGATATTTAACAGCACATGGAAAATGTGACTGACCCTTAAAGGTCAGATTCTAGTCCACCATTCTGCTTTTATTATCCCGCTTGTCAGAGAACACAACATTTGCTCTATCTCCTGTCCAGATTTGCTTTTTTGTGTATACCTAATTTTTTTCCACGTGTGAGTTTTAAATAGGATTTCTGTAAAATATGGTGGCAGTAAAGCTGCTCTCGGAATGTAATTTACTGTATTTTTATAGCTTCTGCTGATCTTTTTTTAGTTTCTTGCTAATGATGATATTGATTGGAGCATGGTATTTTTATGCAGCTGAAAGGGGAGGTTATGCTATTACACAGATCTTTTTTTTAAAGACTCTTTTACAATAATAAACATATACAGGCAGTAGTTACCAGAACTCATTATTAAGTAGCTGTAAAACCTCTAACAAGATAAACCATTTAATGTATTGACTTGTTAGTGTCTTTAGCTCTGATTTTGATGAAGTGGTAGGTAGAGTATATATTTAGAAACTAATTCCAGAAAAAAAACCCCACATCTGTCAGACTAAAGTATTTTTCAAGACCCAAAAGGCAATCGTGTTTTTTTTCCGAAGCAGAAAGTCATGTGCTTTGTATGAAAGATGCTAGTGGTAAAGCTTTGGCTTACCAAAGGGAAAAACAGGGGCAATCGGCTCATAGCATCACAACCATAATAGGAGAGCAAGATGCACGCATCGCATTCTTGCTCGTGGAGCTCCCCATTTGACGACTGGCGCGATTCGTGGACTTGTATAAGCTGAGCAGAGGGAGCAGCAAAGATTCAGTGGCGGGAGCTGCTCGGTGTAACTTGCACATGATTTGAACGCATGTGTGCCTGGAGCAAGCGATGTTAATTTGAGGTGGGCTGTTTGAGCAGAACAGCTTCTCTTTCAAGTACTGCAGGCAGCTTCGTGTTGTGCCACGGTAAGCAAGTTTGCTTTTTATTGTGCGAAGATGGTGTTTGTCGTGGGAATTTCTGTACGGTCCCGGTGACAGTCACACTAAAATTTGTTGTCCTTTGAGCTAATGAGCCTGAACCAAACATCTCTGACTTTTCAAAAAGTGTTCGTGTCTGGATTTGCTGGGAATTTGGCTTGGCTTTTATTTCTGGCTTTTGTAGAAAGGTACTGTAGTGTGTAGTCGGTTGAGCTTGGCACCGGGCAAGCTGTGGATGTTATTCCTCTATCTGGGAAGGGTTTGGAGATGCATCAGGCATCTCACCAAATGATTTAGTTTGTAACAACCAACCTCCTTCCGTGCATGTTTGCATCTCTCCCGGTAGAGCTGGCTTGCTTCTGCCAAGCACTGGAATATGACTAGTTTTCCAGAAGAGCAGAGCATCCCAAATTATTTAAAAGCCATCACTTTGTGTTCTTGACTGCTGGTGGTGGTTTTTTTTCTTCTTTTTATCTTTCTTTTTTTTGTTGTCACACAGAAACACTTCTCTGAAGTAGGCAAGTGTGTAATGGAAGGTATTTAAGCTCATTTTTTGCTGGGACTGGCTTACTAGCTTACAACTAAAAATTTGTGCTGTTGGCACAAATGTCGTTTTCTGTTGGGTATTTTCTCTCTGCAGGAAGGTTTCTTTGACCAAAAGAATCAATTGCTTGTCTTAAACATTCCAGTATTTGTTTGCTTAATTGATCCTGCTAATGAGGAGAATGTATCTTCTGGAAGGCTTTACCCAATTTACAAAAAAGTTAAGAAAGTTCCTTCGTGTTTAGTGACACTAACAAGAGCACCCCGTAAGTAACAGGGAAGAAAGCTGCTTATGTTGCCTGACAAGTTAGTTCTCTAAAATAGCCCCACTGGGAAAGTATGAGGGACAGCCTGAGGGACTGAAAAAAGTTTTGTTGGCGTCAGTTTGGTGTTAACTGTGTTAGCTCTGAACGTCCGAGCTGCTGGAGAACTGAGGAGGATCTTGCGCATGAGTATTTTTCCCACCAGAGTTACTTATTTCACCATGTGTGTTTTATCTTGTCAGCTTTTTGAGGCTTCTGTCTTTCCCACTGTGGTTTCTATGGAAATGTCATGGGTTTGGGTGGCGTGTAGTAACCCTCATGACTGCGGCACAGTCACTCTCTGTATTGCTTATCTTGTGCTAATTTTGTGCCTGAATCATGCTGCAGGAAAGGGGCAGAGGGTGTATGACATTAACTAGGGGTGCCAGTTACTGAAATGGCAATCCAAGAGGTGCCTTTCCCTGGAGTTGAGAATAAGCCAAAAAGCAGCAGAAGCCGACATCGCCAGGCAGGCTTGAGGATGGACCTTGCGGTCACCAGTCCCCTGGTGTGTGATGATGGGGAGTGGAGGAGGAGAGGGGCTTCTGTGGCTGACCCCGAGAAGGACACTTCTGTCGAGTGAAAGGTTTGTCTCTACCACCCTTTTCAGAAGAACTGGTACGTGCTAAAACATCTAAGGGAACTGGGGGCGTTCCTAGCTCTGTGCACAAAGCTACGTACATTTTAAAATAAAAACTGCTGACGTTTCTTTCAACTGTCCTTAGCGTGAATCAAAGCACTCTGTTTTCCAGTATTTCTCAGCACTGAGAACACCAGGCTGGGCAGCAGAGATATTTTAGCTCTGCATACAGGATTAGTGATGTCTCAGGGGGAAAAATGAGGCACCTTGTGTTCTGGCAAACTAGCAACTTGCCATTCACAAAGAAACCCAACCAGGTGGTATTGTCTAGCTGATGGTTCTCTGTTGAATAAGGCTTTTAATCTGGAAAACGCTGTCAGTCACCTTCACAGCTGAAGAGCTTTAAGGGGCCTGTGCTTGCCATTGCCATAACTTTGTGCGTGCTCATCTGCTGTGCCGGCTTAGGGGGCTCCTTCAAAGAACTGTTCAGTACAGATGGCAGATACTGTGTCTTCAGGTATAAGAACTGAACTTAAAGGTATGAATGCACTTAATTAACTAATCCCCTTCCGCTTGGAGTAGGACTTTAAGTGATAACTTAAGCGTTGGCACCTCAGACCATCAATAAAGGGCCAAGGTGGGATTTCAGAGATGGCTGCCTTTGTGCAAGTACCCTGCTTTGCAGTTTACTCTCTTCGTTTGGGTGGGACCTTTAAAACCTCATGCTCGTTAGCTTTCTTCCTGGGTGCTCCCATTGCCCTTGGTCTGGCAGCATTTCTGAAGTAAGAGGTGCAGAGCCGCTTGGGTTGGAAGATTCTAGAGGAACATAGAAAATCATCCAATTTGTCCTTGTAATCTCCCCTTGTGCTGCACCCAATGCAGGTTGGCTTGGGTGAAAAGAGTGGAAGAGCCTCTCCCAGGAGGGTTTCTGTAGCCATTCGCAAGAATGCTCTTTGGAAACACCACCAGAGGTGTGGATAAAACTAGAGACATCAATGCATGCTTTTACCAAGTCATTTTAGCAAACCATTTTCTCTAACAAATGTAACAAGTTAACCCAGGGCTTCCAGAGAGGCTGAAGGAATTTGTCCCCGAGTCCCAGAGGAGGTCAGTACTGGGAAGTGTTTGGGAGGCTGATACTGTTGTTTTGAAAATCTTGGAGGTGATTGCCAGGGAGAGGGATATGAGAAAATTACTTCCTCCTTCTCCAGATATGGCCAATTTATAACTGTTTGGCTGATCTGATTATCTCATCTTGCCTGGGATGATAGATGGGATAGATAGCTGTGCTCTGTTTATTTGGCTCCTTGTGTGCCTTGTTTTGAAAGTGTAAAAACTTTTGCAGGAATGAATACCGTAAAGAGGAAAATGTAGCTGTCTCTACTTTCCCCTGTGACAGGCTTTGAAATTTGGTCATTATTCTGTAATACAATGTAGTTACAATCCCGTCTGTCAGCATGAAACTGGAAAATATTTTCTACTCAAAATAAACTCCACAAGGAGAATAGTTTCCATGTTATCCCTGTTCAGAGGAAAGCTACTGGACTTTAGTCCTAAATAAAGATTCCAGCCAACTTTGGTGCTTTGAGAAGCAGTAGCAGTTGCCCTAAATTTGACCGCTAGCTTAACAAGTCTGCTTTGCTGCATTGCTTTGCATGGACCAAGTCAACAGAGCAAGTTTTGCATTGGCTTCTCGGCGTTGCTGGTGCTTTCAATCATTTCAAGAGAGTATTTTCAGTTGTGTAAAATGGAAGACTTTCCAAAACGTATATATTGAGCCATCAGTTGGCAAGTTATTTTCAAGGCTTGTCTTGTTCTTTTTTCTTCTTTAGCCCCGCTGGAAAACGGTGCATTAACCTGTGCTTGAGAAGGCAATGATTTGCTCCGTTTTGATACAGTTAGACCTATTTATTTTGTAAGTGGGATGCTTCTAATGTATTTAGCAATAAATCATCCTCAAAGCCAGTCCTCTGAACAGTGCTCGCTGCTGTTCCTTCTCCTGATGGGGCTGTTGGCGTCTTGTTGCTGAATTTGCAGAAGATAATGGCAAATCCCCTTAGATTTTTCTCTTCTAATGTCAATGATCAACAGGGGTTGACTGCATCGCTCATCTCTGCTGCATGTTTAGAAGTAGCAATTCCGGTTAGTTTGGAACTTGGACGTTTTCTCTCCTGTTAGTTAATTATGGCTATTATGCTCTATTTCTGTTATTGTCACTCGGGGTATTTTTGAAAATTAAGGGTGAAAAGTGACTGCATAACAATGAAACTCATCAACGAGGCTCCCCAAGCCTATTGTGAGTCACCCTTGCTGATTTTAGTGACAAAAATAAGTTTTCTTTTACAACTGTTGCCTCCTGCAAGCCCCACAGTTACTCATTGCGGGAGCAGGAGCTGGTCTGTGTTCTCGTGTGTTCGGAAGAGCCGCTGTCACCAGCATGTGGCTGGGGAGGCATCTCAGCTGCCTGTGGCTCCTCTGTGGAGCCATTCTCTCACCTCTCTACCTCTAACCTAGGGCTAAGTTGTTAAGCTTTTTGCTAGCTTTTGGAGGTTTTTGATCTTTACCAATTTTATTAAAAACACTGAAGCTGAATAGTGCTGTCCTGAGGAAGGAGGGGTAGCTGGTTCTTGGCAAAGGCTTGTATTTTAGTGGGAGAACAGAGGATAAGGTTCTGGATTTACATAATTGTTGATGCCATCTCTTTTTTTTTTTTTTTTTTTTTTTTTTTTTTTCCTTCTAGTTTCTCTCCTCTGGTCTTTTGTCTGTATAACTGCACTAAAAAGTTACAATGAATGAGCAGAAGACAAGAGCAGGGCAGACAGGCTATGGTATGCAGCACTCATCTTATGGGGAAAAGCAGCTAAGAGGCTGTTTAGAACCTCTTACTTTGTTAATCTCACATCTTCCCAAGAAACGCGATTTCAAATTACCTTTTCCTGCTCCTCCTTGCTTTGTTTTTGCAAGGATTTGTCTCCAGCGGAGGTCAGATGTTGGGCTGCCACAGCTGCACGGACCCCAGGGGAACTGTCAGTCTGGGCGAGCTGGTGGTCTGCCCTCAGGTCTGATGTTCTTCACTTCCCAAGTAATGATGCTCTGATTCCATTTCCTCCTGGCTGCCTTGCCATCCCTTAGATAGCATTCCTACTTCTGGTAGGAAACAGAGCTTTATATCGCATGATATGCTGAGACGTAACCCTGTCTCTAGCAGGTTGGGGTTTGGAGAGGCTTCCTGTGTGGGCAGGTGTGATATCGCTGACAGCTTGTGCGAATTGTGGGCATCCTTTGAAGCACCCATTGCACAGCCCTCAGACGCCATGCCAGATGAGATGGACTGTGGAGTTGCTGCACGATGGCAATTTTATCTTTTTGTTTGTTTGTTTTTCCTAATCTCTCTCAAATTTCTTCATCCCATCATGGCTTGGTGCCCTGCTTGCAATTGACTTCCAGATTTTGGAAACTTCATAGTACTGTGCTGAAGAGAAGTGAAGAGGGCTAAATACATTAGTAAATCACACGGATGAAGCCATAAGACATCAGTCTGGGATGAGGTTGACTTGTATCTTAACTGCATGACATAAAACTAAACGTATACATTGTGCACCTGAGCAACTGAGACTATCTTTGATAACTTTTTTTTAATTACATACATCAATTCTAAGAGTGTCACTAGAAGTATGGATTGTTAGCGCTGCCATTGCTTATGCTTTGCCTTTTTTTCTTGTAATTACCAAGACTGGTATTTTTAGGGTAGCTTTGCAGCTTATCTATTTTCTGCCAAGTTGGCTAAAAATGTTGGTCTCACGTGACATGGTAAATATTCTCTTGGAAACCAATGCTGTATATATCCCGAACTTCCCCTTCTGCTGGTGTCTGGATTTGTTCCTTAAAATTGCAACAGCAGGAGCTGGGGGAGAGGTGTCCCTTTTTATTAAAGCCAGTGCATGTGGCTGTTACGGTCTTAAGAGTAACTTGAATAGTCTTTGCAGATAAAGCTGATAGACTGGAATGTTTTTGTTTGCTTTAGCTTTTGGGTGGTATTAGCCTTAGTTGTAACCTCTTTCAGTTTCTGTTATCTTTTATGTGGACTTCCTAGAGCTCTGATCCTGCAGCGAAATCCATGCAGATAGAGTCCTTCTGCGCTGAGGTCTTAGGTCGCCGTAATGAGGCCAGACACGGAGCGCGGGGCTGCTGCCGTACTGCTCTCCTGTAGCTCCAGCCCCTCCGCTCAGCAGGGCTCAGTCTTTCCTACTGGAGTCATAGGGCTTTTCTGGGTTTATTTACTTATTTTAGGGTTGCCCTGACAGGAGCTTTTCTCTGCTGATGTGTCTCCTGTCTGCGTTCGTAAGACATCTAGGTATATGTTTCTTCAGAGGTGTTGAGGACTGTGTGTTGCTGGTGCCCTACCCCAGGACTTGTCCCTGCTCTCCTGCCCGAGCCCTGACCTACAGCGGTTGCCTCACAGTCAGCCGGCCCCTCTGTGAGGTCTGTGGAGCCTCCCTGCGGGTTGACCATATCCTTGCTGCTTAAAATGACCACCTAGAACAATGTGTCTACTTGTGCGTTACATACGTGAAGACACGCTTCATCTGAAAACTCAAGGTTGTAGTGGTACCTCCTGGTAAAAGTGGAAATTGTTGTATGTCCTCTTTTCAAAGACACCCTCCAATTCCATGCGCGCTATGAGGTGCTACTGGGTAGTGCTTGGGTGGAAAAGGTGTTGGGAAGAGGCATCATTTGTGTGCTCTTCCAGACGAGGTACAGCCCATGGATGAGTCTTTGCCTTGTGCGTTTGGGCAGCATTGTGTTGGTAGACCCAGGGGTTTCCTACCTGGCTCTTGCAGCGACTGACCGCACGTGCTGGGGAACGAATGCCATGTCAAAATACCCTCCAAACTCCTGGAAGACTAACGCACTATTTGTGGTGTTGATTTCTGGCCTGTGCTGTCATTCAGGATTTTAGCTTACTGATACACACAAAATAAAAGCAAATCTGTGGAAAAGCAGAAATTGAACTTTTAGGCTAATAAAGCTGTATTGTGTCTGACACATGGGTGGTTAATCTGCTGGGAAAGGGGGAGGGTTGACTTTTAATGAGAAGTTATTAGATGTTGAATAGCTGTTAAATCGCTATATTAATAAAATGGACAATCCTCTCTAGCTTGTCTCCTTAAAGTATTCTAGTAATTGAGAACCCCCTTTAATCCTTTCTTTTAAAAAATTAATTAACATTTTGAAAAACACTTGACTGTAGTGACCTGATACAGATTAAATTGGGGCTATGTCGTGACTGCTTCCTTTTTGTGCTTTAGCTGCAATTTATGGGTTCTGTTGATAATACCAACTTCATATAAGAGCTTAAGACATCTAACAAGTCTAACGGGCTGACTTTTTTGTCATAGCATTTTGAATTGGCAGCAAATAGAAGAACAGAAATGAAATGAGAAAAGAGGGTCTAGTGCCTGGAGTGAGAACTTGGATATTATTTTCAGTTCAGCTACTGATTTCTGGTTTGATTGTGAACCAGCACTTGCAGTGAATTTTGCACTAAACTATCCAAACTTAAC
Source organism: Vanellus vanellus (assembly GCF_965231255.1). NCBI lineage: Eukaryota > Metazoa > Chordata > Aves > Charadriiformes > Charadriidae > Vanellus > Vanellus vanellus. Next base: position 13,533,366 of record NC_138921.1, read on the forward strand.
TGTCCCCTGGACACTTGCATTACCTGTAAAATGCAGGTGACTTTTATCACTTAGAATAATTGTCCTTGTCATCATGCCACTCTGTCATCAAAGTTGAAATGTTCAAGCCCTCTGGCTCCTCTACCCGCAAGACACTGTTACACTTCCTGGATATGCCAAAACCTCCAGCTTTTGGTGATTTCCCCCCCCCCCCCCCCCACTTTCCATCTGCCAGTTCCAGAGGCTTACAGATGCCATCACGCTCACAGCAGGCGAGGAGGGTGAGCAGCATCTCCTCTCGTGGTCAGGCGGGTCAGGTGCTGCCCATTAGGGGCCAGCACACACGTGTGCTCTTGATGTTGCGGTCTAAGAAAGTCCTGATCCTGAATCAGGTCACTGTTTACAAAGCAGATTTATGTCAGATATAAATACAGCTGTAATGCCCTTTAAAGAAGGGCATGTGTGGCTCTTGCAAAGAGCTCCTGCTATCTCATAGCTGACACACGAAGCTGCAACACTGAGGATGGAGAAACTCTCAACGGGCCAGACCGGAGCGAGAATTGTAAAGCCAGGACAGGAAAATGCACCGCTTGGTCAGGGCCTTCAGAGCTGTCCCTGAAATCTGAACTGATAGTTTGATGCTCTTCTGCTCTGTGCTTTCCTTTCTCTGCTGTTGTCAGGCTGGAACAAATCTTCCATTCTATGGCACATGTAATGGAAAGGAAAATTTTGTGCTATAACCCTTTGTGGACTTGCTTTTGTAACACTTTCTTATAAAGGACATGTCAAAAAAGGACACTCCAGATACAGTTTGGATGTTTGGTGGGGAAGAGAGGAAGAAAGTTTATTTGAACGGGCCTCCGAAGTCAGGAAACAGATTTTGTTTGGTTTGTTTTGATCCTCATTAAATTGCTTTCTTTTGCCCCGTGTGCACAGAATGACCCCTTGTTGGTAGGACACTCTGACTTGTGAAGTTTAATTTTTAGTTGTAGAAGACAGTTGAAATCCAGTTTATTTTGAGAAATAAAACCACACAGAATTCCATACAAGTCCTCAAGGAACATGAGAAATCCACCCTCAGGAGAGCTCTCTGCTTGCCTTGTTGGGCTGAAACCACAATATGTGGTCTGGGGCTGGTGAATGCTTTGTTACGTCCAGAAATTCACTGTAGGGAAGAGAATTGTTTCCTGGAGAGGAATCTGCGTGAAGCCAGTTCTTGGCTTTTTGAAACCAGTGGCAGCGTGGAGAGGCTACGGGAGGGGTTCAGCAATGAAACGGGTCATAATAAAAGGCCAAAGGAATTGCTTTGGAGTTTTGTCTTGTGGATTTGACAGCTGAAAAATCAGTTTGTTTTGTGATTCCCGAGATATTAATGCCACTGTTGGGTTCAGAGCACAACTTAATTACATCTGATAATGTTATCCACAGCAAGGATTATTTGCACGGGGTTTTGAGGATACTGCTTGAAGTGAGGGTTTGAGCATCTTTTGATCTTGACTAGCTGCTTTCCTTGTTGTTTGTAGAAAGAGTCAGGAGATCTGAAGAGAGAGGGGTGAGCGTTCGGTTGTGGCTGTGCTTATCCCGAGTGTCATGAAGCCACACGCTGTGGCAGGCTGCCTGGGTGGCTCTGCTAGTCTTCATTCAACTTACTGCATCGAGGGAATCTGGATTTATCCAAACTTAAAACAGAAAAGTTCTTGAAGCTCCCAGGTGCTTTCCAGCAGGAACACGATGTGCCTGCCTGCGGGGGGAGATGGGGTGGGATCTATGCAGAGAACCTCTGGGTTCTTGGAGACATTTATTAACTGTGATAATTTTTAGGAATTACTTTATTTTCTGCAGGAATTACTGATAGCACCAAAGGCAGTTGGTAAGAAGAAAAAAAAAATTCTTCTGTATTTTATTCTTGCAGAATTGGGCTTGTTTTCAGGGAAACTTAATATAATTGAGCTCCCTCCTCTATTAAAAAGAATATATGATTTTATAACAAAAGCTGGACGCAGAAACTCCTGAATCTGCTCCATCACTAATTCTCTCTTGGACCAGATCACTTTTCTCTCTGTACCTCAATTTACCAGCAAATGAGGGATAATGACAGTTGCCCTAGCTCCTGAGGCCAGGGCAGAGCTTTAATGAACCCATCAAGCGCTGCAAGATGGCCGCAAGGCCTACACTTGGGCACCCGCCAGGCACTGCTGCTCCTGTAGGTCTGGAGCAGCCACTCTGCTCCGCGTGTGCTTACTCAGGCTGGGTGACTCAGTCAAATAGTGTGGTTTCCTCTTTTCTTGCCAGTACCTGCGTTTCATAGAATCATAGAATGGTTTAGGTTGGAAGGGACCTTGGAGATCACTGAGTTCCAACCCCCCTGCCATGGGCAGGGACACCTCCCGCTAGACCAGGTGTCGCTGCCCATTTGTCTCCTTAGGCACTGCTCCTGTCCTTGGCTTGTGGTGAATTCATCATTTATTACTATTTTTTGTGGAGCCTGCCCTGATGGGACTTGCGGGTTTCCGGCTGAGTGTGTCCAGGCTGGCTGGAGGTGCTCACGTTCCTTTCGCAGTGCTGTTTTCTTTCTCCCGTTATATCACATTTTGCTTCACAACAAGTCTGCAAAGTGATGGAAGTGGTAATTGAATTGTGTGTCAAGAAAATCAAACAAATGGAAGACTATACAGCTGGTGCTGAGTTTGATCTAGAGAAGGGTTTATAAGTATTAGGTAGAAACGCACTGTACTTTGTGTTCACAAAAGCTTGTACAGAAGTTAAATATACAAAGGTGCAGCTGGCTTCCCTCCTGGGAGTGACAATGTCACTCTCTGCGGTGTAATCAGCCTCCTCTAGTCCAATTCTGGGCACCTGGGTGTTTTATTGTGATTAACTTTACTGCAGGTGTCCTCTGCCTGGAGGTTCGTGACCGTTTCTCTGTGCTGTGGGACATCAGAAGATGGATGGCTGTGGCGGAGAGCTATCAGGGCTGTTGAGAAGGGGGTTGGTACATTCAGAGAAGGAATTGAAGAGGTGACTGAAAAAGAAAAAAAAATAGCAGGAAGGTGAAACCAAACGTGTGTGTGGCTGTTTGTTTTTTTTTTTTTTTTTTTTGATAGCACTTTAAATGCTTTACAGGTATCTGTTGTGGAGCTTTTTAAAATTAATTTCTAGGGTTTTCTTGCATTGAAGGTATAGATATAACTTGACTTTTATTTTCCTTTCCAAAACCATATGGCAGAGCATCCTATGTTTTGTCTCTTGTCTCTCCAGCCTGTATCTAACATGGTCAATTTGCCTCCTGCATTGTGTCTGTATAGTAGACTGTCCGCTTCCATTTCTTTGCCATGAAAACTTAGTTATTTAGAAAAAAAAAAAAAGGCACCGATAAATATTGTGTTTTTTCCAAGTTTCTAGCTAAACTAATAAATCAAGATCTTGTGGGAGTTTGAGGGTTACAGTGGAGATGCTGATGTCTCAGGCAGATTCCAATTTAACTCCACTCTGTAAAATGGTAAGGTTTTGATTTTCGTAAAGAGAGAATTGTCTCTGCATGGTGGCTGCTTTTATCTGCTTATGCTCTTGGAAAGTGAGTGTGGCCTGAGGGATTCATCCATGTGCCATTCTCCTTCCCAAGTCTTGGATTCAGTTTCCAGCTCCATCTCTATTTTAAGTGATCATGGTATGTCCCTTGGGGTTTTTTTTTTGGGCAGGGGCTGTGGGAGGGTGTTGGATTTTCCCAGGGAAGGTGGGAGTGGGGATGCGGATTAACACTTGGCGGTGTCCCTGGGGTCTCTCATTGCCTGAACTCGCCACTGCATTCTGGTTTGGAAGAAGCATGTGAAACACCCCACAGCTGCAAAGGGGGCTCTTTAACCTGGTCCGGAGAAGTAAAAATGGATCTTCACGCCTTCACCTTGCTTCAGGGCTTCTCATCTCACTAAGCACAGCGGTCACAGCAGTTTCCAGGATGATGGTGCTGGTCCTGGGGCTTGTCACCCCTGGGGATGACTGGGCAGTAGTGTAGGAAAAAGTTGGCAGCCAGCAACGCTCCAGCAATGAGTCACCACACTGTTAGAGGGAGAACTGGCACCAGGAATTGTCTTTGTCATTATATGAACACTGTGGGAAATGTGCCGGGATGTATATCCCTCCTGGATGCGTAATGGAAAAATAACCAGTGTTGGGTTTAGGCTGCTTGGGCCAGTCTTGGGTCCTAATAGTTAGATGAGCCAATATCTTGTAGTTCTTAGGAACAGCTGCCCTTTCTTAGGGCTTTAAAACCACTTTAGCCTCAGTTGTTTTGCAAATGTGTATTCTCTGCCGGGAAGGCAGAGGCAGGTGTTAGCCTCCTCTGGGGGGGACTTTCTCCTACTTCCAGAAGGCTCCTGATTTCATCCTCACATGACTGAACGGTGTCTCCTCTTTCAGCAGCATGTGGAAATGTTTCTGTCCTCCGTCAGAACTGCTGTGACTCCATTCAGTCCCTGCCACTAGCAATGCAGTCGTGTCTCTTCTTCCTGGAAGACGTTACCCCAGGTCTTGGAAAAACCTGTGGAGGTCCAGAGCTTAATTAAGGGAGGTGCAGCAGTGACCCCAGTGCAGCAGCTGGGTCTGGGGCAAATCGAGGGGTCTGGCCCCATCAGCAGCCCCAGCCCCATGACATCTCCCCACAGAGGAGCCTGGAGTTACTGCCCCATGGCCCATGAGCTGGGAACTGTTGAGGTGACTGAAAACAGATACTTTACCCTTCTTTAGACTTCTTAAAAAGTTTGAGGGGTAAGCAACAGAAATTACCCAGCAATTTGTTACCCAGGCCAAAGAATACTCCACCAGTCTGCCATGTAGATCAATTCGGCCTCCTCTGCCTCAGCTTGCAATCTGCTTAGCTGAAAACACCCTGGAAACCTATCAATTATGTAGGCGTTATTAGAGGCTGAGGGTTCCATGTTGTGGTTAGCATTAAGGATGATTTGCAAAAGCAGTAAGATCTGATGGTTTAAAAATGCTACATCACTCTCTATGTGGGATGCGGAATGGTAGAGGGGAAGAAATAACACCAGCCCAAAATGTGCTGAATAATGAACTGAAAATGGTTATTGATTATTCGTGTACCTTCATTATCCTGCTGCAATCTGAGAGCAGCTAGCGATTCTCTTTTCTTTATTAAAAAAAAGAAAAACCCAAAAACTTTCAAAGGCTCTTATGAAATATTTAGTGTAATTATTTCCAAGATCAAAACTCCAAAGAAATTACACAGCCAAAGAAACCTTGTTAATCTGTTGGTGTTATGGATGGAAGAAGCAACAGAGATATTAAACATTTACTGCTCTTGTGCGAAATGGCCTCTTATTTTCAATCTCAGCTGCAATATTATTCATCAGCCTTCACTGCTACGTTTGTCTTGCCTCCCATACAAGAATTTTAGGCATCATTACAAGTTTCTTCTGATGGAGTAGGACTTATTTTCTCTATCTCTATTTTGCCTTTAGGCAAGGCAAATCTCAGCCTGATGAAACCAGTGTGGAGTATTACGGTGCTGTAACACTGACTTTGCAATCATACAGTGTTTTCCTCCATGAAATAGTCTTTTTAAACCAGCTATGAATGTTCATTCCTTTTTCCACATTGTATTTGCATAAGTGAGGTAATAAAATGTTATTTCCATCTAGACTGTAACTACTGAAAAAGTGGAGTAGCTGTTGATGTCTCCTTTCAGTTCGATAGGGAGTTACTGAAGAAGCAATCCAGAGTCTGTCCGATGTTGATTCAAATCCCAAAATAGCATTTTTGTGTCTCAAAAACAGGTTTAGTGGATCTGCAGGTATTTGAAGATAAAAATTCAAAATAACCTTGAGAAATAGTCTACAACGGTCTATAATTTGGAAAAGATGAGTGCAAAGGCCCATGAATAAACTATAAAAAGGGGAATGACTGGTGTAGCTGTTATTCTGTGGGAGATGAAATAAGGCTGCAATGGGTTTCGGACTGAGTGGCCATCAACAGCCTTATGCTGCCGGCAGATCCTGTGCTGGGGTATAGGAATAACCTAGGAAAGACGTGAAGTTATCCTCCTCCTTCAGGACTGCTGTGGCTCACACCAGTCTTAAAGGTGAGGGGATTGGTGGGAGAAGGGGTGAAGAAGAAAGATGAGAGAAAGAGAGGCCTCACATGCTATTTGAACATGAAAAAGAGGAATTGCAGAAGAAAATAGTGACCTGTTCCCTGCCTCTCCTGAGATTAGCACAAGAAGAGAGGGGCTTGAACTGTAGCGAGGATAACTGAGGTTGGACAGCGAAAGCCTTTTATTTCTCTACACAATCTGGAGACTCCGAGATTCCTTGTTCCTGCAGCTTGAAGAGCTTTTCTTCATTCCTGATTTTTTCTGTAAAAAAAGATAAGTAGTCCTGTTTCCTGAGCAGTTTTTAGCTGTAAGGCCATTTGTTTTCAAAGCAAGCCTGAGCGTGGTGGGGCTGGGCTGGGTTTGTGCTCAGCCGGAGCCTGAGGACCCGCCGGGTGTGCTGGTCGCAAGCGGTTTGCAGAGCTCTTGCACCTCGGCCTCACTGCTCTCGACATTTCGTACTTCAATTTCTTATTTTCGTGCTTAGTGACTGGTAAGATTAAAGAGAGGGAGCTCTCGTGACTTCCTGCTCTTGTTGTTGTAATAAAGGGAAAAAATGGAGGGTATTTTATGTATATTTAATGTAATTTCCAGTGCAGCAACTAACGGAGAGATTGAGAAGAGGGATGTTGTGGATCCTGTCCTGAATTAGACAGGTGAGGTCACCCCTTGATTCTTGTTCATCCCTGGTCTTTCTCCTTAAATTCGCACGCCTCACTGCTGCCAGCATTTTTGCTGTGAGATAGGGAAAAGGGTTGCTCGTGGGACATTAAGAGCACGATTGGGTTTGTTGTTGGCTTTTTCCTTCTTAATCCAAGTTGAAGCCTTGACCAACCGGTGGGGACTGCACCAAGCATGCTTCTGCTCACTGGCCTCCTGAATTTCCCTAGGAAGAGAGATTGTAGCATCCAGAGATGTGAAGTGTGAATGCAGTAGCCTCCTACGGAGTCTACCTTGGAAATTAGATACACTTGTTCTGTTTTCTTAATCTTGCCCAGCATCCCATCTCCCTGCCACTGCTGCCCACAGAATATGCAGACTTCTGCGGGGCAGTGGCCTTCAGCTAATGGATGTGCCACAAATGAAAGGAAAATGCTGTCTGTTGCTGTATGCCTGTAGCATTGCATAGATTTTTCTTTACAGTCCTTTACTCAGCCGCCAGCAATTTTAAGGCTGTTTTCAGCCAACACACTGCACTTATCACATTGTCAGTGCTGCGTTTATTTTTGTTTCTCTCTGCGTGTATATATATCTGTGTCTATATATGTGTGTCTATATATAAAATATATATTGCACATCTATATGTGTTCATATGCGTGTGTGTAAGTCTGCTTATTTTCAGCATGTAATGCTGAGAGACTTGGACTGAGAGCAACCCATGAAAAGCGGGGTCTGCCCTGTTCCTTTAGCCCAGTTGAACAGAGCGGCTCTGCAGAGAGGCCACGGGACGCCGGGTTTTGTGGCTGCTGTGTTGGTGCAGACTACTTGGAAACTTTTAACCTTTAATTTCAGATGCGTTCTTTTTAATATTCAGCTTTATCCCCAGCATCAGCAAAAGGATTAGAGGCTGGTTTGTCTTTCCCTCTGAACTCATCTGTGACTTCAGTGTCCGTATTAGTTCTTTTAATGGCTTCTTTATTAGTTCATTATTGTATAACCCCCAGGCATAGCAGGGCTTGAAACGTTAATTTTCCAACCAAAGTTCAGCTGATGGACTTCACCTGGTCCCCTTGAAGTCAGCACATGAATAGAGAGGGCTGGCTTGCTCTGCACCGCAGCATCGCTGTTGCGGTTTATAAAGCAAAAGGAAGGGAGTAGAGTTTTCCTCTCCTGAGATGTTAAAGGAGCAATAGGAATTGAAAGCGTGAAGAAACAGTACAATATCCTGGAATAATTAAGGAGAAAAAGTTGTACGTGTGTGTGTCTGCTTTGGTGTGGTGTGATTTTTTTTTTTTTTTCTTTTTCTTTCCCCCCCCCCCCTTTTCCCTTTTCCCTCTCGCTGCTTCAAGCTAGTATTTGGCTGCCCAGTGAACTATAACAAGATTTAATAGCTCCAGTGTAGCTATATTGCATTTGGACTGATTCCATCCTTCTGTTGTAATAAACGTCTGCTTTACAATGAGCTCTTAAATTCTATAAGTGACGTCAAATTGTATCTAATAATGGAAAAAAGATCAAGTACTGTAAATGCGACTTGCTCTGCCTTCTCAAGCAGCGTTTTATCCTCAGCCCATTGCAGTGGTACCTCCTTTTGAGACATCTTTTGAGTTTGCCCCGAGGTTTACACCGAAGGAAAACTATTTCCATGCGTGCTTGCATCTTCCTCTTCCTCTTCCCCCGCTTCCTTTTTCTCTGAACATATTGCAGGCGGAGGCAGGCACGGGGAGCTCCCCCAGCTCGGCTGCCGACCTCGGCCGCATGCTGCAGCTACTCCAGAGCTGGGAGGACTGTGTTGTGGTTTTGCAGTGTGGGCAAATGTTCATTTGCTGCTGATTGATGTGATCTGAGCTCAAGTCGTGAAACTTGGATGTGTAAGCATCTGCATAAAAACTTCTATTTGAAAAAGATGTGACAGATTAGATGTACAATTAAGATGTATGATTACAAAGAACATTATTTACTGACACAGTAGCCTTTAAGCAGTGAGCGTGTGAACTGTGCACTTTTAAGGAGCTTTAACTTTTTTTTTTTCCCCCCAAGGCCTGATGAGTTTTTAAATCTGCTTAGCTGTCAGTCAGCAGGTATGACCCACTCTACGAAAACTGCTGGTTTCAAAAAACTCATTCTTTCTCTTCAGTTTATTGCATGCACATGTGTGTGTGAGACAGTTTTGAGTGTAGTGTTGAGTATTATGACAAATAATGTCGGCCACAGAGTTACTAAATAGAGATGTTGGGTGTTTTTTAACCTTTCAGTGTGAACATTGCTTGAAACAGTCCCACCGCCTGCATAGGAGAGATCGCTTTGGCGGTGTTGGGAGGAGAGGGGAGACAAGGGAATAGTAAAATATGAGCGCTCAATATTCATCTGCCTGGAAAACCCTCATCAATTGTATTTTTCCCCTTGACCTTTATGTAGTGGTAGTCACTCATGTGATCAGAGAAGACAGTTGTGCTCCAGCTGATATTGCGCTAAGCGTCATGCATTCACCAAACACGAAATTCCTCTCTGTCCTGCGGTGCTTCCCGATGAGATGGCAGCGGGATGTGGGCAGGACAGTGCCGATGCCGCGCTGGTCCGTGTGATGGATCGCGGGCTGCGTGTGCTGCAGCCTTTGCCAAGGGTCAGGTAGGCAATGCTGGCATGTGAGGGCTGAGGAGGGTTCGACAATGGTGTTTTGCAGATGCTGATGGAAAGCTGCTCCTGAGGGGCAGGGACACTGTGGATAAATGGGATCAGTGTGACAGATAAAGGGAAGGGTCTTTGCAGCAGTGATATTCTGGGTAAAGCTGAGCAAGACTGCTTTGGGGCCAGGAAGGAGAGTGCCGCATTAATCAAGGTGTGAGTGTTGAGGCTGCTTTTGAAAAATGCTGACTTAGGTCCTGGGAATCTGTTTCACATTTATGCCACTTCTTCTAATGGCATAAATAAATCTAAGTGCAATATGTATGCGGTGCTTCCAGTCATGGGAGGGCACTGTATCCTCCTTCAGGGAACGCTGCAGGAAAGGGAAGGTGGCCGGGCTGCTAAGCCTGGTGTTGCTCCCCAAAGTCCCAAGTGTATCAAACACTTGGGACCAAAGCTAACATCTCTTTGATACCATTTTCTTCAAGGAGACGTTTGTTTGGGTGGATGAAGGAGATGTAGAGAACCTAAAGAAAATCTTTAGGGAGGTAGGTGAGGTCTCCAGAAAATGCCATTGCTCATCATTTGCCATTACACGTTTGGCTTGGTTTTCTTACAGTTGTTTCTGTTAATTATCTTTCATTACTCAGTTATGTGAAAATATTGCAAGGAAAATTGTTCAATAGCTGAGTCAAGGATATTGATCTTTAGCTCATGAGCGTGATCTTTCATAGAGGAGACTTCTCTCCACGTCAAAAGGCAGCACAGCCCTGAGCAGGCAGTGGTTGATAAGAACCTGAGCCTGCAGTCCCAGGGCTGGTACCTACCTCTACCACTGGCTGTTCTGCGACCCTCCGTGATGGGTTTTTCCTTCCCAGGGCGAGTCTTTTAACTTTAAAATAGTGTGAAATGAACCTCCTGCGTGAGGCTAGAAAAAGCTCATTATGGTTGCTCTCTGTATCTACGGCTTTTTCTTCCCTGCTGAAAATGGGAAATAGCAGCCCTGGCGTGGGGGTGGGTTGTTGCTGCCGTGGCGTAGCTCGTTCCAGCCTTGAAAAGCCTGTGCTCAGCAGCCTGGGCGTGCAAAACGTGAGCTGGTCAAAAATTAGTTGTTGAGGTGACAGCTAGGAGAGCTGTAACAGCACAGCTGGGAACAGGCTGGTAACAGCCCTTTTGTAGCCTGAACCCACCAGCGTGAGTGGTTCTCCTGCGCCGGACCAAGCCGACGTGTCGAGGAGCCAGGATTTTGGCTGTAATACTCAGTTTCCATACCCTTCGGGGCCAGCCTGTCAAGCCTGGCCAGGGTTTGGCCTCCAGGACTCCAGTAGCACGGTTTAAATACCCTTCACGCACTAACTCGTATTCCTTAATTACAAGCTGTCGGTTGTCATCAGTCCTCTGCCACCTCGGTTAGTAACAGGGAGGCTGGCCCTGATGCTCCCGAAGTGACAACCCCAAACACCAAGTTCATGGGCTAAACGGAGAGATTTTGCTGGGTCTCTTGACCTGTTCAGCTTCTGCAGATCCCGATAGTCCCCCCCATGCTTTAAAGAAAGGGCGCTTCCTTAAAAAGGTTGTTGTGGTTGCAAGGGAAGCTGTTAAAATCAGAAGTAAATGCAGCCCACTGCGCGTTAGCCTTCAGACAGCCTGAAGCAATAGCTCAGAGGTGGACCTGACTCATCGCAGCAGGATATTGACTCTGGAGCGTAATTATGATGCTTTGAGAACCTGATTTTAAAATAATTGAGGTATAAAATTATGCGCCTGGCTTTCACAGTTACTACGGCTCTGTGTATAAATTGAATAACGGGCTGTACAAATGTGCCACTTGGCTGTAGCAGAAATAGCAGCGAGTCTGGAAATGTCCTGCGTCACCATTGTTTTCTTCTTGCTGAGAGAAGCCGGGTGCAAGCTGAGTTTTGCAAACTGCCTTGGGATGCCGCTGGTCCTGGCTGTGTGGCCACAGGAGTTTGGCAAACCCATGGAAGGTCCAGCTTGGTGATCGGTGGCTGGGCAGCCGAAATCCAGGCTGCCATCACAACGCTGTCTGCTTGCTAATCCCGGCACGTCGAGCATCGCTGTTCAAACACCTCTGGCTGCTTGTAGCAATGGGCTGGATGTGGGTAAGTGCCAGGGACCCAGCTGGTGTTTTGACATCCGTTTTCCAAAGCTGTGTTGTGACTCCCTTGCCTCCAGAAGGGCTTTCTCTTCTCCCCGTAGCAGCCGTCACATCTGAAGTCAAACTTCTGTGTTTGGACAATACAAGAAGCGGTCTTGGTGAGCTTTGATTCTCTGTGAAGTCCCAAGAGTTTGGAAGGAGGCCACTGTCCTCAGCGAGTTGTCTGAAAGTCCAATTTTGTCACCTCTGTCCCACCTTGTGTGGTGTTCCCCAAGATCTGAATCCGTTGAAAACCTTTCATGGTTTGCCACCGGGGCTCCACTGCTCTTAGAAGGGTTAGGGCAGGTTATTTTCAGCTCAAAGGCAGCAAACTTATCTTGATAAATTTTTTAACCTGTCTAGCTTAAAAAAAAAAAAGGGGGGGGGAGGGGGGGATAAACAAGTCAGGTTTGCTCACTTTGTGTCTGTTTTAGAGTCAGGCCGCTGATCTCAGGTGCCTTTTCCTGCTGGCCCCCTCGGTTTTGAGGTTGCAATGTGGTTCTTGCTATTGCCCCAGTGTGTTTCCAGGGTTGTTGTCTGTTTTGGGGACTTGTTGCAGTAGCTGGAGCAGGCAGCTGCTATAGGGGTTTTTGGGAGCATCACCTTTCCAACAGGGACATCATTAGGACCTGCTGCTGCCTGGAGACCTACAGGCTGAGCCAAAACACTACTTTTAAACATTGACCGCAGGGAGAAACCTGAAGGGGAACTTTACAGGGAAACCTCAGCTCTTGTAAAACCAAGCAGGAGGCTGGGCCAGGAGCTACTGCCGTGGCCAGACACGCTCTGCGCGCTGGGTGCTTCGAGGCTGCTGCCGCCATGCCTCCTTGGGGCCGAAATGGTTGGGTTTTTTAGTCTGTAATAAAATAAGCCTTCTTGTGTCTTGGCCGTCTGAATTATTACCTGCCTGGCACTTCATTATAAACACATTTTTTCCATCTTGGTACTGGTTTCCTGCCATTTTATTGCTTTTAAGGTTCTATTTTTTGTTTTATTCATCTCTTCCAATCGATAGAAATATCCTGTTTTTAGCAAGCAGCAAAGGCAGACATGACTGATGTCCTTATGGTGGGAGCAGAATTGCTTTCAGAGCATTTGGGGAATGGGGGGGGGAGGGAGAGGGAAGCTTTTAAATCTAATTTTCAAAGATCTCTAAAGCATAACGAAGTGCTCAAGACATGTAGCCGAGTCTCCCATTGCCATTAGCTCCAAGAGGTGGGATCCTAGCATTGTACTAATGCAGATCTGGGGCCAGCGCTTGAGATCCATCCTCTGGTGGTTATTGTTGTTCTTTGCCATGCCACTAATTAAAAACCACCTAATGAGATTATCCCCACCTGTTCTGGAGGATTAGTTTGATGGAGGAAATCCTGCATGTGCACATGGATGCACACACTTGTCTCCATAGGTATGGCAGTGTTGGGAAGCTCAGTCTTCACAGAATTATTCTCTACAGGGTTTGCCATGGCAAAGTTGTTTGTTTTTTTTTTTTTATTATTTTATTTTATTCCCCCCTCCACACACACAGATTGCTCTGACAGCAATAAAACGAAAGAGAATTGAATTTGTAAAGAAGTTGTTTAGATGATGCAGCACCAGACGGATAGCTGTTCCAGAAGAGTTGGTCCGGGATGGGTTTGCTTTACTGCCAAATTAGAAATGCTGCAATCAAATAAAAGCAAGTTAACGGCACGGCGGTGCGGGGGCTGCGTGCCCGGGTCGGGCAAACCCTTCGGCTGGGATGCGGTGAGCAGTGCCCCTGCGTAAACTCAGCAGTGGCTCAGGTCTGATGGGGGAAGGAGATGTTGCAGTGCCCTTTGAGTCCTACACAGATCAGAAGTCAGAAAACTTGGGTTATAAATGCTGAATTTTGTCCCTCATTGTTCTGTGACCATGGGCATGTGTTTTAACCTCTCTAAACCTTGTAAAAGGTTGGTGAAGTGCTGTGCAAACACCGAGTAGCGCTGAGACCTGTTGATAGCAGGGTGGTTTCCTGGTTCCCAGACCACAACTTAATCCACTAGATAAGTTGGTGGTTTTTATCCTGGGTGTTTCTCCCCAGGCATAGGGTTTGAGGCTGTTTTCGCTCCAGCAGCTGTATCTGAAGACTTCCAATAAGCAGGCAAAGCTAAAAGGTGGATTTTGTTGATGAGAAGGAACCAGGCGAGTGCTTTGTGTGGTGTGAGAGCCGTCATCAGGTCCTGCTGAGGCTGATTTGGCCTGATAGCAGAAGCTTCGCTTCTTGTGTCCCCTCTTCTTCGCCCATCATCTTCCCCCCCTGCTCCTTCCTTACGTGATTTTATTGCCTTTATCCACAGCCCATAGGGAATCTTAAGAATATTTGAAAAGTTACTGCTTTTACCCTTGGTGTGGGAAATACTGTATTCCCCATATTCTTCAGCAGTAATTCTATTAAATTGCCTCGAGATGGGGTACGATGGGATTTTTTTTTATGTTGCAGTTTGATCTTTGGCTGTATACTTATGCAGGGGGAGGGTAAAAATGAGTCTGGCATCGACATCAGTGGCAGGAGGATTTTGTGTGTAGACTGCTTTGGAGGTGAAAGAGAAGGGATCCCACCAAGACAGTAATTCAGAATAACGCAGGGGAGAAAAGTACATCTCTGCTGTCTTTATTGTTAGAATCCAGATGACTTTCTTCATCGTGGTGTTACTGAGGGCTGAGGAAGTCTAATATTAGCTTTTTGTTGCTGATGAATGAATGTGAGAGGATAAAACCCGATACCTTTGAGGGGATGCATCTCTGGTGTGTTGCTGACGTTGGAGAGATACTTTATTGTCTGGCAACGAAAGGTCTGCCTATTCATTTTGAGCTTTTGTCGCATCTCTTCCATGGAGATGCTATTGCATATGAAAGTCTGATTGATACGGTGGCAAAGGTCAGGAGGGTAATAGCTTTGATGGTATCCCCTGAAGCAAATCAAAATTCTTCTAAAAGATTCTGTTCAATTTGATACCAAGAGTCTGGTAGCACTCCAGGGATTCTTCTCTCTGCTATTAAGCTTATAGCTATTACAAAAATTAATGTTTGCCTGTTGGTTTGTTGTGTTTGTTGTTTTTTTTTTTTCCCTAATAGAATGTTCTGTAATAAGAATGGAAAATAACTGCTTCTCTCTTTTTTTTTTTTTTTTTTTTTTTTTTTTTTTTCTTTCTCTCTCACTCTGTTTCAGGGATCCTCAATGCATTTGCTTGCCATTATTTAAGGAGCCTTTACTAAAAGCTTTTGGATTGTGTTTCTGAGCGGACAAAAGATTTTTGTATTCAAAATGCTCATAAAGGAATATCGTATTCCTCTTCCGATGAGTGTGGAAGAATATCGAATTGCGCAGCTGTACATGATACAGGTCAGTAACATTTCAGCCCGTGCAGATGAGTGCAGACTAACACAGGGCTTCGTGTGGAAGAGTGGAGTGTTGCTGTGGAATTGGATGTTTTAAATTTTGAGATTTGCCATGTGTTTATAAAGAAGGAGGGGGAAAAGTAATACAGACTTCAGTTTATGACTTGCTTCAACTTGTCTTTAAATTAGAGAACTTCTGTTTGAGCTACCTGGGGAAATAACGGCTCACGGATAGGCTATTCCTATGGAAAATGCACTAAGTGTGTGGCTACCTAACTGGAAGCGATCAAGCCGTAGGGCTTAAGCAGCCACTGCTTCCCAGTTGGGCTGCGGTTACTGGTCATGCTAGTTCCAGCTGCAGACCAAAGGGTCGTGCTCTTTTGTTGGGAAGAAACAGTCTAGTATAAATTCAGAGAAGGTAAACCAAAGGAATAACTTTGAATTTAGTGGGAGGAAAAACTAGATGTAATAATTCTTTGCTTATGTACCACTATGAAACAGATACTAATCAGTTTAGACATAAAACTTGGATTATTTTGAATAGGCTTCTGAATACTGATGGGAATTTTTGTTTAAATTCCCTGTCTTCAATAAAGCAGTTAATTAAAATGTTGAGCTTTTGTAACTCAAATCCTCTGTGCCCGTATTCTCCCAGTGTTTGAAATCCAACCAGGAGCGTGTTTAAAAGGAAATGAATCTGAAGTGTTATTTCATTGTCCCACACTTTAAATAAAATTTAATTTTGCTTATGCAGCAAAACACACGTCTAATATTGAGCTTGCAGTAGAACTTTGCTTTCTGTGGCAGGATGAAGTGATGCTAGAAAAATCTGCTTTGGCTTAAAACCTAAAATGAATTAAGGAAAAAAGCAAACCCCCAAAACCAAAGCAAAAGTACAACTCCCCCATTTCTTCCCTGACCATCCAACTGTGTTCCTTTAAGGACTTGTGCACTTGGACTTGACTGTTAAAACAGAGTATGGTGTGTGTTTTCCAGTAACAACAGTCAAATTCCTTTTCCTGACACAAATATACAGCACACATCATCTTTGTGTGTTTAACCTAAATGTTAGCATAAATGAGTAAACATTTTTCTTAGGTGGCTTCATTTTTGTGTATCTTTGCCTGACACTGTAGCTGCTTTGAATATTGTTGTAATTATTTTGTTACAACTTTTTCTTCCAAATTTGGCTCAGCTCTTCAGAATAAAGAGCTGGTTGACAGAAGCAGTGTATTAGCTGTGCAGAACTTGTCAGCAAGCAGCAGAGCATGCAGGTCTGATTGGCTGATTAAGGAGGAGCCCACCTGATTTAACAGAGGATGAATCGTTAACTGGGAAGTGTCTGTGGGGACCCCCTGCAAGATGTGGAGGACTTGGCCGGGGGGCTGAATTTGCTGTTTGCTTTCAGAAGTTAAAATACTTATTTTTATTTCATTAATGCAGAACACTGGATTCTACTTTTTTTCACTTGACAGTGATTTTGACCGTACCTTAATGTCAAAGGCCATGATAAGCCATTAGAGTTTCATGCAAGGAGAAGTTCACTGGCCCAGTAAGCTACTCGAGAAACTACACCTCCGAATTGCCCACCAGCCCTGCTTCAGACCTCATCTAATTTTAATTTTCTAGTACATTGATATGCAGCAAAGTAAGATTTCCTCTTAGATCAGGCGCAATAGTTGATGTCACGTCAGGTCTCTGATCTCCCCCCACTTACCCGGAGCAGAGGGCTAAGCTGGAAACACTGCATGTAGCCCAAGATTCGGGTGAGCTTAGAGACACGGGTGACAAGCAAGTGACTTTACTGCGTTATGTGTACAAGTAGTACAAAAGGAAAAGTTAGCTGTGCTTTTTATTGAAAATACTAGTCTCAACTCAAATTTGAAAAAAAAAAAAACAACCAAAACCAAGAAATAACAAACCCAGAAACCCCACCTAGGGTAGAATGTGGAGTTTATATTCTGTTTCTTAGTGTTTGGTAGAGATCTGCTTCAGGTCTTCCTGAAATTGGTGGAAAGATTCCTGCAAACTTCAATGGGAGCTTTTCCTAGGCTGTGATATCAAATGTCCTTTTTCTTCAGTTTGATTTAAAAGTGGAGGTTTTGTCTTTGAGACGGGCGCTGGGGAGAGTGCAGTGGGGAGCATGACTTCCGTCCTTTTCAGAGAATGAGAAAGTGCTTCACATCTGTCGTCTTATTTTTCCTCTGAAACGTGTAAGGAGGCCACAGGAGAAGCAAGTTCTGTATGTTGAACCCACTTAGGGGAACAAGCTGAGATATCTGTATAAAACAGCAGTGTAGAGGCATTTCTTAGAAATCTTTGGTTGAAACGTAGAACAGAATGATTTAAAGTAGTTCCCGGCGAGAGGAGCAATTCTTAAAAGTGAAAGGTTCATTTCAAAGACGTTTGTTGTGTACAGTATGGTGTCATTATTGCTGGAGACACTAGTCAGCCTGGTCTGGTAAGAAGCACGTTTCCAGCAGTGTAAAAAAGGAAATGTCACAATTATTCCTCAAGGGTTTTAGAGGGCCTTAAGCACGTACTTGAGGTTGATCACTCATTTAACTTCAAGCTCATGAGTGAAGATCCCCATTAAACTCCAAACCAGTCGGTATAAGGTTGCTCTTTTAAGAGCAATCAAGTAATTTTCCTAAATTTCACCATCCTCAAAATGAAAGTTTTCAAAAATGACCTTCTCACCTGAGGGATGAAGCAGCCGGCCTGTGCAGTTGCTCTGGGAACCTTTTCTATGGAAGTACTGCCTCCAAGCCTTGTGGGCAGGGATGTTCAGACTCAAGCTGTACTACTGTGGTCCCTTTTCAAAGATGTTTTCATGGAGGTTTTTGCTTTGCAGTGGAAGGTCCTTTCGTGAGAGAACAGTCCCTCCTTCTTCTTAGAAATCTCAACAAAAATTCCCACCAGATTTGATGTAAGCAGCATCACACCCAAGTAGCAAAGGATCCTTCCATTGAAGTGGGACAGGCTGTACTCATTTACTGTATTTACTGGATGGGAGAATTAAAATTGTGCAGTATATAATCCAGCACCTCTGTTGGTTCTCTGCGCCACTAGGCAGATGAGACATATGATAAATCATTGTGTGAGTGCCCATATTGCTCTATAATTCCTCTTACACTTAAAGTTCTCCGGGCTGGTGTATAAAGCTGTGAAAACGGAGGTGAGTGGCCTGCTGCTTTGCTTTTTAATTTTTTTTTTTTTTTTTTTTTAATTTGAGAATGGGGGGGAGGGGAGCAACAAGTCTTTTAAGTGTTGCTTTCTGTTAGCTTCTGAAATATTATCTGCAGAGACAGTGGCTTCAGTACTTTAAGTAGCACTTAAATTCTTCCATAAATAAGTTAATTTTACATTACAGTGAAGGGCTTAATGTACCCTTGACTTGCTTGAAGCCTAGCAGATCTGAACTGAATTGTTTTTTCTCTATTAAATTTCAGACTATCCATATCCGTATTTTCACGGGAAACCTCTCACACAGTGTTGTCAACATCTTCAGGTTGGGAGCCCTTGCTGCATTAGCCCACAGAACAGTTGGGTCTTTGTGTTTCCATATACACAAGAGGTTTTTTGCATCATTGCTGAGTTTTTGTCTCTTTTGCTATCCAAATTAAAACATAGTAATTTTTATATCTGAGCTTGGAACCAGTGATCTTCCCTCCTACCGTGACCTCTTTTTATTCTGGTGCATAAAACATGCAAAATACTTCCAGATGGTGAAATCATTCTTTGTACCTCTTTTCTAGACAGTAGTTTTGTAGTGTAGCTTTTCTGTAAAATCTGTATGCACGTTAGAAAGCCTGTCCTGCTTCCAAGGGTGAGAGATCTCTAGATAAACTCGACCTTGAGTTGCCCATAGGACTGGGAGAGCTGCAGTTTGATCTGGGGAAACTGCAGGCTCCGATCCTAATGTAAGCAGAAAGTAACTAGACATGGGTGCTGACATGAGTTTCGTGAAGCACAAACAGTTTATGGAGGGGACAACTGTAAGAATCTGTAGGGACTGCTTTCTTCCTGCAGAAATCCTGACTCTGTCCTGGATGTCTTCTCAGACTCTGCACATCACATCAAAGGGAAGAGCAATATTTCTGTCTCTGCGAGGACTTTGAAGCCTGTCGGGCTCAAAGGATAGAACCGTTCTGGTTTATACATTAGATAGATCTTATTAAAGGGTCTCTTAATTCTTCCTCTTCGAAGTGTCCTGCCTGTTTGAGTCTCAACAGCTATCCTTTCCTGTGATACCTGCTTCCTTTTCTTGTGTGTTTAGGGAACCTACCTTTCTGTATGCCCCTCCCTCACCCCAGAAATAGTGCACACTTTAATGTTAAGTCCGTATCTCATACAAGCTTGTATTCCAAGATCTGAATACGTTTGTCAGAAAGATCAGTACGTTATTAGCCAAAGGTCAGTCCATTTATCATCTTAATACCATTCATTACTGTGATTCCATGTGCCATGAGATTCTGAGAGACCATTGCCCTTCTGACCTTTACATAAGATGAGAAAATTCCTCTTGTTATTAAATCTTATTTTTATATCGGTGTGCGTAGCTTGCTTTCGCTGCTGTAAATAAGTCGGGTCCTCGTTGTCTCCATGCAGTTTTCTCTGAGTACTTGTGGCTTTCCTCCAAAGATAGTGTACTTTAAAAATACTCTTCTGGACCTGGTGATTGCCTTTTGAGGATGAGACTTATTTTTAAGGTGCTGCGTCATCCTTATAAGCTAATAACGTTAATACTTTGTCATTCAGCACTTGAGGGTCCACGACTGGGGAAGGACTCTGGCCCCTCTTTGAGGCAATGTGTTAGAGAGAACCCGTCTGCTCAGCACTGCCTGCTGAACTCGGGCAGGATCCTGGGAATCGAGGGCTCGTCTCATCTTTTAACATGAGTCTCCCTTCTACAGCCCCTCAGGGCTTTGCATTTATTGCCTTCCCTGAAAAATCACGGCATGTTTCCAAGCACCTGCGGTGTGCTGTACTCACCTGTCGTGACTGCTGATGGAGTACCTCGAGTCGCTTCCCTCCTTTCCGAAGGATCGTGATTTGTCTGCCATCTCAGTCTCTAGACCCCTGCGCTGTCCTGTTTTCTCCGCTGTTTGCGTGTAGCTCTCAGGTAGCACCTTTGAGAACAGACTTAAAAAACGTGCTGGGTGGTGGTAATTCTTGAGGCCGTGTCCTGATATCTGGGTGCAAAAGTCGTGTCCCTTAAACTGTTAGCTACACTTGGCAATTGCCAGCAGGCTCAGCAGATGGTGAAAGATTGATTGAGTGGGGGAAAACAAACTGACCCTTCATCTCTGGACACTGAAGAACAGGATGGCTGATTATTTTTGTTTCGTTTGCAGATGCCTTGGCCATCTGGACAGATAGACATATATGCTTTCATTTTAAAAGCAGGTGACACTGCTGACAGCTCCCGAGACCCTGGAAGATTCACAAGTCTAAAAGCGAAAGCCTGCTTTGAAGCTTTTCCGCCGATTTCTATGCTACAGCATTAAAAACCCGCGACTTCTGTGTTCTCTCTTCTTCCTCTGGTTTTCATAACCTTTCCTTTGTGATCCCGAGGGCTTGCATCCTTCTGAAAGAGGGGGGTAAGACCCTGGCAGTTCCTTAGCTTTGAGAACAAGGGCGGTACAGCTACGTTTGGTGCTACCAGACCTGCGGTCTAATTTGCACAGGTGACAGCGATACCCATACAGGTTATCACTTTGGAAAATCATACAGAAATAGTAAACATCTTTTCAGCATTTACTTTTTTCCTTGTTTTGTAGTCGTTCTCCTGGAACAGTTCTTAAGCTGGCTGTTATTCCATACCTGCTGAAAAGACGGCTGATTTTAGAGTAGTGAACTAGGTTGCCTTGACAGTTCACACGTGCTCTCTCTCTCTCTAAAAAAAAACCTGAGTGAAGCTGAAATAAGGTTATAACACAACAATTATTTTAAACTCCAGATTTGTACTCGTTTTAAAAGAGGATGCAGCACTGGCAATCTACTGAGCTTGTGGCTGTCAAAAACCCTTTTTCCTTCTTTATTTTTTATTCTTATGAAAGAAAATTTCTGATGGCCGGACAAAATATTGACTGTTGACCTAGATTAGATTCTCATTTTTTCAAATACCTGAAGGCAAGTAAAGAATTAAGTATTAGGAAAACTATGGGGATTTCTTCAAGCCAGTCCTCCAGTATTTTAGCGTACAGCCTATTGTTAGTGAATAGTTGCATTGGGTTCCTAAAATCTAAGGGATGTAGTCAGAGGATCAGAATTGGTCCAAAACTCAGAGTTGAAATTTTGTCTCTGACTATATATAGTCAGTATAATAACGGGCAACTTGCTTTACCTCCCTTTAAACTAGGGACAGTAATTCTCGCAGTGAGTGTCTGTGGAATAGTTAATACCGTGAAAAATCCATTTAAAGACAAGGAAGGAAATACTCCAGGTAAGATGAAATACTGAGCTGGAAGCGTAGTAGACATTTTGAATGATGGAGCATGTGGGGTAAACAAGTTTGAGGTATCTCCATAATAAAATGATTCCTAATTCATGTGCCTCTGGCACATCCAGCCCTGGCTCCGTAGGAGTGTGACGGGACGTCTTTGTAAGGCGAAGTGATTAATGAGTGGCCATGAGAACGCTTCTCTTAATGCTGTAAATTATTTATAGTCCCGCACAATTGATTGTCCCCAAAATATCTTGGTTTTGTACAAACAGCTTCATTAATATCTGAGATCTGATTCTAAATAATGCAGTGCATACCACATTTGTACAAATTGATGCTGCGCATATTTCTGCTCTGTCTTGCGAGAATCTGCTGCTGACAACCTGTCCTGCCTTTAACTTTTAGGGCTTTTTTAAAGAATATGTTTTACCTTACAAGAAAAGCAGTCAAGAACGATGGTGCTGCAGATGCGGCGCAGGTAACCTGCGCTTGCTTGGGTGAGAATGGTCCCTTCCTCGGGGCCTTCTGCACGCTCAGCTTTGCTCTGCTTCTGCTGGCTGGGAGCCTTGCAGGATTTGAGGCTGGAAGCCCAGAGGGAGGAGGTGCTTGCAGCTGCAAAGGGCTGTGACCCCCACCTCAAATGTCTCTCAGGATAGTGAAGGGGTGGCAGGAACGGACCTGGGATCTCCTGGACACTAATGTACCTCTCATCAGAAAGCAGCTCTACACGTGCTTCTCTCTGACAGAAAGACCCTTCATGGGTGGCATCTTCTTTCTCCTTCTATGCTTCATATCTCCTCGGAGGCAGCATTCCACAGTGATTGAAGCACGGGACAAAAGGCCAGCAATTCCTGTGTGATAGTCCCAATTCTTGCTTGGTAAACTTGAGGGAAGAGCCCCATAATGGCTGTGCTGCAGGCGGGGAGGTGATCAGATGGTAGCTTCCAGCGGAGCCGGGAAGGGCCCAAAGGGGAACCCTCCTGGAAATTGCAGCTGTGCAGTGCTGGGTTGGGAAGACAGATGCTAACTACTTATTGGTTACTCTCAAAATCATCTCCCTAATAAGCTAATGTGCTTAGATATCCCCAATGAAACCAGACTGCCTTGCAGAGGAAGGGCAAAAGGTACCTGGTTGTCCTGATGGCTCTGAGCATAACCCCCAGCTGCAGAGGCTGTAGGGCAGCCCCGTTCCTGCTGAGACCGAGTCACTGCTGGGGTTTCTGATCTGCCAGGAGGATCTATCGCTTCCAAACCCAGTGCTGGGGAGGGATATGAAGGTGGTTCGCTGGTCTGTAAAGTGAGTAGATCTGGAGGAGACTGTGCTCGTGGTCAGTGAAGTCTTAGGTCTCCGTGAAATGTCTCCGTATTGATAGAACTGTCCTCTTTGGTCATCTGGTACAGCAGCCTGGAAAGTGGCAGTCTTTTCATGGCGTTATGACTAGATTTCTACCAGGATGGGGAGTCTTCTGATTTCTCTCCACACACACACACTTTACAACACTCTCTCTTACTTTAGGACTCCTTTTGTTTGTTTTCAGCTGGATGGTAGGAACTGGTGAAGCATCAGTGTTTGGGGAAAGGGGTGTTGCCTAGATGGAATGAAGCTCTGCACATTGCCCAGCCGTTGATCAAACCTAGGAGGAGGATGTTTAAAACAGCTGCTCTTTTACCTTTACTAATAAAGACATTGATGAGGAACAGATTTCTTTCCCCCCTCCCCTGCGTTTCAGGTCATTCCTGTGTGCAGTGCGATGAGGCTCTTAGTCAAAGTGCTATTGTAAAGCCTCATGTTCTGATTGTTATCTTGTTGACTCAGACTAACCTTCCTTTGCTAAATAAGTATTGACACTGGCCCTTCATGTATTTTTTTCTTTTTTTAACAGCACTAATTGGATTAAAATAATTGTCATGCGTGAAGGATGCATGTTAGAGCGCAAAGGGCACACGGAAACCTCAGCTGTGGGCACCATGGTTACTAGTGACATCACTTGGTTTGCTGTTAACAGTAATGATTTGTGTGCAGCACTGAAGCCTGAGTGAAGATGCCCTAAACTAAACCCAGTGGATTGCTGATGCAGTCCCATTGCCATGGAAACAGATGTTGCAGCTAAAGTTGCCTGCATTGGTAATGTGGTGCACGTGGTAGAAACGAAAACATGGTGCTGTGATGTTCTCAACTTCTGAAAGGGCGGGAATAGTGTTAGTGGAGAGAATGGGAAATCCCATTGCAGTTGAACTTCATTTTCCATTAAGGTAGTGTCAACTTCGCTGTGCACAATGAGCTAGAGTAAGCCTTGCCTTTGGGTAACAAGAACAAAACTCACAAGTCCCTTGCTGTCCTCCAGCAATGTTGTTGTTGAAGGACGGTCAGTCTTACTTGTCGTGGATTGTTTCTGATTTGTACCCTACAAAGTAGAGGCTCAATACTACTATTAAAACACATCCTGAGGGGAACGGGGTTCCTAGCTCCTGCCTACCTTTAATATTGTCTTTCCAATATAACCGGGAAGACTACACTCAACTCCTGCAAAACAGGAGCAGAGAAGCTCCCCTGTTTGAGGACTGTATTTTGGTAAAGGTCCCTACTCAAGCCCAATGAAGAAGACTGCTGCATCATGGTTAGGATGCTGAAATGGGGCTGGAAGGATCTGGGTACTAGATGCAGCCCTGCTACCAGCTCTGTGTCTTCAGGTTACTTTCTCCCTCTTCAAAATGGTGCTGTCTTGTTGATCCCATCATCTTTAATGTGAGAGGACTCGGCTATTCTGCCTGTGGCACAAAAGCCTTTGACAGCAAGAAGTTGTGTGTGCTGTTCTACTTCTGCACTCTAATGCATTAATAACAGTAAGGGTGACTTTTTTATTTTTAATTTAATTCATGTAACTTCCTGCTTGCTCTTAGAACACGTTATGCGCTGATAAAATTATGTTGGGTTTGATCTGATCAGAAGTTCTCTTTCTTGGCTTCAAGCTTGGCTTGGAGAGGAATAGCACCGTCTCCTCTGCACCCTTCTTTCACGCTGGAGAAAAAGCTTTTTGCTCAGGTATCGCTCTGATTATGGTGATTGAGTGTTTCAGGTCTTTGACACACATGTTTTGGAAAAACAAAACAAAACAAAACAAAAAACAACAAACCAACAACAAAAACCAGCTTGGAAAGTATGCCTCTACTGTACTTCCAGGGTAAACCAACTTTTTTTTTTTTATAGTCAAAAACCCAATTTTTGGTTACCTGCAGTAAATATTGTCCATGAATGGTGCCTGGTCTATCAGATATCTGTATCAGCAGGCAGAAGGTTGTTGGTGGTGAAAGCAGATTGCTCGTAATGAATTAGATGTCAGTTCAAATGCTCAAAAGGAGTGGTTAACAGAACACAGAGCTGAGTCATACTGCAGCAAGAGACAGCTGAAGAGAGAACGGATACACCTATGTGTGTGTACATTGTCCCTGTACACGTTACCCATGTACCAAAATCCTATGCTGGGAAAATCTGTTAAGAATAAACTGTGCATTGGTTTCGGGACCTTTTTGGTATTTTCCAGTGTCTCTGTCATTGGCTTTCTGGGTTTAGGTGCTGTTTAAGTCTGGCTTGCAGCAGCTATGGCTGAAACTCTGCATCTGTTGTCATGCTGGTCTGTTTGTGGTGTTTGAATACTAGTATGGCCACAACAAGCCCAGATCCGTGGCTGAGGCTAACAGGCTGCTTTGCTTATAACCTCTCCCGGCGTTTCTGTAAGGGGCTGTCAGGTGCAACGCACCAGTCGTAGTCTTAACTGGTACCGTCTTCGTCCATGCAGCCTCTGCTCTTGCAGAGTGCCTGCCGGCAGGAGATGGTGATGGCTGGTAGGCAGCTGCCTGGAGCACATCGAGGAAGGCAGTTGGTGATGGGAAGAAGGCAACGCTTTGGAAAATTAGAAGAGTGATATCTCTGTCAGCCTAAATAACGTCCAGCTGGAGGCAGTTGGGAGTATTTTCCCTTAACGTATGGAGGAGACTGAAAACGAGTAGTTCATTCCTCTCCCGGCTTAAGTTTTGTTACTCTATCCTTTATGTCTTGGGAACCTTTGTACTTCCTTTCTAAAACCGAACAGAAAAAAAAATTAAAAATAGCTCTGATTAGTGAAACCAGGTCTTAAAAACTATCCGTCCTAAGCAGCTTCAGGCATTTTGTTGTCTGCTGGATTGTGGGAGGCAATTTAGGTTTTCTCTGGTTCCCAAAGGACAGGTCTGTTTCTGGGGACTTAATTGGCATTTGTGGTAGCCTCAGCATCCAAAACAATAAAAAAATAGTAATTGGCTGTAGAGAATGTTTTCCAGCCTCCCTTGCCACAACAGTGTGAGCAAGTATGTTAGCAGGATCCTCCGGGGATATTTGCTGTCATGTTCGTGTTCACTGGTTACATAGATGCCTTTGTTTGCTGTCATTGTTAACGGAAACCATCAACCAGCTGTAAACTTCTTGTATCCATATCTGTGTCTAAAAGGGATAAAAAAAACCAACCCAAGACTTCAGTGTTATTTTAATGGATTCTCCCAGAAGAGGTTGTCTGGACTATTAAAATACCCTGTTGCCAAATGGGAGCTGGAGGAAAAAAGGCAAAAAATCTTCTAGTTATTGTTTCCAGACAATGATTTGTGTCTTCATTGTTCACGGACAATAGGTCTACCAAGCATCGTGCTGTCAGTCTTCATAATTCGAATAATCTCAAATCAAAACTCTCACGGGTCATCAAGGTAGGCAACTGGTGCTGTGTAAATACATTGCTGTAACGCACCAGGAAACTTCATCGTGAAGCTAAAGCATGTCAGCCTTTTGTAATCACTGTCTAACTTATTTAGACTGAGGGGTTGTACTGTAAACAATAATCAGTGGTAAACAAGGTAAGATTATAGCTATAATCTATTTTTAAAAGCTAGAACAGTGCCTGCATCGCCTATTACCACCATGCAACCTACCCTGTCTTTACTGTTCTCTGCGGTACTGTTGCAACGCTCAAAGTAGTGAGTTACAATAAAAAAAACTTTAGGAGAAACTAACCCCCTGAGCCGTTTGCAGTGCTGCTGTAGGCTTTGCAGAGATTCCCTGTGTGTACACCTGAGCCCGCGTGCAGCCTGTGCTTCACTCTGGGGCTGAAACGCAAGGAGGAGGACTCTGTCGGTTTAGGATAATAATTTTCTCGGTCGTCTTCTGAGCAATACCGCGTTGGTCGGTGGGGCTGTTTTTTCTTCTAATTCACCAAAAGCAAAATGCTGCAAGGCAAGTTTAATTCCCACACCCTGACTTCTAGATTTCTACAGCTGATACGATAAGGCATATCTTTGTTGTTTTATCCAGCGCTATGCGTTCTTGTTCTGCGAGTGCTGTTCCTCCGGCTGCAGTGAGACTCCTCAAGTTGTGGGGGTTTCTGGTGCTATCAACCATCGTACCTTTACTGAGCTGTGCCCCACTAGAAAAACATAGGAGTTGCGTTTAATCACTTGGTCCCACTCAGCTGTGCCGGGACAAGTTTGCTGGGCTACGGCTTTGCAACGTGCGCTCCGTATCGTTAGCTGATAGCGAAGCACCTTTCTGACTGGGGAAGGGGATGGAAGATCTGAGAACTGATCAACCTGTCTTTGGTAGTGGAAGGCTTTGTTTACTGCCGTTTGTCTCCTGTTGTGAAGGGCGGATGATAAATGGGGTTAGGCTAGCCCAATGTTTAGATGACATTCATGGGAATTATTCATCTGTGATTGTTATGGCGAGGTCATGCGCTGTGTCCCATGCTATGCTGCTGTGCCAAGAGATTTATTTTAATAGAAGCCTTTAAGTAACTGGCATTCTTGCTAATCATGGTGCATCTGCTTCTCTGGGTTCCCTGTTATGAGTAATTTAATGCTATTACTTTAGCTAGAAGGGATCTGTGTCACCATCTGTCCTGGAAAGCTATTGATGGGACTGTGCAGAACATGGAGTGTCATCAGCAGAAGAGAGGGACTTGTAAAGGGATGACTGGATTTCCTGTTGTAATACAATATAAGACAGTTTACTGTGATTACAGCTTAGGTAACTTGCATATAAAGGCGGTTAGCTACTCTTTGATTTTGTTGGGGACCATTCCTCAGATATCTATATAGAGGGAAGATACTGTTCTCCGTTAGTAGCAAGTAGTAATAACGTGGGTAATCTGCTAAATAAAGTCTCTGCTTCTCACAGGGCCATGGGTCTACGAGGCCAAAACCTTCAAGACCGACCTTAAAATGCTGCGCATCTGCCACTCCCAGCAGACATTCTCTTAGGAGAGGGTTTGCCAGACACTTCTGAAGTCAAATGCTTTCCTAATCGATGGTTATTTTTTAATTGTTGTTTACAGACCGCTTCCTTGTAACAAGCCCTCTCCATGCTGTAGCTGAGTCACAATAGACTTGAAGAGGCTATATGGCTGGAAAGCAAATTGCTCTTCACTTCCATAAGTGGTGTACTTTCACAGTACCACTTACGCGCAGAGTATCATCCTGGTCTCTCAAGTGCGTGTGGCTGATGTCTTTATTTTTATTGTCTGAGAAATTTGTCGTCTTTTTGTCTTTATGACTAGTTAGTAATTATACTGTTCACCATCTAACTTGACTTGTTTGGTCCTTCCTGACCTTGCTGTGCCTTGTTGCCTTCTCGGCGAGCTGACGGGTGTGCGTGCGAGCATGCAGGGCTGGGAAGCAGCTTTGTGGAGTTTTTCTTTGACTGTACTATCCTTCCTGGTGATAGCTTGTGTTGTGTTACAAGTATGAATTGACCTGACTCAAAAGATAGTTTGGGATACGAACTTTGCAGCTCTGATTTTATTTTTTGTCACGCAGAGGTGCAGCTCTTACTTCACACTCATCTAAGAAAACATTCTTGCTGTCCGTTGTCATATCTTGTGTAGATAAATGACAAGCAGGAGGAATGTGTAGGACCAAAAATTTCTTAAGGCTTGTGACCAGGCGAAAGAGGCTGTGGGCTGGAGTTGATCATCTGGAGAGGCTGAAGGAGGAAGCGTGCACTGCTCTCAGAATAGGGCTCATAGTCTTCTGCAGGTACATAGAAATTACTAAAATAACCAGAAATCGGAAGTGGGACGTGAACTGACTTCTGCAAAGAGTCTCAGTTAATTTGGGGTTTTCCCTTCCTCCTTCCCGCACTGAGTGTTGGGACCATAACACCCTGCCACCCGCCACATCTCCAGCGATCAGATAGCTCGCTCTCAGAAGCTGAGTGTTGGCGTGACCAGGTCATGTGGAAAAGCTGCTTGTGGAAGTATTCGTGTAAAGCAAATTTGGCTGATCTTGCAGGTTCACCAGCGTTCTAGCTGTAGGATGAGAACCAGGCAAGTCATCCTCACGCAGAGAGATTTCGTCAAAACTGGCTAAATGGGGGAAAGACAAGTGGAGAATGTTAGTGTTAGCTCTGTGGGTCTGAGCTGCCCCTGCTGGTCTGGGCTTCAAACCCAGACCCTCTGGAGAGCGTCAAGAGGTGGAGAGCTATCAGAGGAAGACGAGGCATAAGGCATATCTCAGATGTAGCTCTGAAAGGAAGAGTATGAAATCGCACCCTGAGAAAGAAAGAATAGAGGGTATTTTTATCCTTTTTCATATCAACCATGGCTATTAAAGCAAAAAGATATCTTCAGTGTTTTGAATTTCCAATGCAATGCAAGCATTTGTAAATCTGGGAGCAAGGTGTTGAGTCCACGTGGTGCTGTGGATTTCTTTGGAAATCCTAAAAACTACTAAATATGTTTTGGTCCCAAACGAGGACTTGCAGATTTGCCTTGGAATTGCCGGTAACCGCGCAATCTAGAGTGGAGTTTTAAGTCTACACGATGTGCAAATTCTACATGTGATAACTTGGCACAGAGAGGACACATATTTCCTCTGCTTATGATTTCCACGTGCTTATGCCATATAATAAAACTCTAGATCTCCATAATTTGTATCAACTGTTCAGAGCAGATGCTATGCTATTATTCTGTCTGACACATTCGCTATGCCTGCTGGGTTACTGTCTTTTCCGAGACCTTTGAATTAACCAGATTTTTGGGTCATCAAGATTATTTAATGTTACTGTCATAAATATTTGTACAGGACTTGGTCAGTGCTTATATAAGAACTGAAAGACAGTAATTTGTTTTAAGAGGATGTGTGTTTTAATGAACTGCCAGCTGAATGTTAGATATAAACTGTAAGAAAGTGTTTTGTAGCAGGAAAAAATGACTATTTAGACTGTCAGTTATTTAGATTTGTCAGTTACAGCTGTTTAAAGTTAAAATCGCTTGAGAGTTCTCTAAAAAGAGGGCTGTTTACTTCTAAATAGCTGCGTTGGCTTATCATCCTGTCCTCAAAAGATGAGAAGCTGATCTCTTGCATCTTATTAATCATTTTCTGTTAAGCCACGTTCTCCGTTGAATTGTTTGTATGCCAGAAATGAGAGGTGGTTGTTGTATTATATTTCACAGTTGATTCTTCTATAAAATTCCATTTTTTTTTCTTAATTTCCAAAGTACTGTCCTCTCAAATACAAACAATAAACTCAAAATGCTAACAATATGAATCTGTTGTTTGGAAATGATGAAGGTTATACATCATCCAATCTGCTGAAATGTGTTACAAATGAATAAATATTTGGTTTGCCTCTAGCTCTTCTTAGAAGTACTGAAATTAGTATTTTTTTATTGAAGGAATTTTTGCCAGGTTTCTCAATGAGGGACAATACTACAAATAAGCCAAAGTATGGAGGCTGCCAGGGGGTGCTGTGTGCATTCTGGCAAACTTGGGTTGTTTCTTCTAAATATCTTAATTAGCAGAGCGCAGTCTCCAAGCTGTTCTTGGAGAGCTGCTGCCCTGCCAGACCACAAGCAACAAGCCCCCAGATCCTGAGGTTTTTGGTCATAAGATAGTCTTTAGTAGCGTGATGATTTTTCACGCTGATACACCACCACAAGAATGCGCCAAGTCGGACAAACTCCTCTTCGGCGTGTCATCCGCTGATGCAACAGCTTTTTGTGCTCTTGGGTGGTTCACAGCTGGAGCCCAGGTTTAGTGCGCCCCTGGGGAGAGCTGTGGGTAACCTGGTGTAGGAGCAGGAGTTGACGTGTTGTTGGGTCTCCACTCAAACTCTCTCCTACTGTCCAAATCCAGATTTTTACAGGATCCCTCATAAATCATATCTCTCTTCCTGTGTTGGCCAGGTGAGTCTCTAAATATTTTCCTTTATAATATCTAGATTTGGTAATCTTATTGCCAGGGTGCTGCTACAGTTCTGCTGTCTGTACAAAGCACCGCTCAAAAGGAGTCCTAGAAACCATCCCCAATGTTCATGTGCTTTGAGACCTTGGTACGTGCAGTGCACTGGGAGGATTAACTATGTGATATATTTTCCCTTTCAGAAAAAGAGCAGAGAGGAGACATGTGGGGAAGGCAGTGGAGTAGAGATCCTGGAGAACAGGCCATACATGGATGGACCAGGAGGCAACGGGCAGTATACTCACAAAGTGTACCACATTGGTATGCATATACCCAGCTGGTTTCGGTCAATATTGCCCAAGGCAGCTCTGCGAGTCGAAGAAGAATCATGGAATGCATATCCTTATACAAGGACAAGGTAAAACTTACCAAGATGTCCAGAGGCGTGTTTCACTACTTTAGAGAGAAGATTTGGTGTCACTCTGTGTGCAGTGGCATCTCTTCCATCTCCGGTAATATCCTTTAGAGAAACTGGGGTCAAGTCCTAAAATTCTTACACAGTGCTTAATCTCAGGAGTGCAAGTGTTGCCTGAGCCGCTGGCATGCCTACTTGAGAATTTGTGGCTGGTGGCTCTAAAATGTGAGCTGTTTTGTCCATCAAAGCATGGGAAATCTTGACTGTTTTTTATTTAGTCCTGTATCCTGCACTGGATGTTCCGCTTAACATCGCAGATATCTGCTAGCGTGGTGAAGTTATAAATGTACGCAGTGATGGGATAGTTGTCGTGTTGAATGCTGTCAAGTAAGACAGGATTTATTTGTTCTAGGGGGGAAAGAAAAATCTTTATAAATAAATAAAAAACCCTGGTGCTTCTTTTCTGGAAACTGTCTTACTGTCCTTTAGCTAGAAAATAAAAAACCTACATCCTATGGTTCTCACCCTGAGAATGGAAGAGCGCCAGAGGCTCTGTGGAGCCTTCTGGGACCTAGTCATTTTGGCTGATTTTGTCTGGAAGGATTTCATTTACCCTGGAATAAATAGCCTGTATGCCAGTTACTCTGGTTTAGAGCATTTGCCCTTTTCCAGGTTTGCAAGTCTGATATTGCTGTCATCTTTCATAATAAAAAGGCTTTACTGGATATTTTGATTTTCATCAAAAATCTAGAAAAGTTTCGTAGTTTTGATTTTGCTGCTCTCTGCA
This sequence comes from Vanellus vanellus, assembly GCF_965231255.1. Classification (NCBI taxonomy): domain Eukaryota; kingdom Metazoa; phylum Chordata; class Aves; order Charadriiformes; family Charadriidae; genus Vanellus; species Vanellus vanellus. The sequence continues at coordinate 13,565,102 of NC_138921.1, forward strand.
AGTAACATTAGTCTGGGGAAAGGTGGGGAGTCAGTGTCTGCGTATGGGCAGTTGCTCATGACTAAATAGAATGGAGCTGTCTGACTTTCAAGTGATTAAAGTCCTCTTCCAGTCTGTTTTTATCTATTCTCTTGAAATGCCCGTGAGTCAATCAGTTGGCCAGGAAAGCTGGTGCTGCACAGAACCAGTCCATATTTTATTCTGCTATAGCTTCCAGGCAATAACTCTGCTTTTCTCCTGGTAGAGATGCATTTCCGAGGTGTCCTCGTGTTCGTATCTGTGTCATACCTGCAAGGATAACATAACTTTCAGGTCTGCTGTACTAACAAGTTATCTCCTTGCTGAAAACTGCTACTTTAAAAGCAGTCTGTCCTGATAATCTTCTCCTGGAGGAGACATTGTCAAAATAAGTTGCAGTTTTTTGTCAGTGTCTCTGCAAAGTGAGATGACCTGGCGGTCCCCTCGGGCTTTCTCCTGCCAGTGCTTGCTTGTTGCCACCTTGGGAAGTTGTTTCGTGGTCAATGCGGATGCCCAGTCCCCAGTAACTGCATGGGGCCCATTGGTATCTTCTCACCTGTAATCCATGTAACACCTCATGGGGAGCACAACCCTTTACTGTGGGCTTGGGATTTTACTAAACCAGAGCTGTTCCAGTGGAGCCACATGTCTGAGGCGAGCTCCTGTCTTAAAGAAAATCTCTTTACATTGTACAGTCAGTATTTTAAGCATACCTGAAGTAAAACGTGAGTGAAGGCTGGCTTGGATTTGAGGCTGATTTTGTACATCTTAGGAAAGCATTTTCTCCGCTGGCCAAGCCAAGCGGGATTTACGCTAAGCTGCATTGTCCTCATTTTCAGGTATACGTGTCCTTTTGTGGAGAAGTTCTCTATTGATATTGAGACATACTACAAAACTGATCCGGGAGAGCATGTCAACGTGTTCAACCTTTCTCCTGCAGAAAAAAGACAAACCATTCTAGGTGAATAGCCTTTTTCTTTTACTTTTTCCTTTATTCTGCCTTTTTTTTTTTTTCTTTTTTTGCGCTATGTAAAGGATTTTGCTTGATATGTTCCATCCGCCTGTCCCATTGCCCCCTAAATACACCCCTGCATCCTTGTTGGTGTCAGGCTGCTGGGTGAGGTTACATCAAGTAGAGTGAGGACACCTGAGTTCTCTTCTAGGCTTGATGTAAATCACACGGAAATAATTTGAATCCCCTGCCTGTAAAATGAAGCCGATGCTTTCCTGTCTTATTTGTGCAGTTCCTGAAGGGAGTAAGACATCTAATGATTTGGGGGGTAAAAAGAAGAAATAACCATAGAAGAGGAAAATATTGCTGTATAATTGTGTAGCTCCTTCACATATATGAAAATCAGTCCTATCTGCACTTCTGAATCATGAAGGTGTATTTCATTTTTGCTTCCCCTTCTCTTAATCTTGCCCTTGTGCAGGTTAACGCTTCAGCTTCGCAGCTGTCTTTGGGAGATTGGGATAATGAGCCTTATATACGTAAGGATTTAATGAGAAAAGGCAAAAGGAAACACCTTATAAAAAGGCAGAGGGTGGCAAGTGTCGTGGCAATTCCTCTGTCTTGCTGTCCATCGTGGTCTGTCCCCGTGGCATTTGCCGGGGACCCGGCTGCGTGGCAGCGAGTGCTGGCAATTACAGCCACGCAGGACCCAAGCATCCCTTGCTCTGAAGCTGATGAGACTGGAGAAGCGTTGAGCTCAGGCTGACTTGTGACAGTCCCACGCCGCGCTGGCCGCAGTGGGAGCTCCGGGGAAGGACATCTAGTGGCTGCTCTGGCTTCTTGAGCGCTGTTGACATGCGGGACATGGCAATAACCCCGTGCAATTTTACTTGAGTGTTACGTGATTTAAACTTCTTCGTTTTGAACTTCAGTTTGACTGTCCTCGTTCCTAAGCCTATCTGATCGGGCTGTCGGAACTGAACAGAGAGGCTTGAGTCATGCTGCCTCATTGAGAAGTGTCAGAAGAGCTGTTGTTTCTTGGCAAGTGCGATCCTGCCCTTCAATCCAAATGCCAGATGCCTCTGCTGAGGTCTGGGGTGGGGGTTGCAGATGTTTAAAATATGTTGATTCACTCTGCTCCCATGGCAGTTTCCACTTCTTCATTGTTGAAGCGTTAATTAGGACTTAAGTTAAACTTTCTGCCTTCTGTAGTACATCTGGTTTAACAATAGCATGTGAGGAGTTACCAGTAACTTCACTTGATGGACTCCAAAAATAAGATGTTCGGTGGGTGGTGTCTTTTCCATACCAGTGCTAAGAAAGGGCAGGTGTATTTAACTGTCTCAGATGAGACAGAGCTGTAGCACTACGAGTGATACTAGAAAAGCTGAAAGATGGAATGTGCAAAAGATCTTTTTGGAGCTGGAAAGATGGAGTGCACGGATCTGCCAGAGTGCTGTGGATCTGCAGTCACTGTGGGCAAAAATATCTGTTTGGAGCAAAGCCTCTGTTTGTTGGAACTGTGCGTGCTAGTTCCTCTGGCAGGGCTGACTGCTGCCCAGGAGCAATGTATAAACAATTTAAATATCAGTTGTTTAAGTGTAAGTAAAATGAAACTAAATTGCTGTAATGCTTCTGGGACTTATTAAAACAAAAATAACTCCTGAAAAATGGTATTTTCATTTGTTCAAGGAAAGGGAATGTCTAACTGTTTCTATTCTCTTTCTATAGATCCTATTGATATTGTTAAAGATCCTATCCCTCCACATGAATACAAAGCTGAGGAGGATCCAAAGCTGTATAAATCAGTGAAGACTAAAAGAGGCCCCCTCTCAGAAGACTGGATTCAAGAGTACAAGAACAACCCTGGGAAATACCCCATCATGTGTGCATATAAACTTTGTAAAGTGGAGTTCAGATACTGGGGCATGCAGTCGAAAATTGAGCGGTTTATCCATGATGTTGGTGAGCATTTATAATCTTGCAAAGTTCATTGTCAACTTCTTAATGTTGTTTCTGAATTGAAACACAAAGGTGAGGTGTGTGCAGTGTGTCGTATCCCAAGACATGTCTGTGAAGAGATTCTCAGATCTAATTACTCTTTTGCAGAGCTGTGGATCAGTTCAGAAAAAATCATGTGTTTTCTGTCAGTTATAATTGTGGCATGTGGGAATCAAAACCACTGGAAGGGTTGCCACTGAAAAGGGTTTCAAGTCCTGTCTAGGCAAGATCTTGCATTCTCTTTCTTTTAGACAACGACTTGACTGCTAAATTTTGCCAGATCTTTTACAAAATCTGCCAGTTTTCTTTATTTTGGACAAAATCCTCAAAGGCTGCTCAAAGAAATGAGCTTGACATGTGAGTCCTAAGTGGTTTCAGAAAAGCGCTCTCTGGAGTGGCCCTAATTTCTTCTACCCGCCCTGCGGCAGCAGTGGAGGTCTCCGTGTGGCCGTACATCGCTTACCTCGGGCTGCAGAGTTCAGGGCTCCCCACCTCACTGTGCTATAACCCACCACGGGTCATTGACAGCTCTCACTTTTGAGTAAATGCTGCTTTGATTGATGCATCATTCTTAGGCGAATGCTTTTAAGGAGGTATTGTTTGTGTCCCAGAAGTAACTAAGTGGAGACAGCGCAGGTGGTAACAGTGCTGGCAGTAATTTGTTCTTTGCAGAAAATCTATAAAACAACCGATACAGTTTCCGTGCATTGCCAGAAGAGACAGGTTCTATGGCAAGGTGGAAAATTTCAAAGAATGTTTTAAAGAAGTATTGCTGTCTCAAAAAAAGTGCAGAGCTATGGCTGTCCTCTGGCAAAGAAAAGGCCAAAGAAAGGCTGTGTAAAGGATGCTGCCTGCTTTCTGTACACAGTAAGTCCTCCTACCTGACCTCTAGAGCTGTCCCTTCTATATGCAAAGCTTCTTTGAAATGCCTGATGCTAGCCTAAGTAAGTAATTTTATAGCTCTTTGCAGTCGTACCGTGCTCCTGAGAGCTAATGTGGAAAACACTGATAGTGTGCACCGCTCTCCGAACAGTCACGGGTTGCTTTCTTAAAGCTCCTTTGGTTTTACTTTACCCCCAGATGGAAGTTTTTACCTGTTACGGACTGTTTTACAAGTGGCTCTCTGCAATGAGCTCCCTTGGCGTTTCGGTGACATGGGTTAATTTAGTGTATACTGCAAAACATGGGGGCAGAATAACAACTCCATTGTGTCTGTTAAATGAAAAAGAAGCATGTGACTCTTCCAGTTGTTCAGAGGTGTTTGGCATAGATTAAACTGTGGTCCCTTAGAAATGTTTCTTTTGTATTTCATGAAAGATTGCCTGCCATTTTCCTCTTGATTGAGGCTTTGCGGAGAGCCGAGCCAGCTCATTGTCTGCCTTTCAAAAGCCTTTCCACGGCTGTTGTAATGATGGCAAATACAGTTTTTCAAAGTGGTTAAGATGCATAAAATCAGAAAAGTCTTTAAGGCAAGACAAAAGTGAGTGAAAAATGAAAGCAAAAGCTTTGGGCATCTTCTACAGAAGATGTGGAGCCTTCCCCTGCCATGGGATAGCCATGGGGAAGCTGTTAGTGAGTGGGAAAAGTGCCAGAGCACATCTACCAAAGACAGCAAAGTGTGAGGATGTTTAAGTTGGAAAGATGTGGGCTGCAACGGGACTGACCAAGCTTATATGCCGATCCCAGTTTTAGGGTTTCAACCGGTGACCGAAAGCAGATGGAGACCTTTGTGCTTTGTGCAGCCGATGGTGGACCAAGCTGTCAGGTGCCAGAGATGTTCTTGTGGGCCACCCAGTCCTTGGCATCTTTTTCCTGGTTCCTCTGTTCCTAGCTCCTGCAAATTTGTTTCTTGGGGAATTAGCGCTCTCTGTGCAGGGTCGCAAGGCAGCAAGAAAGCCAATGCAGAAACCAAGAGCGGGATCCAAGCACTGTCTGAGGAGAGGAGCAGTCCTTCAGTGGTGCAAACTAAAATTAGAGAATGGCTTGAAAGAAGAACATATCTGAGTTAAGTGACGGATGGATTGTGATACGTAGAAAGGCTACTGAGTGCAGAGGGAGTAACTCTGGGGGATGGTGTTGAAATGTTCTTAGTCTTACTGAGTGCAACAGCCATTTTTTCTAATGACTAATTGGACAGTTACTCAGTGCTTTGACAGCCTGAGACACAGACTGAAATTGTGGGCTATTAGTCTACTTGGCTGTAATATTTGTATGCTTTTTTACTCCTTTCCCATAGAATTTAAGTTTAATTGGACTGGCACTGCATAATGTTCTGCTCCCACTTGCTTCCTAATGGTGCACGTGGGCTGCGATTCCTTTGCTGTTAAACAAGTGTGTTGACTGCGTATGGGTTATCGATTATATACTATGGCAAAGTGGGTTCCCATCCCGGTAACTGGAGCTTTGTCTAAGTCAGTGTGTCTTAAACTAAATGTGCCCAAATTATTGCACAGTGGTAAAGCGGGAGTGGTTTTAGAAAGCTCCTTGGCAGAACTTTTGCTTCAGTTAAGCCCTCGAATGGAAGGTTTGCCCAGAAGGGCAGTGCCCGTTGGGGCCTGCGGGCAGGGTCTTTCCAAGGGTAGGCAGGTTGCAGATGGCACGACAGGAATGTGACCACAGGCTTTTCTTCGTGCGTGGTCTGAGCAGGGGAAGAAGGGAAGGTAGGGAAGCAAGCAGATATAACTGCGGGTTACCTTTGACAAATACATTCAGACAACCAGAACTGTACCGACGAGGTTATGGGATCTGATGCGACTATCAAGGCAATAGTGTTGCACCAGGAAAGTCAGGCATCCTTTATCTGCTGCCAGGAAGTTGTGAGAGTGCGTTATAAAGTGGTTTGGGATGTTGCCACTAGATACGTAGTCAATGAGTATCTGAACAGTTGTTTTATATGGATAGTTAGGGGGGGTTCGGCAGGATTTGGTGGTGGGTTTTTTGTTTGTTTGTTTGTTTTTTACCATTGAGTTTTTGTTTCAGTTACTATTTTTAATTCAATTTGAAAAACAAACCCAGAACTAGAAACAAAAGCTTTTTAAATTCAGCTAACGAGTTCTCTCTGTCCTGGCTTGTCTCATGGTCATTTACACTTCCTTTTGTGAGATTAAGTTCAATGCTGCAATCTGCAGGCAGATCATTTACAAGAGTCGGCACCTCATGGATTCAGCCAGCCTCTGCTGCAGAGCTGTTGAGGTGGTGGGTTGAAAGGCAGTGATTTAAATGTTTGCACCCTGCTAGACTCCTCACAGATGATCTTTCCACACAACGCAGTGGGAAATGTAATTAAATCAACGCAACAACGATGGGTACTTCTGAACTCAGTCTGCATGCGAACATTGGGCATGTGTGGTTTCCTTGGTTTTTTTGTTTTGTTTTGTTTTGTTTTTTAAACCAAAGCATTGTGCTCTGTAGAGAAACAATGAAGTCTTGTTGATTACCGATATTACTGAAACGGGCTGGTACCTGCAGCCTTACAAAAGTCCTGTTCCTGTTATTTCTGATTGCCTTCAGTTGGGTGACTTGCCTGCCGAGGCTGTGGGGTTATTCTCCAGTTGTGGGCAAGAAGGCTCAGATAAGTGTGGTGCGCACTGGGTGGAGGTGGTAAACCTAATCTAAAATCCTCCCCCGTTCTCCTGCACTGCTCGGTTCTCTCTTCACACCAGAAAGACCTCTTTGGGAGACCATCTCCTACCCTGCAGTTCAGGGAGCACACACCCCACAGTAGGTGGTGGCACAGGGGGGATGGAGGAGCACTGCGTTGCCCAGAGCCTCACCTCTACTGGGCTTGTTTCATTCTGTCCGACCGGGAAGAAGGTGACCGGTGGGATGCTGTACCCAACCTGTCCTCCCCGGCCACCTCACACTGCCTGGGGGCAGCGTGCCACAGGCTTGCAAGGCAAACTGCCACATGGGCTGCAGCCGGCCGTGAGGCATGGCTTGAGAGCACCATGTGTGGGGTCGAGTGCGGGACAGGGACTTCTCAGGCTGAGCAGGAGGCGTTTGCATCTCCCCTCCTGCCAGAGAGAAAAAGGAAAGTCAACTGGACCACAGATGCCTTCAGCACTGTCTAGATGGGCATCTCTGGTCTGTTAAAAAGAGATTTTTTCCCAATTACACTCTGTTTCCTGAGCCTGATCTGTCCCCTCCTTTTCACTTTTCAAATGAAAAGCTTGTTTTTCTCTAACGTTTTGATTAAAAAAAAAAAAAAAAAGCTTCAAGACTTGATTTTTTTCCATTGTGTAAGGAGGGAAGCAGTGTCCGGACAGGTGAGGTCAGTCATTTGTAGCTGGATCTTGGATCTCTATAGCTGCGTGGGGGCACTCGGTGTGTCCTCTGGGTCTCTGCTGCCGACAGGAAGGCTTCAGCGCTGCAGGCTGAAGATTAATTCAGTGATATACTCACTGCTGTGCGCTGAGGGACTGCTCAAGTTTTCCATCCCTAGCAGTGAAGGGTTTTTTTTCTGCAAGCCACGACTTTTATTTTTCAATTTCTTCTGTACCTGGACAGCCGCGTTCTCCTCCCGGTTTTCTCCTGTGTTTGAGAAAGGGAAATGCGGCATCGCTGACGCGTCCCAGGTGAAGGCCAGAGGCGAGGAAAATAATCTCATTCTTTTTGACTTCATAACTAATCTGGAGCGATAGAGGCACGACAGCCGTGGAGCCCTGTAATGCCATCCTATTTTCGAAAGAACAAGGCTTTAAGGAAGGGTGATTTGGGATGTCTAATCAAAGTGATGGGAGCAGTGCAGATGGAGAGGTCTGTGGGTTGGGAGGAAGCAATACGGGCGATTTTTTGCGATCTAAGAGATGAAGTGAAAGAAGGCAGAGGGGAACTTCAGGAGACTTTTTTTTACCCAGAGGTAAAGTATGTTCCCTGTGATGTTAGTCCATGAAAACAAAGATATTGTAGTTGATGGCATCTGTGCCTTTACACAGCATTTCCAAGGAGCTGGTGCACTGATAGACCAAGGCTGGATCCAGGAGCGCGAGCAGAGGCTGCTGAGACCTACAACAGAGGAAGCCTTGGGATGAGGGCCGTTTGCTCATGTATCTGGTCACAGTCTGGTTTCAAGGTGTTTCAAGCAAGGTAGAAGTGGACATTGTGGAAGTCCAAAGGATAGTTGTGGTGTTGGGGACTGAATTACAGCCAGGGAAACGTATTTTTTGGCTTTCAGTGGGGATGCGATGGGAGTTGAATCTTCGTTTTTAAGCTCTGTTGATTGTCAGTCATAACGGGAGGTGAAGAGGCTAAAACATTCTTCCGTAGTTCTGCAAAATGTAATCTGGTGGGGGAAATAACTCTGAATCTTGACTAAGGTTGAACAGTATTAAGTTGCTGAGGCCCCCAGAAGGTCACAGTCTGCGGGCTCAAACTTGCCTCTCCTACGTGGAGCTCCCTTCTGAAAGTCAGGCAGAGAAATGCATAAAATATTGATAGATTTAATCTTAGTGTACAGATGAAGTTCAGGTTGAGTTGGTCCATCGCATTAGCTGCTGATCTCAATGGTTATTTCCTCCTGATAGGGTGACTCGCGATGGCTGGTGGCATTAAGAACTAACCAAAGTGCAGAGCAGAAAATAAAGTGCCCAGGCCTGGAAGGAAATAACTGCATAAAAATTGGCTTTTTGTATGATTAAAAAAAAAAAGGAAAAAAGTGATTGCTGAAACAAAAGGGATATTTAAGATGAAGACCACAGAAACAGTGGCAGCAGTGAGATCTAAGACTGTCTGTGCGATAGTGAAGCAAATGTTGCTGGAAACACCTTAGAAGCCTTGTGCGCAGTGGGGCCATCCAGCTTCGGCCGTGCTCCTGGAAATGGAGGGTGGCTTACGAGGGCCATCTTTCCTCTTGGTGGTGCTTTTGAATGATTTTAATGTAGGCCGTTGATTGCTGTCTATCTTACAATAGCAGTGGTGGTGGTGTCGCCTGTGGTCTTCGGCCAGGGTCTTCATTAGGGTGAGAGGCTCGCTACCCTGCCCGACAGCTTTTCAGCGCAGTACGTTTCTGCTCCAGGCTTAGGAGAGGAGAATTGTGGATCCATAATCCCACTGACAACAATTCCCACTGCTTTTGGCATGTCCTTCAACCCATCTCTACCTCAGTTTCCCAGTAATTAAAGAGGGAACAATACTTACTGATTTTTTTTTTTTTTTTTTTTTTTTTTTTTCAGAAGGGCTCCTGAGAATTAGTTTGTCAGTATTTATAGAAGCTTTTAAAAGCACTGTTACTGCTGTGTGCTCCCATCAGTAATAAATAGCAGTTTGGAGCTTTGACTTGTGGTGAGCTTTTAAGCAATAATATTGGTTGCAAATCCTGAGTGACTATACTGTTTTAAAAGTCTTGGTGACAGGATGTTAGCCAACAAGTTTAAGTCTTGGAGGAATGTTTCTGTTGCCTGGTCAGGAGCATTGTGTGTTGATATTGAGACAGTTCTTCCTTTCAAGTGTGTGATATGTTGAAATATTTTAAATTGGCTTTACCCGCTTCATTTTTCTCATGCAGTAGAAGACAGATGGTATCTGCAAAATAAACCATCTTTATTCCTTCCCTTACTTTTTTCTTCCCATCCCATTATCTCAGAAACTCGTATTTGTGATGCTGTTTCACTGATGTATAGAAACCAGGTGCAGAAACCAGGTTTCCAAGGAGAAGGGGGTTTTGGCTTAGCACTGTTGATGGGGGATGTGCTTCTGTCATGTAACAATTGTGGTGGGCTACAAAGGGTTCATGAAGGAACCACTTAAAACTCTCCTACTTAAAAAGAAGTCAGTGTTTTTTCCTGTTGATGTTGGCTTTTTTTCTCTTTTTTTTTTTTTTTTTCTTCTTCTGGGAACATACTTCACTTTGAAGGCTGGATCCAAATGTTACAACTTCCCAGAACTTTATGGAAGTTGCAACTGTGGTCTGTTTCTGGCTCCTGCTTGGTGGAGTGGGCAGTCAGAAGACAAAGTCCTGGATCTGGAATTAGGAAATCCAGTCCCTTCACAAGTTAAAAGCAGTTGCAGAAGAGAGGCTAATTTTTCAGTGCTTGGTTGGTTAGCAAGAATTGAGGAGATAAAAGTACATGAAGTGACCAGTTTGCCATCCTGACACTTGCTATATGAAGGTCCTTTACTGCAGCTTACAGCATTGTGGTGTTGATGCCACTGCAGTATCCTTACCCCACAGTGTCTTGAGATTTTGGGGAAGGTAGCGTGGATTCCTGCAGTCTTGTAGCATTGATGACTGGGGCGTTCTGGCTTTGCAGGCTTGCGGAAGGTCATGGTCCGTGCCCATCGGCAGGCTTGGTGCTGGCAGGATGAATGGTATGGGCTCACCATTGAGGATATCCGGCAGCTGGAGAAGGAGGCACAGTTGATGCTGGCTCAGAAGATGGCCCAGTTCTGCAGTGAAAATGATACTGAGCAGCATGTAGTCAAAGATGCTCCTGGTGAGAAGGATGTTGAACCCAACGCAGTTTCACCTGTTGACACAGAGGACGCCACTAGTAACAGTGAAACGGCCTCTGGAAGATCGCTCACTAAGCAGTGGTCCACTTCTTCCAAGTCCTCACGATCTTCGAAGAGAGGAGGTAAGATGCTGCTGGTGACTTGCTCCTCTGAACTGCATGGAGGCTGGGTTTTTGGGAGGTATGACCATGTCTCCTTGTGGCTGGCACCTTTGGGCTAATGCATATTTCTTCTGTGAGTCCTTTTAACTCAGAGGCTTTCTCTGCTGGTGTTGCAGGCTCATTCTTCTCAGGTGACTTGTGATGGGTTTGGGAATATTTCTACTCACCCTGTAACTGTGACTCAGTGGCACATGGGAGAATTCTTGCCGATCCCAAAAGCAGAGAAACTACGGGAAAATGGTAGAAGAGGAGGCAGCAGCTGGCTAGCAGCGTTGGGTCTCAGAAGACGACGAACCACAGCACAGAGGGAGTTAGTCCCTGCTACCCAAGAGCCACTGGTGGCTTTTATAGGGCCTGGTCCTTCAGTGGTGTTCCCTTTCTGGATGTCTGCTTGTCTGCTGTGTCACAGAGCTGGCCCGGCTGTGGGTCGCTGTTCACTGACTCGTTTTCCAGGAGGCAGCTGCCGCAGGCTCCCCGTGCTCCTTTGCCGGGGTCATACGTTACTACATGCCATTCATTTCAAAGGCGGGTGTTTGGGTCCGTGGGTGCTGCAGCGTAGCTCGCACGGCAAAGCATCCTCATCAGCTACTGGGGAAATCGAGGCAGATACCCCCCAAAAAGTGGGTGGAGGGCTGCTGCCTTCCACTGGTGACGATGTGCGGTAGCTGTTCAGAAACCAAACCTCACAGCCTGCAATTCGGTGGGACCATGGATCGCGTTTATGTTCCCTTTTAAATACCATTCAGCAAGCTGTCAGGATTTTGCTGTTAAAGCCCTTAAGGACACCCTGTAAAGGCTCAGCTTTGAGTCCTGAATTTTGTCATTCACCTCTCCCTTGGCAGTCACCATTTTTTTTTTTTTCAGCGTTAAACTCTTCCCTTCCTCAGACCATTCTGTACAAAGGGCTGAATCCTCAGTGAGATGCAGGCAGAAGGCTTGAACCCTCAGCAATTCCCTCTCCTTTTAGTCAGGCGCAGCTGATAGCTGGGTAATAGCTGTCGCAGCAAGAGGGCAAAAAAATCTTGATTTTTCTGAAATCCCCAAGGGGCAGCATTTCTTCCAGTGACGGTGGAAGGGGACATCTTGGGTGAGTGAAACTTCTCCATCTCTCATTTGCACTAAATATTGTGAGTTGAGTCTCCATTTTTATTTACCACTCTGTCACTGATTCCATCACGGGGTGAATGAGAGATGAGCAGTAGTTTTACCTCGCGATGACTCACTGGAGTGAGCCCCAGGGAAGAACATACCAGATGCTTCGTAAGTCATTGTATAAAGATAAAAATGCTGGCTACTTTGTTTGCACCGGGATTTTATATTAATGTGCCCGTCTCTCACTATGCTCTTTGTTATGAACCCCCTCCTTCCAGTGCTGACATGTTCATTGGAAGCTGTAGTTTTCGGACCTCTTAGGATTTCACTTGAAGGTTTTCACTGGTAGCAAAGCATGAATTTCTTTTAAACTGCAGAATGTCTCAGCTTTTACAAGAAAAAGTAATGAAAGAAATGAATAGTGATGTGCTGGGGAGTACGTCATGCAGATATTTTAATCCTTCTTCATGCTGGCGGCATATTAGCATATGGAAGCAAGGAGGGCTGTCTCAACTTACCGCTACCTCCAGCTGGAAAAAGCCTTTTCTCCAAAAGATCTCGGTCCTTTCCATACCGCCCGAGCGAGACCGCTGGTGATAGCAGGACCCTTGTCGCCATCCCATATGTTGTAATATGCTCTATTTTTAGCAACTATTATGTGAGAGCCTTGACGTCACTCCAGCGTGAATTAGCTCTGCTCTGCCAACCTCCTCGCTTGCTGCTCCCGAAGGGGTGGGCGGTGGGGTCGTTGGGGGCTGCTGAGCCAATGCTGAGCTGCAATTAGATGACTCTGCGCAGGGTCTCCATCCTCTTTCCAAGTGACAACCGGGTAGCAAAATTAGAAGAATTTGACTTACAGATTTATCACTCTTAGGACAATAGCATGAAACGGCTCGCGCAGCTGTCACAGTAACCAGAACCTTTCAGCGTCTTTGTATATGCTAAATGAGAATTTGTCAGTCTCCTCAGGTTTTTGCAGTGTTGGGTTAGGTGGTGGCTGCAAGCGTTTTGTGTGCGCTGTGTGACATGCAAGAGCCATCTGAAAGAAGGGAGAAACCCTCTCTCGCCATTCTCTGGACGGCGCTCCCTTTAGTAGACGGCTGTTCTGTAACAAGTTCAGCCAAGAAGAGTTCAGGCTGCATCATTGCTAAATTATATCTGAAAAAAAAAAAAGAAAAAAGCAAAAAGCTGTAATATGTTTATATTTAGCACCGGGAACTCTGGAGGGGAAGACGAAAGGGAGCAGGTAGGTGTGAGAAGAGGAGGGCAAGCAGGAACCAAAAGGACCATTGGGTTTTCTCCTCACCCCATCAGGACAGCTGCTCTGACAGCTCCCTATGAAGTAGTTGGATAGCATGTTGTTTAAATCATTCAAGTTTAAAGTTTAAATAGATCTCTAATCCAATTTGTGTGGAAGCAATTTCCTTCCAGAAAACAGATTATTTCTATGCCAGGCTGCTCTGCTTAGCTACCCACCCGAAAGTTAGCGAAGCAGAGGCATGGTTTGTGTGCTGATTAGAGGCACAAAGAAAGCTTCCAATCAGCCTGCTTCCTTCCTAATTGCAAACTTTAAAACCCAGCTGATTTTGCACGTCCTACTAACAATTATAAATAGCTGCCATTCAAAATAGCATAGGAGTGATGCTTTAATGTAGCATCTTGCTGGCAGGTTCTAACAACAGTAAACAAACAGGATCTGTAAAGCGGTACACTGACATCACACCAGCATCATCGGGGTTTTGTGTTTTTAATATTGCAGCAGTGAATTTTCATAGAGAGCACACGACTCTTCCTCCAGCAAAGATCATGTTGGGAACTCTCCGTCTTGTCGATGTAGCGTATCACATAAGGCTTTTTTGTTTTTTCCAGCGAGTCCCTCACGCCATAGTATCTCCGAGTGGAGGATGCAGAGCATTGCCAGAGATTCAGATGACAGCTCAGATGATGAATTCTTTGATGCACATGGTATGTGGAGCCTAAATCGCCATCGTTTGTTTCCTGAAACGGTGGGGTAAGAGAACGGAAGGCATGAGGGTGGGGGGTGGGCAGGGAAGGAAGCGAGACTTTGCTTTGTTTGAAGTCTGTTCCTTTCTAACCAAGATACGTGCAGCATCGGTGCCGCTTCTTCAAGCATCGCCAGCATCGCCCAGCAGACTCTAATATTTAATGTAGCAACATTTCAGATTCAGTGTGATCTATTTGAAGGGCTCTTGAACAGTCGTAACCTTTTGGAGCTGTATTTTACTTGGTGCAAATGAGTGTAGGTAAAATTCAGCAATACTAACTGGACTGTGGGTGTGTCCTAATGTTTCTGATTCAGTATAACTGATTATTTTTCTAATTTATTTTTTAATCAGTAGGAGGTATGATTAATTGTCCTGTCGGGGCCTGAAAAGAACCAAATTTGCCTTTATTAACTCCTTATTGTCACGTTCCAAGAAATACAGTAGTGAATGCAACAAGGTACTTCACGTGCCAAAATTAATCAGTGTTGACTCCAGAATTCTCAAAGTAATTTTGTGAAAGTATTAGGTGAAAGCTGTGATATTTTTGTTCTCTGTGCATGTGTCTGTGAAAAAGCTTTGTTCCCTGCACTCATTTTATATATTGTGCATAATGCTTATTTAAGCCTGAAAGGCTCCATCTCTACTGACAACAGATGGACTCTTCTCTCAGCTTGTAATGCTAATCTAAGTTAGATGCGTTGGTGACCTTTCTGTGAAATGCAGTTGTTAGAAGATGACACCCCAGTTTTGTAAAGCAGAATTTCCCTGATGTTCAGCTAGATTTCACTGATGTTCAGCTAAAGTTCGGTCTCCAAAAATTGATAGTATCATGTTCCAGACGAGTTCTCCCATCGTGTATTTAGGCATGCATCTCAAATTCTGGGGCAAAAAGTGGCATGCTATTGTAGAGGAGTGACTCGCACGATATAGCAGCTGAAGCCACCAGGATGTGTGCAAGTCAGGGGGTGAATGTGTCTCTTGCCTGAAAGGAGAAGGGCCAATTTAGTTTAAGTGTCCCTATTTATTAGCTTATGTAGCATCTACAAAAACTATGTAAGGGATTTATTGTAGCAATATACATACAAGGAATGAGGAGTGAGTCATTGAAACGGCATCATTGCTATCCACCCTCTTTTTTGCCTTTTTAATTGCTCAGTAATAAAATTGATATAGACAGCTCTGCCCGAGATCCAGGCCCCCAGGGAAAACCTGACATGCTCCTAACAGGCCTGGGAAGGAGAATTAACAAAAATGAGCCTTGTGTCACAGTTGGTATCGGCACCTCTCTTGCCACGCTTCAAGGAGCTTGCTAGGAGAGAAAGCAGCTCCTCTTCTGCTGCCACACAGTGTGTCTCCATTTACGTACAGATTGTCCTCCCCAGTCCTCACGGTTGGGTTTGAAAGGTCTGCCCGGTCTGATGGGATTCTGGCTTACGAGTGGAAGCCTTGGCGTGTGCTGTTCAACGCAGCCCTCTCTTCGGGAGGGACCTCTAGTTGTCCCTTGGCCGGCAGATGACACGTCCCAGCTCCGGGTCTGTGAGCAGGGATGAAGCACGGTTTGCAGCTCATCCTGCCGGAGAGGCATGCAGGGTCGGTACCATGGGAACTGGCACGGATCGGGATGTGAGTCAACACCGAGCAGAGTTCCTCAGAAGTGCTTCCCATACACACACACACACACACACACACACACACACACACACTTCCTCGCAGCGCAGTGGGCGTAACCTGAGCCCAAGAAGATCCCTTGTTGCCGGCTTCCCACTCATCGTCGTTCGCTGGCATAGTCTGGTAAAGATAGTGACAAATACAGTAATATCTAATATCTATCCTGTAATGAATGCTAATAACGGGAGTAATATCCCATGCAGCGATCACTTGAGCAGCAATACAGGCTGTAATTAAACCTCTCAAGGAAATAAGTTTAATATTTAGATTAAGTTGCTGGAGGAGCTTTGAGTACAATTGTCCTCTTAATTCTCTGCCAGCATGTGTGTTGCTTGCTTATGCTTTCCACTTGCTCTGAACAGGTACCTCTGCACTCCCTTGTGCAGGGAAATGGGGATTTACTCAGATTTTTTCCATAGCTGAAAAAGGAAATGGCATGCTGATGCAAAGTTTCCAGGTCGCTGTCTTTTTATGGTCAAAGTGTAAATAGAAACTCCTAAAAATAATTGGTCTTTGCTTGGCTCTGCACTTAGTCCCCTTCATACTTTTTTTAAAGGTATTGCTCAGATTTGCTGAAAAGATTAATATGTTTCATAATCTTTTTGTTCCCATTCTTAGGATTCTTCCAACTAATTATTTTCTTAGTAACTGTAGAGCAACAAGAAGGGGGTATCCTAGTCTGGGACTCTGAAGATTACAGCTTTTAGATCTTCAAGATCTTCTGTAATTGCTGCTGTTATTACTATGGTTATAACTCTTTATTAAATTTACAAGCTCAGAGTTTTCAGGAAAGAAATACTAAGCGCAGAACAATAAATAAATTACAAAGCATTTAACCTCTGTAACAGTAAAAGATACATCCTCAATGTAATAAAAGAAAAGGGGTTGGGGGGTGGGGAGAAAAAGGAACTGGCAGCCCATACGAAAGTCATCATTGTAAGAGCTGAGTTGCTGCTGTTTGGTTTCTGGGGGGTTCAGGCAGGAGCTCCAGGGCTCCGTTTCCTTCCCAAGAACGTGCCGGGATTAATCACAAAGCGCGGAGGCTGCAGCGGGCCCTGCCCGGCTGCGCTGCATCCACGCTCTCGCCCCATAGAGGAGCCACCAGGCTGCTGCTGTCTCAGAGGACCTCTGGTTTGCTATAAACATTTTTGTGAGCCCTTTCCTCCCCTCCAGACTGGCCTCCCTGTGCTCAGGCTTGAGCTGAGAGCGAGCCCAGCCTCCCATGGGGGAAGCCCCAGGCGTGTTGGATGCCCCAGCCCAGGCCAGCAGGCACGGGGGGGTGGATGTTGTGGGGTCTCCAGTGGGGGCACTGGGGCGAATTCGGCCAGCGCTATGGCTGCTGCCGCCTGCTTGGTGATGCCTCCGCAGGGCTCGGCTGCTCGTTCCCGTGTGGATGTACCAGCAAAGGCCAGTGGACAGGCAAGGCTGGACTCTGTGTCAGGCTTTCACGGCGGCAAATTTAGGGCTCTGCAGCCCAGCACCACGGGGCATGGGCACAAGGCAGGAGTGTGCCCTTCGCTGTCACCCGCCTGGCAGCCCTCCTTTCTGCCCTAACCCGGCACAGCTCCTCGGCTGTCTGCTACAGAGCAAGGCTGTTAATCTTTCTTATGTTCTGGATACTACTATGGGTGTTTTGTAGGGTCTCTCCTTTACACGTCTCTTCCTTTTAATTACACTTCTAGGAACAATATTTTTGGGACCCTTATTCTTTATCAACTGTAGTTGAAATGAGCCAGGGGATTCAGAAGATACTGAGGTAGGAGGGAAATGGCAGACACATGCACTCGGTGTGATGGAACAAGTCTCATCTCCGAAGGAAATCAGGCTAAGGATAGCCTAGGGAGTGCACATTTCCGTTATTAATCATGCCTTTTTAGGCATTCGGTCCCTTTAACAATAGTGATCCTTGTCACTGCTTCCCCCAAAGACCTCCAGCAGCTTTCAGACAGGTCTGGGAGGATCCCAGTATGAAATGTTATTTTGTCTTCTCTCCTGTACTGGAGCATACTGGCTGCTTTAGCACTGTCAGGAAGCACATCAAGAAAAACATCAAACTTGGTATCTGAAATGGTAGCATTAAAAATCCATATTATTTTTTCCACACCTTTAGTTTTGTTTGCTAAAAACATGCAACTAAAACATTTTGTTTACTTTTCAAAAGGTGCTTTGGATTCCGTATAACATAAACTGGTAAAGTATCATATTTTATTACAACTTAAGCCCTTCAAATGTGTGTAAGATTACATAGAGTTACGGGGCCTTACTTTTATTTAAAATTTTGTTCTGTGCTCTTGTCTGTATAAATATTTGCGTGTGTGTGACTCTCAAAAAATATCTGTTTTTTAAAGAGGACTTGTCTGACAATGAGGAAATGTTCCCGAAAGAAATAACCAAATGGAGTTCCAATGATCTGATGGATAAAATTGAAACCCCCGAATGTGATGATGTCCAGGGTAATTTTTTTTTTAAAGTAAAAACTGCATGTGATATTGTACAGTATTTCCAGGTAATTGTTACAGCCACATTCTGAAAAAGGTAAAACTTGTTATCTTCATCTCACAAAAGGAGATGAGACAGATGACTGGCCAGCGCTGCCAAAAAAGAATTGCCTAGTGGGAGTTGGGATAGCTCTTGATTTTCTTTTATTTTCCACATTGGTTAGGCTCCTTTGTGCGACAGCCAGGATTCTCTCGCATAATGATGAAATATTCCAGCTCCGTCTTGAATTACTTGAATTTCTCCCGACTCTTCTTTCCTCTTGCTCCATCCTTTGTTCTTGTCTATATCTGCCTTGGTTTTATTTTCTGCTCATCGCTATGAAATTTTGAAAGGACGCTGGCTCCTCGGCCAGATCGATTCATGTAGCAGCATGATAGAAAATGACACTGAGCCTTTCTGATACAAAGTCGGTCTGCGTAGGCACAGACATATGAACACATCAGATCTCTGCTACCCCAGCATAGTTCAAGCAATTCCTTTTTATTTTCCCACAAACTGATTGCTTCTGACAATTGTGCAGGGATTTCCCATTGTTGCCATGCTTAATCAAGCAATGGTACTGGGTCCCTGTAATGAGAGCTCGCGAATATCCTCGGCGCTTACCAAGGTTATGAGAAATTGTTGGAATATACATGACAAAAACTAACATTGCCTGGGCTTCTCAGGTGGAAGGAGGTGGGATGGAGGGAGGGGGCAATTTGATGAAATAATTAAGGAGATGCGAGGCAGAAGAGGCTGAGAGGCATTGGCACAAACAGTGTCTTTATGGAAGAGTGTCTTTGCCAAACAGCATCTCACAGCGCTGACTTTTTAAACCTCTGTGCTTCCAGGTGACTTGTATCACGAGACATCAGCAGAGTACCACGTTGGCTCCAGCGTGGAGAGGCTCAGCATCATTGAAGTAAGTGCTTTAGTTTCTTGTAAGGAGATCCTTTGTTGCTGGAGGGTGTCCGTGTGAGGTAACCGGGGTAGACAGCTCCCTTCGCTGTGAGTGGTGTATTGTCTTTGCGTGTCATTCGGAGCCGCGCCGGAGTGCTGTGTACTTCAGGGCCAGGTTTAAGGGATTATTTCACCGGTCTTTAGAACATCATACAGAAAATGCTCTGTAGTTTGCAGGCGGTGTCAGGTATCCAGCTGGAAAAAAAAATGCTAATCCTGTGGGGATAACTGCTGCCTGAGGCGCTGCTGGTAGAGCTCTCCTGCTAATGCCGGATGAGCTGGGTGGCTGGGGGAGCGGGAGAGCCGCGGTACTGCCGCACCGAGGTGCAGGCTGCAGCGGTCCAAGTGACACAGCTCTGCTGTAGCCCACTCTATAGAGCTGCTAAGGGTCTTGTTTGGAAACCAGTTATAGCATAGCCTCTGTCAGCGCTCTGGACAAAATAAGAAATAAATAACGCCCACCCATCCTGGCCTATACAGGCTTTTGCACTTCGGTGTCCTGGTGAGGTAGTGCTTCTTGGAGTGGCTGTAGTCATCCTATCCTCAATCTGCAGAGACGATGTAGCTGCTTGCAGAGTGCCTACGTTATGTCGCGGTCCGTCAAAGACCATGAGCGTGGTTTTGGTATTACTCTGTGTGCCAGGCTGTAAGTTCATGGTGGTTTGGCTTTTTCGTAATAGACGGAGAGCTTAAGGGCCATGGGGAGTGTGGGTGGCTGGGGATGGGAACAGCTCTAGCCACTTCAAGATAAACAAGTCACAGCCCTAAGATTTCTCTTAGAGCTCAAGAGAGAACTTATTGTTGTCTTCAAAGGGCTTTACAAACTCAACTCCCTCCCATCTCTGGCTTCTTTTTAGAAAAAGAACGGACTTCAAAGAGAGATGAAAAAGTCAGTTTTTTGTAGTTGTTCACAATTAGTCTGCTATGATAGTATGAAATTCCTGGCCGCCACTCCAGGGATTTTCAGGTTAAGAGCATCCATCACCAAAAGGTAGTTCAGGAATCAGGAGTCTTAAGAGACTCCAGATCTTACAAGAAAGTTCTAAATAGCCACCTCCACCCCTAAACTAATCAGCAGTTGCTTGCATGTTCCCCATTTCCTTCAAGAGCAGAGGTTAATGAACTGAAAGGGAAAGGCGCCTCCAAATGACTGCTGATAAGCCTCCGGATGACCTGAGCTTGGTGACTCATGTTGCTCTCCAAATGAGCACTTAAAACATTTGTCTGAAAGCAAAAGTAGTGCTGAGATGCTGAGAGAGCTCCTCCCATGCCTCCAGCCAGGCAAAAGTTCACCTTGCAGGCGCTGTAAACTGGAATCAGAGAAGGTTTAAAGAGCAGGCATTAATACAGTGTAATGGTACTAAATAATTAAAGGCCATTCTTATGCAGGAGGTCTGGAAAAATCTTTATTACAGACTTGAATGTGAATTTTAATACTTCTGGTGGGCTGTGTATTAAGACATGCTTTAACATTATCTGGTAAAAATGTAAGCTAGTTGTTAGGTTGCTAATGTGTGCCTGGGCATGCTTCCCTCCCACCAGCAGGTTTGTCAGGGGCTCAGTCACTGCTCAAAGGACAATAGGTGACTAAAGATGCTAAAAAGAGAAGAATTTGCCAAATGGAAAAATACTTCTGCCCTCCACCCTTTCCACACCCCCTCCTGATGGCTGTTGCTCTGCCTCTCCAGGGAACTGCCCAGGACGTTCTCAGATGTTGTCTGCTGGCACAAGGGATAAGGCACAGGAGGAGAGATCGGTGCCTGCTTTCGCGTGTCTCAGAGGTGTTGGGGTGGGAGATTTGAGTCTATATGGGAGCCATAAACAACGAAAGCCCTGGTAGCAAATAGATATTAAAAATGGTTACTGCTCTGTTGTTCATCATATGCGACCAGTACAAATGGGTGCTCTTGTACCTGCTCCTGGCCCGTCAGGATTGGGTTCACAGCTGTTCTGTTAACATTAACGCACTCTGGAGTTCAGATGCAATTCCCTCCTTTCCCCAAACTGCAGCCGGTCTGTTTAGGTAAGGAATTGATTCAACATAATATGCGAACGACCTGGACAGCCAAAATAAAAACCTTTACTGTGTTCATGCAGCGGTCTCCGAGCCAGATGTTGACCAGTCCCTTGGGTCGCGGGGCCTTGGAGTTTTTTCTCTTCAGTTCTTCTTTTGTAACAGTATAAGCAAATCTAAAGTCTTATTTATAACTTCTGTGGTAGGCGAGGAGATGCGATGCCTGACCTCTTCCTACAACTTCTTTCCCCAGTAACTTGCCACTTGCTGACCTGTTTGATCTTGTTTTGTTAATTTTGCTGAATGTATTTTACTGTCAGCTGCTGCAGCTGAGCTCAGCACCCCAGCAGAAAGCAACACACCCATCTTTTATTTCTTTATTTTTCCACTCTAATGCACACAAGTAATGTCTTTACTGCTGCCATGTTTTACCTGCTTAGAATTTTATGCAGGTTTTTTTTTTTACTTTCAGCATTCCTTCTGCTTAGGACAGTCACTTGCGCTGAGGCTGTGAGTGTGCACGCACATGTGTAGGATAAGAGACCTGGAAGGAGTAGTCCTGTTCTCACCTGTTGTATCCAGGTGTATTTAATGCCCTTTTCCATAAATTAAGCACATTCCTTCTTGAAGGCAGTTCAGTTTCTTACCCACAAACCTGCAGCTGCTATTCTAAAACCTCCTATTTCCTGCGTTTAGGAACCTGACTTTCAGTCTACGCTTATTCAGGATCAGTTTAGAGTCTTGTGCTTGCACCTGCACTGTCCTTTGACTTAAGTGCTTCTCTTCCTTCCTGAGCTTTCTTCACTCGTCTCCACTGTGTTTGAGAACTGTGTTTGTTCTTGTCCTTCTGTAGTCCTTCTCACACCTCAATTATCTTTGTGTGTGGATGGCCCGAACTGAACTCAGCCTTCTAGATGGAGCCTGCCAAGGTCTTGTATCATGGCTAATACTGTTTCTGCTGGGAATACCTTGCTTCGCAGATTGTTGTTTGCATCATCCCTGACTGATATGGATAGTGCATTTATTGGACGCACTATATGTGGGCTTGGGGGAGAAAAGATTATAAAATTTGCATAAAATGCACTTGGATCAAATAGAACCTCTTTGCAAAAAATACTGTGCTGCCTTTTGTTCCCACCTAGGATGAATCCGTGCAGCCATTAATGCAGCCAAGTAAAATCCATGTCCTCCTCTTGGTACTCCATGGAGGGAACATCCTGGACTCGGGAAGCGGTGATCAGAGCTCCAAGCAAGGGGATGTCAACACCATCGCGACAGTGTTTGACACAGTGATGAGGGTACATTACCCAGCTGCTCTGGGACACATTGCCATCAGGCTAGTCCCTTGCCCAGCCATCTGCTCTGAAGCATTTTCACTGGTGTCCAGGTAAGTTAATGCTACTTTGTCACGGAGAGAAACATACAGAATTTCACTCTTGGTTTTTGTTTCTTTTCGTGCATCCGTGAAATGTTCTGCATGCGGTATTGAAAGCTCTGACCACGCTTTGAGAATGCACTTATTAATATACTAGCGAGGCATTCAATCTCGATTTCATACTTAGCTGCAGTGAATACAGTAATCATGCAGCAAGACTTCTGAGATTGATTTATTCTAATTAATCCAATAAATACTAAGTCTTTAATTCCTTGTCTGAGAGTTGTTCTATCAATGTAAGTATGTTGTTCTTGAAGATTTACGTTTGATGGGAGGGAAAGATTTATTAAGCTCTCACCCATTCACAGTGGAATAAATGGCCTTTCTGTCTTGAGGCTTTTTTTTAATGAGCCACAATACTGACTGTACGGTCTGCAATTGGTTTTCCCCACTCTGCATGTTAGGCTGAATGTTTCCAATGTCTCTTGTCCTCTCCAGCCTCAGCCCATATAGTTATGATGAAGGCTGCCTGTCCAACAGCCAGGATCACATTCCCCTTGCCGCGCTCCCTCTGCTAGCAACATCGTCCCCACAGTACCAAGAAGCAGTAGCCACTGTCATCGTCAGAGCCAACCAGGCCTACAGCGAGTTCATCAGATCCCAGGAGGGCATGTCATTCAGTGGCCAGGTGAGCCAGCGGCTGTTTATAGCCACAATGAAAGGAAGAGCAAGTGAAGCAATTTCCTTCTGAAGCTCTTTTTCCCATTAATCTCTCAGGAGGGATGGAAACATGACAGTGTTGAGCGGCAATAAGAAAGTGCTGTGCTTCCATTTCTTTCTTTCTTTCTGAGAGAGATTATTGCTTATGCTCTGTCTTGAACCTTTGGGATTCAAAGCAAAGTCTGAGCTCCTGTTCAGAAATGAAGCTACAAAGCTGTGGAGTTAATCAATTTTCAGCATGACACACCTTTCCAAATCAGGAATGCTACATTTGTTACTAAACATGATCTCTGCTCCCCTTGCAAACCTGGGCTGTTTAAGCATTCCCATCTTTAAAGGACCTTCAGCAGCTCATGCTGGAGTTGTCGCAGAGGTGGGTTTCTTTTTTTGAGGACGCACAGCTGCTGTGCCGCCTAAAAGATGATGGCAGACGCTCGCCCCTCTGAGCAAAGTGACTCTCTGGCCCCACGAGGTTTGAGCTATGGGACTAGCTGTCATGTTGCACTGCTCTAGCGTGATTTACCCACCCTTAGCTTGTGCCTGGGGACCCGGACAGCCCTCTCCTACCCAGGGCTCTCAGTGCTTTCTTGTGCCTGTCTGCTCAATACCCTTGGGGGCAGGACAGCGTTATCTCCTCGGGGAACAGACGGGGGCAGAAACGCAGGGAAGCTTGCCTGAAGTAGCACAGACATCTGGTTTTCTGAGGCTGGAGTTAGCGCCATGATCAGTGCTCTGTGTTGCTCTCACTTCACTCCCGTTGGCTGGTGGGGACAGCCAGAACACATTAACTGTGTTAGCTAACGAGAGTCTGCAGGGTATGAGTGGATGTTCATTGACAGAATAGTTTTACTGATGAAAGCACTGGGCATCCTGTTACTGCAGCTTTCCGAGGTATAATCCAGCGCTCTGTTTAACTGTCATCTCTGAACTGAAGATAAGGGGCTTTTTCTTTTTTTTCCTCCTCCTCTGCTTCTCTTGCCTTTTCAGGTCTGCTTGGTAGGGGACTGTGTCGGAGGAATCCTGGGATTTGATGCCTTATGCTACAGCAATCAGACTGTGTCTGAGAGCCAGAACAGCAGTCGGCGAGGAAGCGTTGTGAGTGTCCAGGTAATGCTGGCTCCCAGTGTCTACTGGGAATAGGTCTGCTGGCCACAGTGCCCCCGTGGCCCCTGTTTTTAGTAAGGATCTTTTAATGAAACACCAAAGACTCTCTTCCTTATCAATGGCAAACATGTATCGTAAGGTGCATATGTATCCCTTAGGAAGTGGTTTGGTCATTGCCCTCAACTGGATCTTGGGGTAGATGGGGAAAGGAGGGTGGAAGGAGAAGGTTATAATGTGGCTGTATTCCTGATTAAGCTGTTAGAGTGCTAAATTAGTGTATTTCAAATCCCAGGATACCGACCTCCTGTCTCCTGGAATAACGGTGAACAACAGCTATTGTTCCAGTGGCTCTAATCTGGAAGCCAGCAGACACCTCAGCAGGAGCAACATTGATATTCCCCGTAGCAACGGAGAAGATCCAAAGAAGCAGCTGCCACGAAAAAGGAGTGATTCATCAACCTATGAACTGGACACGATAAAGCAGCATCAAGCCTTTCTTTCAAGGTAAGATTTTGAAGGAACAGAACCAGCAATATCCTGGAGCTGAGATTGGTGCATCTGTGGAACCCGAATGTTGCTTTGTCATCCTGTGATAAGCAAGGTGGAGGGAAGTGTTTAATTTAGATTAGAGGGGTAGGGATTTCAGTGTGTTGTATATGTGGGAAAAAATAAAAACCAAACAGCACTTTTGTTGAGTGGCAGTGAGAGAATCCAGCTGCTCTACTGCATCTTTATTGCAATGGCGAGAAGCCCTTCATCTTGTTGCTTGACAGCCGAGGCAGTCGGGTAACTGCTTTATTGCTGTGCTGCAAGTGCGGGATGGAGGTCATAAAGCAAATGTAGAAATCGTGCAAGGGAAGACAGTGAAGCAGAACTGGGAATCCGGTGTTGTATAAATTTCTAAGCATCTCCGAAAGCTGATTTTTGAGTTGGCTGGCCTGTTCTTGGGAAAGGTGGGGGTGAGCTGAGTATCCTTTAGTTTTGGCTTAGTTCAGGTGGGAGATTCAATTGCAGTGCCCTTTCCTGTTGCAGGAGCAGGTTTCTGCTGTCATGGTCGCGGGATGCTCTGGATGAGACATCCTGAACCCTAGCTGGTTGTCTGGTTCATGGAGCAATCTTCAACCACACGTGAGGATTGTTCTGTCTGTGTGACTATTTGGCAAAGCAGCCCGAGTCCCCTCTTTGGAGCAGGGACAGGGGATTGTCTGCTGTCCCCTGCCAGGGCCGCTCCATTGCACCAAGGTTGGTGTTTCAAATTCATTAGTCGCTATCGAAGCCCCTGGTATCACATTCCTAAGCTTCCTCAAATGGGCTTTCAGGAACGTATTTGTTAACATAACTGATGAAATTTTCATAGCAGTCTTTCCATTGCCACTGATCGTTCAGCGATTACTTCTGAAAGCCCAGAGGCTTTTTTTGACTGAAGCATCTTCTTCAGCCTGTGGAACTAGACAGCCGAGACCTTTTCCTCCTGCAAGTCCGGAGGAACTGCAACATCCTCTTCATCCCTCTTCCCCTGTGTCCCAGGTATGGGGGAGCAATGTCCCCTCCACACCAAACACCATTATCTGCATTGCAGTTGTGCCCAAGGCTCTTCCTTTTGTCCTGTGCCGAGCCAAAGGCTTGTCCTGCACTTCTGCCCTTTTTGCGTTACTTGGAATCGTTGCTCCAGCACAGGGGCTCATGTTGTCCTGCCGTGTCAGGGCTCCTTTTGTAAAAGATTACGTAGGAGTGAGAAGGTATCGAAGTGAATGTCGTTGGTGTGCAGAGATACTATATTCGGAAAGACAGCTGCATTTATAAAAACCACAATAAGCTTCTCAGCTATTTCCAGCAGGTTAATAAAAGGCAATCAGACTCTTGTTCATACCTTATCAAAACAGCCTCCTGTATTACAGGAGAGAAAATACTAGTCGTGCAAAAATGTGCTCTTTCTCCTCCTTGTTCTTGACCTCAGGGGCATGGACTGAGCTAAGGAAAGCGGGCTGGCATCCTGCTGCAGTTTGGCATCTAGTTTAGAATAAGCGCTGGGCCTGACGTGGGTTATGGATTGCACAGTTTGTCATTTCGGATAGCTTTGTCCTGGTCCTTCCTGCTCCATCTCCAAAGAATTGTGCCTGTTCCCAGCAAGAAGCACTCGGAGGTCCCTGGTGAGGGCTGTCGGTGTTCGGTGCGCTGATGGATTGGTGCATCTTTACTTCTTTTAGTTTCATATCT
This sequence comes from Vanellus vanellus, assembly GCF_965231255.1. Taxonomy (NCBI): domain Eukaryota; kingdom Metazoa; phylum Chordata; class Aves; order Charadriiformes; family Charadriidae; genus Vanellus; species Vanellus vanellus. The sequence goes on from NC_138921.1 coordinate 13,591,317, forward strand.
TTTTAAATCTACCTTTAGACCTTGGGTCAAAAATGAGTCTCTTCCCACAACTCAAGAGCAGTATTCCCTGAGGGAAAGGGGCGGGTTGAAGCTGCTGTATGAGCTCTCTCCGTACCTCTCCCCCTCCGCTCCCTGGTGCAGGGGAGGCTGGGGTGCAGTGATTCACCTCTTCCCCTCCTGGGTGACGGCAGGGCGTCACACCCGCACCCGTCCCTGAACCTTGTGCTTACAGCCGTCATTACAGAGCCGTGCGGTCATCAGCAGAATGCCCCTTCAGCCCCTCTGTCAGTAAGTAATGATTTTCCCATACGAAACCCAAACCCTGCTGTGACACGGCTTCGCACGGGAGATTGGCAGAACAGAGCCAAGTTTTCCTAATGGGCACAGCAGACAGGCGACCTGGCACACGGGGGCCTTTCTGTCCGTGCCGATTGCAGATTTCAGCTTGTGCCAAAGACACTCATCTTTATTCATGTATCAGACCTCCCCGCTTTGCTGGGATAATGCCCAGCAAGCCAGAGCAGCATCTGGAGATTACAATCACACATTTATTTTTAAATTCAGTCCTTCTGCACAACTACATTATTTCTGGCTGTGCTGTACTTGTATTATTGTAAATGAGTTGATTTGCTTCTGAAATCCATAAGCTCTTGTTTAATTAATGCACACAGTACATCTGCTGCTTTTTAAAGGGAGAACAGGGCACTGTAGGTTGCTTGGAGCATGACGGATTCAGAGTTCCCCTTGGCTCTCATTTCTTTGACTGCTAAAAAGACTATCAAGTTCCCAGTAAAAGGAGAGAAGCTGTCCAAATTGCTTAGCGGTACGAGTGCTCTCGTTCTCTTCCGTTCCCCATGAAGAGATGCTGTGGGAAGATGGGTGGAGCACGCCAAAAACCCCTTGCGCCCGTCCTGCCGTAACACATCTGCCATCAGGGTAGTCTTTCCTTTTGTGCCTTCGTTTAAATCACGTTGCTGTCGCCCTGTCTTCGGCAAAACTGAATGTGTTCTAAATAACTTTGTATTCCTTACAGGCAGCAAACTTAATGCAGTGCAGTCTTGTCAGCTAAAATAATTGTAGCTTCACTGAAGGTGGCTTGTTTTTAAATGTGTTTCAACGTTGCGCATCTTGGCAGTGTGATCTCGGGGAAGCTCGTTCACATCACAGAAATGGGAACATGCTCATTTTAGCTGTCACTGCTGTAACCTCCTGTTCCTCTCGCTTTTGACATCACTGTTTTGACTTTCCGTGATATGCGTGTCTGGCATAAGTAAGGTTGTTATTTCCCCGCGGTTGGTAATGGGGAGAATAGTACTGTGCGTGTGCGTGCATGCACCTTTAGAGAAAATATGACAGTGTGGCATGAGAAGGTTTTTTAGCATCTGTTGGGAGTGGCAGTCAGCAGAGGTGCTGTCTCTGCAATAATGCATTGTTTGCCAAAGCGGGAAAACAAAGTCTGAGTGAAACCTGTTCTTCTTCTCAAATGTATGAGTATTTGCAGCTGCTCGGTTATTGCATGGCTATCCCAGAGGAGGAGTGTGCGTGAGCAACTGCTCCGGTGCTGCAGATGGTGGGGAGTGAGCAGCCCAATTCCATGGGCGCAGCAGTGCAGGGACGTCGCTGCCCGGCCGGGCAGCCAGCACGCTGCTTCCACAAGTGGCCTTGGTGGGCGAGTGCTATTGCATACAGAGACGCGGCAAGTGCTGGTGATCACCTGGGATTTTGACTTGGGGCCACAGAGCTGGCAAGAGGCTGTTGGGTTTGCATCATCCCTGACTCCAGGCCAGTAAACCTTTTATCCTACCCAACTGCTGTGCTGTCCATTTATCCTACGTATTTTATAGAACCTGTTCAGATGCTTTTTTAAGTGTTTGCAAACACGCTGTTAGATCACTGTTGGTACTCTGTCTTCAACTCTCCACTTCTAATGGTACCGACGCTAACCCAGCGAGGCTGCCTTCTGAATCTGGAGAGCCTGGAGAGCAGACGAAACTGCAGCTTATTGCTTTTGGGCAGTAACAGAATAATCTCAGAAACCCTTTTATGAACCAGGTTATTAGTGTTACCCATCTGTCATTTCGCTGTCTATTCCCAGTTGTAGACTGCAAAGACCTCTTCCTAATGTGGGAGTGGATTCCTGGGATTTTCATCTAAGAGTTCCTTCTTCTTCTTCAGTGTCTAAGTGATACATGAATTTAAATCTCTGTGTTAAACCTGTGTGTTGCCCAGCCTACACTGCGCACAGGGTGAATATTACAAAGAGATTTGACACTTGGAAGAGGAAGGGAAAGCTAGACATGTTTTATATTATTATTCTTTTTAAGTACAGTTACCTGGAGTTATTCAGCTGGTGTTGAGAAGTAGTTTGGTAGTAACTTGACAGATGTGGCCTCATGGGCAAAAGAGAAATAGGATAGTCTTGGGTACATGATAAATACAATTTACCATATGGCCGCTGAATTAATTACCCCAAATTCCCATTCCTAGTGAATGCCATACACGTGCATGGAAGCTGTGGTGCAACTCGGTGCACAAGGATATTAGAAACCCTCTTGCAGATTTTGATCTTTGGTTTTCTCTCTCCTCTCCCGTTTTCTTTTTCCTTTTCAATCCTATAACATTTGTCCAACTACTTCCACGAGGAAGAAATGGGTAAGCACAGTTTTCCCTAACATTTGAGAATAAGGTGCTAAAAGGAACTCAAACGTTGACAACCAGAAAGCATAGTAGTAATGTGTATAATGGAGTGAATCACTGTAAACCTGCTGTTTCCCTGCTACTCTAGTAATTTTGGCTTGCTGGTTATTTTATCTTGCAAATGACTATCCTACTAGCATCAACCAAGACTTTGACTCCTCAAAAAAAAAAAAAAAATGTTTTGAGGAGAAAGGAGTGTGTAAATGAACCCACTTGAAGCTTGGATTTGTACAGTCGAAATTATGCCAATGTAATGGGGTAATTGTTTGGGGGGAACATTTTACTGGCTAGTAAAACTACAGTACTGAGGCATGGTGGGTTGATTGGCACAGTCCCTTCACTAAAGAGATAGAAATTATATTCGCTGTCAATCATTATCTGGCTTTCAATTAAAAAAAAAAAAAAAGCATGAAAAAAAAATTTGACTTTATTTTCTGTTCTTGTCCCAGTTTACATTCTAGTGTGCTGAGAAATGACCCAGGATCCAGGCGATCTAGTAGCTCTACTATGTTGGATGGAGGAAATATTGGAAAGTTTGAATTTGAGATCACTGATTTCTTCCTCTTTGGTTCTCCCTTGGGTCTGGTTCTTGCACTGCGGAAAACTGTCATTCCAGCTCTTGACAGTAAGTCCTGATGTAAACTGCTGAGCTCACTGCGTGAATGGCATAAGCACCTCCTGCTACAAATACAGTAATCTGATGAGACAAACTGGTAAAAACCAAACATCTATATATAATATTTATTGCACCGTAAGGAAGCAGATCACGGCGTGCTCTAGCCAGTAGTGATTATACAATTCATGTGCAATGTACTTCCAAACATTAAAATACTGGGCAATTTTTGAGTCTATAAGTGTTGTGATAAATTGTTTCAATTGACTGGACTGGGAGATGAGGGAGGTGATAAATCTTCAGTGTTTTTTTAACCCAACGGTTGTCTTCTTTATAGGTAAATATTTACAATAATCTAACAAATAACCTTTTGATACTTGAAGGGTTTTTTTTCTCCATCTTTTTAGTCTTTCAGCTCAGACCAGCTTGTCAGCAGGTCTATAACCTGTTCCACCCTGCAGACCCATCTGCTTCACGGCTCGAGCCTCTTCTGGAGAGGAAGTTCTACCTTTTGCCCCCCTTTAATATTCCTCGTTACCAGAGGTTTCCGCTGGGTGATGGCAACTCTGCTGTTCTGGGTAAGTCACTTTGGATCCATATTAGCTGTCTGAAGGGTTATATTCACACTTTACATGAAATTATCAAAGCAATTGGGAATGACAAGAAAGAGAATTGGCCCTATAATCTTAGCCTTGTTCCCGATTTTCCAGAAAAGTAGTTTTCTTCCAACAAAATCAGTGCCTTGTGATCCATACGCCCTTCATTTGTCACACAAAGGCCATCAGCTGCTGAGAGTCATGATGTGGTGACCTCTCTGTGAAGGTCCCCGTTTTACGCCCAAGCTGGTGCTTGTGGTTGAGACTGAACGAAACACGATTAACTCAGCTGAGTTTAGGACTTTGACATTTGGAGGGCCAGTGAAGACTGGAAGGAGCAGAGTCAACAGTGAGATAACGAGATGATTTACTTGGTTGCAACGAGTGCTTTTTCATGGGACAGGCCACTGCAGATCAGTGGGCTGGTTGCCAGTGCCTTGCCCGTGCCACCTTGCCAATGAGACGCTTTGTCTTCTTAAGATACCTAGGACTTCTCTACCATCAGTGGCCTCCTCACTTGCTCTACCCCAATTGCGGCAGTAACAAAGTCTGAAATGGCTGTGTGCATGCCCTTTTGTCTTACTGGGTTGCATTTGAAACTACTGTGTCCTGACCATGCCCTGCCTCAGCTCCCATTACATCAGTGCTCTTGCAGTTGATCTAATAAAATAAATTATATTTCCTACCATCTTCACCTCACTTCTGTGCCTAGACTCTCATGGTCTGTTGCCATTTCAGTGCAGGCTCTCATTGCAAGGAGCTCTCGGGGAAGCTCGCCACTGTGCAGAACTAAATTTGACCTTTCTGCTTCACCTAAAGCTTTGGTTGCCTGCAGGGTCAGGGCTTTGGGGCAGGAAGAACGATTGCGCTGTACTTTTTCCCTTGTTAGAGGTTGTTAGTCAATAGCTACTTAAAGTCAACATTGCAACTAAGAGTCGCTACTATAAAACTAGACTACAGCACACAAGAAATCACGCTGGCAAACCAGAGTAGAATATCAAAGCCACCAGCTAGAAAGATTGGGATTTGGTGGTTGTTTTTTTCCCAAAGCTCTGGTAGCTTTTCATTTATTTAATATTTGAATCATCCAGGACTAAATGAAAAGAAATGTGTATGTAGAGCTGAATAATTCTGGTGATACTCTGCATCACTTTTAAACTGAAAATGCAAAGCAGTGGTCTGCTATGTATCAATGTCTTTAAAGATTGTATTGTAATTGCTGAATCTGGAGGTCTGATTTGTTAAATGGATATAAACTAAACCCCAAGTTTAATAAAGCGAATAAAATACTTTCTGCAGGCCCCACTCACTTGTCAAATATAGCAAAGATCTTGCTGCAACACTTTTTAAAAATGGATCCACCCACAATTACATTTGTACCCAGTCCAGTTACAACAGCTCAGGGAATCTATAGCAACTTGCAAAGCAATTTGCTTTTTTGGTGTATTCTAGGTATCAGCTGCAAGTGACTTCTTAAAAAAAAAAAAAAAAAAAAACCAAAAAAAACCAACCAAACAAACAAAAAAAAACAAAAAAAAAACCAACCACCTCCTAAACATCTTACCTTCTTCCTCTTAAATACGTTTCAAATCCCCTGTTCTCACTGAAGCCAGAGGTAGAAGCCACGTTGACACTGAGCAACCTGCGTTCCAGTTATCATTCTGTGCAACAGCAGGGATCTTATTAGTCTGCTGTGTCTCCCTAGGCCTTTGTCGAGTTGGCTGTGTTTAGAGAGACACTTGCTATGTAGTGGAGAGGAGTTAAAAAGCAATTAGCTCAAGTATAAGAAGGGTAGAGTGATTTCAAAACCCTCTTCAGGTTTGAGCCTTATTATTTTAAGAGATGCTGCTCTGCTGTGATGAATTAAACTGACAAAAAGGCAGCTTTAAATTCTCTTCTTGTGTAAAACAAAGCCTCTTCATTTGCTTATCGTAAAATAACAGGCTATTCCTTTCCATTAGAGTCAATATTTCAGTGTTGTGATTTACACATTACCCAGAAGGACTGTTCTAACCATGATTTGCAAAGTTGCTACCAAAGTTCGTATTCACTGTAGGGTGCTCCAGAAAAGTTAATTGCTGCTATAATGAAGCTATATGATTTGGTGATCACGCAAAATTCAGGTGCTCAATTATAATTAGTTATGTACAAAACCTTCCGTAACACTGCTTGTGCATATTTCCTCCTGCAGATAGCTAGCTTATTTAAAGTCCACGATTCAGAAAGCCTCTCAGACTTTTTTTTTGGTTTTGTTTTCCCATCTGTACTAAATGTTGGGTCCCTGTTTCGTTACAACCAACTTGCAGAGTGAAATCAAATTCACATCCGTGCTTACTCCTGTGCTCTGCACTGTGGAGGCTGTGAGTCTGATTCAAGGAAATCTCCCCTTAGAGCGTACTTGTTTTCCATGTAGTAAAAAGATTTCTCTGGATCTGCTAGGTATTTATGGATTTGGGTCATCGGAGAAGCTGGTTAAGAGGACTCCCTTTTCTTTTGTTGTTGAAATGCCATTGTTGTGCTCACCTCTGCTACCAGTTAATCTCTCTGATGTGAGTCTATTCGGAAAGTCACCCATGTTTTGTTTCTTTTATGATATTTGAAGGTTGTCCTTTCATTGAAGACTCATAGTTGAAGTGCTCAGTTGTAACTGTTTGTATGTTAACACTTTGTGGCCGCATGTCTGTTGTTCTTTGTCCTTCTGTTTTGTTTTTTATTTTCCCCATCTGCTTCTAGTTGAGACAATCCAGAACAATCCCATCCTCCTCATGGAAAGTAGCCCTCTGGGTGCTCTCCAGCACCAGGACAGCTTCATGGAAACAAGTATCCCCGTTCCCGTACTGAATTGGCAAGATGTTTCCAATAAAAGTGCTGGTTTTGCTGAGTGTGTGTAATCTACACTTTTGTGTTGTCTATGGTGTTGGGTACTTGGGGTGCTTTTTGGAGATCATACTGTTGCCTCCTGGAGTTGAAATCTTCACGCTGTGTCTCAGGCTGTGCCACATGAAATAACCGCTTGGGATCACGCTTGGGTATACCTGCTCTGGGAGACCCACCGTGCAAAGAACGAGGTGGAATGACAAACTCTGTCCCATTCCGGTGTTGATGCTGGAAGGGGAGACTGCTGCCACATACTTACATTTTTCTATCTGTGGTGGCTGTGCTGCTGGAAAGAGGCTTTGGCACAGCAAGACAGAGTCCCTGGGTGGCCCTGCTCGTGCGTTATACGCCGTGCGCAGGATCCCCTGGGAATGGATTGGTTGTCTGCAGTGTGTGTCTCCCCAGCAGTCAGCCACACTGCACCGTGGCCAGAAGTCTACTTAATGTCTGTGTCAGAGCAGATTTTGTCCGTTTGAATATTTCGTGTTTGGACACTCCTTGTGGCTTTGCTGAATACAGTGACTGAGGCTTTCAGACCCCAAGGTGGCTATACGTGTTGGCTTTTTAAAATTAATTTCTTGAATTCTGCCTTAAAAGCAAAGTTTGATTCACTTGTTTTGCCTTATTTTCCCGTCATAAATGCTGCATGGCCTCGTTTATTCTGGTTGTGGCTGGTGCTACATCTGCGATTTTAATGAGACTTGACTTTGTTTTAGTTTTTTCTTCCCCGTGTGTCTTTCTTACTTGCCCATTCTCACCCCTTTTTTCAGTGTTTTGCATTGAGAGCTTGGTTCTGCTGCCTTGTTTTTAACAAGCTGGCCCTTGCTGTTTATGAGCAGTCCAGTACGTTATGTGGTCATACAGGATGGCAACGCTGCTGACTATTCCAGACAGTCTCTCCCTTTGTCTTTTGAAGATGTAGATGATTTTTAGGTATGCAGTTGCCGTGTTGCCTGTGCTGTAACAAAGCGGAGGGAAAGGATCTGGTACTATTAATTAATCACTTTGGAGGTCACTGATGAAATGCCATTTAGCTGTCATCTGATATTTCCTGCTGTCAGGAGCCTCTCTGCTCTTTACCTTGTGTGTCAGGAGCACAGTGTGGCCAAGCAGTGCTTGGCTTGACTGTAGCAAGTGCTGAATCCCAGTTCAGCCACTGGACCGCAGGAAATTGCCAGAATCATAAAAACTTACGGACAACAGAAATCTATGTTGCTCTTGATCTCAGGGTAGCGACTGCAGAGTGCTCAGCGCTGACCAGTGACTCCGGTGCAAGCAGGGTCTGGTGGCCTGTGCTGAGCTGTTGGCTGGCTTTTCTGGTTTTGGTTGGGTTTTTTTATTATTATTTTTATTGAACTTTACACAGTTTTGATTGCTTTCAGTATTTCCCGCTTCGGTGCCACAGCTCAGCCTGCAAATAGCACATATTGAAATCTGCCATTCAGATACCCCAAGGACTTAACTCAGTGCCAGCAGTACATTAGGAGCATGGCCCAGTGCCGTTCACTTAGTGGGAGCAATTAGTAAGAACATTGACAAATGAGTCCATAAATGAAAAGGCACAACACTGAAATGAGTATTAAAGAACCATAGCTAGGCAAACAAAAAAAAAAAAGGGTGATTTTGGAACAGGCTGCCCAGAGAGGTTGTTGAGGTCCCATCCCTGGAGGTGTTCGAGGCCAGGCTGGACGTGGCCTTGGGCAACCTGGGCCGGTGGGAGGTGTGCCTGCCTATGGCAGGGGGGTTGGGACTCGATGATCTTCAAGGTCCCTTCCAACTCCAACCATTCTATGATTCTATGATTTTTGCTTCTTATGTGACCTCTTCTCGCAGCACAGTTAAATCTCGGTTCATTGCACTGGCCCCACGTGCACGTGCTGCCGTTTGCTGTTCAAGCGGCAGCAGGTCCTTTGCTGGGAGAGAGGGTGCTCAGGGCACCGCTCGAGTCAGTTCTCTTCCTGAAGCTTCCTCGTTCTGATAAAGTCTACCTTCAGACACAGAACAAAGTACGTTTCAGCCAGTGCAGTAAAGCGTGGGCACCTCTGTCCTTATCTAGGCACCTAAATGAACGGCTAATCGTGATGAAAGTTTTGGAACTGCTGGTCTCGGTCCAGCCGTCCAACTTCACCCGGGGCTTGAAGTGCTTGCCTGAAAAACCTCCCTGTGATTGTCAGGACCTGAGTTATGGCCGGGGATGTCACCCCTGCAGTGCAGAAGACGTGGCCCTTTCGGAGCCGGAGCGGTTGCAGGCACCGGGGTCAGTCCGCTGGCATGGCACCATCCTGTGACATCTCAGCCTGGTCCCCTCACTCCCCAGGAAAGCCCCCTTGGTTTCAAAATGGCAAGGGCAGTGCTGCCCAAGGGGGTTGGTGCAAAGAATACACAGAGTTTAGAAAATATGTTATTAGAGGGTTTTTTTTCTGTGAGTTAAGTCCCAGGGTTCATCTGGAAGTTACTGTCACTGCAGCTTTGGAGTCGATGAAGCTTGGCTGAGGGGGCAGTAATGCACAAAACAGGTTTTCTGTCTATGCTTCCTGCCCTGCCTGTTCCTGGCCCTCGTTTTTTTCTTAGAAACCGTCCTTTTTCAGGGTGCATAGCTTGGGAAAAGAGAGGAACATGAGAGCAACCTGCGTGGGCTGGGGCACAGGAGCCAGCACTTCGTCCCCTAGGGGCAGAGCAGACTCCTGCCACCAACACAGGCGACACTAAGCTGAGCAGTTCAGTAGCGCTAAAACAGTTTAGGCATTTATAGGAGTGAAGATTACTCCTCTGGTGACGCTAGCTAGGATGGTGTTGGAAGGGCTGCTGAGGATGGGGGTTTTTGCTTCAAACTCATTGTATTCAAAAATCCCCAGTCCGGCTCAGGAAAGCGAGACTGACTAAAAAGAGCAAGCCCAAAATACCACCGTTTCCTCCTTTATTCTCTTTCTACTTTCTGGGCTCTTGAAGAAGGAGATAAAATTCAGGCAGAGCTGAGTGAAGACAGGCTAATGGAGCCGGAGCCGTGATCAACCCAGGCAGCACCACGTTTGGCCCAGCCTTTTCTCCTGTGTAGCATTGCTGTAGCGCTCGTTAGTGTGTCTTCCAGCTGCTTCCTAATTCAAACCACAGATGTTTTATATTTAAGGGAGAGGAAGAAGTTCAGGCTTCGCCGGTGGGTGTAAGTTAAACCTGAACCTGGCATTTTTCCTCGTGCAGACAAAGCCAAACCTGTTGTTGCATCTGACCAAGTTCGGGGAAGCTGATGGTCATCATTTATGATACAATCTGTGGACTGTGTTGGGGCACCCGTTTGATGTGGCACAAGGGTATAATTGCAGAAGGATCTCACGGTCTGTATAAACAAGGGAAAGGAGAGGAAGGGGTAACCGGGGAAGAGATGAGAGGGTTCTCCTAGGTCATGCAGCAATGGGAATGAGACCCTTTACCCTTGAGACCTTTGTGGGGCTGAACGCGGCTCCTGGCTTGACTCATCTTCTCCGAGTACAGCCTCTGCCTGAATTGTCTCCTCTTGCTTGTGCTGGTGCTTTCTGCAGTAAGAAAGCCACACTGGCCCAGGGGGGGCTGGCTGGATTGCGGATACTGGTAGCAGTCTTGACAGCCAGCAGCTCAAGGAAAGGTGAAAAGAGGAGGAAAGTGCCGAGAAAGTGATGCTGGTAATGGCCTTTCAGGCACAACGTGGGCAGTGTGTGGAGCTCATCATCAGGTCAGGCTCCCGCTAGGGCTCAGATCTTGCAGTCCACGAAGCTTTTACACAGAGCAGCTTGTGGCCTGATTTTCCCTGCAGAGAACACAACTCTTTTACCAACACTTAGCTACACATTTTCTGCTTCATACGTTCCCTTTCCCTCCACTGCAGCAGGATTTGTGTGGGCACATACACTGCTGCTGTGAACAGAGAGATCCGAGGAAGCAAATCAGTGGCCGCGAGCAAAAAAGACCGATATTAAAATAAACCAGTTGCCAAAACAACGCCCTGTGTCAACTGCTTACTGGGATGAAAGCCAAGGATATGTAAACTGGCTGAAATAGGCAGAGGATGTTGGTGCGTGGGAGTAACGTACCTGCGTTCCCCGTGGCGTCTGCTGCCTGGCTGGGCACAAACCCGTGCCCTGCCTGATACCTGGGAATAAAGTTCAGATGCTGCTCCTCAGGTACAGCAGAGATGGGCAATGTTAAAATGATAGTATGTAGCTTTGCTTTTGCATGTCAGTGTCATACCGGTGCTGCCTGCTATGAAGTACTTGGTATTGGCATCACAAACCCTCCGCAGTGCAGGATCTTGGGGTATCCCACAGATGCTTAATTCGGCCTCGTAGCATCCACAGAGGGAAGAAAACTGAAATGCAGAGATTTTATCGTGACTTTCAGCATCTCTCGGTTTGCCAGTCCTGAACGCATTAGGTCCATTTCCCTTCAATACATGTGTAAGGTCCATGTAAGCATGACTTTAAATCCTCCTTTTCTTTATTTATGTACTAAAGGGTTAGGCCACACTTGGTAAACCTCAGGTTGGGATCTAAAAATCCAGACTTGCATGTTGTACAAAAGAAGCTCTGTTTTCACAGAGACTGAGTGCTCTCTGATCCACCAACACTGATTGGAGATGTAAGTGCTCAGGACCAGACTCCTTTCATTCAATAGCCCTAACTTTAGTTTAACGAGTGTTGGCTGTATCCATTAGCAATAAAATACAAGTTCAAATTTAGTCCCTGCCAGGCATGAAAATGTTTTCTTGATTTTTTTTTTTTTTTTTTTTTTTTTGCATTAATGCTTTTATCTTGGAGACGTTCATTTAAGTCTAAATCTTTCAAGAAAACAAATATCCCCTTTCTAAGGTTGTTTTTGTTGTTCTCCTTACCTTGATTATTTTGTCTCGATGTGAATATATAAAGTTGCGTATATTCACATCTGTATGTATGACACATGCTTCTGTTATCGCTGCTTGAGTAAGTCCGCCTGGATTTTTCTTTGGGGTTTTGGATTTGTTTTTTGAGCTATTTCTTTTGCTTCTCTCAATCAAAGACTGCTCCTCCAGCCACACGTCTCTTTGCCTGCTGTGGTGTTTGCTTTCTTTTCAAACCAGAGCTCTGATGAAATGTGTTCTGTTGTTGGTTGTTTTTTTTTTTTTTTTTTCTCATTCCAATCAGTTCTGAAAGGTTTTTGCATCTACCAGCCTTGTTTGCCTCCTTCTTCCCCTCGAGTTCATCTTGCCCAGCCTCTGTCTGTTGGTCTAATATTTTGATTTCCCTGTTTCAACTTTGTAGCAGATGTTGTTCAGTCTCATGGTGCCGTCTTCATGGAAAGCGCGTCCCTGTCCACCCCCATTTCAGCCCCTCAGTTCAGGGGCTTCCGGAGAGCCAGTGAGATCAGCATTGCCAGCCAGGTCTCAGGAATGGCAGACAGTTACACTGCTTCCAACATAGCCAACAGTAAGTGTTTCACCCCCTCCGAGACTACCGCTCGCTGCCGCACCGCTCTCTCAGCGCCACGCACCGGGCCAGAGCCACGCAGCTTCTATCTGTCCGTCTGTCTGGGGTTATGCTTTCCGTTTATAACAAAAAGTTGGAATTATTCTGCCTTCGCCTGGTTTTGCCATAGTCAGTGCTGTGTGTTACCGTATCCCCTGGAGGAACAGATGATGTATTTGATTATCATATAGGGGCCACCTCTGTCTTATGCCTGTTGGACTGTGCGGGTGATAAACTGTTAAAAAATGAAAATAATAATAATTGATAACTCTGAGCACCCTTTGGCTACTGCACATGCTGAGGGTTAATCCAAAGGGATGTTTCTGCGCGGCTGTTAAGTTGTGCAGAACTGGTAGGGATCAGCACTGCCAGATTGATACTGCAGGATGTGGCATGTGGCTTGATGCAGATCACTTAAATGTCGTCCACAAAAACGGGGATGAGTAAGCCCCTCTGTAATGCTGAAAGGGAAAAAACAAGTTTGGGTTATTTATTGCTTTGCATTAGAAATTCAGCTTTTCTGTAGCCCGCAGGGCAGCTCAGAGGCTCAGCCAGTTATGACCCATATCCCAGAGCTGAACGAGGAATGAAAGGGATTTTTTATTTGTTATTTTTCCCAAGACCTGTGTAACTTCCCTCTCTGTATAACTAATACAGTAGAGAACAACAGCCTTTGTTAACGGTTCAGCCCCTTCTTCATTTCAGCTGAAGTGTGAGATTAATAGTCTGTGTCCTCAGGGACCTCTGATAACTCAGACTGAAAAAGGCTGAAAACCGAACAAATTTAAAAAAAAAAAAAAAAAAAAATCCCCAGGCACCACACCAAAAAAGCCTTCAGCCCAAACTCCTGTCCCAGAAGGTGGCAAAAATTTAGAGATACTCCATTCCTGGCACATTAGACTACGGGGCTATGAACGGTTCGCTTCATAATTAATTGCTGAGTTTAATAATGCTCCCTGAGGCAAGTGTTAGTTGCTGAAGGTCTGTGGGCGCTGGTCAGGGGCTGCTGTAACTCCCTCCCCTGTCCGAGGCAACGCTCAGCGGTGGGAATAAACTCCCTGCGCTCTGACAAACGAGGTTTTCTTTCGCAAAGCACATCGGAGAGCTGACACTGCACTCCCCATGCATGTTCTTATATTTGTCCTGGTAAGACATCTTGCCAACCGCTTGCTAAATATTAATGTGCTTGGGAAGCGGGCTCCTGGGGGAGAAGGTGTTTGTTTTGTGCTGGTTTCACACCCACGGAGAGCTGCCGAGCCCGGCCGGCCAGAAGGGGAAGCGGGAGGCGGTGGTTGTTCGTTACGAAGTGTTTACGCCGGGGTGATGCCTAAAGACCCACATGATGCGACAGAGGGATGCTGCCTCTGCGAGCTGACGGCAGGATCAGGCCCACGCGACGCTTGCCTCTCTTTGCTTTCCCCGCGCTCCCCCCGATTATTTAGCTTCTGGTTTGTGTAATTTATTCCTCCACGCGTTTCACAGCTGTCAAAACCTGTTTGTGGGATCGGAGAGGAAGAGTCCGGCCCCGGCGCGGGCTGCGCACGCACCCTGACCCCATGTGCAGCCCTTTCCTTCGCCTCCCGAGTGCCGACGTGTCCTCTGAGCCCTGGCTCTGGCTTTGCAGCTCTTGCGCTCGACCCTATTAGCGCGGTGTTAATGTGAAGCTGCGGCACTGAGGGTTGGATGCAGTCCATGCTTATCCCACAGGGAGAGCCGGAGGAAGTCCAGAGGGGCACCGCAAAACCATGGCTCCCTCCTGGGAGCCCTCCCTAGGGTGCAGCTTCCCTTGCACGGTGAATTTCTGCAGGATGAAACCGGTGTTGCCTGTGGCATGTGTGTGCCATAATAAGTGTGATTTCTGCTTTTTTTTTTTTTTAATTCTATTTTTCCTTTTAGAAACCAAACACCAACTTAATCATTGTAGAGGGTTTAGCCTTCTGTCCCAACTTGCCCTCCCTCACAAATCCCCTACCCAAACCTCGTCCAAGAGACTTAGACAGCATAAACATGAAATCCCTTCGAAGGGAAGAAAACTCAAAGGGCCGTGGAGTCAGGCTGCAGACCGTGCTCTTCGGATACCCGACCTGGACATCAAGACAGGTATTCTGGAGAGATCCACTCCGGTCGACCTCCTTTCTCAGTTGATAAGTCACAGAACTTCACAACAAATCTATGCACTTTCACTGAGGCTCTTGCAATTCCTGATTGCGTTTTAACAAGTATTTCTGTCACCTTGCTTCAAAGATTGATCATAACACGGCTAACAACTTGGCAAGAGCAGGAGATCTTCTGGGCAGAGCTGTGGGGACAACGCTTCTGCCTCCACCGCTGTCTTTTGAGCATGGAAGAGTAAACCCTGTCTGCTTCCTACAAAGAATCTGAAATTACCCAAGCTGGGGACTTGCATGAGAGATGAAAGGTTGGGACGTGACCGGGAGCTGCCAATTTGGAAGACAGGGAGGCAGAAATAGCTATGAGGAGGTGCCTGTGCTCTGGAAAAGACATGTTGATCCGTCAGCGTGCTCCTCCTCCTTCCCATGGCTCTTCAGAAAAGCAAGGGCCATTAGCATGAGGGTGGCCTGGGCACTCAGCACAGCCAGGGCTGGACCGTGGGGATGAGCTGGTGCCATAACCCTCTGCACGTTGCTGTGGTGGGAGCTTTGTGCAGGTATCTGGAAGCAGCTGGTGGGTGCATTTTTCAGTTCAGCATCTGTGCTCATCACCAGCTATATTTCCCTTAACAAGAGGGGGTTGTCGGATCGTACCTTATACCTGGCAGCTTTCCTGGAAGTCCCTAAAAAGGGAACATTGTCACAGAGAAAAACCAAAACCAAGCTTGAGAAAGCTCTTGTCAAAGCCCCAGCTTGCAACCTGCATGCACACATAGCTCCTCCTCCTGTTGCTCTCTTGATCTGATCCATCTTCTCTTTCCATGGCTGCTTTTCCAGGCCGGAGCGCGTGGGGGTTGAGGACTCCTCATTGCTGGGAAAGCAGCCCGTGCCTTTGGGCTGAGTCGTGCTCATCGCTAAGGAGTCGGAAAGGATGTGTGCACAGGCAGGGTTCAGGGCAGCGTTGAAGTTTGGTGGTGTCCCGTGGGTGAATGGTGGCTGTTGGTCACTTGTATGCAAGTCGTTGACTCCCCGAGGGAGAAACTCTTCTGCGTTTTCTGTAACCTTGCTCACCCAAAATCCCAATGTGTTTTTTGGACCCACGTGCAACGGAGTCCTGGCACCCCTGGACAATTTTCTCACTGCAGAGGCTGTGCTCCCAGGGAGGCCGGGCTTGATGTCTCCATTACCTACAACGTGGTAGCCCAGAAGCCAACCAGGACTTGTTGGGGACTGCCAGTCCCAGCAGCACATGCCATACACTCTGCCTTGTGGTGCCTTTTAGCATCTCCTGTGGGCTCCCAGTATTCAGATCCTCTTTAGTGTGGCCGATATCTGGGTGCTAAAGAGTCTTTTATTCCTTGGTGAAAGCTAAAGGAGTTGGAAGTGGGGCCAGAGGCAGCTTGGGCATGTGCTGTGATGGGCAGAGCACACCCCCCTGCCTCCCACAGCTCCAGGGAGATGCGTTGATGTCTTATGTTTTGGCTCATTGCACACGAGCCTCAGATCCCTCCCCTGGGGTCTGGACTAACAGCCAATTAATACCTGCCTTCTAGTGCCTTCCCATTTACTGAAATGAAGAACAGCTCAGGTGGTGGTGGCCCTGTGTGTTCCTGCCTTGGTTTGAGAAAACACTGAGCCCTGGGTCGGTTGTTCCCTCTTAGCAGTGCAACCAGTCAGGGAGCAACCTCCCGGCATACCTGGAGCGAGGGGCCAGAGCCCCGAAATACTGCTTGTGACGGAGACCACCTGTGCATGTGAACCCCCTTTGTCTGAACGAGTCTTTTGCTTCTAGTTGCTGCCAAGTGGTGGGGAACCAAAAGGATCGATTACGCTCTCTACTGTCCTGACGCTCTGACGGCTTTCCCAACGGTCGCTTTGCCGCACCTCTTCCACGCGAGCTACTGGGAGTCCACAGACGTTGTCTCCTTCCTGCTGAGACAGGTACAGTCGCCCTCCCTCCCCCAATCTCCCTTGGGCTCAACAATATTGTGGGCTCTTCATTTTTTTTCACTGCACCTTCCATAACTCTTGTTGACACGTAGAGATGAAAAAATACCTTTTGCCGCTGCAGGTCCATTTTCTTTCCCTTCTTTTTGTCCCTCACCTGTGGTGTTAGTGGAGCTGCGCCCACGCAAACTTCATGGACCTGGTTAGTTTTGGTCTGTGTTTTATCATCAGAGCAGGTTTCAGCTGGGCTCGCCAAGGAGCCGTGAAGTGAGTCCAGGGCTGTTTCCTATCAGATCCCAGCGGTAGGAGTCAGTGGCACTTGTTTCTTGAAGCGAGCTGTCCTCTGTGTGTGCAAGTTTGGATCTCAAGTCTGAAACTTAAAGGAAACTTCTCAATGTACAAATAAAAATAGCACCAAATACAATAAAACCAAAGGAGAAGTTTTTTATGAATTTGAGATAAGTTGATAGACAGAGTTCGGTTCTCCATTTTGGCTTTCTAAGTTGTTGTGGACTCCTCTAGAAACTCACACCATCGTCACTGCATTGGGATTTAGTCTGCGTTCCTCCAGTACAAAGCAGTTCTCTTAGGGCTAGGTAAATGGGGATTGCTGGTGTCTGGAGTCTGACATCTCAAACTTTAGCAATCTATATTTGGCCTGAGATTTAAACCTACTGTTTAAAACATGTTCTTCCTAAAGAGAAATATTTTTCCTTCAGTTCCTTGGGGACGAGGGGGAGTTATTTGCCTTACAGAGTATAAGCCCCCCAAGGAATGGTACTTAGAGAGTGGAACTGGAAAAAACAAAACTAAAAGCAACGCTGTGGATTGTGTTGCCCGCTTTGGCGCTTGGGTTTGCTTTGTGTTAGCTCAGCTGTTAAGCTGTCACCGCTCTCTTCCAGCCTCCTCGGCTGCAGCTCTCAATTATTTATGACTCTGTTGGCAAACTTTCTTTCAGTGCTATCCTCCAAATAGTATGGGAACCATAAACAACAGAGATGTCAGTGCTTGTGGCATCTGAGCGGTAGCGAGAATCCAGCGAGACCCTTTCTTCCCGGGTTGTTTCTAGCCCAGCGAGACACCTCTGTGCTTGCACACACCTTGCTGGATCAGCTGCTGTGAAACCCCAGCCCTGTATCGAACTCAGCCGAACGGGGCTGGAGAGAGAGAGAGACCTGTAATTGTCCATGAGTGGGGACAGTCACAACAGTCTCGTACACAAAATGCTCTACGCAAGAAATAGCCAATTACTGGGGATTCAGCCCAAACCTGGGTCTGTAGCACAGCGTGGTGCTTCCTATCCTGTGGCTTGAGGTACCTCTCCATCCATTCAAAGCCTGCTGGTGGCTGCTTGGGCAGTCTGGCACCACCTTCCCCGGTGCCTGTCTCTACTCACTTGTCTCTGTCTTGAGACGGGGATTTTTCTCATTCCCTGTCTTCTCGCTGTCCCTCCAGAGCACCACACCACTTCTGCCCCTAATAAGGACTTGTTACTAATCGTCTTTGAAAGTCCTCTCTGGACAAAATGTAAAAGTAAGCTGTTGAATAGTTTTATCCTCCAAAGATTAAAGCTTGTTGCAACAAGCCCAAATAGGACTCGAAATAGATTCCTGATTTAAATAATTTTCAGTAAAACTTGTTATTTTGTTTACTTTGGATTTCCATAAACTCCTTTGCCAGCAAGCTCATCCTCCCTGGGGTCCTCTTTCCATTCCCATGGAAGAAAAA
The DNA here is from genome assembly GCF_965231255.1 of Vanellus vanellus. NCBI lineage: Eukaryota > Metazoa > Chordata > Aves > Charadriiformes > Charadriidae > Vanellus > Vanellus vanellus. The sequence goes on from NC_138921.1 coordinate 13,609,357, forward strand.
CAGCTTCAGCTCTGCAAAGCGAGCTAGCCTGTGTTGGACCAGTACAGCCTGGGTCAGCTGGAGAGCTGGTGACCACAGGAAATATGTTCAAGACCTTATAAAAGAGCCTACGTTTAAGAGGCTCCTTAATATTTTGAAGGGAAGGGTGTCACTAAGGACTACTGCTAATTTTGGAGTTCTCCGTGCAGGGTCACCTCCAAGGTTTACAGCAGTCTTTGACATGTCCCCTCACGTTTGGGATCTGTGGTATTATCCTCCTCTTTCTTTTATAGATCTTAAGAGCAGTCTAGGTAGGATCTAATCCTGCTTCTGCATCCCTGCCCGCACCCTGCTAACAGGCACAGTTGCCTCCAGAGGTTTGCTAGCGGGCATCGCCTTCCTCCCTCTCTGATCCTTTGCTCTGGTGCAGTGACATCCCACCAGCACAAAGTCCTTGAGCTCTGTCAGCCTCAGAGACAAGCTGAGGATGGACATGCGTGGCCGAGCCAGACCCCCATGTGCCTTCACCGGGGTCAAATCAATGGTTTTGCCTCGTCGCAAAATGGGAGGACAGGAGGGCAGGAGCAGTCCAAAATGCGTTTAAATAGAAACAAGAAATGAGCTGGAGGAACGGCGCCTGGCGGCATGAGGCTGGTCAGAGCGGCCGGTGCTGGGTCTGTCATGGGAACAGCAGAATATGTGTGTTCAAAGGAGAGGGGTCCCTCGCAGACTGTGGGAAGAGACTAATGAATGCCTTGGGGAAGGGCAGGTATCTAAGTACAAAGCTCGTCCTGCTGTGTTCGAGTCAGTTTTGTACCTCCTGTCAATCTAAATAACCTGCGTCCCAGCCGGGATTAGGTCAGCGCTGGCCGCAGGCTTTGCTAGTTCAGAAGAGACCACTTGTCCTTGCAATTAAGCGAGCAGCCGGTAAAACCTGCAAGCTGAGAAGCCAAATGCCCGGCAGGAAAGCTCAGGCCGCCTCTGTCCAGGCATTGCCCTGACTCGGCGCTGGTTTGGGAGATGCAGAACAGGGCGGACGGGAGGAGGGGGGGGTCACTGCGCAAGTGGCTGATGTGTCAGTGGGATCTGTCCTCCCGCAGGTGATGAGGCACGAGAACTCGAGCGTTTTGGAGCTGGATGGGAAGGAGGTGTCTGTCTTCACCCCCTCCAAGCCCCGGGAGAAGTGGCTCCGCAAGAGGACGCACGTGAAGCTCCGGGTAAGGGTGTTTTGGGGCTGTGTCAAGCGGTAGTGTTATCATGTAGAGGGGTTTCAATTTGGGCTGCGAGAACAGCTCTGAAGATGGCCAGCGTGGGCATGGCTGGGTCTGTCCACGGCAGAGACAGAGGATCACGTTGCACTGCTGGTATATAATAGTGATTATCTCCCACCCGTGTGGTTGTGAAAGAGCCACCCAAGAGATCTGTACCAGCAAGGTCTCCTCTTCGCCTTGAGTCTATGTAAAATACAGAAAGTGTTGGCTGTGGGTCAGGGAAAGAGACGGAACGTCTTCCAAAGTCCAGTAATCCACGTTCTCTGCTTGGTAAATGCCCTTCGCTCCCAGTAAATGTCTCCAATTCCCGAAAGAGGGCAATTCTCTGCTAGAGCTGAAACAATGTCAGCAAATTTCTCTGGCAGCTGTTTGTATTGCATCTTAAATCCAAAGTGTAAGAGTTAATAGACAGTATCAGCATTGCACATACAAACTGCCTTTGAAATTGGCTTTTCAGCCATGTACACTCCAATCCACCCCATCAGTGCGAGGCACAGTCTCACCTCTGCCACAGGTTACATTCTTTTCTAAAGCTGAGAGCTGTGGGTGGAGTGGAGGGGGAGGAATGGCCCAGAGAAGCCCACGCTCCAATTTGTTATATTTGGCATTTCCCCGGGAGGCTGTCCATCACCACAAATGTTTTTCTTTACATTTGGTTGGTTTTTTTCCTTTCCCTCTTGACTTGTGCAGAATGTCACAGCCAACCACAGGATAAATGACACCATTGCTAATGAAGATGGGCCCCAGACCTTAACTGGAAGGTTTATGTACGGTCCGTTAGATATGGTCACGCTTACAGGAGAAAAGGTACTGTGTCTGCTATGGGGTTGTGCACCATGTGGCGAAAAGCGTGGGGGACAGGGACAGAGGCAGTTCTGGTCAGTGCTCCCTTGGTTCCTGATGGGGTTTGCCACCCTTGCGTCATGGCCAGGTTCCCCCGAGCAGACTTGTGTGATGCCTCCTACGAGGAACAGCATTCATCATGGAGGTCTTCACCACCGAGACCGGGTTTCATTCCAGTAACCTGATGTTTGGGTGCTTCTCAGCTCACATCTGTGAAGTGCAGAGGGCAGAAGTAGGACCCAGCCCTGCTGCCGTCCAAAGGGGCTTGGGTGGAAGGTCCCCGTGCTTGGCCTGTTCTACTCATCTGTGTCTTTAACGCTGTTGTTGACCCAGCCTTGCTGTCTTCCCAGGTGGACATCCACATCATGACCCAGCCACCATCAGGAGAGTGGGTTTACTTTGACACGGAGATCAGCAACAGCAGTGGCAGGATTTCTTACGTCATCCCTGAGAACCGGCGCCTGGGCATCGGCGTGTACCCCGTCAAGATGGTGGTCAGGTGAGGTACCTTGGGGTGCCGGGGCTTATCTTGCAAGAGGTACAAATGAGGCATTTGATGACTGTAGAATATGGCCCCTCCGTAGAGGAGCAGGTCTGCTCGTTGGGTGGGTTCAGAGCCTGGTTTGCCAGCAACCAGGGACAAAGCCATTTGTACTCTACAGCTGTAAGAGGAAGATCCACATTTCATTCTGACTCCTGCATCATCAGCGGCATGGTAATTGAGCTGCCGTTGCAGGAGCCGGCCTGCACCACAGACGTATGGCCTCACGGTCATCTGCAAAACTGCACAACTGAGCATATTTTGAAGGCCATAAACTTGTCCCTGAGGGACAGAACTTTGTACTCGTGATAATTCACAGCCCAGGGGCTCCAGCTCAGCTCCAGTAGCTGGTGTTGAGCTCCGGGAGGGGAAGGAAGGGAGCATTTTCTCAGTGGTGATCCCAGCAATTGTTTTCTGGAGGTATTTTTTTGAGTCGCAGATACCAGGGCTCCAGAGTACTATTTCCATCCCCACTTCAACACAGAGGCCCTCATGCAGTGCCCATCACTGCTGTGACTGAGGGTGGCATCGCTGTTAGACCCTTTGGGTCAGATTTGGGTGCTGCTTTGGGCTTGTGCTGCACTGCAGGACTCGGTGATGCCTTCTGAATATCTTGATGCCTAGAAGTCCCTGCATCCCTTTCAGGGGCGACCACACGTATGCAGACAGCTACATCACGGTCCTGCCGAAGGGGACGGAGTTTGTGGTGTTCAGCATCGACGGCTCCTTTGCAGCCAGTGTCTCCATCATGGGCAGCGACCCCAAAGTGCGCGCCGGAGCGGTCGATGTTGTCAGGTCAGCAGCCGGGGCTGAGGCAGTCGCTGTGTTTTACCCCAGCGTTGCTGTAGGTCCGCAATCCATTGACTTGTGGCTTTCCTTCTAGGCACTGGCAAGACCTCGGCTACCTCATTATCTATGTCACAGGCCGCCCCGACATGCAGAAGCAGAGGGTGGTGGCATGGTTAGCACAGCACAACTTCCCCCATGGGATCGTCTCCTTCTGCGATGGGCTCGTTCACGACCCGCTGCGGCACAAGGCCAACTTCCTGAAATCCCTCATCACGGACGTAAGTCTGGGTCTGCTGAAATATGATCGTAGGACGGGTTTAGATTGCTCCTCGTCCAATTGCCCCTGTCAGCACCAGTCTCTTGGCAGCGATGTGACCTGCAGTGGAAGATTAATCTGTTCATTTTCTTTTCATCCTTTTATTGCTCTACAAAAGTGTCTACGCTGTTGAATTGTGTCATCTCTGCTCTGCACTGCTCCATTTCATCACTGGTCCTTCCAACACCAAATGCCTAATGAAAACAGAGGCAGCAGTGCCTCCATTCCCCACGTGTGCACTTTTTTCACCTGTTTGGTGGCTTTCTGGCTGCCCGCGGTGTAACCAGCAGGTCTGAGAGGGCATGGAGCTGCTGCCAAAATGCCTTTGCACCACCCAGCCTTGACGGGAGACTCCACAGAGCATCTTCCCAAGTGTTTGACCCCAGGGAGGTCTTAACGTTGCTCAGCCCAGAGCCTCAGAAAAGCTCCAGATAAAACGAGGTTTTCTCTGTCCGGCAATCGAAGGAACTGCCGGTGTCCCCAGCACTTGTGTCCTGCCTTGAATAGCAGCGAAAGCCACTCGTTAACTGTCTTAGACTCATGTTTTGGCCTGAGTCACAGTGGCGGGAGCAGCTGGACCTTACTTGCTGCCTGCTCTGCCTTGTCTTCCAGAAGAACAAGTTTGTGACCGGGGTCAGAGACTTCCTTTCCATCTCCCTGGCCTGTCTGCGGCTCCGGGCACAAAGCCAGCCGGTCTGTGGTGGTATCGGTGTCTGCACCGTCCCTTCGAGCCCCTGCCTCAGCCCGCTAAGGAAGGGGTTGGCCAGGACCTGCTCTCTGCTCAGAGTTGGAGGCAGACGAATCCCTGAAAAGCAGCGCATTTTGCTGCCTGTCCCTTCTCCCTCTGCCCGGCAGAGTTAAACGGCAGAATTGCATGCAACAGCACGGCTGGTGCAGGGGAACGCTCCCCGCTAATGATTACCGCGCTGGGGGTTTGCAAACAGCTCCTCTCCCCCGTGACAAGCAAGCAGTGAAGTGTGCAGCGTCCCTGCCCCCCGCAGACCTCAAGGAAAGGCTGTGGGTCCGCGAGCAGAGATCTGCTTTCATAGTGCTGTTACTCCCCTTGTTCTGGCCTGTGAACATCCCCAGCTCTGTTAATTAGCACTTTGCACAGCGCTGCATTGTCCAGTTGGGAACTTACATAAGTTATTGACCTGAGAGTCCCACAAATGCTATTTAAAAAAAAAAAAAAAAAAAAAGAGCCCTGTCCGTTGAGCAGGGGCACCCATATGTTGCTTTCTCTCCCCACAGCTCCACATGAGGATCCATGCGGCATATGGATCTACTAAGGACATCTCTGTGTACAGCTCCATCAGCCTCCCGCCCACGCACATCTATATCGTTGGCCGGCCCACCAAGAAGCTGCAGAGCCAGTGTCAGGTAGGAGCCAGCTTGTCTGAGCCCTGGAGGTGCCGCCAAGGGCCTCCCATGGGAGGGGGGTGGCAATTTGGTCATCTTAAGACTAGTGACTGAGCTAGTGTTCGCCAAGAGGACGGGAACTGTCCCACAGACCAGGACCCATCACATCTCTCCGAGTGGTTCCATGTCTTGTACGTCACCCCAGAGAAGCTGGCACAGCAAACCCGTTTGGCTGCCAGTGGCTATGAGGGAAACGTGTCCCATCCCTCTTAACCCCTGCTCTCATCCCTCTTGTCTCGCAGTTCATCACGGAGGGGTACGCTGCCCACCTGGCCCAGCTGGAGTACAACCACCGCTCACGCCCTGCCAAGAACACCACGCGCATGGCGCTGCGGAAAGGCAGCTTCGGGCTGCCCAGCCAGACCGAGTTCCTGCGCAAGAGGAATCACCTGCTGCGGACCATCTCCTCCCAGCCTTCGGCCACCGGCAGCAGCGCCGGCCACCGCCCCGAGCGCACCCAGAGCCAGTCCGACAGCGACAAGGAGAGGGACAGGGAACGCAGCCAAAGAAGCATGAGCATCGCCACAGGGTGCTGGGGCCGGAGCACAGCATCCCGGCTGGAGTCTGGCCTCTTGGGGCAGAAGTAGCCAGGCCAGAGCCAGCGACTTGTCGGCTGCAGCCACCGGAGAAAACAAAAGGAAAGAGGGACGAGGCCGGCGTTACGGGCTGGAAGGGTAAATATGGTGCTACTCTAATAACATCATGGTATTCTGGGAAGAGATGGGATGTTTCCCACGCAGAACGTGCAGGCCTTGCAGTGGGAGCGTCAGGTTTGTGCGGCATGAGCCCAAGGAACAGCTGGAAACTGGGGGGGGGGGGAAAGTCTCCAGGTCGAGATTGCGCTCTCTCCTGCCTCCTTCTCTTATCCAGGTTTAGTGACTGTAAATACGTGCCTCCTCGCCTTGTTAGCCATCGCTCCAATATGCGTGACCGAGAGCTGTCCTCAGAGCCACAGGAACAGGGGATGAGGCTGGGGGAACTTGTTCTTGGTTGCCCCAGGAGTCAGACGGAGGTGCTCTGCCGGTGCCGGCACGGGGTGGGTTTGGGGTTCACTAAGTACGCTGTTCCCCTGGCACAGACAGCCCCGAGCGAGGGATTTGTTGTGGGCTGTGCCAGGCAGAGCAACCGAGAGCTTTACCTGTACAAAGAGCTTTGAGTTCAGCCACTTTCTCAAGGAGTATGTGCAGTGGCAGAGCATAAGGATGTATCGATGCTGTTGGTAGAGGCAGAATGTCGGCAGATTCATGCCCAAGAAAGTGGGGTAGTTACTGTTATTACTGTTATTTTTTAAAGAGACCTTTTAGAAGCCGATGGAATTTAACACATTGACCTATTAAAAGAGGAATACAAGCTATTTTGTTTGAGCTGTTACAAACCTCAGACACTTAATTTGCTGTTAAAGTCTCCAAATATTCTCGCTCTGTATTATTTCCAAAAGTAACCACCGTATATTTGGAAGCAGCTGAAGGCACTCAGCAGCTAGATCGCATTGCAGTTCTTCTCATCCAAATGCAGGGTCTGACTCTCTCAACATCCACCTCTGAGACGGTTTTTCTTCCCAGGTTCTCTCCAAGTTCAGTAGCAGCTTTCATGGGAACTAGACTCGCTTCTTTTACCTGTAGTTACTGAACTGTAAAACCTCATTGTTTTTTGCACTGATGATTTTTAGAATGGAAACCTGTTACCATCTCATGTAGCTACACCTAACTGTTTGTAGTGCATGACAATGAAATATTGCTAAGCCAGGGTGTGTGTGCGTGTGTATATACATATATGCATATACATATGCACACACACGTATATATATGTATATGTATATATTTAAAAAAAAAAAATCTGTGCAGAAGTTTTTCCAGCAGTAAGGAGATTGTAAGGAAGTGTGCCAACAATGTCAGGCAAGCTTAAGAAAAGGCCATATCCTAATTTTCCTGGTGTGTTTCTCAGTGGATGTGCCTGAGCTGATGGTTTGTGCGCTGCTGGAGTGAGCCGGGGCTGGGTGCGTGGCAGAGGGGAGCTGCCGGCGCGCAGGGCGAAGCGCTTGCTGCTGGCTGGCATCCCCGGTGACACCGAGACGCGTGCGGTGCGTGGTACAGGAACAGGGGCGCATCGCTCTGCAGCAGCGGAGGAGAACAGTGCCTAGAGCGAGGGCTTGCCAAAAAGCCCCTTAGTCCTGTCCCTCCCGGGTCAGCCCCGGCGCAGGGCCCGGTTCCCTCCTTGCACACACCTCCCAGAGCGGAGGGGCATCCACCCCCGGGGCTCTGGGGTGCCCATTTACAGACTCCAGTTGGCCTCTTCACGTGGAGATTTTATAGTCCTACCGAGCTCCCCGTCTATGTGTAACCCTGCTTTCCCCCACCACACTTTCCCGTCTTTATATCACTTTCTACTTATGAGGATCTTATTTATAACAAAGAATTTTTTAGACTGGCTGCTTCATTTTATTAACTGTTTGAATATGAAGTGCAGGACGGCCGCACTGAGACACACAGCACTGTGAACACTGCTCTGCTAATTGGCTCTGGGCCACGGTAGGCAAATCTAACTCATCAGACATCCAAGGTAGATCTCATGTGTTCGTGGCGCTGGAGGGTCGAAGCGGAGGCAGAGGAGGGACAGTGCTGAGCTGCCGACGGCGTCCGAGCCGGGGGAGCGCTCAAACCCAACTGCCCGCCTGCCGCCCAGTGCATCTCCCACGTCTTGCAGCCTGACTGCAAAAGGTTTAACCACTTCTCTTTGATAATTACTCAATTACAGAATGTATCTGATGACTTTTGTTACCGAAAACTGACTTCCCTTTCTGCCGACTCAGCTTAGCTCTCTCTGAATGTACATCCAGAGCTGACTGGGTTTAAAACCAATGTGAATCGTCCCAGCTTTTTGCTAGTCGAACGTTCTGTCAAACAGATGCCATCTGAGTAGGAAGCCAAGCCACAATCCATCCTGCGAAGTCACCGAACCACATCACAAAATAATTTCTGCAAATTTGGATATGGCCTTTGCAAAATTCAACTTTCCTCCAAGCCCACAACCAAGGCGTGATCTGTACATTTTCCAATGCTGACGAGATGTTCGCATTTTCTTATGTGTAGATAGTGTAAAACAGAGGCGAATGTAAATGTTCAACATAAAAAGTGGATATATAAAATGGAAAGTTATTTATTTATGTAGAGGAAAAAAAATGTCTGGAGGGACTGGAACCTTCAGGGTTTATTAATATTTAAAAATGTAGCTTTTTTGTTTCAGGCATTATGTACAAAGCAATTATTTTATGGACCAAGTTTAATGTAACTGTCAATGAATGCAGAAGTGCAATATTATACTCACCTCTCCATCACTCCATGTTTTAATCAGCTACTAACCAGTTAGACTGACAATCACAGCACCTCCGTCCTCATCCTTTGTTGAGCTTCTTGAAACTTGCCCGGGTCCTTTCCCTGGCCCCCCATCTGTTGCCATTGTACGGATCCAACGCGGAGAAGCAATTGTAGAGCAGGACCTTTATTGCTGCAATAATACCAGATGAGGTGGGTGTAGTTACCAGGAAATATGCCAATAAGTTTTTCTCCACCGATTCAGTCCGTCATAGTCTACATCAATCGATCCTCAGCCGCCCCCATCTGGCACTCATCTATCTGAAGCAAAGATCAACGTGCTACTCACTCAAAGAACAATAGCAATAGTTTAACTCTGTGTTTATAACCTGTTTGTTCCGAGCTGTTTTGGAGAGCAATGCATGTGACCCGATGCCTTTCCACGGGAATGGAAGAGGATCCGTTTGGATGCAGTGAGGGAAAGATGAATGTATATTCCATCCTTACTAAAGGGGCACTGTCAGGTTGCAGCCCTAACTTACCTTTATTATAAACAACTTGTTTGCTTTGAAATGAAAGAATACGAAGTTTCTTGTACTCCTCCCTAGCGCCGTTGTCTGGGCAGCCATCAGCGCAACCGGCGAGTCGCGCTGCTTCTGCTGCAGCCCACGTCCTGTTCTCGCACACTAGCACAATACGGCCCGCACTCTGCAGGCTGCCTCAAGTCGGGATTTTTTGTTGGTTTTTTTTGTTTGTTTTTTTAAATTGTTTCCATGGGAATCAAATTCCGATGTGGAGCTCAGATTTTTTTTATAAAAAGCAGCTTTTTGTATTACTGTGCTATTGGGCTAGACTTTCTACCTGACGCTGTCCCTTTAAAGTCTTCTAAAAACAAAGAGGACCCCATGCATTCCCTCTGAGTTGTTTTCCTGGGTTTGCTAGATCATTTAGGCAGATGAGGCGAAATTCTAATACCAAAAACGTTTACAGTGTCCGACAGGTGAGCCGAGAGCAGTAACTAGCCAAAGGGTTACTAACAAACTCCCGCTCCGCCCAGCAGCCGCCGTGCTTGCTGTAGCACCCCCTTCTTCAGGTATCGCCACCGTTTGCTGCATTTCCTATTAGTTCTAGAAGCCTTACGGTCCCCTCCCTGTCCTCAGCACCCTCTGCCTGTTGATACCCTCGACTGTCAATTTTATATTCCAACGATGTTAGTTATATTTTATTTATAAAAAATTGCTTTAGGGGTAAGAGACGCGTGTGTGGGGAACCACCGGAGGGCATGCCCGAGGGCGCCGGCAGCCGCGCTGGGTACGCCCCTGTGTGTACAGTACCGTGCCGATGACTCGCTTGTGTGTGACAAACCTTCTGTACAACTTCCTTCTCCTCCTTGCTGTTAGTGCATCGTTCCAATGCCTGGGTGTGCTTTGTGTACAGTATCATTGTGAGTTACACAGATTAAAGAAATGGGAAGGCTCTTCTCTGTCTGCTTTTTTTGGGAGACTCTAGAAACAGACAAGTCACAAACCCCAAGACGTGAGCAGGCACCAGTTTAATGGGGTTACAGCGATGAACAAAGAGGGAAACCCTCCGCACAGATCAGTCCTGCAGGACTTGTCCTTTAACCCATTTGTCCTTTTTCTTTTGTTTAACAGTTTGTAGATTTATGGACTTTGCAGTGAGGGAAAGGCCAACTGTTTGCTTCACGGCAGCCATGGGAATGGGCCCCAAGAAGTCCGGAGCCCTAACGCTGCCTGGGGCCTGCGCTGCAGGGAAGGGACACGAGTCACATGCAGGAACAGACAGCAAGGCAAAGCCACCCCTCTGCAAAGCACATCTGCCTGCACCCTGGTGCTGTGGGCCAGGCCCGTGCTCCCCCAGCGCCACCAGATGAGATGAAGCTGCCCCAAAGCTGAGTAAAGCCCCTGGAGCGCAGCTGAGGGGGGCATTTGAAGGCGCAGGGGAGAACTGCAGCCTGAGTGGAGCCACGCAGCGGCACAGCAGCTCCTCTCTGAGCAGGTGGGTGAGTGGGAAGGGCCCGTGAGCCTGCAGCACCAGGTAAGCACGAGACATGCAGATCCAGCAAGGAAGGGGCCAAGAGCAGCCCCCGAAGGGAAGAAGTGGCAGCCAGCCGTGTATTTTACAGCCCCAGTGCACACCCTGTCCTGGCCGCAGTGTTGGCTCCTGCCCACGCAAGCCCAGAGCTGAGGGGCAGCAGTGCCTCCAGGTGCTCAGCACCAGCACACCTCTCCCCTGGGTCCTGCTGAGCTCCTCCAGCCTTGAAAGGGGCAGCGGGGCAAGCAGGTCCAAGTGCATTACGACCATGCTGGCCCCAGTCAGGAGAGGGGGGGGAGAAACTGTTTACTGGCAGACGAACCACTAAAGTCGCTCTCCTTCCCAGTCAATAACTTACAGAGCAGCTGGAAACTGCCTCAGAGGAAACATCCTGATGCGGTGCTGCCTGCATGGTCCAGAGACAGAGGCTCTTGCCTGTGCTGGCAGCGGCAGGACAGGCTCCCGGCACGGCTGGCACCCGCATGCTCACTACAGCATCCCCGTCCTCGCCTGGAAGGCCAGCCCGTCCCCCCGGGTGGCCTGCTGCAAAGGGAGAGACACGGGCACTCACAGCACTGCCCAAAGATGAAGGACCACCAGCACCCACCCACGGGGGCCCCTGCAGAGCTGCCAGGGCTCGGCTTGCCCTGGTAGAGTCGGTGGGGTCCCCAGGGAGGCAAGACAACGCCTCTGGGTGCAGCAGCTCCACACCTGCACCCACCCACCAGCAGCTCATGCTGGCGCCAAGTCCCCACTACCTTGTTAATCTCCTTGTGTCTCTCCTTGCTGACGATTTCTTCTAGTACTTCTCCGTCTCCCTTAATAAGCCTAGAAGACAAGCACAGGGCCGTGAGCCGTGAGGGCTACTGGCAAGTTCCTGTCAGCGATGCTGATTCCTAGCCAAAAAAGGTGCTGGCCCCCCTCCCGCCTCCCCGAGGGCTGCGCTTGTGCCCCCGCTCAGGCACACAGCCACCAGGTCCCTCACAGCAGTACGTGCCCGGTACCAGGTGCTGGCCTGATGCACCGCTAGGCAAGGCCAGCAACAACCTACCTCTGAGGTTGCATTATGTGACTTTTTCTGGCTTTATCAAGCTTAAAGAGCACGGCAGGCTTTTCCATTGCTCTTGTGGGATTAACGTCACCACGCTGCAGCAAAGACAGGTGTGGTGCCCTGAGACATCAGCATCCCCCTGCATGGGCCAGCTGTCCCAGGCTGTGGGCACTGCCTGCTGTGTGCAGAGTTAGTCACGCTCGCACACAGTAGGAGAAAACACTAATAAAAGCATCTCTTTCCACCCCACCATCTGCAGAGGCTTTGCTGACAACAGCAATGGCCCCAACCTCTTCCTTTTCACACAGGGTTTAGGTCTGGTCCTGGCTGCCCCAGGAAACTGCAGAGCCATTCAGAAACAGGGGCTGGTTTGGGCCTGAACGGCAGCCAGACCAGGGAGCACCTTGCTGAGCAAATTCCAAACAGTGTTGGAGACGGCTCAAACCTCCAAACATGAACAGAAATTTAATTGTCTTCATTACATGCCTTACGGGGAACCGACCTTTGTTCCACACCTCCCTGAGCCCTGCAGGCTGCCTTCTATTTTAAGACTGGACTTGTCATACCCGATTCTCTTCAGCATGATGTTTTCTGCTTGCTGAGAAGATGCAGTTTATTAAAAACTGGGTCATTTCTATTTGGCAGCTAAACGAACTTAGGTTTGATTGTTGCCTGTATCCCCAAGGGGCACACACACTCCCTCCTCACTTGCACCCAGGTGCTAACCGGGGCTGAGAGTTTGCACGCTTTGGCGCTGAAGGCAAGTGCATGAAGCAGTGGGGTGAGGAGGTGCCAGTCATTCCTCTGGTTGCTGTTCTGCCCCTGGTTGCAGAGTCCCATTTAATGGGAAGAAGCTGAACCCTTCACAGTGCAAGGAACAAAGCCTGTGCCTCGGGCAGTAGGGTGCCCTGGCGTCTGCATCCCACAGCTCCCGGCTGGGCCGCAGCCCTGCACCCCTTGCATGGAGCCCCAGCACAATTCAGTAATTTGGTGTAAAACATGTCACTTTCTGGTTAAGTTACACCAGGTCTCATGGGAGGGGAGTTGCAAGGGAGCAGCTCAGGCCTTTTCTGCTGAAGGGGACCTGGGTCCACGCATGGCACTGCAGTGCTGTGGACCAGCATCCTCCAGGACTCCAACCCATGCAACATGGATAGGGATGGACAACCCATCTCCCTTTTCCCCAGGGATCATACCTGGTTCTCCCCGTTTCGGGATCCACAACTCTCCTTATGACACTCTGCCTCGCATCCCATTCTTCCTTTGTCATTGGCTTCATAGCCTGGATTCGGGATTTTTGTTCATCTGTCAAAACTGGAATGCATCAGTTAGTCAGAGCCATGCTCATGGGGGCGGCTCCTGGCCGAGGGGCACAGCACCACGTCTGCAGTGAAGAGACACACGTGCCACACCAGTTTCCCAGCAGCACTCGGGTTCAGTGATGAACCACACAAAGGAAGGGCCACTTCATGTGCCAAAGCCAGTACCAGCTTTGCCAGTGTGTTACTGCTGACCATGACCTTCCACTTGGCATCTTTGTTCCCTATTCACATGTGTGAACTACATCTAAACACTTCACAAATGAATCTCTGAATGTAGCTCCTTGTGCTTATTGGTGTGGCTCAAAGGTGGCCACGGTACGTAGGAAGGAGGAGAGCCTGGAGCTCCTCCCTATACACAGCCCTGCTTCCCTCAGACACCTCATGTGGGTCCTAGGAAGGGTGACATGAGAGCGTCTTTCCCCAATGGACACTTGTGTGCCCTGGCTTCAGCAGGAGAGAAACACCATCGTTACCTGGTCCGGAGTCCACCAGTGATTCCTTCTGCCACTGCTCCAGTGAGGGGCCAGGCATCACTTCTTCCTTGGCTTTCTCCTCCTTAGCCCTTTCCTTCGACTTCTTTTTTGATTTCTTCTTTATTCTCTTCTCCTTCTTCTTCTTCTTTTTGTCTTTCTGTTTCGCTCGCTTTTTTTTGCTGTGTCGACTCTTCTTCGTTTTGGAGTCACTGTCACTGGAGTCATCAGAAGAGGAGCTGGAGGAAGAGGAAGATGAGGAGGAGCTGGTAGATGAAGACGCTGTCTCAGAGGAAGAAGTACTTGCCTTCCTCTTCTTTTTGTCCTTTCCTTCCTTCTTCTTTTCATCCTTTCCTTCCTTCTTCTTTTCTGCAATACATAAGAAGAGGTTGAGTGGAGCAGCTCTGGCCCTGCGGCAGCTGGTCATCCCCCTTCCAGCCTGGTTTCTTTCTTGCCTGAACAGCAAAGCCCCCAAACCTGGGTCAAAGACTCCTCTGTGCCGACACCACACACATCACAGTGTGCGGTGGTGCACTGCCAGACCAGCACACATAGGGGTTGTAGGGCTCTGCACTTGTCAGAACGACACTAAAACAGGCACAAAACGCACAGCAAGGCAACAGACACCGATTTATCTGACAGCAGGGACCCTCTTCATCCAGCCGGGCCCTCTCTGTGCACCTGCCCCAGGGAAACGTGGTGGAAGTGTGGGGTCACGGGCCTTTCCCTTACCATCCCTACCTGCTTCTGAGCTCGACTTGTGTCTGTGAGACCCAGAGGTCCGCTTCCTCAGAGGAGAGCCGCTGCCCCGGTGTGAGTCCTTGCTGCTTTTCTTCCTTTTCTTCTCCTTCCTCTCCTGTCTGCTCCGAGAATTGCTTTTGCTTCTGCTTCGCGATCGCTTCCGAGACTGGCTGTGGGCCATTGTGCATCAGCCCCTGGAGGGAAAAGGTTACATCAGCGCTATGGGGGAGACCACCTCCGCTCAGTGGCAACATGTCCGGCAGCCCCAAAAACCTTAAATCCAACCCTGAGACAACCAGCCCTGGAAGACCTGCTGCTGTTAAACTCCCTCTCTGCTCATGCCCGCTCTCGCTGAGCTCCCAATGTGCAGGGGTAGGTCAGGGTTACCCATCACACAGCTGTGGCCAAAGTGAATGTCACCAACCCACAAAACAAAGCCCTCAGCGGAAAGCTGGGGCCATGCAGGGTCAGCGCTGCCATCCCCGGGCAGCCCTCACCCACCTCCAGACAACCGTCCCAGAGCAGGTTTTCCACCAGGAAAAACCTCTGCCAGGTTTTCCCCACACTCCTCATGTTTGTCCTTAGATGTGATGACTAAGAAAGAATGGGGCTGATCCCCACCGTGGGCAGGTGCCGAGGGGCCTAAGACACATTTGCAAGCAATGTGTGCCCCACGGCTGAAGCTCAGCAGCCACGGGCCACCCCACGGGGCTGAGAGCCACTGGGAGGATGCTGCACCCACCGACGGACGCCGGCAAGGTGTGATCGATGCTGCGGTGACAGTGAGCAGAATGAAACGTCCTCCCCAGGCCGAACACGGAGTCAACCACCTCATTATTTTAAATGCCAAGAGCAGGCGCAAGCCAAGGGGAGGAATGAATTTTTAATATTCCAATTTGCTTTTAGAAAACAGATTATGCATTGAGCTGGCATCCCCGTCCATCAGCCCGCCCGACTGCCAGCAGCCACAGGCCAGAGACGGCATGATATATGCTCTCATTAATTTAAAAAACAAACTGGCAGAGCAGTATCTGGGAAACGCTTTCTCACAGCCACCTTCCAACTACTGCATTTAATTAATTGCATGTTTACCACCTTGACGTTCCCAAGCGGCGATTCGCTCCCAAGTGAATCAAACCTTTGATTGATTTCCAGATGGAAATTTCACTCAGACAAAAAAAAAAAAAACAAACCCAAAACAATTAAGGACACGCAGGGAAGTTTCTGAGGACAGGAGTCCCTCAACACACCCCCAGCAGCCGTCCGGACCTCACACCAGGGCCCCGCTGGCGGGAGAGCGTTTGGGTCTTAGGTCCGCTCCATCCATGGACGAGGCAGCAGGAACCGCTTTTACACAGCGGTGGCAACAGGGTCAATGGATGCGAAGTTGGGTGCAGAGAGGAGCATCCCGACAAGTCCGGGGCGACTCTGCGGGATGGGGACGAGCCCCGAATCCATCACGGCAGCACCCTGGGCTGGTCGCACCCCAAAACTGGGGTCTCACCCCAAAGCTGGGGTCTCGCCTCCAGGTTCGTGGCCACACCAGGGCGGCTCCTCCTGCCCACCCAGCTCGGCCCAGGCCCGGCCCGTGGCGGGGAACCGGGAGCCCGGCTGCTGCGGCGCGGCCGGAGGGACAGCCCCTCTTGCCCCAGCACAGAGAGCCCTTTAAGAGCTCAGCAAGAGGTGTGCTGTCCCTTTAAGAGCTTAGCACAAGGTGTGCTGACTCTTTAAGAGCCTGCGCAAGGTGCACTGGTACTTCAGGAGCTCAGCACTGGGCGTGCTGGCCCTTTAAGAGCTCAGTACTAGGTGCGCTGGCCCTTTAAGAGCGCGGCCCCGCGCGTCCGGCTCTGTAACCGCCCTCCCCGGTGCCCTCAGCCGCTCCGGCCCGGTCCCGCTGCCGGTAAGAGGAGGGAAGGAGGGAGGGACTCACCGCAGCCGGGACCGCGCCGTCCCGCCGGCACCGAGCGAGGTACCCGCCGCTCGCCTCTCCCCCCCGCCCCCCCCGCTTCCGGCTCCCAGGCGCGGGGCCGGGCGGCAACCGGGCCGCGCTCTTTGGTTCCGGGGCCCGCTCTTTGGTTCCGGGCCCGCAGGGCCAGCGCTGGCCTCGCCCCTCGGCTTAAACTTTTGGGTCTAATTCAGGCGCTGATAGGAAGCGCTAACGTTTTCTGCTGAAGGAAATGGAGCCTTGACGACTGGTTTTCTTGATAATTTTGGCTCCGCGCGCAAATACAGAAGCCGGTTTCCTTCCCGAGATGCAATTTGAATGGGTTTTGCTAACGAAAAGCCAATCAGCGCTGTGTGCTAATGGCATCCCCGGCCGAAAATATAGCGGGTCTGCTGCGAAGGCTGAAATGGGCACCCTCTGTGCGAGCTGTACCGGCTCACATCCAGCCTCTCGCAACTACCGACGATGCAAAGTCCGCACCCTCTAATTACTGCAGTTGAATCAATGAATGAAAAAGCCCCTTAGAAACACAGTGGCGTACGGGTGGATCAAATACATACAATTAATTTTCCACAGAGCAAAATGCAGCCACCAAATCAGAAGATATTTGGCTTCTTTAATTTGTCTTGTAGATGGGAGAGCCTGTGATTTCAGCCAGCCGGCAGTGAGACGGGGACAGCACTTGGCCCTCCGAACGCATTGGCTGCCGGCGGATCTTGGTGCCAAAGGAGAAGCCCCAGGCCTGCCTGCTGCACCCAGGCTGAGAGAATTATTTTATATTTTCACCTGCTCACATAACTAAAGGAAGGGAGTTAAATCTACGCTCTTGCCTTCCTCTGGCAAGTTTTGCTATGTTGCAGGTAGCTCCCAGAGCTTTGTCTCTAAAAGACCGTTTCTGCTCGCTTGATAAGGTTCACAGAATCTTTGAAAGGGAAAATTCTGCTCAAAAGAGGTCGCAGAGGCCTTCAGAGATCCTCTCAGCCACCCAGTGGGACCAGCTCTCCCTGTATTGCTCCTGCTGGATTTTTCTGAGCCTGGGTTAAGTAAACCTCTGGTGATGATAATTCTATGCTATTCCCAGCAGCCTGTTGTGAATCACCTGTATCTCACTTTTGAGCGGATCCTTCACTGTCACCCAGCAACAAAACGCTCTTCTCTCTCCCCTGGAAGAGGACAGGAGTCCCTGCAAACAGCAGAGCAATGGTAAGTAAAGGGCTTTATTGTACCGCTCTTTCCCATTTACAGTGGCACCCGCGATGCTGCTGTTGGCACAGAGGTCTTCACAAAGGCCAAGCAGCTTTGGGTGTTTTCCCCATACACTTGAAAATATTTACAGAGCCTTTGCAGTGAATCAAAGTGTTAAGGCTTTCTCCATCTTCCAAGCAGTCCTCCAACTTGAGCGTGAGCCCTGGTGAGTCGAGTACCAGCTCTTTCAGCTGTCCAGGCAGCTGGCTTCCCTAACCCCAGCAGGATTGGGTTTGCATCACTTTCCAAGGCCGTAGCTACATCTTACATGACTTGTGCATCCATCAAAGAGTCTGTTAGCGCTGTCTTGAGAGGTCAGAAAGGAGCTTTAAGGAACCTGGTCTGGAGAAATCAGGCCCTACTCTCTGCTACCACAAGGAACAGAGATTGACAGTCTCAGGCACATCATCTTCAAGGGTTTCTGTGAACCCATCTCCAAACCCCTCCGCTTCCACCAGCTCAGGTTTCTTGTTGCACATGGGGCAGAGCTGGTTGCGGATGGCAGATGATCTCATCCAAATGATGAGGTTCCAGCGTTCCCCGGAGGCAATGGGAAGCGCCCCGTGGATCTGCCCTCCTCGGTGTAACAGCCCCTGGGCTCCCACATGTTCGATCTCTATGTACTTTGGCACAGGGGTAGGATCCTGGAACAAAGGAAGGCGGATACAGCATTACACCAGAAATTCCCTAGCAGAACAATGCTCAAATAGTTGAAACTTTTAGTTGTTACCTCTTCACCCACAGCACCCAGTGAGCAACATGGAGAGGACTCACTGTGCCTCTGAAATGCAGCCGCTTCAGGGATGGCTTGGCAGAAGTTTAGTACAACTGTTTCCAAGTAAGACATTCTCAGTGCCGGGTCCAGAGGGAATTTAAAGACACTTTCAATCAAAAAATTTGTTTCAATAGTGTATGGGTGCTTTTACCCCTCTCTTGTCAAGAGTCCCCTGGAAATAGGGGCTACAGATTTAGGTTTAAGTCTCATCTGAAACAAATTACTTCTCTCTCTCTCTCTCTCAGCACCTTCCTGTTCATTATTGCAGTTGGGGAAAGACTGATTTGTTTCACTCCAGCTTCTACTATGATAGTTGTCTCTGTCCTCTCTCTACTATGATAGTTGTCTCTGTCCTCTCTCTGACTTGGCTGCAATTAGCTTGAATATTGGTAGTGTGCTTATAGCATAAAAGGTTCCTGTATAACCAAGACATTATAAAAAAGGGGGAAGGGACAGAGCAGATTTGACTGTTGGAAGTGAATAATTGTTTTTCAGAACACAGTTAGTGCCTTGAAACTGGGGGGTGAGGGGGTAGTGCAGAAGAGAATTGGGGTCCAGGTTAGGAATATGCTCAGTACCTGGCTGAAATCACCAAAGTACAAGTTGCCTTCTGTGAAGTCTTTTCCCAGGGAAACATTTAAGGTGACTTCTGCATTGTCATAGTGAGAGCTCAAATCCAGATCTTCGTGTAGCGAGTACTTGACAACAAAGGCTTTATGGCTGTCCAGAGAAGTGCCTCCCAAGTCAGGATAAAGCAGTGCCGTTATGGGCTGCAGGTATTTTTCACGCAGGGGTGTTATGAACATTTCATCCATCCCAAGCTCATTTAGCAAAACCTGTCTCAAAGAGAAGAGATGGGAACAGCTGACCAACTACATCTGCTGCTTCATCAGAGCTGCTGCAGAGCTGACTTGTTCTCTCCCAACCTTGCTGCTTGGTCAGATAAAGAACTTTAGAGCAAAGGCTCCAGCTACAGGCAAAAGGAGGCTCACAGTGGAAAGTGATGGAGAAAAGACAAAGCAAGATGGAAAGTTAAGTGTTCTTTAAAAATGGACTCCTTGATTTAAACGTGTATTGCTTGAATACAGGGTGCTCTTTGCCCTAAGATACCAACTCCCATCCCCTTTCCTTGCATTCCCCTGTCCTTTTGCCTGTGTAACATGCATTCTCTCAACCCTTGCACTTCAAAGGGGCTGTACTCAAACTGCTCTGTGTTCAAATTGCAGGCATTTCGGAAGGAAAAGGAGTGTGAAGCAAGGAGGTAAACGGAGTCTGCTTGTGAACACTCCCCCTAAATAAGCACAAGAGCTAGTGAGTCCTACCCCATAGTTATTCATAGTGTTGGGCCTGCCTTTGGGCATGTCCGACTGCTCAAAGTTCTCCAGCTCATCCACAAAGGCTTGGCAGAATTCCTCCGTGAACACTGGGAGTCGATAGATCCTCTTATCTGTTAAGAGAAGGGAGATACTGTTTGCTGGGGAAAATAACAGGGAAGAGTGTTCTTGGCTGTCATGCTGCCTAGCTATACTGAGCTGGTGTCAGTGAGAACGCAGGACCCACGCGCTTCATTTTCTGCTCAGGCTGCTCAAAGGGCTGGAACCATTCCTCGGGATCCGCTCTGGGATGTATTTGTTGTTTTTCATGTTGGCCCCTTGTTTTCAGGCTTCCCCATCCAGTTGGGAGATCTGGCACTGATTTAAATGCCTGCTGAATGTGCCAAGGAAATGTTTTGAGCAGATCTGGAGGGAAAGTGATGAATCAACAGCTCATCATAGGTAGCGTGAATACAACTTCCTGGAAGAAGGAGACTCAAGGTCATTAGGGGAGGGGAGATTCACTCACCCAATGCCAGCCTTCTGGGAAGACCAGGCCTTCTGAGCTGCCTTTCAGGGTAGAGCTGTAAAGTTCTGTCTAAGGGGAGCTCAGTATTGAGGATACAGAAGCTGAGATAAAGACAGTGTGAAAAGGCTGTGTTGCCTGGAAATCAGGCCTTGGACATATCCAGGAGCCCTGCACATACACAACATGTGTGTCTTTCTTTTTGTCTTGTAAAAAAGAGGCAACTTTGCAGCTTCCCCTCTATGTTTTGTCAGCATTTCTGGTAGGGAGAGAGCTTCATGGATGCCACCAGGGAAGCTGAAAACCCAGATCTCTTTTAAAAAGACTGAAATCTAGACAAACTACTTCAGCTCAGACTAACCAACAGGGATTGTCTGAAATAGTAAAGCACTTGGGGAGGGAAAAACAAGTTCCCCAGGCTAACAGTGTTCCTTCAGCAAGCTCCCCTGTGAGGTTGTGGTACAACCAAAACCCCAGCCCTGCTGCAGCTAGGGCCTCTGATGAGACATCAGCAGACTGGGATTGGAAAAGCAGAAAACAGGATCTCATCCAGAGCATAACTGCTGCACAATACTGCCTCTCCAGAGACTCTTGTCAAGCAGAAAATAACATCCTGTTTGTCTCAGCTGTGTATCAAATCTGAGCTATTAAAGACAGGGCTTGAAAACAGCTGTCATCACTGAAGTCACAGTGTCACACGGGAAGATCTTTGTGACCGATGTGTTGTTTTCTTTACCTGAGAAGGACTCGATGTAGCGCAGGAGGCCATGGAGATGAGCATCTGGTGATGTGCAGTATCTCACGATTTCTAGAAAATCTGGGGCCAGGAATGACTCCTGGCATCAAGGGAAGGACGATAAAAACACACAGAAACACAATTAGCCTGCGCAGACTTTTACAGCCCAAGAGGGAAACGGACTTCCAGCCAGCCATAGGAAAATATGTAAAGTCTAGGGAACGAGGCTGATAGTCACACTTGGGTTACTTCTGTGGCAGGAAATGCAGAATGTTACTGGTGTTTTTCTTGGTGGTTTAGGTAAGTTGCTTCTTGCTCTAGTTCACCGGTTTCTAAGTATAACTGGCCAGATTTATCCTTAGCGCGGTGGGAAAGAGCCTGGCTCGCATTATGGACTCCTAACAGTTAAGTTCAAAATCTTTCCTAGTAGATTTAGCTTCTTGTCATGGCCTCAGCACAAAAGAATGACTATACTCTGCTTTAAGCACTTCCCCACACAGATCATGACAGACAACGGCAGAACTTGTTACAAAAGGATCATAGAGCAGTAAATCTGTGTGAACTTGTTTGTGTGCTACTGCTGATCTGTGGTATTTATCCAGCTGGGAAGTCTTATGTCTGGCAAACAGGAGGTAATTCAAAGCAGTGTAGCCCATAACAAAGAGGGCTCTCCCTGCATTGGCGGTGGGGTGTATACGTGGAAGCAGCTTGTTGCCCCCCTTCAGCTGACAGTAACTAGTAACCTGTCTGTGCGTTAAGCCCATAAAGGCTGATTCCTGTGGCTGTTTGTTAGACCTCAGCAACCCCGTTTGCTGCGATGATGCTTTAGGTCTAAATTACTAATGGCATTTGGAGTCCCGTACCAGGTGCTGGTGCAGCTTCAATATAGAATGACCCTCATCTGGCTATAAGCCAGGCAGAATCTCGCCGGGAGAACATGCTATGCTGTGAAAGTTTTCAATTCAGTTTTAATATGCTACACTTTGGTTTTAATTCAGTCCAGCTCTAGCACTGTGAGCAATCCCGAGAAGAGGGCTTCCTACTGCAAAAATAAACTGTCAGGCAATTTCTTGGGTGCAAAACAGATTCCAAACATACTGTCTACCTGCAGAATGTACACTTCTGGGTGTTTTCGTTTGTAGCACTTTGAGATGATGGCTTTGCGTTCCACTGACTGATGAATTAACTGTTTTCTTCTCTGCACTTCTGCCTCAATCTACAAGTAAACAAAAAAGCATATTGTTAGAAAATCAAATGGGATAACTAAAACAATTCCAGGAATTTGCTCATTGTTTTAAACCAGTTATTTTTGTTCTGGGCACCTCTGGGAGACAGAGTGTATGCCTTTGCTTTTCTGTAGTCAAGACAAGTCCAATAAATATCTGAAAAGCCAAATGCCTAAAAGGGACTTGAGACATGTTCTTATTACGAATGGCTTAAAAACTAACTTTAAAAAAAACCAAAACAAAACAAAACTGAAGTCTTTCCATGGATGTGTCAAGTGGAGCTGCTAGGTTTCAGCCCTTTCAGGCATTCTGACGCCTCATGAATTGCCAGCCTGCGCTTTAAGAGTCTGGCTTATGTTCTGACAATATAAGCATTGTCCAAAATAAAGACATTTGCTGTGAGGGAGACAGGACTTGTCATGAAGAGATTACTGCTAAGTGTTGTGGGGACAGGCTAATCTGTCATTTCAGAGGAAACAGCTGTAGTAGCAGCTGATTCAGGCAGCTCTTCCTATTTAATAACCCCCCCATGAGATTAGTTTATAACATTCCTCAGCAAAAAATGAAGGGTGTGACCAGTACCCCTGCTCCTGACCCCTGGTTATGTGGTTAGCATAACTAATGCCATTTTATAAGGCAAGCAGCCATTCTCTCTCCCTACCAGCCCCAAGGTTCCTGGGTGCCAGGCCAACTACTCCCTTCCTTGCCGGCCTTGAAGGTCCCAGGCACCCAGCCAGCCCAGTGGTGGTGATGACCCCAGCACAGAACAGGGAAGCGTAACGGCACCCAGAGCACTGCCTATAAAATCAAGCAGTCACAAGTCCTAAGTGGGGAACTTAGACCTGAACTGCTGCTGGACAGCGAGAGCTGTGACCCTCTGGTGGCCAGGGACGCCTCCCCTGTCATTTGCTTTCTCCAAGGACTGAGTATCTCATATTCTTTTATATGATTTTTGAGTCTAGATTATGATGGTTATATTGGTACAGCAAACCACGTATTAAGATCTGACCCAATCTGCAGAGAGTCCAGGTGATTAGAAATTATAAATTATATTAAGTTAGGATCTAGGGGATTAGAAATTATAAATTAAGTTAGGATCCAGAAATCCTAAGTGCAGTTGTATTATAAATTCTGTATTATGCTTATTGTGCTACATTGATTCCGCTTGTAGAAATCCTGTGCCACTCTAATCCTAAATTCTGTGGTATACTAATTATAATACCCTGTTAAGAAAATTAAGCTTTAATTGTAAACATGATTTAGCGCTGGCCTTATCCTGCCAAGGATCCTTAAAAGAACCTGTCTGTTCCCTTAGTGTTGGGGTGAAATTGGAGCTGGTTGTGTGACAGGTCTCTGTCCCTGGCCTGGAAAGACAGACAGATCCCTCCCTAAAGGAGTGCCCTGGGGGAAGGTCTTGTGAGAACCTTCTTCAGGAGAGCTTATCTGAGCTCTGGGGGATCCCACCTCAAGGCATTCTTTAAAAGTAACTGACAAAAGAAGGGACAAGGAAAGACAAACTCGAAGGGTGCTGGGAGCCAGCTGACCAAAACCAGTCAGGCCAGATGGCCCAGAAGGCCGTTTTGAGAATGTGTTGAATTACCGTATTTACTTCCAGGGCGTTGCCGATGTAAACACAGCACCGACAGCATCCAGCCTCGGACAGAGGTGCCAGCGGGGAATTTTTCCCTTCGGTCTCTGCCCGGCACCGGGTTTGATGAGGGCCGGGGAGCTGCGCCCCAGTTCCGTCAGCGCTTGTGGCTTCAGCGAACCTCCCCGGCTCCCTCCACCCCCACCCGGGGCACCCCGGGCGTGGAAATGCCACAGGTGACGGGGGGATCCCCTGAGGGGACTCGGGGTGCGCTGTGCCCCCCCCCTCCCTCCGCCGCGATCGGCCCCCCCTGAGGCGGCGCTCCCCTCAGGCCTTCGGTCCCCCCCGGGAAGCGAAGCCCCTCGGCCCGTTCTGACAGGATTCACCGGCGATTTACCTCCCGGAGGACGGCTCTGAAGTCCTCCTCGCTCCGGCAGCCCCGCTCCCGCAGCGCCTGCAACACACCCGGCCCGTCACCCACCGCCCGGCCTCGGCCTCAGCCTCCGCCACCGGGTAGGGGGTGCCCGCCGCCCCGCCGTTACCCGCCCGTGGTCGCGGCGGAGCTGTCCCTCGTCCCGGTACCGGACGTGCAGCCCGTAGCGCCCCACGAAGACGTTGTCGGTGAAGAAGCAGGCGCAGGCCAGGAACGGGCGGCCCGCGGACATGTTTCCCGCCGGCGGACGGGCAGAGGCGGCGCCGGGCGCGGGTCCAGCCGCCAAAGGGCTCCGCCGCGCGGCGGGGTGCGCTACTTCCGGCCGGGCCGAGGGCGCGTCGGCAAATTCCCAACGCGGAGAAAAACGAGGGGAGGCGAAACTTGCCCGTTTTCTCCCGTTTTAGGCTTTTTTCTTTTTCGTCATTTCGGTGGCGTCGCCGCGACCGGGGCCTGCAGCCATGCCATTTCCCCACAGATCCCGCCCCAATTCTTGGCAAGGCGCAAGCCGCACTTCCACCCTGTGGCTGCCGCGGGCCAGGAGCACCCGGAGCCCGCGCTGACACCGCGGAGGACGGCAGCACCGCGGGCGGGACACCCGCTCCATTGACCGGGGAAGGGGCGAGGGGGGGTGTGTGTGCTGAGGAGCGCGGCCGGAGCGGCAACGGTCGCCGAAGGTTATTTGCAGACGGTCCCTGAGAACCACCGCGACGCCACGCCCCTCCCAGGAGCCGCGCCCGCGCTTGGGCGCGCGCCGCCGGTGCGCGCGCTCGGGGGACGCGCCCGACGGGGGGCATCGCGGCCCCGGGGTCGCCCGGCCCGGCCCGGCCCGGCCCATGCTGGCCATGGACTCGGCGCTGCAGGTGGCCGAGGAGGAGGTGGTGGTGGCGGCCGAGTCGTGCGGCCCCAGCAGCAAGTTCGAGGACATCTACCGGCTGCTGGCCGAGGGCTGCTTCCCGCCCAGCTTCTGCTCCATCAAGAGGAAGAACCTCAAGCGCTACGCCCAGAAGTTCGTCGTCGACGGTGGGGACCCGGGTGGCACCGCGGGACAGCACGGACGGGGCCTGCCAAGGCGGGGGGTTGGGGGGGAGGGGGAGGGGACAGCGGCAGCGCTTGCCTTGGCCGAGGCCTCCCCCTGAGGAGAGGCCTCCCCCTGAGGAGGGACCTTACCCTGAGGAGAAGCTTCCCTCTGAGGAGGGACCTTACCATGAGAGGCTTCCCCCTGAGGAGAGGCATCCCCCTGAGGAGAGACCTTACCCTGAGGAGAAGCTTCCCCGTGTGGGGACAGTGACCCGCTGGCAGGCGTGCAGGCCATCCCCACACATATAAGGACAGATGTACCTTCCCCACAGCACGGGGAGGATGGGTGGCTTCTCGGCCCTCTTCAGAGAGGGAGCCGTGGGACGCAGCGTTGCTGATACCCGCTACCTCTCTCATGCCATCTCTGTGCTTTTCGGGGCGCAGAGTGGGGATTGCAGCAGTCTGGGGTAGCACCGGGGCACAGCAGGGTAGACCGCAGGTGGCCTCTGGAGTCCAGTGCGGTTTTGTCATAGCAGAGGATTTTGTTTGGCCCTGGGTGCAGAAAAGCTGTCCCTGGGTTTATTTGTGCATGATTCCAGTTTAACAGCTTCTCCAGAGGCATTAGAGAAGCTCCCAAGACAACAGTCCCTCTTTGTTGTGTCTCACCTGTTTGTCCCACTGTAGAAAATGACCATTTCACTGGGACTGGGTAGCTAAAATGGCTGTGAAAACGTCACATGTCATTTTAGACAAAACTCTCACATCTGCAGGCGGCTGCCTCTACTATGTGGGACCCAAGAAGGAGGAAAAGCGTGAGGTGATTGTGGATCCTGAACGGAGGCGGCAAGTCTTTCTGGAAAGCCATTTCACTGAAATTGGGAACCATCTGGGCCAGAAAAAGACAGTGCACCGGATTCAGAGCCGGTACTACTGGCTGGGGATTGTGAAGGATGTTGTGGACTGGGTAAGTTGAGAGCATTGGCCATGTCAATGACACCAGTATTTCCCAGGACATTCAGGCAGCAGTCCCAAGTGAGCAGCTAGAAGAACCCTGACACAGGGATGATGTTGTTTCTAGTGCCTGTTGCTTTGAAGCCACGCACTAAGTAACTCTGCAGGTGAAACTCTTGGAACATCCCGAGGCAGCTGGATAGATTGGAGGATGTCTTTTCCCCGAGCGTCAGGAAACCTGCACAGGTAGGCCTCCTCGTGCAGGGCAGTTTTGGCCAGCGTGGGAATGCGGGATTGTTTCAGACGAGCGTTGCTGAGTCTAGCTTTGAGCAGTCTGGATTCCTACCAGAGCTGCCCAGTTCCCTAAACTGTTGTAACAGGAGGAGCTCAGTGTTTCCGCCAGCTCTCCTTGGCTGCTTTGCCTCACTTGTTTTATTGCTGAAAGTTCCCTGCAGCAGGGCTCTGCAATAGCGTGGTTTGAAGAAGTGTGGTTGCGTTGCATGGTCTGAGCAGCCCTTGCTCCTCCAGCATCCCGGGGCTGATGATTTTTCTAGCCAGCAGTCGAAGTTTAGAATACAATAAATATTTTCCTCAAAGCAGGGTGAGAAATATCTTAGCTATAGGCAATGTTGAGAAAATTGGTTATTGTGTCAGAGAAAGCTGTCGGGTAAGTTTTGTGAAAGGTGAGATGTGTCAGCCTGTTGTGTTTTGGCCTCTTTTTCTCGCATCCTGCTATTTTTATTGGATAGAAGGAAGCTGCTTAGACGTGCTGTCCCTCTCATCCCTTCATAACCTGTCCAGTCCGAATCTCGTCAGCGTATTTTGAAGTCCTTTGATATGTCTTTTCCCTTTCCAGATCAAAATGTGTGAAACTTGCCAGAACGCAGAGCACAATAAAAATGTATCGCGGAAAGCAAGGCCTGTCAAAGTGGAATCACCCTGGGAAGTGCTGGGATTAGACATTCATGGTGAGTGTTTGTGGCTGACAGACGGGCTTTTCAAGGCTGCCACACCAGCTGTCAGGAAGCGTGGCAGACTTACTGCCGCACACACGTGAGTGAAAGCTGCCTGCGTCTGCGGTGAGGAGGTGTCAGAGGCCACAGCAGCCTACCAAGGTGCAACCTGATCCGTGTGGCTGGCTCGACTCCCTCTCCACACAATGGGAGTTGTGGGCGTGCGTTACTTCCCAGAAATGAGGCTGTGATGGGTGTATTTTTGCTGACAAAGGTCACAGAAATGTACCGGCCAAATGACATTGCAGAATAGTGTTGTGGTCGTTTTTGCAGTGCTTGTTTTGCTGGGCTGGGTTTTTAACTTACGGCATCACATTGATTTTTCTTGATGCTTGTTTATGCAGGACCTTTTCCTGAGACAAGCCAGAGCAATACCCATGTCCTGCTTGTGACCGACTACTTCACTAAGTGGGTTGAGGCTGCACCTCTGCAGAAGAAAGATCCCTTATCAGTGGCTAAAGCCCTAGCTACAATTTTTTACAGGTGGGCTCCTCTGTTGTTGGTTATGTTGCACCTCTGCAGTGAGATGGGGCGCACTGGGATGTGTGTTGCAAAAATACTCAATGTCCACAAGATGGTTCCCCATGAGAGCAGGAACTCTCCCTTCTATAGGAGAGACTATGCAGTGCCTCTCAGTTGCTTTTTACAAAGTACTTGGGAAGAGCCTGTTATCTTCTTGTTATCAGGGGAGGGGAGAAAGCAGCAGAAGTGGTTCTCTGAGTAGCCCCAAGGCCAAGACAGCTGGTGCCCCAGTTCTCTGCAGAAGGTTTAAAACCATTCCCTCATCCTTCCTAGAAAGCATTTATTTTGCACTCACATGGTGCATGTCACCACGTGACATTTTCCTTGTGGAAAATGCATGTGGCCAGTAGGGAACTGGGTTCAGAGCAAGAAATTTTGCTTGTTTCTCCTGCTACCTTGTCATTCAAAAGCAAACAGGCTTGGCTGTTTTGGAACAGCTGGAACAAGCAGACCTCTTTCTGCTCTTGGGGAGGTGAGGTCATGCCAGCCTCTTTAGCACCAGCTCCACTGGAGGGTCTCTGTCCCTTTTGTATCCCATTTCCCATGAGGATTGAACTCCTCTGACTCTGCCCTGCAGCTGATGGAGTAAAACCAGTTGTGTGTCCTCTTCTTGTTCAGGTTTGGAGCGTCCAAGAACATTTATGCCAGTCAGAGCTGGGACTTCTGTGAGGAGGTAGGTCAGGTGCTGGGTGGTTCAGGGAAAAGCAGCATGACCTTCAGCAGTTTTTTTGGGCAGCCCGTCCCGAAGGCAGAGTAGCAGTGTGCCATGTAGAGGGGGCAATGAGCGGAAGCTGAAGCAAGGTCCCTTCTCCCTGCCCCAGCCCTGTTGCCAGCAGTAGATGATTTGCCAGTGTTTTCACCCTGTCAGGGATTTGAGGTTGTGGTTCTGTGGTGCGAGTCCTCCAGACTAACTGCAGCCTATCTGCTCAGAAGGAAAGGTTCTGTGAGATCATGGCTATGAGATTCCTGCCCTATCCTGGGATTAACCCAGCTTCCCAGTGCTGCGGAAAGCCTCAAGCACAGGAACAGTTGTTGCAAAACGTTTTCTTAGGTTCTAACTTTTCTGGGGAGCTTTTTCTGCTGAACAGCATCTCCTGGCATGGGGACAGTGCCGTCTCGTGCTGTGGAGGCTGCTAGCTGCTGGGGTGCAAACCTACTTTGTTCTTCTGTGGGCATGACCCCCACCTTTGCAGGTCAGCCGGCATTTATGCGAGCGCTGGAACATCTCGCAGATCCTCACTCCTGCAGAGCCCACAGACTGCGCAGGCCTGGATGACCGCAGCGCCGAGGTGCTCAAATCCTCCATTTGCAACGTGGTGAATGAGAAGCCCGGCGAATGGGATGCCCACCTCGACCCCGTGCTCTTCGATTTCCGCACTTCAGTCAACTCTGTCACGAAGTACACCCCCTTCTTCCTCATGTTCAACAGATACGTGTGCCTGTCATCCGAGGTAACTTCTCGACAAAGGAGAGTCTTGTAGGAGGTTGGCCACTGGTGCGGTTACAGAC
This sequence comes from Vanellus vanellus, assembly GCF_965231255.1. Classification (NCBI taxonomy): domain Eukaryota; kingdom Metazoa; phylum Chordata; class Aves; order Charadriiformes; family Charadriidae; genus Vanellus; species Vanellus vanellus. The sequence goes on from NC_138921.1 coordinate 13,638,264, forward strand.
TAACACCCAAATATCTGTACCTTGCAGGTGGATTTTGCCAAGGACTCTAAAGAGCAAGGGGCTAGCTCTGGTAAGGCAGACAGCCTCCCACCATTCACAGCCGCAGTTCAGGAGCAGCACAACGCGGTGAAAGAAATTGTAAGTCCTGCAGTGCTTTGAAAGCAGCTAAGCCCCCACAGCGTCCCTTGCACCAGGCTGTGTAAGAGCTGCACAGAAGGGATTGGCCCATACGAGGATCATGGCACAGTGTGCGCCTGCTCAGGCGCTCAGAGAGAGCCCCTGGCCCTGCCTGTCCAGAAGTGCCATCTCACAGGAGCCCTTTGCCTGCAGGCTCTCTCCGGTCACCGAGCATGGCAGGTAGCCGGTAGGCTCAAGCGTGGCAGGGAAGCCGCACGTCCAGCTGGGAAGGAGCGAGGCAGAAACTGGCTAAGCACTGCCTGAGATTCCACAGGCCTGGCCTGAGAGGAGAGGTGGCCGGTGGCACCTCGATGCGTGCCAAGGGCAGCAGGAGCAGAGCCGGACCCTCTGCGCCGACACCATTTGGTGCCACAGGGAGGCCAGTGGTGTTGCTGCTCAGAGCTGTGATGAAATACGAGGGACTGGCTTACCCCCATCAAGGCTAATTAGAGCTGTGTCCCAGCCTGCCCGGCACTCCGCCTTGTAATCTGCATCTCAGATCAGCCAAGGGAGTCCATCCTTAGGCAGGGACAAAAAGCCTTTAGGAACACACCGTGTAATTAAGAAGGTTAAAAGTAACCCTGCCCCAGAATGGGAGGGGAGAAACTGGGGAGGTTGGGGCTATCGTGAAGACTCATGGCCCAGTGGGCAGAGAGCTGGGGGTTTGGGGAGCAAGGCCAGCATTCAGTTCCTGACTATCTCTAACGTGCTGGGTGACCTTGGGCAAGTCAATTTGTCTCTATGTTTCTTGATTTCCTGACTTGAAAAATGACCTCAGTGTCCCCTGTAAAGTGCTTGGCGATCTGTGTGCCAAAAAATAATAGACAAGGCTCAAGTGCTTTGTTTGCTCAGTCATTTCTTACAATTAGACAGGGTTATGTGGTCCTCTCTGATCCCGCCGGGACTGTGATTCTTCCTGCCGGGGAAGAGCAGCAGTAAAATGGGACAGGAGGGAGGAAGCCTGGGAGCTGAACATGTGGGATCTATTCCCAGCTGGTCCCTTCGGCAGCTCAAGCTCGCTAGCTCGGATTCCCCCTTTGTGAAATGGAGATGCACATCGTGGCACGGGGCAGCGAGCACTCCCTCTGGGTAACACCGAACCATCCTGCCCTGTCTGGAAGGGCACTTCTGCTGTCCACTTCGCTGACGCTCGCCTGCAGATGGGCCAGCATTGGGGCTGTAATTAACAGGAGGTGATAAAAGCTTCCCTTGGCTCTGTGCTACTCCAGCCTAGATCCCCTTCTGCCCTCTACTGATGGAGAACCGGCGGCTTCTCTAAGCACGGCCATGAAATCACAATTTCTTAATGTAAGGCCTCCTGCTAGTTTGGGGTTGGTGAGAATAAGGCTGGAAAGGCCTTGCTTAGTCCCTCCCTCGCCCCTGGGTGTAACCAGCTGTGCTGGCGCTTGCCTGCATGGCCTCAGCTCGCCAAGCTGAGCTCTGCACGCTGCAGCGCCAACGCTCACTCCCCGAGCTCGCGGGAGACAGATGTGAGTTGATTTTATTTTTTTTTAAGTGGTGTCCTGAGGCCCAACCCGAGCAATCTGCTTTACAGGTTATCACCAACATGACCGCAGCCTACAAGCGGGAGCGGAAGAGCGTGAAAAGGAAAAGTCGGGGCCTGCCCTCTCTTGCCTTCAAAGTGGAAGACAACATGTTTGGGAGCAACGCTGCCAGCTCCCTGAAGAAGCTGAAGAAGGGCCAGTTTGTGTCGTTTCAGATCGAGACGGTCCTGCCGCCTGAGCAGAGTATGTCCAGCGTGAAGAAAACCAGTTAGCCTCTGGGGCTTTTTCGGGGGTCCTGCGGGGCCGGGGACAGGAGCACGAACTGTCCCCGAGGTCTGTGGCCCAGCTGCATGGGGAGTCCAGGGCGCAGACACGCCTGCTCTGTCCTGGGGAGAAAGTAAGGGGAAGGTGCAGACAAGGGTGTCTTTCCCAGTCCAGATTTGCCCTTGGACCATCCCTCTGACTGAGGGAAGTGGCACCACCCGCATGTGCGCTTTGGCGGTGAGTGACTCGGTCTTGCCAAAAAAGCTCCACCTTGACTACGGCGTGGGGACTGTCCCCATGGGAGTAGTTGCATCAAAGCCCGGGGAGTGATCTGGGTGCAAATGAGAAGAGAACCAGAAATTAAGCCCAGCTTAGCCACGTTGCGGTTTGTTTCCTACAGCTTAAACCTGTCCTATCCCTGCTGTCCGCCCGGGCCGGGAAGAGTCACGCCAGGTCTGGCTGCATTCCTGGTGGACCTGGGAATGGCTTGAAGTGAGCTTTTTTTTTTTTTTTTTACTTTTAAGCACTAATTAGCAGAAATAAAATTGGCAATAGAACGTGATATTTTTGGTTTTGGTTATCCAGGCAGAGAAAAACGAATTTTTCCTTTGTAATGCCACCATTCTGTTCTCTCCAGAAATGGAGTGAACTCCAGGAATCCTGTAGACTCTTCCTGTGCTGGTGGGGGTTATAGGGGTGTTTTTAAGTCCAGCACTCCAAAAATACAAGGAAACTTTGAGATAATGACACTGACCCACCCCTCTGTCACCTGTATAGCCCAGCTGGATGCACAGATGCCGGCCAGGGAAGAGCCAGAGCGCTGCCATCCCTCTGGAGCTGGCGTGGGGACTCGAAGGGGAAAAATAATTTATAAGTTGGATTTCTGGAAACTGAATTCCTCTCTGCGTTAGGGATTAATTTAAACCCTTGTTGAGCCCCTGTTTAGGGGTTAATTTAAAAAAAAAAACAAACAAAAAACAATGCTGACCCCTTGTCCTGGTTGTTTTTAGAGCCATCTTGTGTGTTGTATTTTCACCCTGTGCTGCAGAAATTAAAAAAAAAAAATTAAATAATATAAAATTTTTGAAATATGTATTTATTTTGGCCAAAAAAAGGCTTTCTAAGGTGGGGAAAACCCTTGGGCTGCCCTTGCTGCGGCGGGGTAGGGTTTACATAGGGCGGTAGCGGGGAGGCCGGGTCGGTCCGTCCGTCCCCCCGGCGGCCAATGCCCGGTTAACGGGCGGGCGGGAGCGGGACGGCGCCGCAGCGAGGGGGCGTGGCCATGAGGGGCGGAGTCATCTCAGACGCCACGCCCCCTACCGACCTTGTTCCCGGGACGCGCCGCCGCCGGCGGACCGGGCTGATCTCCGCCGCTGCCACCGCCGCCGGTAAGACCCCGTCCGGGCGGGCCGGGCCGGGAGCGCGTTGCCGTTGTTCTGCAAAGGGGGAAACGGTGTGGTTTCCCCCCCCACACACTTGTCATGGCGGGCACGGCCCTTCCCGGGCGTCTCCTCCCGGAGGAGCATCGCGTACGGGGGAAGGCAGGGGTGAGGCCGGGGACCTTCGGCTTCTCCTGCTGTGTAGATGGGGACACCTTTGCGGGTGGCAGGGAGCTGCGGTGGCTGCCGCCTCCTCCTCCTCCCTCTCCTTCTCCTCCTCTTCCTCCTCCTCCTCCTCCTCCTCCGGGCCGGATCGGCGGCGCGTTGCAGCGGAGGGCAGCAGCGAGCACCCTGGGAAGCGTGTCCAGCTCCTCCCTGACACAGCTGCTCGGGTTTGCCTCCATCCCTCCTTCCCCACCCACCCCATAAACCCCCGCTCTTCCCCACATTGCAGCTTCTGCCCTATTTTACCCCACTTTTTAGCTTTTTATCCCGCCACTGAGCCGCTCTCGGCCAAAGGTGCTGTTTGACCGGTGCCGAGGGCTGTCCCTTTCCCCCGTGGTTTGCTTTCGGGTGGCTGCGGTCACACAGGCCGGAGCATGGCCCATGCACAGCATCTTTTGTGCCGTGCCTTCTGCACTGTGCGCCGTCACGAACTGCTTGGCCAGCACAAATCCGAGGATCGGGTACCTCCCTCGTGCCGACGCGTGGCATCTCTGGGCACGGTGCAGGAGCAGGTGAGCAGCTCGCTTGGTTTAAAGGAAGTCGAGCTTTTCGCCCTTTTTCTGTCTCAATTCGGATCCAGCCCCACCATCGCTGTCACCTGTCAGACCTATGGGTGACAGCGAAGGCGATGTCCCACCTCAGAGCCTCCCTCTCCCGTGGGATGCAGCTCTGCATTTCCAACCCCCTTTTATTTCCTCTTGGGGTTTTTGTTGTGTCGCTGAATTGCACGCTGGCAGCGCAGCAGGTTTAGTGGGTCACCCCAAATTAATATTCAAGAGGGCTGAGGACAGCAGGGTGTGACAGGCTGCTGTACCTATGGTTTATTCTTTTTGTGATGAGAGGGGGTCTGTTACAAAGCCGAGCTGCTCTCCCTTCTGCTTTCATACAGTTTTGAGTGCTCGGTTTCAGCTTTGTCCTGGGAAAGGTGAGGAGGGACTCTCAGATCACAAATGTCCGAATTTAACACCTACATGGCTCCGTAGCACAGGACACGTGGGCTGCAGAGATGTCCCAGCATCGCCCAGCTGCCGGGGACCTCATGGCCCTGCAGCCACCACAGCAAATGGGGATGAAGATTCCCACCGAGATGTGTAGATTTCTGCTGTGGGATTCAGGAGGGGTGGAGGCATCTGGGAGGGAAGTTTGTCTTCATTTGCGCTTCTTATTTTATGAACTATCTTGGAGCGTATGCAGCAAGGGAGGGGAGGAAGCAGTAGATAGCGGTGTCTGGGATCAGAACAGGCTGGTGGGGAGCTGGCATGGTTGTCCCCCCATCCTGCTTCCCTTTCCCCACCATCTCCCCAGGGCAAACAACAACACTGTCCCCTTCTTCTTGCCCCACAGCAGAGGCCAACGTGACCATGTCGTCCCTGTGCTAGGGCTGCTCCCCACCACCTCGGTGACCCCCCAGCCCGGCGGCAAGGATGCGTGCCTGGAAGGCGGTGGCCAGCACGCTGGCACTCAGTGGGGCTGATGTGGTGGTCACCACGCTGCTCTACGCCCACGGCCGGGGCGGCCAGGATATCCTGCAGGACCTGCGGCACTTCAACATCTTCAACTCACTGCTGGACATTTGGGGGGGCTGCCTCTACCGCAGCTGCGTGCTGCTGGGGGCTGCCATCGGGGTGGCCACCAACACGGCTTATGGCCCTCGGCGCCTCAGGGCATCACGGACCTTCATCGCCATCGTCTGCCTCCTCATGGGCATCTACATGATGGTGAAGCTGCTACTCTACTCGGAGGTGCGGAGGACCATCAGGGACCCCTGGTTCTGGGGGCTCTTTGCCTGGACCTACGTGGCACTGGTGGCCACCTTCGGGCTGTGGCAGCTGCTGGCCTGCGTCACCTCCTCCCGCGAGGCGCTGGGACCCGGCTCTGAGTCCCGCGCCGAGGCAGAGGAGAGCTGCGATGGTGGTGCCCCACGGGACAAGCGGGAGGAGGCGGCGGGTCCCACCATCCATAAGCTGCTGTCCTACACCAAGCCAGATGCATTCTTCCTGGGCATCGCCTCCTTCTTCCTCCTCGTGGCTGCACTGGGTGAGTGAAGGGACCTGGGGGGGACACAGTGTGCTGGAAATACAGCTCCCATGCCGATCCCGTGCCATGGGGCTGAAACCCCTTGTCCTGTGCTTGTCTGGCAGGAGAGACCTTCCTGCCCTACTACACGGGGCTGGCCATCGACGGCATCGTGGTGCAGAAGAGCATGGACCGCTTCTCCACAGCGGTGCTGGTCATGTCGCTGCTCGCCATAGGAAGGTAATCGCAGGTGCTGGTTTTGGCCCTGACGAGGAGCAGTTTGGAGTTTTCCTGCAGGAGGTCACGGTGGCAGTGGGCACGGGCTGTCTCACCTGCAGCCGCTCTGCCGGGTCCCTAATGGACCCCAGGGATGCGCTCTGATTTCTCTGCTCTGTCACAGTGCAGAGAGGCTGTGGTGGCAGTCACGAGGCCGTTGTGTAGCCCTCCACGTCCGTCTGCTGGTGGTGGGGGAGCAGGAGCAGACACAGGGAATGGGCTCCCTGGGGAACGCTGTCCCAGCAGTGCTGCGTCCCTTCCTGAAGCTTGTCACTACTGGGGTTAGGATCAGCCGTCCCCGTGCTGGTAGTGCCCAGAAGAGATGTGGGCTGGATTAGCCATCGCTTCCCGGGGTGGAAAGTGGTACCAGCACAGCATTGCCCAAGCCGTTGGCCAGGGCATCGGGGTGTTTGTGTTGCTGAGGAGCGGGTTTCGTGTCCATTGGTCTATAACGTTTCTTATCTGCAATTAGCTCATTTGCCGCAGGTATCCGGGGCGGCGTTTTTACGCTCATATTTGCAAGACTGAACATTCGCCTTCGCAACTGCCTCTTCAGGTCGCTGGTGTCTCAGGAGATGAGTTTCTTTGATGAGAATCGCACAGGTTGGTTCCTTTCTGCCCCGGATTTGCTCTAACTCCTCTATCCCATCCCGGTATTTTTTTCCCCTTGGTTTGCCATACCAGCACGTAGCAGATTGGGGGCAGCCAGAGATGGCACCCAAGTTTAGAAACAGTGGCAGAAAGCTCTTCCCTTTCGGGTGCCTCCCACCGTGGGGTTGGGACAGGATTGCCCAGCACCCTGGGGATGTCCCATTGCCACCAATCAGCCTGACATCCAGCAGTCCCGGGGTCATCCCCCAAAACACCTACTTTCCTCCTCCCGTTGGTGCCTGCTGATCCGCCGCTCTCCAGCTCTGCTCCGGGCATGGGAAACCTCAGATGCCTGAAGCTTGCTGGGCATGCTTATGGCTTTCCTCGCTTGCCATTCAGTCCTGTCCTGGTCTGTGCCACTCTGGTGTGGTCCCAGCCCGCTGTAACTTTTCCCACATTTAATTTCTTCTCGCTGGTATTTTTAGTTTTGAGGCTGTTGCCATATTTAGCAATCGCTGCACGGTGCCCTGGTAGCTGAGGACACCAGAGATGCTATTCTAAGTGGGATACTGGTAACCCCGGACTTACACAAAAGCATGGGAATTCAGCTGGACTCCAACACGGGCCAAGTACTTAGGAAATCAGGGTGATGTTTGCTGGCTGTAATGTTCAGCTCCACCAAAGGGGGCACCACAGGTGCTTCACCCCTTAGTAGCTGGACCCATGTCCTCAGGGCCACTCAGGTCTGCTCCAGGCTGCAAGGCACATGGCCAAACCCAAACAGCCCCTATCCAAAGCCACCTCATGTTCCGCAGGGTGTGCTGTGCCCGGCCCCGGCTGGTCCTGCCAGGACAGTGGGGAAGGGTACCAGCAGTCCCTGGTGAGGTCCTGGAGGGCTCCTGGCGTCATTTAGAAATGAACTCGGGGTTGGGTTGACAGCTCTGGAGGTGCATTCAGCAGCTCAGCAAACACTCCACCCGCACACCCGCTGCCCGTCTGTGTGCCCATGGGGTGCCCCCCAGCGTAGGGTGCTGCAGCAGTCCCCTTCGCTGTCCTGCAGCCATCCATGGTGACCCAGGGGTGTAGCCTGTGCCTTCAGGTGCATTTCACGTCCCTTATGCATGCAGCAATTCAAGCTCCTCTGGTTTGCTTCACATCCGCAGTGGTGGAGAGTCACTCCCCTTCTATGCCACCCTTCAGACCCTCAGCAAGGAGCTGGGTTGAATGGGGAGCACCATCTGGCCCTTGTTCATGGGGTTCAGCTAGGCAATGACCTGCTGTGGTGACGTGTCCCCACTCTCCCTTTCCCCAACCCCTCGTTGCTGCAGGGGATGTCATCTCCCGCCTGACGTCGGATACGACCATCGTGAGCGACCTGGTATCCCAGAACATCAACATCTTCCTGCGCAATGTGGTGAAGGCCACAGGGGTGATCTTCTTCATGTTCAGCCTCTCTTGGAAGCTCTCGCTCGTCACCTTCATGGGCTTCCCAATCATCATGCTGGTGTCTGATGTCTATGGGAAGTACTACAAGGTAGGCAGGAGTGGCTGGCGTGGCCATGGTGTGCCACAGTGCTGGGCTGCTTCCATCGTGGAGATTGTGGGTGGCCTTGGAGCTGGTGGGACTGATGCTCGGGTGCTTTGATGCTGGCAGTGGGGACAGGAAGGCGGCATTAAACCTGTACAGGCAGATATGCGTAGCCTCAGCTCTTGCTTTGTGCTCAGGAGTGGAAGCACCTCAGGTCTCACAGGACAGGTAGCTCAGTCATGGGATGTCCCATATGCACCTGCCTGTCCTCACACAATCTGTCCTCTTCCTTTGGAGTGACTTGGGTCACCCAGCACCGAGCTCCCCCCCTCTGCCTGGGGCTAGCATCATCCCCCACGACCGATGCCACGTCCCGTGGACCATGCAAGCCCTGCACTGCTGCTGCTGGCATCACTTGGAGCTTTCCTCTGTGCCAGGGCCACAGCGTGCACGGGTGCTGCTGCAGCGGGGTCCTTGGGTGCTACCTCCCCCAGCCATGGCTGCCCCTGCGGGTCAGGTTCTCGCGGGAGGATTAGAGGTGCCCTTGGTCTCCAGACCTGTCCCTGACTTGGAAACTCCTGGAAGGGCTCCTGGGCCAGGCTGACCCTGTCCCATCAGGGCACCAGGAGCAGCGGCTCTGCCGCAGGCTTCCGAAGCGACCCCGGGCACGGCACTTTCCCTCCTGCAGCCCAGTTCCCTCCTCAGGGTCAGCACAACAAATCTGTTCTCCTGCTGGCACAGTCCCCCAGGCCATCCTGAGGTGTGGGATATATCCTACTGCTCAGCCTCGTTGCCTGTGGCCTTGGAAAAATGTCACCGTGCCCTCTTTTCCCGAGCCCAGCAGAGCCCGGGGCATGCGGGGAGAGGTGCCGCGGGCGGCCCGGCGCCCGCTGAGCCCCCTCTGCCTCCCCCTGCTCCCCGCAGAAGCTCTCCAAGGATGTTCAGAACGCCCTGGCCAAGGCCAACAACACCGCCGAGGAGACCATCTCCGCCATGAAGACCGTCCGCAGTTTTGCCAACGAGGAGGTGGAGGCGAACGTGTACTGGCAGAAGCTGCAGCAGGTGTACAAACTCAACAAGCGCGAGGCCATGGCTTACACCTACTACGTCTGGTCCAGCGGGGTAGGTGGCCGCCACCAGGGCTGGGGACAGGCAGGGGACATCGCTTCGCATCCTAAAACGCACATGGCACGATGCACGTGCTTCTCCCCTGCTTCCAGGGAGCTTTGCGGGGACAGCCCAGCCTTGACGTCTGCCGCCAGTAATCCCCTGTCTCTTGATTGTTATTTTTTTTCACTCATCAAAAAAATATATTCCGTTCCCCCTTAGGGCAGCGCTGCATCGTGCCACCGAATGGTCTGTTTTCTCTTGCAAATAAGAATATAATTGATAACCGCTCAAGGTCGTGGAAAACCCCGTGTTTCTGTGCTGCTGCATTGCGTGCCTGTGCCAGCTCATCTCCGGGGCTCCGGCTGGGAAACAGCCGCAGCGTTGGTTGAGCTTCTGCTCAGAAACAGAGATTTTCTGTGTGTGGGTGGTGGCAGGGGGAGGCTGCTGGGGTTTGGGTTTGGGTTTTCTTGGGTTTTTCTTTTTTTTTTTTTTTTCTTTTTTTTTTTTTTCCAAAATGCTTTTTCATCATTCAGGACCAGATGGTTTGGGACTTCTGCGTGGCTGGTAACTACGGCTGTGCAAAACCCTCGCGCGAGGCCGCCCTTATCTCTGCACGTTCAAGGATCTAAGTAGCTTTAGGTGAAGGGTTTGCAAGTTATGGTGCCCGCCTGCAGCCGTGGGAGACTTCATGGCTTCCCAAATCTAGAAGCAAAAGCAGGGCATTTTTAGCATTGTTCCAGAACTCCCAGGTGAAGCCGGAGCATTAACTGGGTCAGCACAGATCCCAACAAGTCAAAGAAGGCAAAAACCCTCAAAAACTGCTCCTGCGGGGCTCACATAGAAAGAAGCTGATGGATTTAGCACAGCCCGGATAGTCTTTCACAGAGGGAGTGCAGGATCTTAAGGTCAGATCGTGGCAGAGCAATAGAAGAGGAATTTTTTCCCCCCGGTATTTTTGTCTGTGTGAATTTACAGCCTGTCCCGCAGGCGTTACAGAGAGCACCAGGGCATCGCCGCTTTTCTGAGCACGAAGGCAGTGGGGACAGAACTGGCTGAATAAAGGCAGGGGCTGGTACTTGTCATATCAGAGCTGATCTGTCTCCTTTTTAGAGTAGGTGGTACCCCCCCCACAGTGATTTCAGGCAAGAGTTGAGGTTCTGCTTCAGGGACTTGTACCTGCAAGGAGGATTTTTTGCATTAACTCTTGGCTTGATTTTGTGTTCTAAATTAAAATGTGTCACACTCACATAACAGAAAGTTTATTTTAGTGGTGAGGTGACTGCCCACGTTGGATAATTTGAGCATAGATTATTACACTTGAGGATGTTAGTCCAAGAGAAAAGTTCATGAGATGCTCTGTTATTTCAGATAAGTTCTCCTTCCTTGGCTGTTGCCCCTCTGGACTTCTGTTTTGTTGAAAGATTCCAGCCCAGCTCCTTAAAGCAGCCCATCTACATGAGTTGTTTTTCCTTTCTCATATCCGTGCTCGCTGCGAGGGCTGTCAGCTCTGTGCTGTCAGGGATGCTCAAAGAATAAATGTCAGCACATGAATTGTGGGCTGTTGTGTGAGTAATTACAAATGCACCAAATATCAGTTGTCTTTGCTGATTTGGGGGCGTTTTCTTGCTTTCAGCTGACCCTGCTGGTGGTCCAGGTCAGCATCCTTTACTACGGTGGGCACCTCGTGATCTCGGGGCAAATGACAAGTGGAAATCTGATATCCTTCATCATTTACGAGTTCGTCTTAGGAGACTGCATGGAGGTGAGTCTGTTTTATCCCTCTGGGCTACCCCTATCAAGAAGATATTTGTCTTCTAGAAGGCGCCAGGGCAGTCGCAGGTGTAGATCGAGTGTTGACTTCCCTGCAATGCATTTCCTTGACGCTGAGGCTTTGCCCACCGGTGGGCTGATTGTCCCCTCTGCTCCCCGCTCCCCTCCTCCTGTGACCTCGCAACCTGAATGCGCCCGAAACCGCTTGTCCCCTGATAAGACCATCAGGACCAAAGGGGTCAGTGTGGCCCCGCTGAAGGGCAGAGTCCTGGCTGCCACCCAAGCACGTTTCCTGGCTCGAAGGATGCAGGGATTACGAAGCTGCCTGTTAAAATTTCAGGCTTCATTAAAAACTTAATTATATTACTTTTTTTTTTTTTAATTTATTATTATTGCTTTCCCTGGAATAGGCTGCAAGCTGCTGCGTTGGCAGCGCGTTAGCAAGATGAGATCGTGGGTGGGATGGTAGAGCCCACCCAAGGGCTACCTTTCCCTCGCAAAGGCATAAGCTTGGCTAATCGAGGCAGAAATGATCAAGTCGAGGTTTCCTCGCAGCCAAGTGTGGTTTCGGCAGCGCTTCAGCCTTTGTGCAGCGGCAGAGCGGAGCTGGAGGCAGCGTGCCCGGCTCTCACCATCTGTTCAGATGACTGCAGGCCCTGGTGGTGTTTCCAGGCTGCAGTTCTGGTGTGACTTTGGTTTGGTTTGGGTTGTTTTTTTTTTTCCCTCCTGACGGGAAGGGCAGTTGCAGTACAAGCTGTTCTGCAGCTCTGGGTTTAATATTGGAAAGAGCCGACGTGATGGCGGTTTATTCCAGGGAAGCCGGTGTCAGCGTGCAGCAGTTGTAGTTGGGAAAGCACAACAGTAAGCACTAGGACCACATCCCAGCAGGGAACAGCCGTATCAGCTGCCAAGTGGCTGTCTAGAACGGTCCAGCCTGGAGCTGCTCTGGGTTTGAGACGTGTGTGCTAGTGAATGAGCCGGCCGCCCTCGGGGCTGGTGGGATGTGCTGCCGCACGCAGGCTCGGTGCAACCGTTGGGTTGCGGAGTTGTTGGTCTTGAGCAGAGAGAGACAGGCGGAGGATTCTGGTGGAAGTTTGGGTCATGTATCTCCTGGCACACGTCTTCTCTTCCCAATCCATCCGTTTCCTTCTGTTCCCCTCTGGGTCCACCCATGCACAAACCCCTTTAGATGCCCTTTCCCTGGATATGTCCATATATCCTCTCTGTACACTGCACAGGGGGAAAAGCTTTCTTTTTCAATGTCTCATGACTGTAGTTAATGTCAGATGATAGACTTAAGAATGCTTCAACCACTCTCCTTACAAGTCGTACCGATTTGCCTTTTCCACCACATGGGAGGGTCTCACCATTGCCTCTTCCCTTCCAGTCGGTTGGCTCCGTCTACAGCGGGCTGATGCAGGGAGTGGGAGCTGCCGAGAAGGTGTTTGAGTTCATCGACCGCAAGCCAACGATGGTGAACGACGGGTCCCTGGCCCCAGACCACGTGGACGGGAAAGTGGAGTTCAGAAATGTGACGTTTTCCTACCGCACTCGCTCTGCAACGCAGGTCCTCCAGGTGAGCCCCGCGGGCGCAGAGCGCTCCCCATCACGAGGCATCACATGCTGCTTCTCCATCGTGGCAATGACCGATCCCCAGCCCGCGGGAAATGTCAGCTGCCCTTTCGGAGATGCGTAAAGGCGGGCTCCACAGCGTGCTGGAAAACAGATTATAAGGAACAGCGGGTGTTTACGGCCGGCCTTCCTTACAAGGAATGAGATTTATTAATAAACCCCTTGTTCCCCACTCAGGCATTAGACACGTCAGCGTGGTACAGGGCTTTGTGCCAAGCTGTCTCAGACTGTTTCCCTGGGAGAGGGGCTGGGGTCACGGGGCAGGGGAAGGCAGCAAAGAGGTTAGTTTGCAATTTTTAGAGATCCTGCTACATCAGCAGGCAAATTTGAAGCAATTTTGGAGGCTTCTTGCTTCCTCAGAGGCAGAAGAGATGGCTGATGTTGCACATCACCAAGGGGGAGGGTCACCACGGCCAGATTTCGGCTACCTTTCTTGCATAGCGCCCGAGCCACTGCCCCAGGACCCTGGAAAAAACCAGGACCTGAGCATGTTCTCCCATCTGTGTTGCAGAATGTGTCCTTCACCCTGCACCCCGGCAAAGTGACGGCATTGGTGGGTCCTTCAGGGAGCGGGAAGAGCTCCTGTGTCAACATCCTGGAGAACTTTTACCCTCTGCAAGACGGGCAGGTGCTGCTGGACGGGCGTCCCATTAACATGTACGATCACAAGTACCTGCACTCAGTGGTACGAGCGACTGATACGTGTATTCTAGCTATCGCCTGCCGTGATCAGAGGGGATGGATGGTAGCCTTGCATGTTGCTTTGGATTTGATCTGGCAACTTCTGAAATGCCCAGAAAGCTGGAGGCTGGAGGTGGTCCAGGAAATGAATTCAGATAATTTGTGGGGGCGGAAGGGAAAGGGATGGAGAGTGGTTTCATGGGGAGGGGGAAGTCTTCCGAAAACAGAACAAGAAACATGTTTTGTTTTGTATTTTTTGGCCAGCGCAGTAGAAATATGTTTTTGGTTGTTGGATTAATTATTGTCTAAATTGCGTTTGGAAAAAAAAAAAAAAAAAAGTGGTTTTCATTCCTCCAGCACTTTCTACCTTAAGATCTTAAAATAATCCCCAGCTAATGGGGAGTTGAACCTCTGGGGATCCTGGCAGCAGCTGGAGCACCAAAGGGGCTGGGTGGTTTGCCCAGGAGAGGGGTCCAGGCCCCTCAGCTCTCGTCTGTGTGTCAGCACAGATCAGCCTTCATCTCCTCTGCAAGTAACTGCCGCCTTTGTTTGCACCCAAGGCAAACGGCCTCACCAGTCAGCAGGAAAACCCAAAAACAATTGATCAGAGACAGGCTGGAAAGCCAAAGTCAGTGTGACTAATTTACATTCCCTGCCCGTACTGAGCGAAAATTAAAAGACAAGCGAGTCTTTCAGTTTAGAAAGCCTGCTGTGGTGTTAGGAGCATGGGGAGAAGTCAATTAAAATATGACCATGTCCCACTGGCTCTCTTCATGCCCAGTTCTGAGCAATAATTTGGAGGGTTCGATTTATTTCAATATCGAGTGTTTGACAAAGCAGGCTGAATTTGAGAGCTGTAAGGTAGGACAGGGAGGCTGTTGCTAAGCAATTAAGGAATTGCAGCAGCTATGTCCCTAACTTGCTAATTTTGGATTAAACATGCAGGAGGGCTCATTCACGTGGCCCAAGTGTGATTACTGGCCTTGAACGGAAAATCAGCAACACCCTGGGAGAGGGTCTTTCCAGCCTGCCTTGTCCCAGCAACTGGTTTCCCATTCTGGGAAAACCAAATAGTGATGGGAATGACAGGTCTGGAGCAAAAACACGGCAGGGTCTTGGAGAGGGAAGCCCGTCCCAGGTGCCAACCTACCAGCATCACATCAGGTTTCTTTCCTGCGAAATGGCTTCCCAGCAGACGATGCAAACTGGGCTGGGGCTGCCACTGGGCACCCCATCGTTAGCATCCTCACTGGAAGCTCACATTGAGGCACTTCTTTTCTCCGTTTAATGGTGGGGCTCTGCCCGCTTGAGTCCTTACCCAGCAGGAATAAATGCTGATGATCCGAGACGCCAGCCGGCGAGTCTTCTACTCCCAACCACATGCTCTTCCCTTCCTTTCTGCAGATTTCCCTGGTGAGCCAGGAGCCGGTGCTGTTCGCCCGCTCTATTGCGGATAATATTTCTTATGGCTTAACTTCGGTCTCCTTCGAGTCGGTTGTTCAGGCTGCCCAGAAGGCCAACGCACACGCCTTCATCACCGAGTTACAAGATGGCTACCACACAGGTACCAAAATCCCTCCGTTCGCACTTGAAAGCATTTCGCGCCTAGGGAAGGCAGAACCTCTCCCCTCAGGTGGAAAGTCAGGCGGGTGGTGACGGACACGAGTCCGTGGCAGCTCAGAGGCACTGCAGAAGCGGTTACATGGAGAGGTGCAGCCCCCTGGCTGCCTTTTGGAGTGACTGAGCTGCCGCAGCCCCTCAGCCCATGGCAGGAGAGCGTTCTGCCACTGCTCTGTGGCAGCGGGGTGAGCATGCCCCATCCCATTCAGACCGGTCCGGCTCCCAGTGCCTGGCAGTGTTATGGAGATGTGGCACTGGCAGTCTCACCATTTTTCAGTGCGGTGATCGGGAGGAAAGCCCAGAACCCAGGCGGTGATCCGTGTACCACCCCACCTGCACAGGAAGAAAAATAAACCTGCCATAAATCCCAAAAGCTGATGTGTTTGTGACAGCGGGACTTTTTGTGAGGAGGCAGGTCAGACTGATGGTGGCTCATGTTTACGGGAGCCAGCGGAGACGTCCTGGTTTCCCCTCACTGCTGCCTCAGTTGTACACCCTCCAGAGCACAACTTAGAGGGAGAGATGGCAGCGGCGCATGAGCCAGGGCAGGAGGGGGACTTGGGGTTTGGATGATCTCCCAGGCTCAGGGACTTCTCTGTGTTGTTTCCAAGAGCACCGTTCCCTCAAACCCTGGGACAACAGTGGAGAACGTGCCACTGGAGGGAAGGACCGCAGCCTCAGAGATGTCTAACTCATTTAAACTGTTCTGCTGAGGGAGCAGAAGTGGTTACCTGGTCTTTGCTTCAAAGCATGACACCATCCTGAGGCTGTTGACTGGGAGCTGAACTTGATTTCAGCTCTCGAGTATTATTTTGACCCCTTCCTCTCTCCCTTGGCCCAACAGAGGCAGGCGAAAAAGGAGCCCAACTGTCAGGTGGCCAGAAGCAGAGAGTGGCAATTGCCAGGGCCTTGATCCGAGCCCCCCCCATCCTGATCCTGGATGAAGCCACGAGCGCGCTGGATGCGGAGAGCGAACACGCGGTGAGTAACCGACTCGGGCGTTTGGGCCACAGAGACAATCTGGGTTTGGAGGAGAAACTGTAGCTCCAATTTCCAGCCTGTGGAAAAGCTTAGTCTTGGCACGGTGCAATCAGAGGTTTGGGTAAGATGCTAATTCCTGAGCAGGAATTTGCTTCCAACACTGCTGTAGCCACCAAGAAGGGAATAATCCTGTGCTCGCAGCAGCCAGCGCCTGACAAACCTGATGAGATGGGGATCTCCACTGGTTTTTGAAGTGTAAAAAAGTGTTTATTGGCATACAGCAGCACTGTGCAGCCTTTTAGGACAGGATATGGAGGAAGACCCTAAAAAAAAAAATGGTACTGCAGCAGTCAAAGTAGGATTGCCCGAGCTAAAATCCCAGCTGAGGCACCAAAGAAACCGCACCAGCAGGAAAGGTCCTGGGCTGTCTGTGAAATGAGCTGGGTTTTCCTGGCTGGGATGTGACAACCAAACAGCTCTACCAGTAGCAGATTGTCCTCGCTGGTTTGATGACATGAGAGAAAGCTAACCCAAAGTTGAGGTGTGAGGATAGACACATCTCCCAGTCCCAGACCTTGGAGCAGCTCGTTGGCTCGCAGGTCCTCAGCCATGTGTGTGGTACCTGGTGCCAGCCAGGGGCTGGTTTTGGCTACCCAGGGGTGTCAGTGTGACATGTGGCCTGGTGGCCACCTGCCTGCCTTTAGACCTTAGTGCCATTGACTGTCTCTTGGCTAGCAAACAACTCTTGCTTTGCCTTGATGCACCCAGGAGATAGCCCCGCTCCTCTGAGCAGCTGCATTTACCGGGTATTGGCTTCCTGCAAGTCCATGCCAACACCACGTGGCCCCCAAATTTGCGGTCCGGCTCTAACAAGAACCCAGCCTGCAGGATCAGACCTGTGTGCATACCGCAGCTGCGGGCTGGCTGGGCTGAGACGGTCTTTTGGGCTGCACAGCGAGAGCTGGGATGGACGTGCTGGAGCTGGTACGTGCTGCAGGGAGTCTTGTGTCCCCTGCGTAGCCAGAGGAGAGCAAACCTCCCGCCCAGAGGTTTCTTAGCACAGAGCCATAAAGCTACTGTTCTCCCTTCCGAAGCGGAGCCAGCGATGCTTGGGCACTAACGTCTTTTCCTCCCGCGCAGATTCAGCAGGCGATTTTCGGCGACTTGCAGAACCACACGGTGCTCGTCATAGCTCACAGACTGAGCACTGTCGAGAAGGCACACAACATCATTGTGCTGGACAAGGGCCGCGTGGTGCAGCAGGGCTCGCACAAGGAGCTGATGGAAGAAGGAGGCCTTTATTCCAAGCTGGTGCAGAGACAGATCCTGGGGCTGGAGGGGGGCGGCGCGGACAGTCGCCAGCCCGCAGCCCGGGGGGATCCAGCGAAGGTGCCCGGTGGGCTGGAGGAAGAGTTCAGGATAGACCATTCCCTGCCGGCCGTGGCACAGGACGATTACAACAACGCGGCTCACAAGTGAGAGCGGCGAGGGCCGGCGCTCGAGACGCTTGCTGGGATGCCGAGACAGGAGGCAGCTTGCCGACGGGCTCGCATGCTGCAGAACGATGGCCAGCCATTTGCTCACCCCGCGTGCGTCACAGCCCCCGTGCACACACACGTGCGCGCGCACACACACTCACACACACACACTATAGAGCTTCCTGCATTAGGTCCGGCGGGCAGATGCCAGCTGGTTAAACAGGGAAATGGATTTATTCGAGGGAGTTGGGTCTTTAGCAATTCCCAGTGTTTCTACTGGGTTTCTTTTCTTACTACCAGTAATTCCTCTCGACTGGGACTTTTCTCCCATTGATATGCATGTGTAACTGCTATTAACTGTAATGGATGTTAAATGCATGCATGGAGGGGAAGATTGAAAAACCCCTTCAGGAATTTCAGGGGGTGGCTTTTGTGGCTGGATAGAAACACAGTGACTGTAAAACAAGGTTCCTGCTCCCGCTATCAATCTACGGGGCCAATCCAAAGTCTGCTGAAGTCTGTAGGGAGCTCCCTTTGGCTTCGGGGAAAACTGGATCGCTCCCGTGGGGCTGAGCGCCGGGAGAGTTTTGCACTGAGTGCCTGCAGGCTCAGGCTCACGACCATTGCTGCTGAGCTTGTACCACGTAGTAACCATCCTTGCTGGAACGAGCCAGGGGACCGGGAGGCAGATGTTGCTTTCAGATTTGCTCTTGGTGCTTGGTGGGTGTTTGTTTTTAAGGATAAAGAGTTTTACCATAATTGGGTTAGGTTTGGGGTTTAGGGGGTTTTTGGTTTGGGGTTGTTTGGTTTTTTGTTTTTGTTTTTTTTTTTTTTTTTTGGTTGGTTGGTTGGTTTTTTGTTTGTTTGGGTTTTTTTTAATATATTTGTGTGCACTGTGCAATGTCTGTCTGGCTCCAGCATCCACTGAAAATTGCTCTTTTATTTCAGAATTTTTTTAACTCTTGACCCCGGTGCTGGTTTGAAATACACTACTAAAGACAGGCATAAAATACTAAAAGACAGCACTTTATAAATCCCACCAAAGCTTTGTCCAGCTTCAGGCCATGCTAGTGACTTCACTGCACGGGAAATCCATACAGTCACTTTCCTTGAAGTCCAACTTCAGCTGCCTGAACTTTAAAATGTGGAGTTTTTTTGAATATCATTTATTAACTTAGTGTGAGGGATAGAAAGAAATACATTGGTCCTAGCCCTTTTGGGTAATGGCTCTGGCTTAGTAGTGTTATCCTGCCATAGACTGGTGAAGAAACCTATGCAGCCAGGCAGGTGCTGTTAAAAAAATAGCATTTATATGGGGAAGATTGACTTCAGACTGTGCATAGTTAAGAAATTATCTCAAGCACTTTAGCTCTCATGTTTTCTGATATTTGAATGCTGCTGTGTTTTACTTTTCAGCAGGTTTGCATTTCTGTTGTTGGCGATGTTTTGTTTTCGTTCAGTGATGTTTTACAAACTCTTTAGTGTCCTTGAGGAGGGATGCTCAAAAAATAAAATACTACCTCTGCCACTCAACATGGAGCCAATCTAGTGGGGGTGTTTTTTGCATTCAGGGTTTTCAAGGTAATGTTCATCTGAGATGATGGCAGAATACAGCTGCCCACTGCACACGTTCTGGCTCCCTTGCGGGGAACGACAAGAAGAACCTACAGAGAATTAGGTAGGTAAAAGACTTCAGCATCTGGTGATGGCTGTGAGCCATAGCAGTAGGTATAACCTGTTTAAGAACTTGTTTTCACCCCAAATGGGATCCAGTAGTCAGTCTCGCACAAAAGGGCTGGCAGTCTAACCCGTTCTTAAAGCACTGTGTTTCGTGACTGGAATCTTTTCAGCTGCTTGCTTTTGGGATATGATAAAAATCTGTGCCTCGGAAGAATGAGAGCTCTCTGGCTTATCTCCCTCCACTTAGGAAACCCCTTTTGTGCTCTGAACTCCTCAGTTCCCCACTTCAGCAAGTGGCCAGTACATTCCTGCTCGATGCAAATTTGCACTGCGGGTATGAAGAGGTTGAGGGTTCCACCCAGCGCTGGAGGGCATGTGATTAATTCTGCGTTTTTATCAGTACCTGTGAGCAGAACGTGGCCAGCGGTTCATAGAAGTGGAATTAATTTCTGCTTAATTGAAAAACTCGGGGGATAAGGGGGGGGGGGGGGGGGGGGGAGGAATTGGGTTACCTGGGAACTAGGGAAGCCGACTCCCCCTGGGAAGTGCTGGTAGGACAATGCTCGTTAGTACAAGAGATGCCAGGAAAGAGAATTTGATCATATCACGTGTGTCCCTCCCAGGCAGTGCCACAAAAAGGGGAATTGGAGAATACAATCGGATTCATTTTATTGCAGAGACTACAGTGCGTTTCAGGAAGGGAGCCCTGCTTCCCAAGCCTGTTGGGATGATAATCCCAGTATTGTACTCCCAGGTCAGATCCAAACAGCTTCAACTGAAATGGCACATTGGGAACAGCAGATTGTCTCTGCTGGTGGCACCAGTCCAAGCTGATAACAGGGCCCAACTTCGTTCATTGCCACAGGTGCTGAATTCTCTCTTTTGCATCCAGATAACTCAAGGCTACTATTCCACTGAGCCTTACATCTCGTTGGTGTGTGACAAGTGGATCTGCCTGTACGCTAAAGCCATGAGGGATTTCTTACGGCGTGGGAGCTGCACACACCACCAGGGATGCAGCAGTATTCATCTAACGCAGACATTTTTCTGTGGGCCCAGTACAAACCCTGTGACTACAGAAAATGCTGCTTTTCAAAGCCATTCCAACTGTGACTTCTTTCTGAAGTGAAACCCGGGGTTTGTGATGCCCGTTAGCCAGTCTAAGCCCGGCAGTGAAGATGAGCTCAACCCAGTGCAGCAGTCGGTATTGCTCCAGTGCTGGAATACGAGCCGATTCCCGGAGCTTCCTCATCCCTTGGGCCTCGCTGCCTGCGGGCAGTCTGTTTTTTCAGGCTATTCTCCTGGGAACAAGGCCACTGTTCCCTCTGAAACCCTGAACTGTAGTATTTTGTGGCTGTGGGTTTGCTCAGAGTTGACATTTACATGGGAACGCGAACAAGATCCGTTCAGGAGCTTCTCAATTACAGCCACACAGATAAAAAGTTTCTGCTCCTCAAAAGGAAGAGTCTTCTATGCGGGGAACTAAGAGGGGTTTATCTGAAACCTTAATTCAGAGAGCACAGCTTGATGACTGTCATAGCAGAATTGGAAGCAATTAGGCATTTGAAAGCACAATTGACTACAAAGTTTGACTGTATATTCCATAGCAGGTTGTCTTTCCTCACTATTAAAAAGCTCTAAGCATTCCCTGTAATAGGTATAACCATGGCTTTATTTGATTTAAACGTTGGAGAACCCGACCCAAGATGAAGTTCAAGAATAAATCCTACAGTCCGAGCGATTCCCCAAGGACACGTATTTACCTCTGTACCTTTGCACAGACAAGGTATGTGGCTGACTGACCCAGTAAATGAGAACATGGTGTAATGGAAAAAACACAGCTGTGTTTATTCCAACAACTTGTCTCCTGGTGCACCAACCTCTGCCTCAATAAGCAACTGTGTGTGTTTCGGTGGCTGTGCTTTCCAGGCCTTCAGCAGGTCTGGAAATACCACAAGCAAATAGACAGAGTGCTTCTAGCTCAGGTTCAGAGATGTGTCTTAGTCTGGGGAGGAAAAACAGCATCTGCCTCTTCTACTCTAGCTTCGCGGTGAGCTTAAGGCAAAGAAAGTATTTGCGGGTGTATAAACCTGCTCCTCTTCCCACGCCTGTGGCTGCCTGAAAGAGGGAAGTAGTGACAATTCTCGCCCTCTCAAACAGCAGGACCACTGTTCTCACTCAAACAGGACCACTGCTTCTCTCCCACGATTCTGAATGTGCAGGTCATTTTCATGTGTGAAGGAATCTAGATTATGAAATCTAAACAGAAGTACGGACTGTGATTAATATATACAAGGAAATTAAATTGCAAATAAGCCTGAACACTCATCTGTCCATTGAGCAACCAGACTAATAAGGGTTAATAAAAGCCAAAGATTAGACTTGCAAATTCAGCCTCTATGTAACCAACCAGTTTTTCCAGGAAAAGAATTGAAGTTGTTGTGAAGGTGACTTGCAAAATATGTCTAAATCTAATAAATATGCATGGATACAGTGCTACTGACCGTAAAAGGATATGAGGTGACAGAAGGAAATCCAGGATCAAGTTTAAAAAGAAAAAAATCTAACATCTAATTTAAACTAGGCTGGATGCCAGCTCTCCCCAAGACTGAAGCCTGACTCCTTATTCACCATGACATGGTTTCCACTGTAATCTTCCCTGGTTTTTTGTTCCATTTCTCCTGTAACAAGAAATCCTGACTTCTGTTCTTTGCCTGCTTACAGATTTAATATTCATGAATACTCTCATCCTTCAAAAAGACTTTAGCAAAGGCAAATAGGAACCAGGGCTTGGTAGATGATAAATCTCAGCCTGCAGCACTGCAATGTTTGATGATCCCTGTAGCCTAAAATCCCAGTTTATCTGCAGTCCTTCATAGTCTGTCCAAGTGATGCTCTGTCACAAAACCTTTATCTTTCATGAAAACTGCTGAATGGAAAGGCACCTTCCGACCTGTCCAAGTAGAATATATAATTACACAAAAGCAGCTGACCACTATCTTATCTTTCAACCTCAGCTGCTTTTCTGGCCAAATGTGAGAAATCAATTATATGCAGATATGGATCAAAGTACGCAAAAGCAGACCAGATGTTTAATATAGACACTCCTCTCCAACATCCCCAGAACCCAAACCTACCTACATAGGGAGAAGTGGTATTTTAAATATGTGTTGTACTTGAACACAAATGAGTTATGTTCATTCGTGCATTTTGTGAGGACTTTGTTCTGCGTTACGCGGCTTCTAACTTTAATACAGATTACTGTTGACTAATTCAAATAATCCATTCCTTGATGTCTAGAGCAGTGAACTCCCATCAACCCCATGCAGTATAAACAAAAATTAGATAGTTACAGAAAAGCTCCTTAGAAGTTCAGTGTAAACCATCTTTCCTGACAGCACGTTGACAATACAATTATTATCATACTGTAGTGCCCTTCACCAGAGACACTCACCCAGAGTACCTCTACTCACATTACTCAGTGTGAACTTTTCCTCTCCGCGCTCAGCCTGGGACTGAGTAGTTATTATCACACCTCTTTTTAAGCAAAAGGCACTTTGGTCAAGGGAAGCGGAGAACTCCACTCAGGATCACACAGAAAGGCAGTGGTAAAACTAGATTTACAACATGAAGCCGAGTCAGACTCTTCTAAACCACACTCCCCCCCCCCCCACCAATTATTTAGCTATGCTATGAAGTTAAAATCACTAACGTTCT
Source organism: Vanellus vanellus (assembly GCF_965231255.1). NCBI lineage: Eukaryota > Metazoa > Chordata > Aves > Charadriiformes > Charadriidae > Vanellus > Vanellus vanellus. The sequence continues at coordinate 13,660,894 of NC_138921.1, forward strand.
TGGGAAGAAAGGGCTTCTTTTAATCCCTCAACTAATTCCTCTATTTGTGTGTATACATACATGTGTGTACGTTTGCATGTGCAGATTTACAGTCTGGTTTCACACAAGGGTGTAACACTGTCTTTTTGATGGGCATGTGCAAATACGGTATATGATATCGTGTTGGCACGGCAACTATCTACTGGTTTTAAGTGACAAGGTCAGGCTGTAGTGGTCGTGCATAACCCATGTCACTGCCAATGGGTACGGCTGCTTACTCACCTGTGCTTCCAGCTTAGCACCCCACACAAGGAGGAGCTCAGCACATACTGCAGCAACAGGCAGGTGCGCTGATGTAGATGAGTGGACACATGCCTGTATCGCTAATCACCTTCTCCCCACCCTAAGCAAGCTCAGCTCAGCTTCCTGCTGCACAAACACCTCGCTCTTACCTGCCTCTGAATACCCTCCATTTGCATCATGGCTGTACCATAGCTTTGCACTAAGCAGCCAGAAGGCCAGGAAGCCACCTTCTATCAGCATCACGTTGTTGGTCTTTACTACCCGTGGATAATAATGACAGAAGGGACTTTCTCGGGGGTGAGAGGACTGGAGAGCTGAGTTTAGTTACGGGACAAAAGAACAAACATATAGCTATCATGTCATTGTTCAGTTCTGCCAGGAAATAGCAGGTCACTTTCTAAACGTAACATCATTACATTTTAATAGCATTACATCAGAGATTGATTCAGTTCACTACTTTTTTTTTTTTTCCCACTTAGATCAAAAATGTCAAATACAAAGGACAATGACCACATGGCCATTCCCTACTCTGTTCCTTTGGCTCATGGGCTCGTTCTGGTTCTCTCTCTGGTGTTACAAACATGGAAATAAACACGCCCACGATCCCTTAGCTACAAAACATGCATACAACTTAAGCTATGTTAACACAATTAATTATTTCCAGGCATAATTGTCTTTATCAGCTATGGTAACATCAGTAGTAATTGGAGAGCTACTGCTCCAAAGTGTTACCACAGAGTGCCTAGTAAAGTGTTGGTGACTTAATAGACGTAAATCAGAAAAACAAAATTTAGCTAATTTTTTTAATTGATGCAGAGATTTTGCTACATTTCAGAAGTATTTAAATTCACCATCCAATATATCTTTGATAGATCATTTCTTGACCTTCACTCCTGAAGAAGAAAATGCTTAGGGCAGACAAAGAGACCCAGCACCAAAGCTTGGCAAGATACAATTTTCAGCTATTTTTAACCTCAGTAGGTATTCAGCCTAGGCTTGAGAACAATAATGCAGTCACTCTTTTGAGATTTACTGTAGCCAATTCCCAACCTGCTAAGGAAGTGCAAATTAAAGAAGTCTACTGATTTTCCTTCCTAATTTACAGCTGTGCAGTTACAAACAACAGGCGAACAAGAGGCAGGAGCATTGTAACCGGCTGTCTCGGGCGTTGCTGTGAAGGCCTGGAGCTCCGGCCGGGCACGGGACAGTCAGCTTGCTGTGCTGACCCGAGGCCTGCAGCCCAACTGTTAGGTGATACCGCCATCCCGGCGAGGCCTCCGACCCCTCGGTCGCTCCAGCAGCCGCCATCCCTCGGGACGCCGAAGGCCTCGAGCACCGGCCGCCATCACATGAGGGGAACAGACGCAGCACGCTCTGTGAGGGGCCCCACGGGCCGACCCCGAGACCCGGAGGCTTTAGGAAAAGGCGGGAGCCTACCCCGGGTCAGGCACCGCCACCCCGGAGCCTCCCGCTCGCCCCTCGCTCCCCTCAGGCCACCCCGGCCTCACCCCCCGGCAGCCGCCCTTCGGGCACCCCCCTCCCCTCAGGCACAGGGACGTTCCCCCCCTCCCCCAGCATTCAGCCCCCTTTGGTACCGTCCGCCCCAGCGCCCCCCACCGCCCAGCGCCTTTGGTACGCCCCGCCCCGCGCGCTGCCGCCCCGCCCCTCCCAGCAGGGGGCGCCGAGGGCGGTGCCCACCCCGCGCCGGGGCGACACCGCCGCAGCACTTCCGGTTGGCGGCGGCGGCGGGAGCGGGAGCGGGGCCGGGGCCGGGGCCGGGGCCGGGGGGGAACCGGGTCGGAACCGGGTCGGAACCGGGTCGGGTGGCGCCGGGATGGCGCTGGACGTGCGGCGCCTGGAGGCGCTGAGCCTGCAGGAGCTCAGCGCGCTGCTGGACGACGAGGAGCAGCTACAGGACATGGCCCGCGAGATGGAAGAGGTGAGGGGCGCCCGCGCAGCCCCGGGCCGTGGCCTCCCCTCGGGCCGTTCCCCCCCCCCATCCTGCCTCAGCCCGCCGGAGCGCTGCCCGCGGGGCCCCGCGGCTCGGGGGCTCGCTGTCCCGCCGCCTCCATTATCAATTGCTATTTGGGGGGTGTTAATGACCTCCTCCTCTTCCCCTCTCACCCCCGCGCAGGTGACTCCCTCGGCCCGGCCCTGCTCGGCGGTCATGGCTCCGCCATGAAGTGGCCGGTAAATAAGAAGCCCCCGGTGCTGCGGGAAGCGCTCCCTGCCCCTCTCCCTCCCCCTGTCCCTCCCGGCCTTTTGTTTGCTGGCCCTCGGTAACCGGGGGGGGGGGGGGGGGACGACGACTGTGCCCGGGCGCTTCTCCCGAGGTGCCGGAGGAGGGGGGCTGAGGGCCGGCCCGGCTGAAAATGCTCGGTTTGTACTAAATTAGGAGACACTGATGGACCGGAGGTGGGATCAGTTTTTCCGTTAATGCAGCCCTTGTTTCGTGCCTTGGCCGTGATGAAGGATTTTGTCAGGGTGAAGTCGGTCCTATTTGCGGTCTCGATCTCAGCGCAACTTTAATTCAAAACAATATGAAAGAGATTTCTGTGTGCCCCGGGTTGGTATGCTGGGCGCGGTGAAGGCTGTCAGGCTTTCTGGTGCTTTTTTTTTGCCTATTTGAAATGTCTTTGTCAATGTATCGGACTCTAAGCCATGCTTTTGGATCTATCCTCATTAAAATAGAATCGAATCCTGTTTTCTTCCTGCTGCTGTGGTTGTCTTGTGCTGGTTTTTCTATATGCCAGTAGACTCTGTATATTACAGTTCTGATATGAAACTGTTCCAGGTTTATTTGACCACAGATGCTTCTAAAAGACTGTGTAGTCAGCTAACAACAAATAAAATTAAACCATTTATACAAAAATTTTAAAAGAAAGAAATGTGCTGTATTTCTCTAGGTCTTCATGTTGTTTGTGGTTTGTTTTTTGTTTTTGTTTTTTTTAAATTACAGGACAAAAGCCCCAGGGGGGAAAAAAGTGGCAATATATTCTTGAGAAACTAGCTTAGTTTACTAAGTAAAATCAATTATGATTGCTTTCCCTCAAACTAAGATTCCTGCCCTTTTGGTACGTCTGAGGAGATTGTTCTGGATCACCTCAAAACAAATTGTCAAAGTATTAGAGACAAAGAGGCCCACTGAAGGTTGAGGCCGAGATAATAAGGAGTCCTAGGGAATTTACTTACTGCAGTACACAACAATTTGTATTTTGAACTTTGTCTAAATAGATTGGTGAGAGCGGGGTAGGCTTAATAGCTTTTCGTATGAGCTTATACGTTGAGAACTTAAACTGCTGAAGAAACAGGTAATTGCTGTGATAAGTAGAATGTGCAGATATCTTAGAGGCACCATGGTTTACTGGCGGGCAGGAGTACCCTCCTATATCAAAACCAAATATTTAAGGAAAGTCAATGGGCTATAACGGGCTTAACTTTGTAAAGATATAAATGGATGCAGTATTGCTGATTTCAGCGTGACCTCTGTCGTGGTACCTCAACAGAAGGCCTGGCTCAGTGGGCTCTTTTTTTATTATTTGTCAATACACACTTAAGACTGTAGGTCAGAAGTGACCAAAAACCTCATGACCGTAGTAGAAAAGATCCTCTCACTGCATGACTCGACCGTATTCTCCATTTGACCCTCCGGTTTTCCTCTTTCATTGGCAACAGAAGGTTTTTAAATTGTAGAGTAAAGTTCTCTGGGCCTGAGGGAATATTTTGTGGTGTTTGGAAAGTGTGGCTAGGTTTGAAGGTATTCAAGCTGTGTGGAAATACAGCTATGCTGCTGTCTGGTATAATCCTCTTTTATTGCGCGCGGAGGCTTTTACTAGGGTCTGTTCAACTAGAAATGCATTTACCCACCTTGGAAGGAATTGGCCACGCTTGAACGCTTCCTCCTCATTCTGATTTTGTTTCCACTGAATTGTTAACTGATTGAGTTTGTGCTACCGGGCCCTGATTTTTCACTGTGCAGTATGTGGCAGGAAGAGGGAGAGAGGGAAATCCTGAACGTTAAGGAGGAACCATAGTGACTTCACTGCTACTTGTGTAGGTATTCGGTTGTCAGTCCACATATATCTAGGTTGTAGGGTTATTCCAAAGTCCTTAGACTCGTAATTTCATTGTGGCATGCCAATTAAATCATGATTCCTGAGTCACTTCTCTGAGGTCGCTTGTATTTTCAGTGGCAAAGTTGGCTAAAGCTGATTATTCCATACTTGAAAAAACCTTTGTTCTCCTTGTTGCGAGGGAAACCCAGCTCAAAACCCAATGTTTTGTTCACAAAGAGGAGGATTTGGAAAACCACTTGGCTTTCTTGCTAATAGCTAAAAATAGGCACCTTCCAGCCCTAAAGGGAATGTATTCCTGTGCAGCATTTGAGCAGAATTTGTATATGTCATTGTGTGTGTGTGTGTATATACATATCTATCTCTGTGTGTGCTCACGCGCACATTCGTATTTCGCTGGGGTAATGTGCATATACAGTGTCCTTCACAGTGTATCCCCAGGTGTGTGAAAATGCGGCGTCAAAGAGCTAAGCTGCTTTTTCTATGTGTAAGGTTGTTTTTGAAGCCTCTGGGCTTTTAGTGCTTGAACAACGAACATCTTGTCTGATAGAAAGAGGAAGGAAGCCAGTTGTCTGGTACTCCTAGTCTTTTAAAATTGAGGAGTGTTTTTTTTTATAATCCTTTGAGGTTAATATCTGTAGTACATCTACACTAGTCATCTTCATGAAATAAAAGTATATTGTTTATAAAAGTCAATCTCGGTGTGATAACTCTAAACAGCATAGATGAGAGAATTTGTGACCTGACACTGTTGGTAGCTCGATGATTATTTTTTTTTTCTGAAAAAAAGAGTTTTCTTTTTATCTACTAGAGCATCACTTTAGTAACAGTGCAGTGTTGTGTCACTGACCACTAAGGTTCTACTGCCAAAAATTATTTGCTGTTCAAGACCTTAATTATATGAAATCAAGAAGTCAGAAATGTATTGCCTTCCTCATGTTCCAGGATTTCAGAGTACACTGGCAAGCACAGAAGGGGTTTTTGAGCGTAGCCCTTTTCTCAAAAGCCTATTGAAAAGATGGGGCAGTGTGGAAAGTCCAAGTTAAAATCATGTGAATGCATGCCCAGATTTCTTGGATTCCCACTCCTGTCCTAAAACCACGTTGTGTAAGTGGTTATGTTCTTGTTTGCCAAACCTGAAATTTAGTTACCAAGTTAGAAATTAGACTTGGTGACAACTGTAGATTTTTCTCTCCCAGCTGAGCATCAAATGAGTAACGTGCCTGTGTCTGATGAGTGCAAATTGCAGTTCTGTGTGCCTCTTTCCTCTGGCATTAGTGTTTAGGAATTGCAAGTTACCTTTTAACCTTTATTTTGTCATTTTTAAAGCTAGTACTTACATAATCAGTATACCTAAATTTAGCAAATCTAATTACTCTGGGCTATGTATTAATATTTATTACTGAACAGATGTTGTTAGAGAATGTTATCATTCACCAGTACTTGATGAAAAGCACTCTTAGGTCGTCTTCTGTAAAAGAAGTCTCTCTTCTCCTACTCTGCACCTGTCAGCTCCTGTTTCGGGGGTTAATTTGACACTCCAAATGTGCATCGTTATACTTCCGCAATGTGACTGCATATTTTATTCCCGATTTACAAGTGTGTGTAAGTGAAAGAGAGAATGTGGGAATGCTAAAGGCTACAGCAAGACCAGAGAAACCTAAAACTGACTTGGATGTATGCTATGTATAAAGCAAATAAATGGTACCACTTAAAACTTCTTTTTATTTATAGCTCCTTAAGAGACTTTTTCTTGAAAGTACCAAAAGACTACTCGCCATGGTGCTTGCCAAAGCAAGCTTGTAATTATAGCAGCACTTGATGGACTTTGTGGGTAGTTGGGATTTCAGTCGCTCAGACTGCATCTCAGGAGGCATCTGGTCTGGAATTGTTCTTCTGGGAATGTGAACAGGAGCAATGCTTCTCTGAGGCATTTTGCACAAAAAATTCTTGCTGCAAACCGTTATTTTGGAGTAAATGATAAACAGTAAAAATGTTGCTAAGCTAGTACTAGCTTCGGTTTTAATTTTATCCAGCATTTTTCTTCCTGTTTCAAAAGTGGGATGAAATGAAGCTGCAGTTAATGAATCTCAATTCCCAAAGCAGTTGGTGCTGCCTGTTCTTGGGAGTGCTTGTTAAATAAAACCTTGAGTAAAATTATTCAAATTATGTCTGTTAAAGAAATTCCCTTTTTAAGCATCTTACATTTTGAAGTGCTGCATAAATCATGATTTTTGTCTTTAATAACCTCTGTGGGTCCATGGCTTTATTTTCTTGCAGTGCGCACAATTTGGTTTGAGTGGTCTACTCAGTGGTGAGCAATCCTTCGGCCATTAAAATCCTTTTATAAGCAGCTCAATATTGTTGCCCTATTTGTCCCGTTCAGAATTCATAGAGAGATTTTAGCAGTTAAAAAAAAAAAAAGCATATGTTCTGTTTAATATTGTCCTGTCTCAATACGTCTCGTGATTCTGACTGGTATTTCTCATCTGTTTTCAGATTAGTGTTTCCTGCCTGTTGAAGTGCTCATGATCTCAATAGTCATGTTAGCAATTCTGCTAGAGTTGTCTGCTGTTTGCTTATTTCTCTTAATAACTTTTATCATTGCACTTCCAGTAGGCAGGTGAACATCTGATGCAGTAGCAGTTCCTTACTAATACAGATTTTTTTTTTTTTTTGTCGCACCACACATCTGACAACAAAATAACTTCTACTGGATTTATTCCTTGCTTGGCTATTGTCTTGAGCTTGTGGAAAGCTGTGAATGGATGTTCAAAGTGTGCTTTGTACTGCATTGATAATCTTAATAGGCTGGTCATGCTGTACCATATCTTTGACCCTTGGATGATTTTGCAACTGTTTTTCGTTTGTTTTAAATTAGTCAATGTTTTTTGAAAGTGTTTCTATAGGGTTTTTTAGGGCAACTTCACATTGTTTGCTTTTCTAATTCCTTGAATTAACTTCTAAATGCAGTGGAACAGTTGCAGAAAAGTTTATTATGCGGACCTTAACATCAGTGCCAGAGATTATTCTGGTTTGTCAAATTGTGACTGTATTCAAGTTGCATTGCTTCGGGATTGTATTTGTTCTGTTTGTTGTGAAATAGAATTTACTCATTCCACAGACTTCAAACTTTTTTCAGTGATGTGAAGCATTTAAATGTCCTGAACAGGTGGAACAGTCTTCATCAGCTCCTCCTGAAGTTTCATTAAATATCATTCCTAAGTTTACCTTGTATTTGAGGAACTGGTTCTTCTCATGGTTTTGAGTACGATTCAATTTGAGTTTCTCATCTCTTCAACTGTCCATTTTTTAAAGAAATTTGACATAGACTAATGCTGGAAATGAAGACTTCGAGTGACACTTGAATTGATCATTAAATGTCAATCATGTTTTTTGTTCAACTTCTGCAGAAAAACTGTGCCCTTCTTAGAAGGGCTATAATATGGAAAAAAGTTGAGTCATTAAGTCTTGGGTAATTTCAAGCACTATAACTTTAAGTGCAATTACAAATACCTTAACTTTTTTTGGTTTTATACCAGGTATTTTTAAGACTTTCGCTTAAGTTTAGACTAGTCCATAATTGCTAGGTATCAGGTGCCAAGGACAGCAAAGGATGTCACTCTGCATTAGATACAGATCATAATATTGAGTTTTCCTCTTATTTTTACAAGTCAGGTAGATCATGTCATGCTGACATTTATTCATTTTTACATATTTGAAATTACTTAAGTTTTTTAGAAAGGCATTGTAGAAAGCTAGGCATTTGCCGCCTCCTTCCCCTCCCTAGTCCTGTTGAGAGACATTAGGATACTCGAGGCAGGAGAGTTATTTAAAAGTACTGTTTAAAAACACCACAAAAGCCTCATCTGGCTTCAGGAAGCTTTTTCTGTTATTCTGTCTGTTTACCTGGAGCTCTTCCTTTTTGTGTTTATTATATATGATTTCAGTAAAAGGTTCCCGTTCCTGGGATTTGTGTTCTTGAAAGGTTTGTAGGTGTGTGTCCACTGGTTTTTTTCTCTCTAGAGGAAACGTACGTGTTCTTCATGTTGAAGAAAGATCAAAGTTCACTCATAAAACTGGTCTTCCCAGACTGACTGCGGAACTGGTTTCAAATGAGAATATCAGCAGTGAAAATACAATCACCAGATCAAATTGAAGTCACTTGAAGGAAGTAGTTTGCTCATTAAAATGGTGAAAGACGAGAGGCATCAGAAACCATGAATCTTTTTGCACGCAATCTTCTTTGGCTGGCAGTTCAGAAGACAGCTAGTTAACAAAAGTTGTGGTGGTGGCAGGTGATTTGGTAAGAAGCTGGATGCCGGTAATTAAGCTGTTAAATAGCGTGTATTTCAGTTCCCTTCATAATTGTTAGGAAAAAAAAATGTAAAATAGGGGGACTTAGGCTTTCTGAAAGTGTCAGTCTAACAGTGTTGGATCGTATGAGAAGTGAAAGCAGTCAGTTCAATTTAAATTGTTTTGCATTGGATTCAAAAGTGAGAAGAGAGGATTTTCTTTTTATTCTTGGAAAAGATTCAAATTGAACACAAGCATAGGGCTGGAAGCTTGTTTAGGCTTGATGTAAAAACTTGAGAAGACAAAACAGTATCACAAGTACAGTTTCTCCGATTTTCACAATTTGGAATAGAATTTTATTTTGATTGATGTAGACTTTGGGGCTCAGCCTTATCCCTGACTTTTTTTTTTAAGTGGTTTAGCAAGAACAGGGTGAAAGAGGGTAAAACTTTGATATTTGAAGAGCAATATCTGGGGCCAAAGATGTGCTTGAGTAATATTGAGCCAGTTTTGAATTTAGAAAATTAAAGCGGTATATAAATATTTCAGAAGGAAGTAACTGCTTTTGAAGACACTGTTGCTACACTTGGAAAATATTTTCACCTGATGCACTTAGCCACGGGCTCAGACTGCCAAGAACACCTAATTCTGATCCCGTCCTTTTCTGGGGCTTTTATATAGCTCATTTGGGTTTCCTCTTTTCCTGTTTCTGAGGTGTGGCTCTCCTGTATCCACCCATGAGTGTGGACGGAAGAAAGCTCTGTATTCTTCGTGTTTGCACTGAATTCAGTGCAACAGCCTGTAAATAAGATCTGTTATGGCTAAACAGGGATGGGCTAGAAGGGGCATATTAATGTAGGCGGTCACAAAAAGCGTACCAAACATTTCGCTGATTTTGAAGGCAGCTTAATAGAATCGGTCAGTTGTGCTATGGGAAAACTGTCCCACTTGTTGATTCAGACTGAAAATCTGAAATCAGATCCTTTGCTTTTTTTTTTTTCCTTTTGATGTCTGAATATTTTAATGAATCTAATGTGACAACCAGGGCAGACTTGCCCAAACACTCAGCTTTTCCAAAACTCATGAAGACTGTCATGATAAAATAGCATGCGTGTGTGTTTGAGCAAAGTCGGGATCTTGCCGAATCTTGGTTTTCTGCGAATTGTCATTTGTTCTCTCGGAACAATGTCTTCGGGCTAGGATATGTTAAGCAGAAGGATTAAACCGAAAAACAAGCTTCTGGCATTAATCCAGGATTGATTTAACATAGTTGGGGAAGATTATTCTGGAGAAGACACCATAATGATGCAGTCCTAGGGTTTTGCATTTTAATAAGATAAAGGATGATGTTCCTCTGCAGTCTTGTTGCATGCTACTGCTGGGATTCAGAGATTTTTTTTTTTTTTTAAGAGCAACTGTTGCTTTATCTGTCAATGTTCATTATGGGGAAATGGTAAGGGTGGGAATAAAGAAGCATCTACATTAAATAATGAGAAAAAGTTCATACAAAGCACCGTCAGGTAGCAGGGCATGAATGTAAAAATCTGACCTCATAAAGCTGTGGCAGAAAGCAGGTCAGACCTCACGTAAATTTGTGACAACAATTAAAAAAAAACTCGGGTGGCATAAACTGCATTCCTCTGCCACTTTGCAGAAATGTCTAAGTGAGTGCCCAGAGACTGGTTTCTGCACAGTAAACCACTGCCCTACGGCCGAGGTGAAGCCTGCCTCCGGCAGGCGGTTCAGCGCAGCCGGAACCTGGTTCCTGTTCTCGTTGGGCAAAAGCCAATCTGCCTGCGGGAGAGTCCAGGGGCGCCTCTGCCCCTGCTCAAAGGAGAGGGGCGTTCTAACTTAGCAGTCCCTGCCCACGACACAAACTCTTCAAGTAATTATCATTTCCAGCTTGGAGGAGGAAACCGTTTAATGAGCTGCATGTGGAAAAAAGTTGTGCAGGAAAGTGACTTCAGGTCAGTATTAATACCTGTTCAGAAAGGGATTCATTCATAGGTGCTCATGGCTGAAAGAAGAGATCCTTATTCTCGGGGCAATTCCTCTGAAGGTCTTTTCCCCCATGAGTTTCAACAGTCCCTTGTCGTTTTAGATTATTTCAACGCACTGTTTGCGGCATAGGCCTTCTTATTCCTTCTAGATAATATGTTAGTAAAATAGTATATCAGTAAAAATACAGTTTGTGAGAAAGGATTTTGTGTAGCAGAAAAAAGAGATGATGGGAAAAGAGCGCAATAGCTGGAGCTGACCCGTACCCACCAAAACAGTAGACATTCCCTCTGTTCCTAAAAAGTCCAAAAGTACGGTATTAGTTGCAGGTCCAGTACCATAGTACTAATTTTTACAGAGAGCTTACTTTTGTTGTGTTGTTTTTTTTTTTCCCCCCAGGCCCAAAATGTTCAACACAGCAAGGACATGACTCTTGCCAGCAACCGCAGTCTGGCAGAAGGCAATCTTTTGTACCAACCAAAGTTGGAGTCTTTGAAATCAAATTTGACTGAAAAATATCGAGAGCTGCAAGTTCTTTTTGAAGCATACCAGATAAAGAAAACAAAACTAGGTAACATTTTCTGGTGACGCTTATGATTTGCTGTTTTCTAAGTGAATGTAAATCTGTTGCACGTTTTTTGTTTGGTTTTTGGTGTCTCATTTTTAGCTGTGTGAATTAGGGTACAAAATGAAATGTCATTCTTGTGTAGTTCTGAAATAGATCCTGCTTCTAATGATTTATTAAGTATCTTTTACACCTAGTAACAGATAACTGGATTCTTTCTGTTACTGTGTGCTTACCTATCTATTGTTGACCTTCTCTAAATGATCAAATTAATTCACCTTGCTAAAAAGCAAATCATAATTTGAATTCTTGGTGATAAATCATAAATCAAATGGAATATTGCATTTAACTTTCTCATTTCATACTGAATTATGAAGTATTGTATGTCTGATACTGCACTTGCTGAAGTGCTTTATCTTTCAATATTATAAATATATCATTGTAATTAAATTTCAGCTTTTAGCACTCTGACAATATTCCTAACCTACTTAATATATTTTTTTACTGTAGATCATCCTGTCTAGAGCAATGGAGTACACTAGTTGTACATACGTATATGTTTATGCTTGCTGAGGCTGTATAGCTTCAGTTAGAAGTCACTTAGAGCCAGCTGTCATTTACCGTTCTTTTTGTGCCATTACAGACAGACAATCCAGTAATGCTTCACTGGAGACACTGCTCGCGCTGCTTCAGACAGAGGGGGCGAAGATTGAGGAAGACACAGAGGTAATGACAGTACACTTCAATTCTGCCACTTAAAACCATTACCAAAGGCTTTTAGTGCACATAGCTGCAGTGCAGCGTTGAACATGGAGTAGACTAAAGGCATATTGTTAAGAATATGGTCTGGTCTCTGCTTTGAACTTCAAAGAACAGCTGTTTGGTTTCAGCGAGATATTTTTTTTTATCTGAATAATTTCTTACTCTTAACATCTTTGAAGTTTAAGAGAGAAAACACTCTTTTTCAGGAAAGAAAGCCAGGCTCTTTTAGTTCATTGACATTGCCTTCAAACTCACAGCGTTTAAATGTGAATTTTTTTTTTAATGGTATTTGCCTGGTATATGTATTAATCCCTTGCAAATGTCAATTAGTAACCTAATGAAAAACTGAGCCTGCACTGTTTTTTCTCCAACATTTCCGCTGAAATATTCCATTAGGTTTTCAGTGTATCTGTCTAGGGGCTGGTATCACTGGCTGTGATACAAGTGCTTGAAGGGTGGTCTGTTTTCAGAATAATGGAAGTGTTTGGTTTTGTTTGCTGATTTGCCTGTAGGACACTTTCTATAACTATATTGGGGAAAAAGAAATCTGCTTATTGGCCTTGAGCTGTGATCACAAAAAGACATTCCCAGGACAATTTTGTGATTATATGTATGGTCACCTCTCTTAATTATTAAACATCATTTACTCAAAGCCACAAGTAAGCATGAGTATTAAACCTGGCTTAGCAATAATCTGCCTCTCTGTACTGAGGCTTGCAGAGTTCTCAGTGTTTCTGTTGGCGTTACAAGCAGTACTGAGCTGTAATTCAGCTTAGCTGGCAATCTGGAAAGCTGTTGAACTTGATTCATTCCCATCTCTGATGATCGGGGAACATTCAGAGCTGGGTTCAGATGTTCTTACTGCTGTTGCTTCAGTATAAATTTAAGCAAAGATGATATTTAACTCCCAGTGCTTCTGAGTAATGACTAATTCAAAATTCAGCTCAGAATTCTTAGCATGCCAGTCATCTTCCATATGTAAGCTGGAAAATCACAGGCAAAATTATGCTATTTTTAGGATATAAGACATTTAGATTCTCTTGCAGTATGTCGTTTTCTAACAGATTGTTCCATATTTCACAGAACATGGCAGAAAAATTTCTTGATGGTGAAATACCACTGGATTCCTTCATTGATGAGTACCAGAGCAAGCGTAAACTGGCTCACCTGCGACGTGTAAAAATCGAGAAGCTCCAGGAAATGGTGCTGAAGGGACAGAGACTTCTGCAGGTTCAGCCGCAGCCTCAGCCGAGAGCACCTGAGACAACACCAGCACCTCAAGATTCCTACACTTCGGATGCAAACACTCCTCCTTCAGTTGTGCCCCGACGAATACCACCCCCTCCGCCTTCTTCAGTCCCAGCAGGACGCTTTCCTACTCCGTTTACTGCAGCCATGAGTTCAGGACCAGCTCTTTCTTATCCAGGTGCTCCGTATCCTCCTCTCCCCCCACGACCAGGAGTTCAGTCTGCAAGTCAAACGCCACAGCCAGGATACCCATCTCAGTTTGTACCACAGTATCCTCCAGCTCTTCCCCAAAGACCACCTCGCCTTCCGCCGCATCCTGGCTTTATCCTCCAGTGAATATTTTGGTGCGCCTAAGTTATGTATTGGTGCTTATATTTCCCTTTTATCCCCATCAGAGACTTAACGTAGGCAATGGAAAGCCTCTGGTTTTTGCACAATGGAGTACAAAATCCGAGCTGTGGCACCGAGGTTTGCAATTGCGTTTGGTAAATGTGATTATTTTTTGTTTTCAAATATCAGTGACAACAAGGTTTTTCTAGGAAGGTGATAGGATCTAAATTTTGTAAATCCATCAAATTGTGAAACAACATGCAGTGGATTTCTTGACATTACAAATCGCACTTTGAATTCTTTAGTGATGGTAAATCAGCATCCTCTTCTGTTCTGGTGTACTCCCATCGCAGCTGGATGTATGTGTGGCAAACTGGGAGCTATTTGTCTCTCTAAAGAATTCTCTGTTGGTGCCAGTGTTTGGGTAGTAACAACCGTATCTGAATACTGGGCAAAGAGTTGCAATGGACCGCATCAGCATCCTTTGCAGTGTGCCCGGACAACGGCGTTCATGGCCAGGTGCAAAACATTTTCAGAGCTCACTGAGCTGAAACTCTTGTCAGAAAATGTTGCATGGTTTTTAGACAGTAAAAGTTACAAGAGTTTCATTTCTACATTTCAGTTGTTACCTTAGACTTTTTCATAATAAAAGTACACACTCCTCCCACTCCCTAAGTAGCTCGATATCCTGAAAGTCCTGGTCTCTTGAAATGAAACCAAACTGTTTGTAGAGCCAGTTTAGAGTTTTATAAAAACTTTACCAGGCATTTTTATTTCCTTGCCTATTAAGACTCTTTCTTATGGTTGGTTGGTTGGTTTTTTTTCCTTTTCACACCTTGGATACAGAAGTGATTTTTTTACACAGGTGCTTAGCTTTTGATATCATGTGATTCCAGGAATCTAGGCAGGGTATTTTCTTAATCAAATACTGGGTTTTCATGTTATGTAAATGCCCACTTGAGGCTCCATGATTTCATTTTAACTCAGTCAGTCTCTGAACAGAACTATTTTTAACTTTCCCATTTCCTTTAGTTTTGCAGTTTTTGGCATGCATATTTATCTGGAATTTGCAGGTAACATTTCTCTGCAAGCAGGCAAAACAGAAGAGCTTTTTGAAATCCGTGGTGGCTGTTTGCATCTTACATAATCCATTCTTGACGTCTTATGCCACTGGAGGGAGGAGGATTTTTAGGGGAGCTCAGATTTCACTCTCAATGTGACTCTTGAAGCCTAAGGTGCAGACACATGCTGGTATTTTAATCTAACATTGGGGGAGGCAAATCTTAACGCTCGTTGCTTGCGCAGAATGTGTCCGTAAATTCATTACCAATTTGAAAACAACTTTCAACTAATTCAAGGTAATTTAAGAAGCTTCCAGTCCAGAATCTGTCACAGCCGCTGCATTATTTCAAAGCATTTTCATATCATTGTCCTGGAATGCACTACATTGTTTGGAAGTCTGTGCTACAAACAGCATCAGTCAAAATAGAATATCTATTTTTTATTTTCTTTACGTAAAGCCCTTGACTGTCCCTTAATCATTTCCTCTGGAGTGTGGTGGTTGCTAGCAAATACTAATCTGAAATTAAGCTCATAACAGGAAGCTCTCCATTCTGAAAATACGGTTATTTGGCTTGTTTTGCCTTCTGAAGACAAAGGGCAGAAGGTTGGTCAGTGTTATTGGCAGCTGAACCAATTCCCCAGTGTAAGTCTGGAAAGTTTCTATAGACGGGGGATTTTGTGAAGCAGTGTGCATCGGATTTGTTTGCAAAGTGTGTTTTTTCTGTAATCTAGTGATGGTACAGGATGTGTGGTTTTTTTTTTTTTTTTAAAATGGTGTAATATCTTTTCTTGTATTATTTTCTCACTGAAGCTTTGTATAAGCATGGTTAATTATGACTCGTTTTGAAGTAATTTTGCTGTGCTGTTAGGGCTGGTACTTGGATGGCAACTGTTGTGACTGAATGCTAAACGTAAGTATGCTGTAGAAACGATTTGTGTCCTAGAAAGAATTAAAGTGGGTGGGGGCTACCGGAGTGGTGACTGAGTACAGAAATTCATACTTTGAGCCTGCTACACAAAAACTCTAAAACACTCTCAAATCAGTTTTGCTAACGTTTAATAAAAACAACCAGGTATATTTTACACTTATCAAGTGCCAACTTTTTTTCCGAGGGTTGAAAATCCTCAGAAGCGATGGAGGTGATAGATAAGTGTATTGTGAATTTGCACTGCGTTTTATGTATCTAACTTTATTGGTATTAGTAGTCCAAAACTATTTTTACTACTTGTTAAATTTTCTGTCTTTTGGTAACTTTTGTGATAACATGACCTTTCAGGGATACTTTATCTAGAAACAAACTCTTGTGCAAACTAAATACAGACAAAGCTAATGCAGTTTTTCTGTCTGAAAGCAAAACAATGCATTATTGCATATGCATGTGGCGGATGTGCCTTAGGATCACTACTTGTGATTGTAAAACTAGGATATTAGCGTTTTTATCATTTGAATGGCCATTGCTGAACTCTAAGGGCTCTTTAAGGGCACTTTCTTTTTACAAAATTTCACCCTCGTACTTCAGAAGAAACAAAGGCTGTATCTGCTATTTGTAAGCTTATAGTTGCCTTCACTGATGGATAAGTTTGAACATAGATAATGTAACTAATGTGATGTTTCAGTTATAGCAAACTTGTAACTGAAATCCAGCTGCTCATGGAAAACGTTTTGCCATTAATTGTGTGTGTGTGCGCACAAACTGTAAATAAATACTTGACTGCTGGTAATGTTAAAGGGTAAAGGAGAAAGATGACTGTGGGAAGCTGTTTAAATCCTTTCAGAAACAAACTTTACAAAACACTAACCTGAATGAGTCGGGCAAGAGGTGTGTCAGTGCTTTCAACCTGTTGCCCTTCGACAGCTTCTCCTGTTCTGTTATAGCTAATAAATAAATTCTGCTATGGCTAGGATGTTTAGAATCATACTAATTTGCACTGTTTATAAGATAGTGAGATTAAAATGCCATAGGCAAGCTGAGACTTCAGAGGGGGTGGCTCAGTATGCTTGCCAAAATATATATATTATTATGTTGTCTTGAGGATTTTTAATGTCTGCTGCAAATAGCATATACTTCCCAAGAGCAATTGGAGTGGAGAAAAATCTTTTAAATATAATGTGTAACACGGCTTTAGAGTGTTGGTAGCATTGAAAATGCTCTCTTTGGATGGCATTACTTCTGCCAGTCTTTTGTATGCAGTTTTATAAGTTATGACTAATTCAATTGTATGTGGTGAGGTTTTTTGATGGTCAGCATTGAACGGTTCGAACTCAAGGATGAGTTTCACTGCACTTCAGTGCTGTCTCCTAGAGGAAGCGGAGTCCGTTGTTCTAGAACAGCTGGTCCACGCAGGTCACCTTCTTCGTACCAGTGACCCTGGAGAGACTATATGGAATATAAGCTTTGATGTGATGCCGGGAGGCAGAGCCCTGGGCACAGTCTGGTCATGGGTACCGTTATGCTTAGTGCCCCAACTTCCACAACCTCAGTCTTGACCTCTTTTGGGACTTCTCTGCCCTCTCAAACTGGAATAACGACTTCGATACAGAGCTCAAATCGACAACTCCTTTAGCCTGAATATAAAGCCGCCTGGCAAACATGGAGTTCTGAGGAGGTAGAGTCGTCCTGCACCTGAGCAGTTCCTCTGTGTAATCCTGGACAGTCTAATAAAGGGGCAATTTTATATGCCTGGCAAGTTGTGAAACGTACAGTGGATTTGTTTGCATAATAAGTCTTTCTGTAATCTACTGTGGTCTGATTTTAAATAAAATAGCCAATCTCTCTTGGTGGCGTGTTCCTTTTGTGGCTTCATTTAATTACGCGGGAGTTATGTTCATGGTCTTTCAATAGTAATGGTGTTTTTTATGTGGCAACATAAAAACAGTTGTAGGTGAATGTAGAACATAAATTTGAAAGAAAATAACTTTAATTATTCATAGTGAATCTGTTGCCCATGTTTTTTAGTGACTGGATACAGCGAGTCTGGTTTGTATGTACCTGATACAGGATAGATATGCTCAGAGCAGATTCTGCACGTTGTAATCATGGCAACGAGGCAGGAGGGCTGTCTTGCCAGCTACGATCCCTTCACTTGTGTTTTAGTTGCCTGCAATTAGCTGGAATAGTGGAAATGTTCAGAGTGTTCACCTGGAAAAGCTGAAGGAAGGGGGAAAGCCACTTTTATTTGTTAAAAGAGGAAAAACTTTAGATTTCAGCCAAAACAAGTTAGGAGAAATGAGTCAACCAAAGTTATTTGGGAGTATGAGTCAGCGGGCAGAAAAGACCTGATGTAACTTTCTGTGATATCTGTCGCTTTAATAGCAATGTGAAATAGGACTCCTACTGCAGAAGAGCTGATAATACATGGAAGAAAATCCCTTTTTTAATTGTTTCTTGATACATTCCGTTTGTGGTGCCTACGGAGATTTGATAACCTTCTGCTGATGCAGAAATGGGAAACTACAGCTGAGGGAAGCTTGCTGTGCTGACTCAGTGCAGGTGGGCGAGGGAAGGAGATGGTGTTATGTAAAAGCTGCAGTTCTTCAACTCGGCTTTTCTAAGAATTTGCAGGAACGCCCGTGTTTTGCAGATTGAAGAAGGTGTGCACAAAACTTAAAGAAGTGCCTGTTCCAAAACTGGGGTTCAGACGGCCCTTCCCCATGGTTGAGGTGCACCAGGAGATCGTTCTGGGTGGGATGGTTCCCTGTGCAAAGGAGAGGTAACCCAGGAGGGTCCGAGCTTGCCAGGTAGGGCACTCAATGGCAGTTGTGTCATGGGTAACAAAAAAAGCAAAGTAACACAAAACGGGCAAGTGGTGTGTCAGTGTGCACTGGCAGTATTTCACGTGGCCTCGGCGTGTCCCTTCTCTTTGGAAGCTGGCTTCATAGCTCACGCAAGCCTACACAGATCCTTCAGTGGCGCCTGTTCCTGTAATTTGAGTCCTCTTCTGGCTGTATATTAACATGTCTGTTCACCTCTCTGAGACTTTGTCACTAGAACCAAGACTCGTGTTGCTCCGACTTCTTTTGAGAGCTGTTTGTCTCAACTGAAGTTTTAGAGAAGCCTTATTGAGACTGGTGCCCCAGCTGAGATCCCTGAAGCAGGCTGTGCCTGGGCAGCCCATGGTGGGCTCTCAACCTCGCCTGAAGCCAAATTTCCATTTTCCTCCCCAGCTGCAGGACAAAGTGCAGACTGCTGAGGCTGGAAGACTTGTTACTGCATACCTTGAGCCCTGGATCCTGCTGTAAGCTGAAGGCTATCTTTTGGTACTACTTATCTCCAACCTGTTGAAGGGTGCTTTTCCTGCACACACCTAGATGACGAGTAGAAATTATTTTTTCCTTCAAAGCTAAGAAGGTTTCCTCTCGCCACATCAGCTGATTTCACACCTTGCGATGTGCGCTTCAAGTTGCACGTTATTCGAGCAACCGCTGCACGGCATGGGTTAATTTCTGAGAGGTTAATTAGTCCGGAAAGAAGCTGGCTGCATCTCCTAGAGGATGGGAGCTGAAAAAGTGGCTGCAGTTCTCAGCACTGGAACGAGACCACCTGGTTGAGGAGAAAATGCTGATTGTGGAGAAATGAAATAATGTCTTTTGGGCTGCTGTGTGTATTAGTTGTCTCACGCTACCAGATGTGATAGGTGGTGCTTTGTAAGGGGAATACATAACATCTGCGTATTTTTCTGGTTTGATTTAAGCCCGCATACCTATGAGGCATTTGGTAAATGATTGTATTAGCTGATAGTTCTGTATTTCCCAAGACAATTTTCTGACTGGGCCGTTCAGGAAATACTGTCGCTAAAACCAGTACTGCCCAGATGTACGTAACTCGTGCCTTAGTCACCGCTGGTGGCAGGGTAGGTGCAGAGGGGAAATAAAACACCTTGCAAATGGGTGGCAGCTGTTCATGGCTCTAATTAAGGGCTCTTAAAAACATACTTTCACAGAAGCTTTTTTTTTTTTTTTTTACCTGACTTCCTAGAGCCTGTAACGGCAGCGTTTGCTATTCACGTACTTGATTTCAATGGACTTTTTTTTTTCCCGGTGATCTCAGAGACACTTGTGTTTTGTAAACTTTGCTCTCTGTAGCGATGCTGTTACCACACTTCAGCTGCTGGTGCTCAAGCTAATTTGTGGTTACTAGAGATTTGGCGGCTGAGAGAGCCAAAGGGTGGGGAAAGGAGGGCTTTGATACCAAGCCGTCTGAAAGCTGCTTCAGGAAAAATAAATTGTACTCTACTGACTTGGGTGGAAGGGAGCAGAATGTAACATTTCACAACTTTCGCTTGGTTGTTTTCCATTGCTTTTGTTACAGGTACTGAGTAAAATTTGTTCTCAGCAGCACATCGACTTAAACATCTTCCTCTCTCCGCAGATACAGTAATGCTATTTAAAAGTCATTAGCAAATTGGATCCTGTACAGCAGGATGTCTTGATGAAGTCTCAAAATAAACCTTTGCATAGACAGTCTGCAGTTGTGATTTTTTGGTTTTGTCTGCTACAAATAGCAAATACTTTCCAAAAAGTATTGGAGTTAAGCTTACTGTCCAGACTAAAATTTTCTTAATTTTGGTATAAAAAATGACTTTAGCACATGGGTTATAGTTTAAGTGGCCTTTGAAGCTCGTTGGGGTTTTTTCGGCTGATATTTTTTGAGACTTTGTATGTGCTGGTCGGAGTTGCTTTACCTGCAGCCTCTGTAAGTACCCGTTTAGGTAAATCTTAGTGAAACATCAGTGGTGTTGAACAAGTTACATTTACCCATAGCATCATTCTTAAATCCATGGTTTACTTTAGTTTTGAATTCTTTAAAAATAGCTGTGGCTAGACTTACGGTAGTGAAATTTTAAAACTTTGCATTCTTGATTAATCAGTTTTTCCATTATGAAACGTAAGGATGTGAGTGGATAGGATGATGTCAGTCTCAGCAAATATATCTTTATCACCATCTATAAATAGACAGCGAGCTACTGCGGAAGGCACTTCCTTGTACCAAGAGAAAAGGTTTGTGAAAGAAACGAAACTCGGTACGGAGTTGGCCGCGGTCACTGCTGTATCTCGATAGATGCTGTCACTCGCTGTGCAGCAGTCACCCAAGGGACGCGGCTGGGAAACCCTCTCCCAGCTCTCCTCCACCCCTGCTGTAGATAAGAGGCTCTCCACAGCTTCATGGAAAGGCTGAGAAGGGTATAAATCTTTGGATTGGAGATGATCTTGCTGTAACTTGCAGGATCAGACCAGCTGCTTGCCTTGCCCAGTAACACCAGTATTAACAGCGAAGCCTTTTAGTGTGGAACACGCTTTATACATACAATTAGTTGGGAAATGAGAATTGGCGCTTGCTGTGCTGCCTGTAGTTGTTGCTCATAAAACTGTAAAGTCTGGTTTGTGCTGTGTAACCTCAGAAATCCCAAGTCATCATGAGACTGCTTCGTAACTAAAATAAATAATAAAATACCTTGTAAATGTGTTTTCTTGAGATACTGCAACTTACAGTTCTAGTTAACTGCTTTATAACCTATTATTATTTGTGAGAACAAAGAGTCATCATGTTTTTTACTGTGGCTTGTGTGAAATTTGATTGCCATCGTTTTTTTTTTTTTTTTGGGGGGGGGTAATGAGGAATTGCTTGAAAAGGCTGATCCTAGACTTTTTCAAAAGGACCCCTCACAAATCTCCTCTTAATTACAAGGGAGCTGCGTTCACCCTCTCATGGGCGTTCTTGCAGAGCGCCAAATGCTTCAGTCGTACCGTTTCCCCAAGAGGTGCAATGTTGGCCCTGCAGATACTCCCAGTTAATCCCAGAATAAACAAAAGCCACTTTTCTTGCAGGCGTGTGCCAATGGCCCCAATGAGCGGCTGCAGGTCATGGCTGGCAGCTGGGAGGCAGCAGTGATGCTGCACCCACGCTGCTGCGGCTGGATTGCTTTTTATTTAAGCACCTTATTTTCAGTAAGGCTGCCAGTCACCTTGGCTGCCAGCGGGAGCCATGTGGTGATCATATGCCACAGAAATTAATGTCCTATTGTGCCCTGGGGAGCTGCTCGTGCTGGGCAGGGGTGGGTCTTGCCCTAGTGCGACAGCCACAGCAGCAGGGACGTAAATACAGACCTACACACACACACATAAATGGATGTGTATCTATCTTTACGTATTAAAAAAATAAGCAAACATCCATATATAAAAAAATACATACGTATATGTGTCTCACCTCTGTGCCTGGCAAGAGCATGGAGCAGAGCCTCCTGGAAACTCTGCTAATGCATGTGGAAATGAGGGAGATCGGTGACAGCCACCATCGCTTCATGAGAGGCAAATCATGGCTGACAAATTTGGTGGCCTTCTACAATGGTGACCCCATGGTAGTGTTGGTGGCTAAGGGAAGAGCAACTGACGTCATTTACCTGGACACGGGCAAAGCATTTGCCACTGTCTTGCATAGCAGCCTGGTCTCTAAATTGGAGAGACACAGATTTGATGGATGGACCGCTTGGTGGCTAAGGCATTGGCTGGATGACCACACTCGAAGAGTTGTGGTCAACGGCATGCTGTCCAAGTGGCAACCAGCGATGAGCGACATTCCTCAGGGGTCGGTAATGGGACCAATGCTGTTTAACATCTTTGTCAGAGACATGGACAGTGGGCTTGTGTGCAGCCTCAGCAGATTTGGCGATGGCACCAAACTGTGTGGTGTGATCAACACGCTGGAGGGAAGGGATGCCATCCAGATGGGCCTTGATGGGCTTGAGAGGTGGAGTCCATGCCAACCTCATGACGTTCAAGGCCAAGTGCAAGGTCCTGCATGTGTGTCAGGGCAATCCCATGCACAAATACAGGCTGGGTGGAGATAGATTGCGAACAGCCCTGAGGAGGACTTGGGAGTGTTGGTTGATGAGAAGCTCAACGTGAGCTGGTAATGTGCGCTTGCAGCCCAGAAAGCCAACCACATCCTGACCTGCATCAAAAGCAGTGTGGCCAACAGAGCGAGGGAGGTGGTTCTCCCTCTCTCTACTCCATTCTCGTGAGACCTCCATCTGGAGTACTACCTCCAGCTCTGGGGCCCCCAACATAAGGACATGGACTTGTCGGAGCAGGGCCAGAGAAGGCCATGAAGATGATCAGAGGGCTGGCGCCCCTCTCCTTTGAAGACAGGCTGAGAGAGTTGGGGTTGTTCAGCCTGGACAAGAGAAGGCTCTGGGAAGACCTTAGAGCCCCTTCCAGTCCCTAAAGGGGCTACAAGAGAGCTGGGGAGGGACTCTTGATCAGGGAGGGGAGCGATGGGACAAGGGGTAATGGTTTCAAACTGAAAGGGGGGAGATTTAAATTCAATATTAGGAAGAAATTCTTTCCTGTGAGGGTGGTGAGCCCCTGGCCCAGGTTGCCCAGAGCAGCTGTGGCTGCCCCGTGCCTGGAGGTGTTCAAGGCCAGGTTGGACGGGGCTTGGAGCAACCTGGGCTGGTGGGAGGTGTCCCTGCCCAGGGCAGGGGGGTGGGACTGGATGATGTTTAAGGTCCCTTCCAACCCAACCCATTCTATTATATATATATGTAGGTCACCCACAGAGCCATACAGACATAGATGCAGATAGCTGCACATACATATATGCACCCATATGCACCTGGATTCAGGCGGGCGGTGGGCACAGAGCCACATCACACGTCGGCATCTCACACACACCCCTCTGCCCCTGTGCTTTACCCCATTCCTTCAAGGCACGTTCCTGCCTTACGCTCCCCACACTCGAGGGCCGGCTTGCTTCAACCAGCAGAGCCCCGCGCCGTGGCCCCGGCCTCAGCACCCCTCCCCGCCGCCAAGCTGACCAGGCACCGCAACTCGTATTTTAAATATTGCTTCTTTAATAATCTACATCGTGGGAGTAGCTCCAAGGGAAGATACAGCTGACAGGATTTTTCTTCTGCCCCCGTCTCTCTCCACATCAGTAATTCTTTATTGCTGCAGACTTCTCTATCCCCTGGCTCCCGCAGGCCACGGTTCAATTTAATTCTGCTAATTATCTTAAATATAAAACATAATGCAACTGATCCCCTGACATTGCCGTAGTAATAAAAAATAGAAAAGGAAAAAAATAAAAATGTTTCTATCCTTATTGCCAGTGTGTGCCAATAAACTGCTTTTTCCCTTACAAAAGCCCTGCTCCTCGCGCCGGTTCAGGCTAACGTCTCCCTCTCTGCTGAGGGCCGATCCCACGCCGAAACAAAAGTCAAATTATTCCTCAGGCTGAAAAAGGGGAATTTAAAAAACGGTTGCAAGAAAAGCCCAACAGTTTCCTACTTTAAAAACAGTTCACAGTTCTTTGAAAGGGTCTGAGCAGTACAATAGAGAGCTACATTTACTGAAAACTTCTAGTGCTGATAAAGTTTTTTTTAAAAAAAAAACATTTAACCCAAACAACCCCCAAATTAAATTAAACCGGGAGAGCCGGTTGGCAGGCCAGAAGGAGGAGGGCATCCCGCGCCACCCGGGAGCCGTCAGGAGCTGCCCTGCTCTACGTATAGGAATCAAGTGAAGAAAAAAAAAAAAAACCACCATAAAAATACAATATATTTTTTTACAAAAAAAAATCCAGTTTTCCAGGCTGGGCGGTGAGGAAACCCCCGCGCACGAAGGCACACCAGCGCGAAGGCAACGTGATCTGTTGAAAACACAGCCGGCCGCCGGCTAGAAGTTTGCCCCGTGAGGCGGGTGCGGGCCGGCGTCTCGCTGGGGCTGAAACAAAATGGGGGGAAAAAGCAAAATATCAATCACCCGTGCCGTGAACGCACCCCCATCCCCTGTATATTTACTCCCCAGGGACCTTACCTCCCCGTGGCCGGGCTTCTGGGCCAGGGGGGGCTTCTTGAGGATGCCTCTCCTGGGGGCCGGCGCTGGCTTCGCCTCCCCGTCCTCCGCCGCGTCGTAGGCCCCCCCGGCCAGGGCATAGTGCTGCTTCCTCAGCTCGCCCAGGCGCACCCGCTCGCCCTCCAGACGCTTCTCCAGCTCCAGCACCTTCACCTGCGCCCAAACAGCCATCTTGGTCCCTGCACACCCCGGGGGTGCAACATCCCCCGCCATCCCCAGTGCTGGCTGGGGGGAGGGGGCAGAAGAAGGGACCCCCCACTTGTGCGGGTCCGGATCAGGACCTCAGCCTGGCCCACAGCCGGCAGCAACGAATCCACCCTCATGGCCATACCTGTGTTTCCATCTCTTCCTTCTTCAGCTTGATGAGGGACATGCCCGAAAAGTCCATGGTATCTGTGGAGAAAAGTGGGGGGGTCTTCACTGAGCGCACCCGTTGCAGAGGACCCTCACATACCAAAGTGAAGCCAGATGGGCACCTCAAGATGTTCGCCAGGCCAGAAAGAGATTTGGGGTGGGTTTTTTTTCCCCCTCCTCTTTCCTTGCAAAAACCTCACCTTTCTCCTCAATCTGCTCTTGCCCCGACTTGGTGGAAGCCACCACATTGGCCGCCATCTCGTTGACGTTGCGTGAGCACTCCTGGAGCCGGCCCAGGTTCCTGCTGCTCTTCTCGGCTTTCACCTGCGAAGAGCACAGGGACGGCTGTGGGTCCCAACCGCGGCACCTCTGCACAGGCGCTCGCCGGCTCGGGGGAGCCCAAGACAGCCATGTTCTGCGTTAGAGCAGAGACACCGAGCACACCATGTCAGAACGGTCCTTGGGGGTGAGAACCTGGGGGTGAAAAGGATGGACGGACAGATGGGCACATGCTTATTTTTGCTGATCCCATCAGGGCCAAACAAGGTGACCCCTGGGAGGCCCTTAAGCCCCAGGACATCAAACCAGCTCTGCCCCCACCTGAGCCAAGAACACATGGATAAGCAGCATCAGTGAAGACAGAGCTTTTTTTTTTTTTTTAAGCCATGCTCTTAATTTTAAAACCATCTGCTGTAAAAAAGCAGAATGGGTCCTCCTCCCCCTAACCTGCATCCATCCCCATTTGCAGATTGAAACCTCCACCCATCGCTTTCGCCCTCACCAACAGGAAAGGTGGCAAGGACCAAAATCCATCATTCTCAATGCTGGCTCCTGCAGTTACTTATTCAGGATTTCTCGTTAGTTATTAACATTTTCTTTACATAATCAGCTTGACAGGAGGAAGACGGGAAGTTTTACACATCCTCACCTCCAAGGCAAGCCCTGCTAGGTGGGGGAATATTAACGCAGGTGAAGACACATGGATTAAAATCGCAGACTGACTTGGAAATGGGAAGAGCTTCCCTTCCTCCTCGCTCCGGGAGGAGGCTGCAGGACTGGTGGACAGGATGGCCATCCACCGCTGCCCAAAACCAGCCACGGGACAAAACCAGGGGAACAAAATGACTTAAAATTTGACAAGCTGCACGCAGACGGTCCTGTTGGGACACTCACCTTGGAGGCAGCCACCAGCTGGGCTGTGCTGGCGGCGATTTCATGGGAACAGACGATCAGTTCTTCGTATTTGCCCGTATGCAGGACAACTCTGTCTGCTGACTCTCTGCATTACAGACCAGAAGGGAGATCGTGTTAGAGATACTCACCCTGCACTATGAAGCAAGTGCAGGTTATTTACCTCCTGCTATACCCTTAGCAATCAGCATCAGGCTTTGAACCAGCAGCTTTGACTGTAATTATTTAAAGCTCATTTACGAAGCAAACTACTCAAAGCCCAGATCCAGAAGTTTTGGATGGGTATAAAATATCAAAGGCGGCAGGATTGTGTTCCCGTAACAAAGTGGATGAGATTTTTAAAGCTTTGTCCAAAAAAGCCCCCCCGTTTCCTGCACTGGCATGCCGATACCCTGCCCCGATCCCAACCACCCCGTCCACGACCATCTGAGCAGCAACCAGGACACGGAGTATTTCATTGCAGCAACTTTCACTTTTCGCAAACAGGGAGGAACTGGTGGTCCCTATTTTGATGACCAGTCCGACACGGGCTACGATGCTTTATAAGCAACTAGTAATAATGCTCCATGCAGATCGAGCAGGAGGACAGTGTGGGTTATCGGGCGATGGAGAAGCACGGGCTGGCCCCGGGCGCAGCAGGCGGAGCCGTGCCGGGAGAGAAGCCCCCCGCAGTGGCAGTGGGAGAGGTCCTGGGGGTACCTACACGAGCTGCGTGGCTCCCCAGCCCACCGCCTTGGAGGCAGAGATCAGCCCTTCCGTCCAGCGCGAGTTCTTGGCGTAGAACTCCTGAGTTGTTGCTGCCCCCTGTTGTTATGAGAATATTATGGCCTGTATTAACCTGTTTCTAATACACAACAACATATAAATCCATAAAGCCATATAAAATAGCCATATAAAATATAACAATATACACATCCATATACAAAGCCATAAACCAAGGGATTGGCAGCACTTCTGTGTCCTTCAGGCTGCTCTTACTGACCTGCTTAAACACATATCAAGAACGCTAGCTTTGGAGCCCCAAGCCTGCGAATTTGGGCTGGGTTTAAAACACACAAGCTCGGGCCACCGCCTTTAGATGGACAAGGCTTTGCGAAGGCGACAGCGGTGTGCAGAGAGCACGGGGCCCAGCAGCCCGTCTCCAGCAAGTGAGATTGCCAGAGTACTGCTAACACGGGAAAGCACGAAATTCAGCGTGTTTCTGCAAATTGTGGGAAACGCTCCCGTATTTCACGTCAGTGCAGAGAGAGGAGTGCCGGGGCAGACTTACCCGGCCACTTTCTACTATCTCCTTCTGTAGGTTTGTGGATGTCATTACAAGAAGTCTAATAGCCTGGAACAAATAAAAACAGGTTTTGGTGTTTGATGGGGATTTTATAGAGAAAGATTGATGCTGCTGATGGTGAGGAGTTACAGTTTTGCACAGTCTGTGATGCTCCAGCTCAGTTTCCGCAGTACTGACCTTCATTAGGTCCGTGCAGGAGTTCAGAATCCTGTAGGGAAACAAGGGAAAAGTGTTCAGCATCCTCCAACGCCACGTCCAGGGAAGCAGGCTTTGGCCTCAGTTAGAAAAGGTGTTTTTTGGAAACAGGCCAGCCTGCAGGTTACTTCTAAGCAGCCACGAACAATTGGCTAGACGTGCAAGACAGAAGTCCACCCTCCTAGAGAGAATTTCGTGCTCAGCATCAGGATGACGCAGCACCGGGTTGCACGTGCAGCTTAGGAGCAAAGCACAGCCCAGCGGGGTACGGGCACGGGACAGAAACCTGCCCGCGGTCACACGCCACCCCTCAAAACTCACCGCTCATTCACTTCAAGCTTAACACCGGAGCTCTCGTTTCTGGCCTGGCTCATCATCTCCTGTTGGCAAACACAAGAGAGCATTGGACACCACGTTGCTGCGATGGTGGAGGAGGAATGGGAACTGCTGGCCTGAGGTACCAAAATGGCCTGTTCTGCAGCTTCGTCTCACCTCTATCCGCCTGACAGCATCCTCGATTGCTTCTGAGGTGGAGGCCATCTCCTTCTCAACCATGTCCCCCAACTCTTCTTGCTTGATGTCTAAGCTCTTGGGCCTCAGCTCCTGGCAGACGAAGCAGCAGCCACCAGGAGGTTTTAGGCAGAGGGAGAGAAAGGAGTATTTGTAAGGAATAACACCACACCAAGGCACCAGACTCCTTTTTTTCCTCCTAAATAAACAAAGCCGCAGGAGTAGCATTCTGCAGACTGTGAGGGTGGAGGCACACGTGCCACCAACTTGCAGCAAACACGGCACAGGGACCTCAGAGGTAAGAAACACCTCAAATGGAGGTGACAAAACTCCATCACAGGAGCGGTTTTGGCAGGGCAGGGCTCCAGAGGGCTCTGCAGAGCTGACAGCCTTTGAATTAACAGTGGTTTAATGGGAAAGACTAATGGGGGCTTCATGAGAAGAAATATCTTAAAGTTGGGAAGTTTTATTCTGCATGGGTCACTGAGCTGAAAGGCTTCAGCTGATCTGAGGGTGACAGTCTCCGTGCTGCACCAGAAAGGGTCTCGGCATTCGGAAGCTGAGGTGGCTCAAGGAAAGCACCGGAACCTGCGGGTATGGGGAACAAGCCACCCCAAAGCGCTCACTCCAACCCAGCATCTCCAATTTTAGCTCTGGACAATGGGGAATGATGTGGTTTGATATTTAAAAAAAAAAAAAAAAAACAACTAAAAAACTGTCCATTGAGGTGCAGTGAGCAAATGTCCCACAAGTTAACGTCCTTCTGCATTAAGTTGCCTGCTTTGATTTTTCCTTTAGGAAATACCAATGCCAGTAAATAACCCACCCCGCCAGCCCCGGGCGAGAAGGTGGGTGCGCTGGGCTCCATCTCCTACCTGGGCCAGCTGCAGGATCCCCTGCAGCGCCTGCCGCACGTCCCCCAGCTCGGCATGCCTCAGCCTCTGCTTGTCCTTCAGCAAGCCCAGGTAGCCCAGGCTCCGCTGCCCGCAGTCCCGGCACGTCTCCGTCAGCCCTGGGGAGAGGATGGGTCGGTGCCGGGCCCCTCACTGGGCAACGGGTCCCTCCATCCCAGCCCTGTCACCCTCCTCTTCCTCCTCCCCTTGGCCATGGAAATGATGCCCAGCATCGGTTGCATCTAGCAAATTTCTTGCAGAAGAACATAAATTGATTTCCAGGAGCAAAGCGACATTCCTGGCCCAGGAAGGGGCACTAGAGGGGAGGGAATGTCGGGAAGGGGAGCACAGGGAGCTGCAGGGACTATGCTGCCCCCCGGGAAGATCTGCCCCATATCCAGCTACTAGCAGAGGGGACTTTGGCATGACCACTCTTAAAAAAAGCCCCAGGAGCAAAAAAAAAAACCCCAACACCCACTACGTCCACAGATGGCACTCACGGTCGGCATGGTCGGTGGGAGCCAGGTGGGACGTGGCACTGCCGTTCACGATGGTGTCGGCCGTCAAGTGCGCGAAGAGGGCCAGAGCCCCCACCAGCCCCGCAGCATCTGCTGGCGAGAGCACATGGTCAGGTGCTGCCAGCCCAGGGCACCACTTGCCGTGTCCTGGGGGCTGCGACCCACCCTCGAAGGCACTCAAGGATCAGTACAAGAATTTGGAGAGGTCGGTATCGACCCCGCCAGCTTGCAGGTTGCTCCTTGAAGGAGCACATGGGAACCCACCAACTCCACCTGCCGCGTCCCTCCATCGCCAGGGCCCTGCAGGCTTGCCAGTGGCCCCGAAGCAGCCGGGGGCTGCTGGATGTATAAAGATAAGAGCAAGATGCAAGCAATGTCACCAGTCCCCAGCCCCAGGTACCTGCCATGGAGGCCACGTACTGCGCGTGTCCATTCTCCAGGGCATCCGTGGACTCCAGCGCTGCCTGTGCCCGGCTGAGCAGGTAATCTGCAACGAATTTAACTTCATTAAGCGCTGTTAGGCTGCTGAGTGTCTGAATGAGCATGAGTGCTGACTTCACAAGGCACCATCGAGCAGAAACCAAGATGGCTTGGGTCCTCCCAACCCCGGCTGGGGAACAGCACTAAAATCTGAGCCATTAAAGCAATACAGTGCTGAGATCAGAGCTAAAAATTTACCCCTGGAAGTCAGACCCCCAATCTCCTTGGGTGGGATGTTTGGTGGGAAAAGATGCCCGGGGGTAGCCGAGATGCAACATTATGTGTCTGAGAAGGGAGAAGGGGCTGTGGGTCGCAGCCCCCGTGGTCGAGCGGGACGTACCTGGGGAGCTGGTGCAGCGGATGTGCAACGGGTCGTCCAGCTTGGCCACCGCGTCGCGGAGGATATCCTCTGCCTCCCGCACTGTCTCCTGCAGGATGCCAAACTGCTCATCCAGCAGCTTCTGCTGCAGGCTCTGCTCCTGGTTGCTCTGCGGGGCAGGAGGGACACGTGTGTGGCACAGCCAGGGCGCAGGACACCCGTCACCATGGCCATATCACCAGCACGTCCCCTGAGAGCGCATCTGTGGATTAGACCCAAGTTATTGCTGGTGCAGGTCACATCCCACCAGCTACATTGGCGATGGCTCAGCTGAGCCCCCGACTGCTCAGCACCCCGCAAACACGTCTCGCCCCAGCGAGCAAAGGGGCAGTGGGCTCTCCACACAGCCCCATACCTTCTCCAGGAGCCTCCCCTGCAGCTCACGGATTTCCCTCGTGGCCTTGTCCGCCTCCTGGCTCAGCTGCAGCTCCTTCTCCTCGATGAGTCCACGCGTGGAGAGCAGCTCACACTCCTTCTCGCTCACCGACCGCCTCAGCACCTCCTTCTCAGCGTGCAGGGCCTCCACCTGGGCGCTGAGCTCTGCTCCTGCCTGCCAGTGGGGACAGGAGACCCCTGTCACCCACTCGTCACCGTGTCACAAGCCCAACACAGGGGGAGAGCTGAAGACGTGCCCAGCTCATGACACTGATGGGGTGGACCACATTCAGCCCCATGACAGCTTCCTGGCCTGCCGTTTGCGCCGCTGGCTGGGCAGTGGTGGCAGGCATACCGCCTTGCACGACAGGGATTTGTGATGGGGATTTGGGGACATCCTGTGCCCCCAGCCTCGTACCTGCTTGGCATGGCTGAGCGAGCGCTGCGCCTGGTCCAGCTCGTCCCGCCGGGCATCCAGCTCCTGCCGCAGCTGCTCCATCTGCACGCTCTGGTCCTCCAGCTGCAACCACATGCCCACACCGGGGGCTCAGCCGCTGCGAACGCGCTCTGGCCCCACTCGGCACCGGCGCGCGGCAGGAACGAGTCCGACCGCGTTGTGCAAGAGGGGTTTCCAAGGTCTCAGGGTTGGTCTCCTGAAAGGGCTCCTTTCCTCAGGGCAGGAATGTCGGGAGCAGCCCCCAGCTTGGGCCACGGAGAATAAAAGCACCCAAACCCACCGATTTGCAATGTGGCATTTTCTTGGGGGAAGAAATGGCAGATTTGGGCAAGAGGGAACGAAGCACATACTAAATAACACCCTCCTAAGGGGTCAGGGCAGCTCTTTCTTTTCACCCCTACCCCCCGTGCCCAAACTGTGCGCAGCCACCATGCTTCCCGGGCTGGAAGGGCTCGGTGCCGGGCCAGTGGGGCCAGATCGGAGCTGCGCTGGCTCACCTTCATCTCGGCCTCCCGCTTGACCTGCTCCACCTGAAACGCCAACTGCTCCTTGACGCGCGCCACCTCCTCCTGGCTCTGCTGCGTGACCGTCAGCTGCTTGGCAGTGTCGGCGTTCTGCGCGGGGACGTGGGGCTTAATGTGCGTTCGGAGGGGGGGACCCCTCACCTGCCCAAATTCTGGCTTGGGGGTAGCTCAGAGATGCCTTTTTCACGACATCCAGAACACTGACCACCAGTGGACATGAATTCAAGGGGTGCCCCCCACCCAGTGCTCAGAGGTCGCTGGGTGTGGGATGATGGGACAGATACGAGGTGGTGCTGGGCATGCACAAGCCACACCAGCGGTGTCAAAGGAACGGAGGCAGTGGTCTGTCCCTGCCCGGCACAGGCAGGAGCGTTACCTTCCTCAGGAGCTCGGCGTGCGTGTTGATGAGCTCACTGTGCTTCTCCTTCAGCTTCGTGTACCGGATCTCAGTGGCATTGGCTTTCTCTAAATGGGGTGAGAAAGCATCAGCAACGGCAACATGGGCGTCCCACGGCCGACGGGCACTGTAGGGCACCTACTTTCCGCTTCGGCGCAGAGCCGCTGGGACCTGTCGCTGTCCTGCTTGGCCCTCTGCAGCCTCTCCAGCTCATCCCGCAGCTGCTCGTTGTCCACCAGCGCCTTCTGCTTCTGCTTGCGCTGCTCCTCCACTTCGCCCTCCAGGCTGTTCACCTGCGCCTTGAGCTGCGTGATGTAGCGCTGCGCCTGCGGGACACCACCAGGCTCTCAGGCACTGCCCTGCACCCATGCCAGCAATGACTCTGCCCTCCCCAACACCCCTATCTGGGTGCCCAGCTTGGGGCAAAGCAGCCGTGAGACGCACGTAGGAAAGCTCTCCCCTCCGCCCCTGCAGCCACTCTGTCCCTGCTGGAAGCAGCAGGTCAGGACAGCAAGGGACAGGTCTCACCTGTCTCCACCCCATCTCCATCAGGAGTCAGGTCCGGGCACTGGGAGAGGCCCCAAGACACAGCACGGGGTGCTAGGACCCCGTTCCTGCTGCATCCTGTCGGGGCTCCCATGCTACAGCACCAAAAAACACCCTGCTCCCCCACAACAGCTGCTCCCCGCCCGGGCTTTACCTCTAGTTTAATCTTCTCCATCTCTGCCCGGAGCATGTCCACCTCCTTCTTCAGACTCTCAATCTGCGCATCCCTGCAGAGAGAGGCAGGTTGGTCCCACGCAGCAGTGGCTGCCCCCCCTCTGCCACCATGGACCCCCGTACCTGTCATCCCGAATGCCATTGGGTGGCCCGAAGGTTTGCTCAAATATGTCCGAAGTGATCTGGGGAAGACAGAGGGTGCCGAGCTGAGCCAGGCTGCGGGTGCCTGTCTCCCCTGTCCCAGGGTCCCCATCCCATCCCTGCTCCCCCACCTGCGGCTCCGTGGTGGAAGTCGTGCTGATCTCAATGAGGTTCTCCGGCTCCTCATCCTCGGGGGCTTCCTCTGGGATGACAACCACTGGCTTCACGTGCTCGGCCAGCGCAGATGCCCGCAAGAAGTTCGGGGGGCTCTGCAGGGACAAGAAATTGTGGTGGCACCACCTGGGGTTTTGGGGACTGCCACAGGCAGACCACCAAGGCAAGGGAGGCAGCCATCCCCATGCTGCTGAGATGAGCCGGTGGGTCCCTCCACAGTGTCCCCAGACCCTGAACCCATCTGTGGGGACACCCTCACGCACCCCAAACCCACAGGACTTTGAAAGCATCGTGTATGACCAAAATCCCACCGTACCTCCGGCAGCCTGGGGATCTGGATGAGCCGCTTGAAATACAGCATGTCGGATGCTTTCTTAAAGAAGTTTTTGAGGCTGGAGAGGGGCAAAAGAAAAACCGCTTGCAGGGGAGGCAGCGGGGGTCGGCAGGAGGGAGGGGACCCCGGTGCTCCGCTTCTGCCCCGGGTTACCTGCGAAACTGCTCGTTGAAACGGTCTCGGTGGCCCTGCAGCGTGTCAGCTGGTAGACCTGCAGCGATGGAGGGGGCACAGCCGTGACTGATCCGGGGCTGCAAATTTATTCACACGCACCCAGATCCCTCCAGCTGCAAAAGCCACCAGGGGAAAGGCCAGGTGGAAGTGGGATGTGAGGGGTCAGGATGGGAGTGGGGTATTCCCATCCCTGGCATAGGGTCCGGGGACACGGCACAAGGAGAGGCACGTGTGGGAACCCCAAATACCCGCGCGAGGCCCCTGGCGCCACGCTGCCCAGCAATCCCGTGCAGGAGGCTGGTGGGTCAAGGCACATAGAGTCATAGAATGGTTTAGGTTGGAAGGGACCTTGAAGATCATCGAGTTCCAACCCTCTCATCGAGTTCCAGCCCCTAACATCATTTTGAATTCATCAAGAACAAGTCCTTCTAATTCCTTCATCTGGGATGTCTATGTGGGATGGAGCGGGTCCTTAGATCCCGGCTGGGATACGGTGACATGGTGACGGATGCTTCCATCCACGCAAGCCTTATCCTCAAATCCAGCCAGAAGATTAACCCGGGAAAAGACCAGCGCGGGACACATCCCCAGGGACTCACAGGCATGCAGCTTGAACATTAACTTGACGGCGTAGTGGTAGAGGTGGCTGCAGTCCTGGATGACCTGGATGAGGGGAGCCAGGCGGCACTGCACCGCCGACATCTGCGAGACCGCCATGGAGGTGTTGAGCTGCCTGAAAACTGAAGGGTTGAGCGCGGTGAGGCGCCGGCGCCATGTTTGCAGAGCTGTCCCACTCCGGCCGACTCGGTTTGATCATTAACCACGACGGATGCGGCTTTGCCACGGGGCAAACGCCGGGGCTGCTGCCCATCCTGTCCTGCTCACCTGGGAACAACCCCGCTCCGTGCAAGGAAAAAACACCCAAAAGGGAGCGTGGTGGCAGAGGGAAGGGGTGCTCAATACACCCCGACCCCAAAAAGGAGGGATTTAACCCCAGAACGATGCAAAAGCAGACTGGTTTTGCTCCGCTCTATTTAATCGTGCAAAGAGCTGGGAGAGGATCCCAGGGCAGGGGACGGGCCCTCCGGCACCGCAGCCTCGCCTGCCCCGGCTCGGAAACGGATCCCTTCCCTTGGCAGCGATCCAGCCGGCAGATCCACTCTGCCTTCTTCCCCGCTCAGCTTTAAAGTATTTACGAATATAAATTCTCTGTATAACTGGGTCAGGAGGAGAAGCAGGAGGCTGCCGGGAGCCGGGAGCACGGTCTCTCCCGCTGTGCCCCGTTTTCCAGGGCAGCTCCGTGTTCCTGACTCACGACAGAGGAAGAAACCGCCACATTTTTAAGCCATCTAAAAATTCCTGGAGAAGGAGGTGAGAGAAGCAAACAGGGGCAGGGGCCTCCAGCCCTCCCCGGAGGTATTTCAACAAGGGAAAATGAGTATTTAGACACGACGTTCAGCCCCATCCTCTGTTTCAGGGGAGGGGACACACACACACAATTAACATGGCTGTACCAAAAAGAAAGAAAAAAATATTTCAGAGCAGCACCGCTCTGACAACACACTCTGCATTGCTCAGGTGGGCTAAACCCAGCCACGTTCCTTAAATATTTTCCTTCCACCACCCCTACGGAGCATCGACAGGGGAATCCGGCTGAGAAACAACCTCGGAAACCTCATCGGAGGAGGAGGAAGAAGAACCTGAGCCTCTGACCTCAGTCTCCCGAGGCGGAACTCCATTCCCGACCAAAGAGCGAAACTATTGCCCAAGAGCCCCGGGGCGAGCGGGAGGGACCTTCTGCCTCCTCACCTGACTCTGACAGCTTCAGCTCGCAGTCCAGGTAGTCGAACAGCTCAACCGTCAGCTGGAAACTGCCAAAAAAAACCAAAACCCCATCACCCGGCGGCAGAGACATCCTTGCTCCGGCTGCCCAGGTTCCCTGCAGGTTCCCACCCCGGCAAGGGCTCACATTGACGGGCACTCGGGGGTTTTGCTCCCTGCATTTATGCGTCTCACCACTCTGCGGGCGCAGGAGGAATGGGGCCCCATCCAACCCATTCATAAAGGGCCGATGGCTGCCCGGAACAGCAGCCGTTTCGTTAGCGGGCTGCTGCCACCCGGGGGAGGGGGACAGAGCCGGCGCCCACGCACCGGGTGCTTTGCTCCTGCCCGGACAACTCACATGTTGTTCACGTCCGTCCCCGCCGTCTTTTCCAGCACCTCATCCGACACTTCGAGGCCTGGGGGGAACTCGGGGTGCTTTGTAAACGGGGAAAAAAAGAAACAGCAGTTGTTGCTCACATTTTTGCTGATGCGACACAAAGCCCCGGTGAAGCGCCGTACCCCGGCACGGCAGGGTGCGGAGGCGGCCGTCTCTCACCTTGGCGTGGAAGGAGATCTTGGTGAGGAGGAGCCGCGTGTAGATGCTCACCAGCTGCCCGTACCTGTCGTGCAAATGGCCCTGCCAGAGACACGAGGGGAAACGTGGCGAATCTGGAGCGGCGCGATCGGATCTGGCAGAGCCTGCGCACGCCAGCGAACCCGCGCCGGCCCTACGGCTCTCGCCCTCTTGCCCTTCGCCATGTGCGTAACCACCACCCAGTGGAGTCAGAGGCGATGGGTTATTTCAGGTGGTGCTTTGCCCTCCCCGTGCCCACGATGACTTTCAGCACCCACCCCAAAGCCCCCAGGAAGGCACAAACCTCCACTTTGCCCCACTCACCCACAGGTCCCCCATCTCTCGGATATTGCTGCGATATCTCTGGCAGTCCTGGAGGACCTGGGGACAAAAACGGGAGGGATGCGGCACGGTGGGGGCCGGCACGGAGCTGGGCGAGCGCCTGCCTGCCTGCCCTGACGCTGGGGAAGAGGACGGATCAGGCCCCTTACACCACTCCAGCTTTGGGAGAAGCAGTTCAAGCCTTTCAGCGGCAAGCAGAGGTCAGGGCTTTGCATGGGGAGGTTTCAAAGGTGTGAGATAACCGAGTGTTTCACAGCCCCAGGGCCTGGGAAAGGTGGCCGGGGCAGGGAAGGAAACCCATCCTCTGCGCAGAGGGACGGCAGCAAGAGCCAAAAATTACTCCCTGCCAGCAACGTGGGAGGGACATTTTGAAAGGGAGACTCACGTTGGGGTGTCCATCACGCAGGACCTTGTGCAGGACGTGGCAGAACTTCCAGCTGAGGATGGCGCTGCTGGGCAGGGGCAGCCCGATGGCGTAGGACCAGAAGGTGAAGGCTCCCTTCTCGTGGTGCGTCCCCAGGATGATCCCTTCCCCACGGTCAAGGCCAACCAAACACACACGGGAGCAGGGGACAGGCGGCGCTGGGGACTATTCCTCTTCAACGTTCATTAAAAAGGGGACAAGCACCAAGCGTACTGCAGGCGCAGAGATGACCGGCGCAATGCTGCACCCACACATAAAATCCCTGTTTATTTTTTACTGGTGCACCTTCCCGTGCCACGGGGCACACTGGGGCCTTTCGCATTTTACTGCCAAAGAAATGCCATTTTCTTGCACTGCCTTTCTTTGTATTTTCACTGATGGAGGAACCTACAAGACACCATCCCCCAACCAAGCCCTGCACGGGCCTCCCATCTCCCAAACCTCCCGTGGCCACAGCCCTGCGGGGTGAAACCCCTCCTGCCTCGGCACTGGATCTCCTGCACACCACGGAGGCGAGCCGAGGGAAAGGATACGGCGGGCATGTTTCTCCTTCACCGGTGCTTCTTGCGTATTTATGGCTTTGCTGATGCTGATGGCCTGCAAGAGAAGGAGAGAGTGGCTGTCAGATACGGCGTGACCCTCACGGCTACCCTGTCCCCCCCCAAAGTGAAGTGCTGGTGCTGCTTTTGGGAAATACCCTGAATTTTGTAACATATTTGTCACCTCAGAGTCATTTGTGACACATCAAAATAGGCTTTTTTTTTTATCTGCAAAGTGGCCCATTAAAACCCCCCATCCCCAGCACAACTGGTCAGAGCTGGGCCGCTACCGACCGCGCCGCTGATGCTCCCCGCTGTCCCCCTCCCAGGAAACAAATTTTTGCATTTTTGCAGCCTGAACTCAGCGGGGAGCGTGCCTGGGGAGCGTTAAAGCCCGCCAGCGAGATGCCAAATTCCAGGGTTGTTTGTCTAAGCACAAGGAGCCTTTGAACGGGGGTGGGGGTGTTTTTTTTTTTTGACGGCGTAGCTGCGTGCAAACAGCACGTGGGGAAAACGCAGCCCCCAAGCAAGGGGGGAGCGGTGGCCACCATGCCCGCTTCGATGGAGCAAAAATCCAGAGCGATGCGATTATCAGAGGAGGATTATCCATATTTTAATGTGTTTGATCACAGCACGCTAAATTATGGGCTTATTCCAAAAGACGACCCCGGGCAGGGGTCGGCTGCATCTTTTGCGTGATGACAGGGTGGAAAACCGAGTCGCTGCGATGGATGAGGATCTTCCTCCTCCTCGCCGGGTCCCTGCAGGCTCGACTGAGCTGCTCCGCCCTCGCACGAGCGCTCAGGCTGTGCCCGTGTCTGTGAGCCCTCGGTCACCGGTGGAGGAAAAAGGTCCCAGCTGGGAAGGCAGGAAGCGGCCCCGCTGCCGGCACGAGTGCCGGAAGAGAAACCCGGTCCCTCCCTACAGCCCCATAAGCCGTAAAACCTTATAAAAATTCTTATCTCTGCTCCTGGTGAAAGCACCTGCTTCGACACAGCCACTGGGCCAGGGGATGCCTCCGAATCGAGGCGCTTTCCTGCAGGAGGAGGAACCCGACGCCGGGCTATCGAGTGCTCCTGACTTATGCAGGAGGAACCCGACGCCCTGCCGAAGGGGCGATGCCAAAGGTGTCGATGCACCGAATCCTCCCCACATGAGCCCAAACCGGCTGCGCCCACAAGCTGGGCACTACGGTGGCAAAAACACCGTGAGGGCACCCCAAAAAATGAGCCAGCCCTGAAACGCTGAGCCTAGTTGCTGGGAAAAGATGTACCAGTTTTGCCTTTCCCGTGCCGGGGAAGCCCCGGCGTCACCCCGCCATGTGGGGCCGTAAAGCAGCAGCGGAGTTAAGCCGGTGACTTGCTGTAATCCTCTTATCCCCGAAGGTTAACGAGCCTGGAGCGCCCGGGAACAGCGCAGCCGCCTCTCCCAAAGCACCCAGCACCTCTGCAGCCCCCCGAAAGGCTGGAGCTGGCTGCAGCGTGGCTGGCGAGGAGATGCACTAGGGGTCCACAGGGCTGCCAGTACCTCCCAGTACAACACCAACGTGATGGTTTATTGATAGAAAGGAGGGTTTATCACATGCCGGACAGCACAATGCCCTCGTCCCAACCCACCACACTGGTCCCAACCCAGCTGGGAGCTGGGCTCAGCCTCAAAGCCCCTCAGGGTTGGGAGGAGGCAAAGCCAGAGGGGCCGACGTGTCGAGACCAGGGCAGACCCCCGGGAGAGGAAGCGCCATCCCACGTCCCTGGGGACGGCTCAGCCGCCCAGTGCTGCCCGGCAGGACGGGGATAGGGCTGGGACCCAGCTGGCCCATCCCAAAACCAGGCTGTAATTCCCATTGGTGATGGTGGTTTTATTGTGTTTATTGCCCATAATCTCATTTCCAGCCCAACCAGCCAAAATTCAGCCCGGGAGCTGCCGGAGAGGCCGGTTTCATCCTCGGTGATTCAGCACAGAGGTTTCACCTGAGCCATTTTATGTCCAGCACAGAGGAGCGGACCCGTGCAGGGGCAGCCCCCAGCACTGCCGTGATGGAGACGCTGTGTCCAGTGTGGTGCCAAATAAACCATGGTGGCACCGAACCGATGCCAATCCCTCGGGGCTGCCAGCTCAGGCGTATTTTCACTGGCTCCAAACCCCGGGCTGGCCAGGAGGTCCCCAAAAAGGGGATGGTGGGACCAGAGACGGGCGCAGGGCGATGCTGCAGCCTGGGTCACGCGTGCCTTCAGGATGTCCGTGCCGGCGCCATGGAGGACGGCTCTGAAACGGGGAGATTCACCCTTGACCCGGCCTCTTGGGCACCATCGGCACCTCCAGGATGGGCAGGACCCAGTTGTCACTGCAGGCATGCAACCAGCCTGGCCAAAACCTTCATGCCACCTGCGGACGGTTCCCCATCACTGCCGGGGAGCGGTGCGGCCCCAGCCCCACCGGCCGGGGGGGAACAAACCCCAAAACCTGCCCAGCCACGGGCCATGGGAGCCCACATGGGCACAGCCCTCACGCCTTACTCACAGCCCTCACGTACCAAGCCGGTGACTAAAGCCGGGATCAAAGCGCCCAAATGAAGGAGCGCAGTTTACATCCACCCTTTCTTTCCAGGCTGCTTTTAATTACGGCGTGATCCTCCCCGCCCACGGCTCCCCGAAGCCCCGGCATCCCGTGGGGCTGCAATCCCCACCCGGCAGGTGGATGCCGGGTCCCGGCGCAACGCCGCAGCGGGGAGTGATTATTTTTTTGGCAGCAGCTGGAAACCTCCCCGCCTGGGCGGCACGAGGGCTGCTGGATCAGACAAACTGCAAACGGCTGCTCTGGAGTTCCCTTCCTAACGCTTCTCCTTCCCAAATTATACCAAAAGCGCATCGCTCGACAGTCACACGCGCTGTATTCCTGGTGGCTCCGGAGGTCGTTGGATTTTTAACCTTCTTGTTTAAGAAAAGCAAAAATTGGCCACAGAAAAGGGCAAGTTTTGCCTCCTGCCAGGCTGTAGAGCAAATGCCCGCTGCGGTACGGCGGCTTCCCACCTCCCACGCACGGCCGCTCCGAGGGGGACATCTGCATCACCCCAACACAAGACCTCGAAAAGCATTTTCAGGGAAAGCAGGTGACCTCCACGTCACCCACGAGCAACCAGGATCCCACCAGCGCCAGCAACCCCTGTCCGCACCCGTGGGCATCGCCCCGGCCTTCGCAGGGGGAAAGGAGATGGGGTGCTCGGTTTTGGCAGCATCGTTCTCCAGGGTGGTGTGAAATCCTTGGCCAGCGAAGGCACACGGAGGGGACGTGCCACTGGTGTCCCCACAATACAAAGGCGACCAGCAGCCATCTCCGCAGCTGCTATAATTAGACGTAAAAGGCAAATCAATACCCACGTACTGACATTGGAACAGTTTTGCTCTCACCCGAAGCACCACTATGGGAAAGCACGGCAGGATAAAGCTCCTTTAGGACAGTTTTCAGCAGTTGCTGGAAGAAAAGGTCAACTCCGGTCTGCAGATGCGACCATCATCCAGCGAGCCCCAGGTTTAGCTCTAATAGAGAGCGACCACCCGCTCACCCCGCACATGGCTCTGCCCAAGGCAAACCTGTGGCCATGAGTGAAGCCGCAGCCGTCTGGGGCAAAAATGCCACTGAAAAGCCCAGAACACCATGGAAGGGCGGGAGGGAGGGAGCGAGGGAGGAGGGACATGCTCCTGGCCGGCCGGCACAAGCTGCCCTTCGGCGCACGGCTGCTGTGATTATTTATCAGCGGTGCCCAGCGGGAACGATTGAAGGAGACACGTCCAGCAGGAACCGGAATTGCTGGTTCTCTCGTGTTGCTCCCCAAACCCAACAAGCTCCATTTCCTACCCAGTGCGGCCAAGCGGCACCGTGACCCCACAAGGCCCAAAATCGCCACCTGCCTTTGCCAGCACTCTCCGGGGCCAAACCAGCGCAGCGGACGGGGACGGACCAGCAAAACAACGATGGAAAGAGGAAAAATATCTATGCTGAATTTGCAGCCTGCAAAATCAGAGGGGTCAGAGGATGCCCGCTGGGAGGACACTATGATTTGTGCTGGGGCAGCGGGTGAGCCCGTCCCTCTGTCCGTCCCTGCCCACACTGTTGGAGCCATTCATCTCCCATGAGCTGTTCGTTGGTCCCGTCGCGCCTGAGCATCGCCCACTCCGTGGGGGCCGCGGGAAGGGCTGCGGACACCCCTGTCCAAGCCAGACACCGGAGGGCACAAACGCATTTGGGCTTTCTTTTCACTCTGCCCCCCCCCCCCCCCCGGGACCGGCCACCCCGATCCCCCGTGGGGACACCCCACACGTGTGACCCGGAGCTGCGGGGGGTGACCCATCCCCGGTGCCAAACAGCCCCCGGTTTCGTCGGGGCAGCCGCGGGGCCGGGACGGGGTTGTGGCAGGGATGCAGAGACGCTCGGTACCGGTGCGGTGGGCACCGGGTGGAGGGGGGAAGCCCCGGGCTCTTCCCTGCAGCGGTCCCCGGGCCCAGCCGCGCTCCCCCCGGTACGGCGGGGGCCATAAAACTTTCCCTGTTTGCTCACGGCCGTGTTTACCTGCCGATGAGGCCCGGGGGGGTGCGGGGGGGAGACACACACGACACACACCCCGCCTGCCCGGGGCTCCGTTGCCCACCGGGGCGGCGGCGCACGGCGGGGATCCAGCCCCGGTGCCGGGCCCGGGGGCGGCGGGACGAGCCGGTGGCCCACGCGGAACCGGCCCCGGGGGGAGGCGGCGGGAGGAAGCCGTGGGGCAGGCGGGGGCGGGGGAGCATGCGGTGCGCCGCACCGGCAGCGGGGACGGATGGACGGACGGGCAGACGGACGAGAGAGCGGACGGACGGCGGCCGCACCGCCCCACCGGGGGGTCCCCGGTGCCTGCTTGGGACCCCCCACCATCTCCCGGAAAAGCCCCCACCTTCAGCGCGCCCCGAGGCGATACCCCGCGGAGCGGAGCGGTCCCGGAACGTCCCCGGACCGGTACCGGGAAACGGAGCCCGGTACCGGGGCACCGCCGCGCCAACCCCCCCCCCCCCCCTTCCGCCGCCCTTGCCTGGTTCTTGTCGAATTGCTCCCGCTCCGCCTCCAGGCTGTGCCCTCCGCGGCGGCTCAGCACCCGCGCCGGTACGCTCTTGATGCTGTTCATGGCGGGGCCGCCACCGCGCACCGCGCACCGGGCTCCGCGCACCGGGCAGGCACCGACCGGCGCCGCCCCGCCCCGCCCGGCCGCGCACTGCGCCGCGCCGCGCCCCCCCCCCCTCCAACACCGCGCACAAGGGCGCCCCTGGCGGCCGCGCCCGACCCCGCCAGGTGGGAGCAGCCACAGCACACCCGGGACACCCCCACGTGGCAACAGGCATCGGGGGTCTTCCCGAACGGACGGGCGGGAACGGGGAGGATACGGCGTTATTCCTCCCGCACCGCCCCATTGCCCACTCTCCGTCCTGTTCCCAATAGCACAACAGAGACCCCCACACACCTTCACCCGATAAACCCCCCCAACACACACACACACACACGACGAATTTAAGAGACTCGGAGCTTCATTCCGGCCGCTTCTCAGTCTTTCCTTCGGAAAAATCAAGAGGCAGAAAAAACATCCGCCCCTGCGGAAAGCAGGCATCGCCCCACAGAAGCTTTGTTTTCTTTAATAATAATTCAGTAGGAGAATACAATAGCAAAGGCGCTCCCTGGAGTATTCCTAATGCTTCCAGAAATAAGGCAGCCGAGTTCGATGCGTCTCAAGTTTCAATACAAGCCTCAGAGTGCGGTAGGTAATACAGTCGGTTTGTAAGTCACTTAGCGCCTGAATAAATTATTCCCCTTCTTCCCATTCCACAAATTCAGGTCAGCCCCAACACAAAACGCGAGGGCTCTGCACATCTTCACTGCATTGCTGGAGCTCAGTTTTCCATACTGATTTTAAAGCCATCAGTAGAGCACTTGAAAGTCTCAATGGGGTTTGGCGCATTCGTCCGTTACCACTAAACACACCGAAAGTGGAAAGCACAGCGCTCAGTAGGAAGCTGCACCGATTTCTCCAGGGTTTAACTGTCGGACAGTTTCGTGGTGAGCATCATGGCATTGCTGTCAGCGGCTTCTCGGGGGGAATTTTTGTCATACGCACAGTACCGAACTTTGAGGATGGAGCCCGGAAAGTTTCTCTGCAGGTAGAGGAATGAAATGAGCTCTAAAGGCTTGTGGAAACTTGAAAAAAAACTGAGAAGCGGAGATTCCCTCTGTGGGTAACGTTTGCGGGGTGGGGAGTAGGAGTTTGGAGGACAGCAGCTATGATCAGAATTGGTCAACTAATTTTGAGGCCGTAAGTACATGAAGGAAAGCAGGCTGTCATTTAGGTAATTAAAGAGAAAGCAGAAAATGATATGAAAGAGTTAACAAGGGGGGGGAAAACTATGGCGTGAGTATTGTATTTCGCTGCAATTAACTCGTGGCAGTGGACAGACGGATGAACTCCCACCCCTTAGCTGACCCCACGCAGGAAAAATGCCGGTGCAGCGCTCAGCCATGAGAACTTGGCAAGCGTGTTCCAAACCGCACACGACCAAGTGGCCCACTCGTGTCTCTGGCAGTTGGTGTCACGTGTCCCGGAGAACCATCATAAATTAAAGACTAAATGTGTTGGACGGTGTGTTAAATAGGCGAGAAAGATACAGCAAAGGTATCACCTTTATTCACTTATTTGACCTTTTAGTTAAAAAAATAAGTTCAAATTGTGATAATGGAACACACTTTGCCCAATACTCAAAGATAAAACCAGTTTAAATGCTAAAACGCCAGTCCCGTTACGCGCGGCTGCTGCCAACAGCCCATGCAGACACCTGATCTTCTTATAAGCTTTTGTCAGAACAAACAGCTCCTGAGTGGGGAAGAGTTGTTTTGCCCATCTTACGGGTGACAGCTCTCCGATCTCAACACCGCAGGAGGCAGTTCTTGGTTACAACACTAATTGGGAACTTCCTATAAACATTATTTCTCTCCCTCTACACGGCAAGAAGTCTAGAACAAAAACAATAAACTCACCAAAAAAATGACTGCTCGGCTGTGTCATACTCTATAAATACTTCTGAGCCACCATAAAAAAAAGGTAAGAAAAATAGTTCCTATGTCGTAACAATTACACACTTCAGATTCTTAAAAAACAAGCTAGTATTTAATCTGAGCTCTCAGCCATAAAAATAGTTTTGTTAATCTTGGCATAATTCGATGCTTTATTTCAAGATAAAATATATTCCCGCATAGTCACATCTTTTTGCCAC
Organism: Vanellus vanellus; assembly: GCF_965231255.1. Classification (NCBI taxonomy): domain Eukaryota; kingdom Metazoa; phylum Chordata; class Aves; order Charadriiformes; family Charadriidae; genus Vanellus; species Vanellus vanellus. Next base: position 13,705,453 of record NC_138921.1, read on the forward strand.
TTGAGAGGTTTTCAAACACTCACAGAACCACAGGAAAAAAAAAAAAAATTAGGTAACTTTCCATTGTAGCTGACGGGTTGATGATCTTCTGTTCTCAAAATTAATTCTACGTTGGAAACTTCTTCACCCACTGCATAAAATTAAAGATATTAAAGATTTTTATTAAAATGCGGGAACATTTCCTCTAAAATACATGAAGCAATCACGTATATGTCAACTGACTATCTAAATTTTCACACTGCAGACAATGAAAACGTAAAAATATAAGGAGAAGAATGATAAACACAGCACTTCACAGAAAGCCAACAGTCTCAGGGACACCACTGCAGTGTTATGAAATAAAATCTTTCCAGTTTGTTTTGCGAAAAGGAGTGATTTTTGTGCCCTGGGCCAGCTACTGAGTCACAGTTTACAAGCAGTGGCACATGCTACGGCGTCCAAAACTGAGTGTATCCTTTTACTCATTGCTGTCCTTCCTCGCTCTTCAGCTCTCCCCCACCCAATCTCTCTAAAGAAAAACAACCGACTGACGAAAATGGCTAAATGGCTGTCAGCTAGTTAAGAAACTGGCCTAATGTTTATCAGTGCACCTGCCCTCTAATGATTTCAAAGCAATTTAAGAAAACCACAAGGCCAACCAAAATCAATTCAATCGCTTCTCTATATGAAATTGCACAAATGTTTAGTTATTTCTGGACCTGCTATCAAATCTGCAAAAGCTGCTTTGGATTTAACGGATCGCAGTGATTTGGTGCCTTTTAATAAACGAAGAAAATAGGAATTATGCAGCAGCCAGCGACTCGCACAGTCACTAATTCTTGTCATGGATCTGTAGTGAATTGTGGGTACATTTGTTCCACCAGTTCTTTCTCACTTGAAGCAAATGAGATTATTTCTGTAGGCTAAGCATACGCTTACCGCTTTGCTGTATCAGCATGGTGCTCAGCAATTTTGGGGATTTGCTCCTGAAACTTTTTTTTAACATCAGTAGTTTCAGGATGCAAGTCACAGCGCTGGCTTCGATCTGTAAAACCACCAGCTTCTTTTACCTTACGACTCTTTTTAGGAAAAGAAGAGCTCTCTACACAGGAGCATTACAGCAGAGGAAGGTAACGGCATTCCAGCTACTCAGCATCCATTTCCGATGAGAGCCCCATTAGCGTGCACGATGCAGCCCCAGCTTATTTTGAAAGACGACTTAGTGTCTCCATACCGAATGCCGAAACAGCAGAACATGAGGCTGCGACAAACCAGCACCGCTCCCCAGGGGCACAGAGGGTTTAGCTCCACGGGGGAGAAGCCGTTCAGGGACTGCTGTTTGAATACACCGAGAGAGAAGTAGCAAGCACCAGCTCCCCACTGGAGCTGGAGTTGGTCAGTATGAGAAATCCAGTGCCACACAGCTTCACACTCCAGCTTGCTGTGTAATAACAGACACGTGCTTGGGTTGTGTTAGCACTGGAAGATTTTGGGGTTTGTCAATTTTCCCCCACATTATTGCTAGTTCTTTTTCAGTTTCACGTAGCGTTCGGTATTTTAACCATATCTGTTTACTCTTTTGTCTTCAGACCCAGACAACATGGTGCCTATTGCAAGCATCCAATTCACATTTGTAGAACAAATAATCAGAGAGTGAGAAATTTCCTGATTCAAAAAGAAAAAACAATCTGCTATGGGCAAGGCTGCTTTTTTATATTCTGAAGCAGCTCTATTCAATACATCCTACTTTTGGAGCTCTGAGCCCAGGAACAATATGCTACAACAGCCCTTGGCCGTGGCACTGAAAAAACACTTCCCAATCTCTTATTCAACAGTGTTCATATCCTTGATCCTGTTATCTGGAACACACAGAAGGACTTTAATGACAATAAGCGGTGTGCAGGTACTTGGGAGTGAAGCTGAGAAATCTGACTGCCCAGAGGATGAGGAACATGCTTGAGAAAAGTTTAATTATTTGACTAGAGAAATTACTTGCTGCCTTAACATCTGTTTGCTGTTACAGTATTTGCAACAGTTCTATTGGTAATGCATTCTGAGCAGTGCACTTAGAATCCTGTGCCAGGCTCATCTCAGAAGTCCGTAACTTGTATTAATATTGCAGAAGCATCTACAAAGAGGGAAACAAAAAACCCAAACAACCCAAAAATATAAAATCGAGTTGAAAACACCTTCATACTCACAGAACGTCATAGAGAAAAGAGTGGAAGCGTAGCATCTCTTTCTTCTGCAGCAGATAACTGGGTTTTGTGAAGAGCTTCTGCAAGTTCTCCTGTCTACATTGTAATGCAAAAACACTACGTGGAAATCAAAGAACTCAGATACTAAAGATTACAGAGCTGCCAGGTTCAAACTGGCGAGCAGCAGGGATATGCTTTTTAATTCCCTCTTCTCCTCCCTGCCCCAAGCAGGGCACAGAATCCAACAGGTACAAATACTGATTAAATTCTAAGGGTTATATTTGATACATGTTATGTTTTAAAGCGCAGTTTAAAACAGCCTCAGGTAAACCTGGGTTTAAGCACAGATTAGTTGGCCTGCATAGATTAACCAAAACACGCCTGACAAGTTTTTGCCCAGAACCGCTCTGAAAGTAGATCAAAGTTCTACAGATGTGGTTCAGAAGCTACTCCTGTCAGTAAACACGAGCCTGCTTTATTTTCTATCCACTAAAGCAACCGTTCTGAATGAGAAGCCAGTTTCCAAGCTCAAAAATGCAGTATCAGGTTATAAAGCAGAGTCATGCTCGCTACTAAAGGACGGCCGGTTTAGCTGAGCTGTGACGTGCCAACCAGTAAGCAGGAGCCAGACAGCTGATGGGGCTGGGCAAGAGCCACAAGCAACCACTGTTCTGTAGAGAGCTTTTCAGGAATCCCTCCTACAAGACAGTCTTTGCAAAAGACTACACTGCTGCTGTCTTTTACGCTGAATGAAATCCTGCAGATGAACTTCTGAACAAAATATCCTTTCAGTTTATGCAAATGCTGGCACACAACCTTTATACTTTGTCCGTCAGTCCCAACACAGCTAAGGTTTCATGGCTCTGAATGTTATCAAAATTGCTTTGTCTGTTACTCACAGTAACATTGTTCTGGTCGAGTTCATCTAAGGATATAAGGAGCACAACAACTTTTTTAGAGAGGTAATACCTTTCAGGTGAAAGCTGAGGTTTCAGCATGCAGCCTTCTCATTACGAGTCTGCTTTAACACCAAAAGCCTAAACTCTCCCTTTGTGATACGTATCAGCACAAGTTTGCTCATTTCTAGTGATGAGTGGTACAATCTCCTTGTCAAACAAGGTAGAAATTCTTAGGGATATTTATGAAAACAAACAAGTGACCCCTTCTCCAATTACTCCCATTGCCCACACACTCAAGGTAGAAACTCCCTATCAGCATTCATGCTCATAAAATAAATTGCTGTGACAGCTACATACAGATTATTTGCTTTGACTATTGAGTATGTTCTCTGACCCTGCAATGAAGAAACTAAAACCATTAACCCACAAAACCTCTTAAAGTGATTTAAGCTGAGAGTCTGGTCTAAATTCATATACAAAGCTATTCTATATATCACTTATTTCCTATACTGTCCTCCTTTCCAGAAATATACCTCACGTAATAAACCAGTTCTGAATGTAAGTCGTGCTTGTGTTCACTTTTTTCTAGACCTCCTACAGCTTGCTCCAAAATGACTTCTTCCTTCCATCTGTTTAGACACATGCAAAAGTCAAATCCTGTCACGACCTTGAGGAGCCATAAAGAATCCTATAAAAAATTCAAGTACTTCCCGCTAAGGTATGCGGGAATTTTCTCTTTGGCAAAGCGTGAGAAGAATACTGTTTCTAACGTCACAGCACAAGTCAAGCATGAGGGAAAGGATGTTACCAATCACTCTTCCCGGTCACCTAAATCTAGTCATAGGGGAGTAGTATATACCGTATTAATGCTGCTGCTGTTCGGACTGCAGCGGGGGCTCGCGTGGAGGAGAGTGCTAAGCTCCAGATCAGCAACCATCTGTCGAGACTCGGCCAACGCATGCTGCAGCTTACTTATGGGGGAACTAGTGCCCTGGAGGAGACAGAAAGTGAGCCAAAGTTATGAAATTATCTTTTTGGAATAGGTCAAAGGATTATAACATACCAAGAATCATCACTTTCATTTTGAAATGTCTCAGTTCAAAATACTACTACATAACACCGCTCCAGAATCTGTCTAAGTGCTGATGTTTCTAATAAACATGGTGGTCTTTCCCAGTGTCAGCTTTTTAACAGATCTTCACATGCACACATATGTAGCACACACAACAGCGGTACTTCAGTGATAAAGGGAAGAATGAAAAAAGGCACGACAAAGAGGGAAAACCAGGCAGAACAAGAAAGAAAGTGTCCAATGGCTTCCAATAATCGTGTCCAAGCATACTCAGATATTGTGCTTTACTAGAATTAACATATACCAGCCAGCATCCATTATACTAAAGTCTTTTTAACTCAAACCTATGCTGCTCAAGACAGATTGAGACAACATGGAATTATTTCAAAAAAATAATCTACCACCTTTGCTTTAAACCTCCTGTCTCATCATTCAAGTTCCTAGTTCTTCCATGCCAGCAGACATTCGCTTTCCTACCATCAGTCACAACTGCCCTTAAAACAAACGAAGTACATTCTGCAATAAAATACTGACTTGGTCCGTGGTGGCATTGCAGCATCTATTTGTTGGCTTAGTCATTGAAAGGTCATTGATCTCCAGGGGGAAGTCTTCATCAGAGAATTTCTCGCATCTTTGAGGCCTTTCTCCTTTCTGGGTGGATGCCAAACAGGGAGAATCCAAGTGAAAAGAATTCAGATCCACATTTTCTTCACTATTAAAAAAAAAAAAAAGACATTGCCAGAAACAGCATCACCATTCTTTTTAAACTTTCAAAGGTAAATCATGGAACAACAAAAATAATTATGGGCCCTGAGCCAAGAAAACCACCAAGCACGTGAGATTACTCTGTACCTCAGAGTGGTTCCTGTGTTTAACAGCTTCATTAGATCAATTTCATCCTCCGAGGACAACAGTTTGACATTTAACCAGTTTCAAGAACAGCTACATTACCATGTGCTTGAGTATCTATTTAACCTTGTAAAGAGCACACAAACAGCAATATCTCATTCCTCCCAATACTCTGGTACTCTTTCTTCTCTCATACCCTACTCCCTTTTTTTTTTTTTAATCAACCGTCAGGCAAATTAATATTTGTAAGTGTACTTTTCAAGGGAATTTCACAGTCTTTTAAAGTCATCATCTCACTTCAGAGATCACAGAAGAGCTTTCCCAAAGAGGCTTTACTTTACTGTTTGCTGCTGTATTTAAAAATAAATAAAGTGCTGTTCAGGCAAACTGTGATTAAACCCAAAACTCAGTTGCCTGACTACCATGTCAGTGTGGAGTTGAAGCATATGATCTATTGGTATACAACTTCCCCTAGGTTTTAAAGCAAAACGAAAATATTAATTTATCACTGGGTATTTAGGAATATCTGAAAGGCAATTTAAATGACAGTTAAAGCAACAAATCATACCCTGCACATTATTACTGACCAAACACCGACTTACAGCCATCCCACGCTTGTCCTAATACAAAAGGTCTTTAGCCCTTAATATGCATGTCAAATGATTTAAAGTTTTCTTTTATCCCTTTCCTACAGTAAAATTTAACTTTATTATAGCCTACCCTATAGAAAAACAGTTCTCAATTTCAATTACTTAAATCACAATTTTATCAAAATGTACCAAATCCCTCCCGCAGCTCCAGCACCAAGTAATCACAAATTAAGACTAGAAATAATAAAAGCTGTAGCACGTTTGAAATTATATTGGTCATCTACTCGAGCCATACAGGAACCCAGCAGCACCCTAAGCCCTCTGTCCCCCTGTGCTGTGTTTTTGCACAGCCCCGAGCGCTCTCTGCACCTTGTACAAAGACGCACCCCGGTTTCTGCCAGCAGTTTCAAGCTACGCAGTGTTCATTTTCAACTGCTAATTTCCAATTCATACAGTTTTTTTAAAAGTAAATAAAATAGCAACCATATACCCACAACAAAACATTTCTGTATCCATCACACTTCTGAACAAAACAGAAGCACAGTGCTAGCGCTGCCTGGATTGGGTAAATAATTAAAAAACACATATATTTTAAAGAAAATACTATCTTCAAACTTACAACATGTCATTAAATATTCTTCAGATACAATACATTCCCTACCTGGCAAGCCTGTTACAAAAAGGTTTATTTTTAAATGACATTCAAGCTAAGAAAAAGCCCTTGTGAGAGATGCCAGCTCAGAAGTGTCTGCTGCGTCTCATTTCACTTCCATTGTAGAACATTGGGACACAATAGACTTTCTTTTCAGAGAGAAAAGCTCATGTTTGTGAGCTTCTGACAAGGAGAGGCTCTGGAGAGATGTGAGGGAACAAGCTGTAGCAGCCTAGAACAGGGGATGTGAGGAGATGCAACGAGCACAGCCAGTTGTGAAGAACACACAGGTTGGGAGGGAAGGGGGGAACCAAACAGTTTGATTTTGAGGCAGGGAGACTCAAAGGCTCGAGGAACGGTGGCTTAGTCCAGCAGGAGCACACTGAGCAAGTAACTGCTGACGCTCCATCTTTAAAACCAGAACTGAGATAAAAATCCAAAGGCAGCAAATGTTGGTCCAACATAAATGAAGTCACTAAGTCAGAGCACACAGAAACGATTCCTGCACTACGGTATTTCACAACCACTCTTGCAGTTGGATAAGGTATTTGACTGCGTTAATAGTCTTCTTGTTGGCTGTTCCAGAATTCAAGAACTCATGTCAAAAATATTTGCTGGGCTAACAGGGAGGTGCCAGCACCCTTCCCTACGCACAAAATACATCATCAGCACTACAAAGCCAGCAATGGAAAACTGGAGGATCCAGATTCAAGTTCCAGGAGGAACATCGTGTTTGGTCTCTGCCATTAATGCCTTAACAAGAAGCCCACACCGAGGACTGCAATACTACTGCCTTCCTCCCATTTATGGGGTGAGAATTTGTTCAGTGGCACATCAGAGTCAGCAGAGGCTGGAGAGCTGACAGTCTGGGATTTGCACTGAGTCAAGCCAGCCCCAATTAGCAGGGCTCCTAGGACCAAATGTGGGCATCAGGAAAACTTGATAGCTCAGCAGCAAATCCCAAACGGGTAGAGCAGCCCTCCCTTACTGGAGGACGTCTGCTCTATCTGTATTGCCTGGGTTGAATTTGTTCCTTCTCCCCTAAAATCCCCTTAAGGACAAGACAAAAACTGAAAGCAGTTTTCATGATTCAGCCTCAAAAGAGATTTGGAGGGATGGCAGTGTGTCATTTGTGCTGCTGTGGGAGTAGATAAGAAGGTTCAGGGTAGATGTGAGGGGAGTGGAGTCTTTTTAATGATTTATGGACAGTGGAAACTAGAGAGAGTCCATACACAGTGTGAAGCTCAGCTAAGCTGTGTGGGAATGTGCCGGGACAGCATTCTTATTCAATGGCTGCCCATTCACCTGCTTTCTGAACAGGTCTGTCTCACTGCAGTAACAATTTCTATAATATTTTTTTCGTTTAAAGGCAACACAGAATGAAAGCATCCGTACATCAGATATTTCCATTCCATAACCTTAATTTGTTTGGACATGGGGCAGACTCACGGGCTAAAATTCTTAGCAAGTTTAAACAGCTGTTCATTTACTGTACTTGTCAACCTACCAGCTGAAAAGCTACTCCCCCTTCTCTTCTCTGTCTAAAAGGCAGCTATGAAACCTCTGTAAAACTTCAGAAATCCTTCTAAAATAAGGCTGGTAAGTCAGTCAATTTTTGGAAAGGAAATAGAGGAACCAACACAACAAATCCACAGAAAGTCACAGCTCTGGATGCCCTTGCTTGTGCAGGCATAAAACTACTTCTATAAATGCGAAGCAGCATTTATATCTCAGACACCTTCCAATACCACTAAGACACCCAAGCATTTTTCCAACACTTCTCAGCATTAGAAACCTCATTCTGCTCATTCCCAACCATATGTCCTTTTTCCTCCCCCAATGTAAATACAGGGATAGAGTCCCATGAACAAAACCACACTGGAGAGCAGACAGATTGCTGTCCTTTAAATCTTGCCATCTCATTTTCTTGCCCTGAGTGAGGAAAGCAGCCTGTGCGGAAGAGCCGTGTCCTACATTCTTGCCCAGCCACTGCGTGATTTCTCAACAGAAATAACACAGCCACTAAAGCATCACACAAAATCTAAGTTTGTTTCTTGCCTTACAGTAACATCACTGTAGAAGTCCAACTCTGGTCAGAACATATTTTACCCACCAGATTTACAACAAACATCTGGGATTTTAAAAAATTGTAAGATTTTTTAAATCTGTGTTTTTCTCAATTAATTTATTTGGCAAGTTATGTAGTGTTGTAGCTTCTCCTATCCATGCAGCTCTTGGGGATAAGAGATGCAAAAAAATAAATGCATAAAAATAGAATCATGATACCTTACAGCTATTTTAACTTATTTAAATTTACTACTTTTCAAATAGGTAGACTAATTTTAAAACAGCAGTTACTTTACAGATCACTTAAGATAATATAAGTTATTGAAAGCTTGTACACCCAAGTTTCTACATAACTCCAGCTTGTACCTATCTATTTCTTAAATGTAACAAGCACATAACCTTTTTGAGCTGACACATTTCGTCTCTTGTGCAGTCTTGGGATAGCTGCAATCTTTTCCATGCCATATACTTCCATCTCCTTTCATGGGTTTGAAAATCTTCAACCATTCTGGATCTGATATTGGCTCCCACCATGCATCTTTTTTTACGATGAAGTTGTTACTACTACAGGAATCAGATTCAGACGTGTGAATTGCAGCAGAAGTCTCTCTGCTTTTTTCGCCAAACAGAATTCCAGTTCTGTCTTCCCAGGTTTTATTTTCATTATCAGTTTTGTCAGATGTGACGGTGTTCTGGATCAAAGTACTTGGCAAATCTACACGAGAACTGACATTAAGCCAATGCTCACATTCAGGTAAAGATGACTCAAAGGTTTGTTGGTCTCTGCTTTCCACTCCATTCTCAGAAATTGCGCTGTTTCTCAATGGCCTTGTGTTGTTTGCCTCACAAAATACTTTGCTGCCTAGCTCATCAGGGCTTGATGCAACATCCTGCCTTTCTTCTTCTTCCGTAAGGACAGCCAAGACTTTCACAACTTTTTGACACCGGTTTAAGTACGCTGAGGTAGTTTCCTCCAAGTCTGATGCATTCATTAACAGTCTTTTATCTACTTCACACATCTCAGAGGTGATTTTTACCCTACTTTTTGGAACTTGTGCAGTTCCACACTCCTCGCATATCTCGTGAGTGCCCTCAGTCCTAACTGCGTCTGTCTCGCTGTTACTTTCAGGGGCAGAGAATGCCATACCTATGCTACAATAGCACGATAAAGAAAACAGTCAGAAATACTGCATTTAAAGAGCATACATAACTGTACTCAAGATTAAAGCTATACATTAACCAGAGGCTCTAGCCATGGTTCTGCAGTAGTTCATACACCAACAGGCAGCTGTATCCTGCCAAGACCCGACAGAATTCTCCCTAGATGCGACTGTTACTTTCCAAAATCAGTCTGAGAGTTCCCTCTGTTTTATATAGCATGGTGATTCTGTCTGAACCTCCAGGGTGTGCACCAATTTCCTAATCTGAAAGCAAAATAAACTTGATTTTTAAACAAAAGCAGTAGCAGGTCAGATTAACACCTCTACCACTGGACTATTCCATTTTTTAAAAATTCATTAACTGTCTGGCCTGCATACAGTGCTTTATGGTGTGACTGATACGCATGGTGCTTCCTGACCAAGTAAAAAAAAGTTGTATCTGACAACTTCACTGGATGTTTGTGGTTGAGTCCAGCAAAGCCATCTTGACACAGCACACATCTCTTTTAGGATGTTGGTTATGGCTGAACAGTGAAGTCTCCCTCTGAGAATAAACCACTAAAAAAAAAAAAAAATAAATTATTTTACCTCCTTTCATGTGCCACCTTTTCATGCTTTTGCCTTAATTCCTGAGAGCTCTCCAAATTGACATGAAGAAATTGCAAGTCACGCTGCTGTTTTATGTAGATCTGTTTAAAGATAGTAATGCGCATTACTGAATGTCTGGAGTGCAGGAACATTGTCATCAGGTCCTAACACACTGCCTGTCTTCCAAAAATATCCTCAAAATATTTTTATAAACCAATACCTGTAGTCAAACTATTGTCAAACCTTCCAAATCTAAGGGGCCATCTCTGGATGTACCCAGGCAAATAATGTTTTGTAGCAATAAACAGTATTTCTATTAGACGACTACAGTGGTCTTCTAAAATGGAACCACACTGAACCATAAATACAATGTCATTAATGTTATTTAATACATGTTGCTACTACGTTGTTCAAAGTTATGCAGAATTACAGGTCACGGACTGATGATCACGGATTTTGACTTTCACCGCAGGGGACTTTTTGTAAAGCTAATGTAGAAGATAACACACTGATCAATTATTTGCAATAAAGAAAACTGAACATGCCTTAAGAAGCTCAAATGAGTGCAGGTGAAAACTCTGGTTTTAAGACTCTGTTGAAAACCAGATCTTCTAGTACACCATGCCCCTTTACCCTGCGTGAGTTCACCTTGGGCAGGCGTGCGAGGCAGCCCACCCCACTGCCACTGCCTTTCACGTGACTTCTGGAGCCCAGCACTCCCTGGCTGTGCACACCTACTGCCAAACTGTTATCTCAACGGGCTGTCCTCACTTTACTGCTATGAGGGTGGTGTTTACTCATTGCAGGACTGAGTAAATACAATTATACAAAAAAGGCTAAAAGCACATGTAAATACAAGGATTTGTACCATGGGTTTTTAATATTAACAACAAAAACCCCCAACGTTCTATCAGGATCCCAGCCAGGCAGAAACAGCAAATTTGATTTTTTTTTTCTTAATTAAGAACAGTTAGATCTAACTTTTTTATACAGTTCCATGCATATCTGATGTTACTGAAAAACACCTTCATAATCTCAGAGGAGAAACAGAATTAGAGCTGTACCTGTCGCAAACTTGATAGTTCTGTATCAGTCCGTGCTTGTTTAGACTTGGCAAACTGAAGAAGTTGATCCTTTCTCTTTGCTTTCTCAACTGTTTCAAAACATACAATTTTTTAATTACTTAAAGTGAATAGACACAAAGCAAGTACATTTGTTAATGTGTATGCAGCTGTAGAAACCAAAGGAATTTCTGTTTCCCCTCCAAATAAAAACAGCACAAAACCAGTAAGACAACTAAACAGCTCAAGTATTTTCCTTGGACTTTTCACCAGCAACTAGCTTTATTTTACTAGCAGTGATAACCTGCTTCATTGGCTGATTTATTTTACTTTTTCATGTTAACATTCTTCTACAGAAAGGATATTAAGTAATTAATTCTAATTCATGCCTTGTGCAGTGAAGTGCTGGGAAATACTTCCCATTACTATGGTTTTTAAAATAACGAAACATGGGACTGATATTTGGCAAAAGGTAATGGCAGATAAAAAGTCATAGGCAAGTAAATCATCTCACAGCAGAGGACATCTTTGGTCACCCAATCTTTCAAGGTATATTGCTTGTCTGTAAGAACACTGCAGCAACAATCATCCCACTTTTCCTATCCACTGCAGTACAGAAGTTTCTCTCTACCCAAAACCAAAGTGAAGCTATCAACAGATAGCAAGTTGCAGTTTACTGTTCCTGCAGAAACCCTAGATACTGCTTTCACAGAATAATGATGCACAAAGGCATACACCTTTATTAAACTGCAAGAAAGGTATGTAAGAAGCTGCCTCCTTCACAGATATTAGTGAACTGTTGCTGTTTAGAAGTCTCTACGCTGTTGAAAGTAAGTAAAGGCATGAAACGTCAACTGCCCACACTTACCAATAAGTGCAAGCTCATTCCTCAAGCAGCCATTTTCTTGTCTGAGGTGAATGATTTCTTCCTGCTGCTTATTATTTTCCTTCACCTTTTCACAGAGGTAATCTTTAAAACAAAATGCAGTATTTCCCAGAATGAAAAGGACTCACACTGGTCTGCACTGAATTAGGTGCCCAGTACAAACATTTACCTTTCAGCTTACGTGTTTCAAGTATTAGTTCTCTCAGTCTCAGTTTAAGGTTTTGCTTTTCTTCATTGAGACTGAATTCCTCTGTCTTTGCTGCACGCAATGCACTTTCCAGCTTTCTGAATTTAGATGTGAACTCAGTAATGTGATCAGTTGTCTCAAGTATAACCTCGTCCTGAAATATGAAATAGAATGTGTTCTTGATTATTGTTTTATCTTCATGTATGGATTTTGACAAAACAGTACATCTCATTGCACTCATTATAGCTACTTCACAGATTTTCTTGAGGAAAAAAACCCAAAATCAGAGCCAGGAAACAAGCTTGTTTATGAAAACAAACCAGTTTATTGTTTGTTGACCACTTCTCCCTTCTCAAACAAGCCTAAGAATTAAACAGCAGTAAGATCAACAGTGACTACAGTCACCAACAACTGCACTGCAGTTTGACCACGTTTACTGCCTGATGAGACGACAGATGTTACCTTCAGCTTAAGCATAGTAAGAAGCTCCTGTTCTCTCGCTTGCAGCTGGCCTGTTTTAGCAGACAGTTCCAAAACTGAGCAGTGGAGACTTCGATTTTTCTCCTAGTGAACAGAAATAAGACTGACAGATACTGCTTCAGCGATTCAAAGTTACCATTTTTCCATAAATGTGTGAACAACTTTATTTAAACATTATGAATGGCAATGTGGGATTCTGAGCAAGCTGTGATCTGGAGAAGAGCGAACTGGAGTAAAAATTTTCCCCCAGTTCATTACAACTAAACTTGCTTGCAATCAAGGGTCTTAATAACCTGCATGTCTTACGTCAAGCCGATTACACCAATGAAAATGCAGAATGCTGCTTTACTGCATTGCATACAGGGGGGAAAAATTATCCCAACAAATACATCATTGCCAAATCACTTTAGAAAATATCTACAACCCTTGAATACCAATTATTTTCATATCCTTAAACCATTTTCAGAATGTTACAGTTCATCATAGTAATCAAAGTGGTAAGTAAAACTTTCTGGAACTTCCCAACCAAGTACCAGGACTGTTCTAGGGGTCAGCACTGCCTTTTGCAGTCACCATGCCTGACGTTTTTGGAGGCAAGTTGGTTCTAAGCAGTGTTCCCCACAACTAAGCAAACAAACAGCAAATTCCAAATACTAACTTAGGAAAGCTTTTTTGCCCTTTTTTTTCCCCCAACGAATCAGAGCTATACCTTAATCTAACATTACTGTACCAAAAGACAAATGCAACTCAAGAGCCTTAATTTGAAATATTTATTCACTAGTGAGACTCACAAATGCCACTGGCATTCTGTACTTGCATGGACTGCAAAATCAGACCATCACACTCAACTCCTACCTCCAGAGCCTGACAGTGAACAGTTGCATCTGTTACTTTTTGAGACAGCTCTTTAAACTTCTGTTGCGTATATTCAAATGTCGCCCTACTGTCATTCTGCTGAGATTCTAAGAACTTTAACCTTTTGGTCAGGGATTTTATAATTTCATTTCTCTTGTTCAGCTCATCTGAAAAGAAGGGAGACAAAAGTACCTGTGAGAAAACAGCTCAGATACTTGTAATGCAATTTTTTAAATCTCAGAAATAACTTAATCCAGTGTTTAATCCAGTGTTTTAAAATCATGTGATTCAGAAATGGATTCCCTAGCTACCCATGTCAGATGGAATATGAACTCTGTGGTGACCTCTGTACCATGGCTGTCAAACAAGACCGTTCAGAGCTGCCAGGTGATGCGGATGAGGTCAGAGCTGTGCAGCAGAACCTCAGGGCACAGGGCTCTGCAGAACACCAGCATGTTTGCAAATTGTTCTCTTCCCCCAGATTTATTTAAGCAGATTTTTTTTTTCCAAGACTCCACAGAAGCAATTTACATATTCAAACGAGAAAGAGACATCTGATTATCATATTCCCTTCAAGATCAGATCACTTTAGCACCATTGTGGAAGTTTTGATCTCAGAAAGACAACCAAATTTAAGGCTGAAGGGTAGGCAATAGTTCCTTACAGGTGCAAAACTGTTATTGAGGGGTTTAAGCACCTGAACATACTTATTCTTTATGCACCCAATACTTACTGTTTAATAAGTTGCATCGTTCTGCTAAGGTCAGCCTTTTTTGCCGGTCATCTTCCCAAGCTAGAAGCTCTTTCTGATGCACTGCAACCATGTCATTGAGTTCCTTATCCCGATCTTTCAGTTCTGCAATTAAAAGCTGGAGTTCTTGCCTCTGTTTCTGAATGGTGCTGTTCTCAAGGCTTGGGCTAAGTTTCTATAAAAGGTAACACATGGAACGCATTTCAACATAAAGAAGCAGCGACGAATTCTCTGATAATAAACTCGAGGCTTGTGGTACCACCTGAGGTCCTTGAACTGAAGGGGTTGGTGGTACAATGAGTACTTTCGTGTTAAAAATAGAGTACTGCGATTGTTAACTGCACTTTCATTTTTTACCTGGGGCGAAGCAGAACACGGCAGCGATGAATTCATAGGGGAGTGGGGACCAGAGCCCTCCCAGGCATTAGTGGCTACTGGTAAATAATTATGGCTGTGACCTTCCGCATGCAGGCAGCCTCTGATTTAAGCACTACATGGTTTCCCGCCGAGACCGCTGCTGACCCGGCAATCCTGCAGGAACGACAAATGCAGGCCGCTGGGAGCCGACTGAGGTGGGGGAGCGGCCCTGCGGCCCCCCCACGGCCGCCGACACCTGAGGAGGGCCCTGAGGTACCACTGGCTCGAGCGAGCGGCCCCCCCCCCAAGCCCCGACCGCTCCTGGGGTAGGCCTGCGGGTGCCCCGCGGGCTCCCGCACGGCGGGGGCCGCCACCACCGCCTCAGGGGCCTCTCCCCCCCGCCCCCGCCTCAGGGGCCGCCTCCACCACCGCTCAGGGGCCTTCGCCCCCCGCTCGTTACCCCTCGCCCCCCGCCAAACCCACCGGCGCCCTCGCCCTGACGTCAGGGCGCCGCCCCGCCCCCGCCAGCCGTTGAGTCGGCAGAAGCTCCGCCCCCCGCAGCAGCGGACGGGCTGAGAGTTCGAGTCCCGCGCCCGGCTGAGGCCGCGCTCCGCCGGCGGGGCTGGAGCTGTCTGGAAAAACGTGATAGTTAATAATGTTGTTCATACAGCGAGCAAGAACCACACTGGATGTTACAGGATGGCGGTAACGACCCTGCTCAGCTTTTAAATGGAACAACTACAGCGACACAGTTATCTCATTAGATACGCCATTCTCAACTAAACCCATCAGTTTATAAACAAAAAACACAGAAAAAGAGAACTTTACCGGTAGAGGACAGGGCGTGCAATGCGTCACCCCCTTGAGTTTGACCTCCTCTGGGTTCTACATGACAGGAGGAGGTCAGTTGCAGGACTCTGCCGCCAGGGAGCACTGAAGGTTATTAAATGGAGCGGGAAGAGCCAAAGCACCGAATCGACGGAGTTTGTGGAAACAATCAGCCGTCCCTCTGAAGTTGTGTTAATTACTACCACTCTTGAAGTAGCAGTGTGCTAAAAGCACAAAGCCACTAAAATTGCCTCACCCTTGAAGACCAGCTGGGGTCAAGTGTTCGTTTGGAATTATGAAAACAAGCTAAACGTTTCATGTTCCTCAGTGTTTCTACTTAATAAAATAAATAGGTCAGCTGGAAAGGACCTACAACCATCACCCAGTCCAACTGCCTGACTGCTTCAAGATGCATTTTCCTTTAATTGTTAGCAAACCTTTAGTATATTTGTCCCATTCTGATTTCCAAGATTTTATGCAGGTAAATGAGAAGTTTGAGTTTCTGTACATTAGCCACATGCCTTACTGAAGTTCAGCAGACATAACAGCAAATGAAAAATAAACTTTTAATGACTTAAATTATTATTATCCTGTAAGAATGTTATAGGAAAGTAGCTGTAAAGAAAACAGAAACTGTATTCAGTGAGGAACAGTAATTTTATTTAAATCTACTTCATGCGTAAGCATGATAGAACCCCAATTTAACTTTGGCAAATATCACAACAAAAAAAAAACAAAACAAGCAGCCTATACAGAACAGTGAAAATGCCAAGGATATGGGTTCTCCACAGTTTCACTGCAGAGCAAATGGATTTAGAAGCCCCACTTTGGCTACATCGTTTATAACCATATAATTAAATAAAGGTAGTCTTTCACTATCACTTCTTGACTTCTCCAAGATCTTCAATGCTATCATCATCCACCTACAGGGGAAAAAAAAAAAGGCCAAAACACAGCATAGTAAGTATATTTTCTTCTTACATGTCTCACTTGATATTCACCACTGTATGTGTAATGAAGTGTGGGAGAAGTATACAGCACCATCCGAGATTCCCTGCCGCAAATTCTATGCGAGTGACACGTACCTATAGGACAGAGCCAAGCATATGTGGCTCTGAATAAAGACAAGCCCACAGAGCTATTTCAGAAAGAGAACACCAGCACAAAGGAGAGTCAAAGAAAGCGCTTGTGATTACAGCGGCACAACCAAACCTATCAACTGTCAACATTTCGGTCTAACCCAAAATTATCCAATCTCTTCTTCTGAAGCACAAGTATGTGGTTTGGGATTTTTTTTTGTTTGTTTGTTTTCAATTTTGCAATATTTTAAGAGATTTTGAAAAATAGGATGGCAATGTAAGAATACTTAGGAATTCACCGTTAAGAAACGGTCACACAGAAGCCACAGATATTTGATAGCCGGAGCTGAACTTATTCCGACACGCCTTCCACACTGACGTATCCACAGCAACAGCACTACATGTTTAGGGAGTTAATGTTTCTTGGACAATGAAAACAACATTTGACTTCAAGTTTAATCACTCCTTAACCTAGTCAGTCATAGGTGGGAATGCAACAACTGGTCTTTTATTTTTGTGCAACAATTTGTGCTGCCAAAGATTAAACCGTTTTTCAAAATCATTGGAAAGTCACAGGCTATTGTGGAAAACTAGAGTTCTGACAGAAGAAAGGGTTTATTACCTCAGGCCATTTCTCCTGGATTACATCGATAATGTCATCTGTAAAATCGCCCTGAATGATGATTTCATCTTCTCCTGTTACTGAGGCACCGCAGGAAAATTTCTGAGCAAAAAACCTTTGTGCTTCCTTAAGATCAATTTCTGTTGATGGGAAAATGGACAGTTTAAGTACAGTCATTTCATACAAGTATTTTCTCAAGTTTAAAACCCAAATCTTGTTTTAACTGTTGAAAAACTAGTGGCAGTTTACAGTTAAAGCTTTGCCACAATTTCCATTGAAAACAAAAGTCGTTGTTTACATACAAAGCAACTGACTCTACAAATCTAGCAAACTCTTCAAGGCAAAAAAAAAAAAAAAAAAAAAAAATCGCTGAATATCCTCTACATATTCTGTGTACGCAGGTCTGTGCTACACACGCTCACCAGAAAAGCTCATGCAGAACCGATTAAAAAGCCCCTCCAGTTCTGAGTAACTTCCAGAGTTATTGAACAAGTTTTTCCATAGAAGTGCTTCAGTATGTTCCTTTCAGAAACACGTCTCAACAATATTTAAGATTGGCTCCCAGCACATAGATACAGACCCAGTTCAGATCAAGCTGATCCCTCAAGACCAACAATACTGTCATGCAGGAAATATGTAACATATCTCATTAATACAACCAAGGTTAAAACTTACTTAAAACTTACCTTTTTAACAGAATTTGTGATCTATGTGTGAAATAAGGTGTTATAAACACCAAGTGGCTGTTTGTAGCTGAACCAAAGCTCTGTAGGACAGCATTGTTAGTGTACTTTGGTAATAATTTGACTGCCTTACTAGAAAGGCAGTTAAAGCCTTACTTAATCAGTCTCAAGAACATGTAAAATTAATTGTCAATAACATATTTACAGGTTTGATGGAAATATGAAACGTCTTGAAAATAACCATGTTTATAATTAAAGACAACTCTGAAGCCTAACAAGTGGACTGCTATGGGAAGCCCTGTTTCAAAAATCCTGTAACCCTACTTGTTTGCAAACACCGCGGAAATAAGGATTTTACTGATTTGTCACTGATGGAAGTCATTGTACCTTTGGCATGCTTTGGAACTGCTAAAAGCACCTTGGGACTTTCACCTCACACAGATGGAAGTGGATCACTCAATGTAGTACAATCAGAAGAAACATCATGAGGTTAAAGGCAAGCACAAACAAAACCAACAAAAACCTACGTAACAAAAGTCAACTCACCGAATGTTGCAAGGCCACATACTCTTGTGACATATTTTTTCTTTGCTCTAGGAATTTTAGCTATTGTAACTTTCTGTGGTACAGTCTTCTTCTTCTGTTTTATCTGACCTCTTCCACCTTAAAAGCAAAGTGTAAGGTTACATAATTAGTTAAATGATGTCACACTTAAAGAAAAAAGCATATAAGATCAGATTTCATCCCTATAAACAAAGAAACTGTTATCTACCCATCAGTGCTGGTAAACAAAAGTATATTTTGCACATTGTCTCACACTGGGGTTTTATTATTTAAAAAAAGGTCCCATGTCATCAAAGCTCAATATTACAAGAAATAGCAATACATGCACGTCAAATGTGTGTTCGAGTACAGCATGCACAGCAGAACCCCGTTCCAATTATCAAAAAAGGGGGTTTCCCCATGCTTTACTACTCACTGCACTTGGTCTACATTTAACTTCTCTTTCAGAAATTGTTCTTTGGTTGTAATCCTATGAACAAACTGTTTCTTTAATTTCTTTCATGAGTTCAACGTCCTTAGGGTTTGTGTCCAAGGCAAAGTAACTTACTCATGTCCATTTACCGAGGCCCTGATGATGTGCCTATTATAGCTGCTGGGTTAAACTGT
The DNA here is from genome assembly GCF_965231255.1 of Vanellus vanellus. Lineage (NCBI taxonomy): Eukaryota > Metazoa > Chordata > Aves > Charadriiformes > Charadriidae > Vanellus > Vanellus vanellus. The sequence goes on from NC_138921.1 coordinate 13,724,466, forward strand.
AGATTAACTTCTAGGTATCCGTGCACGACCTCAGTATGAACCGTATATCTATAGATGAGCTAGCAGAAAACGTCACGCCTCTGAAACAGAAGCCAGCTACAGTAGTTGACTGCCAAACTTTCACATGATTTAACATCTTTCTTACCGTCTGTTTCTAGGCCAACCTGAGGGAACACTTCACATATCAAGCATTTATTAGTCTGAGTAAAGCACACAAAAGATATATTCCACTCGTTAAGATTCTTCAAGTCCGATTAAGATCTCTGTTAACTTTGTATACAATAATCGAGTTACTCCAAGGTAACTAAAGTTTCATGTTCTCGAGCTTTCTCAGCATGAAAACCTAAAGAATTTATAACAAGCTAACTAACCCCTTGTGACTACTTCTTTTTCTAACATGCAGCGCTTTCAATTCTACATTACTATAAATTGATATCTGATAATTTAAGACAGTAAATTTCTTCGGTAAGTTTCTTCGGTAAATTTCTGCAGTGTCTTAGTAAGTTTTTGCCTGTTTTTCCTCACCCTCTCTCTTAAGGTCAATGTTACACCATCATACTTCAACGCCATACTGTAAGTTTTCATGAAACTTCAGACTCTAGGAGAAAATCCCTAAACATTTTAAACACTATTATTTTAGAACCAAAAACCAGACTGAAAACTTACCATACCACCCTATGCAATAAATAAATGTTGAAAGAAAATGTCCCGAAGTCTCTGGGAAAAGCATCCAAGCTACAGAACATTAATTTATGTTCTCACTACACATAGCCTACTGACAAGGTAAACATAACTGGTTACCAAGACACAAAAATAAAACATCTGCAATGACGTAGCTTAAAATCTGACTCTTACTGGGCTATTAACCATAATTTCTGAAGCACTACAGACACAACGGACACTCCACGGCCAAATGCATATTAACAACCCCAGCATTCTGATTTATGATGGAAAATACGTTAGTTAACTAATTAAGCAGAAAGAACTCCAATAATAGAAGATAAAAGTGTGTTCAATTTTTTTCATGTATTTCATATCTTCCAAAGTTGTTTTTTGAAAGTGTTTTTCATTAGTATTGCTGGGAAGAGACACGGCTGCTAATGGAGACATAGGCAATAATGTTAAAAGCATAAACCCAAACCCTGTTACGTGAATACAGAGAAGGGGTGGAAGGAAAAAAGGCAAAAGCAGTGTCATGAGGCATTAATAGAGGAAAGCAGTCTTTGTTCTACTCTGCAAGCAACCTATAAACTGCTGTTAAACAGGGCAGAAACAAGTATTCTGGGAGGCATGCCAGGTGATTTTAGGTTGAGAAGAATTACTCCCTGAGTAAGTGCAGTAGCAATGATAGGAACAATTTGCTGCATGATGCAGGTCATCTTTCACTTGCTACTATTACTATCCAATTCTTCCATCAGCATATATCACTGCACTAACTCCGCTACCACTGGAAGAAAGATATTTTGTATCTTTTGTGCAGAGGCAAAGCATAGCTAACAAACAAAATGCAAGGAATCCGTGCCATAGTCCAGAGCAGTGGTGAGAAAGGGATGCCCCAAACTGCTTATAAATCAGTACCGCAATCAACTATTTAGACCTTGCCTCTCTTTTGCTTCTTCTTCTCTTCTTCTTCTCCCACAGTTCCTTGGCCTTCTCCAACCCCAGCTTCCTGTTTAGGTGAATTTTCTTACATACATCAGAAAGGAGTGGGGAGAAGAAAGAGAACAAAATTAGTGGCCAGACAACCAGTCTTACAGGAACAAGAAGTAAGGTACAGTGATATTTTGCTAAATCCATACACTCTTTGTTTAAACGCAGCAGCCATTTGACTGATGTGTGTTACATCTTCACTGTAGTACTTATAAACTAGACTTCAGAAAAGCCTTAGCTCAAAGACACAGTTACAGTTTCAATAGTCTCTTCACACAATTTCTACAGACAGAAATTAATGATAGTGTGAATATTGAAATTCCAAATGCAAATCAGCAAGTTCACTACTATTAATGACCTTTCCTCCAGCCATCCACAGTAGACTGTACAGACATAAAATCCAATAAACAAACTTTGATGGGAAACAAGTGCATGGATGACTGGTTACAGTAGGAACCTTATGAAAGCTCAAACATTAAACAATGTGTGTAGTTTCAGTAGTATTCAGTGTTTTCTGACATTATCAAACATAGTTTCACAGCATCCAGAAGCATGACAGACTTCGAACAAAATTATTAACTTTCATGCTTGATAGAGCGGGAAAAGGGAAGAGATGAGAACTGGACAAGCTCAAAGATTTCTAAATATGTCTAAGGGCACATATCAGTTAAAAAATAGAAAAGATTCTTACCTACTGTAAGTTTTGCAAACTCATCTGGAAAATTCTTTTCTAACCATTGTCTGCATTTAGTCACATCAGGCATGTATTCACAGTACTAGAGAAGAAACAGCATGAATGTTGTTAGCAGAGTAACTACAAAACACCTCACAAACATACACCAAAATATATTTGCAATTCAGCTCAGCCATTTCTCCTTAAGATGACCGAATACAAATACTATACTAGCACATAAGAAACCTCATGTCATCCTAAAGAGGACAGTGGCTGAAGCACAGAACTTTCACAATTATGAAAAGCCAGAAAAGATCTGAAAGAATCATCATAGTGAAGAATCATAGGACAGAAAGAAGAAACTCAGACAACAAAAAAATTAACTCACCTCTGTTGGCAATGAACAGACTGGAGAAAGAAGGGAGGGGGGGAAAAAAGAAGAGATTAAAAAAAAGAAGTTCTCCACTTACAGTCTTAGTGTTAAATTCAAAATGGTATGTTAAAGTCAAAGTCAGAGATGACCTCTTACATCATAATTTCTGGTTATAACCACACATTGACTCAAAAAAATTAGTTTATTGATACCACTCCACATTGTAATTTTTCTCTCATTACTTATTTGCTCACACACTCTGCATTAGGATAAAACTATCACAACAAGAGCAGTCAGTCAATGAAGGAAGGGAAGGAGATGCCTACAGCTTTGGGAAAAGTTACAGAAACACCAGTTCTACCTGAGGTAAAAGGTATACCTAATAAATTACCATGTGATTTGGTTAGCTTTCCTTTTTCCAAAAACTGCCAATGTCCAGAAGAGGGGCTCGGCCCCAGAATAAACCCAAACCAATTGCGCACTTTCACACACAACAGGGATTATTTCCTAATCCCCTGCAGCTGTATTCAAGCCCAAAGCAAAATAACATACCTATCTAAAAAACATACTTGTCAAGATTATTTACTTCCCTTTAAATTTCATCTGCATAACTACAACTGTAATGAGTAAAGAGTAATTCTAAACGCAGTGCATTGATCACTTTCATGAATTTTAACTTTTTTCTTATTGTCATACTAATGCTCAGGAGCGTTTTCTATGCTAAAGGCTTTACTGGCTTTCTGCAGGAAGAGATCTCTGCTGAACAGTTCACAGTCCGAGCACCACTCACACTTCTTTTACACAGAGAAAGCTGTTTGTACTTCCAGCTTTCAGAGGGAAGAGCCCTACACTTCACCAAAACTGCTTCAGATAAAATACACAACACAAGCTATTTCAGAAAGATGATCAGAAAGGCCAAGCTGTCCATTGTCTAGCTCCTCAATAAAAAATGACCAAAACAAAATCTCCGATTCTCCCATTCTTTCTGCTAGGCTGTCCTCACCACCAGTACATTGTAAGAATCATGAACAACCGCCCCTTCAGCACTTGCCTCCGCAGTAGAGAACCCGAAGAGGATAGTCGGCATCTGACCTGGCACCGCTCCTTATGTCTCCTCTGCAGTCAGGGACCACAGGCTCAGCTACATCTGTGGCCATGTCACAAGCCTGGAGGTCACAGAATGAAAGAATCAGGACCTAAGTTCTGGGTTAAAGTTAGTCATGTCCTTCCCAACTCAACAAGAATGCCAGAGACTGATGAAACCAGAGAAAATAGGTACAATTGTAAGAAGAGCAGGAAATATCAGAGAGAAAAAATAGGAATCAAGACATAGTGAAAAAACATGGGGAAAATGGCTGCAAAAGATACCAAGCAGTATGGAATTCTAACACATAAGGGGAAAAAAATCCAAAGTGCCACAAAAGGTAGTGTAAAATAAAGATAGACCTGCGAGAACAACACGTTGAATTACAGAACATACTATGTTAAGCGAAGTGTGAAGTGTCATGTTAAATCAGTGGCACATGAACAGTAGGTGCACTGGGGGAGTAATGTGAGGTACCGCCAGTACACTTGCAAAGAAAAGGGGTCATTTAAATGAGGGTCTGAAGAGTTACAATCTGATCCTGGGATGCTGGAAAACAAACAAACAAAAAAAAACCAAAAAAAAACCCCAAGTACCACAAAACAAACAAAACAAACAACCCACTAATACAATTAGCAATGGTTTACATACATGCATTTTAAGGCAAGGGTCTTAGAAAACAGAAGTCAACAGGGAAGGGGTTTGCAATGCAAAAGTCCCCCAGGATCATGGGAGCTGGCAGAATAAGTACGTGGAAGACTCAGAGCCAGGATACTGTACAAGCTGTGCCTGGGCAGTAAAGAGAGCTGAGGGGAATGCCAAGGAGCCAGAGACGGTGGGGTTCGCTGTAGGGGGACTGCAGAGAAAGGCGGCAGAGGGTCCTAGTGAGGAGAAGGATGCTGGAGTACCCATAGAGAGCCCAAACAGGGGAGGGAGGGCGCTGAGTAGTAGGAGATAAAAGAGAGGGCAGGGAAGGAGAAGGGTGCTGAGGTACCAGAGGTGACGGGGATCCCTGCCATGGTGGGATGGGGTCAGAGCTGAGGGAAAGGAGGGCGCCGGGTACCTGAGGGGGGAGGATGCTGAGGTACAAGAGGCGAGGGGGATCACGGCGAGGGGAGGCAGAGCCGCAGTACGAAAGGAGAGGCAGAGGGAGGGTGTCCGAGCTGAGGGGAAGGATGCTGGTGGCCGGGGACGAGGCCGGGGATGCCGGGGCAGGCCGCCCGCCGCTGAGACGGGGCGGCGGAGCGCGGCTCTCGCAGAAAGGGGCGGGGGAGCCCAGGGGCGGCGGCGGCGTGGCATTACCCGGGAGGCCCCTCAGGCCGCGGTGGCGGCGGTTCCTCCTCCGGTGGCGGCAGCTCCCCTCACACACCGCGCGGCACGTGCGCCCTCCCCCGCCCCGCCGCCGTCTCGCGAGAGCCGGGCGTGACGGGAGGGGCGGCGCGCGGTTTGAGCCCGCCGGCTCGCCGTACCTAGGAGGGGGGTAACGCCCTCGCGCCAGCTTGCGTGCCATTGGCTTGCTCGCGGCACGTGACCAGGTGGGCTACGGGGCGCCGGAGCGGCCAGTTTCCGCCGCTTCGCCGCCGGCCCGCCCGCCTGCTGCCATGCCCCGGTACGCGCAGCTGGTGATGGGCCCGGCGGGCAGCGGGAAGGTGAGGCGGGGAGAGGAGGGATGTCGAGCAGCGGCGGCGGCGGCGGGGGGGTGAGGGGGAGGCGACAGCGGCGCGGGCGGTCGCTGAAGGCGTGTGTGTGCCTTGCAGAGCACGTACTGCGCCACTATGGTGCAGCACTGCGAGGCGCTGGGCCGCGCCGTGCAGGTGGTGAACCTGGACCCGGCGGCGGAGCTCTTCAGGTACCCGGTGATGGCAGGTGAGCGGCGGGGAGCGGGCAGCAGAGAGCCCGGGGCACCGCTGTCAGCGCGGGGACTGAGCCCGCCCGGTGTTGTCTGTTGTTCCAGACATCCGTGAGTTAATCGAAGTGGACGACGTGATGGAAGATGAATCCTTAAGGTTTGGTCCCAATGGCGGCTTGGTGTTTTGCATGGAATACTTTGCCAATAACTTTAACTGGCTAGAGGAAAGCCTTGGGCATGTGGAGGATGACTATATATTGTTTGACTGCCCAGGTAAACAAATGTCTACGTTTTGGTATCGTTCTTCATGTGCAATATAAAATTTGCGGTACTTTTTTTTTGTTGGTTGTAATCATTCACACATTTTTTTCGCATTATTAACTGTTGTCAGAGTCACTTTCAGATGTTTCAGAGGCGAGCATGATCCCAGGCGAATCTGGGTGACTGCACTGACTTCTAATAGCATCATACGGGTGTGGGAACACTATGGCATCTGCTAACTAACGCTAATTGGAGGTCAAGGGAGGAAAAAAACCTTCTATTTCTTTCCACTTCACCAGTATAAGTTCCTCCAAATACAGAGTTGTCTGAAAAGGAAGATGCTTTCTTTATCACCTTTTATTCATATTAAGTGCAATGCCCATATCACTGATAACGATGAACGGTTCCTGTTAGCTTTGCATTTCTGCATACTGACATCCTAAGTGTGCCCTAGGTCAGATCGAACTCTATACACATCTGCCTGTGATGAAACAGCTGGTGGAGCAGCTTCAGCAGTGGGAGTTCCGCGTCTGTGGAGTTTTTCTTGTGGACTCTCAGTTTATGGTGGAATCTTTTAAGGTATCCATTTGAAATCTGTTGTAAAAAAAAAACAAAAACATATGGATAAAGAACAAGAAATCTGAGCAATTTAGGGATCCGGGTTTGATTAGCCCAGAGGAAAGAACGCTAAGCTGGGGGAGGTCTGATTGCTGTCTTCAGCTGCCTCGGACACAGGTTGCAGCGAAGAAAATGCCAGTTGGACGTAAAAAAGAAAATCCTGCACTGCGAGAGCAGTCAGTCTGGAAGAGGGGCACAGAGAGATTTTGTAGTGTACGTTCATGGAGTTACTCAAAACTTGACTGGGCGAAAACCCTGAGCAACCCAATCTGACTTTGCAGCTCAGTCTGGTTGGAGCAGTTGTATGAACCAGATAACCTCTAAAAGTCCCTTCTAACCTGAATTTTTCTGTGATTCCATGAGAGCTTTCTCATGTCTGGAGAGGGACCAGGACACTTTCCCTGTGTAGCACTGAGAATCCTGAGGTATGCTTTGAGTTTTGTAATAGCCTTTTCAGTGGCAGACCCAGATTTGAGGTTCTGGAAACAAGATGGCAGGTGGGAAGCTCCACACCTCCCTTTTCCAACAGAGATAAAGACTCTTCACTTGGCCTCATGTCTGCCTTTCATATATTCATTAGCTAGATTTGGTCTGTGGTAGAGTGTCCTACGTTTGTATTGTGTTTTTCTGTACTGTAATTAAACATCATTTTTTTCATATTCCTTAAGTTTATCTCTGGAATTCTGGCAGCACTCAGTGCAATGATATCTTTAGAGATTCCACAGATTAACATCATGACCAAAATGGATTTGCTAAGCAAGAAAGCCAAGAAAGAAATAGAAAAGTAAGTTCCAAGGAATTACATACTCTGTAGTGTAATATCTTGAGGTAAACTTAACTTAAAATTCAGTCTAATGTTTCCCACAATTAAACATACTCTTCTCAAATGGGAGAAGATGCATTTGTTTTATATCGAACACAGTTGGCATCTGGATGGGATGCTTACAATTTGGTAAGGTTAGCTCCATGTTTGTATGTATCTCTGGATTTTTCTGTAAATAATTATCTTGAATAGCTTATGTCATTCTGAGTGACAGTCCAGGGTACTGTGCCCATCAGGGTACTGTACTTTAAAACCTAAATCAGAGGTGATCCTGTCAGTTTTTTGGTACTGAACATACTGACTTACTTATGTGTTACTTTTACGTTTGTGCTAAAATTACAAACTTAATTTTTTTCTCGGTGGTCTTCCTCAAAGCTTTCTTGAGTATACAAATATATTAGCAAAAAGAAAATAAAAATCGCTTCAGTTGTTTCTACTAGCAATTGTAATCTGAGATATTAAAATACTTAAAAAAAATACTTTTAAACATTTTAAGTTCTGATATGAAGTTTGTTCATTCAGATCACAGAATGGTAGATGGTTTTGGTAGCTGTACAAAAGCACAATGATTCATTTGCTTTGTGGCCAAGGATTCTTTCGATGTTAACGATGACTTTGTTTCTCCCAGGTACTTAGATCCAGATATGTATTCAATGATTGAAGATTCTACAAATATACTCAAAAGTAAAATGTTTAAAAAATTGACTAAGTCTATATGTGGATTGGTAGGTATATTGCTTTTTAACTGGTACCTTTAAATTCAGTCCTGTATTTATAAACCATACTGTATGGTTGCTGACTTCATTGGTGTTACAGATACTGCATGTACTATAATAATTCTCCCACGCACACCCCCAAACTATGTATTTACCAACCAGACTTACTAAAAAAGCTAGGACCTAAATTGAGCATTTAACTTTTTGCCTGTTTTAACTCAGTTTTTAGATTTTTTTCAGATGACCATAAGGTTCTCGATACTAACATTTGGATTGTAGCCAGTACATTTTCTGTGAATCCTGTTCTGTTAGCAATTTTGAAAATGTCTTTTTCTACTGTGTAGAACTTAGGACTGCTAGCCAGGTGTTCTGAATGGGGAATTGCTGTTGGGTTTGCGGTGTGGTTTTAAATCGTGTTTTAGCAGTCCAGACAAGGAAGACATAAGTGTGGTTTAAGGAGGTGGCTTAGGGTGCTGTGATTGAGAACTAACCAACTGCATTTTCTTACTAACATCCTTTGAATCCTTTCTCTAGATTGATGACTATGGTATGGTTCGATTTCTACCTTTTGATCGCTCTGATGAGGAAAGTATAAACATAGTTCTACAGCACATAGATTTTACCATTCAGTATGGAGAAGATCTGGAATTTAAAGAACCAAAGGTAAGGTACTTCTAATGATAAGATGAAAAATTCAAAAGGATCCGTGATATAAGTTGTAATATAAATATGTTGTTTGCCTTGCTAATAAATTGTTGTCTTAGAGTGGTTCAGAATAAGCCATGTTTAGTCTTTTAGTGACAATGCTTGTATCATCTTCATTTACAGTTACAAAAGTGAAATTCTTTAATATCATCTTGCGTATGCAGACTGATCAAATGGTTGTGTTTAAAAGTAATGCTTTGGTTTTCAAAATAATGGAATTTTAAACTTCAAAGGTCAGAAAGGACAATTAAGATCCCTAAGATTTCTTCATACTTGACTGTTCAAACTCCACTGATAATTCCTGTGTTGAACCCATGTGTTCTATATGAGATAGAGATTAGGAATAAATTCTATCATGTAAAATACATGACAAGAAGACTGCTGCGTTAAAATCTGTTCCAAGCCCTGTCTAGTTTTATTATTCAGCTCATAAATTCTAAGGAACAAGTCCAGTGCTTTTATTCTATTTTTTTAATTCAGTTTTGTACTCTCTAAGTAGGCAGAATACCTGGATCTAGATTTTGACCTATACAATTTCAATAGCTCTAGAAACAAATTGCTTTTCAGAAAGTTTTGCAACACATTTTATGGAACCATATTAGACATTGTTCCTGTGTTGGTTTCTAAAATAAAACGTCACAGAACAGACAATTTACAACAGCCACTAGGGCAAAGACAGGTTTTACCTTTTTTGTGGGTTTTTTGGCAGGAATGTGAAGAAGATAAATCTGCTCTTGTGGATGAATACTTTCAAGATCATGTGGATGAGTGAAAAATGGATGTTCAAAAATGGAAGGAAAATACCTTGCTCATGTTAAAAAATAAAAATGAAAAAAAAATCCACTCCTAAACAAACATTCTTGATGTTTTATCTGTAAGATAACTAATATTTATAGTGAAGAGTGAGCTATATGACCTCATAACTATTTTAATAAACAATTTTTATTCTTATGCGTGTGTGTTATAAAATACATAGGCTAGCGTTAGTACATATATAAGTTCCCCGCATACAGATGTATCTCATTTAAGCATAAGAATGCTTGAAAAAAAATGGTTGGCCTTCTGGGCTGCAAGTGCATATTGCCGGCTTGTGTTGAATTTCTCATCAACCAACACCCCAAGTCCTCCTCCTCCGGGCTGCTCTCAATCCATTCTCCACCCAGCCTGTATTTGTGCTTGGGACTGGCCTGACCCACGGGCAGGACCTTGCACTTGGCCTTGTTGGAACTTCATGAGCTTCGCACAGCTGCACCTCTCAAGCCTGTCCAGATCCCTCTGGACAGCATCCCTTCCCTCCAGCGTGTTGACCGCTCCACATGGTTTGGTCTTGTCAGCAAGCTTGCTGAGGGTGTGCTCAATCCCACTGTCCATGTTGCTGACAAAGATGTTAAACAGCACCAGTTCCAATACTGACCCCTGAGGAATGCCACTCGTCACTGGTCACCCCTTGGACAAGGAAGCGAGATGTCGGGGTGACTGGAGAAGAAAAGGGTGGCATGGAGGGACCAAGGAGGGGTTATTTGCAGTGTCAGCCACAGGAAAGGCAGAGAGATGGAGGAAAAACTCCACAGGGTGGGGGAGCAAACAAGTCTCCATCTGAGTGTGTTTTCCAAGCACCTTAGAATCGTAGAATCCTCTAGGTTGGAAGGGACCTTCAACATCATCAACCTGACACTGCCAAAACCACCACTAAACCATGTCCCTCAGCACCATGTCTGCCCATCTTAAATACCTCCAGAGATGGTGACTCCACTGCTTCCCTGGGCAGCCTGTTCCAACCCTTGACAACCCTTTCTATGAAGATTTTTTTCCTAATATCCCTCCTAAACCTCCTCTGGCACAACTTGAGGCCGTTTCCTCTTGTCCCATCACCTGTTCCTTGGGAGGAGAGACCAACCTCCCCCCCACTCCCCCCTTCAGGGAGCTATACAGAGCAATAAGGTCTTCCCTCAGCTTCCTTTTCTCCAGGCTGAACACCCCCAGTTCCCTCAGCCGCTCCTCACCAGACGTGTGCTCCAGACCCCTCACCAGCTTCGTTGCCCTTCTCTGGACTCGCACCACCGCCTCAATGTCTTTCGTGTCGTGAGGGGCCCAAAACTGAACACAGCACCCGAGGTGGGGCCTCCCCAGTGCCGACTACAGGGTGGCGATCCCCTCCCTGCTCCTGCTGGCCACACTACTAGTCCCTCTCGGTGCCGGCCGGGCTGTAGCAGCCCGGTGCCTCCCGGGGCGGTGCCGGCCGCCGGCTTCCCCCCCGCCGCGGCTCCCGCTCCTCGCACCGCCTCCGCCGCCTCACTTCCTGCGGCGCCCGGCAGAGGAGGACGCTTCGCCGCCAGCTCCGCTCCTCTCCCGCCCGGCCCCGCCGAACTCTCCCTCCTGCCCTTCGAGATGCCGGTGAGGGGGCTTCGCACCCGGGGCTCGGCCAGCCCCTGATGGCGGTGGAGGGAAAGGGCGGGAGGGCTGAGGGCCGCGGGGCCGGGCCGGGCCGAGCAGGGGAGGGGAGGGCAGCTGCGAGCCTGGGCTGGGGGAAAGGGCTCTGCCGGCCCCCTCCCTGGGCAGCTTCATGGGGGAGAAACGGGGCTGCAGCTGCGGGAAACCCCGCTGAGAGCAGGGAATTGCTGTTTATGGCAGGCTGCTGCGAGGCCAGCGCCTTCCTCTTCCTCTTCCTGCCCCGCCAGGGACCCACCCGCCCCCGGCTCCAGCGAGGGAGAGGCCGGTAAAAGCTGTGCTTTGCTCTGGTTTTGTTCACACCACCTTCCTCTGGTTGAAATAAACCCCTTTCTTGCTAGGGGATGCTTAACCCCCACCCCCTGCCATCGCATCCCCTTCTCCCCCCAAAAAAATCCCCTGGGCTGTGAGGAGGCAAAGGCTTCCCGGCAGTTGGCAGGGTGGGAATAGCTAAACCTAAACTAATCAGTTGTTAAAAATCAGTTTCCCAGGAATAATCTGACATATGCAGAAAGATTTATCTTTTTTTTTTTTTTTTTTTTTCACTTAGACCAGTTTTAGAGTGCAGAAAAAGGTCTTTTTTTGAGTCTGTGGGTATGTGTTAAGCCTGGCTTTATCTATTATTATAATCTAATATTATTAGCTAGACATGGAAATAATCTTTTTGTAACGACCAGCTTACTTTCAATGAACTATGGAGTGCCCCACACTGAGGCGGGAGAGCAGGGCCATTACCCCGGCACTGTGCAGAATGGGGGTAGGCAGCCGGGGGCTAAAGCGACCTGTGCAGACCAGACAGACCAAATTCACCCCGTCTCCCACCATCAGTGGTGCCAGTGATGAGGCTTTCATGGTCTTCACCAGAATGGTGCTGAGATCTGGGCCTAATTAGAAAATAGCAATTGTTTGTGCAAGGAGAGATTGCAGGAAGCATCACTAATGAACTAGACTATGACTCCTGTTTGATGAAGACATGGGGACACACGATCGGACACAGAAAGATCTACTTTCAGTAGCATTAATAACCAGCCTTCCCCCCTGTCTGTAGGCTTACCACTCAACTTTAATGGACTCCGACACCAAGCTAATTGGGAACATGGCACTGTTACCCATCAGAAGCCAGTTCAAAGGCCCAGCGCCTCGGGAAAGTAAGTTTATAACAATCTCTGAAAACGTGACAATGTGCCTGCATATAGCTTATCACCATCTCAGGGTTTGGTTGAAGCCAGTCCTAGCAGGAGTGATGAGAGAAGTCACAGGTTGGAAATGGAGTGCTTTGCAATTTATAAAAGAGGAAAAAAGTTTTCAAGTATTTAAGCTGTGCAAATAATAGAAAATAATTATGCACTGATAAATATGCACTGTGCTTAAATCAGTTGTTTCAGTAATTAAAGCCAACGGTTACTATTCTCTCACTTCCTTCTGTGTCTCACTGTGCTCTTCAGTGGGTTTTGAGTAGGACGTGGCGGTGTGAACCCTCTGCTGTCAGGGGAAGTGGAGGTTTAGCTGCAGAGAACTTGTGCTTTGGGGCTGTGGCTGAAGACACTCGGCTGCTCTGAAGGATGAGGAGTAGGATAGGCAGCACTTTATGGTTAGGGGGCTTCAGAAATTGAAATGAAGTTATGGGCATCCCAACAGAGTCCACAGGCAGCATAGTACAGATTCCCCTTCAGCACATGAAGTAGCGCTTCCCAGGCATGATATTCCTCAGTACTGTGATGGTTCAGTGTGAGAAAGGAAATATAAAGGAAATGTTTCTGGATTTAAGCAGTCTTGGATAGTAGCAAAAGCAGGTGAGAGTCACAAGTAAGCTTGCCACCGAGTGTTCTGCTCCCCCTCCTTTTCTTTGAAGAGTATAATTAAATTTGTGTGATTGTGGTGTTAGGCTTTCTCAAAAAACATTTTTGTGTCCTGAGATGACTTTTACGCTGTTAAAACTCTGGTGAGTTACTCAACTGGTAGAAAAGTGGGGAACTGCTGAATTGCTGCTGTTTGTGAAATAAGAAATCATGGGGGGAGGAGGAGAAGGGACTTAAAGTTCCTGCTAAGAGTAGGAAGCTTAAATATTACGGTCTGAGCTCACCAGTATTTCACACGGAAACACCTGTTTTCTGTCACATAGTGCTGTCTTCTGCTTTTTGCAAATACCAAGGTTTTGCCTTTGCAATAATCCTTATTTATGTATTTCAGTGAGTAGTTATGACCAGATGTAGTATAACAGTGCACTGTTTAACTCTGTATTTCTTTTCTGCTAGCTAAGGACACAGATATTATAGATGAAGCCATCTACTACTTCAAAGCTAATGTTTTCTTCAAAAATTATGAAATTAAGGTAATTTTTTTAGATACTGTGCATATTGTAGTCCTTTGGAGGGTTGGTGCTGTGAATACATTTTTTTTTTCAATGAAATAATTCTACTAGATAACAAAAACTCCCCTTCCTCCCACTTAATTTTTAAGGTTGGGTAAATGTCATGACTTGCAAGTCCCTCTCTCATGAGGAAATTGTAGGCCAAAATGTCTTGAACTCATTTCTGTTTCAAACTTTTATCAGTTCCATAAAGTCTCCCTTAATCTCTGACTGGCTGGGCTCTGTGCTTGCTCTTGTTTTGCAGAATGAGGCTGACAGAACGCTGATCTACATAACCCTCTACATTTCTGAGTGCTTGAAAAAGCTACAAAAGGTAAGAAAAGTGAATTTCTGTGCAGGGGGGAAACTGAGTCTGTTCTGGAGATTGTACTCGGGAAAGGGTTTGCTGATGTTCTCCTCCCAGTGGCACAAATAATCCTGTTCACCCCAGTGCCAGCTGTCGGAGTCACAGATACTTGAAGGCTGTGGATCTCCAAAGAGACATTGTGTTGTTTTTCTTGATGAGTCTTTATAAGAGATTGGTAAAATATTTGGGACTAACACTCCGTCAGCTTTTGTTTATAGCTGTTAATATATTGTTTGCCTGGTTCTTCCAGTGTAACTCCAAAGGCCAAGGAGAGAAAGAAATGTACACACTAGGAATCACTAACTTCCCAATCCCCGGGGAGCCTGGCTTTCCGCTTAATGCCATTTACGCCAAACCTGGCAACAAACAGGAGGAAGGTAAGGCTAATCCAGGACCTCTGAAGGCTTCCCTGGGCTCATACTTTACTAGCTGCATTTTTGTGACTGCAAAGTTAACGTTAAAACTGAATCTTCTAAATCTGCAGTTGTCTTCTGAGGGCAGCAGAAGCTGGATTTTCTGACCTCAGGGGGCCCAGTGACTCCCCTGGATCCATAGATCCAACAGAACAAATTAACAGGGGTGTGAGTCTGTCTGTTGCATCAACATAATCACTAGCTAAACCCTGTAATGGAGCCCAAGTCAACTGCTGCACTGGCAGAATAGGAAGCCCACAATAATGAGCAAAGGTAACTGAGAGAAGAAAACAGTTTGGATCATTTTTTTTAGTGGTACAAATGTCATAAAAATCCCAAGTGTGGCTGTAAATTGAGCGAACCAACTCAGCTGGCTGACAAGTGTCTGCAGATGCGAAAACTCACTTTCTGCTTTAAGCAGTGGTATCTGATGATTCCCTGTTAAATTCAGTTTGACTTGCTGCCTCAGTTTACACTGTTTTTTCCCGTGCTGTGTTTCAGAGGTGATGAGGGCCTACCTGCAGCAGCTGAGGCAAGAAACTGGTCTTCGCCTTTGTGAAAAAGTATTTGATCCTCAAAGTGACAAGCCTAGTAAGGTAAGAGTTTAGTGCAATCATCACAGATTTAATGAGAGGCTTGGTGTGTTTTTTCAGAAATGTGTGGAGAGAAGTGAGATGATGAGGTGAGGGACCAGGTGTGGGTAACTTTGGTGCAAGCTTCCCTGGTTTTACAAGGCTAGTTAAATAGTAGGCTGCAAGTTATCAATAAATTTAATCTGTAATGCAGTAAGACAGCAAACACCAATTTGGGTTACATTAAAAAGCAGGGCAGTAAATAAGTAGTGTCTGGTCTCTTAAAAGCACTGCACATCTGCTGCTGGCTAGGTTTTCAAATGGAAATTCACAGGCTTGAGAGATGCTGTTTATCTTCTCAGGCAGTTCTGATTTGATAGCTTCTTTGAAGTAAACCATTTTGCCTCATATCCAGATTAAAAAAAAAAAGCTAATCAGTGCATGAATTGCCTCCTGACTGTTCAAATGTTTCACGTGCAAATGTAACTGCATTTAATATTGAAATTATTTAGGCTAATTTAGTTTCAACAGCATAGCTTTCTGATGCATCCCTTGTTTATAATTACATTGGAATAAGCAGTAAAAATAAAATAATAGAAAGAAGAGAAAGTAGAATGTCCTGCTTCAATTCAGAGTCCTATATTATAAATTCATTGGGTCCATTCCTGTCCTCTTGTTTGCCTAAATTCCAGTAGAAACCAGTGTGGAAAACTACGTGCAAAACTGGAGCCTTATCATTTGTTATTTGTCAGAGGTTAAATACTTTGAAGTCACTATTTTTTATATTGTATGGAAACTGCTTTTACTTTTTTTTTTTGTACTTTGTTGTACTTTTTTTGACTTTGTACTTCCTTCTGCAGTGGTGGATCTGCTTTGTGAAGAGACAATTCATGAACAAGAGTCTGTCGGGTCCTGGGCAGTGAAGACGCAAAGCAGCAACAGCATTAAACATTTCCACAGCAAGGTGTATAAAGTATTTTGCCTTTGTTTTGGATAAATTTTGTACCAAGGAAGAATTAAGTGCTTATGAAGGAAAAAAAGAAAAAAAAAGAACACAAAAACACCACAAAGCAGTCAATGAGGGATAGAGGGAGAGCAAAAAGATAATTTGATTGGTGTAAGTAAATATTATTAAGCTGGTGCTTAATAAGTGACTTCTAACATGCTGTTTCAGATGCAAGCTGCTTTATTACCAGTGGCTACAGCTAGCATTTAAAACAGGGCTTGTATTTAAAGAGAAGAAATGGGTGTGCCTGTGGGGCAGGGGGAGCTGTGTAATTGCTCTACTGGCTAGAGTCTCAGTATCAAATGTCCACAGAAAACGTACCTGTCATGCTGTGTTGTCCAGTGCGGTGATTTTTACCATGTTTTCAATAAATTTAGCTTGTAATTAATGTGGTAACTGCTTTATATCTTATGGACAGCCTTCAAAGAAATTGGAGTTTTGTTTTTTTTTGTGAAAAGACCGTCATTATTGTGTAATGGCAATCAGTAGGAAGTGAAGCATTCCCACTGAAAATGGGGTTAATAGACGGGCTGTAGTTTGTGGCAACGTACCTGGTTATTTAGCAGGTTTGCCGTCACAGAGCAGTGCTTCGTCCTACTAAAATGCCTTCAAAGGGTAACGCAGGCTGATAACATGCAGCTTCGTCTGCGGCTGCCTCTGCGATGGCAGGTTCAGTCCAACACAACCATCACACGACACTGGCAAAAACTGTGACTGTTTTATCAGCGAGATGGCTTATTGAAGAACCACAAATCCAAGTTCGGTTTATTCCGAGTTGTCTCTTTCCTTGGTGGCAATACTTGTTTCGCTGTCACTGTACAGCAGCAACACACTTTTTGTGTTGCCCAATCTGAAGTCCAGCGCCAGTGCTGTTTTGCTGCTTGGTGTGTTTGTCTGTTGAGGGGCGTATTCCACTCCAGGCGGCAGTGATGGTGTGTTCAAAGTGGAAGCTCCCGCTGATTTGTAGTAGTACTAATAGGTCAGCCATGTTTTGCATTCTTTTTGTAATAAAGGGGGGGGGGAGTTAATGATTCCAGTCTCCTTTCAGTCTGTGCCTTGTAGCTAAGGATAGCCCTAGCGAGGTGTTTCCCCTGGTTGTGGCACAGAATAAATCTAGGCTTTGAATGATCTTCCTCCTCAGTTACCGATTTTTATATGCAGGAGCTTCGTTATCTCTGTTACCTCTGTCACATTTAGCTGCCGCAACCAGCAGATAATAAAGTCTCAGGACAAAAAGGACAAAACTCAAGAGCTGTGCAGACACGAGGAGTATGTCTCTTCCATAAAACCACACCGGGCCGAGAAGGGACCACTCCACCCCAGTGTAAAAACCCGTCGCCCCCCCCTAAGGCGAACCAACTCCCTCAGCCGTCAACGCCGCCCCTCCCGCCCCGCCACTGCGCAGGCGCGGCGCCGCCGGGGGCCTGGCGCGGCTCGCACCGCCCCAGGCTGCCCTCCCGCGCGCCTGCCGGGCCGCGCGCCCGCCATGGAGGCAGTGCCGAGGGCACCTGCAGGCGGCGGCGGCGTGCGAGGCCCCCTTGGTGGCGCCATTTTGGACTGCCGGCGGGCGGCGGTGGCGGTGTTGTCTTACCCTTTGCCGTCGGTCCATTCCGCTTCGCGCCTTTCCGCCGCCGGTATGAGTGTGGTGGAACACGTACGAGAGATGGCGGCCGCCGGGCTCCATTCTAACGTGCGGCTCCTCAGCGGGCTTCTCCTCACGATGAGCGGCAACAACCCGTGAGTGGCCCTCCCGCGAGAGGGCGCAGTGGGCTGACAGGGCCGGTGGCGCTGAGGGAGAGAGAGGCCAGGCGGCAGCTCGCAGGGTGGCGGGAGGGTGTGTTATGGCAGGGAAGGAGGCAGGCTGGCTTTCAGAGCTGTCCCTCCCGCCGGGCTCCTGTCCCCGGCCCGGCGGGGGATGAAGCCCGGCTCTGTCAGCCCGCCTCTGCCCGGGGTTCAGCGTGGGCAGCGCAGCCCGGACCCTTCCGGGTACCCGGTACAGCGTGAGTGTCCTGGCAGACACGGAGGGATTTTCTCTTTCCGAGAGTGCCCTGTGTAGATCATGGTTCTTCCCCTGACTCAAGTGATTCCCTTGATTTTTCAGGACTTCCCTGTGAGGTATCATTTTACATTTTGGACGGGTTTTGAGGAACTAATTAAAGCCAAAATTCCATTCTGAAACCCTAACTCTTCAACACTTCTGCAAACAAACTGGAAGTGTTATAAAACCGTTTTGTTAAATGTATGAACGTGTGGGTTAGGACCAGGATAGCTGTGCAAGGAGCTGGATTGCCTTGTAAGCTTCAATCCACTCTAACAAAATGTGCTTTGGTGGACGTTGACAGCATGTGGATTGTTATGGGGAGGATGGGGGCTGCTCTGTTATGAAAACAGTGGCTAAGCAGCTAAACATAAGGTGTTGTTACTGATGAGGTGTTGGGAATGGCTATTACGTTTGTTTGTATACAGATAAAAGAAATTGACAAGATAATACCTTTGTGAGGAGATAGTACCTGTTACTCAAGGGCCCTTTCAATGTAGTAAAGAAGCAGAAACAGTTGGAAGTTGAAGTCTGACAAACCAAAGCTACAAATACTTTGGATCTGTAAGGATCTGCAGTTAGCTGATCTCAGCCTTTCTGTTTGCATTTCTTCTAGAGAACTGTTTTCACCATCTCAGAAATACCAGCTCCTTGTGTATCATGCAGACTCTCTCTTCCATGATAAAGAATATAGAAATGCCGTAAGTAAGTATACAATGGCCTTGCAGCAGAAAAAAGCGTTAAGTAAAACTTCAAAAGTAAGACCTTCTACTGGGAATGCTGCTTCAACTCCCCAAAGCCAGGTATTTAAAAATTGACTAATGCACTGCATAAATTGATCATGTTCCTCCTTTCAGTTATTGTTGCTGACTAATATTATGGCGTTAGATTGTGGATTTATCATGTCAAATAAACCTGACATTTAAGGCTACTTCTTTTTGAAAATACCAGTGTGGTGTTTTCTAATGCAAAACTTCATATGGTTGCAAGTGTGAAATTTTTTTGTATGTGTAGTTCGTGCTTTCCTGTTGAAGACAGGAGCAATATGAGCTAGCAATAGGTTGCGTTGCTTTCTTGCGCTAGATTTTTTTCAACATAGTGTAATCATTTAATGGGAAAACCTTATCCAAATTTTTTACTTGACTAAACCAGTACTCTACTTTAAAGTTTGTTTTTTATTTCAGTGTTTACCATCTGAAATTGAAGTGAAATATAAAATGGCTGAATGTTATACAATGCTGAAACAAGATAAAGATGCCATTGCTATTCTCGATGGGATTCCTTCCAGACAGAGGACCCCAAAGGTTGGTTCTGGCAGACTTTTGTCACGAGTCTTTGGTCAGCGTATCTCGAATCTGTAGCCCAGTATGCGGTCAAAAAGAACATAGCCTATATTAGATGTATAATGGCATTGTGTCTTGGTATTTGCTTTTGTATTACTTAAATGTTGTTTGGAAACACTCCCTAATGTTTAAATTAGCTTAGTTTATTTGGTCTGTTTTCTTTAAAATCAGACAAATTTTGTATTCCCTTTGTAGGAAAGAATTAAAAAAAGTTAAAAGAGTTAAATGTTTGTTAATCTTTATTAATTTGTGTGAATTACCTGGTTATCTTTTTGGTACTGCACACAAAGTACAGAATTTTGCTTGTGTACAAGGATGAAGAAACTATTTTTTTTATTCTAAAAGCTCTTAAAGTATTTGTATATCCATATATAAGGCTTGGAATCTGTATTGTCCATTTGATAGTTCTTCTTTGTGTGTTATCATGAATACTTTTCATAGAGCAAAGAATAATGGCTGGTCTCAACAAAAGCATCTACCAGGAAAAAAATTTATGTGATTGCAAGCAGCTGAGTGACTGCAAGTTAGTAAGCAATTGCCAGCTACCTAACTGAATAATTTTCTGCAGTTCTGAGTCAAACATGTAAATGTGAGAGCCAAAGCAATTGTTTAAATTGATGTACTTTGCCTGGCTATAACCACAAAGTGGAGTCCTAGTCTCTGTGGAAGAGCTGTGTATCATTGAACAGGACAGGCACGCTGTTGCGTGCTGGAGCTGAAGGAGAGACTTGTAGCCTAGTTGTCTCACAAGGTTCACTGTTCTGTGGTGTTTTCACTATTAGCCAGTCAGTGTAACTTGCTAAATTGTGATTGCTCAAATTGAGCAAGTATTTTAATATGTTCTTGAACCAAGAATGTGTAAGGAATGGCACTTCATGCCTTATTATGTAGTTTGAGCAATGTAAAATCCTTGAAAGGCTGAAGACTTTGGCAAGTAGAAGGAACGACAGTGCTCCATCTTTTAAAATCTTTTCATCCTTTTTAATAACAGTTTAGATAATGTTAAATATTTAGATCCCATTACGGTTTGCAGTGCCAAATATGTTGAGTCTTTTCTTGCTGGCTCTGTTATGTTGTAAGGGTTTAAAAGATTAACACATCAGGTCAAGCAACTATGTTTCACATTAGCAGTATTACTGTATTGTGTTCACAGTGTGTGTGGCGTAGACTCTAGTAACGTCAGTGTTCTGTTTAAAGACCAGCTTACAGAGCAGAAAAAGAAGAAAAGATTGAGAAAAGCAAACTTTTTACCTAAACTGACTAGTAAAATAAAGTATTGTAGCAGAAATCAGCTACTTGGGTAGAGCTCAGATCCTTTCTGATCTTTCATCAATCATGGCTTCATTCAGAAGCCAAATGGAAACTTTCTTTGCCTTCCTAAGCTAATTTTCTCAGACTTCCATTGGTGTGGAGAGATCAACTCACAGGTGGCTAATGTAATGGATATACAGGTCCATCTTGGCATCATATTATAAAGCTTGTCCATCTTTTGACTCCCTATATGCAAAACACTGTGATTTCAAGATGTACTGTGCAAATACAAAAGAATGTAAGACTCAGAAAGAAGAAACAATTTTAATTTTATACTCAAGGGTAGGTTATAGTAATCTCAAAGGAAGAGCTGGTAATTTTGTCTTCTGCCCAGAACAGGAGGGAGGAAGGGAGGCTGGCATGCTTGAAGACAAAGTTGTGAAGCTTTCTCCTTTCTCATACTTGACTCTACCAACATTTCTATTGCTTGTAGATCAATATGATGCTGGCAAATCTATACAAGAAAGCAGGTCAAGAACGCTCTTCTGTTACGAGCTACAAAGAAGTACTGAGACAGTGCCCTTTAGCACTTGATGCCATACTAGGTAGGTATCTGCACGCTGTTACAATTTCAGTATTAAACAGTATTATAATTTGAATTATGCTTGGGATGAGGTAACTGTCTTATATTTGCATGTAATATGTAATGTCTACATTATGCAAATTATAAAAAGCATTGTAACAAGCTGCTTGTTTATGCTTGTCAAGGGATGGAGTTTCTGGTCTTCAGACAATTAATTTGTATTAAAAGCAGTTTCTGGTGGCTGAAGTTGATGTATATACCGTCCTGAATAGGCTTGCTGTCGCTGTCGGTGAAAGGTGCGGAGGTGGCCTCTATGACAATCAACGTAATTCAGAGTATTCCTAACTTGGATTGGCTTTCAGTGTGGATCAAGGCATATGCTTTTGTGCATACTGGAGATAACACAAGAGCAATAAATACCATTTGGTAAGAGTTCAAAGAGCATGATGTAATGAAATAATATATTAATATTTATATATGGTTATGTTAAAAATGGCATTATATAAATAATAGGCTTTTTTTTTTTTTTGTCTTAAAGCTCTTTAGAGAAAAAGTCATTGCTGAGGGATAATGTAGACTTACTGGGGAGCTTAGCAGACCTGTATTTCAGAGCTGGAGATAATAAAAACTCTATTCTAAAATTTGAACAAGCACAAATGCTGGATCCTTACCTAATAAAAGGTGAGTAAATCCTAAAAGAAAGTTTACCTGGTATAATGATCTGATGAGTAGCATTAGAGGAGCAGCTACATGCAATTGAGCATGCAGTGGAATATTGTATATTGTTGTATCTGGCTTTCAAGTTGGAATTTACATTCAGAAGCTCTGTATCTTGAACAGTTACTGGTAGTTCCACACTTTAAAGCAGGTGTTTGGGGTTTTGTTTTTGGTTTGTTTTTTTTTTTCTTGTGATGAATGAACTTTCCATTTCTTGATGATTGATCTTCAAATGTTTCACTTTAGGAATGGATGTATATGGTTATTTATTGGCACGTGAAGGTCGACTAGAGGATGTGGAGAACTTGGGCTGCCGTCTTTTCAATATTTCTGATCAACATGCGGAACCCTGGGTGGTATCTGGGTAAGTTGTTTTCTTTCCTTTCTTACCTCAACTCTTGATTTGCTCCATGCAATGGATTACAGTTGATACAGTGAATTCAGCTTTTTTCTTCAGAAGGTGCTTTTCTATCCTATCTATTCTGTTCTTGGGGTAACTTAAATTAACTATCCATAAATATCTCTTTTGGTTATTTTCTGTATGTTTAAATGTATTTGAGTTACCACACCTGTACATTAACAATGGTATATTAAATAGCTGTTACAGTTAATATTCATACTGCTTTTTTTAAAACTCCTGAAGAGTGTTTCTTCTTGAACATGTATTCTTAACCTCAAAGCAAGAAGTTCAATGGTTGCCTGTAACTTTTTTTTTTTCTTCTTTCTACTTTTAAACCTCTATGAATATGCACAGGCACCACAGGCAGAACATGTTTACAATCCGTCTTGTCTTTCCATAGGTGTCATAGTTTCTACAGTAAACGATACTCTCGTGCCTTATATTTAGGAGCCAAAGCTATCCAGCTTAATAGTAACAGTGTTCAGGCTCTCCTGCTGAAAGGAGCTGCTCTTAGGAATATGGGCCGAGTACAGGAAGCAATTATACACTTCCGTGAAGCAATACGTCTTGCACCTTGCAGGCTGGATTGCTATGAAGGTGAGTGAAGTGGAGCTACTCACATGTGCAGTATTGGTTTGGTGTGAAAGTTGGTGTCGTGGTGATGATCGTTAGGCAAGGGAATAGACAGGAGTTCTTTTCGTCTGCTGACTTTCTAGTAAATAAATTATTGTTACCCAAAAACCTATAACGCTCTGGTAGAAGCGGTCAGATGAGGGATGCTAGAGAGCACATGTATTTATAAGAATAGTTTTCAAACAGGGCTTTTTTTGTTTGTTTATTTTTGTTTAAACTGGATATAAACAGACTTGGGTGTTTTGAGCAGATCACTGTTGGATGATGTTGTTAACTGTATGGTTAGTTCAACTGGGAGCTTCGTTTTGTCAGGCTTTTGCCATATCTGTTTAAATCTTGTTGATCTCAAAAGCATCTTCAAGTAAATAGTGAGTTGTGAAGAGTCCAGGTGAAGTATTAATATCTCAGTACTGGAACTGGACAAAAATCTTAGATTACGTGTACTTGGTCTGAGGCTTTTTTTTAAGTATCTGCCCTTAAGTAAAAGTGACCAAGTCAATTATCTATAGAATGGATGTGTTAAAATGTAGGCTTGTGAAAATAGACAAAAGGTTTGTATGCGAGGGATTAAACCTTGCACCAGTTTGTAATATGGTGGTGCATTCTAGGGTCGATTTTCTTAGGATTTCGTGGTTCTCAGATCTGTTTGGTGGTACTTGTCTGTCTTCTATGCAATTATTTAAGTAAAACCAAACTGATCATGCTGTAATATTCAGCAGTGAAATTTTGTTTTGTTTTTTACTTTTTCATTTTTTCAAAATGGAGACCGCTAATCTGATTCTCCTGGCTCCTCCAGTTCCGTGTCTTGTGCTTTGTGGTGGCACAGTGCTGTAGATTCCCTGCTAAAGTGCAAGGCATGCATTTGGAAGTACTGTAATGCAGTTTTACATTTGCTTAAATAGTTTTGATTCTCCTGCAACTGTGGAATAAACATGTAATCTGTCACAACTTAGTCTTTTGTCAGATGTTGGTCCTGGGAGATGGTCATCCATCTCCTACCTTTGTCTTAGGTTCCATGTAGAATTGTGTGCCCAGGTTTTAATTTTTGTGTCCAAGTTTCCTTATCTGCAAGTTTCTTTGATATCTTTTGAAAAATGTTGGGTATAGAGTCATTTTCTCAATTGCAGTTTCCATTTGCTTGTTGGAGTGTCAGTTGTTTGGAGTCTGAGTGTTACTAAGTGCAAATAATTGAGGAGGTGCAAGTGTCTGTAGCACTAACTCAAAAACTGAAATGTGTTCCTTTTTATATTGTCAGGTCTCATCGAATGTTACCTAGCATCCAGCAGTATCCGTGAAGCTATGGTAATGGCAAATAATGTGTACAAAACTCTGGGAGCAAATGCACAGACACTCACTCTGTTAGCAACAGTCTGTCTTGAAGACCCAGTCACGCAGGAAAAGGCGAAAACATTACTGGACAAAGCACTAACGCAAAGACCTGATTACATTAAAGCTGTGGTAAAGAAAGCAGAACTTCTTAGTAAGTTCCTTTTTTTCCCCATGTTGACTTATTTAAAGCATACTGTTTTACATGGAAGAATGGAACAGTGATGTTACAGCCCAGGGATTTATCAGTTCTATCCTGAAGGAAAAATCACAGGAATTAATTGCATCTAGCAACTGATACTACATCAGCACTTAAACCAATTGCAAACAAAATGTTTTGACTTCAAAGTATATGTAATCGTGAGTGTAGCGGTTATTGCAATAAAAAGCCATTGTTTAGTGTTAATCCTGCAAAAAGTATAGCGCTACTATCTCCCATGCTGACAGTTCTGAAGGAACAAATAGTCTTGTGTTCTGATGGCTCTTTGTGTGCACTCTGACTTTTTATAGATGTATCTAAACTATTAATTAAAACTGTAGTTTTGCATATAAACAGGTAGAGAACAAAAGTATGAAGATGGAATTGCTTTGCTGAGGAATGCACTGGCTAATCAGAGTGACTGTGTTCTGCACCGAATACTGGGAGACTTTCTTGTAGCTGTCAATGAATATCAGGAAGCAATGGACCAGTACAGTATTGCCCTCAGGTAAAACACAGACTCTGAGATTGCAGTATATTTATAAGAACCAACAATCAATGAAGTAAACGGCTGAGCCACTAATTGATTGGGAAGTGCAGCAGAGATAGCTTTATATGGTTCTCCCTTAAAACAAACAGAAACATACAAATGATGTCCTGTTAATGAATTAGTTGGTCATAAGGCTTTGAACTGAAAAGTGCAAAATGTAGGGACTGTGTTAATGCTAAGCATGTCACTAGGCATGCGATTCCTTGACTAATGAAAGGATTAAGGCATGGATTTATTTATAGTTATTAATTATTATATAGTTAGGCACCTTAAAATCCGTTCCTTTAGACTAGAAGGTGTCGGTGAGCTATTAAGTAAATTTCAATAGTGTGGTGCAATTTAACATAACATGTTACCATGTTAAGTTTACCTTAAATCTATCACATTATGTCCACCGTAAACTTATATAGCATTAATGGGTCAGCTGGTTTTTCCTTGCATATAATATATTTAGTCATAGTAATTTAAATTTTTCCTGCTTTCATGTTACTTTATAATTAGTATTGGCTGGAATAGTGCGATGTTTAGATAAGTGCATTCTTGGGCATCAAAATTGTTTTATATAAAGATTTAATACTCAGTGTTAGGATCAACCTGAAATGAAGTTGCATCATCTACTAAACTGAACTTGATGATGATGTTAAAACAGGAAGTGCAGACAACAAATAAGACTTTTTTTTTTTTTTTTTTTTTTTTTTTTTTACAATTATGTCACAAATATAACGGGGAAAAAAACTCTTAGGAAAATTAGGAAAATGCTTTCTTTCTTTTTTTTACTTTCCTTAGTTTGGATCCAAATGATCAGAAGTCACTAGAAGGAATGCAGAAAATGGAAAAAGAGGAAAGTCCAACCGATGCAACCCAGGAAGAAGATGTGGATGATATGGAGGGAAGTGGAGAAGAGGGGGACTTGGAAGGCAGTGACAGTGAAGCAGCTCAGTGGGCAGATCAAGAACAGTGGTTTGGCATGCAGTAACAGCCTTTCATCCTGCTGCTTGTTTTGGCACTTGAACATACCACTAGGGCCATTCTTCTCTGAGGAACATAAGCTAAGGATTTTTGCAGTAACAAAGGACTTTTTTTTTTTTTTTTTTTTTTTTTTTTTTTTTAAATAGACTCTGAAACCATTTAATAGTTCTATGCATCTCAATACCATGAAGATTCTTGATGCTTCTTATTTATTAAGTGTAAGAGACTAACTGTATCGGAGGTTATTTGCAACTTTAATTTCAAAAAATTCCTGCTAAAACTAAAAGCATTAGAATCTGAAGTGTGTAATAAGCCTGTTGTTTATGATGAAAGCAATGTCTGAATTCTGTCCAGGGCTAAGTGTGCTTGATCAATTTGTAAATACAGTGGTTTGTACTTCTTTGTGGAAGAGGTCTCCCTCTCTTGTTTGTACGCTACCATTTGGACTCATGCTCCTGTTGAAGTCTGGAGGAGTTGCATGGGTGTGGCTGAAAGCAGCACTTTTCTGTTGCTGTGTTTGTTGAATTAAGTTGTCTTTTTATAAGGCATTACACGTGCTGTAAAGGAGGAGTTTGGTACGGTAGGCAGCTGTGACTTAGAGGACACTTTCATAGCTGACTGATTTCTGTGTGTACAGAATTGAGCCAGTGTTGGAGAATTACAGGCATTTCCCCAATCCTTACTAGACCCTGTAATCACTTAAAGTCTGTACATGAACGTTTATTTTTAAATGCAGTTTAGTTTTATTTCAGTATGTTACTAAAAGGTTTTACAATGGTGACTCAAAGCACTTCACGTTCGGTATACAGCACTGACATTTAAAATTATATAAAAAGAATTCATCCCTCTTCACTTGCATTGCTGTAGAAATGTTAAATTACTCAAATACACATATTGTCTTGTTTTTGCCATGTTTATATACTTTATGTTTTTGTCAGGTAATATTTGAATTCATGTGTTTTCCCTCACCTTTTGAGGTTGCACTGCTTCACGTACAAATTCTCAACATCAGCATTTCAAGGCTGAGCTTCTTTGTGTAATCTAGAAACTGTTTCAGTTCTGTGGGCTTGATGTGTGGGAGGAGGAATTACTTCTTGCTCTTATTTTTCTTCCAGTTCTGATTTCCTTACTCTTTACTAAAACATGTATTTTTATCTTTATATTGGCAATTTAATTCCTTTTATATTTACTCTGTTACCACAGGTATGCTGTAGCACACAGGCTTCTACAAAGCTAAACAATAGTTTTGAGTATCCGTTGGAGGAAAAATGGCTATTTGGTAGAAATACATGACATGGAAAACAAGCTTCCCCCTAGCTGTAGATGTATAATGCAGATAAGGGTAAAATATCTCTCCCTATGTGGTGTGCGTTATATCAATTAGAAAAATGCACAACAAAAAAGAATAGGCAGATTACTTCTATTATAGTCTGTTTTGGAAATATTTTGGTATGTTGCATCTTAGAAAGGAGGAGTCTAATAGTTTATCCATTTAAAAAATGACAACAGCTGGGTATCTGTTCTCTGGAATTTTGTGGGCTTTAGACTTTCCAAAATATCAAATTGAATTACGGTTATTTGAAGACTATATGGGAAGAATGGAAAAGCATGTGCTGCTGTCTCGGTGATTGAATTGGCAGAAGCTGTTAGTGCTCTTTCATTAAGCAACTACACCAAATGGCTGTGTTTCTGTTAGAGCAACATTTTGTTAATTGCATTCTGGTGGATGAGAGGCCTGATCCTGTTCTTCTTTTATGAAGAATCGGTTTATACCATTAGCATGTGATGCAGTGAATAGATTTCAGCTCATTGCATGTCTTTCATAACAGAAAGAAATATACATGTACAAGCAAATTCAAAGCATATAATTTTTTTTTTTTAAAATCCTGCTTTGTTTTTTCCTCACACTCAAGCATTCATCAGATTGTATTCTGCACCTGAAAGCTGGGTAGCTTCATTAGCTTTCTAGTTGTATTCTAAACATCTATTGTGGATGAAAGAATGGTGTTCTTGATGTTATTGAACTAAAGAAAGGACGCATTTAATTTTGATAAGAGAAGTATATGAGGTATGTGATGTATATTTTGTGAGCTGCTCAGCCACTTTTTTTCAAATGGTTCCTTTAAACAGGTCGTTAATCATAGATGGAAACCACTGGCCTTGCATACTTCTCTGAAACGTTTACATAGAACAGGAAATCAGAGAACCGCAGTTTTACTAAAAGAATTCTGTAGTATGTTTATAGATAATCTGATAATCTCTCCTTTTAGAACAGATGGGAAACTAAAACTACCTCAAGATGAGTGTGCTGTAAAGAAAACATCGGAGTGCTACGTGCAGCTTTAGCAAACAAGTCCAGGTACACCTAAGAACACCTTACAGTAGCTGTCAAAATAGAGTTGTGTCCTCACTGCTTTGTTTTTCTGAGAACTTGGCTCCTTATTGAAAGTGAAAAGTTCGGTCAGATGCTGCAAATCATACCTCTGGAAGTACCTGCTGTATCGGGGTTATATGGCTTGAGTATAGGCTTTGCTAATAGTTGTACAGAGTAAGGAACTTAAGGATGCCATACATGTCGAGTGCATTTGAGATTATGTAGATAGATATATTTAGCACTAGCTTCAGAATTCTAGAGGGATTCTTCTTGCCTATTAATGAGCCTTCATTAGCGCTTCAATTTTAGAATGTGATCTCTGGTTTTGCAGAGATCTTGTACTTTCAAATTCAGTTACTGGTATTCTAGTTCAGGGAATATAACAATTAGCCAGTAATAAGCAGCTGACCTCATTCCGTCCCTTAATCATGTGCTGAGCACCCCAGAAAAAAAGATGATAAAGCCAAAAACTGTAGTTCAGACGGTGTTAAATCCATGATGTAAGCTCCACAAAGTGAAGCAATGGCTAGGTGAGGCCAAAAAGCCATTGCCGTCCAGTTGCATTGTACTGCAGTGGTGCATCAGCAAGTGCTAGTC
Source organism: Vanellus vanellus (assembly GCF_965231255.1). Taxonomy (NCBI): domain Eukaryota; kingdom Metazoa; phylum Chordata; class Aves; order Charadriiformes; family Charadriidae; genus Vanellus; species Vanellus vanellus. The sequence continues at coordinate 13,753,354 of NC_138921.1, forward strand.
TCTGGGGTTGGGTAAGGATAGAGTGCCTGTGTTTGCTTTAAATCCTTGACTTGAAATCACAGGTGTCATTAGTAAGTTTGAATTCCTTCCTACTTTGCAATAGGAAAGACAGAAGTGATGCAAAGGGGCAGAATTTCTTCAAACCTTGCGTAGACTTGGGTAAGAGCTAAAAGACTTGATTTACCAGAGTCTAAAAGCAGCACGCATTCGTGATGTGGCTAAGAATTACCTCTGTAATGCATGGTCCATGGCAAGTGATTTGCCCATGCTTTATTCTGTAATGTGCTGATAACACCTGAAATATTGGCAGTATTTCTAATTCTGATTTCCAGATCTTGTGAATCTAAGAATTGTGAAGGAACTGAGGACTGCTGGCCAATATAAACATTTTCTGTCTAACTGAGGTGCTTTTCCCTTTCTTGTTACTGCTGACCATAGAGAGATTTTTGATTAACTAGAACTTTTTTTTCCTTGCAATAACTGTCTTCCTCATTAGGCCTGTTTCTGTGTGGCGATTCTTCCCTCCTTGCTTTTTGGGAGCTCAGTGATGTGGAAACTGATCCATCCAGGGCAGAAACAGGGGAGTATTTCTTATTCAGCAAACCTTATTTCCTCACTTAGATCTCAGCTGTAAGGAAATCTCAAAGGCTGTCTGCCATTGTAATTTCAAGTTACACAAATATACCATAGCTGAGTATCTCTTAATAAACAGATCTGAATCAATGCAGTCTCCAGTGGTCTTAAATTTTAGGGGCCTTAGCTGGGCTTAAACTCAGTATAAACCTATGATTTCAAACTAAATGTCCTTTGGCGGAGCTTAAAGTAGCGTGTTATGGATAATGTGTATTCAGTACTGCCCATCAGTAAATTTTAGGTAGTACCCAGCAAAACTCAATTACCTTGCAGTCAATTTTGCTGTAGTTTCTTCATCAAAAGGATTCAATGTGGGCCTAAAGAATGATTCCTCTACCCATGCCCAGAGAAGTTGTAGATACCTCATCCCTGGAGGTGTTTGAGGCCAGGTTGGTTGGGGCTTTGAGCAACCTGGTCTGGTGGGAGGTGTCCCTGCAGGCAGAGGGGTTGGAACTCGATGATCTTCAAGGTCCATTCCAACTTAAACCACTCTATTATTCTATGATTCTGTTCCTGTGCTGCCAGGGTCACAGTTTGGAAAGCAACCCTGTGAGTGGATGCCAGAACCTACCTCAAAAATATTCCCACTCCTCTCCCATCCTCCTTTTCCTTTTTAACTCGGCAAACCTTTTTGCTGTTTTATTTCCTTTTTTTTATTATTTTTTAAATCCTTAAAATCCTTTATTTGATTGCTTTGTGGCCCTGTAAAAGGTTGGTTGGTTTAAGGAGGAGAGGGCAAGAATTGTAAAGCTCTTGCTGAATTGCTGAAGGCCTGCCTTAAGGCCTTGGTGATAATTAACAGGTTTGTGTTGGTGTGGTAACCAGATCTCGGAGGGAAGGGTAACCAGGCAGGAGGAATGCTGGACTGGAAAGGGGGACAACAGGGCTTCTGCTGCAATTCCTGCTGCATTCCTAGGGCAGGCTGGCTGGTTAAGATGTCACTTGGAAACTGGCCAAGAGGACGCGGGGAGATGCTTAGGGCTGGGAATTTGGGTTAAAAAAAAAAAAAAAAGTGATTCTGGTGCAAACACAGCTCAGGGGAAAGGAAAATGTTCATTTGGGGAGCTTCAGTGTAACAATCTATATATTAACTCAAGCCCTTTGGCTAGTCCGTGTCTATCGCTGTTGATGACAACAAAATAGAATAATCCATGTTTTTCTCTTACTGTCTTGAGCCTTGAGGTTTCTTTGTGTGCCTTAATGGTTGTGTAATGCTGGGTATGGAACACGCAGGGGAAGCTGCTGCTGCAGTGGGTCACTGACAGATGTTTACACTGTAAAAACCTCCATTTCAAATAGCTTCCCTGGAAAGGCCAAGGACTTTATAAGTCTGGAGATCAGATTCCTTTTGCTTCTTTATAATCCCGTCAAAACACCAATGCTTGCAAACAGAGTGATGGCTTGGGGCTCTAACAAGAGCAGTACAGTTCCTGACTTAAGAATTTTAAAAAGGACTGAATTTTCTACATCTGGCTGTTCACTGTACTGTTTCTTAAAGGCCAGCAGATGCCATCTAGAGAGCTGCCTGCCCTGCAGCGTGTCCTGCTCACGGTGTGTTTGGTTTGACCAGCCCGTGGCGTGGCAGGAAACACTGACCTTGCATGCTCAACATTTGCCTCTGGACACTTCAGCTATCTTTTTTTTTTCAGCTGTGCATTCCAGAGCACTGCGAGCCTTGTCTGGAGGACAAAGGGGAGAAAAAAATCCCCCGTCCTGAGACTTGGACATAAATTGATATAAATATATATATTTACAAAGAACAAAAAGTCCAATTACATTGAAGTGGCTGGATGGGCAGGCAGCAGCACTACTTAGCTAATGGGGGGTTTGGTGATTTGGAACATCTCCCGGTTGGGCTCCCTGGGCTGGGAGAGTTTTGGTGGTTGGCAGAAGTGAGCTGCTCACGTTGGCAGTTGATCCAAGAACTGGGGTTGATCTGGCAGCACAAAAGGGCCCGTTCCTGTGCTGCAGAGGCAGCGTGTTGCTCTGTGCTTTGCTATAAAGACCGTTAAGATGCCAGCTCTTTCCCTGAACTATTTAACTATGTAAAAATTCCCAGAATTTTTGTTCCTGCTTCTTTCCTAATGTTTACTGTATAATATATTGTGTTATTCTTTGATGTGCAGTATGGTTTGGTGAGTTGAAGCTGGTAACTTGGCTTCATCGTCTTGGAATACTAAATAGTTTTCCAGGAAACTTAAGCATGATGACATCAGCAGAGCAAGAACAGCAGTCTGTGGATACACGTCTTCCTTAGACTGCTCTGTGTAAGCTGCTGTCCATATGGTTCTTGGGATTAATGTTTGTCTGTCAGGAAGCCAGTAAAAAGCTGCCGTCTGTGACCGAGCAGCTTTTTTGCCTTGTAAAGCTTGAGGTGGTCCTGGTTAGCCAGTGCTGGAGTGGGACCACAGAGTAACCTCAGTTTCTGTTTTTCCTGCTTTGGAAAGTGGAAGTGAGATGGGGGCAATGTTTGTATGGATTGAATTGTCTCTGTTGATCTGGTAGTGCCATGTGGCCTGTAATGCAGGGATCTGTTTAACTAACACAGGGAAAGTTTGGCATTACTCTGAAAAAAAAAAAAAACCAAAAAAAACCAAAACCGCATAGTTGTTGTGTTAGCCTAAGTTGTAGCTGGCCTGGGTAGCTACTGGATTCTGGTGGTGCTGCTGGCTGTTACAAGAGGAGGAACAGTGTACAAGAGATAGGCTTTAACCTTTCCTCGGCTCATGAGGATGGCTTTTAATAGGTAGGAAAGGAGGTGATGGCTCTAGCTAACCTTTCAGTGTCTGTTCTGCGGAGGATAATGTCACGCGGAAACTCGGCCAATTTGATAAGGCTGGAGGACTCCATCAAGTGTTTGTGCCCCATATGGAAATATTGGGCTCTGAGAAGTTTTAAGGACCTTCCACCCAGTAACGCTCCAGCCCTGGAAATATTTGAGTTTTGACAATAGGTCTTTAACCCTTCTTGTGCTGTGCTTTGGTTTCTGCTTTTGTTCCTGCTGCCTCTATTGCCTGAAAGGGGTGATTAAGAAACATGGGTTTCATCTCCTTTTGTGCTATGAATTACCATCCATGACATAAATTCAGAGGTTTTACACGGTGGAAGGAAGAACATCCATCATCTAGCCTTAGATAGGTGCAGAGACATTTACAACTTGCTACAGGGATTCCTTGAGTAGGAAACCGGGCTGCTGGGGGTGCAGCTGTGGCACGAAGGGACAAGGTGCACGTTGAAGGCAGGACTCTGCTGTTCCTCTCCCCTGCCCTGAGGGGAGGGAAGAGCCTATGGCCTGTCCCTAACCCCAGTCTAGTCCCGGTGCCAACTCGGTGAGGATTGTCTTCCCACCAGGCTGTTAGCAACAGGTAAAAGAGGAACTGAGTGGCTTGGTGGGACACTGCCAGTGGGGCTTTCACCCAGGTGGAAGTATCTTGGTGATGAACTTCAAAGACTAACGCCTGCCGTGCAGTTGGGGAGGGGAGGGAGCTCTTAATCCCATTAGGGCTTTAAGATCAGAGCGTCAGCAGCTCCATTTTGTGAAAGGTTGGATGTTGTTAGTCTTTCAAAGTACGTCTGTTGCATAAAAGCCCTTCTGGTTTAGGTAGAGGCCTCCCTAATGAGCATGTGGAACTTGATTAAGGTGTAGGGAAGAGCTAAATGCTGCGTTCATCCTACCATTGCAGCTCTGAGTAGACGCAGGAAAAATGACTTCAGGAAGGAGTTAGAGCAATTTCTGAGGAGAGACGTAGCCTGGGAAGTCTGTGTGCTCCGGGGCTTAACTTGAGAAAGGAATTCAGGACTTCAATTTTAGGTGCTTGAATTTCACTTCAACACCTTTATTCCTTCAACCTGCAGTAAGGGAATAAGTGCCTGGTTCCCCACTGCGGTAGCCAGCCACCGGCAATGCAAGCCTTGCTCTGGTTTAGTTACATCTGCTGATGTCAATCTGGTGCTGTGCAGCATGCACATTCATTCTTCAGGCTTGTTTTGGCACGTCGCATGCAGCTTTTTGCTGTTTTATTGCGGAATCTGGTTGACACAATGCTGGGATGTGGGTAGAAATGTCAGCGGTGCTGCTCAGGGAGGTTCTGTAACTCTGGGAGGTGGAGGACTTGTTAAAGCAGGTTCTGGTTGCTTTGGAAACTTGGCCTTGGTTTCTGACAGGCCACCTGTGGTTTGCGTGCTTCTTCTGACAGAGTGGAGATTGAGTCGATGCTATAGCAATTTCCTTTTGGGTTTTCTTTTGGTCTCAGAGCTTTGGGAACTGTGAGCGGCAGCGGCATGGGGTTTGGAAAGCAGCCTGTCATGAGTCCATACTCTTTGGTTGAGGCTGAAATTTCCAGCACCGGACGGCTGGTTTGTGTGCATGGGTGGGTGGCTGTGGCTTAGGTTCTTGTGCTCTCAGTTCACTGAAGGTATAAAGCCCCTCGGTGGGATGTCCTGAGAAGCTGGCAGTGCCCACAAACCAGAAGCTTAGATTTTATAATGGTACAGGATTTGGTACCTGTAACTTATAGCCAGAGGGGAATCGTGTCCACAGCAAAGCAGCCCCTGTGAAACAGGACTGGAATTGCTGGTTGCAGCATGGTGAGATGATGAGGATTTGGCAGGAATCCCTGGAAAGCTGAAGAGCTCCACCATGAATTGTTGTTGGATGTCAGTCCTGAGTCAGCCCAGCTATGGACAGTGAGGTGGCTCTTCCAGGAAGGGAAAGGACATACGTTTGGGTCCTTGGTGAGTTGGGTGAGTTAAGGGGTGGTGGGAGCTTTCCTGCCCATGGTTTGCATGCTGCAGGTCAGACTCGTCCCTAACCCGAACGTCTGCGTTCGTGCTTAAGTCATGGTAAAGGGCAGTGATAAGAGAAACTTCTTTTAAGTCACAACTTCTGTCTGGGGCGTCCTGCCTCGCTGCATGCGGGGCAGCAGCACGCGCAAGATCAAAACGCTTGGTGTTTTGCAATCACGGTACGCTGGAGCTGCGTGACTTGGTTACGAAGGCGTGATCTGGTTGCAGCTTGATTGTTGTTAGCCACTGATGTTATCTTGCCCCAGCAGCAAAGCAGGGTTCCTTGCCTACCTCTGTAGGAAAAACTGACTGTGCCACCTGCATAAATAGCAGGGGGTTTATAGCAGCCTGGGCTTATCGGATTTGGGGTGTTTGTTGTTTGGTTTTTGGAGGCTGACCGCCGTTCTGTCACCAAGTCTGCAGGGACATGGACAACCCCTTTGGGTCGAGTGGGGTGTGAAGGGCAGCTCACACGGTGTGTGCTGAAAGCTCCCTGCCTCTTGGCTGCTTTCCTCAGGTTCCTGAACCTACATGTGTAAAATCAGCTGAAACATCCTTTCCTTTGCCATGCCTACAGAGCCAGACTGGGAAATTTTACCTCTTAAAGTGGGCAATGTCAGCAAAATCCCGTGTCTGGCTTACGTGTAAGTTGGCACTGCCCCAAAAGCACTAATTCAAATGGAAGTGTCTAGGTGTTCCCATCACACTGCACATTGCCACCGGCTGCTCCAGGAGCGGGAAGGGGGGTAACCCTTATCGACTCGGGTACAGGGGGATAACCCTTACCAATTCAGTTATAAGGGAATAATCCTTATCGATTCAGTTCCCACTGTCTCTGTTTCAACAAATGGCCTGATTAGGCAAATAGCCCGATCCTGCTAAAGTGATGTCCAAAGGCTTCTCTGCACTTCCACATGATTAAATTATTGGAATGAAATATTTTGGGTGCTGCTTCAGGTGCTCAGAGCTGTGCAGGGGAGTGGAGGGGGGACACCACTGGTCTTTCTTCTACAGTCCCGTGACTTTCTTGTGGCTTTTTCTGAGCTGAGGCTGCAAAGCAGATTTGCCATCTCCTCCCTCAGAGGCTTTTCTCCGTTCTCGCCCACCCTCCTGGGGGTGGATATGGGTTCTAACCATACATAAATTCACCTCAATGTAAAAATAGGGCTATTTGCTGCTCTCTGTTTTTAAGAGTTTGATGTAATATATCTATAATGCCCAATAACTTGAGCTAGGGGGAACTGTTTTCTTCCTCTGTGGCTCAGTGTGGTCTCACCCATGCAGTGAGAGGAGGAGGAAGATGAAGCAGTTTCTCTCTTACCACATACTCCTGCACTCCAGTACCTAGCAACCCACGGAGCATCACGTTTTCTGCATATGGCTGTACTCCAAAGTGCCGCTTGCAGTTCATTTGGGTGACTAGTTATGAGTTAATCTTGCAGATCATAATTTAAAAAATTGTTTAAAAATAAGTCAAGAGTTTGGTCTCAGTTTGCTTATCTGCAAGCTGCGGTCTGAATGCAGAGATGCTGAAACCATCCATGCAATGTAACTTTCTGGGACAGCAATGCAGATGGAGCAGGAGCTGTTTTCTGAATGATGACTTCATATTGTCACTAATCTTTGCATTTGGTAGCAGTGCTGGTGACATGTATTTCTGCAAGTTGAAAAAAGGGGCAGCAGATGAGCCAGGCACCAGGAGTAACTTTCCCACAGCTGTGTTGGTGCAACATGCGAAATTGGACTTCAGCCGCCTTCTGCTGAGAAAGCAGTGAGCTTAGTTTTTCCTCTCGTTGCTTCCTAATTAATGCAAAGCTGGAGGTTATGACAAGGGAAAAGGTGCTAATGGGGCAGTTTCTTCCACCTGGTGTAGTGTCCACAGTGGAGCAGCAGGAAGGGATGCTGGTGACAGTGCTGTTGGTGTGTGCTGGAGATGGGCTATAAATAAGACAGCGGGAAGAGCTGCAGTCACAGATAAGAGCTGAGTGCTGAACTGGGTTCTGACAGGCTCAGCCCGGAGGGCAGAGGCAGAGCTCAGCTTGCTGAGAACAACACTACCATAGTAGGAAGCAGCCACCAGCAGTTGAGCTCTGTGTTAATGCATCCTCCACCGTCTTAGAGTTCAGCTGAACAATGGAATCCAGCCCTAGTATTTTTAAACCTCAGGCCGCTGTGTTTGAAGGGGCTCAGACATGTCACCTCATTTGGATAACGTTGCTTGCTCGTGCTGTGCTGGTATCAGGGGCCGGAGGTTAAGCAGCATTAAATTTAATTTAAAACACATTACTAAAGTTGGCTGAAGTTGCATATTTAGAGCAGCTCCCCCCCCCCCCCCCCCACTCCAAACAAAACTAAGTTTTATGGGCTTTGGAGAAGAACATTACAGGCCACTTGGAAAATCCAGCTTTTACCCTTGGAGTGCTTTAGCTTTGCCCAACGCTTAACACAGACTCCCACAGAATAGCCCATGGTTTGGGGAATGGGATATGCTGTAACAGAGCAGGGCTCCCAGTAGGGTACTCACCATGTGTGCCTACAGAAAGGGGAAGAGACTAATCAGCTACTTCAGGCTGGGGCAATTTAGAAAATAGAAAAGGACAAAAAATAAAGATATAGTTGGGAAAGAAATGTTTATTTTAAGTTTCTCGGAGGGATTTTACAAACAATGGAGCATTTTAAAAAAATTGAGTGATCAAAGTACTTGACAGTGTCCCTTAAACACACACAAAAGCCCCTGGACAGAGGAAATCACACCAGCGAGGAGGTCAATACTGCCGGCAGAGCAGCTGGCATCTGCATAGTTCTAGGAGGAAAGACTGCAATGGTGTTGGTGCTAGTAAGTGTCATCCTGGCATTAATATAAGAGCGCGCTGAAGTATGTACGCATGTACCTGCAGAAAACAAAGTGCATAAAATAACACGCAAAGTATGTATTGTAGAATAAATTTATTTACCTGATACAAATGAAACTAGGTGTGATGCTTCTTACTGTCAGCATGTAAATAGACGATCTTATTTACAACTTCTAAAGGTCGTACATGCAGTTGTGGGAACTGGCTAAGTCGGTTGTTGCTTTTTAGATAAATGCATCACAATATTTTGTATTGCACCAACATCTGTCTTACTGCCTTAGATTTAAATAAGTTACATTACAGTGCAAAATAGGTCGATTTGCACACATGATAAAAAAACCCAAGTTATGAACTGGAGGCTTACGGTTTAACATTCATCTGTAATCTTGTCAATGACTTTTATAAATAGGAGAGCATTGTACATAAGCTGTTATAGAGTAGTATGTTTGGATGATACAATACAGAGAAAGATTTGTCTACAACTGAAGGCATGCATTATTTTGATATTGTACATTTTATAAACTGACATTTTACATACGGAAATATGGAAAATTGGCTGACAGCTCCACGATTCTTGTTCAAGGATAAACAAACTCTTCTCCATGCAGCACAGAAACCAAACTTCTCTGGAGAGAGTTCCCAATTCGGTAAGCTATATTGCACGTTTGTACATCTGTATAATGAAGTCCTAATGGTACCACACATTTCTTCCACAGAGAACACAATGAGTTTTGTTTTAGGGAAAGCAAAGAACCTTTACACATGATACATGCAGAAGTTTTGGTAGATGTGTTGCTAAAAACACATGCACGCAACAAAACAACCTTACATTTCTGCAAAATTGTTTAGGAAGCGATTACTCCAGTATTGCTGAAAAGGAAAGAAAGAAAAGGCGTCAGTTAATGAAAGGATGAATGCTAAGTATCATTATACAAGCAAGACTAAGATCAACAGTGACAGAAGAAAGAATGTTAAGGCTGGTAACTGGCTGCTCTGTTATTGAAGGGACACTCTCAGGTTACTTTGGACTTAACGCCTGGAATCCTCCACATTATGGCTCAGCTCTTCCGAATGCAACAGAGCTCCCTTTATCAGCAGAGCCAGCCCTTCCTACAGAAGACTGCCGTGAAAAAGAATTAAGACACATTGAGAGAGATTTTGCCTTTCTCTGCCTGACTAGTGGCAACAGACAAGTCTCACTTCTTTGTAATTTTTATTTTCGAGTTCCATATTACAGAGTTTGAGCTCAAGTTTTGAAGAACTTTAAGGGTGTTCTTCTAATCAAGGCATTATGTTACAAGTTTGGCCCCGAAGTGACCTAACAATGTCCCTTTTCCAAGTTACGCAGCTCATTCTGGGAAGCAGTAGGAAAGCTTTGAAGAAGTCATTAAACTACAGAGATAAATGCGTAGGCAAAGGGTAGAGTACAACACTATAAAGCTACTACTGTACTTTACCCCTGAAGTACAGCATAAGCTCAGCCTCGCATCTAGGAGAGAACAGTGTACTCTGATTCCCTACAACTTGGTGGTGGCTCTTCAAAACACTGCTTCAACACTACAAAATTTGGGCTCTCCTGCTAAGATTTGAAAATGCATATTAATGTAATTAAGGATGTAATTAGCAGAGATTAGGGAAACAGTTAATGGTTAGAAAGTGCAAAAAAAGTAAACAAGACAGGTGCAAGAGACAGACAATTTTGTATCAGTTTTACCTCCCTTCATCTCAGCAAATTCAACCGTCAAGTTGTTTACCATGTATATTCTGCGCATCAGCTGTGTTCTTGGAATAGTGACAGAGGACTGCTGTACTGCATTTTATCATCAGATTAAAAACTCATTTTCTAACCATTAGCCTTCTCTAAAACAGCCTCCCTACAAACATAAGGCTCACAGCATTTTGACAGATTGGTATATGTTTTTCTGCAGCCTCTTTCATACTTATTTATTTGCGAGAATACTTGGGAAACCAAGTAGGAACTATTTTTATTGCTTGGATGCCGGCAAAAAGGAGCAGCTCATTGTGTAGCTTGCAAACAGGACTTTGAATCACTCACATTTGAAAGCAGAGAGGGCCCGAGGCACTACGAAGACAAAAGCCCCTGTCTGAAATATTTGACGTATGACTGCAGCTGCCTGACCATTTTCTTTGCTCTGATTTGGACGAGGCTACAGATCACTGAATTCAGGAGGAGCTGCTCTCAAACCAAACCCCACTGGTTTCCTAGGACAAGCTGATATCCTTCCTGGTGTTCCCAGCATAGAGTAGCATCAGTCACATGGAATCACAGAATGGTTGGAGTTAGATCATCTTTAAGGTTCCCTCCAGTTCCAACCCCCCTGCCCCAGGCAGGGACACTTCCCACCAGTCCAGGTTGCTCCAAGCCCCATCCAACCTGGTCTTGAACACCTCCAGAGATGGGGCAGCCACAGCTGCTCTGGGCAGCCTGGGCCAGTGTCACAATTGATACTAGCCTTACACACCTCAGCAGCAATATGCGAAGACACTAAGGAATCAGAAAACAGTGAATATGAAAGTGCTCAGCGAGATGAGAGCAAAAGGAAACAAGAAGTATAGTTATTTTCTAAAAATGGGGTGGGAGATAAAGCCTGGGTATCTGAGTTATTTCTGCTTAAATAAGTGCTTCCATTTATAGATTCACAGGGCTGACATTAAAATAGGAGTTACCTATTTCTATCCCCAGATGACCCTAGTACAGCAAGGAGGTTAGAGAGGAAATACGTAGGGAACAAACAAATTAAGCAAGAGTTTCAATTTTGAGATGTTGGCAGGTAAATCTATTCTAAATTGAGAAGTCCTCTCTTCTCGGCCTCCCTAGATGAAAGGGCTGATAGCTAAAGAACAGCAGGATCTACACAATTAAGGGTAATAATTTTAGTTAACGTGTTTTCTTGCAGTGCATTACTAACCTTGCACTGTGTTTCTATAGTTTCTGTTACAGAAAAGCCATCAGCTGCCCTATGCTATTCTAATGCCAGGGGCACACTCGAGCAGCCTCCCGCAGCCTACTCAACTGGAGAAGGGTTAAGACCAGATCCACACAAGGATCACAAGGAAGCTTACAGCAGACAGCAATTTCAGGGCAGAGTGCTTCACTGCCTGGAGGAAGCTCATGGTTGGTCTTAACATTTGGCCAGTCCAGACCACACCAGGCTGGTATTTACCACGTAGTGGCAACATTTCAGAAACAGAAGTACTAAAAGCATAGCAACAGCTGCCATTGAACCTGAGATAAGTTCAATGCTGATCACAGGGAACCCTCTTGCTCCATTTCTACAGGACAATTTGTACACAGCAAGACTGGGAGAAATAAAAGAAAACCAGGGTATATCAAGATTGCTTGGGCTCTTAAGGAACACCTTATAATACCTGCCTGTTCCCATAATCTCAGGAGCCTGTAGAGATGAAGGCCGCTCCATTTACCCACCAGTCATCCAGATTTCAAAGGCAAACTCCACGAACAGAAGGCCCTAAACGCAAGTGCTCCGAGACACCCGACATGAATGAGCTCTCAGTACTGAAATCCATGACACAAGCAGTGAGATTCACCTTCAACAAAGAAGTTGAAGACTGAATTCTACTTATTAACAGTAATTTTCCCCTTCAGCTTCTTAGAGACAGGGGAAAAGGGGGTGGATAGCAGGATTATTTAGCATTATAGACAAGAACATGATTGTACTGAGCAGAGCAGAGTCATTTGTGGTGACAGTCAGATACACAGCTTAAAAAAGCCCACCAACATGGTGCTCTGGAGGTTCACACAGAACCAGCGTTCAAAGATTCAATGGCGTTCCTGTCCTGGAAGAAGTTTGTCCATTACATTGGGAGCACAGAATTAACTTGCTAGTATTTATTTCCAACAAATAACATACTTGTACATATTCTGATCTCAAGGAATTCTAGAATCACATGACCTATTAGTTTCCTGTTTCAAGAAATAAGGATAAGTCTCTCATTGCTCATAATTGATACAGCAAGTGGCTGGTGCTGGCCATTGGTTTTTGCAGTATGCAAAACCTTTGTTTGGCAAAGACAGGTTCTTCCAGACTAAAGAGGGTATTCAACAGGATTTAAATGCTTACAGTTCGGCTACACACCTACGACATCATCAGGTCCAGCTCCCCTACCTGAGTCACTTCAACATCAACATAAACAAGTCGAAGTCTATATAAACAGCGAGTATTCACAATGCAGTGGAATTTCAAATAGGTTCTGTGTATTTTGAGGTTAGCATCTATTTTTGAAAGCTTGAAACCTAGAGAATTATCTGTGCTCACTGGATTCCAGCTGGCACCAACAGAACATAGCTTTTAACTATCATTTTCCTCTATGAGGAATCAGAAAGCTGTCTGAATTTGGTTATTGAAGCAGCCTGAGCCAGCACGAGATAACACAGCACCTGCTACTCTACAGAGACATAACAGCCCCAGTACATTTTTCAAAGACTATCCTGTTGAGCTGAGACTGTTCTTTTGTCTTTTCATATGACCACTGTGCAAAGAATTTCCACTCACTGGAAACAATATGCTGTTTTTGCAAAAAGAGAAGGACCTGCACTTCGAGCACCGCAGATACCAGAGACTACAGAAGAGGGTGGTCAGCTCAGAGGGGCATCTCCTATTTCAGAGCAGGAAAAAGGTTTGGAGTAAACCAGCACCTGACCACAAGTACCAGAGTGTTCTGGACACTAAACATTCACGTGAACAGCTGTCAGTGTCTTAAGTCACAGATTTATCCAATTTTGTCTCAAACTTAAGACCAAAAGCTGTAAGATCTTGGGGCATTAAGGCTCCCAGGTGCTACAAAACAAGATCCTAAGATACATTAAACCAAAAGCAAGTGCTTTGCCTTTGGAATCAGTAATTTGAGCTTCAGACCACAAAACAAGAGTCTAAAGTGGTGATAATAATGTAGCACAGCAGAGTTTGACAAAACACAGCATGGGAATGAAGGAAATTACTATTTATTCTTCAACATGTATACAGCATATGCTATTTTACAGCAAGTCACCACTGGCATGGTGAAATGGAAGAGAAATACTCACTTTAGTCGATGAAAGTTGGAAGGCATTGGAGAAAAACACCACAGTTAGGACTGTTAATGACTTACACATTGTTGATACAGGACTGAATTTGAAAACATGCTTTAACATTTACCGTAATAATGAAGGTGGTTAGTGCCACATTAAAATAAAAATAGTTCTATACAATATGTTCAATTTGGTCATGTGCTATTTACAGATTTTACAAAAAACACACACGAGCTTGTTACTTCAAGTCAGGCTACCAACAGGCCAGCAGAGTAACTCCATGTATACAACTGATCATTAGTGCCCTAAGTGTAGGAAATCCAATTTCTAGCTATGCAGTGCAAGTTATTTTTCCAGGTCTCATTACAAGTTTTGATCTTAAGGGGGGGTGGGGTGGGGTGGGGGAAAAAAAAGAAAGGATCCAACACATGTAAATAAAGTATTAAAAGCCAACTTAAACCCTCTATGGAATTAAAACAGATTGTCTTTGTTAAAAAGGCTCGGGTTAGACTGAAGTAGACAGAAATACCCCTCCCTATCCCTACATAATGGGCAACTGGCAAAATAAGATCTGTTACAGTAAAATACAATAGACAAATAAATAATCTTAAAAAAACAACCCTACGTGTGTTGAGAGTATGGAAGAACCCCAGCAGGCCGCACCTGGAATGGTATTCTCTGCACGAGCAAGATTAGGCATACCTCATACAGAAACTGGTGTAAACAAGGACAGTAAAGAACCAAGAGAGAGGGAACAGGAATAGGGGAAACCAAGAAGAAATCCTGACCAAGGTAGCAGGACTCTCTACCCAGTGCAGAAAGTTCTGCTTATTAATAAAACCTGACTTTATGACAAATTAAGTTTGGATGATCATGCAGAAGACAAACAGTTACATGCTTTTTTAGTTTTAGACGACACACATTCATTCCCTAAAATCTGCTGCCAATTTAGTTTGATAGTGTCCGCTGGCTCAAAAAAAAAAAAAATCTACTTTTTTACATGATGAATAGACTATTGAACAGAACACTGTACATGCTTTTCATCTACAAAAAAATATTTGCATAAAATAGTGTTAGTTCTCTGTACATGTCAATGGACACTTTAACTGTGTATAAAAGAGGAATATATTGCCCCCACTGAAGTCAGAAAAAGCAAAAAACCAAAATCTAGATTATGAAACCTCCATCACCGGCAAATATGTTCATGTGAAAATTCAGCAGAAATAGACAGTTGCTCTAAACAATAAAAAAATTAAGTTAAACTTTTTCTTTGAATGTAAAACTTGTCACCATGTCAGTCAAGACCAGAACATATCACTAAAGTTAGTGTCTGTGCTGTAAAGCCAGATAACCAAAGGCATAGTAATGAACACAAACGGCCAGGAAACTCCTTCGGTGCATGCTGACAAAGAACATGGTTTGGTGGCAGGCCGCACACTATCTTTACCAGGTTCCAGGTAGTTACGGGCCACATATTTAAGTGTTTCATCCAGCAGAATGACAGGTAGTGAGATTTTCAATACCATCAGCCATTGCGTCACATTCAAAGGCGTGATCTGGAAGATAATCTGAAAGAGAAGCCAAGCATTACATCTTTTCTCTGACTCCATCCCTTGCCTTAAGCTCCAGACAAGTTTTTGCTCTATTTCCAATTTCAGGGATGGGTGTTCGATACATGCACTTACTGGCAGTGGTTCCACATAAAGGATAAGGAAGTGGAGTGACATGGACAAGCAAATAGCGCCCACCAGCCAGATATTTTCCCACGGGGGCATCCTCATCAAGGATTGATTTTCTGATAAACTGCAACAGAAACATGGTATGTATGTGTAAGTAAGACACCAATAGGAAATTCAGCATATCAGAAAACTAGCTGGAAAGAAAAGCAGCATGGCAACTCACAATTATCCCACTAACAAAGGAAATATATATAAACCATATCTTGGTATCTTTATGTTGCAACTTTAAACTACCTTGGAAGTCTGCTTAGCAAAGCAGTCTCAGTTCAGCCTCACATTTATTCTTGAAAGCTTTTGTGAGTTCTGCTCATTCCTGATCTAGTCTACTTATTTTGTTAAGACCCCAACATTCTCTCCATGGGGTAGAGGGGTGGGGGGTAAGGGAAAGACAGGCACAGCAGCATAAGGCAGAATCCTCCCCAGTCTGTTGTATGCCTGGAGACCTACTGCACCCTCTCCTGAAGTTCACGTAAAGACTGGCTATACAGAGGTCAAGTACTTGCACCTTCTTAATGCCTGTTCTTTAATTCTGCTCTTCCGATTCAATCTGCATTTAGGCTATGCTGTAGAAGAGGCTGAGATCCAGAACATCAGATGTAGATCAGTATCTTACTATGTAGGACTATGGCAGTACACTTGTATTTAAAGTTTATTTGTTTTTAAATTAACTGACCTCTAAGCTATTTGAAGAAAAATACCCTTGACATTGTGCTATTTAGTGGTTTCCATTTATAATCTGATATTAATTGGCTAAACCTACACTCCCTTAGGGCAGGAAAAACTATTTTCCATATCTTCAGCATTCTTATTTTAGTTCTCCTTGATATCACTTTATACCAACATAGGAGGGATAATCTGATTGATTAAGCTTAGATTAGAAATAATGGAAAATATTTCAGTTGCTCGCGCTTAGTAAAATACCAGAGTGAATTGGCAGACTTAAAAATAAAGCTTATGATAAGAGATCTCAAATGTTATCTAAGAGAGTCATTTTGTTTGCACTACCAGGATTCAGAAAGGAAATATGACTCATTCTTCATTAGTTGAGCTGTCCATACGCTAAGAAACAAATTGCACAAAAGGTGGGATTTTGGATAAGCTATGCAGAAGCTTTGCTTTCCTATTTGGATATACAAACCTGTTGAGAGCATTGCACATCTCTATGGTGACAAGTACAGAAAGAGCCATTGTCATTGGATATGGAGACTCAAAAACCACACAGTCGACACCAGAGAAGTCTGGGTTGTCTTCTTTGCACTGCAGAAAATGGCTCTAGAACAGAACAACATGAACTCACTTCCACAGCTTGTTAACTTTTAAGATGTAAAATAGGCAGTTATAAAATAAGCACTGACTATTACGAGAACTTTCTAATATGACTCCTATAAGCACTGGTTTTAAGCTTCTAAACAGTTTGAAGGACTAATTGTTGTTTTTTTCTAAAACTGGTGAAAGTTTAGGTATCCCACCTCCACACCCGAGTTTTAAGACTAATCAATCATAATCAAGTTTTACCGTAAAACAAGTCTGAAAATATAAAGTTATATAGCTTTACTGTAACCTACTGTTTTTCTACAGTCATTTCAAGTAACAAATATGAAAGAAGCATCTCCCTCCCCCCTCCCCCAAAGATATTAAACTGCGCAAATACCAGCTGATAAAAGGTAACTCTTGGACCACCATCAGCAGCGATAAACCACCAAGCAGCAGCACCCACTGTGGCAGCACCAACATAACCTTAAAGAAAACAAAGTGCTTTTTTCAGTGTTGTGAACTTCAAGCAAGAAAATCTCACTTGCCACATTTGAACTTCTAGCTCAAGATCTCCAGTACTGTAAAAAAAATAGATTGTAATTAATCTATCTCCTGTGCAAGAAATCTGCTCTACCAGTTGTAACTTAAATAACAATTAAATACTGTACTAATATCTCCTTACGGAAGTTGACAGCTAGAACTTAAGGCATACAATGAAATCATTTGGAATGATCAACCTGCAATCTTTCTTTTTACCTCTCAGAATGAAACGTGTCTGTACTTACACTAACTAATACTGAGATTTACTTACTTTAAAGATCTATGAAGTCAGGTAGGAAAATTAAGGTCACAACTTTTGGCATGAAGACAGTGTGCATTAAGTATCCATATAGATACTTATTCTAGCTTTACAGTACTATAGATTTAAACCTTAAATATAGCTATGTCTACTGCTTTCACAAACTTATATTCCTTTATTTTCCCCTATTATAGCCATGCCAGCAAACCTGCTGTGTTCTTCTACTTAAGCACAAAAACGATAGATTAGAACTACTTCTAAATCTAAAAGTGACAACTGTCATGTATCTACATATGACCTCAACAGCATGTTCACTAATTGCTGGTCTTGGTTCTTCAATCCCAGTCCCACAACATGCTCATCTTCCTAAGGCTGAGAGTTATTGCATGGACAAGCTAAAATCTGCTGTCTCAATGATTTGAGCTAAAAGCATTTCAGCCCGGAATAAGCCAAATGGGAAAAGGCAAGTAGGCAGCTTCTTGAGAACAGAGGTCAGACTCAGCCCTAAATTAACCTGTTCCTGAAGGGCTTCTCTCATAAGGACTGTTACACCATCCACTACAAGACAATTTTGAAGGCCTAATCCAGTGAATGTCACACTGATGTTATGCAACCTGTTATGGTGCCTCAGTTGCTACCAATAAAAAAAAATTAAAAAAACCTCACTTTACTGTTCTTATCGCAGCACTGCCTGCAAATGTGCAAAACAAAGTGTGAATCTTGAAACAAAATAAAGTAAGAATACCAGTTCCACAGAACATCTAGTGCTTGCTTTCAAGATTTCAGCATACAAAGAGATTAGACAAACTGCTTTCAAGTCTCAAAAAAACATACCTGCTTAAGTTTACTTAAGAAAAAAAATAAAAGAGCTATTACTACTTACATCCAATAGCTAGGTAACGGAAGAAGAGCCATCCACTGATCAGTGGCTCTTTAGGGTTGCGTGGAGGCTTATTCATGATATCAAGATCCGGAGGATTAAAGCCCAGAGCAGTAGCAGGGAGACCATCCGTCACAAGGTTTACCCATAACAGTTGGACAGGAATTAGAGCTTCAGGAAAACCCAGGGCAGCAGTCAAGAAGATACTATAAAAAAACCCCACCAATTATAAGCTTATTCTTGTGCATGTAAATAAGTCCTTTTAACACTTAAGCTTAAGCCTGCAGCATCACTTCTGTTCTTTCATACAGAGTTATCCACAAGCTGAACATTCACATTCAGAAAACTAAAACATATCCAAGAGCAAACACTTCTAACCACTGGCGTAAGTTTTGAAGCATTATTTTTCTTCTGGTAACTTCAGAAATTTAGAAGAGTTTCTGCTTTAGCCTTATTTTTTCCCCCACTCTACTTGTATGTATATATTTACCTATACAGACATGCATGCATAAAGGCTTGCAAGCCATTTTTTAAAGAGATACTAAAACTTTTACAGACATAATAGCATTTTAGCTCAAATGACTAAGCTTCATTTAGCTAGATTACTGCTAGTCCCTGCAACAATTTAATGAGCATGTAGCTTTTGTGGCTCCAAGCCTGTGTGAATAAATAGAACAAACAGGGGCTGCAGCAAGAGCCATATGAAGGACAGCTTTAAAAGTTTACAAGAAATAAGGCAAGACAATTGCTGTGTTATATTGCACTCCGGGAGAAAGTATGCTTTGATATAAGCAACTCTTAGGAGATCCATATTTACATTCTGTTACCAGAAATGCATCCTGTGGCATTGGGTCACCATTCCTTCCAAAGACACAGAAGACACATTCTTCTGTAACTTGAGGTTAAACAAACATCTAAGTTATACCTGTGGTGAAGTTATCTGAAACACCAGATCTTGTAACATTTGATTAAGGTTTTTATTTTCCTATGCTAGAGAATTATTCCAATGAGAAATAATTGTAAAGCATTTAGCCACCTACTGAGCTAGAATATTATATGCAATGCAATGTGAATCTTTGGTATTATGCTAAAATTCTCCAGTAAAGACTAGGCTAGAAGTATGCAGACTTCCAATCACAATGACCAATGACACCTGGAGAACCTGTTTCTCTGGTTTTAGTGAGAAATACTGGAAGTAATAATTAACAAAAAAGACTCCATCATCATTACTCTAGTTCAAAGAAAAAAAAATTTAAACCCACCAAACAACTTCTCCAACATTGGAAGAGATCAAGTAACGGATGAACTGTTTCATGTTGTTATAAATTGCACGTCCTTCTTCCACAGCAGCTACAATAGTTGAGAAATTATCATCTGCTAAAACCATTTCAGAAGCAGTTTTAGCCACTGCAGTACCAGAACCCATAGCAATTCCAATTTCTGCTTTCTTCAATGCAGGAGCATCATTGACACCATCACCAGTCTAAAACAACAATTTAAAGTTGGAAAAAAAATAAAAAAACAAGGTGGGCAATTACACATAGGACCATAAAGGAATTTTGCATTAAGTGAGGTTTTGGATCTCAAAAAAAAAAAAAAAAATCATTTCAGTGCAGAGCTATTCTGAGGTTTTGAGTTCAGGGAAACATAGAAGTGTTTTCCAGAACAAGGCATTAGCCTGAGAAAGCATAATTTGGGTTTAAACACAGTGTCTGCTTTTCAAACCACGTAAAAATTCAATTACTCACCATAGCTGTAATCTCATCAAAAGACTGAAGAAACTCAACAATTTTAGATTTGTGGGAAGGCTCTACACGAGCAAAGCAACGGGCATGGTGGCAAGCATCTCTTTGGGCAGCAAGTGAAAGTTCGTCAAATTCACGACCAGTAAAGGCTTTTGTAGAAACGTCTTCATCTTCCACAAAGATACCGATGCGACGGCAAATAGCTACTGCTGTGCCTTTATTATCACCAGTAATCATAATAACTCTAATACCAGCTTGTTTGCAGAGCTTTATAGATGAAGCTACTTCAATTCTTGGGGGATCCAGCATACCCACACAGCCGACGAAGGTCAAGTTAGTCTGAAACAAGATAACACCAAGTTTTTGCGCAAGATCCCATAGACTTCTCATCTGACACTAGTGAAATAATCATTCTTCCTGCATGCTAAATATGTCTCAGAGTAGTGACATTTGTCTTCACTCCTGTCCACAATATTCTGTGGTGCTACATTGAGCAATTAGGACACCAAGGCCTATGTCATCCTGCCATTTGGTAAAAACCAGTGTATTATGCATTATACACTTGCTCTTGTGTCAGTTTTTCTTTCCTGAAAGGGTTACTTCAAAGTGTTATCTGTTTCACCATATTAAGTCTTCACAGCACTTTAGCTCTGACACTGAATTCAGACAGCTAGAGAAGAACCGAAAGGTCACAAATCTATATGCACATTAACAAGTAAGAGGATGTAAATGAGAATTTTTAATGCTTTTGGAATCGCAATGCTACGTGGTACCATCTACATGATGGGCATATATATGGGAGGACGCAGTTAATTCCCAGAGTATGACCACACTCTGAAATGGGATCCTACTTTTTCAAACATATCTTGCTTCAAACACATTTAAAAGCGTGCTCTAGTTGTCAGCCTTGCAAATTCAACCTCCAAGCAGTCAAGTCTTTCTTTTTCGTAATTGGCGCCAGGAGCACAGTACACAAGCCATAAATGCTAACACAACTGTTGTCGTTTCTCCCCTCTAAATCCTCGATACAGATTTCATCGGAAAATTACAGAGTAGCCAAGATAATAATCATGGACAGAGCTTTTGCAGCTGACAGCACGGAGGAAGGGAAGTGAACTTGACCCTCAGAGCACAAAATGGCAGGTATGTTTCATCACAAAATCCCCAAAGAGGTTTTGCAGTTGAGCAATGTCAAACTGAAAATCATTGAAGTTGAAACCACAATGCAATTTTCGGAATATTTTTCAGTCAGTCTCTGAAAACAGCTTAAGGTGTTATCATCCTGAGGACCTCATGTATGTACATGAAATTATACTATTTGCAGGTGCCTGTTTTTTTTCTTACACTTTTATCCAAACAGCAGCATGTATAACAGCCACCACAAACACATATTAAGTGTTTTTCTTTTAAACCCAAAAGAATCTAGGGGAATGAAGTCGG